>NC_138903.1:32706389-35106389 GCF_965194825.1 Balaenoptera physalus
TTGCTTTTTGGATTGTTTGGCTTGTTCTGAAAAAAATTTTTTTTTTCTTGAAACAATACAGATCAAACTATGTAAAACTAATTTGCATGTTTTAACAAAGTAAAAGTAAACCTTCTTGTGTTTACCACTCTGGTCAGAAAATAGAACATCAGTGACAGCCTCAGAGATCTCTTGTGTATGTATCCTTCCAGGTCATGACCTGGTTTAAATTCTGTAGTCATTAGTTTTCTATAACTATTGCCTTCTATAATTTTGGGCATTTCATGTTAGATAGATTGATCTTCAAACTCATGCTTTTTATGGTTACAGAGGGTGTTATTAGAAAGAAAAATTCATTTACTTCCCTCAAGTTAAAAAGAAAGGCAGAATGTGATACAACTAATTGAAATATTTTTTCTGTTTACAAATTTCTATTCGACTTAAAGCTAATGATATTACTTTCACTCCTCATTTAATTACTTTTATTAAATGTATTGAACTGTTTCAGAATTTCTGCAGACTGCTTAAAATTCATCATTTAAATGCTTGGATTTTATTTAAAGATGAATGTCGTTATAGTGAATCTTAGAGGATGTTGTCATGCCCTAACTTTCGAAGGAAAAGTATTGTCTACTTGCATTCAGTTGGTTCCCACTTGATAAAACCATAAATTTAAATACCGTACTGTATCACCTTGGTGGCCATTAGGTATTCAAATAATAGTTATTGCAGAAGATGAGTGATATGTGATATATACAGAGAGTTCATACTAATAAATAAATGCTGGGCATGAGGAAAATTGACTAAGAAGTGCATTTCACATTTATAGCCAATAGAATTCCAATAAGAGCCTCAAGATTCTGTGCTCTCCAAAGGGCTTCATAGATTTAGGCGACATGAAGTCCTTGACTGGTCACTCAGAGTTTCCTTACTTAAACAGGGCTGCTTAAATGAGGTATTGACCTATGTGTCTCTCCTCTGTCGTAAAATACACCAAGAGTTTTAGGTTAGCAGTTTGTAGAGCTTGCTATACCAGGTGATCATCTCACCTGTTAGAGTTTTCTGTTTCAGAAATCAAGATCAAAGTGCGTTGGGAATTCCCTGGCGGTCCAGTGGTTAGGACTCTGAGCTTCCAATGCCAGGGGCCCAGGTTCGATCCCTGGTTGGGGAACTAAGATCCCGCAAGCTGTGCGGCCAAAAGAAAAAAGAAAAAAAAAAAAGACAAAAATGGGAAGACATGGGACTGCACATCCTAGTGCCCCTTCAAAGCAGGATTTGCTGCTCAACTATGTGAAATGAGGTCAGCCGACTGCCTCCATTTGTCAGGAGGATCTGTCTTATCTACAGGATCTGTCTTATCTACTTGGTACCACTTGGCCTGAGGTTACACCCTGCCAGGCAAGCCGGCATCCCACTAACTGATTGAGGCAGGTTTAGAGAGCCAGGCATTTCAGCCTAAAGCTAGAAACTCTGAAGGGCAATCCAGAGCTGCCTGCCCAGTTGGCCAAAGCCTCATCAGGCCTGCAAAGCTGTTCTACATCATCCTGTTCTCCACACCCTGCAGCCCTGCCCCTTCTTCCTACTCTCTTCTCCAGCCTGCTTCCTTCCCCTTCCTTATACAGATGTTGATCCTAATAAACATCTTAAACCCTAGACTGTTTTCTTCCAGTAAACCCAACCTATGGTAATTAGAGATTGGGTATTATGCTTCTGGGGTCCTGATGATGGCTATGAAGTGGTCTTTTCTTTTAGTTCAGGTGGATCTTGATTGCAGATATCAATCACTCCGTCCATCCATCCATCTGCCCATGTATGCAGTCAAAACTCCCAAATATTTTTTATGTGCTCTGTGCTGGTCTTTGCCTTTAAGGAGCTTTAGCTAGATGAAAGAGATAAGCTATTTATGTGTTAGGTGACTATGAAAACACAAAGACCAGAAGTAGAGAGATCAATAGATAAGCTCTCCCAGATTGATGCTGTGAAGAGGTACAGAACTATAGTGGTTGTAGTTACAATGAAAAGAAAGCAAATGGAAAAGAGTGATTTTGATTGAATAAATATAGGGACATGGTGACTGATGGCACTGTTGGACTTCAACAAACCTTTGAAATGAAAGAGAATTAAAAAGTAGTATATATGAATGTAAATTAGGTGCTCCGCCTTCACAAATCAATCTTTGTAGCTGGCTGTACTTTGTTTTGTGTAATTGAATTTTTAAAAACTTTTATTTGTAAATGAAATGTCCTTTATCCTACTAATCTCCCACGTATAGCCCTTGTAGTCATTAGTAAAACTCCAAACCTTATCAGTCAATTTATTGAAATGGCCATGCAAGTTTATTATGTTTTTTACTCTCTTTGATGCTTTTCGTTCCTCCCACTCTCGTACTTTATTGTTCTCTTGACAACTGTTTACCTCAGTGTTATGATATTTTAAGGGTTTTATTTTCTAATTTTCAAATCCAGCAGCAGATATTTGCCCTGTGATCTTAATAACATATTCCCTGTGACTGTGTGAGTCAGTCTCCAACTGCGTTTTGTAGCCGTCACATGGGTGTTTGTAGATACTGGAATTTGATCTTTTCCAGGGTCTTTCTGGACATAGTGTTTACCTATTACTACTAGATAAGTCTATGTAAAGAAGTATCAATGACAAGAAGTTGGATTCATTTCTTCCATGCTAAGATGAAAAAGGTGGTTCAAGGTTCTACTTTAGGGTTTGACATGACAGCTCTATTTCATGCGCTCTGAATGATCTTTATCTATCTTGCATGAACTAATGGGATGCTACTGTGGTCTATTTTAGACTATATTCAACTTGAAGAGCAGTGGTTTCATACTTTTCAAGGACTGCACATTTAAACCATTTCCTGGACCCTCTACATGAGAGTACTTATATTTTACTCCATTTATTGAGAAAACATATTACCAAAAGTTACTCTAAATTCAGGAACATTTTAAGGTAAAGTTTCTTTTTATTAACTTAGAGCACATACTGAAATCTGTTAGTTGATTTTTTAAAACAGATGTGAGAGTCTGCAGCCTAAAAATCGGGAACCATTTCCATAGATTATGGAAACCTATTAATAGTTTTAGTGTTCCAAGTCTGTTAATGATATCGAAGAGATACCTTTGGATGAATTTTATTTACCTTTTTGGAAGGGAATAAAACAGTGAAATTCAAATAAAATTTTTCTGTTTTCCTATTACTGGACTTACATCCAATGGGAGTATTCTGATAGAGATCATCTAACTTTGGAATATTAAATGAGAGAAGAGTGTTTTATGCTGTACTTAGTACATTGTAGTTCCTGGTTAGTTTACTTTTCCCCTTCCCTCTGGACCACTTTTCTATTGCCAGGAGTCGTCAGCTGATACCACCCTCTGCAACCATATTCCCTTTGAAAGCAATGCCAGGCTATTTCCTGGTTTCTCAAACCCTTGTGATCATTTCATCATATCCTAGTTTATCACTAATAAGTGTTCCCTTGCCTAGGTGTTAATATTTAACTTCCAAGCTACTAATTTATAATCAACAAATATTCTTCTGGATTGCATTCCTCTAACCAATGAGAATACACATTTCATGGTGGAAACTTAGGCCTTTGGCCAGATGGTTGGGAAAATGATTTTTCACAAGGAATTCTATTAGAGGAAGTTCCATCATGACACAGAGATGGCCTCCAATTCTGACCAATTCCAGACGTTACAAATCACAAATATCCCTTCTTTCCTTTTAGATTCATTAAAAAAAAAATATATATATATATATATATATATTTTTTTTTTTTAATATTTATCTCTTAGAAGATTTCATGGAGCTTCAGTGTTTCATTTCTAGAGTGATATGGGATGACAAGCATAAGAGTCTCTTATCTTCACTACTGCTTGGGACAGAATTAGACATGTGTAATTAGAGTATTAATTATTCATCAGCTAATGACTGGAGAGATGAATGATGAGACTTTCCACACCTTATTTAATGAATTAATGTGGTCACCATGCCATTCGGTATCAAAATTGTGATTTGTAAAAATATAATTTGCATCTTATTGGTTATTCTCTGATGTAGACATATACATTCTTATTTGACTTACTTTTCTTTCTCTAATTTAGCATTTCTTTTTTGTTGGTTTTACCTTTGTTAGCTTGTAGTGGCTTCCTTCCTAGAATCCAGTAGTGTGGAGGATAATCAAATAGGACTAAGGCAATAATGGCTGTTTGGGTATGGAGAAAGGTATATGGTGTGTGATGTGTGTGTATGTGTGTGTGCATATGTGTATACATGTGCACATGCACTATGTGTGTATACATTAGATTAAGGAAGACAGATGTATTAGGCCAATTTTATGAAGTTGCCAGTATCATAGGTGAAAACTTATGAACAGTGGCAACTTCATTTCAGTCAATGGGGTGTTTAAAGATATTTTTATGATGCCTACAGATTTAGTAAAGATCAAATGATGCCAGTGACACTATAGGAATATCTTGTTCTTAAACTTGTAGCATTCAGAGGCATCCTTTCTGTGGTAATAGAAAATAAAGATAAGTACAAAATAGCATCATGAGAATATTGAAATGAAAGTAAATGAGAATTCCTTTATGATCCTGAAACTTGAATCAGTTTTGATTCATTCCAAAAAAATAAATCATTCAAAACTCTGGAACTTTATGACTATACTGCCATATACTTATTCTCTTATCTTCTCTTAAATGATTCTTAAAAACACTTGCACAAAACAATATAAAATTGTATAGTTGGGCTAATAGCATATAGAGATATTTTGTAAATAACATTACAAAGCAGGGCAATAGAAATGAAGCTATATCGGAGTAAGGAAATGACACTGTATAGTAAATTGAATCCACAGAAAGAAAAGATGAGAACCAGAAATGGTAATGAAATGTAATATAAAAAACTATATAAATAGATTTTTCCTTTCTTCTCTTAACATCTTTAGAAGACATAAGGTTATATAAAATAACAATTATAACACTAGATTGTTGGATTTGTAACACATAAAGATGTAATTCTGTGTGACAGTAAAGAAAAGGAATGGAGCTATATTGGAGCAACATTTCATAACATAGTAGAATTGAGTTAGTATAAATCTGGAGTAGATGCTAAGTTGAGATGCATATTATAATTCTGAGAGCAACCAATAAGAAAATAACCTTAAAATGCAGTTAAAAATCATTGAGGAATCAACATGGTATACTAGAAAGAATCCACTTAATATAGAAGAAGACAATAAAGAAGAGACAAGAGAAAAAAATATGAAGCATACAGAAGACGAATAAAGTAGCAGATATAAATCCAAAAATATCAATAATAACCCTACATGTGAAGGATTAAACAAGCTAATCAAAAGACAGAGATTGTCAGGCTTGATTTAAAAAAAAAAAAAACTACAACTATATGCTGTTTACAGAACACACACTTTAGATTCAAAGATATGATTAGGTTGAAATTAAAAGGATGGAAAATGTTATACCATGCAGTTACCAACCATTAGAGAAATGGAATGGTTATACTAATATTATTAAAAATAGACTTTAAAACAAAAAGTGTTGCTAAAGAAAAAGATGGATATTTTATAATGATAATTATAAATTGTCAATCCATCAGGACCATATAACAATTATAAACATAAGCACCTAACAAATGATCCCCAAAGTGTATGAAGCAAAACCTGACATATATGAAAGGAGAAATAAATAATTCAAAGATAATTGTTGGAGACTTCAGTACTCCAATGTTGATAATGGAGAGAACATCTAGACAAAAAATCTACAAGGATATTAAAGACTTGAAAAACACTATCAGCCAAGCAGTCTTAATAGACATCTATAGAGCATACGACCTAATAGCAGCAGAAAACACATTTTATGTCAAGTGCATATGAAACATTCTCTAGGATAGATTATATGCTAGGCTATAAAACAAGTCTCAATATTTTTAAACACAGTTGAAATCGTACAAAATATGGACTCCAACACAATGAAATGAAATTAAAAATCAACAGCAGAAGGAGATTTGGGAATTTCACAAATGTGTGGAAATTAAACTACATACTCCTAAATAACCAGTGGGTCAAAGACTAAATCATAAGGTAAGTTAGGAAGTATTTTGAGATAAGGGAAAATGGAAACATACAATATCAAAATTTATGGGATGCAGCTAAAGCAGTGCTTAGAGGGAAATTTATAGATTTAAATGCCTATATTAAACATGATGAAATATTTCATATCAATAGCCTAACCTTCCACCTTGCAAAACTGGAAGAAACTAGAAAAAGAGGAGCAAATTAAATTCAAATAAAGTAGAAAGAAGGGAATAATCTGTATGCCAACAAATTAGATGATTTAGATGAAACTGACAATTTCCTAGAAAGATACAAACTATCAAGACTGACTGAAGAAGAAAGAGAAAATCTGAGCATTCTTATTATTCTTGTTAAAAAGTTGAATAATTATTTAAAAATCTTCCCACAAGGAAAAGTCCAGTCCCAGATGGTTTCATTGCAGAATTCTACTAAACATTTAAAAAATCGAGACTAATTCTTCACAAACTCTGTCTTGCACTATGCTTTTCAGTTTTGAGACCTGCCTCAGTGGTTGTCAACCTTTAGAGCCACTGACCTATTTGCTTGGAGGAGCCCTTCCAGAAGGCTTTGCACAACCCAAACACATAGTATATACTTTATATACATTGGGTGAAAGGTTGATGAGGATGAGATGTTCACATGGTCTCAACATTTCGTCCACAGATTACTTATTACTTGCTTTTAATTGCAAGTAATAATTCTAAATTAATTATTTAATGTCCAGGATAGGCAAATCCATAGAGACAAAGTAGATTACTGACTTCTAGGGTCTAAGGGGAGAGGCAAATGGGGAGTGAATGCCAATGTATATGGGTTTTATTTACAGGTGATGAAAGTATTTTAAAATTAGGTAGGAATAATATACAATTCTGTAAATATATTAAAAACTACTATATTATACATCTTAAAAATAATGGATTTTATGATATGTAAGTTATATTTTTAAAAATACTGCTATAAAAAATGACATCTGATGGACACCACCATATCAAATGACCATACTCAGCATCACAAATAATGAGGAACAGTAACCTACTGTGCTTTCTGATGCAGTTAAATGGGAACTGTGCCATAACACATGAGGTTTTCTTGCCAGAAATGTTTAAACCTTATCCAGTCATGAAAGGACAATCAGAGCAATTCAGACAACTTGACTCTTAAAAATGTCAATGCCATGAAGCATCAAACAAGGCTGGGGAACTGTCCTGGAATAAAGGAGACTAAATTCAATGGGTGATCCCAGTTTGGACCCTGGCATTATTGGGACTCTTGAATAAGGACTATAAATTAGATAATATTCTTGTACTAATGTTAAATTTGATGGTAGTGATGATAGAATTGTGATTATATGGAAGAATGTTCTTGTTCTTAGGGGATATATGCCAAATATTTAGGGGTAAATTTGTGTACGCACACCTTTTAAAAAAATTAATTGCAAATAAAAGAAGAAAGAGAAATAAACAAATGTGGCAAAATGGTAATTGATAAGGGATACATATGTGTTTATTTGTCGTTCACTTCTTCTGTAAGTTAGGAAAAACTTAAAGTACATAGTTGGAGGCAGAGGAAAGAAATCATTAATGAGAAATATTGAGTGAGCCTGAAATAACAGAGGAAAAAATAAATCGTGTACTCCATATATGACTTTCCATGCATTATGGTATTTACTGCTTGATTTATCATACAAAAATATCAGTAGTTTGTACATAAAAATTCTATCTAAAAGAGTGGCCAGAGTTTTTCTTATTGCATTTTGCATTGTTCCTTAGGGTACAGCAGTACCTTTTGTTTCTATATACACAACTTCACGATTTCCACCACTAGAAGAATTTTCATGTGTCTAACGGGAGAATTTGTTTACGTTGACTTTGTAAATGCTGGTTATGGTTTACTTAGAAGAGCATCTGAAGTCAAATGCTTCTTCCTGAGAACCCAGGAGAATATTTATAGCTTCCAAAAAGGCTTTTATTTAAACCAGTTTTAAATAGGAACTTTATGTAATTTAACATTATTAGAAGAATAGCTAGAAGTATTACAGTATATGCTGTTTAATGAGATAATTAATAAAAGATGCTAGTGAAAAACATTTGTGTTTACATTCATCATCATCTGTATGATTTTATGCAGACTTCCTAACTTTGAGCATCTGTGCAAGACAGATCTGGAAGCTAACCATTCCTATGCAGTGGCTTATATCAGAGCTTTGTGTCAGGCAGATTGAATTTGAACTTGGACCCTCTCTTTTCTAATTGTGTGACTTTAAATAATTATTGACTTTTTCTGGACCTTGCTATTGTAACCAAAGGCTGAGAAAATTAATAATACATATCCTCTAGGACTGTTGAGAGGATTTATGTAAATGAAATAATGCATGTTAGATGCTCAGCACAGTAGCCGCCACATTTCCACCATGTTCGTCAACATCTGCATCATATCAACTCTGTTGTTACCAGGAATATCCATCCCAATTTTGGTCCAGTGGAACCATTCTAAATCACTCATGCCTGAAAATTTCTATTTAAATCCCAGAATGGAATTGAAACCCATAATGTCAGAGTGCTTTTCATTTCACTGTTACTGTAATATTGAGTATTTTAACACTCCCAGTAGTGTTAACATTAACATGGGTGGTTTCTGTTTTGACATTTTATGGTATGAGGATGCAGGTATGGAAGAATGATTTTGGAATTAAAGCCAAGCTATTCAAATTTATTGCTCTTTTATCAGCAAATACATGCCTATCAGGATATGTTGGCTGTGATAAAATTCTTCAACATTTAGAAAGTGACAGTATGGTTAATAAAATTGGGTTGTTAATCCAAGATGTGTGTATGTTTCATTATGGAAATAAATGTATTAAGGTTCAAAGTAATCATAAATGTTACTAGCTTTCCCATTTAAAGTTGATGTGAGTGAGGAGTTCTGTACAAGTGAAATTATATGTTTTACACAGTAAAGGAGAAAGTATAATTTTGCAGATTAAGTTTAGAATTTAATAACTCATTTCAATTAATTTTCTTCTACTCTGTAAACTCAGAAGAAGGTTCAAATAGAAAACCTAGCATAAATGTAATCAAATGTAAAATGTAATCAAATCAATTATAAGAGTCAACTCTATAAAACTACTAACCACACATAAAATCTATTGACAAAACATAATTGTAAATATTGTCTTATCGTTTGATGAAGTTAGGCCTTGAGATATATTCAGAATGAAAAGAATGAAGTCTCATGTAGAGGAGGAAAACGAATTATTCCTTTACCCTTCTAAGTTCTTGGCTAAACCCTAAGAATAAAAGATTAACAGGACGAAAAAAACCATACTCAATTACCTATGTAAGTAGTATGGTAGCCTCAGAAAGATATGACTCAGAAGGCAGCCAGAGGATTGAGGTTTATGTGCAGTCCTGACCTAAGGTGAATAGGGGTCTAAGGCTTCAAAGGGTGGCAGGGGGGTGGAATTTACTGGAAGGTGAGAGGAGGCAATGTTTGGTAAAGAAAGATTGCCCTGCCAGATAAGTCTCCTCTGTGGAAAAGTTATCTGTAGTAACTTAAAGGGGATGCAGGCCCCCTTTCTAATGTAAATTTGCTTTATAAATGTAGATTTCCCTTACAAATGGATAACTTCTACTCTGTTTTCAAAGCTTCTCCTGTCTCTGCAGTTTCTCCGAATAATTGGTATGCCAAAGAGGCATATTTTAGGGTGGCTTATTCTCCTACCCCTCACTTCAAAGCAGCCTCTGTAAAGTGCTGTTAAAGAACAAAATTCAGCTGAGTAAATTTTAAAGATCTTCCTGGCTTTCAGCAATTCATCAGTCAGCATTCAATCTAGCAGATAGAAAGGAGCTCTGAAGAGGTATAAAAGGCAAGAGATTTTTATAGGCAGAAGGGGGCAAGAACAGGAAGTTGAACTGAGGCAGTGAGAGGGAACAGAATATGTCACCCCCAAATGTCCCCCTTTGGCGTGGGGATTGTTTTGAGCTAATGGCAGTTGAGAACCAGCAGACTCATGAAAAGCATTTTACCTCTCCCTTAACTGCTTAAAAGAATTTAGATAGGGGGCCTGTCCCAGGAAGAGAGCTGTTACCAGCAACAACTTTTTACATCAGAAAGACTTATTTTCATGGCATGGCAAACATTTGTTTACCAAACACTTGTACTTCCCATCTTCCCGTGAATTTTCTTCCTCCTCTTTGAAGCCCCAGATCCCTACCCCCTTCTCCTAAGCTCAGCATAGTATGTAAACCTCAACTGCCTGACTACCTTTGAATCTTCATTTCTTTGTGGGGCTCCCATAGGTACGTAATTAAATTTGTTTTTTTCCCCTGTTAATCTGTCTTATGTCAATTTGATTACTCGACCAGCCAACGAATTTAGAAGGGAAGAAAGGAAAAGTTTTCTGCCTCTACAGCAAAAAAAGCAGATTGGTTATTCCAAGCTTACTTTACTTTAGGGAATGGCAGGTGTCTGTCAGGCAGATAACGTAAGTAGTGCTGATCAGGCGATTCCTGATTGACTGGTTTAAGATTCCATTTCTGGGAGACGCAAAACTGTAAGAAGTCTTGATTTGGTGAAGTGGGGCTTAGTATAAGCAGCTCCATTTTGGGCCTGTTGCCTTGTCTTTAACAATGCAAAAATGCATTCTTTGGCCTCAATTTGCTACTGAGGGCCTACTCTCTGCTGAGCACTATGGAATACTCAAATGAATACTGTGTGGTCTCCCTCTTCAGGAAACTCTCAGTTTAGTGGTTCCCTGATAGTTTTCCTTAGGCTGTCAGTTGCATTTGATAGAAGCAACTATTTCCTCTTGAGATCCTGTCTTAGCTTTGCATGCAAGGAAGTATTCCAGTTTCTTCATAAGGCTCTGAGCTGTTTGTTTTACCTCTAGGATTTCAAGTTAATGGACATCATCTCATTGAATTCTTACATAGGCTTTAGTGTGGCTACTTCTGCTAAGGAGTGGTGTACCATTAAAATTAGATTTTATTTAAACCTATAGTAATTCCAGTGTAATGAAGATACACAGGAATAATGCAAATGCAGACGGGAAATGCGTCAAAATCAAAGAGAAGGAATGATGTTTGTTTTCCAAACAAAGGAGCTTTATGTATGCAACATGATTTCTTCCACTAGCTTTGACTGGCCCAGGGCCACAGCAAACTTAACAACTCTGGAACCATGCTGTCTGCTTCCACTCCCACAAACATGGTCTTCCTCTTCTCATTCATCTGTGCTATCTTTAAGGTTTGAGCTTTCAGAGTCATCTTTCTGCTTTTTCTTTTTCCCACTTTTCACTAGTTACAGGACTGCAAACTGCTAAGGGTGTTTAGAGTTAAGTACTAGATCTGGCATTCTCTGTTAAATGCTTACGGTAAGTGGTCTTCTCTGCTCACTCAATGAGTTAGACCTAAACACCCAAATCCCCACTGAAAAACACTCCTGCCAAATTTGTATTAGATGGCTATAGAGTGGTTCTGGTGGTAGTGGACATGCATATGAAGACTTCGGATAAAAACATTTCAAGAAATATGACAGTGAAAAAATATATTTTAAAATATAAATTATATACATGTATATGCTATTACATGTATATAATAATATAAATAGATATTTGCTGCTTCAGATACTATAAATTTATATAATCAAAGAGGCCACAGTTTTTGGATGTTCTCTGGAAAAATAGGCGATGGATTATGTTACATTGGAGTTTTCTATATTCAGGCGTATGTGGTGATAGGCATTCCATGAACATAGGGTGATTAATGATCTATCTAATAGATGTTCTATTGTGTTCAAACTTTTTGCAGGTATTTTTCAGTTTTATAATATTATAACAACAATAAATGGTCTTGACAATAGGGTCCAAGTCATATAACTGTCTGTGTCCCATTAACATGTAAAGGTAGATGTGTATGGTTATAGGCACTTAGTAAGTTCTTTCTCATTATTAATCCTCCAAAGGAAACATCATATGCACATTTCATTGTTAAGGAAAGTTTTAAATTAATTGTATAAATTTTAAATTTGAAAATATATAAACTATGACATTGAAATAATTTTATCGAAGTTCAAATGCAAGTAATAGATCGATCATATTGTGCTATAATAATGTGTTTTTTTCTTTTTTTATTTTAGTGCTCAAGGAGCATGTATTTCTCATGTACTGCCAGAATTTCTGCTTGAACCAGAAGATTATAAGAAGTGGATTGAAATTACAGTAAGGGAATTTAATTTCTTGGAAAAATCTGCACTGTTATTGAATTTACTGGTTTTTGGTCTTTGTTAGATTTTATTTTAGAATCTTTGATTTTTTATTTATGAAATATCCTAAGGATTATGCCTCTCTGGACAGTATATATTTGTATTTGTCTAAAAATCTCTGTGGAGTTCCCATGCAGAAATGATTACATGGTTTCCTTAAATATACAGGTAATTGCTTCTTTTAAGGGATTTAGAAATAAAGAATGATCTGTGCTTATTTAAATTTTTTCTTAAAATACATCCTTAGACTATATATCTTCCAAAGAAAATACTGGTTTATTTTCCCTGCCACTTGCCACTTCCTTTCTTTAGTTTTAGAGAAGAATAGGGAGAAATTAATCAAGTTATTCATTTTTTTTTCAAATTATACAATTCATTTTATGAAAACCTGTTGAGAAGAGGAATTATCTTGAGAAGCCTGTAGGCTTTGAGGCAACGCTCCTTTAGTTGTGGCACTGTTACTATAGTCACCACATGACATTAGTAGAAGAGCCAGGGGCCTGTTCTTTGGCACTCTGCTGAGTTCCTGTGGCTTCATCCAAAGGGTGTGGCTCTTTTGGGGGTTCAGAATTCAGAATAATTTTGCATCTCATTCTACCACTTCTGCCACAGAGTGAGCTAGTAGGTACATTGTTTGAATAAATCTACAACCTGAAATAGGGGCTGTGAGTTCCAGAAAGTTACCTGTGTTGATAGTTTCTATTACTGGCACATGGGGAATTAGAGATCTGGATGAGTGGGAAAAAAAGACATGTAAAGGTTTTGAAAAGAAAAAAATTGTATGCTAACTAAGTAGTTAAAACTTCGTACTTACATTTGCCTTGCATTGTAATTAATGTTGTGATATTTTATTTTTTATAGTCTTCCACTAATACCTTGCCCAAGTTTTACAATATACCTAAGGAAAAGCATTCTATTGTTATAGATATTACAAAGTTTGAAGCCTGGAGTAAATGGGCATGGACAGATGTATTCCTTCAGACATACCAGGTAACTTTTCCACTTTTGTTCACTGCTAGGGGTTTTTTTTGGTTGATTTATATGAATAGTGTAGTAGTTAAGGTATAGGTAGTGCTTCTATAAAAGATTAAAAAGCACAGTGGCCCAAATAAGATAGAAATATTATTTTTCTTTCTCATGGAATTGTGGAGAAGTGGTTTAGAAATAGTGGGTGTCTCTTCCATCCTCAGTACTGGACTTTCATTTCTGGATCAGTTTCTCAGAACAGGGAAGAGCAGGTTAAAGAGTAGAAGACAAGTAAATACCTTTTAAGGATGTCATCTGAAAAATACATCATTTCCATTTCACCTTCCATTGGGCAAAATTTAGTCATATGACTGCACCTAGCTTCAAGGGAAGTTGAGAAATGTAGTCTCTAAAATTGGTAGGTACAGACATATTCTGGTACATAAAAGGAAGGATTAAAGAATAGATGTTGGGGGACTTCCCTGGCGACCCAGTGGTTAAGACTCTGCGCTTCCAATGCAAGGGGTGCAGGTTCGATCCCTGGTCGGGGAACTAAGATCCCACATGCTGCGTGGCGTGGCCAAAAAATAAAGAAAGAAATAAAGAAAGAAAGAATAGATGTTGGTGAAAATTATGGTCTCTACCTCTAATGCTTAGTAGACTCTTGCTATAAAGTTATCCTGGAGAGATATTTACTAGGAATCATACAACTATAGGTGAGACCAGGTGTTGATGAGATTCTCCAGTTTGCTTCATGTTAAGTTCCATATTTGGGTAGATTAACGTAGCATAAATTGCACCTTCACACCCTATATCTTTATTGCTTAAACAAGTCCTGGTTTCCGTCTTTGAAATCATTCCCCAGGTTTCCAAATATGGCGCTGTGGATCTTGCCCACTAAGACCAGTAGAGGCTTTTGCTCTGTCCTCATAGATTACAACCACAGATAGGGTGAGCTGTAGGGTAGGGAGTTGAAAGAAGGAAGAAGTCAAATAGAAGCAGCAATTAGTCACTCAAAGGAAAGGATAAAATGAAAATCTAAATACTGAGTAATATATGTAAGACTTTTGTCACAAAATGCTTTTTAAATGTGATCTTGTTTAGTCTTCACAACCAGTAATATCCCCAGTTTAGAAATGTGGGTACAAAGGTTCACATGCATACATACTTTCTTCCAAGATCACCTGATTTCGGCCATATAAAACCATCTGATGTAGGTAAAGCTTATTTCTTCCTTGTTGTTCTCTGCTGGGGCCCAGGAGCCCAGGTCCCTCTTGTTGCCCTCTGGCACTCTAAATCCTCCACTGCAGCCAGCCACCCAAGCCTACCCTCTGGCGAGTTCCTTCTGCGGCTTGATTCCCAGTTACTCCCCCTCTCTACCTTTTCCCAGTAACCTGCCCTGTCTTTCTTGCTGGATGTCAAGACGAGAAATCCTGTATTTTTTTTAGTAATTCCCAGAAGAATGTATGGGGGAATTTGTGACTCTCACCCAAACTTAGATTTGGGAAAAGACAATTTTCTTCTTTTCTTTCTTAACTCCAGGCTGCCTCCTATATAATTTTGTCTACTGATAAAGAGGAGCACCTCCATAACAGAAGAGCTGCACATGTCCTAGTTTATGGACAAGCTAGTACTAATCTTGGTTTGTGGGCTTCATTCACTCACCCATTCACTTATGCGCTCCTGCATGCCTTCATGTATATGTCTAATTCATTTAACCCATTTTCCCCAACCTATAAGTCTATGAATTTAGATACCAAGTATCACTTGTAAACTCAGAACTTAATAGTGTGTCAGCTACATAGTAGATGGCCCAACAAATATTTGTTGAATGAATTTATTCAACAACTATTATGGTCCAGGTACTATACTAGGTTCTGGGGGTATAAAAGTAAACTTGATATAGTCTGTCTCTTCAAGGATTTTGTGTCCTGGAGTATGTAAGCAACTAAATATATATAATTACAGGGAAGTATGACAAATGTTATAACAAGGTAAGCCCAAAGAACTAAGGATGAGCGGACGTAGAGAGGAACCTAACTTTCCTGTGTCTTGGAGAAGGTTTCTAGGAAAAAGGTGGATTTAAAATGAGCCCTGAGCAATGAGGAGGGTTTGGCAGGCAAGGTGGGGCATAGATTAGAGAGAAAGACAGTACAATTTGTGTGAAGGAGGTGGTAGGTGAGTTTTATTGGGAGGGTGGGGCAATAACATTTTTCCAGATAAAGGGAATTCAGTGTGGAAGTGCCTGTGGTTTGATAGAGCATTGTACGTTCTGAGGAATAAAAACAGTATGGCTGTGTGTAAGAGGAGTGGACTATGAGCCCGGTCAGAAATTAGACCGTGGTTGACTTCATAAGCCAAACCAAGGCATCTGGACTTTATGGATTTTAGCACAAGGTCAGTACAGAAGTCCTGAAGGATTTTAAGCACAAGGTTGATATGATCAGTTTTGCATTCTAGAGAAATCACTCTGGTACGGTGTGGAAACTGTTCGTGGATTGATTTACAATGTTATGTTAGTTTCAGGTGTACAGCAAAGTGATTCAGTTTTATAAATATATATATATATATATATTTTTCTTTTTCAGATTCTTTTCCCTTATAAGTTATTACAAAATATTGAGTATAGCTCCCTGTGCTATACAGTAGGTGTTTGTTGGTTATGTATTTTATATATAGTAGTGTGTATATGTTAATCCCATTCTCCTAATTTATCCCCGCCTTTCCTCCCCTTTCCCCCTTGGTAACCACAGGTTTGTTTTCTATGTCTGTGGGTCTATTTCTGTTTTGTATATAAGTTCATTTATATCATTCTTTTTTTTTTTAGATTCCACATATAAGCAATATTATGTAGTATTTGTTTTTTTGTCTGACTTTCTTCACTTAGTATGATAATCTCTAGGTCCATCCATGCTGCTGCAAATGGCATTATTTCATTCTTTTTTATGGCTGAGTAGTATTCCATTGTATATATGTACCACATTTTATCCATTCATCTGTCGATGGACATATAGGTTGTTTCCATGTCTTGGCTATTGTGAATAGTGCTGGTGCTGGGAATGCTTGTGGTAGTAGGAAAGATGAGAAAGGGGCAGCTTTCATAAATATTAGGAGTAGAACTCAGTAGGAGTTGGTGAATGACTACATCTTATGGGGGTGAAGGAGACAGAGAAGTCAAAGATCACAATGGGTTCCTTGCTCCGGTGACTGAGTGGAATTTGATCCCAGTCACTGAAATACAAGACAAGGTATGATAACAGGATTTTGTTTGGGGAAGACAAAGGGACACAGCAAGAGGGCATGATGAATTAATTTTGGTCCTACTGTATCATGGTGCTGTGTATGGTTAACAGGTGGGTTGATCCTATAGTCAGGAGGTTGATCTGAATGGTAGCATGTGGTTGAGATTCTTCACTGATTCAGTGACAAAGTCATAGGCATGGATGATTGCCCAGTAGATCACCTGTAGAGCTGTGTTTCTCCATATATTGTGTCTAAAGCATGGGTAGCTCTAGGCATTCTACTAAATCAGTAATGGATTGACAATTTGACTTAAAAAAAAAAGCAAGCAGTGTTGTTGAGATGAGTTTTACAAGTTAGAAATAGAAGATTGTGATTTTCACACAAATCCCTTTAGGTTCTAATTGTCTCTTTCCTAGAGGTCATTCGTGCATTTCAGGAATGCCTTTGTCAGTTCTTCTTTGCTAATAGTTTTGATAAGAGGATATAGCTTGTCTTAACCAATTTGATTTTGTGTCATTTGTGTTACTTTTGCTTGTTAAATTTACATGTTTAATTGTTGCTATTTTCTTGCATTATATTCCCAATTCACAAAAATGTATTGATGGCTAAAAAAATGGGTGATTGAAACATAAGGGAGGTGAAAACAGTAAGAGAAACACTTAAACTCAGAATGCTGTTCTAAATGTAAATTATAAATAGGGCTCTCATGTGGATATAAAGGATGAATATGTATGTGCTGAAAGAAGTGAATGTGATAATTTTATACAAGAATCTGGAAGAGAAAAAGATGATCAGAAATAATATCTCAATAATAATTTTAATTAAACTGTTTATTCATTTGTTCCCAGTGTATTGTCTGTCAGAAAGGTTTTTTTTTTTTTTTTTAAATAGTGGCACAGTTCTGTCAAATATATTGATATTTTTAAACAAAGAGCAACAATCTTTCTGGTTAATTAAACACATTTTCTCCATACCAGTTTAAATTCTCCCTGTAATAAAATTGGAATATTTGTTGCTAAAGGAGGTAAGATATCAATTCTACTGAATATTTTAAATGAGCTTCAATAAAATATGATTGGCAAGAAAGCATAATTGGTGAAATTCTTTTATCACATGGATTTGTAGGATGTCCCATAATGTCCCTGGAATGCAGTGTGGAAACACGATTATTCTCATATGAGATAGCAAGTATGGCACAGTTTATTTGGATTTAACCATGTATAGGGAACATATGAGTAACTCTTTGTGCATCTGTAATAATTATATAGTTGCCCCTGGGTATCGGAAGGGGATTGGTTCTAAGACCTCCCACAGAAACCAAATGCTAGGATACTCAAGTCTTTTATACACAATGGCATAATATTTGCATATTACCCAGGCACATGCTCCCATATGCTTTAAATCTCCCATATACTTAAAATCATCTCTAGGTTATTTGTCATACCTAATACAATATAAATGCTCTGTAAATAGTTGTAAATACAGTTTAAATGTTATGTAAATAGTTGCCAGCGTGGGGCAAATTCAAGTTTTGCTTTTTGGAATTCTGAATGTTTTCTATCTGTGGTTGGTTGAATCCAGGGATGTGGAACCCACAATGGGGAACCAGTGTATATGGAAGGTTGACTGTATATGAAAGGAGTGTATGATGACATTTTCTTCTCTTTATCAGAGAAAGCCCATGCTTTATGAGGAGTGATTCTTTGTTATTTAAAGATTAATTTGTAAGGTACTTGGAGAAAATCCATCAGTGGTATATATTAACAGAGAATGAACCATTGGTCAAAACAAGAAAAGGTGTCGCAAATGAACCCTTATTCATAGGGAAATGTGGGATTAAAAATATGTTTCTGTTCTGAATTCAGTGTAAAAAGACAGAAAAAAATTGTAAGCACTGTCAAAGTAAGGCTACTGAATTATATAAGTTTATTGTGTTCTCTATGAATTCAACATCCTTCTTTCCAATGTTGAGATGTACTAGTTATGCAGGGATGGTCACTCTCATGCATTTTTCCAATAGGAGTGAGATTAAAAATAATATTTTCATAGCACTGATGTTTTCTGTATATACCATTTCCATTATTTTAAGTGGCTGGCTCAAATGATGCATCAAATGATGCTTTCCATGTCTTGGATACACTGCACATATACCTATAGGATTTGAATATCATGGTTTTTAATGTGGTACAAATCACTAAGCATTAAGAGTTTGACCGTTTCCAAAGATTTATTGGAGAAAAAAATGTATCTAGTTGTTGAAAGGACAGATAAACTGAATATGATTGTGTAGTTTCTGTACAGCTGAATTGATGAATGGGTGCTGAAATCCAGTCTACATGCTGCTTTCTAAGACTGGGGACCCTGGTCTAAGCTGTGTCTCACCAAAGTGGGGGGTGGGAGCTCTTAATTTAAATGCAGGTACCATCAGGACATCATGCTCTCAGAGGGACTGCCATTTTCTAATCTGCACAAAGACACTATATAGTTTATTCAGGTCCTGGGAATGAAGGCTGAAGAAACTCTTCCCCAAGATGAATGCTATTGAGGAGTATTATACTATTTGCTTTAATGTTATTTTCCAAGTTTAGTTTTTTTACCGTCTGCTTTTGAGTGTGATATGCTCATCAGCCACCTTAGCATTTGATTAGTATTTGAAAGTAGATTTTAAAGAAAAATATCTCTATTATTTCTCATTTCATATTGGGCCTGACTGTCCATAACAATCAAAATGGGCACCCATTCTGTTAACTTATGATTATGAGTTATGATTTTCTCATTTAGTGGAAACAGAGTGGAAAAGAAACTTACTGAATATATAAAGTGATACAGAGCTGAATATATTCATCATCTTGATAAATGTATATAACTTGATAGAGATTTAACAATATCATTCATCTCACTGATATGAAGCTATAGTTTTTCTCATTACTACCACTAACAAGTATTTTAAATATTGTGTCGAATCCTATTTTTTGAATTATGAAAATTGGTGGTCTGCATGGTTTCTTAATGCAAATTTAGTGGTTCATAGAGGATAAAATTGGGATAAACACAGCTATAAAGTGAAAAGACAAGACAGCATAGGTTAGAAACCCAGTGTCAAAGAAACCCATTATTTAAATAGAAAAGGAAGAGAATCCTGCAAATGAGCCTGAAATAGGCAAAAGGATGGCAGTAACACTTTATGATATCATGAACAAGTACGAAGGAGAGCCTTTGAGGGAGGATGTGGTTAACAGCATCAGATGAAATTGAGAGGTTGCTTAAGATAATGATTTAAAAACTCTTTTGTTATTGGACAGCAAAGATGCCAAAAGACTTTCAGGGCATGGTGGTAGTGATGAGTTAGGGAAGGTCATTAGGTGTGCCTTGGTTTGATGAACAAAAGGAATAAATGAAAGTGGAGACAGTGAGGGTAGAAATCTCTTTCAAGAATTGTAACTGGTAGACGGAACAGAAGAATCAAGGAGAATCCAATTTTGGGAGAACTCTCTAAAAGCTGAGTATAGTGAGCATGTTTTGATATGGCTGAAAAGGAATTGGTCGGAGGGAGAAGTTAAAGATCCAAAAGCTAAAAAAGACAGCTGATGTAGGACAGTAACAAAGAAGATGAGAAAGGCTGGTGTCTAGTACAAGAGAAGGGAGCGCTCATCCATTGTGGCTGTAGAGAAGGAAGAAAAGTGAGTGCAAATGCAAGAACTTTTAGACACGTGGTAGGACACTGACGTGTTCTCATTAAGATGTCATCCTTTTGCTCTTTGACATAGAGATGAGGGATTTTCTGAGAAAAACTAGCATGTAGGCTGAGAGGGGAGGAGGTTTGATAAAGATGATTAAGGAGTCAGGAGCCACCATGGATAATGTGAGTGAGAAGACGAGGGAAACGGGGATTTTTCTGGGCCTGCAGACTTCATCTTTCACTCAGGAACAGGTGCCTCTCAGGTTTCCTGGAAGCCCTGGCAGTGACCCCCTGGATGATGCTGTGCACTGCTGTAGAGCTGAGATCAGATCGATGCCGTGCCTTCTACCACCAGAAAGCTCCCCTGTAGCCTCAGTCTCTTCTTGGAGCTTTCTCTCCACCTCCTGTCTTAACTGAAACTTGCATCTTCTCCTCAGAGTCTCTTCTTTTGTTGTCCTCTTTAATAGGGGCTGTTGATGAACAAACTTGAATGCTTTTTAAAAAAAATTTTCTCTCTTCCTTTCTTTTTTAAAAAAAGTTATTGTTTTCTTTTTTGTAATTCTTACCTTATGGAATTAAATTATATTTTCTTTACAACACATTTGTGATCTTGATAATATTTAGACTTAAATGACGGTAATAAGTTTTGTTATGGTGATAAACATTTATGGTGTATTCAAACATTGTTTATTATGTCCTTCCACTTAAACAATCTGATCAGTGGAAATGTAAACTTCTAAAAGTTAAATCTGGTCTGATTCTTGCTGATTCCTACTGAAAATAATTGTGCCCCAAAATATATTTTTGAATTAAGATTTACTACAATAATTTGTACACAGGTTAGAACATTCAGTGAAATTGTAACAGATTAGTAAAATTAAAATTTGAGCTCATGTCATGATCTACATTTTTTTTTTAATGAGGCAGTACTTCACATTTCTTCATTTCTATTCTATTTATTCATTATGAGACCAATCTTTATTTTAAAAATATTGTTTTCTTTAAACGTGGTCTAAAAATATAAGAACCATTTCCTGGTGGAATAACAGCTTGAATTTTAGACCAGGAAGAAACACTGACAAATGCAGGTGTGACAGGCCTTATTCCTTGGAAACTTTGGAAAAGGAGTTAAATTTGGTAGCATTTTTTTTTCATTCTACTTTTTATACTTTACCTTTTTTAAAGATTTTGCAATTCAACCATTTAGGATTAAATATCTTTCTAAATATACTTTAACTAGAGATTGCATTGTTGCATTTGCCATGTTTCTATTTCTAAGTACAGTAACTGGCTTTGTATTATGTACTCAGTGTGTAATAATTGAATAAAGGAGTAGACATAGGCCTTCTTTCCTCTTAAATAGAATATGGCTTGAAATGGTTGAAATATTTGTATCACCTCAGTATCCAGTATAGTGCTCCACAGGACTGTATACAAGCCTATTTCTCCTCTAAATGGTGCTGAGATGCTTGGATTATTATTATTTTTTTTTTGTGGTGGGGGGCTGAGTTGGGTCTTCATTGCTGTGCGCGGGCTTTCTCTAGTTGCGGTGAGTGGGGGCTACTCTTTGTCGTGGTGCACAGGCTTCTCATTGTGGTAGCTTCTCGTTGCGGAGCACGGGCTGTAGGCGCACGGGCTTCAGTAGTAGTGGCACTCAGGCTCAGTAGTTGTGGCTCGCGGGCTCTAGAGCGCAGGCTCAGTAGTTGTGGCACACGGGCTTAGTTACTCCGCGGCATGTGGGATCTTCCTGGACCAGGGCTCAAACCTGTGTCCCCTGCATTGACGGGCAGATTCTTAACCATTGCACCACCAGGGAAGCCCTTGGATTATTTTTTTAGCTTTTAATAGTTTGTTTCTTTATTCACATGTCATATGACTATATCCTCTCGCTTTTTATTACTGTTATCAATGCATCTGCTTACACAAGTTCCTTTTCCTAGTACTTGTAACTTTTTTGTGGCCTAAGAAACCAGATATCCAAGTTTATTACTTTTTTTTCTATAAAATAAAAGCAAATAGGCACTGCCTTAAAGTACACAAACAGGTTTTTATAAATTAAGTGGAAAAAAATTAACTTATAGACTTTGAGACTTCACAGATTGTAGCTCAGAATATTTACATATGTATTATGTGCTTGCTGGCTTGCCTGCATGAGGTTTTCAGAGGTAGCTGAGATTTGGATAGTGAGTTATTTACTGCATGTGCTCTGATTTTCATCTTTATTGCAGCACAATAAAAATCCATAGTAGATACGATTTTTAAAAATCTACTTTACAGCCGTACTTAAGGATGCTCAAGTTCTTTAAATCCTTCAAGAAAATTTCCCTCTGTTGATCACAAAGATTATGGGAAGACTCAGCTCATTGCTAACTGATCGCTAATGCCTAACTTATCCCGGTCCATAGGCAAAAATATATTGGAAGTGTTATCTTTTGCATAGTCAGTCATATAGGGCCTACTCTGCTTCACCAGCAGCATGGCCTTGGGTTTGGTTTGACAATCAAAAGTGGAAAATACACTGGACTTCATATAGCAACATGTTAACTTAGCTTTAAGGAAGTGTACAAGATAAGTAAAAAAGAGGATGCACAGTAACAGCAAAGTTGGAGGGCTTATCACTCATATCGTCACTTCTAGTGTCCCACTCACTCCACACTCAAATCAGAAATGTACACAAAGATGGAGCCCTAGTGGCCATGGACCATTTCAATTCAGGGAAGCCTTCAGTCTGAGGTCCTTTCCATTTTCTAGTCATGCAGCACACTCAGGGTGATGAGCTTAGGGATGGAAAAAATTTCCCTTCTTCCCTTCTAGGTTCTTTAGCTGGTCCAATAATTACACTGACATAAGACAAACAGGAGAAACAAGTTACATACATACAGAAGCCCCATAAAAATATGAGACAGTCAGACAGTTGAGGCTTATATGCCATCCTGAACTAAGAATAAAGGGGGTAGGGGTCTGGGGCTTCAAAGCGGGGGAAGACAATTCACAGGAAGATGGGAAGAGCAAATGTTTGGTAAACAAATGTATAGGCTCCCTGTCGAAATTCTTTTAGGCAGTTAAGGGAGAGGTAAAAAGTTTTTCCTGAGTTTGCTGGGTCTCAGTTGCTTTCAGTCAAAACAATCCACATGCAAAATTGGCACATCTTGGGGTGACTGTATTCTGTTCCCCGTCATGACTAATCATTCATTAACTAATACAAAGTCTTGAAAATGATGTCTGGGTGCTTGGTCCAGTACACCAATCCTCAATTGGATTCTCAATTAACTCGGATCTGGCATACTCGTATAAGTTCCTGGAGTTAATGGAGTAAAGAGACTCCAACCAAGTGTTAACCATCAGGCATCCCTAAATCTAAAATAATCATCATAAACTGGCTATTGATTCTTTCCTTCTGATCAACGTAGGCTGATTCGAGATGATTCTTCAGAACAAATCAAACTATCTGAATAATCTAAGAAAATGCAGAGATTTTTTATGGACAATGAAAAGATGAAAATTGTCATCTCTATGTCAATTGGCAAAATAGATTAAAATAACACATAATTTAAAAAATCTGTCATTGAAAAACATTAAGTTACATGTAATAGTGAAAGTCATGTGGAACTAGAAGTGCGTATGACAGTGGTTGGATAGCACTCAATATATGTAATGAAAGAATGTTACCGAGTCCAAGCTCGCTCTGCTCACCGCACGATAGGCCAATAAACCGGAGATGAGGTGTTGAGGCAAGGAATACGACTTTATTTGGAAAGCCGGCAGACTGAGAAGATGGTGGACTGATGTCTCAAAATTACCATCTTACAGGAAGTCTGGATGCCAGTTTCTTTTTTTTTTTTTTTTTTTTTTTTTTTTTTTTTTTTTAAATTTATTTATTTATTTATTTTTGGCTGCGTTGGGTCTTCGTTTCTGTGCGAGGGCTTTCTCTAGTTGTGGCAAGCGGGGGCCACTCTTCATCGCGGTGCGCGGGCCTCTCACTATCGCGGCCTCTCTTGTTGCAGAGCGCAGGCTCCAGATGCGCAGGCTCAGTAGTTGTGGCTCACGGGCCTAATTGCTCCGTGGCATGTGGGATCTTCCCAGACCAGGGCTCGAACCCATGTCCCCTGCATTAGCAGGCAGATTCTCAACCACTGCGCCACCAGGGAAGCCCCAGTTTCTTTTATAGAATCAGAGAGGGAAGTAAAGTAAAAAGGCAGAATAGAGAGGGAGAAGGGGGAGGAAGTAAAGTAAAAAGGACCATCAGTCTTGCAAAACATCTCCTGGAATGGCCAGCCTCTGAGAGGGGATGTGTTAATTTCTTCAGCCATTCACAGGTGGGTAGGATTCCCTGAGACAGGCCATTACGTATGATTATAATAACAAAAGCAATGAAAAGCAAAGGCTAACAAAGTCAAAGAAACAGATTCAACATGGAGTCAAAATTGGCTCGTCCATGTTACAATACTGTGATATTGTGATTTGTAATAAGAAATATAGATTTGGTCTTCATTGCCATTTCTGGCACAGAGCTCCTAAAACCCTGGGAATTTCTTAAGTGAGGAGAGTGGTGAAGGTGTTTTTTGTTATGTTAATGAGGTGACTTTTGGAAAGCCTCTAGATCACCTAAGGGTGGGGGCTGGTCACCAGAGGAACTGTCCATGTGATTAGAGGGTTGGAACGTTCATCCCACCTCCTGACCTCCTAGGAGCAGAGAGGAGCTGGAGGTTAAATCATTTGCCAATGGCCAATGATTATTTTTTTTTCTTTTTAAATTTTATTTTATTTTATTTTTTTATATAGCAGGTTCTTATTAGTTATCTATTTTATACATATTAGTGTATATATGTCAATCACAATCTCCCAATTCATACGTTTGTTTTCTACATCTGTATCTCTAGTTCTGCCTTGCAAACCGGTTCATCTGTACCATTTTTTCTAGATTCCACATATATGCGTTAACATACGATATTTGTTTTTCTCTTTCTGACTTACTTCATTCTGTATGACAGTCTCTAGGTCCATCCACGTCTCTACAAATGACCCAATTTCGTTCCTTTTTATGGCTGAGTAATATTCCATTGTATATATGTACCACATCTTCCTTATCCATTTGTCTGTTGATGGGCATTTAGGTTGCTTCCATGACCTGGCTATTGTACATATTGTTGCAGTGAACACTGGGGTGCATGTGTCTTTTTGAATTATGGTTTTCTCAGGGTATATGCCCAGTAGTGGGATTGCTGGGTCATATGGTAGTTCTATTTTTAGTTTTTTAAGGAACCTCCATACTGTTCTCCATAGTGGCTGTATCAATTTACATTCACACCAGCAGTGCAAGAGGGTTCTCTTTTCTCCACACCCTCTCCGGCATTTGTTGTTTGTAGATTTTTTGATGATGGCCATTCTGACTGGTGTGAGGTGATACCTCATTATAGTTTTGATTTGCATTTCTCTAATAACTAGTGATGTTGATCAGCTTTTCATGTGTCTGTTGGCAATCTGTATGTCTTCTTTGGAGAAATGTCTATTTAGGTCTTCTGCCCATTTTTGGATTGGGTTGTTTGTTTTTTTAATATTGAGCTGCATGAGCTGTTTATATATTTTGGAGATTAAGCCTTTGTCCATTGATTCGTTTCAATGGCCAGTGATTTAATCAATCATGACTATGTAATGAAGCCTCCATAAACACCCCAAACAAACAGGGTTCGGAGAGCTTCCGGGTTGGTGAACACGTGGAGATGTGGGGAGAGTGGAGAGCCCAGCAGGGCCATAGAAGTTCCTCACCCTTTCCCACATACCTTGCCCTAAGCATCTCTTCCATCTGGCTGTTCCTGCATCATATCCTTTTATAATAAACTCATGATCTAGTAAGTAAAATGTTTCTCTGAGTTCTGTGAGGCGCTCTAGCAAATTAATTGAACTCAAGGTGGGGGTCGTGGGAACCTCTGATTTATAGCTAGTTTGTCAGAATTATAGCAACCTGGACTTTCAGCTGGCATATGAATTGAGTTACCAAGGAGGGTGTCATTGGAACCTCCAACGGGTAGCTGGAAGGTCAGAAACATAGGTAATAGCCTGGGCTTGCAGTTGGTATTTGAAATGAGGGAGGAGTAGTCTTGCAGGACTGAGTCCTTAACCTGTAGAATCTGATGCTGTCTTCTGGTAGATAGTGTCAGTTTTATGTTAAATTGTAGGATGCCCTGCTGGTGTCTAAGAATTGCTCATTTCTGTGGGGAAGCTCTGCCCCCTCCACATGCTAAAATTGGGTGTTGACCCAAAAGATATACTATTAGCAGTTTTGTCATTGTTGTTTCGAGTCTTTCAAATACTTCGTGTGGATTGAATGTTAAGCAAAAAATAGTAACACTTCTTACACATAGTGGATTTGGGTTTGCTTGTGATGGGGTCTTATATTTTGTATGTTCTATTCTGCATTTCATTTGTCTAGGAATTTATTTTTAGAGTATTTGACAAAATTAGCATTTTGTGGCAGAGTAAAAACTAACGGGTCTTTCACTGCCGATAGTTGGAGAAGCGCTGCTGTAGAGCTAAGTACTCAGGGTGGTGGCTCTTCTTGTGGTAAAGGTCACACGCATCCTCTGTGTGGGTCCATCATTAAATCCATATTTGTAGTCAGGGGTCACTTGTAGATCTTGTCTCATTTGCAGAGTGGAGGTAAGAGATGACAGATGAATCCTGAGCCAGTTCAGGTTATTAGCCTCAAACATTTATCTCAGCTGTTCTCAGGTGTTTCGTCATTTGGTAATCCCTGAGAAGGGGAAAAGGTTCTTTTCAAAGGCTTTTAATTGCACTGTTACAGAATATGTCATTTGAAGCCTAGGAACCCTAAGTTGCATAACTACCAGAAAGAAGGAGGAAAGAAGTTTTGTTACACTTCTGTCAAAAATGCTTAAATGATGCAAATCACATTTTTGAATGACTATTCTTACTAGACATATGCCAGATAATTATTCAGAATTCAGACATGGATTTTTTGATGGAATTTTAAAATAGTTCTCATTGTGGCAGAGTTAAGAATAGTTCGGGCACTCTTGTAGATATTTTAATACTTTTTAAACTGTAGCCATTTAAGACACTACATAGTGTAGATATGTTATATGTAAAGAAATGAGCGCTTTTTTCTAAAGTTAGAATTAACGTATACTTGACTAGGAAAGTACCAATACTTGTCTTAGACTGCATTCTCCTAGAAGCAGGCTCGGAGACAAGGTTTGAGTCCAAGTAGTTTATTTCAGAGGTGATCCTAAGAAGCATGGGTATTAGAGTAGGGAGTTGAATCAGAGAACGTGAGGAAGGCTGATAACAGATGTGGTTTCAAACAGGTTCCACTGTGGGCAGCTGAGGCTCAGTTCCACAGGGGGTCTGTAGGAGCACTGAATAATAAATCTCAGAGTCATCCCAACTGAGTGATGAGGAAGCTGGAGTATTTATCTGCCAGTTCCCTGACCATTCTTGGTAGGGGGCTGCTTCAAGGGTCATTAATCTTCTGGTACTCCTGGTTGAGTGTGCGCCCATGGGCCAGAGAAAAAGCCCTCCAGCAGAGATTTGTAGGTCTTTACCTACAAAGTAAGTAGGTGAGTAGCTTTCCGAATGAGAGGTGAGTGCTGGAGAGATATGGTCAGGCTACCGACAGTATCACTAAAGCATATCGCTCAGATTGTGGTCTTCACACCCATGCCTGTCTGTCACAGGTTTGGGATGAACCAAGGAGCTGAGTTTGTACAGTAATGTAAACCAAATGCTCTGACTCCTTCATTGAGAAAGTCTTGCTGTATATATGTAGGTTCTGGGTGGGGTGAACAGCTTGTGATCTACTACCTCACTAGTAGAGCAGCACTTTTGAGTAGCTCATTGCTATATTACACTACTGATCAGACACTGGTTTCTTTACTTAATCTTAATATTGCTTAATTATTTTTAAACTCAGATGCGTAGCTTCGTGATCAAACATGTGGTGTATATGTAGTGAATGGTGCTATGATGTAAAGACACCAAATTTTATGATATAGGATACAAACATGCCAAATTACAAAATTGTATACATTTTTGTTGTCTTAAAACAGACCTCTTAAATAAATATCATTATCACAGTCAGTTGCGACTTGATAACTTATTCTTTGATTTTCTAAATTTTACTTTTATAAGTTATATAAGCTGGCAAAGGAATGAGAAAGGAATTTCAAATCCTTGTGTTTTTAATGAAATGGCACTTGAAAAAAACTCCTCAAATCAGTTAATTTTTTAATTAGGTAATGCAATATTATGATTTATAAGAACTGTATTTGGTCTGACCAAATATATATATTTCTCATATATATTTGGACCAAATATATATATTTCTCATATATATTTGGTCCAAATATGTATATTTCTCATATATACTTGGTCCAAATATGTATATTTCTCATATATATTTGGTCTTCATCCACGGTTCCTGGCTTATAGCTCCCAAAACCCTTGGGATTTCCTGAGTGATAAGAGCAATGGGAGCATCTTTTGTTATAATATTTGGTGTTTTGTCCTCAGTTCCTGAAATCCCTTCTGAGCCATAAAGTTGAAATGGATATCTTGTTATTCATAAGAAGCCCCTTTCCACCACAACTAGGTTTACGTTAATGAGGTGACTTTTGGAGAGCACCTAAGGATGGGAGCTGGTTGCCAGGGGAACCAACCAAGAGTAGAGCATTGGGAACTTTCACTCCCATGTCCTGATTTCCAGGGAGGGAATAGGAGCTGGAGGTTGAATCAGTCCCCAATGTCTAATTATTTAATTAATCATTCCTGTGTAATGAAGCCCCCCATAAGACCCCAAAGGAGGGGGGTTCAGAAACCATCCAACCAGAATGCTTCCACAAGCCACCATGCTGGGTCCCAAACTCCACGAGGAGAGAAGCTCCTTTGTTCAGGACCTCACCCTATGTATCTCTTCATCTGGCTGTTAATTCCTATCTTTTAATTTCCTTTGTAATAAACCAGTAATCTAATGAGTAAAAGGGTTTCCTGAGTTCTGTGAGCTGTTCTAACAAATTAATTGAACCCAAGGAAGGGGTCGTTGGAACCTCCAACAGATAGCCCATTGGTCAGAAGCACAGGTAGCAACCTGGGCTTGTGATTGACATCTGAAGTGGAGGACTGTCTTGTGGGACAGAGCTCTTAACCTGTGGACTCTGATACAACCTCTGTGTAGGTAGTATCAGAATTGAGTTGAATTGTAGGACATCTAGCTGGTGCCAGAGAATTGCTTGGTGGTGTGTATTTACTCTTTGCTTGGTAGTATTTACTCTTTAAATACTAGTTTTTATTTTGCCATTCAGGTCTAGTAACATTTCTTTCTCTCTCTCTTACCCAAATTTTAGGTTCTTGTACTATACCGAGTTTTACCACATAGCATCAATAATCTGCCCCCTGTACATGTGCAAAATTCACCAAAAGTCAATCCTTGTTTTGCATCCAGCAACATATATTCTAATCCTGAAAGGATTCTGCTTAGTTGGATGAACACAAATTATGAGAACAGCTGACATGTTATTTGGAAAAACTGTCCCAAAGGTGAGAAATTTTTTTCTTTAAATAAATTATCACAAATTGTAGTCTGACAATATAGAAGGAACCACAGAACCAAACACAGAATCCATAGATTCTAGACCTGACTACAGCATTTACTCTGTTCTACAAATAGGATGTCCTATAACATTTTCAAGATCAGTTTCCTTACATGTGTCAGGGAGGGGGAAATTTCCCCCTCTACCTGTCTTGAATTCTTGTGGCTGGACTAATAATAAAATTAACACAAGACAGATTAACAGGAGAAAAAGAAACACATTTTAATTCATGCGTACGAAGGTCCCATAAAAATTGGACCTAAGAAGTGGCCAAAGCAGGCAGCTTTTATACTTTTTAAACAGAGAAATTGGTGATGAATTGGCAGGACAAAGAAACTTAGGCTTTGGGTGCTTCATTAGTGAAGAATCTAAGCAGAGTTTGGGCTTGGGGTAGTCAGTTAAAGAAGTAATGTTTTGTTTATACAGGTATCTCTGCCCGAATTCCCTGTCTCTGGTGATAAGGGTGTCCTTCTGCCTTCAGATGCAGGGAGTGCACCTTTCACGTGATAGATTCATCTCCTACTTTCAGGGACACAAAGAGGAGGGTCAAAGTGTCCCTCTTGCATTGGCTGTTTCGTAAGTAACTTGAATTCAAAATAATCAATATGCCATTGAGGCACATTTTGGGGCAGCCTGCCCTGGGCCCCAACACATGTAAAATGGAAATACTAAAAGATGCTTCTTCAACTTATTTTGAAGAATAAATGGTAAAAATTATGTAGAGATGCTCTACAAATGAAAGATCACCTTAACACTGCTGGCATTTTCAGCTTTATAAAGTACTAAATTTAGGTGACACTGCTGAAACCTTGTACATAATTAGTTGAGACCAAGTGAAAATTAACTAGAAAACACCTTACATGTCATTGTGACAGTCATGTTGGTAATCACTAAGTGTGAATTTTGAGGGTGTAGGTCATATTAAGTCCATATACCAAGACCAAAACAAGCGGGTGATCATAGATAGACCTACTCCAGTGTTCAGGTGGGCACTCCCTGGTTCTGTCCTTGAGGAATGAGGCTTTATAAATTTCTACCCCGAGAGCCTTACATTCTTTGAAATAGTTCCAATTGGCTAGTATAGCTGCATTGCTTGTGTTGAGAAGAGGACATGTGCATGTTGGTTGTTTCTTTGGCTTCCATTCAGCTACCCTCTTCCAAGTACATACAAACCTGTCATGTTCAGAGTGGGTTATGTTTTATTTTTTATACAGAACCCTCAGAGTTTAATCTAAACTTTAGAAGTAAGGGGAAGATTAAAAGTATGATTTAAAATGAGACTTTGAATTACAGTTGCTCCTAACTTAAAGGCATTAGTTTAGCAAACATAGTGACATCAAGATTGAAAGAGATATATTGATATATTGGTATTAGAGAACAGTAAACATGGAATATTTTATTACCTTCTAATTGACATGCTGATAATATCAAGCAATTTGCCTTGAAACTGCAACTTAATAAGATTCGAATCTTATAAACGTGTATTTGGCCCATTCAAAAATGTAAAACAAGTAGTTTGATTACTGAGGAGTAACACTTTAACCAGAGTGTTATACAATATGTACATATATTAGAAATGAATATGTTCTTTTGTTGTAAAATTATTATGGTTCTATTTTTTACCAACAAAATGATGTACACAAGTTGTTTTCACAGAGTTTGCTGCATTTTTTAGAATAATGCATTATGGGCACTGGCCTATTTTCTGCTTTTTAAAACACTGTGTCTCATGCCTTTGCAAAGCCCTTGCACTTCCTATTCCCTCTGCTTGGAGCTTCATTTTCTTGGATATCTTCACGATTCATTTTCCCACTTCACTCAAGACCCTGCTCAAATATGACATTATCTGAGAAGCTTTCCCAGTACCCTCTCTAAATTAGTACATCCTTCAGTCCTTCTCTTTCTTGCTTATTTTTCTCAATAGTGTTGATCCCCAGTCATATTTATACCCTGCCTCCTGCTGTAGAATGTGAGCTTCTTAACAAGAACAGTCTATTCTGTTTTGTTGTTCACTGCTGTAGTCTCAGAAAAGTGCCTGGAAAATAACAGATATCAAATATTGTTTGAGTAAATAAATAAATGAATGAAAAAATGAGTGAATAAAGGGGCACACTCAGGTTTTATATATTTCTCTACCCTATTTCAGACAATTGAGTGTATATTAGCTTACTAGTTTGTACCTGCTAGTACCAATGTAGGGATCAGGTCGAATGGTTGAGTTAGAAAGAGGCACTTTCTGTGTTCAGTATGTACCTGAGTACAGGTCTGCATGGTTAATAACTGTGGCGGTCCATGAGGAGAAGCTCTCTGAAGGGCTTTGCTTAGGTTAACTTGGACTGAGAAAAAGTCATACTCAGTGCCCCGGATTTTTACTTCTCAACATTGACACTTACTCCACTCATCCTTCTCCATTGGTAAAGTCCTCACCATGGTTACAGCTTGGTGCAGTGGTGTTGTGCAGGGTAGATGGATAGAGCTGCACTTCACACCTGTTGATTAAGAAACTCTGAGGATGGGGCCTAGCAATCTGTGTTTTAGTAAACCCTCCATGTGATTCTGACGCACTCTAAAGTATGAAGCAATTAGCCCATAGTATCGCAAAAAGCAATTAGTGCTTTTAAATTGTTCACAGAATGGTATTTATTTACCAGTTACATTTGAAAAAGAAGTCCCTTCTTTAAACAACAATTCCTTTGAAGTAATAATGACTGAGAACTTCTCCAAATTAATGTCAGACATCACACCACAGATCCGGGAAGCTCAGAGAATACCAATCAGGATAAATGCCCCAAAACCTTTATACCGAAGCATATTATATTCAAACTGCAGAAAATCAAAGATAAAGAAAGAATCTTGAAAGAAGACAAGGGAAAAAAAACACCTTATCTGTAGACAGACAAAGATAAGAATTATATCCAACTTCTCCTCAGAAATCATGCATTCAGGAAGAGAGTGGAGTGAAATATTTAAAGTGTTGAGGGAAAACTAACCTATAATTCTGTACTCTGAAATTATCCTTCAATAGTGAAGGAGAAACATTGCAGAGAATAGATAGTGGGCCTCGATTACACACTTTTTGGGTAAACTGATCAGATGGCAGCTTGTAGAGTCAACCTTAAGGACAGTGTGTCCTTGATCAACCTAATGGGGCAACAAATAAAGAATTTTTCGTTGATAATGGATTTCTCAGAAACTCGTGTGAGTTTAGCGTTGGAACCAACATGACAGGTTGTTTGCATATTGCGTATCTGCTGAGGTCTTGCTATCAGCACCTCCACCTCACTTAGGACAGGGCTGATACATTCCTTTTTTTAAATTATTTTTTATTTTTTTCCTTTAATTTATTTATTAAAAAATTTTTTTTATTTTGTTGAGGTAACATTGATTTATAACTGATACATTTCTGTCATTAGAATTTTTTTAAAAATTTTATTCACTTTATTTAAACAAAGCAAAACAAAAAACTGTTCAGCTATTTCTTTTACCTCCGTACCCCCTACCTCTTGTAATCACCAGTCTGTTTTCTGTGTCCATGAGCTTGGTTTTTGTTGTTGTTGCTTTAGATTCTACATAGAAGAGAGATCATAGGGTATTTGTCTTTCTCTGTCTGACTTATTTTACTTAGCATAATGTCCTCAAGGTCCATCCATGTTGTGACAAATGGAAAGATTTCACTTTTTTTATGGCTGAATAACATTCCATTGCGTGTGTGTGTGTGTGTGTGTGTGTGTGTATGTATGTATACCACAATTTCTTTAGTATTTATCTATTTATCTATTGATTTATCCATTTATCCATTAATGGACATCTAGGTTGTTCCCATGTTTTGGATATTATAAATAATGCTGCAGTGAACATGGGGACTCGTATATCTTTTCAAATTACTGTTTTCATTTTCTTCAGATAAATACTCAGAATTGGACTTGCTGGATTGTATGGTAGTTCTCTTTTTAGTTTTTTGAGGAAGCTCCATACTGTTTTACATAGTCGTTGCACCAATTTACATTCCCACCAACCATGCACAAGGGTTCCCTTTTCTCCACACCCTCGCCAACACTTGTTATTTCTTGTCTTTTTGATAATAGCCATTCTAACAGGTGTGAGGCCATATCTCATTGTGATTTTGATTTGTATTTCCCTGATGATTGGAGATGTTGAGCATCTTTTCATGTACCTGTTAGCCACCTGTATGCCTTCTTTGGAAAAATGTCTGTTTACATCTTCTGCCCATTTTTCAGTGGGATTGTTTAGTGGGTGTTTTGCCATTGAGTTGTATGAGTTTTTTATATATTTTGAATATAAGCCCAGTGATTTAATTATTCATGCCTATGTAATGAAACCTCCATAAAAATTCAGAAGGACAGGGTTCAGAGAACTTCTGGGTTGGTGAATACGTATGTTGAGATATGGAGAGAGTAGTGCACTTGGAGAGGGCATGGAAACTCTGCCCCCCTTCCCATATACCTTGCCCTGTGCACCTCTTCCATCTGGATGTTCATTTGTATTCTTTATCATGTCCTTTTATAATAAACTGATAAACATAAAGGAATTTTCCCTGAGATCTGTGATTGCTCTAGCTAATAAACTGAATCCAAAGGAGAAGGAGGTCATGGGAACCACTGATTTATAGCTAGTTGGTCAGAAGTACAGGTAACAATCTGGACATGTGACTGGCATCTGAAGTGCATGGAGGGATTCCTTGGAATCTTCAATCTGTTGGTCAGAAGAATCAGTGTTAACCTGGACTTGCGATTGGCCTGTGAATTAGACGGCAGTCCTGTGGGTCTGAGCATTTTACCTGTGGAATATGATTCTATCTCAATTCTGATAGTGTCAGAATTGAGTTGAATTATAGGACACCCAGCTGGTGTCCTGAGCATTGCTTGGTGGTGTGGGACCCCTCCTCCCCAACATGCACACACATTCATGTTGGAATTGGTCTCAGAACCATTTTATATTTGTAAATAGATAAGAGCATATATTTTTAAGAGCAGAGGTTAACAACCATTATCCCCTAACATTTACTTTGTTTAAATAATCAATTTTAAAATATATCTGCTAATAGTTTACAGCTTAACTCTTTCTCCATTGTGGCAGTAGAAACTAATCCTGTAACTGAGTACTGATTTGTCTGACTCAGTGTTGAGTCAGTATTGACTGACTCAGTATTGACCGAGGTCTTAAATGTCAAGAGCCATGAAATTAGCGTCAGGTCCCTTAAAAATGTAAAAGGGTTGATAAATCACAGCACAGAGAGAGAACGTTTTTTTTGCTATTTGGGGCGAGGAGAGTTGTTGGTCTTGAATTTGTTGACTTCAGTGAGTGTTCTTTAATTTATTATATATATTTTATAATTTCTTTATTCCTTAGCTAAATGATAGACATATATAATGTTTCCATTTTGTGGCTATTATGAAGAAAGCCTCTACAAACATTTATATACTAGTCTTTTATAGACATATGTTTCTATTTCTCTGAGGTAAGTATCTAGGATTGGAGTTTCTGAATCATATGGTAAGTGTATTTTTAATAATTTATCGAGATATAATTCCAATACCATAAAATTCATCCATTTACAGTATATGACTTAATAGTTTTCAGTATTTTGACAGATTTGTGCAACCATCATCACAATCTAATTTTAGAACATTTTCATTGTCCCCCAGTGGATACGGGATGTTTCTATTAGCAGTCACTTCTCACTCCCCCAGCACCAGGAAAACACAAATCTACCTCATCTCTATGGATTTACCTATTCTGGATATTTCATGTAAATGGAATCATATAATAAATATCTTTGTGGCTGATTTTTTTCACTTATTCCAGGTTCAGACATTTACAAATAATATTCCATTATACGCCTGTACCGCATTGTGTTTATCCATTTATCATTTGATGAATAGTTGGATTGTCTCTACTTTTTGGCTGTTATAAATAATGCTGCCATGAACATTCATGTAAAGGTTTTTGTGTACATATGTTTTCATTTTACTTGAGAATGACATAGGAGTGGAATCTCTGGACCATATGATAACTGAATGTTTAACATTTTGATAAACTTCTAAACAGTTTTCTAAAGTGCCGGTACAATTTTACTTTCCCACCATCAATGTGTAAAGGTTCCAGTTTGTACACATCCTCAACAACACTTGTGACTGCTTTTTTAACCATAGTCATTAGGTGTGTGTGAAGTAGGGTTTTATTTGGGTGTCAATTGCATTCCTTAGTGACTAATGGTGTTGTGAATTCAGTATTTTCAATTTGTAATATTTTTTCTTCAACTTTTTCTTTTTATTATACTTTAGTATGTGATAATATAAGATCCTCTTACCCCTGTCCAAAGCTATGTTCTTCTAAAATTAGATGGTTTATTCACTTGCTAGGTTTCCAAGGTTGGCATTGTAATAACAAAATTTGGAAAAAATAATACAGAGAAAACGTTAAAGGAAACATATGACAAAAAATATTCAATGACTAATATTAAAAAAGAATCATAGGAATATTCATAATTGTAGTCAGCATAATAGGGGACTTAGAACAATGAAAGCATATTATAGAATTTAATATGGATGTGACATTTCAAAATCCATAATAAATATATTAGTTCATTTGGTAAATAGTGCTAGATCAGTTGGCTGACATTTTGTAATTAAGGTAAAGTTAACTCTGTACTATACACTATATACTATAAATGAATTCTAAATGTACGAAAAAGTATTAAGTATAAAAGCAGACTATAAAATAACTTGAAAAAAATAAGTTAATCTTTATGTGAGTTTACTGTGATAATTCACTTTTTAAAACTCTAACAAGGACAGAAGCAACTAAAAATATTATTTGTTTAGCAAATATTTATTAAACACCAATTTATATGCCCAGCACAGTTCTGGGGATTAAAGATGCAGCAGAGAACAAAAAAGCCCAAATCCCTTCTAACATTGCAGTTATATTCTAGTAGAAAGAAGTTAGCTGCCTGAGCCTTGGAAATAAATCTAGTCTCTTAGGTGGCAGGTGAGAATTTTTTTGTCACTCCCAACATCTTCACAGGTTGATTAATTAAAACCCTATTATCTTTGTGATTGGAGCCCTTAGTTGCTCACTGAACTGAAAAAATAGTTTAAGAAATAGAATCATAAACAGTATATATACATATATGTATGTATATATGTGTATATATATGTGTATATACATATATAATATATATACACAAGTAATTTAGCATTTTTAAAATACAGAACAAGTACATAAGTAGATATACATCAATTCACCAACTGTTTTACCAGTGTTTCCACTCCAGTGATTTCCTATTCAGTCATCTTCTGTTCCTAGCCCCATGATCAGGACAAACTGTCAGTTACCATTTCTGATGGTCCAGGAAGGACCAGTGCTTGTGATATCACTGTAACAGGAAGTTAAGGAATGAGGCAGACAGCCAACCATCCTTTTCCGTAATGCTCAGAGTTATTGTATAGATAATTCATTTGGGGACAGTTCTTATCTTTTTTTTCTGTATTTCATAATTTTGGCTGTAATATTAAAGTGACCTTCAGACGGTCCCAGACATTAGGTATCTGATAAGAATTCTTCTAATATTTAGCTTTTTTCAAAATGCTCTAAAAAGATTCACAAATATTATTCATCTCTTTGAAGGGAGAGAGACAAGACTCTTTATAAAATAGCTAGTAAGAGATTTTCAGCCTTGTGGAAGGAAAACATTTTTAAAATAGGACAAAATGAAAAATAGATTCAGCTAGCATCTTCTCTTCAACGTAGTGGACCACAGTTCTAATTGGACACTTGACAAAACCATGATTAATAATAATAATAGCCCACATTTGTGATATGCCAATTAAAGGTCTAAGAATTTCACATATATTTGTTTATTTAATCTTCAAAACAAGCAACTTGATCAGGTAACTGTTATTACTATTATTTAATTAAAAAAAATAAATACCAAAGCAGAGAGGTTAACATATTTTCCTAGGTGAGGTTGTGGCTGGGATTTGAATCTAAGCGGTTTGACTCCAAGGCTCATGTTAAGTAGCATTGTGTAATGCTGTTTCTTCAAAATATTAATTCTTCGGTAACTTAGATCTGTGCAGTTCTTGCTAATTCTTTTCAGCTATTCAGAGAGATATCTTGATTTCTTTTTCATCCATAGCAGTGGATTTTCAAATCTGGATGCCCATTGGAATCACCTGGGGAATTAAAAGAAAATTCTGATGCCTCCACCTCAGGCCAGTTGAAATGGAATTTTTTGAGGTGTTGCCTGTACATGTGTAGCTTTTCAAAGCTCTTCAGGTGGTTCTACGGAACAGTGAAGGTTAAAAACTAATGTGTGCAAATACAGAAACAAGGAATAAGATTAAATAGTGCAGAAGTACCATATAACGTAAATACTTGTCCACCACAGGAAATAATATTTCCCAACATATACCTCAACTTTAAAAGAAGAAATTTATGAATAACATTGAGTTCTGAGGTTTTCTTCCTTTTGTTTTGTTGCTATCTGTTTTGATTTTACATAGCATTGATAGTCATTGCTCTGACAAGTGAGGTAATTATTACTCTCATTTCCTCTCACCTTCCTGCCTGAGTATCATCATTTTGTTAGATTTATTATACCTACATTGTCAATGCTTGTAACATGCATATCCACTCTATCAGTGTTCGACTGTGTGTCATTTTACCAGAGTTCTCCATTTTTAATTATTTTTGACTCAGCTGTTGGATGGTTGGATTTCATAATTATTTTGTCTTTCTAATTATCATTTCAGGGGCTCTAGTCTCTGAGTTCTCTTTGTAAACATCTTCATTTTATTTACATGTGAATGGCATCTTGACTGAGAATCAGACTTGGGAATCACTCTTTATTTTTCTCTGAACTCTATGGCTGGTACTCCATTGTGTTATGCCTGCAAAACGGCTTTGAAAAATGAGATCAGCCTGATAACTCGTCCCCTATAAGTGAATTGCTTTCTTCGGCTTTAGACTTTTTATATTCTCAAAGTAGGTGAGGTGTTCAAGACTGTGAAACCTGTTCTAAAGCATTTCCTTTGTAAATTTGGCATATGACATATTTTTTGTACTCCTTTTGAAGTGTAAGATATTGGTTGAAACTGAGCCATGAAGAGACTTTTTCTAACCTTCTGTTAGCATAGATAATCTTGTATTATACCTGATCTTTTTCATATTTAATCTTAGAGTATATTCCACATTTCATCAGTAACTGTGATATTTACTGTAGGATTATTTTGCAGATTATGTTCATTGTGTTCTGGAATTTATATCCTCTCCTTAGTTTTGTAGGAATTTTTATCATGAATACTATAGAATTATCTAGATAGCTAGCTAGATAGATATGTATCTATGCATTTTAATATGGTAAGTTAAATTGATTTTTAAATGTAAACTAAACTTGCAGTCCTGGCACAAATTCAATTTTGCCATGATAGCTAATCTTTTTTTAATACCTTTCTAGAATTAGTTTACTAATATTTTAATTTTTTGCTTCAGTTTACAAGTGATAATTTGTAAATATTTTCTGTACATTTTAGTTTTTTGTGTGTAAATCTCTGATTACTTGAAGAAGAGTCCCTCTTTTGTAAGGGTCTCTATAATAGTGAAATTGGTTGTTTATTTAATTTTGTAGAATTTACTGGTAAAACCATCTGGGCCTATTATTTCAAAAGGGATGATTAAATAACTAAATCAATTATTTAATTATAGTAAGATTATTCTTATTTTCTATTTTCCACTGAGTGAGATTTTGTAACTCACTTTATGAAATTAATGAATATCATCTAAATTTTTAAAATATATTAGCATAATATTATTAACCATTTGTGTCTGTTCTGTTATATGTAGCTGCTATAGTTTCTTTCTTTCTTACATTTGATATTGTTTTCTTACACCTTCTTGTATTGGGCTGGCCAAGAACTTTTTGGACAACCCAGTATTTCTAATCAGTCTTCTCCATAGTAATTATCACCCTGGTACAGAAGAGCCTTCACTTTCTTTCTAGTTTAATGATGCACTTATATGGAGGTTCTACCAAGTATTATATACATTATCTCAATCTCATGTGGCTGACCTGATAATTATTTAGAGTTCACATATCCTAATAAATCAACTGCCTTTAGAAGCAAGATGACTTCTACATTAAAGCATATATTACATGGCATTTCCAAAGCCTTTTAAAAAATAATTTAAAATGTCCTATGTTATCTGTTATGAATATAGGCACAAAAATCCTCAAAAATACTAGCCAACAGGATCCAGCAAGATTTTAAAAGAATTAAACAAAATTACTGGATGAAATATATCTCAGGAATGAAAGATTGGTTTAGCGTGTAAATACCAATCAATGTGATACAACATATTAATAGAATATAAAGGAAAAAAATGAACATTTCAAAGGACACAGCAATAGCAAAATCACATACCTAGCAAGAGATTTTAACAAGAATATATAAGAAAACATTTAAAACTCAACAGTAAAAAAACAAATAACAATTAAAAAATGGGCAAAGGATTTGAATAGACATTTTAAAAATTAGAAGGTAAGTAAATGGCGAATGAGCACATGAAAAGATGCTCTATGTAATTAGTCATTAGGGAAATGCAAAGCAAAACCACAGTGAGATAGCACTTGTCACCAACTACTATGACTTAAACTTGTCACCAACTACTATGACTTAAACTATTTAAAAAAAAAAAAAGAAAGGAAGTCATATTATAGCAAGTATTGGTAAGGATTTATAGAAATGAGAACCTTATACATTGCTAGATAGATTGGAAAACAGTGCAACCACTTTGGAAAACAGTTTAGTAATTTTTTCGATATATTAAAAGTAGATTAACAATATTTTCTAGCAGTTTCACTCAGTGGTTTATACTCAAGATAATTGAAAACATGTTCACACAGAAACTCCTATATAAATGTCTATAGCAGTGTTATGTATAATAGTCAAAAAGTAGAAACCACCCAAATACCCATAAACTCATGAATGGATAAACAAAATATGTATGTTCATAAAGTGAAATGTTATTCAGCCATAAAAAGGAATGAAGCACTGATACATGCTACAGCCTTTAACCTTGAAAACATTATGCTAAATGAAAGAAGCCAGAACAGAAGAGGATACATATTTTATGATTCCATTTCTATGACATGTCCAGAATAGACAAATCATAGTGACAGAAAGAAGATTAATTTTTTCCAGGGGATGAGGGAAGAAGGAAATGGTAAGTGACAGCCAATATGCTTGGGATTTCTTTATGTGTTCATAAAAATATTATAAAATTATATAGTAGTGATGATCGCACAACTCTGTAAAAATAATAAACAACAATGGACTGGATAATTGAATTGGGTGAAATTTATGATATGTGAATTATATATTAATAAAGCCATTATAAAAATGTACTATTATAATACCTAAAATATTTATATAATAATTATGATATTCATAAAAATAAGTGAATGTACTTATTCCTTCAGTACATAAAATGATTCAGTTTTATGTGTAACAGCCATATCTCTAATTCATAATAATATTAGGACCAGCATTTTTATTAATATTTTAATATTTCTGAATATTTGGAGTGATATAATTGAAAAACAGATAAAAATATAACTTCCAAATTAGAATTTTAAAACATCTGTGAAACATCACTTGACTTTTCTGGTTCCTGACAAATGGGGACCAGATTAGACCACTGGTTCTCTCGCTAAAAAACAACCCTAGATCAACACTTCTCAGACAGTAATGTGAATATAAATCACTCGGAGATTTTGTTAAACTGTTTTTATGTTTCAGTAGGTGTTGAGTGGGGCCTGAAAGTCCTCATTTCCAACAAGCTTTCAGTTGATGAAGGTGCTGCTGATTCACAGAGCGCACTTTGGAGAGCAACATCTTCGTGGGAGTAGAGAAGAGAGAGTAGCTTAGATCAAAGGAACTAACATAAAAGCAGAGAAAATCCTTGGCATTCCTAAGACTGTGGTACAGTGTAATGGGGGCTTGTCAGCAGCCCTGTGTATGAATGACAGGATACAGGCATGGGATCAGAGACAGGAGAAGAGCTTTGAAGTTTGGTTCTTACCTTTTCCCAATATTGTCCTGGAGAATTATGGCCAACCTATTCACACTTTGAGCAGCAACAGTCCATGCCAACAATTGTTTGACAAGTAATATCAAAACAGTTCCAGGGTTATGATGGGATGACCAAAAATAGGTGCTGCTGGTTTCCACTCAGGGAGGTAGAAGACTGGAAAGAGCTTTGCTCCCACCCCTAAAATAAGAGTGACAGCAAAAGCCATACAAAGCAAATTCTCAGTTTTTTTTAAGCTCCCCTAGAAAGCTGAAACTGGAGGGCAATAAAGTGGCCCAAAGTCCAAGGAGGAGTAGGTGCTTACAGGAAGAAGTGGGATGATAGCAATTTTCTTTTTGTGGTAGAGACGGCTAGATGCTGAGAAGAAGAGTTAAGGTGGTTGGTGAATTGGTAGAAACTTAGTGTACTCTGATGAGAGAGCATGAAGTCTCTGGGGGCCAGAGTTAAAGGGAGAGTCTGCATCCTCTTGAAGGTTTTTACTCCGCAAACCTCCCTGTTTGCTCACAGAAAGGACTGGAGTGAGTCAGGAGAATGTGCTCCCTGTAGCGCAGACCTGGGGGGAGGGGCAGGCAATTTGCCCAGATTCCTATATTCCCTGTAGAACAAAAGTGTTCATCTCTGGGGAGAAGAGCAACACGTAACTGTCATCCTTAGGGCCCTGGTGAAAGCTCATTGCAGCTTCAAAAAACCCTTAAAAACAAAAAACCCCACCGCTCCCCCTGGGAAAGAGGCTGGAATTTGACATGACAATCAAGTAGAAGATCCCAAAGAATCTACAGAAAAGCTCCTAAACTAGTATAAGTGTTTATCAAGGTTGTAGGATGGATATATGATCAGTATACAAAAATAAATTCTATTTCTATGTAATGGCAGTAAACAATTGGAATTTGAAATTATCTATTTATATTTATACATATATATAATTTATCATAGCACCATTAAATTCTTAAGTATAAACCTAACAAAATATGTGTAGAATATATGTGCTGAACGTTACAGAACACTGATGAAAGAAATCAAAGATAACTAGATAGAGAAATACACCATGCACGTCGTATTGGAAGACTCAATATTGTTAAGATGTCAAAATGATCTGTAGATTCAATGTAACCCCAGTGAACATCCTACCACACTTTTTTTTGTAGATATCAATAAGTTGACTCTAAACTGCACATGGGAATTTTGGAAGTGATGAAACTTTTCTGTATGGAAATGTGATGGTGAATACATGATAATGTATCTCTCAAAATCCTAAAAGTGTATCCCTCAAAATCCAGAAAGAGTGAATGTTAGTGTATATATATATTTTAATCAACCAAGACATAGAAGTAGTAATCCAGGATGGAATGCAGACTGTGACAAATGAATCTAACTGCATTACAGATGTTTGACAACCTCACTGAATGTAATGGAGGAGAAAGGAGCTGACTTAATTCTCTCTTGAATATAGTACCATGACTGCATAATGTAGAACTAAAGACAAATAGAACTGTACATATACAAGTTACTCTAGTTTGTTACAGGGGGATGGGTTTGCAATTCTGAAAGTACTTTATATGTATACTGTGGCTCAACAAATAAGTAAATCTGTTTTCGATAGTGAGAGCCATGTTTTTCACTGTTGAAAGAAACAAGTTAGAAATAGGCAAAGGGGGAAGGTCATAATGAATCCTGTGATGCTGGATTGCAGTTGGTGGAATTGGAAGTAACAGTATAACACTTAGGTTTTGCTATATTGTTATCTATTCATTAACTTCTAGTTAGGAAATATTTCATTAGTTTTCCTCTTGTGGTTGTAATCTTTCCTCAAGAAGATGTTAAACTCTTTCAGGGGAATTTCTATCCCTTGTCTGATGTCGGTACAAGATAAGGATGAGATACTTAGAGGTCACAGTCTATATCCACTGCCAACTGACTGTTTCACTATAAACTTAAAAGGCTAGTAAATTGCCTTTTTCAGATTTAAGTTAGAATTGTTGTTTCTAGTTCGTAGAAAAATGAATTTTGGCTACAAATTGAGACCCTTTTTATTAAAAGCTATGAGTGGCAAATATACATCAAGAAGTACATTTAGACTATAATTATTCAGACAACTAGAAATGTACATTTTACAATAATTACTTTGGTTGTATCACATCTTATATCAGACATACAATTATTTATAGATTTCTGCCAGGAAAAAAAATACTTTCAAAAATATAGTGCAGAATGTTGTTTGCTATGTGTTAGTTGAAAATTCCTAGTGATCTTTGTTTGCTAGACTAATTTTGCAATAATATACTATAGAAATCCTCTAGAAATGTTCAGTGTTGCAGCGTCTCAGATGAAAAAGTACTGGGCACTGTTTCTGTGAAATATCCGGGACATCTGTGGTTCCAGAGAAAATTAAGTCTTCCAGTTCCAGACGTAAAACAATCCTACTTTGTGAAGTCATATACATGTCATGAACATATCCCATCATGGTTTCTTCTTCGCGGAAAACGAGAATCAAGGGATTTGAGGGGGTTTATGAAGATCACCAATTTTTCCCCCTCTTTTCAGACAAGAAATTATCTCAAACCATTAAGAATCCAGGCCCTTTTGGAAACATTTTAAAAAAGGAAATGTCACATTCATCACAGCAATAATTTCTGATGTTTAAATCATCTTTCCTTCCTCCCAAATATAGGACAGGTTTGTTTTTGTTTTGTTTTTCACTAAATATCCAGATACTTTCACTTTTTTTTCCTAGTCTCAGCATAGTAGTCGTCTCTGTAACTGAAAACTTTTTTTTTTTTTTTTTGAAAACTTCTTTTATTATTTCTCCATCTTGTATTATCTTTTATAGGTCATTTCTGGTTTCTTTAAGCCATAAATCTCCAACCCCTTTCACATACTTACCCTACATGTGGAGGATCTTCTGCAGCAAATAGTGAAACTGGCACACTAAAACTTTAGAGTTACAGGAAACCTCATGCCTTCCGAGCCTCCTTACCCATGTTGATGATCATTGATCGAACATTTGAACTTCACGGTACTCAACAGAATGAGTAATTTTGAAATATCAGATTTTTTTTCTTTTACTGCATGGTCGTATATTCTTCAAAGTGGTTCCAATAGAAATAAAGGAGACAGCTTGCAGTTGCCTGTAATACCTTACAGATATATTTCATGTTACTAAGCTTCTGAGGTTTATTTATTTATTTTTTTATTTCCAAAATAATATGTTTTTTCTTTTCCAAGCTAAGGCAAATTTCTCTTTGACTATTGCTCAAATTTCCATAAGAGATATTGTTAGAAAAGTAAAACTATTATGATATTTACTCTCTCTCTCTTTTTTGGGGGCAGATGTTATTCCCTCTGAGAGATGGATAGTAAATTTTGACAGAGACCTTTTAAATGGCCTTGTTTTTGCAACTCTGTTAGGAGCCTATTGCCCATTTTTGGTAAGAGTCCTTTTTATGCAGAGTAGTCTTCTCTTATTTGAAAGAACTTAGTAATTAAAATTTGAAATACTTTCTGCAAACTGATTCTTTTGAAGTTTTAATTTTAAGTCATACCTACATCTGAATGGCTAGCATTCCCTTTTTATTTATTCTTTTATTTTGATTATAATAATCTCCTACTGACAAATGTTAGTATTTAAATGATTCTTTTTTTTTTTTTTTAATTTATTTATTTATATATTTATGGTTGTGTTGGGTCTTCGTTTCTGTGCGAGGGCTTTCTCTAGTTGTGGCAAGCGGGGGCCACTCTTCATCACGGTGCGCGGGCCTCTCACTATCGCGGCGTCTCTTGTTGCGGAGCACAGGCTCCAGACGCGCAGGCTCAGTAGCTGTGGCTCACGGGCCCAGTTGCTCCGCGGCATGTGGGATCTTCCCAGACCAGGGCTCGAACCCGTGTCCCCTGCATTGGCAGGCAGACTCTCAACCACTGCGCCACCAGGGAAGCCCCTAAATGATTCTTTGCTGAACTAAAGAGAACAGTTAAAAAGCAGTAATTTTTATTCCACTACTAAAAGATTTGATTGTTGTCTTTTCCAGATTGAGTCTCATTTTGTAAATATGTACACACAACCGAAAAGTTCTGAACAGTATCTGCACAATTGCCTGATTATTGTGAATGTTCTTCGTGAAATTGGCTTTGACATGGACATACAGGTGGGTGCCTTAAAATCACACATTCTATAAATATTTTATGAATTTCTTCTCTCACTTTTTCCAGCTTTTTAAGTTACGGCTGACAAATAAAAATTGTGTATATTTAGCTTGTACAATGTAATTTTTTTTGTGTACAATGTGATGATTTAACATACATATATGATGCGAAATGATTACCATGATCAAGTTAATTAACACGTCAGCATCCATCACCTCACGTAGTTACTTTGTTTTTTGTGGTGAGAATACTTAGGATCTACTCTCTTAGCAAATTTCAAGCGTACAGTCCAGAATATTATTAACTATAATGACCATACTTTACATTACTTCCCCAGAACTCAGTCATCTTATAATTGAAGATTTGTACCCTTTGACCAACATCTCCCCATTTCCCCTATCTCCATCCCCTGGCTACTACCATTTAACTCTCTGGTTCTTTGAGTTTGACTTTTTTAGATTCCACATATAATTGAAATCATACAGCACTTGTCTTTCTGTGTCTGGCTTATTTCACTTACTATAATGTCCTCCAGGTTCATCCATATTGTCACAAATGGCAGGATTTCCTTCTTTTTTATGATTAAATAATATTCCATTGTAAGTATATACCACATTTTCTTTATCCATTCATCTGTCAAGAGACACTTATGTTGTTCCTGTATTTTGGCTTTTGTGAATAATGCTGCAGTTGAACACGGAAGTGCAGATATCTGTGATGTAACTGATTTTATTTCCTTTGGATATATACCCAGAAGTGGAATTGCTGGACGATGTAGTAGTTCTATTTTTAATTTTTTGAGGAACCACAATACTGTTTTCCACAGTGGCTGCACCAACTTACATTCCCACCAATAGTGTACAAAGGTTCCCCTTTCTTTACATCTTCACCAACATTTGTTATTTGTGTTCTTTTTGATGATGGCCATTCTGACAGGTGTGAGGTGGTATCTCATTGTGGTTTTGATTTGCATTTCCCTGATGATTAGCAAGGTGGAGCTTGTTTTCATGTGCCTGTTGACCATCTGCATTTTGAAAGGACTTGTATTGAGTGCTATTTTAAGTTCAGCTTTTTAGGATTATATCTGTACTTTTTATCAAGGAGTCATTCACTATACACGTAGCAATTTACATGCCCTTCTGCCATGGAGACTTGTGATTTAAGTTAAAGCAGTCCCCGGGCCTATGTCTGTTTTTGTTTGAATTAAGGTTTGGTGGTTTACACAGCATAGAAAATGTTTCTCTTTTCTGATAGGAACATTCATCAATTTATCTTGAATGTCCTATGGAGCAAATCCATTAGAAGGATTACTAAGACTGGCATTTAGTGAGAGTTGATGATGTTCCAGGCAGAGTTCTAAGTGTTAATATCTCAAAGGGTGGGGGAGAAGGATTTTTAAACCTCTGTAAAATGGTTGTGATATTGCTTTGATTGACTTTGTGTAGCCATTAGTTTGTCTAAATATTATTTTCTACCGTGGATGTATGGTAAAGAAGTAAATTTATGTTGCCAGATTTCCATATGGATTACAAAGAATCGTAGGTGTGCAGTGGCTTGAGTGGGAAGAAAAGAGAATGACTCTAGTAAAGGCCATTTGTGTGAGGAGAGCATTAAGATGCTCACCTGGACAGAATGGCTTATTCAGTAAGGACACCCAGGACAGGGAGCAGGCATTTGATTGTCACTGAGATGTATATTGTGATCTTCTGATTTCCTCCTGAATAATGAACTCTTACACTTCCCAACCCTCTCACACAAATTCTCTGAAACAAAACATCGCTTTGCCACATGTGTCTAAGAGACATGGATGGTGTTAGCGTGTCATTATCATGGCTCTGGGGCAGAAAAGCTGACACTTGGAGCTTGTGTGATCTCTGTTTACTTCTCCATCTGGCTACTCATGGTCTTAGACACCAGGAAATAGTTTGGATAATAATGGAGAAATAAGGTAAGAATATGATTAGTCTAAAAATGTGGAATTCCTAGAATCTTTTCTTTCATGGAAGTCTTTTGGGTAATTTGAGTTTTAGTTTTATATATTTGTGCTTTTATTATAGTTAAAATATGTCAGTGTAGCCACCACATTATAAACGCAGGCGTGCCACAGTCACACACATTCCAACACAGATGTTCTTGCACTCACACACCAGTGTGCACATGCACACACACACATACACACCTGCCCCTTCCTTATGTCATATGTATTAGGTATATATAAGATTGATTAATTTGCAAATGTAAAATCATACTCAGTCATTAACAAAATCATTATGGTATTTAAATGGACAGTTTTTTAGGTACTTTAAGTTTGTTTTTTATAATTGAGGATATTATTTTTTGTTATTATCATATTGTATGTTTTATTTATTTTTTTTTTACCTTAGGCAAATATAAAATGCAAATCTCCATGTTATAAATGGAAAGAAATCACTGTGAATGTTAAAAATCCCTTCCACCCTGCTGGGGATTTCAGGTAAGTTATTGTTTTGACATAAATTCATTGCAATTAGCCATATTGAATCTTAAGAGAAGTATGTAATTTTCTTCAACATGAACTGTTTTGAGGAGAAATTTTATATATTTACATTGCTATAAATTTATAAGCATCAGCAGATAAAATAGAACAAATAATGAAGGTAAATCAGTTTTCCGTGAAATGCTATTTGATCTCTACAAAGCTAAGGCTGATCATATCAAATTTATGAATTTTGTCTATAAGCTTTCTGTTTATTGAGATTTACAGTTCTTTCATTTTTCAAAATTTATAATTAATAGACTTTTTAACTTCTAATTTTATCCTATCTGTTAATTTCCAAAAGTGAAATGTTGATTCAAGCGGAAAATTTATTTCTACCTAAAGCATCATGATTAATTAAAACTGCACATTAAATGTGCATTTGTGCATCTTGAGATTTAGCAAAAACAATAACAACAGCATATATTTGAAATTAAAAGAGAATAAATTGCTTAAGTATTATTTAAGGTCTCAAGTAGAAAAATATCTTTCTATAAATTTACATATAAATTTACCTTACGTATCGCTTAAATTATGAACTCTGTTTCCACCAGCTTTAAAAATCAAATCCTTACAGCAATACTTGTGTCGAGACTAGAAGTTGTATGTATGCTTATTATTTTAGTAGTTGATAATTTCCAGTTTTTAAATCACTATATGTCTAGGCTTTTGGTAATTTCTTATTAACAATATCATTTATTGTTGACAAAACAAAAATTCTTTTTTTAAAACAGTTACTGGTGAATTTATGGTTCCCATGTTCAGTGAGGGAGAATTTTTTTTACCCTAATTTTATTAAAGTGTTATATCAGAATGTAAGGAATAAAAAATACCAGAATATGTGGCATTAATCCAGTATTAAAATATGCCCTTAAATGAACCAAATGACTGCAGTTCTTCAGAGGAAATCAGGATCGAACATGTTTAGACTTATTCTAGTGGTTGAACTGAAAGTAAATCTCAAAGTTCCTGGAATTGGTAGAATATTATAATTGTATGTTTCTCAAAAAATTATAATATTATTTTATTGTTATTTTATGGTTTATCTCAGATTGAATTAAAATTGTTACTTCTTGTGAGGAGTGCATGGTTTGATAGAGGACAAGATTGTTAATTGGGGACTTTTGACTCCTTCCTCTCTTATTTGAATGTGGCCCTCAAACTTAGGCAATGGGCATATGAACTCAAAAATTTAAGGCCAATCACAAAATTTGTAAAATCAGTATTTTACTGTAAACATATATTACTTTTAAAGATAAAATATAATAAAAGAGAATGAATAAGAAAGGAAATTTAAAGCCAAATAATTCATATAGAGACTATTTTAATGTTATAAACAATGTAACAATAAATGACCTAGTTTTTCATATTATACTTACAAAAATGATCAGGATTTGCTTATTATTAATAATCTCATATTAAGTGTACTTTAAAGTAAAATTTTAAATTTCATATATTTTCCAAAAATTTATATGCATCACAGTGATCAGATTTGATTCTACTTTGTCAAAATCTAATATTCTTTTTAACAAATAAGGTGACCCAGTCTAGATTTAAAAAAAAATTTTTATTGAGCTGTGGTTGATATACAATATTATATATTCTGGTATACAGTACAGTGATTCACAATTTTTAAAGGTAATGCTCCATTTATAGTTATTATAAAATATTGGTTCTATTCTCTTTGCTGTACAATATATCCTTGTAGCTTATTTATTTTATACATGGTAGTTTGCACTTCTTAATCCCCTATCCAGTCTAGATTTAACAGAAACAGGATTAGCTCCCACACCTCTGTGTACCAGATCAGTAGTTCTCAAATTCCTCTTTAGCAGGATGCAACTATTTCATGCTGTATAATTCTTTTTTATGTGTTGTAAGGTTTGGTTTACTAGTATTTTGTTGAAAATTTTGCATTTATAACCAAAGGATTTACTAGTGTAATTTTCTTGTGATGTCTTTATCTGCTTTTTGTATCATCAGTACTACCCTCAGAGAAAGATTTGGGAAATGGTCCTTTCCATTCTATTTTTGGGGAGAGTTTGTGAAGGATTGGTATTAATTCTTCTAATGTTTGGTAGAATTCACAATTGAAGCCATCTGGGTCTGAGCTTTGCTTTGTGGAAAGTTTATTTTATTACTAATTTCATCTCTTGTTATGGCATACTCAGATTTTCCATTTCTTCTTGAATCAGTTTGGTAGTTTGTGCCATTGTAGGAATTTATACATTTCCTCTAAATTATCTAAGTTGTTGGCATGGAAGTTTTCACAGTATTCCCTTATAATCCTTTTTTTTCCCCCTGCAAAGGCAGTAGTGATGGCCCTTCTTCCATCCCTTACTTTGATTTTTCTCTCCTTTATTCTTGATCAATCTAGGTAAAAATTTGTTAATTTTATTGATCTTTTGAAAGACCCTTCTTTTAGTTTCCTTGATATTTTCTATTGTTTATCTTTTTTTAAAAAACATCTTATTTTAAGGTATAGTTGATATACAAAAAAACTATACATTTAAAGTATACAATTTGATGAGCTTGGACATATGCATGTACCATGATACTATCACGACAATTAAGGCAATAAACATATCCATCACTTCCAAAAGTTTCCTTGTGTTCCTTTTCTCTTTTTTTTTCTTTTTTTTTCTTTTTTGTGGTAAGAATTTTTAACATGAGAATTGCCCTCTTAACAAATGTTTTAGTGCACAATACCATGTTGTTATTTATAGGCACTATGTTGCATAGCACATCTATAGTACTTATTCATCTTGCATAACTGAAACTTTATACAACAACTCCCATTTCATCCTCTTCCCAGCCCCTAGCAACCACCACTCTATTCTCTGCTTTATGAGTTTGACTATTTTAGATACCTCATGTAAATAGTAACTTAATTCCACTGAGATTCACAAAGTGTTACTCTTACATAGCTCTATTCCCTTCCCCCTATTTTGTGTTTCTTTTGGTCATATGTATTATATCAATAATGTTACAATAATCAGTAATATTACATAATATTTATGAATATTTCTTTTTATTTATTTTGTATATTTTTTATGATTTTAAGAAAACTGAGAGAAAAAAGGACAGTATATCAATTTGCTAGGGCTGCCAGCACAAAATACCGTAAGACTGGGTGGCTTGAACAACAGAAATTTATTGCTCACAGTTCTGGAGGCTAGAAGTCCAAGATCAAGGTGCTGGCAGATTAGGTTTCTTCTGAGGCCTCTCTCTTTGGCTCACAGATGGCCACCTTCTTTCTGTGTCTTCACGTGGTCTTTTCTCTCTATGTGTGCATGCCTGGTGTCTCTTTGTATGTCCACGTTTCCTCTTATAAGAACACCAATCAGGATGAATTAGGGCCCACCCTAATGGACTCATTTTAACTTAATCACCTTTAAAGGCCCTATCTTCAACTATAGTCACATTGTGAGGTGCTAGGGTTAAGGCTTCAACATATGAAGTTTGCGGGGGGGGGGGGGCACAGTTCAATTCATAACAGAAAGTACATATTTATAGCCTTCATTATATTAGTCTTCTTATTTATCATTTTTGTTTTTCTTTAATTGCTCTTATAGATTCATGTTACCTTCTGGAATGATTTCCATAACCCAATCCAGCTTTGCTCTCACCTACCTCACTTCTTCCTTCCTTCCTTCCTTCCTTTCTTCCTTCCTTCCTTCCTTCCTTCCTTCTTTCCTTCCTTCCTTCCTTCCCTCCTTTCCTCCCTCCCTTCTTTCCTTCCTCTCGTTCACAGAAAAACAAATGTATCATTTAATAAACTATTATAAGGTAAACACTCTTGTATTTGAGTCAAGAAATAGGACTTTGTCAACCATCCCCAAATCTCCTCTTTCTTTCTTGAATAAACTGCTATCTCGGCTTTCATGGTAATCAAGGAAGTGACACACACGAGTGTGAATTTCTGGGCACTGGAGTTTACTCTTGCTGGTTAAAAAAAAATCATGTGCCTTTTAAATGATTTACAGGTTCCTCTTCCATTTCTTTCTTTTCCTTACAATCATCAGTTGAAGAACATGAGCTGATTGAGCTGCAGTTTCCCATGTCTGGATTTTGCTGATTTCATGTTTATGGTATAGGTTCACATGTTCTTTTTTCAGTTGTATATTTTGTAAATACACAGCTGGATACAGAGGAATGATTAGACTCAGGTTCAGTTGCTTTGGCAAGATTAAAGGAAATGACATATTCTTTCTTTAGCAAGCATATAATATCTTGTCTCTTTTTGGAATGTTAGTAGCCATTGATACTCAGTGGGTACCTCCATTATTCATGGGTGGTTACAAAATGGTGATATTCCATTTCTATCATTTATGAAATGTATTAGTTGGAATATTTTTACAAAGAGAACATCTTCTCATCTTTTTGGTTATCCAGTGGTACAGTTCATATAAGAAAAGTAAAATAAATGTTTAACTTTTTCCCTTTATTTTTCTTCTTTTTACCTTTTGACCCCCTTCACTCATTTATTCCACCCACCCCATCCCCCAACTCTGGCATCCACCAGTCTGTTCTCCATATCTATGAGCCTGTTTTTTTCAAGATTCTACATATGAGAGAGATTATATTGTATTGTCTTCTTCTGTCTGACTTATTTTACTTAATGACCTTGAGATCCATCATGGTTTTGCAAATGGCAATATTTCGTTGTTTGTTATGGCTGAGTAATATTTCATTGTATATATACACCACAATTTCTTTATCCATTCATCTGTCAATGGACACTTAAGTTGTTTCCATATCTTAACAATTGTAAATAATGCTGTAGTGAACATGGAGGTGCATGTATCTTTTAGAGTTAGTGTTTTTGTTTTCTTTAGATAAATACCTAGAAGTGGAATTGCTGGATCATATGCTAGTTCTAGTTTTAATTGTTTGAGGACCCTCCATTTACGTTCCCACCAACAGTGCAGAAAGGTTCCTTTTTCTCCACAACCTCACCAACACTTACTATTTCTTGTCTTTTTGATAATAGCCATTTTAACAGGTATAAGATATATCTCATTGTGGTTTTGGTTTGCATTTCCCTCATGATTAATGATGTTAAGGACTTTTTCATGTGCCAGTTGGCCATCTGTATGCCTTCTTTAGAAAAATGTGTATTCAGATCTTCTGCCCATTTTTTAATCAGATTGTTTGGATTTTTGCGATTTAGATATATGGGTTTTTTATATTTTGGATATTAGCCCCTTATCAGATATTTGATTTTGCAAGTATTTTCTCCAATTCATTAGGTTGCCTTTATATTTTGTTGATGATTTCCTTTACTGTGCAGAAGCTTTATTTTAGTTTGATGTAGTCCCATTTGTTTATTTTTGCTTTTGTTGCTTTTCCTTTTGGTGTCAGATTCAAAATATCACTAAGACCTATATCAAGGAATTTACATAAGCCTGTGTTTTCTTCTAGGAGTTTTATGGTTTTAGGTCTTATGTTCAAGTCTTTAATCTATTTTGAGTTAATTTTTGTGTATGGTGTAAAATAGTGATCTAGTTTCATTCTTTTGCATGTGGCTGACCAGTTTTCCCAGAACCACTTACTGAAGAGACTGTCAGTACCGCATTGTATATTCTTGGCTCCTTTGTTGTAAATAATTGACCATATAAGTGTGAATTTATTTCTGGGCTGTCTATTCTTTTCCACTGATCTATGTGTCTGTCTTTATGCAAATACCATACTGTTTTAATTACTCTAGCTTTGTATTGTTTGAAATTGGAGAGTGTGACACTTACAGCTATGTTCACCCATCTCATTTTTCCAATGTTTTTTCTTTTCCTTTCTCTTTCTCCTCTCTTTCTGTTAATTTCATTAAACATGTGTTGGTCCATTTAAGTGTGTACCATATATATGTGACTGTTTATTTTTCTTTTTCTCTCTGTTTTCAGACTGCATAATCTCTATCAACCTTGAAGTTTGTTAATTCTTTTTTTCCTGCCAATTCAAATCTCTTGAGCCCCTCTAGTGATTTTTTTATATCTGTATTGTTGTTTCCAAATCCACAGTTTCCATTTGGTTCTTTATTAATTTCATTCTGTTTTGATATTCTCTATTTGATGTTACATTGTCATCATGCCTTCCTTTACTTCTTTAGTCATAGTTTCCTTCGTTTTTGAAGACATTTACAATGGCTATTTTGAATTAGTGTTCTGTTAAATATGGTAGCTGATCACTCTAACAGGCAGTTTTTCTTGCATGCCTCTTTTATTGTTTCTTTGCTTGTTTCATAATTGTTATGTTGGAAACTGGACGTTTTTGAAAATATATTGAGTTCTGGTCCCACTTACCACAGGATTGTTAATGTTGTTTGGTTGTTTGTTTACTGAGTAGCTGGCTTATTTTAGTGATGTCTACTCCCCATCCCCCTCCCAAAAAAACCCCACATACATAGTGTGAACCTTCTAATGTTGCTTCTAGGGGATACAGCCTTGGGTGTACTCACGGTCACTCTGGGTTAACAGTGGTTTTGGCAGGGCTTTCTTTGACTATCTGTGTCTCTGTCCACACCTAGCTATTAAATTCCCCTAATTCCAATTCTGTGGAAGGCATAAATTGCTCCTCAGGCCAATTCAATCAAATCCAGCTCCTTTGAAATAATAATTTGTTAGGTCAGTGTTTGAGATTTATTCTGTCCCCAGGAGGGCTCCTCCCAGTGGTCTCTTGCCCCAGGTTTCTCCAAGAAACTAGCAGGGATTCTCCCAATTGCCTTTCACTACAACTGCACTATTTTTTTTTTTTTTTTGGCTGTATTGGGTCTTCATTGCTGCACGCAGGCTTTCTCTAGTTGTGACGAGCAGGGGCTACTCTTCATTGCGGTGCGTGGGCTTCTCATTGCGGTGTCTTCTCTTGTTGTGGAGCATGGGCTCTAGAGCGCAGGCTCAGTAGTTGTGGCGCACGGGCTTAGTTGCTCCGCGGCATGTGGGATCTTCCCGGACCAGGGCTCGAACCCGTGTCGCCTGCATTGGCAGGTGGTTTCTTAACCACTGCGCCACCAGGGAAGCTCCAACTGCACTATTTTTAAGAGCACCCTTGATCTTCACGTTTTTGAAAATGGAATCAGTTCCTTTGTGAAGAGATTAAGAACTATATGCTTTAAGGTCAGCTTCTCCCTCTTGGCAAAATCTCTGAGCCACGGCTCTCTTGGTGGAAGTGGGGACAGTGGTACACTTTTCTTGGAGAATCAGTCCCACGTTAGGAGCTGAGTGCTAGGTGCTTGCTAGCTTGCTGGCTTGCTTCTCCCAGCATAGATCCACCACTTTATAAGGTAGGGCAATGGCGATTTCACATCCATGTAGAGCCTGTGGTCCATGATTTGGTGCTGGGCAGAAGAAGGGAGCCCCTTGGCTCCTCTCAGCTGCATTTGCCCAGAACTTAGCCTCAGCAACATGTACTTGGGGCAGGATGAGAAATGTTGATGTCACACATCTCTCAGAAAGATAGTTCTTTATCTGGGAGCTAGGGGAGGAATGAGCCCTATATTCTTAGCTGTACTAGTCTGGAGTAGAGTTTATGTCTTAATTGGGTGAGGAAGGAGGAGGAAGAGAGTGGTCTTGGTTCAAATGCCACAGACTACATCTTTTCTTACTGAATTTAGTAAATATTACTGAAGAGGTGTGGTTTTTTCTGTTTTTTGTTTTTTGTTTTTTTGCTATATGCCCTCAAGATCATTTCCAGAGAGTTTATATAGTTGATTTTTATGTTTTAACTCATTTCCCTGGTAAGTAGTCCATGGAGCTCTCATGCTGTCATGCTGTGCTGGAACAATGTTTGCTTTAAGTTCTATTTTGTCTGTTATTAGTATAGCCACTCCAGTTCTCTTTTTTTTTTTTTTTTTTTTTACTGTTTGCATTGTATTTTTTGTTTGTTTGTTTGCTTTTTAATTCTTTTGTTCCCAGTCTGTGTCTTTGAACCAATGTTTGACTTTTTCTAAGCTATTTTTTCCATTTTCCATTTTGTCAATCTCTGCCTTTTGATTAGAGTGTTAATCCCTTTATAATTAATGTAATCTCTGATACAGTAGGGTTTATGTCTGCCATTTTGATACTTGTTTTCTATACGTCCTGTGTCCTTGTTCATCTGTTTCTTTATTACTGCTTGATTTTGTTTTAAATATTTACTTTTAGTGTGCCTTTTAAAATTTTTGTTTCTTTTACTGTACGTTTTCTTAGTTTTTTTCTCAGTAGTTATCCTGAAGATTATAATTAGCACCGTAATTTAAAATAATCTAGCTCAGATTGATGCCAGTTTAATTTCAATATAATTCAGAAACTTTGCTTCAGTGTATCTCCTTTTCCTAGCCTCTTGTTAGTGCTATTATTGTTATACCCATTACATATTTATAAGTTATAAGCCCATAAAACAGTTTTACATTTATTGTCTCACACTGTTTTATTTTAAATCAGAAAGGAGAACAAAAAGGATTGCACATAAAGTACATTTATAGCCTATTTGTTTTATGTATTTACCTATGTAGTTACCTTTACCTATGCTTTTTATTTCATCATGTGGTTTAGAGTTAACTTCTAGTGTTCTTTTACTTTAGCCTGAGGAAATTCTGCTAGTATTTCTTGTAGGGTAGGTCTGTTAGCAATGAATTCTTTCATTTTTTTGTTTGTTTGGTAATATCTTAATTTTTCCCTAATTTCTGAAGGATAGTTTTGCTGTATATAGTATTCCTTATTGATAGTCTTCTTTCAGCATATTGTATACATCATCCCATTGCATTCTGTTCTTTAGGGTTTAAATGGGAATTCTATTGTTAATCTTACTGAGGAGCAACATAGGTGTTGAGTCAATTTTGTTCTGCTTCTTACTGTGTCTTGGCCTTTCAGTGACTTGACTCTTATTGTCTAGCTATGGATCACCTTGGGTTTATCTTGCATAGAATGTTTTGTACTTCTTAGATGTGTAAATTAATATTTTTCATCAAATTTGGGAAGTTTTCATCATTTATTTCTTCACATTTTCTGTCTGCCTCTTTTTCTCTTTTCAGGATTCTGATTAGGCTTATGTTTGTCTGTTTGAAGGTTTCCCACAGTTCTCTGAGGCTCTGTTAATTTTTCTTCATTCTTTTCTCTTTCCATTCTTTAGAATTAATCATTTTACTTGACCTATCTTCAAATGTACTGGTCCTTTTGCCACCTCAAACCTGCAGTTGAGTCCTTCTAGTGCTTTTTTATTTCAGGTATAGTAATTTTTAAGTCCAGAATTTATAATTCTGGACTTAATTCCTATATATAGGAATATATATATATATATTCCTATATATAGGAATTATATATAATTCCTATATAACAAATAGGCTATAAATGTAGTTCTTTTGTATAATATCTCTTTATTGATATCCTTTATTAATTGTCTCCATAAGTGGGGTTGAAGGTCTTTGACATATATTGGGTCTCTACTAAGCTATGGCGACTCTGCCTATGGGCATCTTGTCCCCAGATCTTCCTTTTATGTTTTGTCAGGCTCTTATTTGATCCAATTGCTGTTGCGGCCTCAGGCATAATTGCTACTGATTGTTTTCAACTAACATCTTGGGGATAGGTGTTTTCCTTTGAGTCAGTTTGATTAAAGACAACACCTTGCATATTGAGCTCTTCTAGGGAACTGTGAGACGGGTTACACAGGAACAATAATCAGGGATGGGACTTTTTTGAAGAGCTCCAGTCTCAGTCTGTTCCCTCCTGTGGCTGCAAGCCTGAGCATTTTTTAAAACTACCTTGGTTGCAAGGCTGTTAGTTTTCAAGGCTACTATAGAGCTATGGAAAGGAGGAGGGAGAGTTACAACATAAAAGTTACAAGGCCACAAATTCTACTGTTCTTGCCAAGGTTTGGCAGCTTTTCTTGAATAAACACTACTTAGATTGCTGCAAGCCTTTCTTTAGTGAACTAGAATTCTGAAAAAGTTAATTTGGACAAATTTTTCCAGTGTTTTTGTTGCTTTTATACAGTAGTGAATATATGGTTGTTCTAAACCATTCCCTGCTTTTCTTTTTCTGGTGGCCTGGTTTTATTATTTAAAATATGTGGGGTTTTTTTGTTTTGTTTTAGATTAGTCTCGTGCTTCTCAAAATGTCATCCTTGAGTCAGCAGAATCAACATCACCTGGTGGCTTATTAGAAAAACAGACTCTCAGGCCCACTCCAATCCAATTGAGTTAGAATCTGCATTTAACAACATCTCCAGAGTATTTGTTTGTACATTAATGTTAGAGCAGTGCTGGTCTAAGTCAAGATTACTCAGAGTTTAATCCATAGACAGGCTATTTTAAAAACACCTGGAGAGCTTGTTTTAAATGGAATCCATGCCAGACTAAGTCAGAATTCATGCAAATAGAAGCTTGGGAATCTGCATTTTGAACAAGCACTCCAGATAATAATAATGCACATTGAAGTATGAGAACCACTGATTTAGAAACTGCAGTAATGAAACAAGATCTTTTTCCATTTTAATGACAGGTTATATTTCATTTTACAATTAATATGTCTATTTTGAGGAAAGCATGTTCATTGTAATTAAGCAGGGATTTTTCAAACAGAAGCATACAGAATGCTATTTTATCTCAAAATGGTACATGTATAGTATATGAAAAATGTAATATTTATTATATTGGTTTAGTTTTTTATTTGTGTGTCAAGTAATATTATCCTTGTGATTGTTTTTTTAGCCAGAACAAATTATCACCAAAATAAATTGCCCAATGAGTCACCATGGATTTATAGAAATAAAAAGAAACATTATGTTTTATGCCTCATAATTTTATGATATTTAAATGAGAATTTAGTGTATGACTTTACGTTTAAATTGCTCTCTGGAGAGGAATTATTCCTACATTTGCTTAACTGTAACTTTACAGTGATATAAGCAAATCTGCTAGTTTGATACATAGCTTGCATTGTTCATAGTTTGCATTTTATTACAGTTAATTTTGTCTCTTTAAAACTTTTTATTATTTAATATTTATAAAATTCCTTACAACCCTTATATGAAGGCACCAGAAATACCAAGTTAAAACAAAAGGACAAAAACTGATGTCAGCATTCAAATGTTAGGATATATAAATGTGTTGCAGTTTAGTTCATATATGTGTGTTTGTGAATGTGTGTGTGTTTTAAGACTAAAACATTTGATTAATTTTACTACTGATCTGTTTTTCATTGTAAAGCTAGTATTGTGAGATATTAATAACTGTTACATAATAAAAAAGGTTTCCTTTAACAAATCAAGTTTGGATAAATCTGTTCTTAACAATATTATACAGATTCTGTTCAACTCTGCAGGAGGGATTAGGCATTCCTGACATGACTCTTCATGATATCTTTCACCTGCCGCTAGAGTATCATTTCTCTACATTGTGGGGGGCTGAGAGGATAACATATTCATGTTTGTACTGTCCAGTACCTAGTCCCATACCTAACACATAATGGAGTCTCCAAAACTGTTTCTTGAAGGAATGAGCATTATTATATAGGAAGGACGGAATTTCTGTGTGATTCCAGATGATGGCATAATTATTAATGCACTGATTTAACTAGGTACCCAAATCTCATGTCCACTCCTGGAAGAAACGTTTCTCTTTTCTGGAAATAGGATTAGAAATTATTAAATGTGTATAGCTCTGACTGTATTAAGATCAGTGTGTAATTTCCTCTTTCTTTCTGGAATATAATTTGGGTGGTCATTTTTGCTCTAAATTTCCTTGTTATGAGAATTCAGTGTTGACTTTCCATATAAAAATAGCATTTTTTACCTACTTCCATTCCAGATCTTTTCTTTCTAGCCTGCGTTTTGAGTCGCAGAATGAGAGCACATGGACTTTTTGAATTGTAATTTATTCTGATTCTAATTATAGTTTATGAATGATGGAAAATAATTTAAAATAAGAATGTTTTGTGGTCATCTGAAATTTGTTACAGTAGAATTCAAAATAATCCTTTTTTCATTTATTTTAGTGTCATTTTTGTGGAATCCTCAACATTTATCTCTTTGCCACCCCAATTAACTGAAGTTGGAGAATTTGTTGACCACATGAACGATGGGTAAATGTCCATATATTTTATGCTCATAATTATCTGAGGCAAATTTCTGAGAAATTAGCATTCAAGTAAACTTGTTATATAATTACACAGTAGTTTTCATTTATTTGAAATATTTAATTTATATTATATATATAATTTATATTATTCACACTGTTATTCTCTTTATATATTTCTAGGTTTATGTGCATGAAAATTGAATACATATGCACTTTATTAAATGCAGTGGATTCTCATTATTCATGGTAGTTATGTTCTATAAAGTTGCCATAAACACTCAGTTAGTGAATATTGCACCATTACTCCAAGGAGAAGTATATATAACCACATAGATTATAATTGTAAATCCTAAAAACAACCTATCCTGGTAGATTCCACTTTATTTTACTTTACACAGAGAAAATGAAGTTCAGAAGTGTTAAATGACTTGCCTGAGGCAGTCCTGCTGACAGGTACGAGAGAAGGGTATTAAACCCTGTCCTCGTGACCTCAGAGCTAGAGCGGCTTGTGCTTCTTTTTTTTTTTTTTTTTTAATTTATTTATTATGTATTTGTTTTATTTTTGGCTGTGTTGGGTCTTCATTGCTGCGCGTGGGCTTTTTCTTTAGTTGCGGCGAGCGGGGGCTACTCTTCATTGCGGTGCGCGGGCTTTCTTATCTTGGTGGCTTCTCTTGCCGCAGAGCACGGGCTCTAGGCGCACAGGCTTCAGTAGTTGTGGCTCTCAGGCTCTGGAGCACAGTCTCAGTAGTTGTAGCGCACGGGCTTAGTTGCTCCGCGGCATGTGGGATCTTCCTGGACCAGGGATTGAACCCGTGTCCCCTGCATTGTCACGTGGATTCTTAACCACTGCGCAGCCAGGGAAGTCCCTCGGCTTGCACTTCTGTACTTGTGTACTACCCCCTACCGTCTCCATCCTCTGCTTATCTATGCTGGAAAACTGAAATAGAAAAGCCCAGTGTCACCATATTTGACCTCAGCTGGGAACTTGTGTGACCAGCTACTGGAACTTTCCACCATTCTGCACATGCCTGCGAACAACTGTGAAAGTGCCATGAGTATTGATTTGTCGGTTACAGATCAGTTTTAGTGAGGAGGTGAATTTGCAAATACAGAATTGGTGGATAATGAGGATTAACTGTATTTAAGCTTATTTGACCCATGTTATGAAGTCTGTATTTAGTTTAGAAAGGAACTTTGACTTCTCAATAGAGAAGTAGAATTTTTTTAAGTTAGATTGCCTCATATGTCTCATCTGTTTTAAACTATAAAATAGCTATTTAAAGTGAAGTAGAATAAAACAATGTTATAAAGGTTGAAGAAAGTCAGGCAGAAACAAAATAATGCAGGTTTCTATTATAGAAGTGCACTTGACCGTTACTACTGTGTTTTTAGTGTATTTTATACCATTGTCTCTGTGTAATGCTTGACAGCATCAGTGTCATCCTTTTAGCTGTAAAAACATTCCAAGAGGCAAGGATTTGGCAGTGTTGATACATTGAGCTATAAGGCAACATTATCATAGGAATGGAATATTGTAGGCATTTATGTTAATTTCTTTGTAGTATGAAATGCTAGTATTGCCAAAAAAACTTCGGTAAACAGTTCTCCTGGATTTTTTTTTTCCAGTCCCTTGCTTCTTGATCAAGAAGTTACTTTGTGGTCACAGATTTTGCCTGAATGGCTTTGAAACAATTTCTTCACATTAATTGCAAATAATTTATAGTATCACATAATTAAACTAGAGTGAAATCTCAAAGAAATGCTGTAGGTATCTGTGAGCAGAAGTAACTCAAAGTGGGTCTGTTTAATGAAGAGCAAAAATATTGAGTCTACCTTCATAATTTGGAACACAATATGGAAATTCTGTACCCAGATTTTAATATGATTTTTCTTCATACAATGTTCTGAAGTGGTTTTAGTTAGACCCAAAGTTCCAGAATTATTGAAGCCATAGAATCTCAAACTACAGGTAAAGATATGTTTTTAAGTTATGCCTTTCAAATCAAAAACAAAATAGAGTCAACAAGTATGAAAGCATTTGTAATTTAATTTAGGAAAGGAAGGAAACTTTGGAAATACTCATGCAAAATAATTCCCAATTCAGCGTGAAGTATCGCTTAAGAAGTGTGTCTACCACAGTCTCAAACTTTATTGATCGTTATTTCTCATATAGTCTCTTCCATTTGTATTTATAATACTGTGCTGTCTTAGTTCTTCTCTCAAATCTTCCTGTGAGAAAAGAAACATAAAGGTACAGTGACATTGAGTGTTGGGTCAGGGAGAACATAGAGTAGTCAGGCTTCGGCAGATTAGCTCTCAAAGAAAAATTCAGAGCCGTTAATTTAAAGGATCGCAGATTTACTCCTGTGCACCTCTGTAAAGACTGTCTCCCAGATCAAAGGCAGGGGTGAGACAAAGGCGAAAGCCACACGGTTCCTCAAGGAAAAGGGCTGGTCCTTGGTATGTCATTTCAGCACTGACATGGATTGAATACTGAGCCGCAAATCCATATGTTGAGTTGTGATAGAATAGTCTCAAGTTCACCAAAAAGCTTGCTTTTTCTGACAATTCTGAACAGATTTATTAGAAGCATTACTGTGGCTCCTTCTTCTAGGGTCCTGACTGCTTTCTGTGTAACACCTCCAGGCTCCAGTTCATGTAACAGGCAAGCCTTTATTCATTTTCTCAAGGATCAGCTGAAGTATCCAGAACTCCAGCAATCAAGTCCACTTTATAGGCAGCAGAAAGGATAAGAGTGTGCCCTATTTCTGGAAGGGAAGCTTCCTAGAAATACCACGTAGCACTTCTGCTTGTAGCCCATTGATCCAACCTTAATCAGATGACCAACCCTAGCTGGAAGGAAGACTGAGAAACTGCCCTTCTCCACATACACATCAAAAGAAAATGAGGGTTTTGTCAGGGAGGAGGGAAGGGCCAGTGGTTATTGGGATAGGCAACCAACAAGTTCCACCCTGAGGGGAACACAAAAGAGCGTTTTTCCTCCAAATAGCACAATGTTATCTAATATTTCATCAATCTGGCTTCATCAGCATAATGAGGCCTTTTGATCTTTAAATATAATCTTAATAAAACAATACTTAATAATGTGACACATCCTGTTTTTCTTAAAACTCTCCTTAATGTTTATCTTGAACAGATTTCCAGACACAAATAAAATTTAAGAACATGCATTTTCAATCATGACCAGAATGGAAGTCTGGTGCAGTACCTCTATGATTAACTTTCATATGTAATACACCATATAGTAAGTATTACATTATCTCAGTAAAGCCCCGGTCTGGTCTCTAGGTTTAATCATCAAGGTAACATAAGAGAACAAGAAAATGTTTTTAAAAATCTCTATAAGCTAACTGGATTATTTTTAGAGCTTTTTTACCAATATCCTTGTTTTCCTCTTTTAGGCACATGGTAATATTGCACTTCCCCACTAATGTTGAAGTTATCCATGAGCACATAACTTAATCGGCCAATGGCATGTGAGAACTGCTGACTATTTTTTCCAGGTGGTAGCTTTAAGACCCAGTGAGCAATTTTTCTTGTCCCCTTTCCCTGCCACAGTTATGAGAGAGGCACATTTAGAAATGGAGGCCTCCTTCACCAAGGATCACTACATGTGTGAGCAAGAAATAAACTATTGTGTTAATCCACTGAGATGTGGAGTTGTTACTGTAGCATGACCTAGCGTATACTAACTGATACTCCTCTTCAGAGTCACTTCTGTTAATATCTCCCCACATGATAAATAAGCTCTTCTCAAATGAGCCATAAAGTGCTGAAATTATCTTTCAGGTGGCATAAAAATGGATCTCCTATTTAAAAATGTAAAATGTCTCTGTAAACTGGTCTTCTTAAGCAACAGATACATATAAAACAACACAGTTGAAACCACATGGATGAGGAAACATTATGTTCATCACATATTTTCCTTTATGGGAACATGATCCCTGAGCATAAGCAAGAACAGTTAAGAAGTTTTTATTCTAATTAAATCCCAAGGATTATCAGAAAGGATAAGGACAGGAGACTGATTTTAGCCACACTTTAAAACTGAGTGATGGGGCTTCCCTGGTGGCGCAGTGGTTGAGAATCTGCCTGCCAATGCAGGGGACACGGGTTCGAGCCCTGGTCTGGGAAGATCCCACATGCCGCGGAGCAACTGGGCCCGTGAGCCACAACTACTGAGCCTGAGCGTCTGGAGCCTCTGCTCCGCAACAAGAGAGGCCGCGATAGTGAGAGGCCCGCGCACTGCGATGAAGAGTGGCCCCCACTCGCCGCAACTGGAGAAAGCCCTCGCACAGAAACGAAGACCCAACACAGCCAAAAATAAACATAATAAATAAAAATTTAAAAAAAAAAAAAAAAAAAAACAACTGAGTGATGGATCAGCAGTGCTCAGAAATGGGCAATTTGTAAACAATTTCCTACAGTGATATGACTTGCAATTTTTTTCCAGCAATTTTGAAGTATTTATCACTCAATAAATTTTTACTAAGTGGCACCTTAAGTACTGTTCTTAGTACTGGAGAAATATTGGGATAAGTAAGTCGCAGATCTGGCCCTAAAGTTGCCAACCATCAAGCAGAGAAGAAGAAAAATCTACACAAATGGAAGCAGTTGTACAGGGCAGAATGCATTCAGTAGTATGTGTTATACCAAAAAATAATATATATATATGTATATGCTCTGTGAGCTGATTGGCAAGGAATATCACTACGTAGATATTATTGAGATCTTCGTGAAAGATAAAACATTGAAGGAGAAAAATGAGGTCCTAGTAACCTTTTTTTCCATGCATACACCATGTTCTCCTTTATCATATACAAATTGGGATCTGAAATATGAGTATGATCTTGATGACCAGAATCTAAAGCAGGGGCAGAACTTTCCTACAAATATCCTACAAATATAGAAATATCATAGGAAGAGGGAGTTGCAGAAGCATTGGGGGGAGTGGGGGGCAGGCAGGCAAGGGGAAGTACAAGGCATACGCTTATAAATATGGACTATAGGATCAGCATAGGAAAGTGTGAATTCAAGTTGAAGAGGTTTTGAAGTGTTTATCATTCTGCTTTGTACTTATTTCTTGTAGAGCTACTTTGCATGGCAGACTGGATACTCTATGAACTGAGGGGTTTCATCGTTCGTCATTGTTCCCAGTATAGCTTGGCCCAGAATAGCCACCCAAATGAAAGAAGGCCCTGGTAGAGATATGTTTCTGAGTCCTGATTCTTGTTTAAAAAAAAAAAGCTGGGTTCTGGAGAGCCATGATTTTAAAATATTTCATTCTGCTACACTGAATAATTAGTAACAGTTAGAATTAGGCAAGTCTGTAAGGAAAGCAGAGTCTTATGAAGCCTATTCTACTTCACAGAATAGTGTTTTATAAATACATAAAATAAGATGCAAGGATTACAGAGTGTCTTAGTCTACTTGGGATGCCATAACAAGATACCATAGACTGGGTGGCTTAAACAACAGAAATTTATTTCTCACAGTTCTGGACACTGGAAAGTCCAAGGTGCCAGCAAGTTAGGTTTCATTCTGAGGCCTCTTCTTTTGACTTATGGGTGGTAGCCATCTCACTGTGTGCTCACATGACCTCTTCTTTGTGCACACATGGAGAGAGAGGTTGAGCTCACTGGTGTCTCTTTCTATAAGGATGCTAATTCTGTCTTATTAGCACCCCACCCTTATGACGTTATTTAACCTTGATTACCTAACAGTATGCCTTCTCTCCAAATGCAGTCATTTTGGGAGTTAAGGCTTCAACATACAAATTTAAGGATGACACAGTTCAGTCCATAGCATAGAAGAAAGTGATAGTCTAGTAGATTATCAAAATATTTAAAAATTGTAATATGTTAAAATAGATACTTCTTCTTTAACACAATACATAGTAAGATCTACTGGTAGAGATTAACTACCATACTTTAAAAGTAGCAGTGAAATAAATGACAGCTCAAGATATGTGCAAGAACTGAAATGTGATGTATACATATTTGTGATTGTTTGGTGATCAAGTCATAGTACGGTTAACCACTACTACTGTGGTTTGGTTTAAATTGCTATTAAGAGTTAGTGGACATAAAGATGAATTTTTCCCCATTTAAATTCACAGATTCACTCTGTCCTTGTACCACAGGTTAGCACCCCTTGCTTTAGAGACTTCTCAACTGTTCAGGAGCCAGAGTGGTACAAAAAGCAGCAAACATTCCATTTTAACAGCCCTCCAGATGGCCATGGGGCCCTATTTTGACAAACTCATGGACACATGGAGGATGGAATGAATCTAAAAATTGATCCTCTTATATTCCTTCCTGTGATGCATAAAAACTAGACTTGAACCAGATCATTTGCTGTTTGGTTTGGATGCAGCCCTGAATGCTAACCCAGAAGTATGAAAGCTTATAATAAAGATCTTCCTTCCCTGTTGGAGAAGCTTGAGAAGGAGGCCATTCTTGGAGCTGATTTATTCATGCCCTGACTAGAACCAGTTCAATATCGTTTTGATTATTTTAGCTTGAAAAGAGCTGTATACCACTATTGCAGAGGAAAAAGTAATGCCATCCCTTCCCACCTCATAAGTAAGTTCTACTCTCTGACTTTGGCCTACTACTAAATTAGCAGAAAATATTCCATTGCTTGATCTACAGTGTTTTGTATAATTTTAGCCTTTTTTGATGCTATTCTTCCTTAAGACCAAGGCTTTGAAATGCTCCCTCTGCCTTAGCTTCAACAATAATCAATGAGCATTTAGGAAAATGGTAGCATGGATTGAGGTATGGGGATTAACAAAAGGGTAAATGAATTGTTTTCTTTTCTGTCTTTGGAACATGCAAGATACTGGTTTTGTAATCAAGTTGGGTTTGTCATCAAATTTCTAGGGTCAAGAACATTGATCAGGTAAAATAGAATTTTCCTGAGCCAGATTATTTTATTAAATTATTTTCTGATGTCTCTGAATTAATCATGACAATCGTTAGCTTTATGAGCAAGTCAATCAAATTCTTAGGTCTGTAAATTATTTTTATTTGTCTTTACCATAAATAGTACAGGTAACTCAATTTTTTTGGGTTTGAGACTTTCCTTTGAGGATAAGACAACTCTGATTTATTCAAAAAGGCACTTTCATTAGCTGTTCTCCAACAAAATAGGTAAAGAAAAGAAAAAGGAGACAAAGCCCAAATTGCTCTGCTTTTCTATTCACTATGAAAAAATAAAAATGACTGAAGGGCTAGTGATTGCAAGTATTGAACAAAATGAGGTTTGGAGATTATCTGAGCATTTTAATCAGGCATTCTACCCAGAGCTCCATTATCAAAGCGATGGCATCAGAGCGGTACATTGAGAAATAAGCATTCTTTGTTGTTCTTTCCACTCTTTGTGTAGTCTCTCTTATAAATGCTAAAATATCCATCTACTATGTCTAGCATAGCCTTCAGGTATCTATCAAATGCTCAAATGACATAAAAGTATTAAATGTTCTTTTTAAAAAAAGGGGATTACTGAAACCGATAGTCAGAATGCCTGTGAGTAGAAGTAAAGCACAGAATAATGACAAGATGTGGTAAATAACCTTATTAAGAATGTGGTATAAAGAAAAGACAGTGTTTGGAGAAAAGGAATGGATATGGTTGGAAGAACATTACTTAGAAATAGTATATTTTTACAGCATCAAATTCAGACAAATCAGCTGGCAAGGTGAGAAAATACGGGATTTTTATATTCTCAGAAAAAAAATCAGGCAAACAATATCTTAGAGCCTAGGTACTAATTGACAGCAAAATAATCATGAATACCAAGAGGAGCAATTTGGAGAAAACTGATGGGTTCTGGAAGCCATGGAACCTTTCAAGGGAGGCCCTTGCTTCAGGCTGTGATTGGCTAATTTTCAGGAGTGCAACAAGAGATTAAACAGCTGCCCATGTCTCCTTCTACCTTTATGAGAAAGAAACAAATGTGGGAACAGTTAGCTTAGAGAAGACAATTTTTCAAGAAATCAGGTTCTAGAACCATTTTTGGAGAGACTACCTATGTAGTCCTAAGTTGAGACACCCTCCTTTGGGGTCTGAGGATTTGGGTTTTCATTATTATTATCAACTGTTTACTTCTCTACAGTATTTGCAAGTAAAAAGGAATTGTTTTTACCAAATTTTTAGAAAAGCAATGGTGAAAATATAAATGATTTTTCTTATTTTTAAAATTTCTAAAACAATATAAACGTAAAAATGATCTTGGAAATACATCTGTGGTCTTTGCATATCGTACTGTAGGTAGCCATAATTTTTAAGGATGTGTAAGATTGAATTAAGATAGAATATTGTTTTTGAGTCTTGTTTATGCTGTTGATGTTGTCTTCCTTTCCCTTATGACAGCGGTGCTGTGAGTAGCAGTGAACATGATGTTGCTGAGGGCTGTTCCCAGGCCCCAGATGCCTTAAAAACCTGTGAGTGCTGCAAATAAAAGCTTTTATTTGTTTGCATTTCTTATTTTTATATATAGAGCATAATATGAAATGAAATAGTCAATAAATCCGACTGTAGACAGAACGGTAAGCCCTGGGGATTGCTAGCCACGTGGGAGCCCGAGGTGTTGGTCCTCAGCCTTTTCTGCACCATGACCCTTTGGAAAACTCTGTCCACATCTTGCCTTTCACTGCTGAGTCTTAGTTTCCTCGCCTGTACAATGAATGTATTTCGATAAGGGACCTTTATGTTTCCTTTGGCTTATTCTGAACTGTTTAAACCTATTTAGGTGACAGGTCTCACCATGTTTAAAATGTTAAGCAGAAGACAGATTTACTTTGTTTTATGAAATAACTATAGATTTAGAAAATGTGGATAGAATGATGGATAGGAAAATGGATATGGGGATGTGCTGGTGATCTCTAGCTACAGAACAAACCACCCCAAATATAGTGGTATTAAGTAACAAAAATGCCTTATATTATTATCTCTCACACTTCGGGGGTGACTGGCCTCAGCTAGGTGACTCTTGCTCAGGGTCTGTCAGGCAGTTGCAGTCAGATCGAGAGTGGGGCTGTTGTCTTGGACGCTTACATGTGGCCTCTCTATGTGGCCTTGGCTTCTTCACAGGATGGCAACTTGGTTCTAAAAGCAAGTGAACCAGGAAAGAGAGATGATTAGGAAGAAGTTGTATTACATTTTCTGATCTAGTGTCAGAAGTCATACTGCTTGATTTTGCTGCATTCTGGCATACTCTCCGTTAGGATCAGGTCACTAAAACTGGCCCACCGTATCTCCACATTCAACACAGTATTGAGGAGTTTGTGGATATGTTTTAAAAACTAACAAAAAGATAAAACTATAAACAGTCCTTTATTTCCAGTTTAAGTTGTCTGTTACACCCTGTAATTTGAATCATTGCATAGTCCACAAAAAAGCTGAAGATTCTGGAATGATCTCTTTGCTATTTATTTTTATATGTATATCCAGGCTAATTTTAAACACTAGTGAGGTTCCTTTTGTTTTTTAAGGAATCTTTAATAGAGGGTCATAATTACACATTTTTATTATGTCAAGCTTGGGCTGGGGTCCCCCATACTTTCATTAACAAATGCATCATCTAATTTTGTGTGCTAATGCTTTGAACATTTTTAAAATTCATCCCCAAACTCTAATCACTAATTGAAACAGCTGCTTTATTTGAACAGCACTTACGAAATGATATGTAAACAAGCACTACTTCATGTTTTGGCAGCAATTAAGTCCAATTTCATCAAAGAGTTCTTCTGCTCTACACATACTCTTCACCTGGGAGCGGAAGGGACTTCAAGCCTGGAGCTCTTCTTTCTCCCCTTTGGCATGCACACCCGCTACTGTGTCATCATCTTCAGCAACAAAAAGGTGAGAATGGAACTGTGGTGTGTGCTTTCATCAAGGGCTGGCACTTTAATGGAATAACCAATGCAGGCAACTTGAAGGCAGCTGAAGACTATAGGAATGTAGATAACAATGTCAGCCCTCTAGTTGCTAAACAAAGAGCTTATCCTCAAGAATAAGCAAAGAGTTACACTAGTTGTAAATTTTATTGGGTTGGCCAAAAAGTTCCTTCGGTTTTAAAGTAAAAATAGAAGGCACATTTTTCATTTTCACCAAGAACTTTATTGAACAAGGTATTCACCGTTTTGTTCCACTACCTTCTGCCATTTTTCAGGCAACTTCATAATTCCATCTTCCCCAAACTTTTTATCTTTTTGAGCAAAGAACTGTTCCAGGTGCCTTTTACAGTCTTCCAGCGAACTGAAATTTTTTCCATTAAGAGAATTTTGTAAAGACCGAAATAAATGGAAATCCGAAGGTGCAATGTCTGGTGAATACGGCAGATGAATCAGAACTTCCCAGCCATGCTGTAACAGTTTTTGCCTGGTCATCAAAGAAACATGCAGTCTTGTTGGAAGACTATCCATTCTATAGACTTCCAGTCTATCCTGATGGAAGATTATGCGTTTTCTGTTGACTAATTCTGGATGCTTTTCATCGAGTGCTGCTTTCAGTTGGTCTGATTGGGAGCAGTACTTGTTGGAATTAATTGTTTGGTTTTCCGGAAGAAGCTCATCATAGAGGACTCCCTTCCAATCCCACCATGTACACAACATCACCTTCTTTGGATGAAAACCGGCCTTTGGTGTGGTTGGTGGTGGTTCATTTTGCTTGTCCCATGATCTCTTCCATTCCACATTGTTGTACAGTATCCACTTTTCATCACCTGTCACAATTTGTTTTAAAAATGGAACATTTTCGTTACGTTTAAGTAGAGAATCACATGCGGAAATATGGTCAAGAAAGTTTTTTTCACTTAACTTACATGGAACCCAAACATCAAAGCAATTAACATAACCAAGCTGGTGCAAATGATTTTCAACAATTGATTTGGATATTTTGAGTATTTCGGCTATCTCCCGTGTGGTGTAATGTTGATTGTTCTCAATTAATGTCTTGATTTGATCACCATCAACTTCAACTGCTCTACGCAACCTTGGAGCATCGTCCAGCCAGTAATCTCCAGCACGAAACTTCGCAAACCACTTTTGACACGTTCAATCAGTCACAGCACCTTCTCCACACACTGCACAAATCTTTTTTTTGCGTTCCAGTTGCGTTTTTACCTTTCTTGAAATAATAAACTATAATACGCCAAAAATGTTGCTTTTTTTCTTCCATCTTCAATATCAAATTGGCTACACAAAAATTCACCAATTTTGATAAGTTATTTTTTAAATGCACGCTGATATGACAGCTGTCACAATACAATCTAACAGAATTGTTTCTAATGAAGTTAAAGACAACTAAGCACTACTAGAGACATCTTACGGAAAAAACTAAATGAACTTTTTGGCCTGCCCAATATAATGGTTGGATAAGGAAGTCCCATGGGAGCAGAGTGGCGGCAAGCCTGACCTGCTGGGCCCTATCTGTATCAGTTATGTATGGCTGCGTAACAAGTCACTAAACATGGGGCTTAAAACAATCCGTATTTATTATGTCACATTTTTCACAGATCAGAGATCCAGACATGACCTAGATAGGTCCTCTGTTTTAGGTCTATCAAGTCTTCAATCAAGGGATTGGCCAGTGCTGGGTTCTCCTCAGAGGCTCAATTGAGGAAGGAGCTGCTTCTAAGCTCTCTCAAGTTGTTGACAGAATTAATTTTCTGGCTCTGGGATCCATGCATCTTGCTTCTCTAAAGCCAGGGAAGGAGAGAGACAGAGAGAGGAGAGGAGGCAGGGGAGGAAGGAGAGAGAGAGAGACAAAGACAGAGAGAGAGAGAGAAAGAAAGAAGACAGGCTTAGAGGAAACGTTTTACGGCATTATTGCCTTCCAGAAAGACACTGCCATGTGTTGATTTGAGGAAGGAATTTATAACCCCCAGGAGATAGTCCCAAATGTATAAGTTATGTATCAATTATGTACTATATTGAATGCATATTCAATGAAATAATGGTAACTGGAAAGAGGTATTATATTGACCTGTTTTCTATAGGATTATTTACACCTGAAAAATAGTATAGCTTCTTAAACATGTAAAAAATAGTTTAATTTTACACTGAAAATGACCATTTAGGAAGAAAAAATGCTATTTTATAGTAATGCTAAATCTTGTTCTTCATTTCTTTTAAAAAAGTTTAGGGTTTAACTGAATTCATCTATATCAAAATTTGTGAAAAATAATAACTATAGTGTGACCAATAGTTAAAATGTTTCACACCCTTTTTTTAATATCAATTTATTATATAGCCCTAGAAAAATGCTAGGGTTAATTCTCAATAGCATGGTAAGGAGTTTGATTTTATTCTTCAAATTTTTTTTTTTTTTTTGCCCACGCCTCACAGCTTGCGGGATCTTAGTTCCCCAACCAGAGATTGAACCCAGGCCCTCAGCAGTGAAAGCACCAAGTCCTAACTACTGGACCTCCAGGGAACTCCCATTATTCTTTTAATTAGACTCTTTGAATATTAATATTTACTTCCATAAATTTTATCTAAATTAATCAAAATATAATTACATTTAACGTGGTATCTCAGTTTATTAAAAGTCTTTTGATTACATATATTTTGTTCTTATCAGAAAAAATATTAAGAAAAACAATGATCATGAAATTATATTGCTATCAATTGAGAAATAATACCCCTAATCTAAAGTATTGCATTGAATTACAATTACTTAAGTGGGGAAACACATCTATTAATTTACACGTTCAATTTTATTGCTAATTATATTGAAAAATGCAATTACACGCTTAAATAGATAATCAAACATCCAAGTCCACCTAGTTAGCTCCTTTTCTTATTGAATGTGTGATAACTGCCTTGCCATTAAGAACCACCTGTTGAAAACTGTAAAGTAATTAGGCCCCAATTTGATAGCTGTCCATGTGTGAAACAGAAACGTTTCTACTAAAACTGCTATCAAGGGTCAGCCATTTGTTTCATTTTGGCTGTTCCTTTTGAACTTTCAAATAAGACGAAATGACTTATGTAATAGCTGTTTGAAAGTAGAAACAGTTTTACAGAACTTCCATCAGTGTTCATAGAAATTCCTCAATTAGGGGAAAATCTACAGAAGCCCTAAAAATTCATGCTCTTAAATGCAGAAATCCAAAGAGATTTCTGCTCATGCGTAGACAGGGGCAGATTGAATGGAGGAACCTGGAGCAGAATCATGACCCAGTCCCTGAGGAAATGCACTTTCTGAGAGAAGGGGTTGACAGACCCCCACACAGAGCACACAAACACTGCACAGCACAAAGCCACGTACTGACACAACCCTGGGGCTCTGTCCTCACTTTTGGTGCCCATGAGAACATGTGCTCTGTGTAGTCCTAGGTTCCAAAGTCAGAAACCACCCAGCATTGCTGGGATCATCCTTATGAGAGAGGCAGGGGCATCAGGCAGGGATCCTTGACATGGGGCCTGGGTTAAGAGTGGACTCCATCTGTAGCTACTTACTGTGGCCTGACCAGCCCTTTTCCACCAACACATGAGCCTTTTTATTGAACCACACCAGACTCCTTCTCCCCCCCAGTAGATTTATCTTCTAGTCCTACACTGTCCTTTTTCTGTCTACAGAATTTGGTCAAAACAAATAGAAACCAAAGTCCATATCTTGCTGACTTGAGGAAGTGGGAGTCAGAATCCCTGAGCAACTTATGCAATGCAGATTGGTCCTGTTGCACACCAAAGAGAGCTCCAGCCTTGCCAGGTCAAATCAAGAGTTGAGAGGGCAAGGGTGCCCACTGCCTGGTAGAAGACCCCGCAAGGTCTTCTTGTTGATTTATGGTTTACAACAATTTAGTCTAAGGCCGTGCCGTACCAGTTGTTAAATATATTGTATGTCACTCTGTCCATCTCCCTTAGATTTGCGTAAATAAGTGGAACCCCTCGCGTGACTTTTTGCACCGTCACTTGTCTCATTCTCCCTCAGTCTCTCTGTCTCTGCTGATGCAGAGATTAAGCTGGCAGTCTCTGTTATGTATATTTGTAACTATTCTGCAATCAGTGTGCAAGTTTTTCAATCATAATTTAAGGTGCAGACTTAAATAATACTGATTTTTGCATAATTTTACAGACTGTCAAGGTAAAAACCTTAAATTATATTGTGCTAAAATCTTTGTATAATTTAACATTTAGGCAAACTAACTTCAGTTTTATGAAAGTTATTTTTATAGCTGGAGGGACTGAGTATTATTTGCGGGTGGTTTCTTTTATTTTCCATGATTTTTAACAGCAAACCACATTTCATTCGCCCTTTGATTTTTCTTTCGATTTGTTACAACTGCATTTTTTTTTTCTATTGGTACCTACACTCCTTCCCACAGACCATACCCCTGATTTGTTCCCTGGGAAACAGAGAGAAGATGAAATCCCGTCTGGCTCATAAACACTTTGAAACATTTATTAACCACAGGATGCCTGCTGGCAATATGGGGGCAGGTTAGGTGAACTTTGAAGTTTTCACCAATGTGGTAAATGTTCTCAAAGATATGCATAGCTTGAGCCCCTCCACACTGCAAGGCCTTCTCCTGCTTCACCTACCTTCCTTGCCTCTGTTACTGTGAAACCGCCAGCATACAATAAGCACTGCAGCCTTTTTCAAGAAAAATATGAGAAGAAAATCTGAAAATGAGAATTTTGTACCCAATGGTAGTTATTTATTTTCGGGGGTCTCCTCTGGGCTCCTTATCAATGATACAACCAATTAGTCTGTAAAGATTCCGCATACCTCTGGGGTACCAGTATGTTAGCTCCAGGGGACTGCACTTCAAATGACATGTAAAATATGAGGAAACAGTAATTCCTATTTTCCCAAATCCATGTTAACTTTATGGACCCTCTCATCCTTTTGTTTTTATTGAGATATAATTGACAGATAACATTGTGTAATTTTGAGGTGTACACTATGTTGGTTTGATACATTTCTATATGGCAATATGATTACCACAGTCACGTTAGCTAATGCCTTTATCACATCACACAATTATTGTTTCTTTTTTGTGTTGAGAACAATTAAGATCTAGGGTCTTAGCAACTTTGAAGTTTATAAAATACTATTTTTGACTATAATTACTGTGCTATGCATTAGATCTCCTGAACTTATTTATCTGATAGTTGCAAGTTTGGAACCCTCTCCTTCTTGAAGGAAACTGTAGAATATGGAGTATGGCTTCTTGTAAGTTTTAAAATTTGACACCCTCAAGCTATATTCTCAGTAATTTCGTTTTATCATTCAGTTCACTCCTCCCAACACAGTTTAATTCACCAACTGTATAAAGCCAAATTTCTAGGTATGGAGAGAGTGAACACACAGAAAAGGCAGGAACACTGAACTCAAGAGGGACTTACATTCCAGTGGAGAAAACAAACTTGCACAAGGCTGGCCCAGCTCACACAGAAACTTTGTGTTAATTTGAAGTAGGTGCTCCCTCCAGGTTTACAAAAAATGCTTGCTGAACTTATGGCACATTCATAAGAATTAGAAAAATACATTCCTTCCTTCGATGGATGCAACCTTATGCTGGGACGACCTTGCCCTCAACAGAATGCCCCTTGAAAGACATACTCTTTTCTTGTGTGCGTGGTGTCCTGGAACATGTCCACTCATTTCTATAACATAGATTGTGACCATTTCTAGAATAGAGGGAAGAATGCATAACAGAGGCAGGGATAATTGATTAATAGAGGTGTTTGGTTAAGAAGGATGAGTAGAAACTTGCCAATAAACAGAGTTTGGGGAGAGAAGTGTGCTCAGGAGAAGATTCTAAGAACGTTAGGTAAAAGAACTAAGCGTGACATTTCATGAATACTTGAATTGCCAATTCTGAGAATGGAATGTTGGAAATGACAGAAAATGGGTTGGATGGGTAAGTCAGATTGATAATGAGGAGGGCAGTGAATTTTAAGTTGAATAACTTAATTTATTATTATTGAAAGCGGGAACCCATAGAAGGTATTGAGCATAGGCGTGATCTGATTTCATTTTGTTTTAGAAAGCATCTCTGGAGCCAAAACAGAGAGTAGATTAAGAGTTGGAGACAGAAACTGGAGACTGAGAGACTGGCTAGGAGACTCTTGCAGTCCATTACACTACTCCACACACCTCCATTTTCTACTGCCCTCTGCTTTTCACTTACTAGCAGTCAAATAGAAGGATGTGAGAAGCAGTGGGGAAAGAAGAGGTGATGATGTCGGATTTGGGGGAAAGAAGGGGACAAGAGAGAACTGTGAAGAATATTGTTATAAAGATCAGTCTTAATGGCAGTTTCAGTGATGTTCACACTTGAAGGAAAAGCAAATTTTCATTTATCAATACTTGCAGAGCAAATTGGTGGCAAAAAATTTGAATAGAAACTTCTGAAAAATATGGTGATAAAGGCAAAGAGATTGTTAATCTCATTGCCACAGTAGCTTCTAGAGTCTAGGCCCAGCTTCCTGTTTATTTGAGAGAGGTTTTCCTACAACATGCCATGTGTTTTTATTAAACAATCAGTTCGTATTTTATGCCATTTTAAATATATGTTGCCTTCTCAAAATGTCTGTGGAATAATCTCTCAGGCATGCAATTAACAATGTGTTAAAACTGTGTTAAAAAAGTTGAAATTTTTAGTGCAGGCATATAAATCTTTTCATATGCCTTCTTCTCACCCTCACTGAATCTCCTAGCTCAATCATTCTATGAAAAGTAGTATTTTAAAAGAACAGCAATTATTCTTACTGATCAGTTTCATTTTATAATTATTACAAAGTCAAGTAAATAGTCACGTACAGTGATTAATGATCTCTCTCTAGTGTATGAAATTTAACATTTTAGAATTTTAGCTTAGGTCTCACTTGCCTGTTTAGTCATCAAACTAATATAATATTGTTCAGCCAATTCAAATACACAAATTATAAAACCTAGCAAGATCTAGTTCCAATATAAGAGAATAAGTAAAATTTAAGACCTATGAAACAACATGGGGACTTGATTTTCTGTCTAGAAATGCTTTTTTTTTTTTTTAAGATTGAGGCTATTTGTATCTGGAGGGCATCCATAACTTGGCCAAGGTTACCCAGCTAATTAGTGGCAGAGCTGGGATTAAAACTTTCCTGCCAATTTAGTGTTTGTGTTCTTCCTTTCTGGGTCATTAACAGCTGGTCTTCTTGTAAAGTTGCATGAACTGTACTGTTTGAGGACTGCATTTAACTAGATACATAGGAAGAACAAAATATCTTTTGTGAGGGTTTCTTACAGTTGACAGTGGGCATTGGCATCTTTCTGGAAAATATAAATTCAAGTAAACATGCCGACTGGAAAATATAAAATTAAGAGCAGAAAGGAAATTTAATAGGTGACTATTAGAATAGCTCACATTGACAAGTACCTATTATGCGTCAGATAATAGATACTGACGCATACTGTCAGTATCCTTGTCACTGCCTCTACACTTGAAATGAAAAGTGCATCTCCACTTTAAAAGAGTTCTTTATTGCATTTGTATTCTTCCCTGGTCTGATTTTATTTCAAGAAAAGTGGAGGGAAATAATTAAATGATACTACAAATGATTTCCCTAAATAATTTGCTGGAACAGGCATTATTTTCAATTAAATTGTTTCTTTTTAATAAAAAAGAACTTTGAAAGTGAACAAGTTAGACAAAATACTTTTTTGAGAAACGATAACATATTGTCTGTTTAAGATGTAGAGTTGAATTGAATGGAGTCTTAGTAACTGATATTTCAAGTGGCTAATCAATGGCCAGGAAGCTGTTTATAATTTACATTTTAGAAAAATATTCTGGAAAATAACAGTTTACTCCTTTTGTATTAAACCCTGTGAGTTGGTATTCATTTTCATGGCGTAGACAAGCTATATAGATCTGGTTTCATTCAGGTACACATTAAAAAAATGCAATTATTATAACTCTATACTCACCAAGTCTAATTTCTTATGAAGACTATGTCGACACAAATCATCAATTAACAATCTATAGTAGGAATAGAAAAGAGTTTTATTTGAGCTAAACTGAGGACTGTAGCCTGGGACACAGATTCAAAAGGCACTTGAATTGTGTTCTCTCAGACTACAAAATGTGGGAGGCTAATATAGGCAAAAATCAAAAAGTTACATAAGCTGTTTGTCAAGAATTAGGATTGGAGCTGGCAAGAAGTAAGGATCTTGTTAAGCAAGGATTGGTTTGGAGTCTGAAGTGTTTTCACAGTTACAAGAGGAGACCTTGAGACCATAATGTTGCAGCTGGCAGCTGCTAGCAGGTATTGTTTTGAGAATGGCTTGTGGTGTCCTTAAGTTTGAAACAGTTCAGAAAGGTCGAGTTCTCAGTGATGCAGGAATGTGTCTGAAACTACATCCGCAATAGCCACCCGCATCCATTTTGAATGCCTGAACCACAATTACTCCAGTGATTTTTATTCTTTTCTTTAATGGTTAAGGCAGATGTAAAATTCATGTTTCACGGGCCATAAGACAGCCTATTCTAGTTAGCATAAAGTTTGAGCCAAATCATATATAAGCCAGAATGATTTCCCCATACCTCAACATGTGAAAATTTCTTCTATCAACTACACTTTGGGTAAAACAACTGATTTTTAGATAAAAATAAACATGAGAAAAAAACTAAAAGTAAAATTTTAACATATTGTTTTCTCCAGTCTCTGGTGAACGGATACATTTGCACTCCAATTATCACTGAAAAAAAATTTTTTGGCCGCAGTGTGCAGCTTGCGGGATCTGAAAATTCTATAACGTTAGTATCGATCACTGGGTTGTATGTAGTAAAACACACACATACACAGTAAACACATTTCAGATTGCTAGCTTGCATTTATGTTTGAAAAGTACATGGCTGCTTAGTAAAAATTACTATATGAAAATTATATATAATATACTATTTATTACCAGGAGTGCACAGATTTAAATGCTAAGCAATTTAAAACATTCAAAGTTTTCCATATTCCATTTTTCAGCAGGAACTAAAGATAATTGTGGATTGTAATTAATAAAATTGTATTGAACATTATCATGAAAGTACAAGACAAAATTAATTTTATTATAAACAAATCTCATTTGGGGAGGGATAATGAAGCTGTAAATAAATTGTCCTCACAATCAGAAATTGTTCATTCTTATATTGTTTCCAGATTTTTACTTCACTTGTTATCAAAGATATTTACAATATTTTGGTATATTTTTATTATGTAATCAGTTTACTTTTATATCATTTATGTGTGTATTGCTTGTTCAAAGATATCTTTGGAATAGTCTCTCAAACATACAGTTGAGATTATTTTAAGACTGTGGAACAGTTCAAACTAGTTACAATCCCAGCTTCGAAGTTAGGTTTCCTTTTGCTTGCCTGGTAGTTAGTTGCATGCCTGTCACAAGCCCATTCTGGTACAAGATTATCCATTGTGTGGCTTAAACCTAAATTTGTCAGTCCATGTTTTCACTCATCCTCTGAAGTCTTGGCTCCACCCTAGATCTTTTTTTTGGTTTTTTCTTAATTTAATTTTTATTTTAAACCCTCAGGTGATTTACATGCACGTGAAATTTGGGAAGCCTGCTCTCACTCCATTTAAATGGATCTCTTAAGTGCCGGTACGTGCCAGGCAAAGGGTTAGAGATTATTCTAAAGATGTCTTTGAACAAGCAACGTATATGTAAATGATATAAAAGTAGACTAATCACATAATAAAAATATACCAAAAAATTGTAATATCTTAGATAACAAGTGAAATGGCAACAATTGTTGCATTACCTCCTGTAGTCTCACCACATCTTTACTATCTTTCTACTTCTTAAAATATCAGCATTAAAAAAAAGGCTTTCAGACAGAGAAAGACAAATACTGTATGATATCACTTATATGTGGAATCTAAAAAATACAACAAATGAATGAATATAACAAAAAGAAACAGACTCACAGATACAAAGAGCAAACTAGTGGTTACCAGTGGGAAGAGGGAAGGGGAAGGGGCAATATAGGGGTAGGCGATTAAGAGGCACAAACTACTATGTATAAAATAAATAAGCTGCAAGGATATATTGTACTACACAAGGAATAGAGCCAGTATTTTATAATAATTATAAATGGAGTATAACCTTTAAAAATTGTGAATCACTCTGTTGTACACCTGAAACTTATATTAATATTGTAAATCAAATATACCTCAATTTAAAAAAAGAAAAAGAAACAAAGAAAAGACTGTATTATGGAAAATATAAAATACACAGAATTGTAGAAATAAAACTGTAGTAAATCACCCCCTGTATCCTTTGCTCAGTTTCAGCAGTGCATTGCCAAGCAAGTTTCATGAAGCAAATCCCAGTCATCACAACATTTTATCCACAGATAATTCAGGAAGTGTCTCTACAACAAAAAGACTCTGGGTTTGTTTTTTGTTTTGTTTTGTTTTTTTGACATAACCGTGATACCATTACTACTAAAAATATCGTAATTTTTTTTAATAGCATCAAAAATCAAGGCATTCTTCGTATTTCCCTGATTGTCTCATTATTGTTTTTATGTTTGTTTGTTTGTTTTTATCATTTCATTTTAAGTTTCTTTGTTTGAAATACAGGGGAGGAAAAATAATCTTCCCTCTACTCCTCTGAGTTCTTCTTGACTAAGACCCCTGTAATAAAAGACAGATTAACAAGAGCAAAACAGAAGTGTATTAACATGTATACCTCATATATACATGGGAGATACCCAAGGAAAAAGGAGTTAATTCCTTGAGGTGGCTTAGAATTCAGGCTTAAATACCATCTTAATAAGGAAAGGGGAGGGGGGGATGTCAGCCACTTAGAGGAGAGTAAATGATTTTTAGGAAAAATGAATAGGCCCTTAGAAGAGTAGATAAAAGATATGATAGTTTGTGACAGCGTTTGGTTGTGGTGTCAACTTCTAGTCTCTTCTTGTGACAAGGGTCAATCTTCCCTAGTTGATGAAACTCTCAGGGGGGGGATTTACGACAATCGAGTTCCTTTTGGAGGATCTGTCTTAGGCAGATAAGGGAAGTTCAGAGAAAGCTCTCCCTGTTTTTCAGGTGCCTACAGCTCAAAAGAATCAATATACCAAAGCAGCATATTTTGTTGTGGCACATCCTGAACTCCTACAGTCATGTTTTGGGATAGCATAGTCTGCTACACTGAAGAATCAAGATCTAGATGATATTTATCCATTGTGATTGTATGATATGTCTTTTGAGACTTTCTCCCTCTCCTTTTTCATTTAATCTCTGGGTTCCTAACATAAAAGTGTTGTTCATCCCATTTTATAGAGGAAGAAACTGGAACTCAGAGATTCAGTAAACTTGCCTGAGGCTTATTAGTAGGTAGTAAGTGCCAGTGCCAGAATGAAAACCAGGCTTGTCCACCTCTGTTGGTCTTTCCCTATATCATGTTGTTGCCCTTGCATTGTTCCCACTTTTATTTTCATGCTCTCTGTTTAGTCTTTTGTACTTCTTGCCTAATCACTTATTCTAAAAGATCTTCAGACCCTCACATGCACATTTTGAAACCCCCCACTTGAAAATATAGACTCTTAGGGACTCAGACACCCTGCAAAAATGATGTCACTCCCTTCCAACAATAAATCACAGAATGAAGGAAAAAATTTTCTCATTTGCTTGAATTCATTTGTTTTAAAAGCTAACAGTCTTCCAAGGATATTTGTACCTATAACGATCAACTGCTGTCAGTGCCGCCCTGAGACCTTCTCAATCCATCTCTGTTCTGGTTGCATGCAAAGTTTCCCTCATACTATGGTAGGGCAGTATTTAATCCTTACCTTTCTCCACCCATTTAGGGCCTATGTTGCTTAGTAATGCACGATACATGTTTTTATAGTACAGAGATTTTTCTCATAGGTGAAAGATTTATCCTAATTTTTGTCTGAGCTTTTAAAATTTAATATTATTGTGTGGTTGTGTTTTAGATTGGAGAATTAATATATGTTTTGGAAGGAAGAGGTATGATCCCCTTGCCTTCCAGATTCTTTCCAATGGATTCTTCAACTCCGCTTGACCACAGCAGTTCTCCAGAAGAAGGTAGAGTATCCGTGCATTTTATTTCATTTCTAATGTTGAAGGATGGTACCATTCCTCATATAGTCACCTAAGCACCCTCACAGCACATTTTTCCAATATATAATTACATTTCTGAAGGCTCCCTTTTAACTTTATTATGTCAGCATACATGGAATAGAGTACCATTTTAACAGTTAAGAAAATGTCGATGGTGATTCTTTTTTAAATCTTTATTTTTTTAGTCTTCAGGTAAATATTATAATTTGGCATTCAAAATATTTACTCTGCAAAATTTTCCATTTTCCAAGTAACTTGGAAATAACTACAATGTCAAATTCTATATACTATAATATAACCTGTAATTCTACCCAGTGTTCTAGTTTAAAGTATAAGGTTATTACTGAAAGAAAATGGCAGTTCTTGCCCGTCCTTGAGAGATGTCTTTCTTTACATTTCTTTCTGTTCTCCTACCTTCTAATCGCTGATAGGAGCACAATGGCCACTGAATTTTTTAGCAAGTTGATGATGTTTCTACGAAAGAACCACTTGACTAGAACTCTTTGTAGAGAAAAATATCTTTAATTCCTGAAGACTTACTCTTGAATTACTGAATTAGGACTACTAAAAATGTGTTGCCTATTTCTTTCTACTCTGGTTAATAAAGGCCATAAGTGCAGTGTTATATTTCAGACCTCCCAAGTCCATCCTGGATAACAACGTCAAGGGCGTAACTGATCATTGCAATCATGAATGTTTTTGCTTCCCCTAGTGCTTAGTAAGGAAGATCCAGTTCTGTATTTGAAATGTAAGCTCTGTCAAATCCTGGATGTGGACCTTAAATTGCCACTGACTAATGAAGCCAAGGAGAAGGCCTTGGCTTTTACAGCACAGCAACAGATGTCGAAGATCGAGTATGAGAGAAGGTTGATCACGGGCACTCTGGAGAGCAGTAGCGTCCGCGTGGCCATCGCCCTCCTGGGGCTGACCAAGATCAAGGTGGGAATGGAGGACAGAGGATGTGCTGAAATTAGTCTCTCTTTAAAAATGTACATGTTTTTACATATAAAGATGATGAAAGCTGCTTTTCCTCAGAAAGACAACTCAGTAGCTTTTTTCTTTTTTACCTCATTAAATAATAAATGTGAAACAAATTGTTCTGCTAGGTAATTTTAGGCATTACAGTATGGTTGATATTTCACAGTAGTTCTCAATTCTGGCTCTACATCGGGATGCCCTGGAGAGCTGATGCCAGTGCCCAGGCCCCACCAGAACAATTCAGTATCAATCTCTGGAAGGGGGTGAGTGGGGACATATTCTAAAAGTTGTCCAGGATATTCTGTTGTTCATCCAGAGAGGATCATTTCTGGGGTCAGATTACCAGGCTGAGAATCCAGACTCTAACACTGTCCAGCTGTGTGACTGTGAGCTGGTAACTTAAAACTTCTCCAGCCTTGATTTTTACATTTGTAATAAGGAGATAATGGTCATTAATGAAAACTAAGTGAGATAATTATGTAAAATGCTTAGCGTAGTACCTAGTATATAATTAGTGCTCTCTAGATGTATGGCGTTGTGGTTGTTGTTACTATTACTGTAGACTCTATTATTACAGCTTGAACTCTATCTTTTTTTTTTTTTTTTTTTAATAATTGAAATAAGGTACAGTTGAGTCGCCACAGAGCCACGAAAGCAATTCTTCTAAAACGTAAACCTGCGCCCTTTGCTCCTTTGCTCCCCTGGCTTTTCCAGCTTGTGTCAGAATGAAAACCAACATCTTTACGGTAGTCTTCATGACCCTCCTGGTCAGGCCCATCCCCTTCCCTGACCTCAGCATCTCCACTGGAGCCCATTCACTCCTTTCCCTCCCTGTGCACAGGCCTCCTTGCTGTTCTTCTAACACCCAAGGAAGGCCTGCTCCCTGCGGCCTGTGCACGGCTGTCCTTTGCTGCTTTTCCGTGGATGTGAGAGGCTGCGTCCCTCAGTTACTTCAGGTCTACTGGAATGCTACTGCTGAGGTTCTGCTTTACCAACTTGCATTTTTAAAAGAATCCCTTACTTTCACCAGCCACTCTCCAAACCCTAAACTTCTTTCAGTTTTCTCTGTAGGTAGCATTTACCATCTGAGAGTAGTATATTTATGTGTTTACTCTTTATCTCCAGCAAGGGAATTTGTGAGAAGATATTTGTTTAGTTAACTCTCATATTACCAGTGCCTAGAAAAGTGTGCACTGTACCAAAGGTAGTCACTAAATCTTTGTTCACTGAGGGAATAAATAGTAATTTTTAGAATCCTGCTCGTTTAATGTTAGTCTTGATTTACATAGGTTACAACAAAACCCTTGGCATTGTAGGGGTGATTTCCTTTTTTATTTGTCAGAATGCTAGAATGAATAGAGTCTAAGCACCAATTTCTAACAATTTGTGGTGATATTTTATGGATGACCTGGATTTTTAAGTTCTGATAAGGTCAAAAATATCAAGGCCCAAGGCTCTGATATCCTCCAGACTGACCTGTACACACTGTGCCTCTAAGAAGCCAGTGGCTCTCTCTTCAGCTCATTCCAAAATGCTTACTTCTACTATAGAGCAGTGCATTTGGGAAGGTTTATGTTCAACTTTCAGTGCACTATTACAATAAAAATGTTCAATAGGTGGCTTTTTTCAAAATTTATGCCTATTATAGTGCTCTCTCTCTCTCTTTCTCTCTCTCTTTTCTTTTAAATTGTCTTCATTCTTACCTCTTGTCCAAAATTTTATTTAAGTGAAAAAATGCTTGAGGGAGATGAATTTTGTCTGTGGATCCCTTTTCTATTATTTATGCATGTATATAGTTTCTATCTTTCTCCCTCTTCTTTAACTTTCTCCCTGGAACCCAGCACACTTTTTGTTTCTTATTGCATTTACCAAATTATGGTTTGTATATGATTTTTTTTTTATTTACCTATTTTCCCCATCAGAATGTGAATTCCTAGAAATCTAAAAACTTTTGTCATGTGTTTTTTTGTCTATCCCTCAATGTCTTGTGCATGAGAAGTGCTGTCATTGTTTAATTGGATTGAACATGTACTTGACAAACAAATGGTACTTTAAACCTGTAGTCTTCGTTGTATAGGCTGGTGTCAATCCAGGTTGCCTCATAGCCTGATTTTTCACAAAGTCATCTTGCTGTTTACTTATCCTTATTTCCCTCCCACCTTTGCAGGATGGGTATATGTATGTCTCCACTTCTCCAAAACTGTTGGCGGAAATAGTAATAATTATTATTATTTATGATTAAATCTTGACTTCTTTAAAATTTAAATGTATTAAGTAGTCTGTAAATTTAAAATGAAAAGTTTTTTTTCACTTGAAGATTACAGTTTTCTTTGAAGTCTACAAATACCATGAATTTTTTTTTTATTTCAGCAAAAACTCTCTAAATGCAAAAAATAACTACAGAAGGGTTGACTATGCCAGTTTAAGAAAATCAGCTACACCAAATCAGAACATATAGGCACATCTTATTCTGCTGATATACATGTAGTCATAGAGTTTTCTTTTCAAGTGCAATTATCACTGCACTGTTGAAATATAATAACGCTAAAACAGCAGAACAGTAAACAGAATTGATTTTAAAAGTGCTCTTTCTTTGTATAATATTTGACACCTTTTTTTCCCCAAATACTTTTATGTGCACCTTTCAAATTATTTCCATGACCCCATGGAGAAGTGGAGAGAAGATAGGATTACACTTGTAATACAAAACAAGTGGAATGACTGAGGCGTAAAAAGATCTAAGTTGCCCTCACTGACAGGGCAGAGATTACAGCCTAGATCAGGGTAGAGACATTATTGTATTTTAAAGCTGGAAAATAAATAACGCTGAACACTCAGAGACACATAGTACAACCTCTTACTTTTACGACCTGTAAACCAAGACCCCAAAATAGTAAGATAGTAGCCCAAGGTGACACCACTGATTTGTGACAGATTAGAAATGGGCCTAGGTTTTTACCTCCCAGAGTCCATTACTCTTTTCCTTGCCCTGCATAGCCTCCAGATCGTATGTTCATTTCTTAGTTTACTGCCATGAAATTGTATAATGGAATAAATGAAAGTCTAGAATTCTCTAACCTAAAATAACTATATAACAAATAAAATCTAAAATTATCCTTGAAATAAATCTGTTTAGAACAAAATCTAATTGAATAAATGTAATTACTTTTCTACCAAAGAAAAGTGACATGCCTAATTTTTTATTATAGAGCCATGTGCAATTTGAATTGTCGAAATATTTATAAGGTAATAGCATTATGATGTATCTACTTTATATACTGTGATAGACAGGATCTTTTGTCAGGAGCATGAATATCTGGCACTTTACACTTAGCACTCAGGTATTGAATTCATATTCTCCTGACCATTGATAAACTAACTCTAGTGATATACTCATTGGTAGTAGGAAGATTCAGAGCTTGCAAGGGAGTTTCCTTATGTTTTCTATTAACTTCCTCAATTTTATGTTTTAAAAGCCATGCTTTGTACTCTGGGATAAATGGTGAGGAAACTCATTGAAATTTTGAAATTTGACATTTTTAAAAAGGAAATCTGAAAGATCCCCTTGGTGAGGAATCGGTAGGGTAGAGAAAAGGTTTTTGTATTTGTATAATTTAAGTGCACTTCAAATCGTGAAGTAAGTACCTGTCGATACTGTCAAAGATAAACAAAGCCAGACACTAGTTAAAACAAGCATAGACTTTATTCAGTAACTGTTGCATCAGGGGGGAGGATCCAGCATGAGCTGAACTCAGGAGAGAGAATGATCTGGGGCCTGAGAAGTGTCAGGGAAGTGAAGTTTACAAGAAGCAGGAGGGAGTTGGTCACAGCAATCTGGACCTGTTAATTAACGCTTATAAAGAGAAGCAAACTTCTGGAATCTTTATGACCGAAGGGAGGTAGTGATGCAAGTTAGAACTAAGTACCCACCTGGCTGGGAGCATTATCTCCTTGCATTTTTGCATTTCAAAGGGAGGGCTCTGAGGTCCTTGAGAAGACAGTTCTGAATGGTAGATTTACATCTGAAAAGGAGAGAGAAGGGAGTTATAATTGCAAGCTTTCTAAAGTAACTGCTCTAGGAGGGGTTCAGGAGCCTATCTACCTATCACCAGATTTTGACTGGAACAAACAGTAAATTATCCTAGCAGCATTGGACTTTCCCAGATAGGGACCTTAAGGGGGACTGGAGTCGTCCTAGGGATATGGCCTTGAGCTGTTAGCAACGTTGCTAGTGCTTGTTCAAGTCTCTTAGTGTGTGTGTGTGAGGGAAGGGTGGACAAAATCATTTGTGCTGAGAATCTGCATTTTTTATAGGCTAAAGTTGAGGCCTGGTTGAGAAGATGGCTTGGAGGAGGCTGACTAGAGTTTGATCAAGAAGAGAGTGTGTATCCGCATGTATTATTTTGAATGACTTGCAGATATAGAAGGCAGATGACCCACTTTGGGGTAAAGAACTAGTTGCTGATATGAATAGATAATTTGTTCATGATAACTAGCAAAATAAACCAAGCCAAAACAGTGGTAAATGTAAATGAATTAATTTACCTTTCTGAGTTTACATGATTTTAATTGCCAAAATAAAGTAGGTGGAAAATGTGGCTTTGTGAGAAAAAAAAAAAAACAAAAACTTGTGGATTTTATAGATAATGAACTAGCGAATGAGATAATTGCCAGAGGAACTAAAGCTTATTTGTGCTGAGTAATGATATCATGGTCACAATCATGATGATGACAAGGACAACAATGGTGATGATAATGACAGCCAACATTTATTGAATTCTTAAAATATGCTCCAAGGACCTGGCATTTGTTTATACTTTAAATATACCAGGGATAGGCAATGTGTACTATTATTGCCCATGTTTCACAAATGAAGACTGTGGCTTTGGTTAATAACCTAGCCAGGCTTGTTTAGAATTGGGGTATAAATTCAGGCAGTCTGGCTTCAAGAAGACTTGGTCTAACCCTTAGACTCTACTATGTGTTTAGCAGTAGAAGGTCCAGATAAAACTGAACGATTGCCTACTTCTGTGCTCTGCATTGCTTGGTTCATACTTAGGGAGCTGGGTTTATCTTCAGGGTCCCATTTTAGGAATGACAGTATTGAACTAGATTGTGTCTAGAGAAGCATATGCATGGGGGTAAGTTGTAACCCACATTATATAAGTAAACGTTGAATGGACTAAAAATATCAGACCTATTTGAAAGGGATGTTTGGAGGTTTGTGGAGGGGTAGGACCTAGTTTTATAGATACGTATTTTTTTCCCCAAAATTGTCATTAGCAAAAGAGAGGGGATTGACTGTACTGCTGATAAGGACTAGAGCTGATGGGAAGATGTTAAGGAACACCAGGTTCGACTCATGGAGGGAAGTGCTTTCTCAGTGCTGTTCACTAGTGGAATGACTTCCTGAGACAATGAATTCCTCAACGCTGAAAGGATTAGAGCAGGTGACATTGAGCATCTCTCAATAAAGGATGACTCTTTTGAGTCTATGAAACATGTTAGTGTTGTCTTCTACCAATTAAACAATAGTATGTCTAAAGAAATGAACAAATTCAATCCCTTGAGGGATTTTTTTCCCCCAAATATGGAGTCTAAATTCATAATGCTCTCTTTTTTGTTTGTTTGTTTTGGAGGCAACGGGTAAGAGGATTACAGTCCAATTTTAGTTTCTATTTATTTGCAGATTTGTATGCTCTTTAATATCTCAAAGTTGAAGAAGCCAAAGTCCATTTTATACAAAACAGAGCTGAGCCTTCCAGAACATTTTGATATCCCCAAGACAATCTGCATTCCTCGGATTCCGGAAACTCAAGCTAAATTGACTCAATATCAAGGAATTAAATCTGCAGAAAAAACAGGTAACCAATAAAGTGTAGACTGCAATATCTAGCACTGTCTCAGGTACCTGCAATACTAAAATACAAAGAAGAGATTATGTTAACTAATAGGATGTTCGTAATATAATTGAAGAGATAGTCCAGCTACATAAATACCAATTGTTGAATGATACTTTACATTATAAATAACCAATATACTACATCATAGTAATTTAAATTATGTACTGAATTTGGGTGCCAAATACTGGTACTGAAATTTACTGAAATTTGCCAACCTGTCTTTGTTAAAGAGTGGTTATCTGATTAAGACAATAAGTGCCCTTTGAAGAAGGTGAACTCTTGCTTTCACAGTGAACTTGGTTACAGAAGTTGCGCTGGAGTTGAGGCTTAGGCTGGCTCTAAAGGATAGGAGGGATATTGATGGCAAGAACATATCAGAGGAGAAAAATGCCATTTATGAGTAATTTATCTTTCATCTGGACAAGGGCCTGTTTTAGTTGAGTACCTACTTTTGGTCTCCTTTATTCTGTGTATTTGTAATCAGGCAAGACTAAGTCATTTAACAGAATACTAACATATTTATATTATTAAATACAGTGATAAGATGTAAAAACTGTGACAAAAAAGTATTCAAAAATTTTTTTCTTTTTCTTTTTTAATTGGAGTATAGTTGATTTACAATGCTGTGTTACTGCTATACAGCAAAGTGATTGTGTGTGTGTGTGTGTGTGTGTATATATATACACACACACATATATATACACATTCTTATTTTTTTAATATTCTTTTATATTCTTTTCCATTATGGTTTTTCATAAGATATTGAATATAGTTCCCTGTGCTATACAGTAGGACCATGTTCTTTACCCATTCTATATATAAAAGCTTACATCTGCTAACCCCAACCTCCCATTCCATTCCTCCCCCATCCCCCTCCCTGTTGGTAACCACCAGTCTGTTCTCTATGTCTGTGATTCTGTTTCTGTTTCATAGATAGGTTCATGTGTGTCATATTTTAGATTCCACAAATAAGTGATATCGTATGGTATTTGTCTTTCTCTTTCTGACTTACTTCACTTAGTATGATAATCTCTAGTTGCATCCATGTTGCTGCAAATGGCATTATTGCATTCTTTCTTATGGCTGAGCAGTATTCCATTGTGTATATGTTGCACATCTTTATCCATTAATTTGTCAATGGACATTTAGGTTGTTTCCATGTCTTGACTATTGTGAATAATGCTGCTATGAACATTGGGTGCGTGTATCTTTTTGAATTATACTTTTGTCTGGATATATGCCCAGGAGTGGGATCACTGGATCATATGGTAATTCTATTTTTAGTTTTCTGAGGAACCTCCATAATGTTTTCCACAGTGGCTGCACCAACTTACATTCCCACCAACAGTGTAAGAGGGTTCCCTTTGGTCCACATCCTCTCCAGCATTTGTTATTTGTAGACTTTTTAATGATGACCATTCTGACTGGTATGAGGTGGTACCTCATTGTAGTTTTGTTTTGCATTTCTCTAATAATTAGCGATGTTGAGCATCTTTTCATGTGCCTGTTGGCCATCTGTATGTCTTCTTTGGAGAAATGTCTATTTAGTTCTTCTTCCCATTTTTGGATAGGGTTGTTTGTTTTTTTGTTGTTGAGTTGTGTGTGCTATTTGTATATTTTGGAAATTAAGCCCTTGTCTGTCACATCATTTGCAGATATTTTCTCCCATTCTGTAGGTTGTCTTTTCATTTTGTGTATGGTTTCCTTTGATGTGCAAAAGCTTGTAAGTTTGATTAGGTCTCATTTGTTTATTTTTGTTTTTATTTCTATTGCCTTGGGAGACTGACCTAAGAGAACATTGGTATGATTTATGTCAGAGAACGTTTTGCCTATGTTCTCTTCTAGGAGTTTTATGGTGTCATGTCTTATATTTAGGTCTTTAAACCATTTTGAGTATTTTCACGTATGGTGAGAAGGTGTGTTCTAACTTCATTGATTTACATGTGGCTGTCCAACTTTCCCAACAGCACTTGCTGGAAAGACTGTCTTTTCCCCATTGTATATTCTTGCCTCCTTTGTCGAAGATTAATTGACCGTAGTTGTGTGTGGGTTTATTTCTGGGTTCTCTATTCTGTTCCATTGGTCTGTATGTCTGTTTTTGTGCCAATACCATGCTGTTTTGATTACTGTAGCTTTGTAGTATTGTCTGAAGCCTGGGAGGGTTATGCCTCCTGCTTTGTTCTTTTTCTTTAGGATTGCTTTGGTGATTCTGGGTCATTTATGGTTCCATATGAATTTTAGGATTATTTGTTCTAGTTCTGTGAAAAATGTCATGGGTAATTTGATAGGGATCGCATTAAATCTGTAGATTGCTTTGGGCAGTATGGCCATTTTTACAATATTAATTCTTCCAATCCAAGAGTATGAGATACCTTTACATTTTTTTGAGTCGTCTTCAATTTCCTTTATTAATGTTTTACAGTTCTCAGCATATAAGTCTTTCACCTCCTTGGTCAGGTTTATTCCTAAGTATTTTATTTTGGGGGGTGCAATTTTAAAAGGTATTGTTTTTTTTTACATTCCCTTTCTGATATTTCATTGTTGGTTTACACCAACAATGCAACCAATTTCTGTATGTTAATGTTGTATCCTGCTGCCTTGCTGAAATTGTTTATCAGGTCTAGTAGTTTTTTTGTGTGGGATCTTCAGGGTTTTCTATATATAGTATCATATCATCTGTATATAATGACAGTATTACCTTTTCCCTTCCAATTTGGATATGTTTCTTTTTTTTTTTTCTTTTCTGATTGCTGTGGCTAGGACTTCCAATACTATATGAATAGAAGAGGTGAGAGTGGGCATCCTTTCTTGTTCCAGATTTTAGCAAGAAGGCTTTCAGCTTTTCACCATTGTGTATTATATTGGCTGTGGGTTTGTCATAAATAGCTTTTATTATATTGAGACATGATCCCTCTACACCTACTTTGGTAAGAGTTTTTATCATGAATGGATGTTGAATTTTGTCAAATGCTTTTTCCGCACCTATTGAGAGGATCATGCGGTTTTTGTCTTTTTCTTTTGTTAATGTGATGTATTACATTGATTGGTTTGCATAATGTTGAACCATCCTTGTGAACTTGGGATGAATCCCATTTAGTCGTGGTGTATGATCCTTTTTATGTCTTGTTGGATTTGGTTTGCTAATATTTTGTTGAGAATTTTCACATCTGTATTCATCAAAGGTATTGGCCTGTAATTTTCTTTTTTGGTGGTGTCTTTGACTGGTTTTGGTATCAGGATGATGGTGGTTTCATAGAATGGCTTTGGGAGTATTTCCTCCTCTTCAGTTTTTTGGAAGAGTTTGAGAAGGATTGGTAATTCTTTGTGTGTTTGATATAATTTGCCTGTGAAGCCATCTGGTCCTAGACTTTTTTTTTTGGTCCTAGACTTTTGTTTGTAGGGAGTTTTTTTTTTTTTTTTTTTTTTTTTAAATTAATTAATTAATTAATTAATTTATATTTTTTTGGCTGTGTTGGGTCTTCGTTTCTGTGCGAGGGCTTTCTCTAGTTGTGGCAAGCAGGGGCCACTCTTCATCGCGGTGCGCGGGCCTCTCACTGTCGTGGCCTCTCTTGTTGCGGAGCACAGGCTCCAGATGCACAGGCTCAGCAGTTGTGGCTCACGGGCTTAGTTGCTCCGCGGCATGTGGGATCTTCCCAGACCAGGGCTCGAACCCGTGTCCCCTGCATTGGCAGGCAGACTCTCAACGACTGCGCCACCAGGGAAGCCCAGGGAGTTTTTAAATTATAGATTCTATTTCACTTTTAGTGACCAGTCTGTTCAAATGATCTATTTCTTCTTGATTCAACTTTGGTAGGCTAAAGTATTCAAAAGTAATTTACATTTTTCTTTCACTTTTGTCCTAGTTGGTGGATAATAGTAGGAATATAATTTCTTTATTAGGGCTTTTTATTTGTTATCTTCCTATGGCTTTGTGTTAACTATACAATTTTTCTAAATCTGAAAAGGTGATTGCAAATAATAAGGTACAGGGTAATCTGTTCACTTTGCCTTCCTAGGAGATCTGAGAACCCAGATTCAAATGCCAAGTGGCCAAGCAGGTAACAAGGATTTATGAATTGGGTCTGGTCTATGGCAATAGGGATTATGGGGCCTATGACAAACTGAAGAGTAGATGCCCTGTCTACACATTCAAATTCCAAAAATAAAAATAAAAATAAAAATAAAATCCTGAGCTAGACAAACAAGTGTGAGGTCATGTTTGACTGACCAGCTGTCAGTTTGAGACCTTTCAGGTTAAGTTGTTGTCTGTTTTTTTAATCTTTATTACCTCCAGCTTTTCTATGTGCTATTAAATTTTTAAATGAAGAATTTATTTTCATAACATTTTAATCCCTTTTGAGATAACTGGATAAAGCTGTGTGCATTATAAACCTGGCTAGGATTGTCCGTTCAGGCCATTCATTTATTCAGCTGTTCATTCAACAACACTGTTGTGCATTAATTCCTTTGGGCAAAATGATGAAAATTGCCATATTCATCCCTTTGAAGCACTAATAGATAAGTAGCTCTTGTAATACAAAGGGATAAGTATTGATAGAGAGGCACTTATACAGAGTATGTTTACAAATAAAGCTAACATTAATACAGTTGATTATAGAGGGTAATTCAAATTTAAAAGAATTTTCATTTTGAGAGAACAAATAACTAAGGATACATAGCATAGGCTTGCCATGAAACTCACAGTATAGTCTTACAGATGAAGACTGTGGCATATTAAGATGCTGTTTAATTATAAATAAGTATGAAGTGATTTATATTTGAAAGTCTTTCACTCAGATATTTTTCTAAGACTAATATGTGTCTTTCATATCAACTGTTAACTATCATTTTAGTAAGAAAATTATTGTGAAAATTAAGAAAAAATAGAACTGCAAACAATTTTAAAGGATTATCATAAAACTTTTACAATGTAATTAGCCAATCATGGTTCATGTCTAACTTAATTGTCTATGCAGCTGAGTTTATAGAGGAAGCTTTAAGCCCAAGTTTCTGTTTTCATTTCCTTCAGCATACATTTAAATAAAGTAAGTTTACATAAACAGAATATTCTAACTCAGAATAGTAGCAGGTCAAATAAAATACATACCCTTAGCAATGTACATTCTATTGTGAAGCAGTGGACTTGATTAATGAAAAGGAAAAGAATGTAAACATTTTTACTTTAATAAATAACCTTCTATTAGAATTTGAAGCAAAGAATATTAGATTTAAGGGTTTAAAAAACTTATTTTTATGGTATAAACTAATTTGAAGAGAACAAACCAGCAAATTCCTAGCAATAAATATAGTAATGTAAAAGCAAATTTTTTTTTATGGGTGGCTTAGAGAAAGAAAGAAATAACAAGTGTTTATGTGGAGAAGTGGAGGTAACCCAGTCTTCCTGCTAATTTCAGGAAAGGGGTGGAAGTAGAGTCATATAATCTCTTGAAGTTCTAAACTCATTAAAAAGAACTAGTTTTGATGTATTAAAAAATGGCTGACTTCGGCTCTCTCATATTAATGTTGCCTATCAGTCTTTACTTTTTTGAAATTCGTAAATAAAATTCCACATTTCTGATTACATAGCTGTTACCAAAATTGTTAAAAATAATCTACTTAAATCTGTATTTATTTCAGCCCCATCATTTAGAAAAATATTATTTTTTCCACTCTACCATTTAACATTATAATGCTTTCATCAGAAGGAAATGAAGCTGTAAAGAAAGTGCATGTGCACATAGTAGGTGCACCAATCTCTGTAGATGTGACAGATATACATATATGAGAACAGTTTCCCATAGAAAGGATACATCACTTGTCCGACTTCACAGATCTCAGAGATCCTGTGACTCGTTTATGATAGTGGACTGTGGTAGGTCTAACGTTTGTTGAGCACCGACAATATGCAAAGCACTGCAAGGGTTGGTTTGTGTACATTTTCTTTCTTTTTTTTCCTCCAATTTATTTATTTTTTAAAATAAATTTATTTATTTATTTATTTTTGGCTGCATTGGGTCTTCGTTGCTGTGCACGGGCTTTCTCTAGTTGTGGCGAGCAGGGGGGGCTACTCTTCGTTTGCGGTGTGTGGGCTTCTCACTGCAGTGGCTTCTCTTGTTGCGGAGCATGGATTCTGGGTGTGCGGGCTTCAGTAGTTGTGGCACACGGGCTCAGTACTTGTGGCTCGCAGGCTCTAGAGCGTAGGCTCAGTAGTTGTGGTGCACGGGCTTAGTTTCTCCGAAGCACATGGGATCTTCCTGGACCAGGGCTCGAACCCATGTCCCCTGCAGTGGCAGGCAGTTTCCTAACCACTGCGCCACCAGGGAAGTCCTGTGTACATTTATTCATTTAATTCTCCTGATAGATATTTCTGTCTCAGACCCTATTTAGGCATTAACTTCTATTTGCTAATCTGTGTACTCTTGCATTTCTCACAGCAATCTTTCCAAAGTGTTATTAGTCTTTTCAGACATCCTCTTCACTCCAGTCTTTTCCCCATCTCCAACCTCCACTGGACAATGACTGCATCTACTCTCTCATGGAGGAATAGGGGCTTCATGAACATATACTCTTCCTTAACCCCCTTATTGCTTTCACCCCAGTCTCTGAATAGTAGGAATCTACTCTATCAACCTTCCAATGTGTATCTTTTATCTTATCTCAGAACCTGTTCTTGGGCTCTTCTCCATCATTTATCACAGCTTTGTCTTCTCTGTGAACAGTTCCTTTACTTTTGGCTCCCAAGTGTTGTCAAACTTCAAAAACTAAAGAAACTCCTACCTTTCCCTTGGCAAACATATTTCTCAGTAGAGGGATCTGCATTTGCATTTTCTATTCATGCATGATGTTCTCAACTTCTCAAATCTGGCTTGTGCTACCGCTGTAGCAAAACAGCTAGTTGCTTTCAGTGGACCATTCTCAGTCTACATCTTACTGAATCTCTATAGCATTTAACCTGGATGATTAAGCATCTACTCTTAGAATTCTAGGCATTTGAGATCAAGGCTTTATCCTTGTTTCCTGCATTTCTTCTCCATCCCCTTGACAAGATTTCTTCTTAGTCTCTTTGTGAGTTCTTCCATTTACCCCATCAATATGGGAATCTTCAAGGTTCTTCTTGCCCTAATGGGGCTATTATTACTTTTTACCCATCCCCTAGGGGATTTTGTACACTCCCATAGTTACAACTACCATTTACATCACCAATATTTATCTCTATTCCTAACCTTTTCCTTCTGTTTCCAACTTATATATTCAGAGGCAGACTAGTTATGCCTACCTAGGTATATATGCAAATAGATATATAAGTAGATAGATAGATAGATAGATAGATAGATAGACAGACAGACAGACAGACAGATAGAAAGATATAGAGATATATCCCTCTAACTCAAAATGAATGCATTATTATTCTCCATTTATTTGTTCCTCACTACATAATCTTTATAATTTCAGATAGTGGGACTTGACCTGTCTCTTACATTAGAAGTCTGGGCACGCTACTTGAAGCTTTTTTCTTCTGAGCCCATACCTGAAATTCATCTTGTAGTCCTAAATTTTCTGTAGTTTATTTCCTTTTCTTTTTCTCTACTCCCACTGTTATGATTTAGGTGTTCATCATCACTTCACAAAATGAGAAAATAATCACATCTCTCTCTTCTCTCTTTGGTGCAAATTTAAGGAGATAACATTATGTCAAGAATTAAATGCCTTATGGTATACCTAATAAATGTTGGCTATTAATAATATTCTAATCCCATCACCCTTTTTACACTTCACCTTTAGGCACAAGAATTATTAACTCTGACTGTGAAATATTACTGAAACATTTAGTGATTTTAGGTACAGACTTACTCTGATTCTAAAGGAGCATAAACTTTATGAGTCTTCACTTTTTCAACCCCCCTTTCTAGACCCTATACCTACTTTTATATTTGTAATTTTACATTCTTTCTCTTGAAGAAGGCCCCCTAAATTGTGAAAGCCTCAGGCTGCAGAAAATTTGGACTTTTCCCTGGTTGTAGATATTGACTTAAAATATCATCTACTTGTGGTTCTGGGGATGTTGAAATTTATGAACAGGATGAATTCTATGGACGTTAAATAGGTATAGGCAAGCAAGAAAACTCCAGTGGATCCAGGAGCACTTATCTAAGTCACCTCCCCAGTGTCGAAGGTCTTATGTGCTCTGTGCCACCCATGAAAACTCTGTTCAAGGGCACTCAAACAAAATGCTCTGGGCTGATTTTGCTGATCAACTTAAACAGAGCTCAAACCCTCATTCCTAAAGATTATCACTTCAGTTTCTAGCACTTTGTGCTGTTGACCCAGTTTCTTCTTCTCTTCCAAGGGATACATGGCAGACATATTGGAAATGCATATTGTAGGAACAGTGTTTTCCTTCTTTCCTTCCCCCATCTAATTCCAGTTTTCCTAATTTTCTAATATTTACTAATAATTAGCAGTCAAATAGGTGACAAATATCTACTAAATCCTTCCATGACAATGATCATGTAAAGTGATCATAAACATGTAGTAAACATTTGCTAGTAATAACTAACACTGTAGGTAGTTCTACCCATTTTACAAAGATTAAATGCATTATTGTAATGCCTAAATTATCCTTCAGTATGAAAAAGACTGTAAAATTGTTGCAATAAAATGAACCTAAATTCCTGCTTAAAATTTATTAAATATTCTTTGAAAAATAAACCCTACATCTGCATTATATCAAATAACTGCAAATGTATTTCAAATAGAATAAAAAATAAATTTCATTTAACAGAGTATCATTTAAAATGTTAGTTTTAGTGATTAAACTTAATTGAAACAATCTACTGTATTTTCAGCATTGCCAGTGGTCACCTAATTTCAAAAGTGTGCTTTAATTAATTTTCATCAACATATCTTGAGTTAAACTTGTATTATTATTATATTACATTTGGTTTTGGCAAAAGCTGTTTTCAAATTTGCAAAGGCTTTTTGAAATAAAATTACTTTAATTCACTTAGAAATATAATTCAAATCCTCTGCATTTTCCACATAGGATCACAATTGTAAGCCATCAAGTTCGATTACAGTGTATAAAAGAATGGGAATAGATTTTGGAAGGAAATTTGTAATCCATATACTACATCGAAATCTCTCAAGAAAGGCAAGGGACACACAGCTCTGTTATTAGTCTTTAACTTTATATTTCATTACGAATATAATAGGTTCTGTTATAGTCTAGCTTCTGAGAATACTTGCAAGTATAGTCATATAAGTTAATACCTGTCACTTGAATTTACGTCAAGTGAAAACTAAAAGGATATTCACCTATATTAATTCTCAAAACTTTATTCTCCTGTTTATTTAGGTATTCCATTTCTAACAGCTTTATTGAGATACTATTCACATACCGTGCAATTTACCAACTTAAAGTATATAATTCAGTGGTTTTTAGTATATTCATAGATACATGTTACTATTACCACATTCAATTTTAGAACATTTATATGACCTCAAAAAGAAACACAGTAACCTTTAGCTATCAACCTCTTATCATTCATCCCTCCCTCTAGCCCTAAGCAATCGTTAATTTACTTTATCTATATATAGATTTGGTATTCTGGAGATTTCATATAAACGGCATCATATAATATGAGGTATTTTTGTGACTGGCTTCTTTCACTTAGCATAATGTTTCTATAGTTCATCCATGTTTTATAATGTATCAGAACTTCATTCCTTTTAATGGCCAAACAATATTTCATTGTATGACTATACCATATTTTGTTTATCCATTTGTCATTTGACGGACATTTGGGTTGTTTCTACCTTTTAGTTACCATGAATAATGTTGCCATAAACATTAGTGTACACGTTTTTGTGTGCAAATGTTTTCATTTCTCATGGGTGTAATACATATACATACACATACACACACACACATGCACACATCCATAGCTGGGAGTAGAGTTGTTGAATCATATGGTTACTCTATGTTTAAACATCTGAGGAACTGCCAGACTGTTTTCCAAAGTGGCAGTTCCATTTTACGTTACACCAGCAGTGTATGAGGGTTCAAATATCTCCACATCGACAGTAACACTTGCTATCGTCTGACTTTTTTATTGTTGCAATCCTTGTGGGTGGAAATGATATCTCATGTGATTTTGATTTGCATTTCCTTGGTGTCTAATGATGTTGACCATCTTTCCATGTGCTTATTAGCCACTTATATATTTTATTTGTACAAATGTCTAGTCAGATCCTTTGCCTATCTTTTAAGTTGAGTTGCCGTTTTATTATTGAGTTGCAAATGTTCCATGTATTCTAAATACAATACCTTATCAGACATATGATTTTCAAATATTTTATCCCATTCTATTGGTTGTCTTTTCATTCTCTTGATAGTATTCTCTGAAGCAAAAAGTTTTTAATTTTGATGAAGTCCAGTTTATCTTGTTTAGTTGTTCCTATTGTTCTTACTTTTGATGTCATATCTAAGAATCCACTGCCAAACTCGAGTTCATGAAGATTTAGTCCTCTGTTGCTTCTAAGAATTTTACAGCTTTAGTTCTTGATTTAGTTCTTTGATCCACTTTCGTTAATATTTGTATCTTGTTTGAGGTAATGTCTAACTTCATTCTTTTGCATGTGGCTATCCAGTGGGCTTGTCACCATTTGTTGAAAACACTGTTCTTTTGGCATTAAATGATCTTGGCACCCTTGTTGAAAATCAACCGTTTATTCCTGAATTCTGTTTTATCCCATAGATCTGTAGGTCTATCTTTATGCCAGTACCACACTTTTCTTAATACTATTGCTTTGTAGTAAATTTTGAAATCAGAAACTGTGAGTCCTGCTGCATTGTTCCTTTTGAACCATATTGTTTTGGCTGTTCTGGGATCCTCACATTTCCATATGGATTTTAGAATCAGCTTGTCAGTTTCTACAAACAAGCTGCTGGCATTCTGATAGGTATTGCATTGAATTTGTAGATCAAGTTTGGAAGGAGTGTCATCTTAATATTGTCTTCTGATGCATGACCATGCAATATCTTTCCATTTCTTTAGGTACTCCTTAGTTTTTTTGTAGTTTTAAGAGTGGAAATTTTGTATTTCTTTTGTTAAATATCTTCCTAAGTATTTAATTCCTTTTGATAACATTGTAAATAGAATTGTTTTCTTAATTTCATTTTTGGATTATTCATTGCAAATGTATAGAAATACAGTTGATTTTTATATATTGAAATTATATCATGTGACCTTGTTTACCTGATTTTTGATTCTAATATGTTTTACTGGATTCCTGAGGATTTTCTATATACAAGATAATGTCATATGCATATAGAGATGGTCTTACATCTCCCCTTCTAAAATGAATTCTTTTAATTTCCTTGCCTAATTGATCTGGTTAATATGTCCAGTATGTTAAATGTAAGTGATAAGAGGGGACCTCCTTGTCTTCTTTCTGAGCTTAGGGAGAAAGAATCCAGTCTTTAAATTCTCATGATAGCTGTAGGTTTTTCATAGAGGCCCTTTATGAGACAGAGGAAGTTTCCATCTATTCCTAGTTTGTGTCATTTAAGTTATCTAATTTTTGGCATACAATTGTTTATAGCATTCTCTTACATTCCATTTTTTCCTGTAAAACAGAAGTAATGCCCCCACTTTCATTTCTGATTCTAATAATTTGAATATTTTCTCTTTTTTCCTTGGTCCATTTAGCTAAAGGTTTATCAATTTTGTTTATCTTTTCAAAGAACTAGCTTATAGTTTCAGTGATTTTTCTCTATTGTTTTATCTTCTCTATTTCATTAATTTCTCCTTTAATCTTTATTATTTTTTTTCATTCTACTTTTTTAAAGCTTAGGTTGTTCTTCCTTTTCCAGTATCTTAAGGTGGAGGGTTAGGCTTAGATTTTAGATCTTTCTTCTTTTTGTAATAGTCATTTACAGCTGTAAATTTCCCTGAAGCACTGCTTTAGCTGAATCCCACAAGTTTTTGTATGTTCTATCTCCATTTTCATTAATTTTAAAATATTTTCTAATTTCCCCGGTTTCTTCTTGACCCATTGATTAAGAGTGTATTAATAATAATAATAGAGGGACTTCCATGGTGGCGCAGTGGTTAAAAATCTGCCTGCTAATACAGGGGGCACGGCTTCAAGCCCTGGTCCAGGAAGATCCCACATGCCGCGGAGCAAGTAAGCCCGTGTGCCACAACTACTGAGCCTGCGCTCTAGAGCCCACGAGCCACAACTACTGAAGCCTGTGTGCCTAGAGCCCGTGCTCCGCAACAAGAGAAGCCACTGCAATGAGAAGCCCGCGCACCGCAACAAAGAGTAGCCCCTGCTTGCTGCAGGTAGAGAAAGCCCGTGCGCAGCAACGAAGACCCAACTCAGCCATAAATAAATAAATAAATAAATTTATTTAAAAAGAAAAAGAATAATAATAGATATTTTGAAAGGCAGGTTGAAATATTATGAGCCATGCAATATATAAGTTAGATAAATGTAAAACTTCTCTGTTCGAAACTAGAGAAGATGCTCCAGAGCTCTGTTCGCTTGTCCTTCCCTGCCTCCTATTGTATCCCCAGTAGTGGTTCATGAAGCAGATTCTCTTAAGGCTGGGGTTCTGGTGAATACAGGTTTTAAGCCACTGATTTGCTCCAGCCTCCACATTTATAGATGAGGAAATTAAAACACAGAGAGGTTCAACAGTTTAACTAGGATCAAGTAGTTAGTGACAGAATTTGTTACCAAGTCCAAGCTCATGCTGCTCTCCCCTCAACAGGCCAATAAATCAAGAGACAAGTTGTTGGGGAAAGGAATAGCAACTTTATTCAGAAAGCCAGCACGCTGAGAAGATGGTGGACTAATGTCCCAAAGAACCATCTTGCCTGAGTTAGAATTTAGGCTTCTTTTATACTGAAAGAGGAGGGAGTAGCGTCAAACATTTCCTGGTTCTGGTCAGCCTAAGGAGGGGATGCGTTAATTTCTTCCTTCCTGCAGTTATTCACAGGTGGGCCTGGTCAGGATGTTTCCTGTGAGCCAAACAAAGGTATTTTAACTTAACACTCATTACGTGGGATACAGGGTTCCCAGAGATGGGCCATTATGTGTAATTTAAGCTTATAGGTAAAATCCCTTTAGTGATTAACTTGTAATAGAATACCAAGTTTCTTCCCTATTACAAATTCACTCTTGAACATAAATCTTCACCTTCTTTGAACAAAGATGCTAAATGATGCGATACTTTATTCAACAAATATTTATTGAGAGCCTGCTGTGTGTAAGCAGTGTTCAGGCACCAGAGATATAGCAGTGAACACAATAGAGAGGGTCCCTGTCTTTTAGAAATTTGATACGAAAAGTTGTCCCTAGTGTTTGCCATCCTTGGGACATATGTTTTGAATGGCATTTTCAGTACTGGTTCCTGCTCTTCTGTGACTCATTCTTTCATTCCATCTTTTTGACTGAGGGTATTACATTTTTGGATAATTAGCTGGTTAGACATACTGGAAGTGGTTGTAGCATAGAGAAATATGACAAGACACGTGAGAACTTAACCCAAATTTTTACTTCAGTAATATTAGTTTTTTTTTTAACATCTTTATTGGAGTATAATTGCTTTACAATGGTAGTAATATTGTTTTAATAAAAAGGGTATTGCCTCTGGTTTTCAATTTTAAATGGTCTACCAATTATTAGTGGCTAGGTTGACCTATTATATGTGTATAATTGTCAGCTCTGTTCATAACTCTCAGCCATTTATATTTTAAATCAGTTGTTTTTACCACATAATATCTGATTGAAAATAACTGCATGGTCTTCTTCCCCTATTTGATCAACTTTTCATGTAATGCTTGAAGGTTCTGGTGCAATAGTCACTCTTTATTTTTCAGAAAAACAAAATGAAGGTGCAATTTTTTATGAAGTCCATTTTATATTTTCATGCATGGTGATTCAAAAGGGATTTTAATTAAGGTGTATTAAATTTCATGCACAAGACTTTAGTATAGTGACATTTAGCAATCAGGAAAGTAGTTAGGTAAGTTAACCGTATTAACATAGTTTGGAAAATCTTCTGATTTTGCTTGTCACTGCTATATCATTTTATTTTTTGGTGAACAGAGTATAAAACTTTTTTTCATTTTTGAAAAATAAAAGTCAGTAGAAAAATAGTGGCTGAACCGGAATTTTGTTTTTAAGTTTGTGGGTGATTGTATGCTCATTTGAATGCACAGGATGCTAACTAGTGGCACATTCCGCTGTAATATACACATGGGTGTCATAAAGCGTAAAGAAGCTATATGAAGTCAGATTCTTTTAAGCATTGTGTCTATGATTATTTACCATTCCTATGTTTAGTAAGTTTCTGGATTTTACCACTAAACATAGAACCTTAGAGACTTTTTATTTGTCTTTTATGCTTCAAACATTTTGATCTTTGTCTTTCGTGTTTTAATAAGTATCATGACAGATACTGTCATGATAGTTCTTGTGGAAGGAAATAATTATGCTGTCTTTCCTCAGAGAGGTGCCTCCTGACCACCTCTGGGATGTGAAGGGCTTCCCCAGGCACACCTAACCATTAGACTTCATGTTGAAGCGTATTTGGATCTAACATTAGGAAAAGGGGGGTCTGGTGATGCAGTAAAAGAGGGGGTGATGTTAGTTTCAGCAGTTGGTAAGTGAGTAGTTAAAAGGTAAAACCATGAGCGCCTTATCTACACATTTCAAAGTCTGACCATTGATACTTATATTTTAGTGATTACTCCGCTTTCTATCATGCTTTTTATTCTAATCTGAGTCAATGACATGCATTACCTTTGGAGACTATGTTCAAGGGCAGTGGCAATCCTCTGCTCCCATTCCCTAATCATACTTCAGGGTGCAGGGGTCAGTCCCATTGATCAAAGTATTGTCCTCAATTCACAAGGGTGTCTAATGTCACTGCTCACCCATTCCTTGGCTGAGTCAGAAAATTGGTCATGTGCTTTTGTAACCTGGCCGCAATGGTGGGTAAATGATTGAGCTGCTGAGAATGATCACTCCCATCTCTTTCCATTTCAGGGTTACTCTTTTCCATTTCATTTCTTTGCCTCACCTGTGGGGACACTGAGTTTCTCCCTTCTATATGAACTCCCTTTTACAAACATCATGTTGTTCTTTTCATTTTATTTCTAGCCATCAACCTTGGTGTTTCTCAGAAAAAATGATTTTAGACTTGCAGTTAATATTGTGATTTTTGAGATGAATGTTATATGATAATATATAAATCTTTACCAAAATATGTGAGCTGTAATTATGCGATTCCAACAAATCTTAAGATAATAGGAAAGAAAGAACTGGAAATGCTTACTGAAAAAGTTAGGAAAGAATTTCTGTGGAGGATTGATAATGTGGATTGACTTGGCATACTACATGTTATCTCACTTATAAAAATAATTTAATCAATAATCTATACCTGTATTCATATCTAAGCTGTGTTCCATTTCACTTAATTATTTGTCCTAAAAATTTATCGTTTAATTGTAGTATTTGTACCTCTTCGATTCTTCATATGTTTCGTTACTTTAAAAAACTTATTTTTGTTAGAAATTTCATTATATTTTATTGAAATTAAAAAGGGTTTTGTTCATTCATTTGGATTTGTTTTCAAGGGATTCAAATGATGAAGAAATCTAAGTTCTTATCCTCAGGAAGCTTATAGACTAGTGTAAGTGACAGCAGTGGGCACATAATAACCATAATATACAATTCAAACTGATAGATGCTTCTCTGTTACTCAAAAACTGGGTTCACCTCTTGGTGGGTGTTGAGTCAAAAGACACAGCCAAGCCAAAGATCGGGAGAAGGAAGGATTTATTACTTGCAGCAAGTAAGGAAAACACCAGGGATCTTTCCCAAAGAAGTGTCTCCCTGAACATCATAATTGGGGAAGTTTTAAGCTAAGGGTACATGCATATTCATGAAGGGGCTTGGGTGGTGTATGCATATTCATGAAGGGGCTTGAGCAGAGGAGAATTCAGCATAAAATCTGGGCAAAGGTTGACAAAGTCCAAGCTTTAGTTGACTGAAGTCAGAAAAGGTCAACATCTGTCTTAAATGACGCTAGTCCACGCTTCGCCAGCCAGAGGGGCCAGCTGGACTCCGGGCTGTTGCAGTGATCTCCATGCACCCATAGAGGGGGCCAACCTGGCAGGCTTCAGTGATGCTGGCAATAAACACTCCTTTGGCAGCCCACCCACGCCAAAGAGAAATGCCTTTTCAACAGTTTTTATTCTTATTCAATTAAGCTATTCCTGACTTGAAAAATCCCTCTTCTGCCAATGAAGTGTCCTCTTCCTTCCCACGTGGTGTGATCACTTGCTGTGAAAACTGGTCACGTCAGAAAAGGTAAAGCTGGCTGTCCACGGACACCCCCCCCTTCCTCCCTTGGGGAGACAACCACAGTGATTTCAGTGTGTTTTGTTTTTAATTTTCACAAAGCTTTTATCTGTGATTCTTTCCTTTCAAATACAGTGCTGTGATCGTTTTGAAAAAAAAAAAGAAAAGGTCAACATCATCATTCCATCCTCTACCTGGGAACTCAAAGATATGTATCATATTGTTATGTATATCCCTTGAGGAGGAACTAGAACTCTGTTTGATCACTGAACTATCGTTTCTTGACTGCTTTTCCTTTGTTCCTGCATTCCCTCACTTCCCTTAAGAAAATTAATTACGGAGACCTGTTCAAGGGTAAGCATTGTGGCCAGGCTTACATCACAAAATGGCTTAGGCCAAAAATGGCTTCTCTTATGTCAAGAAAGCCATGCCTGCTTCTTTTCCTCTGGAGACCCTCTACCTCATCTGCTTACATCTCTTCTTAGCTTTCTGGTCCTTGGAGTGTTTATTCACCTGGTTACAGAAATGGTTTCAGGGCTTGAGTAGACCACAGTTGATTCAGGGAGAGGCAAACTTGGGACTTTTGCTGGAATTTTGGGAAAAGGATGGCTTTTTTTTTTGCCAGTTTTTGGTAGGATAAGTTGGGAGAGTCTACAAGAATGAGATCAGCACAGAGGAAAGCAAAGTCAAAAGGCTGAGAAAGAAAGTTGATATCTCATGATCTCAGGTATGTCCCTGGATGCTCTCATTGTTAAAGTGGCCATTCCGTCTGTACATGCCAGTTACTGAGTCAGTAAATTACCTCTGTGGCTCCTGCTAGTTTGGGATGGGTTTCTGGTGCTTATAAATGAAAGTGATTTGAGAAATGCAGAATCCAAAGCCTGTGCTCTTTCCACATTGCCAGTAGTTGCCAGCCCTGGTTGTGCATCAGTGGCTCCTGGGTATCTTTTAAAAAATACAGATTTCAGGCCCAAATCTAGACCTACTGAATCATTCCTAGGTTGGAAAAGGTATAGGAATTTGCATTTTAAAAGTTTCCCTCCAGATCACTGTCATTGTTAACCCGCATGTTAGAATTGGGAAACCACTGCTCCACAGCATAATGCTACCACTTTACAAGTGGAGAAAGTCAGACTCAAAAAGTTTAAGTCCCTTCAGGAGGCCATGTAAGATGGTCGCATCAGGTCTCCTTAGTAAGCACTTAAGTCTACTAAGTCTTTGTCTGTTGCTGTTTCCATTGTGCTAAGCTATATAAAATAGTCACACTGCTCTTTCTTCTTAGGTTAGTAATTGTCTTAGTTTGAGTCCCCTAGAAAATGAAGTCTGAGGCAAGAATTATATACTGATGCTTTACTTGTATGGTGCTGTCTGGGAGGAAGAAATTTTCTTTTACTCTTCTAGGTTCTTCTGGCTGGTCTAAGAATTAAATTAACATGAGACAGATTAACAGGAGAAAATCAAAGTTTGATAACATGTAGACATGGGAGAAACCCAGGAAAACCGAGTAACCCACCAAAATGGTCGAAGCCCTCCCCTTAAATACCATCCTCAGCTAAAGACAAAAGAGGGTGTTGAGGGTGGGGAGAGTCAGTTGTGTGAGGTGACCTGGAAAAACACAGTAAACAAGGGTGATTGTGATGCAGACTTAAGTCATTGCCTTTTCCATTGATAAAAGAGTTTCTAGAGATTTGGTCATCCTCCTCTTCCAGGTACAGAGAGGGAGACACCCTTTCAAATGGAGATTTCCCTTACAATGTAAATGTTTCTTACAAAAGGGCAATTCGTACTTGGTTTTCAGAGCCCTTAGCAGGTCTGCTGTGTCTCAGAAAATAGCCAACTTAAAACAATTAATATGCTAAAGAGACATATTTTAAGGTGGCAAAATTCTGCTCCCCTACTGTGCAGACTCAGGGTAGTGAGTGTGAGAAAAAAGAGAAACAAGGAAGGGAAGAATGGGAAGCAAAGCAATGAATGCCACATGGGCTAATACCTTAGTGTCCACTACTTACCTCTAGGATGAGATGCAACAGGTCACTCAGCAGGTGTCACTTTTGAAAAGCTATGTGAAAAGAAAGTGCCCCTGAGCAGTCAGTGTGAGAGAGGAAGGAAAGGAATATCTCCTGTCTCCTGCTCCTGATTGCCAGATTTTACTCCATGGGTGTTAAGGGTTCTAGGCTTCAAGGTGGCATTCCGTGGCCCCATGGAATGCCAGGTCCTATGCCCTATCATGGCAAGAGAAGCCCAAAATTCCGAGATTGGGACTGATCTACCTGTGTGTAGAGCAGCAGCCAAGGGGTTGACTTCATTAGTTCTAGAGGAAGTTACAGGTCATCCTCAGGCAGAGGAACACGGAGGTGGGGCAAGTGGTTGAAGTTGCTGGAGATGGTGGAACCCAGGGAATCTCAGGAAGCACATCAAATGTACCTCTTATAGCAATGTTATCTTACTGTTAATATTTTAGAGACTTTACTAGATAAACTGTCTGCAGCTTTCAAGAAAGACACTGTCCAATTTCCTTCCCTTTCCCCTACCATCTCTGCTGATGTGCTTCAATCACAGGCCCTGAGCCAAATCTCATCTCAGACCCCAGCACCTAGGGGCGCATCTATGCTGACACCCCCACCCCAACCCCAGTCTCCAGTATCATCCACGTTGTCTCATGAGTACTATTCCTGTTACTGAGCTGAACTTGAGTCCACTCGCCTGCACAGTAAAGCCAATCTACTGACACCAGGTTGTGGTGAAGGAAATGCAGCATTTATTGCAGGTGCCAAGCAAGGAGTCCAGGCAGCTCATGCTCAAAAGACCCAAACTCCCTGATGGGTTTCAGGGAAGGGGTCTTAAAGGCAAGGTGAGAGAGAGAGTCACATGGTGCATGATCAGCTTGTGCACAATTCTCTGATTGGTTGATGGTGAGGTAACAGGGCAGTGTCACAGGGATTAACATCATCAATCCTCAGGCTCCAGCTGGTCTGGGGACTATGTGCTCATAGTCATCATGCAGTTAACTCCTTCCATCTGGTGGAGGTTTTAGTATCTGCAAAACAACTCAGGAATGTGCATCAGACTGTTATCTTTGTCCTTTAGGAAGGAACTAAAGATTTTGTGACCATTATATGACCGATTTATCATTTAAATTGTTACCAGTTCTCCTGGCCTAACTGCTGGTTTTTTTTGTTGTTACTATATGTTCACATACTTTCAGTCATTAATTCTTGAGCCAGCCTTTTGAGACTCAGGGCAGGCCTGGGAAACTAAAGCTTTTCTACAAATAAGAGGCAGGTGGAGGACATGGTGGGGGGGTGGGGTGTCTGTCCTAGGAAGTCCCCATAGGGTCCCTCTCGGTTCCATTCTGACATTAAATCTGGCAGCCCTGGCTCCTCATTCATATGCTGTCATCCTTGTGATGCATCTCCCTCTTTCTGGTGTGTTCCATTACCCAGGCATAGGTTTCTACTTTATTTCTTAAAATCCAGGTGTGTTGTTTCCAGACTCCTTCCCTGGGTACTGGTACACTTTTCCTGCCATCCACCCTTGTTCTGACAGCCCAAAGCCCCTCAAACAAGAATCTTGCCCCTGAACTTGGGATCCTGGGTCTTTCTTGACTGCAGACTGGCCTCTGACATCAGCCTGACCTAGTTCCTCTTTTCTCTGGACCACTTACGTGATTATAATTTCACTTCCTACTTTTGAAAATCCCAGTCATAACTATTGTTTGACTAAAATGACTTTCTTATCTGGCTACCTTCCTATACCTGTCCTCCCATAGTCAGAGTTTATAGCTTGTTGAGTTGCCTATACATGTCCTGTCCTAACGCTTGGGTTTTTGCCAGCTCCAGCTTCTTTCTTTTTACTCTGTACCATGCAGTAATGAGATGTGATTGTGTCCTATGTTATCAATGAAAATATACTTTAAGTCAAATAATTTGCATAACCAAGTCAAAATAATTGTAATATCCATGACTGTGTATATTCTTTATCCTTATAGTTTTAATATAAGGTATTTTCAGTTTGATAAATGTCTTACTTTGCCTTTTATTGTTTTATAGCTGTGGACATAAAGCCTGTAAGTAAAAAAGATGTGAATTTTAAGCAGTGTCTTATTCTTCCTATTAGGTGTTCAATAGTGAATATATGCTGTGCAATAGTACGCTTAGGGAGTCATTTAATCAAAAATTGTATAACCTTTTCCCCTGGTCTAAGTCCTAGAGAATGTGCTTTTTATTGGCTTCCTAACAGTTCATTCAGACTAATTTACACACTTAGTAAATCAATCTATGAGAATTTAAAACTCAACTCTGTTCAAAACATTTTATATTTAATACAAGACAATTAGAGAAAGTTTATGGTATTCAGAATTAAAAATGCAAAACACAAAGTTAATTTGCTGTCTGCAATCTCTTGCTTCCATCCCCATGGAGGGGTTAATTAGAAAGTGAAATCTTATTTTAGTTCTTTTCTTTTGGAAATTTTGTCTTCTGAGAAAAGTTATATGAAAAAGACAACTTCCTAGTTTAAATACCGGCAAGCTACAATTCCATGATAGGCTGTCTCCTAATTTTCCATTAAATGATCCATGAAGACATACAGAAATTCAGAAATTCAATATCAATGCAAAGTAAAGATAACAGCCACTCATTTGCATAAATCCTATGAGGAATTCCCAGTAGTCACTGAAAGGATGTGGCCTGACTGAAAAACACATTTAATAACCTCCATAGGCTCATGCTCAATTAAAACATAATTTAGGTATAAAAAGAAAACAGTCTAGTCCCATGATCTGCCTTTTCCTCAGAAATTTATTTTCTGCAACATACCAGAAAACTAGGAAGCTGCCTCCTAATTGCATACCTCCTGGTACATAGTAGGTGTTTTAAAATATTTTTCTAATGAATGAATATAGGTGAAATACTCTCCAAGGTGATCCTCTATTAACACTTCTTTGTTTGCACCTCTCTTAAGAAAACAAACCCCCTGAACTTAAAATGACTGTCACTGTAAGAGGAAAATGTGGAAGAACATCATTCTATCATAGGGATGTATAGAATCTAGCATGTAGATCTGGTGGTGGTGACAGAGATTGGAAGAGTCCAAGTGATTTTTGGTAAATGTTGTTGGTGGGATTAGAGTTTATCCAGTAACAGGAAGTTCATGAAATTTTCTAAGATGTAAATTTTCCCTTAGGTGATTTGAAACCTGCCAGTGGATATAAAAAATATCCCCCCTACATCTAATAGACATATGCTTGTTTGATACAGGAAATTGACCCGGGGTATGCATTGAGCTACCTCCACATTTAGATCTAAGAGATCGCTGCAGAATGAAAGGCGAGTGAGACCCTGTACAAGTGACCACTTAGGAAAGATAACCCTCTCCTCTTTATAGAAGCAAATGAAAAAGGAAAAGACAGAATGGTTTTTTAAATGCTAGAAGTTAAAAGAGTGACACCTAAATTCACACTTAAATAGTTTATCGTGAAACAGTTGAATGGCAAGGACAAGAGAAATTCTGAAAAGCAACAAGAGAAAAAGACATATTAGTTTCAAAGGAACAAAAATTATACTGAAGGCAGAATTACCAATAGGAACAATAGAAGCCAGAAGACAATGGTATTGTAGTACTGAAGCAAATTAACTGTCAGCCTAGAATTTTAAATGCCAGTAAACTATCACTCAAGAGTAAGATTGAAATAAAATTATTTTCAATTCAACAGTGAAATTGGGACAATTTAAAACTCACAGATAGTTGCTAAAAGAACAAAGGAGGATCTACTTATGGATGAAGGAAATTGAATTCAGAAGAAAAACTTGGAATCAAAGAGCTGTGATTAATAAAATAATCACAAAATGAGATATTAAACATATCATTAATCACGATAAATATAAAAGTTGATATTTTCACAATGGAAAGTGAAATACAGCTTTATGCTGTTTACAAAATTACCTGGTAAAATATCCAAAAACTTATCCCAGGTATTAGCTAATCAAAAAATAGCTGGCATAAATATAGAATAAGTAGACTTTAGGGAATCCCCTGGTGGTCCAGTGGTTAGGACTCAGCACTTTCACTGCCAGGCCCGGGTTCGATCCCTGGTCAGGGAACTAAGATCCCACAAGCCGTGCAGTGCTGCCCAAAAAAAAGAATAAGTAGACTTTAAGGCAAATAAATGTGTTAATTTAAAAAGGAATACTCCAATGTAGAGAGAAATTTTGAACTTATTTCCACCTAATCACATAATCTCAAAATGTACAAAGCAAAAATTGGCAAATATGGAAGAAAAATGAACAGATCCACAGAGCGGGAGATTTATTACACATCTCTCAATAATTGATACATCAAGCCAACAGAACATTAGTAAGGCCCTACTAGTCTTGACCAATGCAATTAATAAGATTAGGTATTCCTGTACCTATTAAACCTAGCTTGACTGTGCTGGAAATAATTGGCAGTTCTTGCCATTTTCTTATTATAGTACTTTGATATCCCTCTCTGGTCTTTTTCCTGTGCTTTAGGGCACCTGGGGGGATGTATAGGTATTGCCTTTCAGCAGAATCTGACAGGGAACTGCATACCAGTCTTTTCTGCTTGCAGATACTTAGAAACTTCATGGGGCAACAAGTCTGAGGCTCTCAACCATTTGGAGTTGGTTAGGAAAGGTCACATGCCATTCTCCTAGCATACCCCAAACATTCTTTTTCCTTCCTCAATTCCAACTTCCCTTTCTCCTTTATTTTTGTCCTCCTTCCATCTTCCTTTCTTCTTTTTTTTCCTTGTCCCCTTTCCCTCTCTCTTCCTATCTCTCTCTTTCCTTTCACCCTTAAATATTATTTTAGATCTTCCTGGTGATAGAAAAGCAAAAGTAATTCAGCCAGCTTCTTTTGAAGTGATAAGACCCATTTTAACCAATATTTCAAAAATTGAATTTGTCAGTAATTAGTATGGGTTTCTATCATTTTAAATTATTGGTATTTTATTGAATAGTATACTAAATTTGACAGTTTAAGCAGTGAACCATTTCAGAAAATGGTTTTACCTGAGTGGATGATGCTAATGAAAACATTTTAGAAAATAATCAAGCACACTCTTAAATTGCAATTGCTGAACTTTTTTCTTTTTTATATGAAGTCTTTTGGCACACTTCATGATTTTGATATTAAATGAGTAAACTCAGTAATGAGAAATCGTTAGCACACAATGAATCTATCACTTATTTTGCCAGAGTATTCATGAGGTAGATGCTCATGTGCCGAAAAGAACATAATAAGGTAACTAAAATTGGTAAAATTCCAATTAGCAAGTGATTTGGTCCTTTACTTGTGTAATAGGAAAAAAATCTAGACTAAATCTTTCCAGTAGTAGATGGAAGTGGGATTAGCAAATAGGCCAAAACATTATTTGAAAATATAATTACTCATACATTAATTTTTAACAAATAAATATCTGTTTATTATAAGTTCATTTTATAAATGAATTCATATCATAAATTTATTCATTCTCTCAATACCTCATTTTCTGAATTAAGGATTTCTGACTATTGTTTGCTAGTAATATCCTTATATAATTAACTATAGAAGATAATGACCAATTTACTGTATTACTTAGTCTCTTCCACTTTTCTGATGTACTTTCATATAATCATGGAATGTTAAAGCAGAAAGAAACCTAAGAGATCAGTTAATCAAATTATATTCTTTAGAGCTGTAACATTCTTCTGAAGTGCTTTGGTTTGTCTATAGGGAGGCTGTGGAAGTGAATAGGAGCTTCTAGTGTCTTACTTCAACCAGATTGACTTTAGGTTAATTTGTTTTATATACTGAGATTCTGTCTTAGGTATTGTTCGGATACATTCCCCACCCCGCCCTGCCCCACCAAGCCAAAAAATAAAATGTTTGAAAGCTACTGACCAAATCTCACTCCTTAATTTAAACAGATTAAGAACTTGAATTCTGAAAAAGACCTCTAAGTTGTTTGCCCAAGATCACACAATGTAGAAGAGGAACTAAAACTAGAAAACAGAACTTTTAACTGTTACTTGATTGCATCTTTCACCTCACCAGTTTAATGCATGTATCTTGCTTTGGAGTTAAGACATGGTAGATTGTTTCAGTAAAAGCCCAGGTGGATCCTATCTGCCTGTACACATGTTATATGTGGTCTCAGCTCCCTGGTTTTGGCCATGTGACTTGCTTTGGCCAATGGATTGTTAAGGAATTCGAAAGAAGCAGATATATGATAACCATTTGTGCACAGGGCTCTCATTCTTTTGCTACTGGTAATTCTTCTGTACTGTATGAAAAATATTGGGCTCATCTCATAGAAGATTAGAGAGCTCATGGACAGAATTCCCAGTTGAGGTCCTAATGCATGAGTGAGCCCAGCCAATACCACATGAAGCAGGTAAACTTTCCCAAATGAGGTTAGGCCACAGAATCATGAACAAATAAACGATGGGTTTTTTTTTTTAAACCACTAAGTTTTGGAGAGTTTGTTATGCTGTTTTAGCTGACCAAAACAGCGGTATTGATTTATTGTCCCAACCATGACCTATTCTAGGATCTGAAATTGCACATTTTTTTTAACAGCAAAATTTTTCAATTTGTTGGAAAAGACTGAATATAGGACATTTAGGGCATCCTGACGAAGTCAACACATGCTTCAGGAAAAAATCATGAAATATAAGGGCATGTTCTGTATAGAGAGAATGCCTGGAAACCCTGTGACCCATGGACACCCCTCAATACAAGCTTTTTCTGTCACTGAATTTTTTTTATGTTGAAGTGTAGTTGATTTACAATGTTGTGTTAGTTTCAGGTGTACAGCAAAGTGATTAGTTATATATATATATTTTTATATATATATATTCATTTTCATATTCTTTTCCATTGTAGTTTATTACAAGATACTGAATATAATTCCCTGTGCTATACAGTAGGACCTTGTTGCTTATCTACTTTATGTATAGTAGTTGGTATCTGCTAATCCCAAACTCCTAATTTATCCCTCCCCCACATTTCCCTTTTGGTAACCAGAAGTTTGTTTTCTATGTCTGTGAGTCTGTTTATGTTTTGTAAATAAGTTCACTTGTATCATTTTTTTTAGATTCCACATATAAGTGATATCATATGATATTTGTCTTTATCTGACTTAACTTCACTAAGTATGATAATCTCTAGGTCTATCCATGTTGCTGCAAATGGCATTATTTCATTCTTTTTTATGGCTGAGTAGTATTCCATTGTATACATATACTACATCTTCTTTATCCATTCATCTGTCAATGGACAGTTAGGTTGCTTCCATGTCTTGGCTGTTGTAAGTAGTGCTGCTATGAACATTGGGGTGCATGTATCGAATTAGAGTTTTCTCCAGATATATACCCAGGAGTGGGATTGTTAGATCATATGTGCTGGATGCCCATTTTTATGGGTTATTTTAAAAACGGTAGATCACACTGACTTATTCCAGTAGCTAAAGTTATATAAAAATAAGTATTTTTCATTAGAGAGATTCTGTTTATGTTCCTTTATTTTCTTTAGTAACTATAATCTGGTAAATTTACGTATCTTTGGTTATCTTTCATTACAGAACCCTAGCAACTCCCATAGTTACTAGGATCACCTGTAAAGAAAAGGCCCCAGGTGAGCTACATCTAGTAGAGTAAGGATGGAAGGGGCAGGTCCAGATTGTCCCTGACATTTGTAATGCCCAGGTCAAAAGTACAAAGGGAAGCCCATATACCATATATCTAAATTTTAAAAGTGGTAAATCAAACTAACAAAGTTTTAAATAGAATATAGTCTATTATTCCACCTTGAGAAATAAAGCTTTATACCAACCTAGAAGACCAAACTTGAATTTAGAATTCTTGGCCTCCTCAGAGTTTTGCACTAGAACATGAAAACACAGGATAGCTGGGCCCTGGGCATGTGCCCACCCCATTCTCTTTTTTCCTTCACATCTAACATGTATTGTAAGAGGGCTTGTGTACAAATTTGTAGGTACCTCAGCCCACATAATTAATCTTGGTTGACATCTTCCCCTTAATAGCCACCTCTTAGTTAGAGGTGGCTATTCTAACTTAGAATTCTTCAATTCTAAGAGTCTTCCAACAGGAGGACTGACATAGGGAAGAGTTCTGTGCAGGCACTGGAAATGGGATCAAAGCACTTTGGATTGTGAATTGTGACATCCCATGAACTTGGAGCAAGGATGGGGCTGGGCTCAACATAGGCCTGTCCCAGTGGGCCCATGTCCTCCTTGCATATGCAGAGAGACAATGACAGGAGATTCAGAGTAAGGCTCTAGAAAGCATGAGGCCCAGGACAGCAAGCTCTCTTTCCTTGGTCTAAGGGTATGTGCTAGGTTGGGGATCCCCAAGAGCAGGCCCTGAGACCAGGTCTTGAGAGCAAGTAGTTTGAGAAGTGGTCTCAGGAACCGTAGGTAGCAGTGTGAGAGAGTGAGAGACAGCAAAGAGAGGAAGCCAATTCAGGGAGTGTTCATGAGCAGTTGTCACTGTGAGCAATTTGGGCTCAGTTGCACTGGGGAATCTCTGTGAGTTGGTGTAGAATTCACCTCAGAGTTACTCCAACCCAAGGATAAAGAAGCTAGGTTATTTCTCCACCAGTTTGATACATTATTTGTTGAGAACTGCAACTGCAGGCATTAACTGTCACTTCTGGCCTGATCCATGCGAGGGTTAAGCACCTTCCTATGACTAGAGGAAGCCCTCAAGGAGAAAGGAGCTGTTTTCCATAAAGCCACTGGCCTGCAGGGAGGATTAAATGCCAAGGGGACATGGCAGGGCATGGATGACATCTGCTACAGAGCAGAATTGGAAAAGACTTTGAGAAAACATGTCCTTAAAGGAGAATGATGTTAAGGTGGCACAGTGTGGCCAGGAAAATTTCCAAGTTTCTAAATATGAAAAGTCTCTACCTCTGCTATTTTACATCTAAGGTGATGCGGATACTGTGTGATGAATACCTTAATCCACAAGTAGCTTCATGTTGGTAACATATGATAATATTCCTACTCTTTTTTTCTAGCATGAATTAATTAAATTATTTCAGATGTTTAAGAAAAAGAAATACTGTTTTATCAATATATCTTCAACAAAACCATCATTTCCATGAATTCCACTATTATGATGAATTTCTTTTTGGACTTGTAAGGGAGAGGGGCTTGCATGGCTTATTTCTTAGGGTCTTTGCTCATGAACATTTCATGAGTTGGAAAATGTACACTGAAGAATGTCCTTGGCTTTCACTTTCAGACTCAGTATCAGTAGGAAGTGCATATTTTTAGGGAAAAGGAAATAGTGTATAACATAAAGCTTTTGATAGAAGCTTTATACTTGAGCTTGTGCATTTCAATTATTGTTTACCATGAAATGGCTAGTTATTCTTTATCGATGATGAAAATAATAATTACTGTTGTAAAGCAATTATACTCCAATAAAGATGTTAAAAAAATTACTGTTAAGTTGATTAAATTTCGTATTCTAAGCACTTTAATTTTATTTAAATTACCTAATCTAAGTATTTTAATTTCAATGTATTCATGCAAGAGAACAATGTGGTTTCTTCCTTTCTGATAATAAAGCAACAAATTTTAATCAAATAATTATCTCACCTGTTTTGTTCTAATGATGTTGCCACAATTCACATACTTTTCTCAGAATGAAAGTAATCAGTGGACAACAGATGATAAAATGTGCCTGGAGTCCTTTTTGACAAGAAAAAAAATTGTATTCTAAAATTAGATTTGTACTTGAATAGGACGGAATAAAAATTACAACATTCTGACAGCCTTTGTTTCCTCCTTAGACCAGCTGAGAAGCTTGGACTTTGGTTAGATGTAATATAGATTTCAAGTGTGATCCACTGTCAGTGTTTTTTAACATATAACTATGACATTATACATAATATATGACATATACAACACGTAATATATTCTATATAATATATGATGAATATATTTTTAAAATATGTAACACAGAACATAAAACACATACATACATATCTTCAATATGTTTTAAAAATGATATAAAACAGTTAATGTTCTTGCAAGAATGACTGGTCTTCTTGGCATATAGACTTCAGTGTAGTTGAAAACAAGTTTGTCATTTTTAACATTTGAGGTGTTAAATGTGAGTGAATTAAAATTATAGCCAATTAATATCATAATACTTGTCTATTGGTTGATAAGCTTGATTTGTCTTCTTGGTTTCGGAGAATTTCCTTGTACAGAGTTAGGCTTCTAAACCTTTTTTAGCACTTGTTTCTCATCTATAACTTAAATACTTTGGCTTTAGCAGTGAAATTTGTATTATAGTATTATACTGCATCCTACTTTAGGGTTGAGAGATTTTTATAACTATTTTCTCATTTCCTGGAGAATAAGAAAATTGTGACCTTCAGAGAAAAAGTAGTATTACTTGGAAGGAAAGGACCAGCATAGACAGCCTGCCCCCATAAGAAATGATATTAGCTATTAACTTAAGGTATATGGTATAACAAGGTGATATGAGAAGTATTCATTGGACATGCCTCTTTTGGCTTCCCTTGGTTATTAACTATGAAAAATTATTTCTATCTGCTGGTCAAGTTGCAACTTATTTTGATTGCTATGGGACAGAACATTTCTATGTCATAGAAATGTGGCAGATAATAATGCTTGCCAAATATTCCATATATCTCTCAGTTCTCAGCCCCTGTCAGCTGAGATAGAACCGTGTGGTTGGGTCTGACCAGTTAACTGTGATGTGTGTTAACTTTGGGCTGAGCACTAAAAAGCCCTTGAGCAAACTTTCAGTTACTCTTCCCTGACCTGTAAACAAAGGAGGAGTGGTGTGCCTGGGTCCCTCAGTGGCTTTATGGAGCAGACCTTCCTCTGACCTATGCAGGATATATTCTGTCATTAATAAAAAATAAACTTGCTTGTAATGCCCAGGAGATTGAGGGATAATGTGTTACCTTGCTATAATCTAGTCTCTTCTGGATTATATAATACAATTAAATACAAAAAAATAAAATATTGCTTTACCTGAAAATGAATCTTAGGATTTACACCATCAAAAATGATTAACCATTTTTTAATTGTTTTGATAGTTACAGATGGATCTGTTCCAGTTCCTTTGCGATTTGTTCCTCTCAGTCCTGGACGCTACCTTGTAAAATCTTGTTGACATCAAGGTATGATGTGCGTGTCTATTGCATTGAAGGTGTGGTAAATGAAGAACGTCCAGAGGCCAGATTTGATTTTGAAACACCAGCATTTGAAGCCCTTACCCAGAATATTCCAATAGTCAGCACAAACTTTTTTTTTTTTTCGTACTTTTCATTCTCACTGCCACTGTCTCAATTAAAGTCCTTCACACCTTTCATCTGAACTCTTACCGATTCCTAATTGCATTATGTGTGGCCATTTGTTTCTCCATATTGATGTCACAGTTTTATTCCCGAATATAAATGTTATCATATTACTTACCTGATTAATCACTTCTGCTGGATCTCTTTGCTTAAAAAATTAATTCTAATTTCCTTAACCTATCATCAAACCAAGCAGAGTCATGGTCTCTCAGATCACTGCTCCAGATTCAGTTGTGATCTTAACACTTGATTAAGATGGGCTCATAGGCACTAAAAACAGTGAATGGCTGTAGCTTGGCTATTAGTGGGTGATAATAGCATCAAGGAAGGTAATATAATTGTAAGGAATTTTGAATTTTTTACACTGATATATTTCTGTCTCTCTGATATTTTTCTGTCTTTATTTTCATGCTTTAGAATAATAAAACAAAGAATGAATGGAAATGTCAAGTTACTGTAGAAGGAGAATGGTTTTATGGGCCTCCTGTTTTACATGTTGGACCAGGTGAAACTGTGAATTATCCTCTCACATTCAAACCTATTTTGGAATGTGAGATTATGGTATGAACTCACTGATTTTTTTCCCTAGCTTTAATATGTCAATAAACCAATGTGTGATGTTAACATATATAATTAATGATAAATTTTCTTGAAGAAAAGTTATATTTTCTGGGGGAGGGAGTGGTGGTGTGATGAATTGGGAGATTGGTTGGGATTGACATATATACACTAATATGTATGAAATGGGTAACTAATAAGAACCTGCTGTATAAAAAAATAAATAAAATTAAACTAAAAAATTTTTTTAAAAAAGTTATATTTTCCATGAATTTGATCATTAGTGTTCACTCTGCTTGAAACTTTAATAAATGTTGTAACTTGAGGGATAAATATTCTGAAAGTCGCAATGTCATAGGCTGTCAATATTTATGTCTAGATTATTTTTACATAATATGTTTAACAAAGTAAAATCATTGCTTTGTTTGTATTCAGTAAGGAAGTTTGTACTTCAGAAAATATTGTCTTAAGTCATATTTCTTTGACAAGGATGTAAACAGGCATATAATTGCTATGTATGAGAATGCCTATTAAACTGTCACTTAGAGAAAGTGAAAAGAAATGAAGAGCTTTTCACAGGAAATTCATCTTTATTCGTTCAGTAGAAGTATTTATGTATAAACTGGAAAAGCTAATGACTAGCACCTCCTTGAAAGCTCATTTCATTGATCAGATTCAAAATTACTAAAATAGAAGAGATTGTTGGCATCCAAGTGTCACTCCTGTAGAGCTGAAATTTGGCTGATTTGTCACAGGGCAAACTTACCCTACAAAATGAAGTAGATGGTGTGGAGCATATCTTTGACATAAAAGGGATTGGAAAAAGACCGCTGGCCTTGGAACACATCACCATAGACTGTCAAGTGGGGGAGATAACAAATAAACCCATAATGGTGCCCAATTATACAGCAAGCATCCTAACATTTAAGGTAAGATTTTGTTTTTGTTTTTGTTTTTTTGGTATGAAAGTGTTTTCAGAAGGAGTATCTTGAATTATATGATATTTAAAAACATTTAATTTTACTTAACTAGGTGAAGCACTGTGACATAAGGAGATGGTTAGAATTCTCCTTTCTATTAGTCCAACAGCTTTTAAAATGCCATTTCGATTATAAAGTTGAATTAGCACCAAACAAGTTTTATATCTAAGTATTAGTATATAATCATAAAACACATTAAAATTTACTTATTTGAGTCATGTGTATTTTCACTTGAAGAAATTGTACATGACAATGAAAGAGATTTTTTAAAAAACTTTTAAACAGCTTTTAAAATTGTAATGTGATATCTGCAGGCATGAAATTTCAAAAGTGTATGCTATCATTTACCAGTGTGAATAATAGTGGGAATGTGAAGGAATGCATAATTATTTACATCTTTATTTTTTATGAGGTTTTGTACTTGGCCCTCCTCACTTGATTTGTTTAAGCAAATCTGAAAATAAATTTTTCTACTCCCTACTCCCATATTTATCTACAAATTATGTGCCCAGTAGAATCCTCAAAGAAGCTTCAAATATCTATCCATCATAGATGCCTGAATCTAGTTTTAGAGGGTACATCAGAAGTTTAGAAATTCTCTGGGTTTGTCCTCTTTTTTTGGTAATCTTGAAAAATATGTGCTTTGATTTTCTTCTTCTTTCCTTACTGGATTGCAAATAGAGTGAATATTATGAATGAAAATCTCATCTTCTCACTCCCCTGCTAAAACTCTTCACTGTCATCTCTTGCCTTCAGGATTGAGTCTGGGCTCCCTGAAGTGGCTTTCACGTGTTTCAAAAGCCTATCTGCTCAGCTTGCTCTCTTAGCACTCCTGGCTCCAGCCACACTTAGGCCATTGTATATAGTATTTCCTTTTACTACAGCCTGGAAATCTCTATCCAATTCCCTATCTTCCACTTCTCTGTGTATGTCTAACTCCTTTTCATTCTTTATGGCAAAGCTTAGATGCCACTTTTCCAAGACTCCTTCTACAGCCCCATAAACCTGGATTAGATGCCTTTCATGTGCTTCCACAGCATTTTTTTTACTTTTCCCACCATCATGTACATTACATACTATTGCTATTACCTGTTCTCCACCAGATTATTCTTCTCCACCAGATTATGAACTGTGAGAAAAGGGGCATGCCCCTCGTATCCATACTTTTGTACTTAGCATAAATCATAGTATCAAGCACATAGTAGTTTTTCAAGGAAGATTTGTTTAATGAACAAACATAATGGATGGCTTTTCAAATGGAAGGAAGAAAGGAAGGAAGGAGGGAAAGAAGGAAGGAAAGAAAAGAAAAGAGCATGACTACTTGCACTTGCTATAAATAGGAAAAAAATCATTTTTCCACCACTCCCTTTCCCCTTCCAGAATTTTCTGGTGAGCAAGAAATCCTGTCTATGAGTTTGATGAAAACAGGTTAAAGAAAAAAATTGCTTAATTTCTTAACATTGGTTATTTCATTTTGTTGTTATGGCAGAGGTGATGTCTGTAGGTTTTAAAATTTTTATTCTTCAGAATGAATGCATTTTAAAAAAATGTAGGCCTTTAAAAATAATAATTATGCTATATTAACTATATTTTTCTAATTAAATGTAGAAGTGGAATTCTATTCATAACAGAATTATACTTACAGGAAATAATAATCAAAGTCTATATTTCTATGGTTTCAATACACAAATAAAACTGAAGAATCTGGTTAATTTTACCTTTAGAGTGTAAGTTTTCAGTGAGGCCCTTCCTGTAATTAAAGATACTACATATTAAATTAATTAAATGTCATTTCATTAAGATATTAATAATACTGTTCATGTATTCCAGTTCTTCTATATTTCTATATTTAAATAGCACCAACAATTATAAAAGAACAGAAACATGTTTAAGACTGAAGAAACATTTGTCCCTAGAGATATTATGAATAAAGTATCACCTTTCTTAATTTGAAAATCACCATTATTTTTAATCAGCATGTACTAATGAGCATTACCAATCTGCCCTTTCTTTTCATTCATAATATTTAGTTTATTGCTGGTATTTCAATGGAAATTCTATTGAGAAACAACTGAGATGCTGCTAAGGAGAAAGGCTAGACTGAGAAACTTTGCTTTATAGTGTCAGGATTCATCTTGCACTTCCTTTGAGACTACTGAAATGCTTCTGATTCTCCATCTTCATTCTTCAGTGTGTAAAATGAAGTTGGCTTCTGTGCACTCAAGGCTGATTCTCATTCTTTTCCCCCCTCTCTTTCTTTCTCTCTCTTTCAATACCTTCCTCATCGTTGGATTATTTTTCTTAATCTATAAATATTCTCAAAGATTTTCCATTATAAGATAAAACTTGTCTCTAACAATAGCCCTTCAACTATTACCCTCTATACTTTCTGTGATTGCTAAACTTCTTGAAAAAGCAATATTTACATGATCACTTCTTATTTCATGGTGGTCTATTTGTATCTCCTCTACTCTGTTGAAACTTCTGCCACAAAGATCACCCATAACTTTTGGTCAAGAAAAATCAGTTCTTTTCCCAAGTTATCTGCCTCAAAACTCCTATAATGTTTGGCACTGTCTATCTGCCTTCTTAACACTCTTCACCCTTTATTTTACATCATTCTATATTCCTCATTTCCGTGCCATTCCTGGATTATTACTTATCTGGTCCTTTTATTCCTCTAGCCTTCTCATTTCTTTTCAAGTTTCCACCTTCTAAAGCATTCTTATGTCTGTACAGCATCCCACTTGGCAGTTTTTTGGCTTCAAACTATCAACTAGGTACAAATGCCAAATTCATACTTTTACTCAAGATGTATTAGCTTCAGCCCCTCATTTTTGACTGCTTGCTGTACACCTCCACTTTGACAGTCTGCTAACAACTCAGACTCAGTATATTCTTTTCATGTCTTTTCCTTGTTCTGTTTTTCATTGCTGTTAGTATTGATTTTTATGATGCTTTGTATTTTTTTAAAAAAAGCCTTTTAACATATATTTAATCTCATTGCTACAAGAATAGTTTGCAATAGAAGGTTGAGACTGCCCTAACAGGAAAGAGAATATAAAAAAATCAGAGAATATAATTGAGATACAGGTAAAACGCTATGGCATTTTATCAAAGTGACCAAGGAGTAGGAAATAGTTATGCAATAAAGAAAACAGGAGACCTGGGACTTCCAGAATGGTGGAGCAAGGGGTTTCATAAATCTGTTCCTCCTTAAAAGCAATAAAAACACTGACAAAAATTGTCAAAATGAAAATTTTTAAATCTTGAAATTAAAGATTTCAAACAATCTGAGGAGTATTTACTCAAGAAAAACTCTGAATCCTGGTAAGAGCAGGATGATTTGTGGCATTTTGACTTGACCCATTTCTATCCCCCTCTCCTCAGCTCTGCAATCTTGCAATCACAGTAGCTATGAAAACTGCAACCTTGCAAACAAAGGAAGAGGCAGACTGAGTATGGCTCTCCTCACAATTCCCATCCCCAGTACACTGTCACAACTTGACCTTTCTCGTAGCTCTCTAGCAACACCCCACCCCACGAGCAAGGTGTTGTCATCTTTTGATTTGTCTCATATCTTGCTCAGATGAAGGCCCTATCCTCAGGACATTTGCCAAAAATATTCAGTAGTTTGACGTTGCAGTTGCCTGAGGCTACAGTAACAGTTGTGGCCAACTAGAATTTGGCCAAAAACTTGAAAGGAAGATCTGGGGAATAAGATGTCCATAGGGGATTTTAAAACTCTGACATATCCCTGGGGAACAAGCCAGCCATGTGCATGTGCAGAGTGGTGCGCTTGCCCAGGGAAGGCAGAGAGGGTGCCAGTTTTTTCATCTCTGGCTGATGGAGAGGTGCTGTGTGAGCTGGAAGTTAAGGCTAAGGTAGAGTTGTAAACTACCTGAGTGATGAAGGTATGCCACAATATGTATGCAGTGCTCCTTGACAAAGGGTAAAAGATTTATTGTTTCAGACATGTAAAGAAACCTGTGACAAACTACAGGCATACCTTGGAGATATTTGGTTTGGGTTCCAGACCACCACCACAATAAAGCAAATATCACAGTAAAGCAAGTCACACGAATTTTTGTTTCCCAGTGCATATAAAAGTTATGTTTATGTTTACACTATACTGTAGTTTAAGTACACAATAGCATTATGTCTAAAAAGAACAATGTACATACCTTCATTAAAAATACTTTATTGCTAAAAAATGCCAAAACAATTACAATAATAACATCAAAGATCACTGATCACCATAATAAATATAAAAATAATGAAAAAGTTAGAAATATTCCAAAAATTATCAGTGTGATAAAGTGAACAAATGCTATTGGAAAATGGCACTTATAGACTTGCACGATGCACAGTTGCCACAAACCTTCAATTTGTAAAAAAAAAAAAAAAAAAAAATGCAATAAAGCAAAGCACAATAATGCTAGTATGCCTGTATTACTGACCACTAAGCTATTTAGTGGACAAACACTACAGTGAATGCAGAATTTACAGAGTTCATCCAGAAAAATCACTAAATCAGCAAAGAACAAAGCAACAAAAACAAGAACAACATAAACTATGGGGAGGTAGTGATCTGATTTCAAAAATGGCTACATTACCTTATATAAAATGTATATTTTTCAACAACAAAAATTATGAGACAAAGAAAAAGGAAACAAAGAAACAGGAGAGTATGGCCCATATACAAGAAAATAAGCAGTCACTAGAAGTTGTCTCTGAAGGGGCCCACATGTAGGATTACTGGACAGAGACTTTATAATAAAACCTTTGTAAATATGTTCAATGAACTAAAAGAAATGGTATCTGAAGAATTAATGAAAAGTTTCAATAAAGAGATAGTATCAGTAAGTATTAATATATAGAAATTATGAAAAGATAAATTCTACAGTTGAAAAGTACAATAAAAAAGGGAAACATTCACTATATGGGCTTGAAATATTTTCTAATTTCCCTTGGGATTTCTTCTTTGACATATTGGTTATTTAGGACTACGTTATTTTAAATTCCACCTATTTAAGGATTTCCCAAATTTCTTTCCATTTTTGATTTCTAATTTAATTCTGTTGTTGTCAGAAACATACTGTGTATGATTCCAGCCCTTTTAAATTTATTGAGGCTTCTTTTATATCCTAAGACATGGTCTACCCTGGAAAATATTCCATGTGTACTTGAAACATGCTAAAAGGCATCCATGAAAATCCCACAACTAACATCATACTTAATGGTAAAACATTGAATAACTTTCCCTGTGGTCAGGAGCAAGACAAGGATTTTCCACTCTTGCCACTTCTATTCAACATTGTACTAGAGGGTACTAGCTAGTGCAGTTAGTTAAGAACAAGAAATAAAGGCATGCACAGTGAAAAGGGAGAAATCATACAATCTGTATTTACAGATATCATGATCTTATAAATAGAAAATTATACAGAATCCACTAAATATACTATCAAAACTAATAAACGAGTTCAGAAGATTTGCTGGATATGAGATCAATATACAAAAATTAATCATTTCTATACACTAGTGATGAGCGATACAAAATGAAATTAATAATCATTTATAATAATATCAAAAAGAATAAAATGCTTAGGAACAAGTTTGACAAAAGTAGGTCAAGATTTATACACTGAAAACTACAAAACATTATTGAAGGAAATTAAAGAAATTCTAAATAAATAGAAAGACATCACATGCTCATGGGTCAGAAGACTTAATATTGTTTTGATGGCAGTATTAAAAAAATTGATATACAAATCGAACACAATATCAAAATCCTAACTGACTTTTTTGCAGAATCTTACAAGGTAATCCTGAAATTCTTATAGAAATGCAAGGGACACAGAAGAGCCAAAGCAATCCTGTGCAATAAGAAAGAAAGTAGATGACTCACACTTTCTCATTTTAAAACTTACTAGAAACCCTTAAATACAAAGCTATAATATTAAAGAAAATGTACTGGCATAAGGTAGACATGTAGGTGAATGGAATAGAATAGAATGTGCAGAAACAAACCTTTATAATAATGGTTAATCGATTTTTGATAAGGTTACTAAGAGAAGTCAGTGAGACAAAATAGTCTTTTTTAAAAATCATGCTGAGACAACTTTATAGTCACATACAAAAAAATGAATTTGGACCCCTTAACTCATACCATGTGCAAAAGTAAACTCAAAAAGGATCATAGACTAAAATTTAGTAGCTAAAACTATAAAAATCATAGAAGAAAACATACAAGTAAATCATAGAAGAAAACATACAAGGTCTTGACCTTGGGTTCGGCAATGATTTTTTTAGATATGACATTGGTGTGACAAAACAATAAATAAATTCAAAGTTGAAATGTTTGTGCTTCAAATGATACCTTGAAGAAAGTGAAAAAACAACCCACAGAATGAGAGAAAATATCCACATGCCCAATATCTGATAAGGGCCTTGTTTCTAGAATATATAAACATCTCTTACAATTTAATAATAAAATGACAAGTAACACAGTTTTTTAAATGTGTGAAGAGTTTGAACAGAGTCCCCAAAAAGGATATGCAAATGAACAATAAGCACATGAAAAGATACTCAACATTATTAATCCTTAGGGAAATGCAAATCAAAACCACAGTGAGATACCACTTCACACTCATTAGGATGGCTATCATAGAAATGACAGACAAAAACTTTGAGAAAAGCTGTAGAGAAACAGGAACCATCATTCATTGCTGGTGGGAAAGAAAAATGGTGCAGCCATTTTGGAAAAGAGTTTTGGAAAGCAGTAATTTAAAAGCTTAAACATCTGGTTATCATATGTCCCAGCAATTCCACACCAAGATGTATGTCCATAAGAAAAGAAAATCTGTGTCTACTCAAAAACTTGTACATGTTTTCATAGCTGCATTATTCATAATAGACAAAAATGGAAACACCCCAAATTTCCATCAACTTGTGAACGGATACACAAAATGTGGTTGTTATACAATTTAATACCATTCGTCAATAAAAAGAAATGATGTACTGATAAACATGACAACATAGATGAACCTTGAAAACATTATGCTAAGTGAAAAAAAGCTAGTCACGAAAGACCACATACTGTATGATTTCTTTTTTATTGTTCAAGATAAGCACATCTATAGAGGGACAAAGTAGATTAGTGTTTGCCTGGGCAGTGGAGGGTGAAGGGGGGGGCGGCAAGATGAAAGTACTCACTAAGGTGAAAGTTGAATCTAGCCAACAAGAGTTGTGGTCAAATGCTGCTTAAATATTATTTATATGCTGTAGTAATTTTGATGTAGAAATTCATTGAAATGGTTTATCTTTTGTACATCAAATTGCCTAAAGAAAATTCTGCATGGCCTATAAAAGCTAGTCTGATTGTCTAAGCATCAGTGATCTTGCTACAAGTAGCAACAGAAAATAAACATTGTTCTTTTGTTCTATTTTTTCATATGTCTCAGATTTTTCTTCTACTGTATGTATCATTTTTCTGGTTTGCTTTTCATTTAAAAGTGAACAGTTTTAATGGAGGTATTTAAGTTAAATTTCAGCTTTTCCTATGCTTTAGCTTATTATACTAATTTCATGGAAATGTTGACATTATATAATTCCTGTTTTTGAATACTCTTTTCTAGGTGTCCTCAGATCTTCCGATGGTGTGGGGAAACCCAGACATCACCGTAGACCCTGATAACGCAATTCCCTATATTCTACACGTATGCCCTTGGAAACGTGGTGTATTCAAAGGTAACAAAATCGTTAATGAAATATTATTAACTACCACACTGGGAAAGATGCGTGATGAGAAGAAATTAAAAAGTAACTTAAATTTCCCCTTTCTAATAAATAACCCAGAGGGAAATTTAGTTTTCCATTTCAGTCATTGCCTTTCTAAATAATCAGAGCTTTGGGGCATACATTTTATGTCTATAGTGCTATACTCTCTTGTCCATTTTTAAAAATTTATTTGTGGGGCAAATTCCTGGAAGTAGAAATATTTAGTTAAGGCATTTACATTTAAAATTGTGGTAAACACTTTCAAATAGTTATATCAATTTATGAGCCAGATAGCGTCCTATGAGAATATCTCTTTATAGGACTGCATATTATAAAAACATGTACATATACTTAATTGAACATGAAAAATAGGTTAAAGCCTTTGGTATATGTGAAGTTTTCTTTGTTTCTCTCTAGTAAAGCATTCATTTATACAAATTGCCTGATGGTCCCTGAAAAGAATTGCTTGCTTGGGAATGGGAGTGAGGGGTATTCCTACAAAGCTTTTGATGAGAGAGGAGGTGAGAGGTGTAGAAGACTAACAGGGAAGAACTGAGGGACTGTAATTCATCAAAGGAATAATTGTTCTATTCGGGAGAGAATTCAGTGTCCCGTGGTGGTTAGATCCTGCTGAGGAAATTATTAAAATGTTGGTAAATGGATACAATTTAAAAATGTAGAAAGCATACAGCCAGTAGCAATCTTGTACTGCCTGGAAATACTAGCCCCTCATCCTTGCTTGCCTCAACAAAGAATGTTGTAGGAAAAGGTCTGTACCTAGCATAGGAGGTGTAGAGAGCTGCTCCAAATAAGAAAGTACGTAGAGACTAGGCTGAATGCCAGCGCTGTTAACAAGCAGAAGGGAAATTTCGGAATGGCGACCACAGTGATCCAGTTACTACCACTGCGATAGAATATGCTATGGGTGAAGAGCCAACCCGCGCATCCCCACTCCCTGCTTCTAGTTGGCTTGACCTCAAATGTCACCACAGTCATAGCTGTTAGCATCTTGTGAAATCTTCCCGTCACTCTTCAGACATTTGGCTTTACAAAGCCCATTAATAATTCTCCATGTGATAGGTAGATTTTGAACTGGAGTGAGCCTATTCCAGGCAATTCAATAAAGTAGCATATTTTTTGCCATTTTTAATGTAATTCACAGGATAGAAAAGTAAATTTCAGTTTTCATTTTAATCATCAAATGACACTCCTAATGTTCCTTAGTTTTAGAATTTTAACTAGTCTTTTGTAAAGGGTAGCAAGTGATTCAGAATTGCCATTATTATTTTTTATGTAAGTAATAAATCTGAGTTTCCTGTTCTATAAAAGGCAGTGAGGTCTGCTATGTGTGAGAAGGAACATAAGAGGAACTTCACACAGTAGAACATTGTTGAATTAGGAGTGTTTATGACTCCTTTAAGCAAAATGGAGCTGCTGTTCCATGAATCAGACTCTTAAAGTTATAGAAATGGAGCTAAGAAGAATTAAATAATCAGATTGAATATATCTTTCCTTTGTATAGTCATTTTTGTTGATTTTGGCGGCATTTCTGAGACCATAAAACTTCAAAACGTATTTTCACTGATCAGATAAGGACTCTTAGCATACTGATTTGAAGGACTTTAGAAGAAATTTGGGGAACTTAAAGGCAACTCAGGATACATCGTTAGGTGAGGATGAATTGGTAAATATCGCTGGCTACACAAGAGCTTTTGCAGGCTTCATAATTTTGAAAAATATTTGCAAGACATGTTCATGATTGTTCTTCCCAGAGCGGTCCCTTAAATTTGAATCAATGTTGCCATTATGATTTGGACAAGCTGAGCCTGTAAAGAAGGCAAACTCCGTTTTTATTGATATTACTGTTGGAAGGCTGCTACAATATTTTAAGCAGTGTAAATATAATTGCTTCTGAACAGTTGTTAATCTGTTGTAATATAAAGAAAACTAGACTAAAATTTTCATACATATATGAGAAGTTCCTATTTGTGCTGGTTAAAGAAGTATGTCAATGTACATGTGTATATCATCCATCTTAAAAAGAAAAAAACTTTGTACACATTTTCAGTTCTGTCCTTAATTATATAAACAATTATTACAAAAGGCCTATAATTTGGAAAGTCTTGATAAGTATAGTAGTTATAAACAAAGCTGATCTTTAACCATGCTCTGTTAAAATATTTTCACAGATGCTTTTCCTCATATGTTGGCAAATACTCAATTGTTTGAGCTCCACTTAGGTGTAACTTTTGATCTCTAGCCACCACAGCCCCTCCCTTTGCCCCCCCCCCCCCGACTTCCCAACAATTCAGCAACAAATAAAGGGTTAACACATGGCTCAGGACTTGGATCCAGTGTCCTTCCTGACTGGTCAGAGCTGGAATATAGGTTTGTTAATTATTTCAAATATTACCACTGGATACAAAGATAGATGCCATATGGCTTCTGCCTCCTAGGAATTCATATCTGGTGGTAGAAATAGATATCCATAAGTCATCTCAGTACAAGGTACACACTGATATACCACGAGTTTAAACATGGCACTGCAGAGCATGATACTGGGAAATGTTAACCCTAACAGTGGGAGTCCAAGAGGGCATCTTAGGGGATAATGGGTTTGATCTGGACCTTAAAGGATGAACTGGGATTTATCAGCCGATATGGTGGGGAGGGCATTCTAGCAGAGGAAACAACCTTATTGAAAACACAGAGAAGTTACTTTCTGTAAATAATGAGTAGAGGGGTGTGTCTGGAGTGTGTGTTTGTGGTAGCCAATGCAGAGTGACATACAGTTAGAAAAACAGGCAGACTTTGTTGGACAGAGTTGTGTTTTACTTCTTATTGCAGTTGGAGCCATTGAAGATTTCTGAGCGGCACGAGTCAACTGAGTTTTAGAAAGAAAAGTCTGGAGGTAATATATAAAATGGATAGGAGGTACAAGAGAGGGTGGATAGATCTGAGAGATCATTTAGGGGCCTTTAGCAATATTCTGGTTGATTAGTTCTCAATATTAGTTTGTGCCTCTTCTCCCAAAAGCAGACCCTGAGAAAAGAGTTTAATTGCAAGTAGTTTTTTTGAGAGGTGATCACAGGAAGCACGCTGACCGAATGGGGAAGTAAGATGCTGAAAGGAAAAAGTCAGAAAATGAGCTAGATATCAGATTACTGCTGAGACCTGGGGAACCTCACTGGGAACTTTCTGAGAGAATTGTCAGGCTGAAGGGTAAGGAAATTGGGGTAAACATCCTCTACCTCCTTTCCCTCAATGATTAAAGTTTGTTCTTAGGGCAGATTCCCATGGCAGTGAATTCCCACTGGAAAAGAGTCATAGGAAACCACTGGTGTGAATGCGAACTGTCTGCAGAGGGGATTTTCATGGGGCACTGAGTCATATGTGGCATATACTAAAGTAGGTGTCATGGCATATTGATTGGTAGGTAGAAATTTTGAGAAATGGATGGAACTGGAATTATCACAGGAGCCTGCAGTGAACTACAATCATGTTTCAGGCGTGCCTATGTGGAGGTTTAAATTTGAATGCCTCTTTGGCCGTGGAACAAAAAGTTAAGGTTGACCATTTAAATGAACATTAAGGGCAGACCAAACTAGGCCAGTGATAGTGGGTTAAAAAAAACAGAAGTGAAGTTTCAAGAAAAGTAACAATGGAAAATAATGCTGTAGCAGCTTGGGTTTCCAGGGAATCAGACTCTGAGATGGGACATTAGTTTATAGGACATTTATTAGGGAATGTGTTGTGATCAACACTTGTGAAAGGAAAAGGTAAGAAAACATACTGACCAGAGGGAAAAGTTGAGGTTCCGGACAGGCGGAGTGAAGGCTTTTAGTCAACTCACTGGGGCCTCTGAAGCTGGGATGGTCCTCTGGACTTGTCCCAAGTTAGGAGAAGGGGACTGGGCCTTTATGCTGCTGTGCTGATCAGTCATTGAAAGTGGAGTACATGTGGAAGGAGGTTTGACCTTGGGTGAGGCTTTTTTTTTTTTCACTCAATGCGCGATGCCTAAAGAGGGCTTGACCAAATAGTCATTTTCCAGCATTATTTCTAGTAGCAACAGAAATAAGTCCTTCGTTCCTGAAAAGGAAAATGGTTGATGTAGCATAATGTCTACGAGAGCTGCATTTGATCAAGATTGAATAAGGAGAGAGAGGGAGAAAGGCGAGTCAAGTGTACTTCTGATAGTAAGCAACGCTAAGGAAGGTGATACCATTAACTGAGAGAGAGAGAGAGAGACGATTAGCAGGATTGATTTACTAGTTAGGGAGGGAAAACCCAGTTCTATCTTGATTTGAAGATTATCTTTTCTGTGTCAATAAATTTCAGAAAAATGGAAAAATATTGAATCAGTCAACCTAGATATGAAAGCATAGAACCTTAAAGGGAAACAGACACACAAAACCAAGCAAACAAAAACACCGTGTGTAAAGGCAGAAATGTGTTAATGACTAAATGCATTAAAACGTAATGGCCTAATTCTCTCCTTAACAACCAGAAAATGACCTCTCTGGTCATTAGAATGCAAAAAGCTAATATTACTGTCCATTATTACAGGATTAGTATGTAACAAAATATAGAAATGTAGTAATGGCCTGTGGCTTATTTGTAGTAGTGAAATATGCAACTAAATTTCCATTCGTCTCAGGTAGAAACTTGATTTTTTGTACAAGGCCAATATTTAGTGAAGATGATTAGGCATTAACGGTTAGCATATACTTTAGTAAGAATAATCCTTAAATTTATTTTGGTTGCAATAACGTGATTCACAAATATGATTTAGAGATGGCTATAAACATGCATGTTCACAACATAGAGCAACTCACTCCTAATAGAGCACTAAGAAAATGAACTTGTAAGAATTAAGGTTATACAATTTGATATAACCTACATATCATTGTTTTCTAATAGTTTGCTCCATTTGCTCTTCAATAATCTACATGGAACACATATGTCTCTGGCATAACTGTTCTGAGTTTCTTATGAGGAAATCACAGTAATCAGCTCAGTGCCCTCCAGCTTGTGAATATCAGGGTGGTAATATAACTTTAAAAAGCAGATTTTAGTAAAAACAAACAGGTGACTGTCTAAACTCGTGGGGATACCACTAGGGCCCCCTTTCTGTGAAGAGAAATGAAGAGTTATGAAGCTAAATAATTAATTTGGGGTTTGGTAGTCCAAAAATATAATGTGAAATCGGGACCCCAAACCATGCAAGCCTGGGCTCTTTGACAGGTTTGTCTTCTGATTCCCAATTATGACCCCGAAAGGCAAGACTCCAGGATACCACAGAGTAGTTCATATTCCAGAACAGATATCATCTCCAGTGATGGCTCAGTGTAGTGGATTCCTGCTTTCTTAGCTTGTGTGTGTGTTTAACTTAAAATTGTCAGTTGAGAGAGGATTCTCTTCCAACATATTATGGAAACGGCGATCCCTAGATATCTTTAAACAGCTTTTATCTTACTGTTAACCAATGCAGTTGATTTATCTAACCTAAGCATAAGACTTCATAATTATCCCTTATGATCCCCCAGTTGTGAGGAACATACTTTCATCTCCAGGGAAGAAGTCTTTAGAAATCCTTCCAATTGTTAATGACATTTATTTGTGATCAAAAAAAAGAGGGGGGGGTGGGAAACTTGGGTAGTTGAATATCTTATCTTTGTCTACAGAGTCGTGGAAGTCCACAAGGACTATTTATTGAACTATGAGTCATTTAAATTTATGAAGTGTAATCAGACTGAAATAATTTAATATGTTGATCATGGCATGGTAGCCTAAAATGATCTCTAAACATTAAACAAGAGTATTTTTACGCCTAAAACTAATATAATGTTATGTGTCAATTTTATCTCAATTAAGAGTAAATATTTAAAAATTTTAAAGGATATTTTCATAAACCATTCACTTACAGTGTCAAGTATTTAATTGTTCAGGATACTACATGGACAAAGTTCAATACCGTGCTTTAATTGTTTATTCTACAGTAGAAAATTAAATGCTGAGAATCCACATTTTAAGATGGTTTCCAGTCATGTTAGTAAATTTAGTCTCTACCCTGAACATTCATGATAAAGTAGTCTTAAATTCTCTCTTATGTCCGTGCCCCTTGACAAGCTGATAGCTCTAGAAAGTTGGTAACTGGTGATTTTGATGTAGCCCACAATTACCTTGTATTTTTTCAGCAGCAGCCGAAAGTGCTTTTTCACTTGCTGAAAAGTGATTGCATTCATTCAGTTCAACACAACTGTAAATTAGAGCTAAGATTTATTTCTGCAAATTTGCAATTCAGAAGTCCTTATGCTAGAATGAGATCTATTATGACATTGGCACAAGAAAGCCTACTCTAAATGATTGCAAACAAGCTTTTAGTCAGCTTTGCTAAATATTTTTAAAAATTTATTTTCGATGAACTTCTGCTTAATGTCAAAATGAAATGTTTAATGTGTGCATAACAAAGTTCTTATGTTAGGCCTATGTTTAAACAAGATAGGAATAGTTTTTATAGCTGGCGTCCTGCTACTCTCCACTATCTAGACAGATACGTATTACCAGTTGCCATCTTTGAAATAGAAATTCAGTTCAAAATTTGATTTCTAATGTTGTGTGTGATGAGAAGCCTGCTTGTCATGTGTATTTTCAGAATGTGATGCTGAGCAAAAGTAGTGCTATTTAAATTTGCATTTTTTCATTTAAAGTTTGGGCAGTATATTCATGCTAACCAGCACATCACAATGGCAAAATTGCACATCTTTTCCTTTGCTATCTCTTATCTTAGTGCTATTGTGTTGCAAAGGAGCACGTTTGGAGGTCACGTGTGACTTCAACCTCCAATTATATCATTCTCTGGTTGGGCGACCTTGGTAGTAAACTTAACATCACTGATTATCAGGTTTCTTACATGTTAAATATAGATAATACTTAACCTTTCCTTAACCTTAATCCAGGGTAGTTATGGGCATAAAATGGGAATATATGAAAAGTACTCATCTAGTAGGTGCTCAACTAATGTTTATCACTCTTATTTAATATGCTAACTCCCATTTTTGAAAATTCCCTGATATGATATGGATATATGGGAGGATTTAGGGCTTCTTTTGTCTCCCCTCTCTCCTAGTTTGTCTCAATGAAAATGCCAGAGAAAGTGCTATCAAAAGCTTGGCTGAAACTGAATTTGGATCTTGCTGGCCTGTTCCCACCAGTGTTGTAGACTGTGCACAGTTATAGGAGCATAAAAACCAATTCGATGCCACTGGTCTTTCAAAACAAATGTTGGCTGCTTTAAATGCCATAAAGCATTTTCATGCTCTTTTAGGTGAAAAATATGGTTTACCAAAAAAAAACAGGGCCTGGAGGCACTGCAGAGAGAATGAATTGGGTTTGCTTGGATCCTCTCATGGTCTTCTGGGCTTTCCTCTTTGCGTTCACCATCTCTGCTTTCCCAGACAGCCTCTGCTCTGATGTTTCGTAAAAGCTCTAGCCACCTGCATGGTATTACCCTGGGGGGCTTGTGAACGCTAGATTTGTTCTTCCTGCCCCTGACCCCAAAATCAAAATCAGTATTAACTCTAGTCTCAAGGTCTACTCAGGTGATTGGCTAGAGATAAATTCATGCACGTTAATAGATCAATGAGCGACGACAAATCCTGCATTTTCTGCCTTTACACGGGGTGATCTGTCCTTTGAGTGCCAGACTAGCATTGGCCTGCGGACCAACACCTGGCATATAGCAGCAGGTATCCGGTCAGTGTCAAATGCAAGAAGCAATACATTTCAAAAATAAAATTATTTCTAAAATATTTTTTAAATTGCTTAGTAGTGCAGTAATAGGAGTGCAGTAAAATATGAGAACAAGGAAGATTTACAAACTTGAAGAAAAACATAAATTTGAGAACTGCATATATTCTGTGAAACTGAAGGAAGACACTCTTGCAATTCCAGTGTTTGCCGTGGAGTCATGTATCAGAGACATAGTTCTCCCTGGGAGTGCAAGGTAGGCCGTAGATGCTCTATTGAATATGAATTTAGGTTGCTTTCAGAAGAAGGCTCTAGTGGCTTCCCAATCCACCCATGATATTCTGGTTAAAAGCTTCATATTTGAACTTTGAACTAGTGATATATATATATATATGTATATGTATATATATACACACACACATATATATCATTGTTATTAAGAAAATAAAACTTTCTCCCTCATTTCGCCACCTCTCTCTCTCATCCCCCCTCCTGTGTGTGTGTATGTTGTATGTGTGTGTGTGTGTGTGTGTGTGTGTGTGTGTGTGTGTGTGTGTATCCTGCTTTACTAGTCAAAAGAATTTGTGTATTTTGTAAGGAGTTATTTATAGTAAAATGAAAATATGATTTGGGAAGTCATTGGCTTTTTTTTTTTTTATCATTTATTTAATTTTTGGCTGCATTGGGTCTTCGTTGCTGCGTGCGGGCTTTCTCTAGTTGTGGCGAGCAGGGGCTGCTCTTTGTTGCGGTGCGCGGGCTTCTCATTGCAGTGGCTTCTCTTGTTGCGGAGCACGGGCTCTAGGCGCGCGGGCTTCAGTAGTTGTGGCTCGCGGGCTCTAGAGCACAAGGTCAGTAGTTGTGGCTCACGGGCCTAGTTGCTCCACAGCATGTGGGATCTTCCTAGACCAGGCTGACCCGTGTCAGCCTGCGTTGGCAGGTGGATTCTTAACCACTGCACCACCTGGGAAGCCCCCAAGTCATTGGCTTTTCTCATGTAAAACTTTTACTGAAGAATCTCAGAGAGGGGGGTTTATTGTAAATAATTTATTCATACATTTTTGAAAAAATTTTCAAATTCAAAGCATCTTTCAAAGAGGCTTTCTAATATGTGAGGAATTAAACATAACCTCTTGGAATTAGAAGGGTTAGAAGAACATTCAGAAATTATGAAACTTTAAAACTATTTTTTGTCTTTTAAATATTTTTTCTTCTTTTATTGAAGTATAGTTGATTTACAATGTTGTGTTAATTTCTGTTGTACAGCAAAGTGATTCAGTTATACATATATGTACATTCTTTTTGTAATATTCTTTTCCATTTTGGTTTATCACAGGATATTGATTTTAGTTCCCTGTGCTATACAGTAGGACCTTGTTGTTTATCTATCCTATATATAATAGTTTGCATCTGCTAACCCCAAATATAATAGTTTGCATCTGCTGACCCACCCTGGCAACCACAAGTCTGTTCTCTATGTCTGTGAGTGTGTTTCTGTTTCAGAGATGGGTTCATTTGTGTCATATTTCAGATTCTACATATAAGTGATATGATATGGTATTTGTCTTTCTCTTTCTGACTTCACTTAGTATGATAATCTCTAGCTCCATCCATGTTGCTGCAAATGGCATTATTTCATTCTTTTTAATGGCTGAGTAGTATTCCATTGTATATATGTGTCACATCTTCTTTATCCATTCGTCTGTTGATGGGCATTTAGGTTGTTTCCATGTCTTGGTTATCGTGAATAATGCTGCTGTGAACATAGGGGTGCATGTATCTTTTTGAATTATACTTTTGTCCAGATACATGCCCCGGAGTGGGATTGCTGGATCATATGGCAACTCTTATTTTTAGTTTTTTGAGGAACATCCATACTGTTCTCCGTAGTGGCTGCACCAACTTACATTCCCACCAACAGTGTAGGAGGGTTCCCTTTTCTCCACACCCTCTCCAGCATTTCTTATTTGTAGACTTTTTAATGATGACCATTCTGACTGGTGTGAGGTGGTACCTCATTGTAGTTTTGATTTGCATTTCTCTAATAATTAGCGATGTTGAGCATTTTTTCATGTGCCTCTGGGACATCTGTATTTAAATATTTTTTCTTAACATGGATCTACTTCAAAAAGTTTTGTGAATACTGATGAACATTTCCCTCTTAACATTCTGCAGTTTTATAAAATGTGACTCCTGTTTTTATTGTGTGGATGGGGTCTAAGGATGCTTTTTAATGCTAAAATCCATTTTTATCTCATGCAGAAATTAATCATAGAAATAAGTTGAAAATAAAAAAAAAAATGAGGGCTTTACATGGAGGCTTAAGAAGCCACCTTCACAGTGCAGTGAATCCAGACAAATGAGCAAACAATTATATTTGATATCAACGAAACATGCATAGCTTTATGGAACAAGAGGAGATATAGATAGAGATTTAAGATAGATAGATAAAAGTCTTCTGGCTATTTAATATGATGGCTTCATTAATTATCCTGTATTAATTTTCTTGCACATGACATTGCCTTGTGCTGGAAAGATACTCATTGGTGGCTGTGAACTTCCCTTAAACACATCCTGCTTATACAGTACTTCCAATTTGGGGAGACAGTTCTCAACTTCTGTCAATATTCTGCTCAGAAGTGGTGGGTATAATATCTGAAATACACTGTATTTTTTTAACACCTTTATTGCAGTATAATTGATATACAATAAGTTGTACATATTCAAAGTACAATTTGAGAATTTTTAACATATGTGTACACCCATGAATCCATTGACACAATTCAAATAATATATTTTACCCCCTGAAGTTTCCTTGTGTTCATTTTTAATCTTTTTGCCTCTGCTCCCTTCCTGCCCAATGCCACTATTGCCCTGGACAACCATTTATCTGTTTTCTGTCACTTTATATGCATCTTATAGCATTATATACACACACACACACACACACACACACACACATACACGTATATATATACACACACATATATATATACACACACTATATATATATATAAATATATACATATATATACTATATATATACACATAATATATATACATAATATGTAATATTTTATATAGTATACTAAATATATAATAAATATTTATAAATAATATATTTATATAAAATTATATAAATACGAATATTTATAAATATATAATATATAATATAATTATAATATATATAATAATATATTGTGTATTGTATATATGTATGTTGTGTATTGTGTATATTGTATATATGTGTATATATACACACTATATATATTGTGTATATATATATTATATATTATATAATAACACATTGTACACCCTTTTTTTGGCTGTTTTCTTTTGTGCATTGTAATGTTTTTGAGATCCATCCACACAGTGTATCTATCAATAGTTTATTCCTTTTATTGCTGAGTAATACTCCATGGAATGGATATACCACACTTTGTTCACCTATTTACCTATTGATGGACATTTGGGTTTTGGCATTTTTTGGTAATTACAGGTAAAACTGATATGAACATTCATGTGTACGTCTTTCTATGGGCATATACTTTCATTCCTCTTGGGTAAATCACTTATATGTTGGATGGCTGGGTAACATGGTTGTTGAATTTATAACGTTTAAAGAAACTGCTAGACCGTTTCTCAAAGAGATTGTTCCCTTTTCCATTCCCACCAGCAGTGTATGAAAGTTCCACTTTCTCTACATCATTGACCATACTTAGTAGGGTTAGTCCTTTCAATTTTTTCCATTTTAATTTGTTGTAGTGCTATTATAGTGTGGTTTTAATCTGTATTTCCATAATGAATAATAAATAACGTTGAACATCTTGTGCTTGTTTGTCATCCATACACCTTCTTAATTTAAATTTTTTTTCAAGTCTTTTGACCATCCCCCCCATTGAGTTATCTGCTTTCTTATTGTTGAAATTTTAGAAGTTTTTAAAAATATATTCTGGATATATTCCCTTTATCAGTTATGTGCTTTATAAATTTTTCTCCCATATGTAGTTTTCCTCTTAATTTGATTAACAGTGTCTATTAAATAGCAGAAGTTTTAATTTTTTTCCAGCTTCATTGAGGTATAATTGACAAAAATTGTATATATTTAAGATGCACAATGTGACGATTTGATATATGTATACATTATGAAATGATTATAGAAGTTTTTTAATTTTAATGAAATGCAGTTTATCAGTTTTTTCTTCTATGGATCAGGAAGAAGCATGCAGTTTTAATTGCAATCTAGACTATCATTGCTTGCTCCAGAAATGAAAGCATAGGTTCTTGTTAAAGTTAAAATGTAATCAACCATTCTCTGCAACAGAAATCTGAATCCTATAGATTTTAATAATCCTTTATAATCCTTTCCTGTCGTCTTTAGTGTCTTGATATACTCATGCCAAAATGTATTATAGAAAGAACAAACAGTATAATTCCATGCACACAAAAAAATGGAGCCTTTAGGACTACCATTGGGTGCTAAACTGCTGTACATTTTATCGTAAAAATTAAGCATTTAGAAAGAGTGGGAGACAAGAGCTCTATTTATGGCAATTGTGGCCCCAGCACTGGGTTTCTTTATCTCTTTTTTATCAGCCACATAATTTTGTTTTTCCACCTTGCCTTTTGGTCCCCTAATGAAGGGGAAATAAAACAAAAGAAAGTGAGTTAGAAATAAGGTTAAAATGAAGAAAGAAAAAGATAAAGAGAGAGAAGGAGGAAGAGGGCTAGTAGAGGATTCCTTAGGCTTGCTACTCAAATTTTAAAGGGTCGTATGATATTAGAGAAACAACAGTTAAGATTAATTTGATCATGTGTAATATAACGTGCATAGAGCAAATACTTACGAAAAAACTTCTTGACGGAATTCATGTGCCTCCAAGAAATTCACAAGTGGATAAAATCCTAGCCATACGGAGATTTTCCATAACAGTTCTCCTCATTAGGGAGAAGGAGTGGTGAAGGTCCAGTGGAAGGAGCAGGAAGGATGTGAAGGGACCAAGTGCAAAGAGGTCAAAGACCTTACCAGGTTTAACTGTTGCCATGGAATCTTGCTTTTGCAGGTTTTGTAAGGGATAAAATAGTTTAGGTTATCACTGAGCAGTATCAGAGACCTATCACTTTAGGTCAAAATAAATAAATATTTTCAAAGTATACAAATGATTTTACTATTTTCCTGATCAAAAGCCCATTTATTCCATTCTATTTACACATGACTTAATGCGCCATTTCCCATATTCTGTGTCAGGTAAATGTACATGCCTTTGTCACTTACTAACTGTGTGACCTGGAGTAAGTTATCAAACATTCTCTACAGCCTGGGTTGCTCAGCTTTAAAATAAATCTAATGAGTAATTAACTCATATGTTTATTAAAGTGGTTAAATAGATAATGAATGTGAAGCATTTAGCATCACCTAACACAGAATAAGCATTCAATAAATAATTTTCCATTATTTTCAAAAGAAATTAATATGAAATTACATTGCTCAGTCTATAAACTTGAGTCTGATATTTACATTTTACAAGAGTATGAAATTAGAGAAAAATAATTCCTAATTTTTTAAAATGACTTAAATACTAGGGAATATTTGTTTTTTTGACTATTCAGACCCTTAGAGTGTTTAGCAGAGGAAAATAATCCATTTCTCAAAATACAAGCTTGTGCTATTAAAAATATAATAGCTATAATTATGATTCCTATTAGATTTTTTGTAACACTCTATTCAGACAAACTGAAAATCTCCATTAAATCAATGATGTTACATTTTAGAGAGTTGCTTTTGCTCACTACTATTATTTCTTACACCTATAGTTTTTCCAAAGCAGTCTAATAATTTTCCTATCACTCTGATAAACTCAAGCACAAATAATCAAGCTTTTATTTACTTTTGTTCCCTTTTGGATTGGTTGGTGTTGGCCTGAACAGAGGAATACAGGGAACAAAGTAATCACATGTACATATAGTGTGGCAAAATATTATCATCTTTTAAAACACATATTCTTCTCATAATTATTATTTACTGCATTTGGTTTGAAGTTTCATTGCTACCAGTCATGCCGCTGAGTCTAAAGTTATTCCTTGTAATAAAAGTTTACAGGAATTCGACCACTTGTCTCTTCTACTGTAGCTAATTAATAACCAAAATAAAGATGTAATTTAAAAATGTAATTGTTTAGAATTAAAATGAAAATTACATTGCCAAGAAAAAGGTTTTTCACTGGAAAAAAATGTATATAAGTTAGTGGTATAATTCTAAGATGCATTTTTAAAAGTCTTCTTTCAATTAAAACATAAGCTACTATATAGGCCTATAATTTCTTCCATAGTTCTCTTCATCCATTTCTATTTTTGAGATAAATATGTAATTTCTCATTCTGGTATATAATATATGGTCTTATATAGGCCTTTTGAGTTGTTTTACAAGTGATTGTCCAATTTCTATTTGCTATGGGATAATAAAAATGCAAAAATGTTTAAATGGGTGTGTTGGAGGAAGAAAAATATGCTGAGTATATAAATGAACTGAAATGAGAAAGAATGGAGAAAGTGTACTTTTAATTCTTGAGAATATTTCATAGTATTTGAAATATTGATTAGGTTTCCTTATTATTCAGTGCACACATATTAACATATATAAGGTTATCCAAATAATGGTTTTATTTAACTGAGTTTCCTTAGTTTTCTAATTGTTCATTGCTAGTGTACAGAAATTTACCCTTCATTCATTCATTCATTCATTCATTTCTGAAATGAGTCTCATTTGATTATGGTATGTAATCCTTTTGATATGCTGCTGAATCCAATTTTCTAGTATTTTATTGAAAAATTTTGCATCAGTGTTCACCAGGGATATTGGATTTTAGTTTTCTTACACTGTCTTTGTCTGGCTTTTGTATCATGGCAATGCTGGCCTCCTAGAATGAGTTAGGAAGTTTTCCCTCCTCTTCAATAATTTGGAAGTGTTTGAGAAAAAATCTTGTAAATTCTTCTTTAAATATTTGGTAGAATTAAACAGTGAAGCCATCTCATGCTGGGCTTTTCTTTGTAGGGAGGGTTTTGATTACTGATTTAATCCTCTTACTAATTTTATGTCTATTGAAGTTTTCTATTATTCATGAGTCAGTTTTAGTAGATTGTGTGTTTTTAGGAAATTGTCCATTTCATCTAAGTTATCCAATTTTTGGCACATAATTGTTTATAATATTCTCTTTACATATATATAATGCTTTTTATTTTGGTAAAAACAATAATAATGTCCTACTTTAATTTGAGTCTCCTCTCCTTTTTTCCTAGTCACTCTAGCTAATGGTCTATCACTTATGTTGATCTTTTTAAAGAACCAACTTCTGGGTTTTTTGGTTTTCTCTGTTGTTTTTCTATTCTCTATATCATTTACCTCCATGCTAATCTTTATTATTTCCTTCCTTCTGCTAGTTTTGGGTTTAATTTGCTCTTCTACGAACTATACTAGTTCGTATAGTGTACATTTAGGTTGTTGATTTGAGGTTGTTCTTTTTTTTTAACGAATTCATTTACTGCTATAAATTGCCCTCTTAGCACTGCTCTTACTGCATCCTTTAAATTTTGTATACTGTGTTTTCATTTTCAATTGTCTCAAGGTATTTTCTAATTTTCATTGTGATTTCTTCTTTGAAATATTGGTTGTTTAAGAGTATGTTGTTTAATTTCCAAATTTATAAATTTCATTCTTCTGTTGTTGATTTATAATTTCTTTCCATTGTGATGAGAAAAAAATGCTTTGTACAATTTCAGTATTTTAAAATTTATTAAGATTTGCTTTGTGGCCTCACATGCGATCTATCCTAGGCATTGTTCCTTGGTCATTTGAGAAGAATGTGTATTCTGCTGTTGTTTTGTGGAATGTTCTTTGTAAGTCAGTTAGGTCTAGTCATGTTACAGTATTGTTCACCTCCTTTATTTCCATATTTGTCTTCTCTCTGGTTGTTCTGTCCATTAATGAAAGTGGGGTATTGAGGTCTCCAGCTATTATTGTAGGATTGTCTATTTCTCCTTCCAGTTTTGTCAATTTTTGCTTCATATATTTTGGGCCTCTGTTTTTAGGTGTGTATAGGTGTATAATTTTTATATATTCTTGCTGAATTGAATCTTTTTTTTGATTTGATAATTGTTTATATTGTAAAATGATCACCACGATAAGTCTAGTTAACATCCATCACTACACATAATTACATTTTTTTTCTTGTAATGAGAACTTTTAAGATCTATTCTCTTAGGAACTTTCAAATATGCAATACAGTATTATTAACTGTAGTCATCATACTGTACATTACATCCCCATGACTTATTTTATAACTGGAAGTTTGTACCTTTTGTGACCCCCTTCACCCATTTCACTTATCCCACCCCGACCCCCTGCCTCTGGCAACCACCAATCTGTTCTCTGTATCTATATATAAGCTCAGTTTTGTTTGTTTGGTTTTTGATTTTTTAGTTAATTGAATCTTTTATTTATATATAGTGTCCTTATTTGTCTCTTGTAAACTTTTTGGATATCTAATAATGAGTGGTATCCAAAATATATTTTAAAGTACTAAAACTCAACAACAGTAAAATAACTCAACTTTAAAAATTGGCAAAAGATCTGGAGAGATACCTCACCAAAAAAAAATTCTGATAGCAAATAAGCATACAAAAAGATGTTCAACATCATATGTCTTTAGGGAACTGCAAATTAAAACAACAATGAGATAACACTACATACCTATTAGGATGGCTAAATTCAGAAGCCCTGACAATACCAAATGCTGACAAAGATGTAGAAAAATTGGAACTCTCATTCATTAATGGCGAGAATACAAAATGGTACAATGGTACAGGTGCTTTAGAAGACAGTTTGGCAGTATGTTACAAAACTAAACATATTCATAACATGATCCAGAAATCACAAGCCCATTTGGTATTTACCCATATGAGTTGAAAATTTATGTCCACACAAAAATCTGTACATGAATGTTTATAACAGCTTTATTCAAGATTGCCAAAATGTGGAGGCAACCATGATATCCTACAATAGGTGAATGGATAAATAGTGGTATATCCATACAATTGGATATTTTTCAGTGATAAAAATAAATGACAAAAAGACCAGAGGAAGCTTAAATGCATGTTGCTTAGTGAAAGAAGCCAATCCGAAAAGGCCATCTATACAGCATTCTGAAAAAGATCAGTGGTTGCCAGTCCCTTGGGGAGGTTGGGAGGGAGGGATGTATGAGTGGGGTACAGGGGATTTGGGGGGATATGAAAGTATTCTCCATGATACCGTAATGGTAGATAGATGAAGTTTTACATTTGTCAAAGCCATAGGATGTATAACACAAAGAGTGAACCAGAATGTAAGCTACAGACTTAAGTTAATAATGATGTACTGTTATTGACTCATCACTTATAAGTAATGTACCACCTAATGCAGGATGCTTATAATAGGGGAAACTAAGGGAGGTATATGGGAATTCTCTGTACTTTACACTCATTTTTTTGTAAACCTAAAACAGTTTGAAAAATAAAATATATTAATTCAACAAAGAGTGTGAACTTTAAATCACAATGCTCATGTTCAAATTCCAGCTGTATTATTACAAGCTGATTGACCTTGAGCAAGCTACTGAACTTTCTTGTGTCACAGTTGCGCTTCTTTAAAATGAGGATAATAATAGGACTAATTTCATAGATATGTTTTGGAAAAATTTGTCAATTTTTGTAAATCCCTAGAACAATGCCTAACATACAGTAAGTCCTACATAAGCATAAACTACAGTCATTTAATCCTCAAAGCAACTAGCACCATTTTACGAATGAGATAAATAACATGTTCAAGGCTAAGTTAGCAGTAGTAGAACAAGAGTTTGAATCCTCATTCTGTCAGAAGCCTGTGTTCTTTCCACTAGATACCCTGTCTTTCCACAATGTGTTTGTGAGCATATACCAAGCTCCTATGTAAACTAAGAAAGCCATGTTTATAGTAGGACCTGAAATTTAACCTATAACTTAAGTGACTGTCATATTTCAAAATAAAGGAATTGAAAATGATAAGATAGTAGTGACATCAGCAAGATGGCAGAGTAGAAGATCCACCAATTGTATCCCTCTTCAGCACAGTCATTTAGAAGCCATGCAAGGACAAAAGTGCCATTGTGGGAGCTTTGCGATCCAGGTAGGAGACCATGAAACCTTGGTGGAGTCCAAAACCGAGGAGGGCCATTTTGAAAAGGCAGACTCATGCTCAGATGACAGACTTGCCAACTGTGGTCCTGGCTACAACCAGGAAACAGCCCTGTGGACTGTTACAATCCCATTTGACTTTGGTCCTGCCATCAGCACTATCTGCCAAGGAACCTGTCAGGAGTCATGCCTGCCCATGCCCTGTATAACAGGCCCACAGAATTCAGTCCCATGTGTGGACCCTGAAGTGGCCATGACCCAGCTTCAGCCCCTCTTAACCACCATTTCTACCCATCTGGGGACCAGGTGGAAGACACACCTGTCTGCGCCCCTGTGACAGGCCCTCCGACTTTGTTCCAACTGCAGATCCTGAAATGACCCTGTAACGTAGCTCCAGCTACTCTCAGCCATGGTCTGGGAACACTCCTACCGTGAGACAAGCTTGTCCATGCCCCAGAGGTAGGCCCACTGACTATGTTCTGTCTGTACATCTGGAAGCATCCCTATAATCCGGCTCCAGCCCCTCACAGCTGCAGTCTGAGAGCAGTTCTGCCTGCCCAGGGACCTAGTGTCTTAACCACTGATATCTGTTAAAGTGATCCTATTTAGAATAGGGTCTTTGAAGATATAATCAAATTAAGATGAGGTCATGCTGAATTAGGGTGGGCCTTGAAGCAATGTGACTGTTGTCCTTATAAGAAGAGGAAAATAGACATGGATAGATATGGGAGAAAACACCATGCAAAGGTGAAGGCAGAGACTGGAGTGATACGTCTACAAGCCAAGGAATGCCAAGGATTGCTGGCAAACAGCAGAAACTAGGAGAGGGGCATGGAACAGATCTCCCTCAGAATCTCCAGAAGGAACCAACTCTGCTAGCACCTGGATTTCAAACATCTAGCCTCCAGAACTGTGAGAAAATAAATTTCTGTCCAAATGCCAATTCATATTTGTATATATCTTTTAAACACACACACACACACACACACACACACACACACACACACACAAATATACACACACACAGTCCCCCCACACACAATGGGCCATATGAGACATAAAACTCTGTAAATGGCTGCTTTCACTCATATTATCATGGATGTATTTTCAGTTCGGTTTTCATAGGTTTTTCTTTTGACTAGATGAACAATAATCCAAATAAATGTTTATCTGAATTCATGTAACTAGTCATGCATAGGTGGAAATCAAGTTCCTCTTTTTTTCTTTTTTCTTTTTTTTGTAATTACCGATAATATTGCAACAGCATCTTTGTAAATAACTCTGCTAGTCTACCTATGGGGTAAGATTTAAGATATAAGGTACTTATAGCATAAAAAAACAGAACTGACATGTCAAAGGAGATGTGCAACAACTTGGTGGATGTTGCAAAATTACCCCCCAAAATATGTAGTACCAATTTTTACTCTTACCCACAGTATCTGAGATGGGGGTTGTTAACTCAGCACTCTCATCAAAAATTAATGTTATCAAAAGTGTTAAGTTATCAATTTGAAAGAACAGTACATTTTTTACTTTTAATTCCTGGGCTTTTTTTGGGGGGGATAAGATTTTTGAATCTATATTCCTATGTATTATCTCTATTAAATTTTGGTATGTGTTATTTTAGCTTTAAACATTGAACTGTGGGACTTCCCTGGCAGTCCAGCGGTTAAGACCTTGCCTTCCAACGCAGGGGGTGAGGGTTCAATCCCTGGTTGGGAAGCTAAGATCCCACATGCCTCGTGGCCAAAAAACCAAAACATAAAACAGAAGCAATATTGTAACAAATTCAATAAAGACTTTAAAAACGGTCCACATCAAAAAAATCTTTAAAAACTAAAAAAAATTGAACTGTAACTTTATCTCCTATTTTTCTTTATCTTTAATTCTCTCTAAAAATTTAAATATCATGGCAATATTTTGTTCTTTGCCAATTTGAAAGTCATTGGTTAAACCTGCTTAGATCGGTGCCAAGATATCACTTTGATTTTTTTTTAATGTATTTATTTTATGCCTTGAATCATTTTTGTGATTTATGTTGTGTATTTCATCCTGATTTTAGTACTAAGCCTAACATGGTATTACGTAGTGCGTGTGTGTGTGTGTATACACAAAAACATATAAAAATACATAGATTTACACATACACATTAGATGGAGAGAAGGCTTTTTGGAAGTTGGGTGTTATTACAGCATGTTTCAGAGGGAGAATTGAAGATGCAGAAGGGAGTGGGGAACATTGCAGTAGCCAGATCCTTGGGTAGACTAGAGTAGATGGGATCTAGTGCACAGGTCCAAGGGCTGGTCCCAGGTAAAAGTGTATCAATCATTCTTACAAGAGGAAAGCCAGAGGATGAGGTCACCATTGTGGAAGGGTTGGTCAGTGTGGTGGTGGGACTGTGAAGGAATTCTTTCCTGGAAGTGTCCAGTTTCTTAGTGAAATAGAAACAAGATGATCAGCTAGGAATGAGGAGGGAGAAGGAAGTATTGGAAATTGAAGGGGAAAGAAGATTTGAACCATCCTCTAAACATGGATAATAAGACTATGAAAATAGCAAGCTGGTATTGAGCTATCAGGACCAATTTCTGAATTATTTCCATATGTATGTTAGCTTCAATTTAAGAGTTAATACCAATCTTTTATAAGTCAATTTTAGTATAACAGAAATTCCAGATAAAGAGTACCAATTTTTGACACTAACAGTTTTTTGTAACAAAATTTAGTATTTTACATATTAAATGTTTAAAGGAAAGTTCATGCTTAGAATATTGTATTAAACAAAGTAAATATTTTAATGAGGTAATAAATGAGTGTTAAAAATGACTTAAGAAGAAAATATGTAAGAATACTCACCCAAGACCAGTACGTTTTCTGAAAGCTGTTAACAGTTCTGTTATTTGCTGCATTTTCTTAATTACTATGAGAAGGCTGTTTAAAAATTACCATTTTAATGGACATTTAAAAATATTTCCTTGAACTTTCTATTAAGTTGTTCTGTTTAATTGTTAGTTTAGAAAACTAAACACTGGTTAATCTGACATCTTGCACCTATATGTTGTAGGTACAATTTCATTTTCTGTTAAAAGCAGACAAAATGGTGATTCTCAGGGAGACTCAGATGAAGATAAAGATAGAGATCTAATACCCTCCTTTGAGAAGTCATTATCAGAACCATTTGACAAGTTTGATGAGGAAAAACCAGGTAAATTTATTATTATGGAGAGTTTCATGATCAATTTTCATAAGCCCTCATCATTTACTTATAAATCAATAGATACTTTACATTCATAATACGTATACAAATGTGTATTTCATATATCATCTGTAAGAATTGTATTATTTCAGGATTACCTTGATGTAGTTCACTTTCTGGATTTGTACTGCTATTAAAATTAGTAGATTATAATACTTCAGCTTGAAGGCTGCCTACTCTTTCATAAGTGAAAAACTTTACACATATTTCTGTTACTAAACAAAAAATTTCAGTCAATTTCTAATAAAATGTTAATGAGTATATCATTTTAACAATGTAATGTGTTCTCCTTTTTTAAATATAGGAGATGGTAGCAGTCTTCCTCATATGCAAAAGAAAGCAAATGCAATTATTTCCCCTTCCTGTATTATAAAGCTTTATTTGAATGTTGTTAAACATCATATCGTTTCAGTAGAAATTCAAAGGAAAATGAGAGTATGGAGAGTTGGAATAGACAGTGCAGGTTTCTTAGAGAGTGGGTAAATGAGTTCTCTTATGGGTGAGTAGCAGGGACGGAAGAGGGCAATAGAAAAGAGTGGGTCAACAGGGGCAAAATTCTAGAAACAGAGGTGTACTGAAGAAGAAATCTTTATTGAATGAATTTCTGTTAAATCAGGATTCTTCAGAGAAACAGATACCACTATGATATAATATAATATAACGTAATATAATACAATACAATATAATGCAATACAATATAATATAGTACAATATAATACAATAACCTATATCTGTAGAGAGAGAGACATTTTAAGGAATTGGCTAACATAACTGTGGAGACTGGCAAGTCCAAAATCTGTAGGGCAAGCGAGCAGGGTAGACAATTAGGTAAGAGTTGCTGTTGCAGTCATGGGTCCAGATTCCCCAGGGCAGACCGGGCAGGCTACAAGCTCAAGCAGGGTTTCCATGTTTCAGGCTTGGCTAAGAATTGCTTCTCCTTCAGGTCACTTCAGTCTTTGCTCTTAGGGCCTCCAACTGATTGGAATTGGCCCATTCACATTAAACAGAGTATTCTGCTTTACTCAAAGTCTACCAATGAAAGTATTCACATATGTTTTTAAAAAATACCTTCCCAGCAACATTTAGATTGGTGTGTAATCAAACAACTGGACCCCATAGTCCAGCCAAGTTGACACATAAAATGTACCATCACAGAATACATGGATTAAGAGTGATATTTAGGCACTATTCAAAATAGTTTGGGAAGGGAAGAGCAGTTGGGGCAAGCTCGCCACTGCAACAGCTAACTGGGTTTGAAGTGAAGAGAACAATGTCTTTTAGGGTGGTGATGGGGATAGAGAAATACCATGAAAGATGGAAAACATTTCAGAGACTAGCATTAGATGACTCTCTTGAGAGAGAAGACAGAAAGTGAGAATTGATTGCAAAAAATAACAGGTTTTCTTTGTATCTTGTTTGTATCTTGAGGATCTTATCTAAGGGCCGCACAAGGGGAAGGCACGAGAGGCAGGGGAGAGTGCTTATCAAAGTCTGCTGATTCAAGTGTTCTTTGCAGGGGAGGTTGGGGGAGTCATGTTAGGAATTACATCTACTTGTGACTGTGTGGGCTGTTAAATTTTTTTTAAATTAAGTTTCAATTATTCAACATAATAAATCATAAAAGAAACATTCTTATATTAAAATATTTGTGCATATCATCGATTATTTTATTCCAACAAATTTCTTAGAATGAAATCATTGGCTCGAACGGGATAAGCAATTCTTAAACATTTTTTTTTTTTTTAAATAATTAATTAATTAATTTATGGCTGTGTTGGGTCTTCGTTTCTGTGCGAGGGCTTTCTCTAGTTGCGGCAAGCGGGGGCCACTCTTCATCGCGGTGCACGGGCCTCTCACTATCGCGGCCTCTCTTGTTGCGGAGCACAGGCTCCAGACGCACAGGCTCAGTAGTTGTGGCGCACGGGCCTAGTTGCTCTGCGGCATGTGGGATCTTCCCAGACCAGGGCTCGAACCCGTGTCTCCTGCATTGGCAGGCAGTTTCTCAACCACTGCGCCACCAGGGAAGCCCTCTTAAACATTTTGAACATGTTAAAGCGCTCTTCAAATTTTTATTGATTCAGATTTCCATTATAATGTATAATATTATCTCTTTCAACCTGACCCTCATTAAAGCTGGGTGTTACCATTATTTTTCATATTTCCCTATTTGGAAGGTTAGAAAATTCTTATTTAGTTGTTTTCATTTCTTTCTGTCCCAGCTTTACTGAAGTACAACTGACTATTAAAAATCGTACATATTTCAGGTGGACAACTTGATTAGATATACATATACATTGTGAAATAATCACCACAATCAACCTAATTAACATATTTATCATCTCACATAGTTACCACCTTTTCATGGAAGAAGGTGAAGACACTTACGATCTTTCTTCTAAATGAATATTGTTAAAATGTCCATGCTATCCAAAGTGATCTATATTCAATGTAATGACCTATCACAATCCCAATGGCATATTTAAAAATATTTAATTTTTAGAGCAGTTTTAGGTCCACAGCAAAACTGAGAGGAAGGTTCAGAGTTTTCCCATATACATCCTGCCCTAACACATGGATCGTCTCCCCCATCGTTAACATCCCCCACCAAAGTGGTACATGTGTCACAATTAATAAGCCTGTATAGACACACACACACACACACACACACACACACACACACACACACACACACAAGATCTACCTTCTAAGCAAATTTCAAGTATACACTACCACCCTATTAACTATAATTACCTTGCTGTACATTAGATCTCCAGAACTTACTCATTTTGCATAACTGAAATTTCCCTAATTGAAAAGAAATGTACTACTGAGCAATCAGTAAGAAAAAGACCAAAGTCAAAGTATTACAGGGACTGGAAAGGTTAATTCTGTTTGAGTAGGAATATGGGAAGGCCTGTCTGAAGAACTGCAGATACCTGTATATGCATTTTTCCTAGCTCTTAATCTATCTTGCAACCTGTCATCACACAGCTTAGATTTTTTTAAATAAAATGATCAGCGATATGCACAAATATTTTAATATAAGAATGTTTTTATATGATTTATTATGTTGAATAATTGAAACTTAATTGTTTTAATTTTTAAATTTGATTAATTCTTTTTTTTCTTGGCTGTGTTGGGTCTTTGTTGCTGCACGCAGGCTTTCTCTAGTTGCGGCGAGGGGGGGTTAGGTTACTCTTGGTTGCAGTGCGCGGGCTTCTCATTGCGGTGGCTTCTCTTGTTGCGGAGCACGGGCTCTAGGCGCACGGGCTTCAGTAGCTGTGGCACATGGGCTCAGTAGTTGTGGCTCGCGGACTCTAGAGCACAGGCTCAGTAGTTGTGGCTCATGGGCTTAGTTGCTCTGCGGCATGTGGGATCTTCCCAGGCCAGAGCTCGACCTGTGTCCCCTGCATTGGCAGGCGGATTCTAAACCACTGCGACACCAGGGAAGTCTCGATTGAAAATGTTTTTGAAAAGGTATTATCTGCCCATAAATTTTTTTCCATTTTTATTGAAAAATAATTGTCATACATCACTGTGTAAGTTTAAGGTGTACAGCTTGATGGTTTGATTTACACATATTGTGAAATGCTTACCATAATGGGTTCAGCTAACATCCATCTTCTCATATAGATACAATAAAACATAAAGAAAGAAAAAAGAAACAATTTTCTCCTTATGAAGAGAACTCTTGGAATTTACTCTCTTAACTTTCCTATGTATCATACAGCAGTGTTAACTATAGTCATCATGCTGTACATTACATCCCTAGTACTTATTTATCTTATAACTGGAAGTTTATGCCTTTTGACCACCTTCCTTCATTTCTCCCTACCCTCACCCTCTGCCTCTGGTAACTACAAGTCTGATCTCTTTTTCTATGAGTTTGGGTTTTTTGTTATTGTTTTGTTTGTTTATTTTAGACTACACATATAAGTGAGATCATACAGTATTTTTTCTTCTCTATCTGACTTATTTCACTTAGCATAATGCCTTCATAGTCCATCCACGTTGTCACACATGATAGGATTTCCTTGTTTTTTAATGGCTGAATAAGATTCCATTGAATATACTATAACTTCTTTATCCATTCATTCGTTGATGACACTTAGGTTGTTCCCATGCTTTGGCTATTGTAAATAATGCTGCTTTGAACAGGAAGGTACAGATATCTTTTCGAGTTAGTGTTTTCATTTCCTTTGGATATATTCCCAGAAGTGAGATTGCTGGATCGTATGGTAATTCTATTTTTAATTTTATGAGGATTCTCCATACTGTTTTGTATAGTGGCCATATGAATTTACAGTCCCACCAGTGTACACAAGGGTTCCCTTTTCTCCACATCCACACCAGCGTTTGTTATCTCTTGTCTCTTTGATCATGGCCATTCTAACAAGTGTGATATCTCATTGTGGTTTTAATTTGCATTTCCCTAATGACTAGTAATGAACTTAAATTTAATAGTGAATATTCTCTGAATGATAGAAATGTGTATATACAAATGCACATGTATATATGGATCTATTAATTATATATAATGTGTATATCCCAGTGTATTTATATATGTATATGTCTATATATTTATGTCTTTATTGATATACTACTCTTGAAATTTTATACAAAAAAATAAGTACTCTTGGTCATGAGATGGTGAATAATTTTTATTTTTTAAAGTTTTTCAGTAATTTCTTAAATTGCTATAGTGAATACTCCTAATTTTATAATTAGAAAAAAGTTTTAATATGTTTAAAGCTTGTAGTTAAACAAAGTTTAATAATTATTATTTTTATTGTTCATCTCATTAATAAATTATCACTAATCCCACTCTCACCAATAAATTCATATTCATTGTATGTTTTTAGCTCTGTAGGAATTAAATTAGCTTCATCACAATACTACCTTATGTGATAGTCACAGCAATTACAAATAGGAGGTGTTCTTGTCCCCGTGATAGTTAATTTTATGTGTCACCTTGACTGGGTCATGGTGCCCAGATATTAGGTTAAACATTATTCTGGATGTTTTGTAAAGGTGATTTTGTATGAGAATTACATTTAAATCTTTAGACTTTCAAAGAAGGTTGCCCTCCATAATGTGGGTGGGTCTTACCTAACCAGTTGAAGGTCTTAATAGAACAAAGGCTGACCTCCGCAGAGCAAAAAGGAATTCTACTGGTAGACTGCCTTTGGACTTGAACTCCAACTCTTCCCTGGGTCTCCAACCTGCTGGACTAACCTGCAGATTTTGGACTTACTGAGCCAATTATTTGAGCCATGCAATACAATTCAATATATTCAATGTAATTCAATAATTCAACATAATACAATGCAATGCATTGCAATGCAGTGCAAAACAAAACACTTTTTCAGAAGAGAGAGTCTGAGAACTGCACTGGTCTGGGCCCCTTATTTCATAGATAAGGAAATTAAGGCCCAGAGAGGCTTAGTGATTTACCTAAGTAAGTTAATCAAACATTGCAGTTCTTGGACTCTTTAAAACTTGACAGTACTGATACGATATGCAAACAATTAACTGAAACTGAAGGTCATCTTAAACTGTAATCTAGCTCAACATTGGAGAATAAAGAATAAAGAATATCAAACTGAGAAGGTGAGCAGATGAGAACAAATAGAAAAAACGTGGATTTGATGCCAGTACAAACCCTGCTACACAGGGCTTTTATGGTTGACCAGGGTTCTGGTTTCAGGATTTAAGGGTGTGACTTTGGACATCACCGGAAGCAGAAAGGCCTGTTTTAAAAAAAAAAAAATGTTGGAAAACCCAGATGTAAACATTACTTTCTCACCGCTTAGTCCTGTTAAAAAACAAAATTCAGTTGAGTAAATATGAAGATCTAATTGGCCTGATTCATCAATTCATTAATCAGGCAACATCCCATCTAGCAAATAGAAAGCTACTCCCAGGTTTTATAGAAATGCTGGCGGAGGGGGTGGGATATGGACAAGGAGGTTATTAGCAGAACAAAAGAAAGGATTGTTTCAGGCAAGGTTACCTCACTAGAGCTGACCAGGAAATTGCAAAAAGTCCATTCCTGGGAGAGGTTGAAACAAGTCTTGGTTTACTGTCCCAGAGGCAAGTGGCTCCACCTTGGGCCTGTTCTTTCTTTCTTCTTCTTTTTCTTTTCCCCCTCCCCCCTTCTCCTTTTTCTCCTCCTCCTTCTTTTTTTTTTTTTAACAGTCCATACCCCATTTCAGCTTTTTTTGGGCTAAATTGCTAGGATCCTCTTTCACACTCCCAAAAAACCAGAAATTTCATGAACTATTTCTGATTTTTTCCTTAGGCTAAATTTTTATGGTACTGGAAATGTAGCCTTGTATATTGTAATACCATAGTTAGATATTTCTACGTATAATATGTGAATACTTTGGGAATTAAGGGGGAAAGATTAGTTATTTCTTTTGAAATACTAATCCTTAAAAGTAAAGCACTCTTATTTTTGTGGGGAACTTAGTGAGTTACAGGGCAGGCATGAGGCAGGGAGCTTTCACAGCCCATTCTCATGGCCATGCAGGCTGGGGCTTCTCTTATTGCTCACAAACTGTGATGAAATCAGCTTTTCACCTTCCTCACAGCTCTCTTGACAAATGAGTCCATCAGAAAGAGTTTGAAAATGATATCTAATTCATGTTTCTCAAATTTTTATGTTAAATATAGTTTTCTGAAACCTAAATTAAGATGTGCTATGTTTTTTTCTTTTTTCAGATGATGCTATTAGCGATTTACAAATCTGGTATTATCTTGAGATCCACAGTGCTCCTGGACCACCCTTAAACACTATTGAAGTGAAATGTATTGCTCTGGTAAGAGCCCCATTAATTGTTCATAGGCTCCTTTTCACAAATAGTTGGGGCATTTGTTGTAAACCTAAATTGCTATTCCTAAAAAATATCTATATTAAATGAGCATTTTGGGATAAATTTTTCAAATTACAGCAATTTTATTTTAAATTCAGTAAAATACACCTTAAATGCTTATAGAAAACATCTTTTAGTTCAATGGTATCATAGTGGCTGCCCCAATAAGCGTTTTACCTGCATGTCTCAAGAATTACTAGAGCAAAATTAACCTTAGCCTACATGCTTTCCTCACACATCTGATAAAAGCAGGATTGTGCTCTCTGGACTCTTTCAGTATTGATTCTTCTTGGTTTCTATAGCAGGCCTTTCACTCTGAAATATATTTCGAGCAACTGGCATAGATTTGGGGTTTTAAGTAACAGTGACAAAGAATAGGATTGTCTTATGTGAATTATTAAAGTATTACTAAATCCATGTCCAGAATTATTTGATAAAGTCAAATATTGAGTCTTCATTTAAATAAAATATGAGGACAATATTGTTATTAATCACATTTTAATTTGATTTAATTAATTTTCAATTATTGTTAGTACTCATTTATTTAAATCAAATATTTAAACTTATGATAAATAATGGTTATTTTCATTTTTAAATACGCAGAAGAATTTCTTCAAAGGATGATTATTTAGAATCTTCAACTTTTGCTCCAACAGAAAATAAATTATTTCTGTCTGTAAATCAATTATTTGCTCACCTAATCTCTGGGTAAATCTCCATTGAGGCATAGAAAATGGGTGGTTAAACTATTGAAAGGCACTCAAATGCCACTTGCAAAAGCTTTCTCTTCTACCTAGAAAATTATTTAATGGGATGACAATAGGATCATTTCACTCAGTGGAAATGTCCTATTTCCATGACCCTGTTATCACTGCAGAATAAAATCTTTATTAAAGATTATTTTTAAATGACATAACTTTAATTATGAGACCACTTGCATCTTTAGCTATAGACAAAAGAGGATGTTAGGGGTAGTGTTTTGGGACTTCTCAGAGGAGGAAGGACATTCACATGAAGATAGAAAAGCAAATGTTTGGTAAATAAGTATTTGCTGGGCCATGCAGAGACAGTGGGACACAGAGAGAAATTTTAACAAACAGACTTTGCTAGGTTCTTCCTGTCTACACACCTAGTTCACACTAGTCTGTGGTGATAGCTCCCTTCCTGGAATAGGTCCTCTCTCTACATTCTTTTAGGCAGTTAGGGGGAAGGTCAGAGTTCCTTCCTGAGTCTTTTGGGCTTTGATTGGTTTCAGTTTGAAATAACCCACATGCCAAAGAGACATTTTGAGGCGGCAAATTTTGCTTGAGTACAATAGTTATCTCTTTATCGGGACACAGGAGAAAAAAAAATTTTTAAATGGGTCCAGGAGAAATTGGGACCATGAGGTGGCACCTCAAAAAGGGAGACATTGGCTTCCTTACTAATAAGGAGCAAGACTTAGCACCATCAGATGCTAGATTGCTCTCTTTGCAAATACAGGCAGATGTGCTGAACTAATTAAATGTGCACTTTCTACAGAAGTTGGTGGAGAAGGGGAGTCATTTTCAAGTAACTCTGCCCAAATAGGCTACCAATGACAGTGATGTTGCCAAGTTACTAAGTTTTCCCACCTTTCTAATAGTAATTACCTAAGGTAAAAACTTGTTAGCTCTATAACTTTCGGACATGAAGATTTAGTCTTTGGAGATGGTATGGGTTGTTTTAAATAATCCCATCAAATAAATCTTTGTGCACTTCTTGAAGAACATGCTTTCTGAATACTTTCAGAAGTACACTAAAATGGCTGTCCACACCTATATATAGTTTCCTGATATTTTTGACTGCATTTGCTGTGTTTGCTAAACTTTTGAGAAATACTATACTTAATCCTTAGATCATCAGATGTGGCAATGAAGGTTTCAAGACACTAAGTCTTCTCTGATTTTCCATCTGTATCTCAGCTTTTGTTACATTCAACTCAATTTCCACACCTTCCCTAGAGATGAATGAATGGTTAGAATCTCTTTAAATAGGGTGTTTGTAAGAAATATTTACATCCTCGAGGCACATAAATTTGGTTACTTCTTACAGCAGGTTCCAAAAATCAGGTTATATTTATAATAAACAACAATTGTTTGATAGTACTCCATTCTCTTTTGTGTAAACTATTTAGGATGTCTTTTTGAATCTTTTTTCTTCCAGTTTTATTGAGATATAATTGACATACAGCACTGTATGAGTTTAAGGTGTACTGGATAATGGTTTGACTTACATACATTATGAAAGTTTAGTATACATCTATCATCTCATATAGATGCAAAATAAAAGAAAAAGAAGATTTGTATAACTGAAAATAAAGCAAACAAGCATACAGAGTGTACAAACCTTAAAAACAAACAAAACACCCTAACTCCCACAATAATAGATGAAAGTGGAATCCTGTATGAGCTTTTAATTCTTTGCTTATTAATGACCTTGATCATTGTTCTCTCTGTACGATTGTTGGGCATTTATATTTCTAGTTGTGTGAATTTGCCTTTAAATTTTAGGTTTTGCTTTTATAAGTAATCAAACAAATTGCTCTTTTCCTACGTGATTTTTTCCCTGTCTTTTCCTGTTAAACATGGAGACCCTTGGCAATCTGAGGATTTAATAAATATTCATATCCTTAAAGAAAAAAAAAAGAGAAGAAAAGTTTTTTCATTGTGATGAGAACTCTTAGGATTTACTTTCTTAACAACTTTTCTATAAAACATACAATAGTGTTAATTATCTTTGTCAGGTAGTACATTACATCCCTAGTGCTTATTTACCTTATAACTGGAGTTTTGTACTTTTTGACCACCTACATCCATTTGCCCCTCCCACCACCCTCTGACTCTCGTAAACACAAATCTGATCTCTTTCTCTTTGAGTTTGTTTGTTTGGTGTACAACATAGGGATTTGATATTTTTATACATTACAAAATGACTACTACTGTCTTGGAAATTTTAATGGGTAATAGCTGCTATTCCAGTTTCTTTGAACACAAAAATCTCTTGTGTATCATATAGTTTGGGGGTGGCAGAATGATGAGCATAATCTACTGTCTTCCCATTGACAGTCAGTAATTTCAATATACAGCAATGAGCTGAAAACAAATCTTAAGTTTGTGAATAAAACCTTATAGGCTTTAAATTTTAGGTCAGTCATAGCCTTCATAATATTTGTTCTCTGGTCAGTGAAAATTGCATGACCATTTCTTTACGTATTTTTTCATTCTATAATCAACCTTCAATTAAATTCATTATATTGTTAATGGCGAGGCCCAGAAACCTCTCCATAAGTTAGTAAGAGAGAAGCAGAGTTAAAAACACTATTAATCCACTTGGTATCAAATATAACAACATGTATCAGTTGCCAACCACTTCCAATAAGTTTTTAGTTTAAAATTTTAGCCTCCATCATATGAAAACTGTATTTTGAGGTTTTCATTTTATGTATTTTCTTCTTTCCTTCAGGTTTTTATATTCTTTATTTTTTTCTGTGTTAAAGATAATATATCATGAGTATTTGTGCATGTTATTGAAATTTTTGATCCTCATGAAATGTTGAAGTAGCAAAAAATAGCATTCTGCTTTGAATTTATCTTGACAAGTTGTGAAAAATTCTTAAATAGGATTTTTTAAAAATCTCATGGCCTATTTATGTTAAATCAAATATATATATATAGCTGTGCCACAGATAGATAGAAAGATAGATACTGTCTCTCCATATATAGATAGATACATATATGCAGGTAGATATGAATATATCATTATATCTAAATCTTTTTTTTAACATCTTTATTGGAGTATAATTGCTTTACAATGTTGTGTTAGTTTCTGCTGTATAACAAAGTGAATCAGCTATACATATACATATATCCCCATATCCCCTCCCTCTTGCGTCTCCCTCCCACCCTCCCTATCCCACCCCTCTAGGTGGTCACAAAGCACCGAGCTGATCTCCCTGTGCTATGCAGCTGCTTCCCACTAGCTATCTGTTTTACATTTGGTAGTGTATATATGTCCATGCCACTCTCTCACTTCATCCCAGCTTACCCTTCCCGCTCCCTGAGTCCTCAAGTCCATTCTCTACGTCTGCGTCTCTATTCCTGTCCTGCTCCTAGGTTCATGAGAACCTTTTTTTTATTTTTAGATTTCATATATATGTGTTAGCATACTGTATTTGTTTTCCTCTTTCTGACTTACTTCACTCTGTATGACAGACTCTAGGTCCATCCACCTCACTACAAATACCTCCATTTCATTTCTTTTTATGGCTGAGTAATATTCCATTGTATATATGTGCCACATCTTCTTTATCCATTCATCTGTCGATGGACACTTAGGTTGCTTCCATGTCCTGGCTATTGTAAATAGAGCTGCAATGAACATTTTGGTACATGACTCTTTTTGAACTATGGTTTTCTCAGGGTATATGCCCAGTAGTGGGATTGCTGGGTCGTATGGTAGTTCTATTTTTAGTTTTTTAAGGAACCTCCATACTGTTCTCCATAGTGGCTGTATCAGTTTACATTCCCACCAACAGTGCAAGAGGGTTCCCTTTTCTCCACACCCTCTCCAGCATTTATTATTTCTAGATTTTTGATCATGGCCATTCTGACCTGTGTGAGGTGATACCTCATTGTAGTTTTGATTTGCATTTCTCTAATGATCAGTGATGTTGAGCATCCTTTCATGTGTTTGTTGGCAATCTGTATATTTTCTTTGGAGAAATGTCTGTTTAGATCTTTGCCCATTTTTGGATTGGGTTGTTTGTTTTTTTGATATTGAGCTGCATGAGCTGCTTGTAAATTTTGGAGATTAAACCTTTGTCAGTTGCTTCATTTGCAGATATTTTCTCCCATTCTGAGGGCTGTCTTTTTGTCTTGTTTATGGTTTCCTTTGCTGTGCAAAAGCTTTTAAGTTTCATTAGGTCCCATTTGTTTATTTTTGTTTTTATTTCCATGTCTGTAGGAGGTGGGTCAAAAAGGATCTTGCTGTGATGTATGTCATAGAGTGTTCTGCCTATGTTTTCCTCTAAGAGTTTTATAGTGTCTGGCCTTACATTTAGGTCTTTAATCCATTTTGAGTTCATTTTTGTGTATGGTGTTAGGGAGTGTTCTAATTTCATTCTTTTGCATGTAGCTGTCTGGTTTTCCCAGAACGAATTATTGAAGAGGCTGTCTTTTCTCCATTTTATATTCTTGCCTCCTTTATCAAAAATAAGGTGACCATATGTGCATGGGTTTATCTTTGGGCTTTCAATCCTGTTCCATTGATCTATATTTCTGTTTTTGTGCCAGTACCAAACTGTCTTGATGACTGTAGCTTTGTAGTATAGTTTGAAGTCAGGGAGCCTGATTCCTTCAGCTCCGTTTTTCTTTCTCAAGATTGCTTTGGCTATTGGGAGTCTTTTGTGTTTCCATACAAATTGTGAAATTTTTTGTTCTAGTTCTGTGAAAAATGCCATTGGTAGTTTGATAGGGATTGCATTCAATCTGTAGATTGCTTTGGGTAGTATAGTCATTTTCACAATGTAGATTATTCCAATCCAAGAACACAGTATATCTCTCCATCTGTTTGTATCATCTTTAATTTCTTTTATCAGTTTCTTATAGTTTTCTGCATGCAGGTCTTTTGTTTCCTTAGGTAGGTTTATTCCTAGGTATTTTATTCTTTTTGTTGCAATGCTAAATGGGAGTGTTTCTCTAATTTCTCTTTCAGATTTTTCATCACTAGTGTATAGGAATGCAAGAGAGTTCTGTGCATTAATTTTGTATCCTGCTACTTTACCAAATTCATTGATTAGCTCTACTTGTTTTCTGGTAGCATCTTTAGGATTCTCTATGGATAGTATCATGTCATCTGCAAACAGTGACAGCTTTACATCTTCTTTTCTGTCTTGGATTCCTTTTATTTCTTTTTCTTCTCTGATTGCTGTGGCTAAAACTTCCAAAACTATGTTGAATAATAGTGGTGAGAGTGGACAACCTTGCCTTGTTCCTGATCTTAGAGGAAATGGTTTCAGTTTTTCACCATTGAGAATGATGTTGGCTGTGGGTTTGTCATATATGGCCTTTATTATGTTGAAGTAAGTCTTCTCTATGCCTACTTTCTGGAGGGTTTTTATCATAAGTGGGTGTTGAATTTTGTCAAAAGCTTCTTCTGCATCTATTGAGATGATCATATGATTTTTATCTTTCAGTTTGTTAATATGGTGTATCACATTGATTGATTTGCATATATTGAAGGATCCTTGCATTCCTGGGATAAACCCCACTTGATCATGGTGTATGATCCTCTTAATGTGCTGTTGGATTATGTTTGCTAGTATTTTGTTGAGGAGTTTTGCATCTGTGTTCATCAGTGATATTGGCCTGTAGTTTCCTTTTTTTGTGACATTTTGTCTGGTTTTGGTATCAGGGTGATGATGGCCTTGTAGTATGAGTTTGGGAGTGATGAACACCATTTATTACGAAGAAAATTTTCCTCCACTGAGGGCTCCCTTATCAAATAATTGATCATATATGCATGGGTTTATTTCTGGGCTCTCAATTCTGTTCCTTTGGTCTACGTGTCTGTGGGTAAGGTTGGTTCAGTGGCTTGTGTAGGCTTCCAGGTGGAAGTGACTGGTGCCTGTGTTCTGGTGGGTGGGAGTGGATCTTGTCTTTCTGGTGGGCAGGGCCACTTCCAGTGGTGTGTTTTGGGGTGTCTGTGAACTTATTATGATTTTAGGCAGCCTCTCTGCTAATGGGTGGGGTTGTGTTCCTGTCTTGCTAGTTGTTTGGCATTGGGAGTCCAGCACTTGAGCTTGCTGGCTGTTGGGTGGAGCTGGGTCTTAGTGTTGAGATGGAGATCTCTGGGAGAGGTCTCGCCAATTGATATTATGTGGGGCCGGGAGGTCTCTGGTGGTTAGTGTCCTGGACTCGGCTCTCCCACCTCAGAGGCTCAGGCTTGACACCTGGCTGGAGCACCAAGACCCTGTCAGCCACATGGCTCAGAAGATAAGGAAGAAAAAATATCAAATCAAATCAAATCAAAAAAAATTTTTTTAATAATAAAATTTAAAAAATAATAATAAAATTAAAAAATAACAAAATAAAAAAAAAGGGAGCAACCAAACCATTAAACAAATCCACCAGTGATAACAAGCACTAAAAACTAAACTAAGATAAAGATAAAAATCAGAAACAAATCAGTCACAGGCAGCAAACCCCAAGTCTACAGTTGCCCCCAAGTCCACCACCCCAATTTTGGGAACATTTGTTGTCTATTCAGGTATTCCACAGACGCAGGGTTCATCAATTTGATTGTGGAGATTTAATCCTCTGCTCCTGAGGCTGCTGGGAGAGATTTCCCTTTCCCTTCTTTGTTCGAACAGCTCCTGGGGTTCAGCTTTGGATTTGGCCCCGCCCTGTGTGTAGGTCGCCTGAGGGCATCTGCTCCCCACCCAGATAGGAGGCGGTTAAAGCAGCAGCTGATTCGGGCTCTGTTGCTCAGAGGCTGGGGAGAGGGAGGGCTGCGGTGGTCATAATTGAAGTGCGGGGCAAGCCTGCAGCGTCAGAGGGCAGCGTGATGTTGCCACAGCCTGAGGCGTGCCGTGTGTTCTCCCAGGGAAGTTGTCCCTGGATCATGGGACCCTGGCAGTGGCGGGCTGCACAGGCTCCTGGGAAGGGTGTGGGTTGTGACCTGTGCTTGCACACCGGATTCTTGGTGGCAGCGGTAGCAGCCTTAGAGGTTCATGCCGGTCCCCGGGGTCTGAGCTGATAGCCGCAGCTTGTGCCCATCTCTGGAGCTTGTTTAGGTGGTGCTCTGCCTTCTGTGGGCACACGAGGAAGGAATCCCCTCTCCTCGCACACCCCGAAACTGTGGTCTCTTGCCTCTTAGGCAGGTCCAGACTTTTTCCCGGACACCCTCCCGGCTAGCCATGGCGCACTAGCCCCCTTCAGGCTGTGTTCACGCAGCCAACTCCCGTCGTCTACCTGGGATCTGACATCCGAAGCCCGAGCCTCAGCTCCCAGCCCCCGCCCGCCCCGGCCGGGGAGCAGACAAGCCTCTCGGGCTGGTGAGTGCTGGTCGGCACTGATCCTCTGTGCGGGAATCTCTCAGCTTTGCCCTCCGCACCCCTGTGGCTGCGCTCTCCTCCGTGGCTCCGAAGCTTCCCGCCTCCGCCACCCCCAGTCTCTGCCGGCAAAGGGGCTTCCTGGTGTGTGGAAACCTTTCCTCCTTCACAGCTCCCTCCCACTGGTGCAGGTCCCGTCCCTATTCTTTTGTCTCTGTTCTTTCTTTTTTCTTTTGCCCTACCCAGGTACGTGGGGAGTTTCTTGCCTTTTTGGGAGGTCTGAGGTCTTCTGCCAGTGTTCAGTAGGTGTTCTGTAGAAGTTGTTCCACATGTAGATGTATTTCTGATGTATTTGTGGGGAGGAAGGTGATCTCCATGTCTTACTCCTCTGCCATCTTGAAGGTCCCCTCTATATCTATATCTTGAGAGGGAGAGCCTATATTAAACAGGCTAAGCAGGAGGGTACTTCCTAGGTATTTGTCTCTGTAATTAGACATGTTTCTACTTGTCACTGCTTTTCGTAGTTTTTCCCCCTTCAAGGTTGTGGGAAATGTCTGAATACACGTGAACAAACCTATAGACTCTGCAGGAGTTTCTGGCTTTTTCACAACTCCTCAGTGCCTATCAATGCATCCTCACCCCACATCACTCCCAGTCTGGAATTATCTCCCACTTTGATTGCACCTCTGCAATTTGTATGCCTCAGATTGGATGGCGAAGGACTGGAGTTGGTGAGGGGGGATGTGAGGCATGACTTCCATAGACACAGTGACATGTAGATGGCGGTAGCAGAGGCATGACAATTGTGCTTGTAGTTTACAGCTGTCTACCTGATTCCTCTGAGTCCTGAACTGCTAGCACTGACTTTTCAATTTAGAAAAATTACTAGGACAGACTATAGTTATCACTTCTTCTGAATTGCATGGTACACTTCAAAATCCCCTTTGGTACAATTTATTTATTGACTTGATAATGTTTTCAAGTTGAATAAAATTAAAATTCCTCAATAATATGCCTTATTTAAATTAATATTATTGTGGTTTTGGACCTCAGAAATAATCCTTTTATAATGAACTCATGATTATCTTCTAGGAGAGGATATGGTGAAAAATACTTCCTGCTAGTGCATATTGAATTGTCATTGACTCAGTTAGGCTTTTATGGGCAAAAATAATAATAATCTTCATTTTCTCTGACCCATTAAGAATAGGAATTGATGAAGTTTTCAGTACAAATACTCAGTGAATTAAATTTTTCCTGTTCAGAGAAGGTGTGAACCAGCAACCAACTGATAAAGTTAACCCAGTGTCTTTCTCCCATCTGAGGCAGCTGTTCTTTCCCAATAACTTTCGTGAAAGAGGTCAGCCTGAGTTAACTTGATATTTTTAAACTCCTCCTGAGTCAGATTTTATCAGTGTTTTTGCTGTATTATTTAGTTCAGTGTTGTGATTATCCAGAATATTAGACATATTAACAACTAGATTTATATACAAACATTAAAGCCTCTTACAAATTGCACATTTTTTTATTTAATGAATATTTATTGTCTCTGGTATCCCTAGCACTATTCTAGATGCTGAGGAAAGTGATGAACAATACAAATAAGGCTCCTGTTTGCATGGAGCTAATATTTTAGTTGAGTTAGAGAGGAAACAAAAATAAAATTGAAAGGGGATACTCTATGTGAAGTTTTTCTGTTGTCTTAGATTTTCAAGTAAAATACAAACCTGAGAACTATAGATAATTCTTTCTCCATGCTGTGAAAGGTTTTGCCATTTATTTAGGACTCACTAAATGTATAAGTTAGGGCATCTCTAGCTGATATAACAAACTCCAGAATTTCAATGGTTTAACACAATCAAAGTTTTTAATAATTGTAACAGTCTGGTTCATTTGTTCCTGGTTAGTGGCTGGCGTCCTCCATGTTGAGATCCCAGGATTCAGACTCCTCCCATATGGTGAATCCATCATCCTTTAGGGACTCAAAGGTTCTTGCACATAGGTGGAGAAAGAGAAAAGAGAGGAGAGAATTCCCGCTAGTCACATAGAAGTGGCACACATCACTTCCACTCACATACTATTGGGGTGATCTAGTCACACAGCTATGCAGGAGGGTCTGGGAAGTGTAACCTCTGATTGGATAGCTGCTACCCAATGATATCTTTATATTATGAAGGGGAGCACAGAACTTTGCTGGAGAAATGATATTTCTGCTGTGTCTAGGGAGATGAGAAATCTTTAGCCTGTCATCCACTTTCTAGCCTGTGTATGCCACGGCCAGAACACAAAGAGAGTGGTGGTGTTTTCTTTAAGGAGTGGAAACTGACAGTTTAATGCCCATTAGATTTTGGTGAGTTCCTGCCCACAGATTGGACCGTACGTAAAGGGAAAATGGCTAGAGTGAAAGCAGCTACCCTTCCACTGACACATGATAAGACCTTCTGGATCAAAATGGATTTTACTCTATGGAAGGAGACTGGGCTTAGACTGTTTTAAAAGAATCTGCCTCAAGGTACGTTCTACTAGAGTGAGAAGAACCCAGAAGAGTCTACATGGGGGTAATGCTAGAAAGAGTAAGAAAGAGGGACCTAGAAAGTCAGCTGGAGAAGATCACCCAGCATCAATTAAACAAATGGCCTTTGTTCTTTTACCTCTCATCCCATCTACATCCTGTAACCTGAAGGATCCATATTAGCACAGTGATTGCAGGAGGAGAGGAAGTCAGAGCAGGAAATTGAAAAGAACAGATCATGTGTACCTTCTTCTTCACAGGCAGTCTGAAAAATCACTAGATAGTCCTGGAAGTGGGGACGGTGTGCCAGGGAGAGAAATCAGGAAAAGTATTCGTTGGATGTGAGATGAAAGTGTTGATTGATTTTGTATTTCTTTACATATCTGACAGTGAGACTGCTCTAGCATTGCGAACCATCCTAAGATAACAACAGGAGTGGGGAAAGGGAGATCCTGCCTCGTTTGGAGAGCAGCAGTGGGGGAGAGAAACCGTTTTCAGATTACACTCCACTAAGTTTAGTTCACCAGGTGAACCCATTACCATGACAATAAATGGACAAGATGAATTTAGACAGTGATAATTCTACAAACGAAAATAGTCCAGGGTTTCATTGAGGATGACACAAAGACTGAAGCAGTACAACCAGGTAGAGAGACTAACCAACGTTTAAGCCCTCGGGACAAAATCAGCTTGGTGGGAAGGGACCTACCAGGAAGGAGCCCAGGCACTCCAGGAACAGAAAAGAGGCTTGTGAGGCTGGAGCTTGGACAGAAGTGGTAAAGGTATGATTTGCGATCAGAGGGGTCTATAGGACACCATCTTGTAGGATCTCAAAAGGCAAGATGAGAGTTTTTATTCCTTGTGCAATTAGAAGCCACTAGAGGGTGTGAAGAAGGGAATGACCTGATCTAATTTATGTTTTTAAATCTCTCAGAATGTTTCTTCTATTTTAAGAAAATAATAAACATATAGCATGTATTTAGATGCCGAAAATATTTTATATTTGTTTTAAGATGAACACAGATAGTCAAATTCCCTCTGAAAAGGTTTCTAACTTAACAAAATTCAGTACAATTGTTTGTACATATTTTAAAATAGTATTCCAGACTTCTCTGAGTATTTGAACTTTTTCAGTAGTCTAAATTTCAGCATCTTATGAATGTTCTCATGCTTTAAAATCTTTACCTATATTCCACAGGATTAAATATACCCAATTTGGTCTCTCTACAAAGGATTGTGAAAAATGGCAGCAGTTTCTCTAAACAGTCATTATGTTAGCTAAAATATTCCTTAAGTACAATCAAGAGAAAAATACTAGACAACTTATGAAGGAATACTCTCTATCATTGAACCTAAAAGAGGCCATGTGAAGATGAAAGACAACTTTTGAAGTCACCATATACAGTCATTACTATTTTACTATTTTTCAAAAAAAAAAAATCAGTCGAAACTGATTTATATTTAATTCTAAACATAAACTGAAAAAAATCCACTCATCAAAGTGGAGTAAAATGCCATTGGCAAGATATATACTAGCCCATTATTTCAAACTTTTTTAATATATCAAGTTCACAGAAATTTAACTGACTTTGTACTTCCTATTGAATAAGTTATTTATCAAAATATGGAATGGGGGTGGTAGGATACCTTAGGCAACAAGACTATTAACCATTTTTGCAGAGTAATTTTTTATACATTTTGTTTTGTATGTTATTTACTCAAACTAGTTATGTATTTCTGGATTACGTAGATAACACAAAGGAGGTGTTCCAAGAATAAATTTACAAATTTTGATCATCTTGTAAAATGGTGAATGACAAAAATTTGTTTTCTTTAACTTACTGAATGCATCAGATATTTAAAGAAATATCTAATTATTATGGCCTTAAGAAATCTAGTTGTAAAATTAATCTTTTCCAAATTAATTTTGACATTATTTTGGCAGATGGGTATTTAATAGAAATTATTTATATAATACCATATATGAAAGGTATCATTTAGAGATTTTTATCTGTTTAAACTTTGAAGAAAATGATATTCAAACCATAATGAAAGTTAGAAATTATTTTTTATAATATTGTAGTTAAATTTGACATATATTTTACCATGGTAGGAGTACAGAACAATTAATTGGAAACTTCAGTCATTTTAGTATAATGAAATATTCATTTCTATTGAGTCTGTTGCTATTTTCAAGACTCCAAAGAATTTGGTTGCAGGGATTCTCCAGAGGTTGCCGTGGTACTTAGTGCTGGTAAGCAATGATGATTGCTCTCTGGAAGGCTGCTCTGTGAAGAATTTTGAGGGGGCGTCCAGTCCTACTGGATAAGAGTGAAATGATCAGGTAGTGATACTTGCAATGGATGTGTCAAGGAGGAGCTGTGACAGAGGTGCCCCTTAGCTGCCATCCACATTTCCCAAGAGATTTGGCCAACTGTGTAGAATGTCATCACACATTTGTAACACAAAGCATGCTTCTGTTATATGGCTTGTAGTTCACAGAGGAAACAGTAGCTTTAAAGTGGTTTTGTTTTATTTTGTGTTCATAGTTTACATGTGATAAGACATAAAGCAATTCCTTATTCCAGGACTTTTTTTCCTTTTTAGACCAGAGTTTTTCAATGTACAGGTCTTAAAATGTGACTGGGTCAAAGTGAGCATTATTTTTTAAAGAGATGACTAGACTAGAGTAGAATAGAATAAATAGATCATAGAAATCACATGTGGTAAGAGTAGGGACTGTTTTGTGAAACTTCCTTTTCAGTAGTATGTGTATATGAGCTGATGGTGATATAAAAATGAATTACTCTGATAATCAGTGGTTTTGATCTTAGCATTTTTACTACTTTGAAGAAGCTATAGGACTTCCTTGGTGGCGCAGTGGTTAAGAATCTGCCTGCCAATGCAGGGGACACGGGTTCGAGCCCTGGTCCGGGAAGGTCCCACGTGCCACGGAGCAACAAAGCCCATGCATCACAACTACTGAGCCTGTGTTCTAGAGCCTGTGAGCCACAACTACTGAGCCCACGTGCCACAACTACTGAAGCCCGTGTGCCTAGAGCCCGTGCTTCGGAACAAGAGAAGCCACCACAATGAGAAGCCCGCGCACCGCAACAAAGAGTAGCCCCCGCTCACCACAACTAGAGAAAGCCCGTGTGCAGCAACGAAGACCCAACGCAGCCAAAAATTAAAAAAAAAAAAAAAAGCTATAGCAGTGTCTTAAACTGACACTTTCTCTGAAGAATATCTGAGTAATAGACCAGGACACATACCTAGTCCAAGATGTCTCATTTCAGTTTTCTGTCCAAAGACCTGGGCAAAGTTTCTAGGCTAATATATGGTGGTTGGTATTTGTTATCATGGCATATTCCTTTGGGTTAGTTGTTGATTTGCTTGACCCTCAGAAACTTCCTAGGAGGCTCTGTTCTGTAACAGTCTTATAAAATATCTCAGGTTGCCTAAGAAATAGTAAATTTTGTGATGTAATGCCACTGTTGAGTTTTTTGCATGTTATATCTTATTTTTCCTTCTTTATAATTATGAGCATGGGTATTTTACTGTAGGAATTTAATGGCCATTTATTTTAGGAATCCATGATTCTAATATCTCCTGAAACTATTGTAGATGGCCATTTTCAATTGCATTCATAATTAAATCTGATTTGTAGTAAATGATATCTACTCTCATCTAGTAATTATAAACTTGTGTATATCCTTGATTTCCATCTTTCCTTGCCAGATGATGTTCACCACACTAAATGCTTTTTCCATCCCCCTAAAGTATAATACTTATCCACTCATTTATTTATACAGAGGTAATGAAGCAAATGCTTTTTCATGGACAAAGCTGTAATGTCTATCTTGAAGATACATTGTGTGAATAACTCTCTCCCCATCACCACCTGTCCCCACCAGCTCCTGTAATGTGACTTGATAAATTTCAAAATAGCTCCATGTCCCAAAGTACATCCATTACCCAACTTTAAATTATGACTAAAATGTCCAACATTCTCCATTTAATTAGGTTAAGGCATTATAGACAATTGGTCTTTGTTAAGATTGAGATATGTCCTGTCTATTTAATCACCTTTGACACATTTGCTTCAGTTAATGGCTTTTACTGTAGTGGAGATCATGGCTGTAATGGGATAAGATATAAGTCACTACATGGAGAACAGACTTGTGTTTGCCAAGGGGAGGAAGGATGGGAGAGGGATGGATTGGGAGTTTGGGATTAGCAGATGCAAACTATTATATACAGGATGGATGAACAACAAGGTCCTACTGTATAGCACAGGGAACTATATTCAATATCCTGTGACAAACCATAATGGAAAAGAATATGAAAAATAATATATGTATAACTGAATTACTTTACCATACAGCAGAAATTAACACAACATTGCAAATCAACTATACTTCAATAAAATTTTTAGAAAAAGATATAAGTCATTAGCCAGAATGGTTCAGAATGAGAATCAGGAAATGTCTTGGAACGTGAAGTGTGCCTTCCTTGGCTGAGTGGATGTAGCTCGGGAGGCAGGACAGGAGAAACCAGACAGAAGGGAGGAATCTAAACAGGAAGGTAGTCATGTCATCAGCATAATTTGACTTCTTAGTTCAGATTGTCTCTAGAACTTGATACTAATGTACAGAGCTACTTGGAATCAGCAGCAGCAACCACAGCTTTTTAGAAAGATAAATTTTCGGGCCCCATCCTAGATGTACTGAATCAGAATCTTTGAGGAAGAGGGCCAGTAATCTATATTTTAGCAACCTCTACGGATGATAAGTCTGAGTACCACAGCAAGAAGAAACATTGACAGACAGACCTCATAATAATAATGGTACTGAAGACAAATATATTATAAATGTAATTTTACAGTTTCCTTAGCATTTAGCTAGGTGGATCTCTTGGACTATTTGTTGTTGAAAACAACATTGTCACCATTTAGCAAGGCTAAACGAAGAAAATATATGAGATTAAAAGCGAGTGAGGTACATTCAGTAGTGGGTCAAGGAGAAAAATAAACTTTTATACATTTGGCCATTGTTTTATCGGCTTCCATAGGACAATGATTCTGTGCTGACACTAAGAGCTAATTTTATATTTCTTATGTAATTCTAGGAGAGTGTTTGTATTGAAATACGTCTCTTTAATCCAAAAGAGAAACTTATTCACTTAGATGTGCAGTTATCGAGTGCTGCCGTTAGTGGACTCAAGGAACTTGTACTATTTCCACTAGATTCTCTCAACTGTGTTGTACGGTATTCTCCAGCGACTACAGGCTATAGAGAAGAAAGGTATGGTTTGAGTGTGGCATTATACTTATTGTTGATCCTTTGAAATTAACCTTTAAAATTATTTCTTTGCATGGTATAATCATTGAGATTACACTCGCTCATAGTTTTAGCTTTGTTTAATACCATTCATTGGTAAAATGTACTAATTTAGAATTACCATTGTTTTCTTTAATGCAAAGATATTATTTATTAGAATATCAAGTTAAATAATTCCTAAATTGCCCCTTATATACTCTCTTTCACTTCACTTTTTGTTAACCATATTTTTCTGGGTTGTACCAAATGAAAATGATTCTGTAAGAACTAGGGGTTAAACTTTCAATTTTCATGATAAAAATTCACCTATATCTTATATTCTCAATTAAATGAAAATCACATACACCCATACACACACATATGTTAACAGTGCAATGACGAGTGTTCTTATAGCATAATTATGAAAAACTTTGCACTATGTATTCTCACACAGAAACACATAGCTTCTATGCTCACGATTAACTCAGTTTATAGTAAAATAATCAACTTTCTTTGTTTTAACAGTAATATCCAATTTATTTGTTATAGTTTTAAAGACTGTACTTAGTATTGGTGTGTACAATGCATTCCATTACTCCATGAAGATGTCTTTTGCTAGTTTATATGCTCTTTCAGAGTTAGAATAATTCTTATTTTAATGAATGATGAATAAATAAATGTATTTGTGAAATTTTAAAGGATAAACATTTTTATAATGTGAAACATGAAAATTAAGACCATAATGTATATAAAAGACACTATTTTGCTAGATTACCATTAGAAACGTGTTCTCGTCTCCTCTCTGCATTGTGACTATAGAGGCTTTGTGAACACAGACTGAATCTTGGATTTTCTTTGTCAGCATACATTAAAAGACACACTTTGGGCTGATACTTACTGACTGCTTTCTCTGTTGTCATCACTGGAGCATGTATTTTACATACGTACACACCTAAAATTCTCACAGTAACCATAAGTGTTCCCATTTTATAAATGATGAAATTGAAATTCAAAAAGTTAAGTGACTTGTTCAAGGCTGTACAAATAAAAGATGACAGAGCTGGGATACCAGCCTAGTTTTACTATTAGACTGTCACACACTCTCTGTCTCCCCAAAGATGAGCACGTGCTGATGATAAAGGAAGCTCTCCAGAGCTGCATGTCACTTGATAACTTTCATATGAAAACGCACGTGTGTTCAATTCAACAAACTACATTTGGTTTAACCACAGTTCAAATGCAGGACTTTACTTGTTCTAGCTCCTGCAAGATATTTGAATCACCTATGTTTAAGCATTTTTCATTGATTCAACAGGCATTTATTAAACAGATATTAATGATAATACTTCTTCTTGAATACAAAGTGATTTTCTCACCAAAAATGAAAAAAATTTAAATAGATCTACAAGAGTAAGCTGTATCACAGAACAATTGTCAAGTGTTGTATTTGGAGCCACCTATCTGGCATTTATTTTTTCTGCCAAATTTATTTTACATACAAACTAAATTGCTGACAAGATTTTGTATATTTCTCTCCACCAGCATTATTTTTCAGCCTGATACAGCTCTAGAGTTCTGGTATTTACTGAAAGTAACTACTGACATACCAAAACCAACCATAATGCCAGAAATACATTGTGACCTTGGAAAGTAAGTTCTATTTAATAAATAAAATTATTTCATGGAAGAAAAAAAAGTTTATCTAAAATAATATTGTTATAATGCATTTAGTATTTTAAAATAAGACATAAATATGTTTTTAGTAATTGATTTTCTTCTCCAGGGAGGTTTGATATTTAAACGACCTTGTGGAAAACTTGTGTGAAAAGAAAAACAAGTCAGGACTTAGTAAGGAGAGGCTTTTATTCAAAATGATTATCGCAAGGGAGGAAAAGGGACTATTGAAATAGTTGGCGGGGTACTATTGCAATTTGGAGATCATTCCCCTCTCAGAAATCTACAAGCTACTCAACATCAAACCGAGCAAGCTTTTTCTTTTATAGGCTAAAGGAGGGGCAAGCAGAACTAAGCAGAATCTTTGGAGGGAAAGCTGGACAAGGAAGGGAAAATGACCGGTGGGGACTGATAGGAAAAAGGGTTCTGCCGTGGTCAGTTGATTCCCAAGAGAAGCCCAGAAGGGAGGCACATTTTACTTTTTTGGTGCTTGCTCAGGCTTGGGGACAAGCAGAGTTCAGGGGCCTATGGGAAAGATAGAAAGCTGACTAAAGTTTGGTCAAGGCAAAGCAGAGGGTAAGCATTGGGCAATTGAGAATACTTGGTCATTTGGTTAATACCATATGCCCTTGAAATATGACCTTTATATTTAGGTGATTGAGTTCCTAGTACATGTCTGGCGTCAAGTTTGGCGCTGATGCATAGGGATAATCAAGTCACATTTCCTGCTTTTAAAGAGCACGTGTACCAGTGGGCAAATCAGTGCCTTCTCATTAATGTCTCTCCCTCACCACACCAAAAGAGTGTTCAATTCTCCCAGTGCCAGATCTTGAGCCAAAACATCACTGCAAGTGATTTATTAAGGAGGTGTGATCTCAGTAAGAAAAATTAGTAAGAGAACGAGGGAAGCAGAATAAGCAAAGGGAAGAAGCTAAGCAAGGATGTGATTGCAGGTACAGTCCCAGACTTTATCTGTTCCTGTGGAGAGCTTTGGAGCATAAATCACATCTCAGAGTTTGTCTTGTCTCGATGCCAAGATTCTGGGCTTTTGAACTCCCATACTAGTCAGTATAAGCTTCCTCTGGATGAGCTATAAACTCCCAGGCACTTCTGCTCTAGGGCTGAGGACTTCGGGATCCCAAGGCAATCATCTGAATGTCTCAGCTGGAAGATGAACAGGAAGCATGCGGAAGTTGGGGGATGGGGGCAGGAAACTAGGTGGAGCACCGACAGTGTCTGCTACAAGTTATTTACAAATTTATTTCTAGATTTAAGTTTTTCTTGTTTTAAATATATACCAATATATGAAAACTATATATATATATAACTCTAAACTATATATATACAATTGTTAATAAATATAAGTCAGTGTTGTGAAAATATTTGGCTCAACCAATTTTACAGTCATGTTTCTTTTCATTCTACGAAAAAGTGCTAGCCTTATTTCTTTCAAGTTCTTGTTGTTCTTTAACGTTTTTCTAAAACAGCTACTTTTTATCTAAGTCATACTGTGTATAATTTAAAGTTGCATAATATTAAAAGATGTTTGATAGTTACTGTATTTCTAACCAGTCTTGTGGATCTTTTTCCTCTTCCGAAGTTTGCATGGTCTTTAATTTTACCTAATGTCCTTAAAATTCTTAATGATATACATTGGTGTGGCTCTATTTTCGTACATTTTTCTGTGTAGTTGGGGTCTCTTTCAATATGGAGACACTGAGATATTGTTTCACACTTGTTAGAGTGGCTAGAAGTTTGAAATCAGGGTTTCAGCAGGACCATGCTCCCTCTGAAATCCAAAAGGGAGAATCCTTCCTTGGCTCTTCTGGCTTCTGGTGCTTGCCAGCAATCTTTGGTGTTCCTTGAGTTGTAGATGTATCATTCCAATCTCTACCTCCCTTCTCGTATAGCCTTCTCATGTGTCTTCACATCATCTTCTCATAAGGACACCAGTCATGTCGGATTAAGGGCCACCCTACTCCAGTGTGACCACAACTTAACTAATTACAACTAATTTCTACTCTGCAATGACCCTGTTTCCAAATAAGGTCACATTCTGAGGTACTGGGCGTTAGAACTTTACTATATCTTTTTGGGGGATGCATTTCAACCCATAATAGTCATCAAGTTTGTGAAATTATCATTGAACAACTTTACTAGCTTTGTTCTTCCTTCCAGGTTTGTCACTCAGATAATTCCTTTAGATAATCCTACACACGAAACCTTAGAATTGCAAGCAACAAACAGTAATCCTGATAATTTTGTCCTGGAGGTTAACAGATCACCAGTAAGTATATTCAGAAAGCCGAGTAATCTACCACTACTAGAACATTTTCCAGTTCTGATTTTGGGACACCATGGAGTATTAGCAATTGAATTATTAATAAGGTTTCAAATACTAAAACTTTTAAATATAACGTATACATTGCCAATTTTAATTTATCAAGAAAATCAATATCATGTTCATGTAAATTTTTGAAATTATATATGCTAGATTCATGCTCATTTTCACTGAACCCTAAATAAATTGGTTGTGCTTTATTTCTGACCACTTTGGTAACCAGTTTTTGCAATAGTTTCCCAATAATATAATTTTTTTTTAATTTTAATTGGAGTGGTCTTTTTTTTTTTTTTTAAAGAGACAATTGTTTAGAGCAGTTTAGGTTCACAGCAAAATTAAGCAGAAGGTACAGAGATTTCCTATATACATCCTGCCTCAGTCTCCCTCCCACCCTCCCTATCCCACCCCTCTAGGTGGTCACAAAGCACCGAGCTGATCTCCCTGCGCTATGCGGCAGCTTCCCACTAGCTATCTATTTTACATTTGGTAGTGTATATGGGGCACAGAGAATTTGCTTTTCTAAAAAGTTCTCTTGCTGCTGCTGCTGCAGCTGGCGAAAGACCACACTTGAAGAACACTGATTAAGATATGTACAGTTTGGAGAGTATCTCAAAGGAACATAAATTCAGGCAATATTCTTAGGCAATTGGCTATGTGGCTCTGAAATTCAGGGTAGAATATTAAGCTAGAAATGAAGACTTGGGGGATCATCTGCACCAAAATGATAACTGAAATTTGGGGAGTATATATATGGGGGGAGGTCTGTGTATATAGAAAAGTAGAAAACCCCCAGCCTCACTGACCCTTGAGTGTAGAGGAGTGAGAAGAGTCCACAGAGGAGACCCACCCTCCCTCTTGCGTCTCCCCAGCTATCAACGTCCCCACCAAAGTGGTGCATTTTAGGAATATGATTTGACTCAATGGTTATTCTATGTGTCCAGGCCCCAGGACGCCAGTTCTTTTTAGCTCTTCCTTAGTTCCTACCCATCACCCCCTCCCCACAGACAGTGCTGACAGCTCTGCCCCTCTCTCTTTTTCTCTGCCTCATTTTCTCATTCCTTCATTCCTGGGAGAGACTAGAGCCAGTCAATGGGCCTCAATCACTTTATCCTCCCCCAAGTAGCAAAACAAGATCTGAAGGTTCCGCATCCCTGTCTGTATTTCCAAAGCCTACGATACCAAATATGTATAGTGAATGCCAAAACCTTGCTTTCAAGTAAACTTCGAAATGATAATTGCAATAGATTATTTTCTTCAGAGGACCTCACAGTAAATCATGGTATTTAGAAAAAGCCTTTTACTATTTGCTGTTTGATGATTGTTTAACGAATCTACAATGTGATTTCTTTATTTATATTTTAATACCTGTCTCTTGTCACTCACTGGTTGCCAACTAATATCATGATATGAAATTAGTTCTTAACTGCCATGATGTGTCAAATCAGATATTGCTAAGTATTACATTGCTAAAATTGGTGTATATACTGTAATCTTAGAAACATTATTTTAAAATATACATGTATGTTTGTATTACTTAACACCATATTTTCCATAAATTAAACAGAATACGATGTTCAGGCTATAGTTTACATTTAACAGAAATTACTCATTAGTGATGTTTTAATATCCTTTGTATCACTACTTTTACAGAGAATGTAAACTGTGGTACAAGGGAAAACAAATGCATTGTATTACAGATGCCATCTTATGTTGCATAATGAAAAAGATGGTCTCGGCTTTAACATTTCCAACCATGGTTTTCTAGTCCATTCATTCTTTCGTACACTTATCAAATATTATTGACCACAGAATATGCAATTAATTTAATATTTGGAAACAGCTCAAAAATAAATTTACAGGTGAGAAAAATACTATTATATGTTATAGAACAAATAGGAACATACATTGATGGTAATGATAATAAATGGAAAGTATATCATATATATATGTATATACTTTATATAGATATGTATATATAACTTTATTCCTGGTTTTGTTGTGTAATATTCATGTTTACATAGGTAAGGATTTTTAAATATTGGTGATTACCTGTAAATGCTTCAATAAGTAAGCATAGATTGATAATCAAGGCAAATAATGATATTAAAAACTTACTGTCCTCCATCTATATATTATGAGAAATTTCAAAAAGATACAGAAGTGGAAAGAATAATACAATGCACAAACTTATACCTTCTATCTTGGTTCTTAGAGTAACAATTTGTTACATTTTTTCCTCTCTTTTCTCTCTTACATTTCTTACTATTCAATTTAAAGGTAAATTGTAAATGCTATTTTAACAGTAAATACTTTAGATTATATTTCGTAAGAGCATATTAGTCTCCTCCATCATCTAATATCCTGTCCATATTTCAGTTTACCTGTCGCAAGAATATCTTTCCCTCTTGAACTAGGATCTAGTGTAAGCTCAAACAGGGGAATTGGTACTCCTGATGACACTTGCTTGTAATAAAATGTTTTTAAGTTTCAAAAGCTGATATGTTTAACATATTATTTATATATCCCATTACACTAAACCAGTAGGTTTGCTACAGTTAAATTCCATCCAACCGTGTTTATCTTTTTTTCCTTGAAACCAAGGGAGATGCATTTTTCAGTAAATTTTAGGTGGAAATAAAGGAATTGAGTTATTGCTTGGTTGTATACACTACCTCAGTTTTCACCACATGCCTCTGACATATATTTATAGAAAAGGAATTTGAAGCCAGAGAGGCTAAAATATTTAAACCACATGATTAGTCAGTGGTAGAACTAGAGTTAAAAACCTAAGTTAATATAGTATTATACATTTTTCCAACGAAATGGGTGATTTCTTTTATATATATATGGGGGGAGGAAGAGAAATATTTTTGTCACATTTGCTAAATTGAAAGAACATATGAACTGCAACTTTTCTGGTTTTTTTTCCTTTGCTAAAGTTAATTCTGATATTAATTTGAACTCCTTAAATGTGCATTAACTGATAATGTCAAAACTGATAATGAAGTATCAGAGGGACACCCAGCCTGAGATAAAAAATATTTGCTGTAGATAAACCACATGTATAATAAGGAGGTAACTCTGTTCTAAATTTAAGTTTGTATTTTTTTTCATGGTCGTTTTCAGAGTTTATTGAAGAGCAAGTGCTGTATTCTACAAAGATTGAATGACTTTGCCAAATTGCAAGTGTTCTTTTTCAAAAGTTATCTGGCAAAATACATTAGTGAAAAAATAATTGACTTCTCAAATGTGCCACTCATTCTGTCATTCTATAAGGGTTGATAATAAATATTACATTATTCACAGTGTAGCTTTTTGATTACTTAAGATCTTCAAGCCTTCATTATATTGTGATGGAGTTTCTAGCTTCTTTCACAATCTCTAAAGAGGTAACTCAGATTAATACATTTCAGACTCAAGTTATTCTAGCAGGTCACACCTTGAGGGTCTGTGTAATAGGACAAGGAAAAAACTTCATTGTACAATAAAGAAGCATGTCTTACATCTGCACTTAGACTCAGTTCATTTCTTTTGACCTTGCCAACACTACAAGTTAGGTTCCCAGTGGTTTGACATGTATTTTGGGATGGATAATAAGCTATGGGTTCTTTAAATAAAATGTACATTTCTATTATTGGGGATTCCAACTCAGATTAAAAAATTCATCCTGATTTCCTTTTATCGATCGATGTGGTCATTGTCTGGGGGAAGAACATTGTGTGAGCGCTAATAAACCCTGTTTACTATGGGCTGTTTCACCAATATTCCCCAAACAGGCATACTGAGAATGGTTAATGTGTATAAGGCAACACGTTAATCACATGAACATCAACCTGGTATACACCTAGCACACAAAGATGCTGACTCAAACAAAAGTACTGATTTTTGTTTCTCTTTCTTGTTTCTTAATTTACACAGCTGATCATACCACCTCACTCCACCAAAGAAATATGTGTAATTTAGAAAAAAGTTTTTGAGGCTAATAAATTTTTTACATGATTACTGACTTATACATGACCTGAAGCAATACTGTGGAAGTATGCTTGACTTTCAAAGATATTAAAGAAAACAGACAAACCAGTAATCCTTCTCATAAAGAAGGGCAAGTATAGTAGAGATATTTTCTTTCACAAAAATAATTTTAACACAGCTGATCTTTTAAATCATTGCTTCATAGCAGGGTCAGGCCTTTCGTCTTAATTCTTGGAGATAACTTAGTTGCTTGCATTTCTGGTGGAAATTAAATCTACTCAAGGTAGTCTGGCACATCAGCAGGATAGTGGTCACTTCTCCATCTTAAAAGATTTAGAAAATCCTAGCCTAGAGGCTGAACTCAAAATTCTTTATCAAATACCAAAGAACTCAAACAAGTAAGTAATCCACTCAAACCTTTTTGTCAATCACTTTAACACTGGGGCTTGATTTCAGTCACTCTAAGCCTCTCCTTCCAAGTTGTAGTAAATCTCCAAGGCTTTATCTCTGGTTAGACTTAAATCAATAACTCATTCTTTTAGCTACTGAGTCCAGACCGCTTCAGCCTTTTCAATGTATTGCCCTAACCTTTGTGATTTTTCTTGCCTTTTCTTTTTTATTTTTTTGCCTTTAATTTTTTTTTTCCTTTCTATCCCTGAATAATTCAGATCTTCCTCTTCTTTTAATTCATCTAGTTGACATTCTTTGCAGGCAAAACTGGTTTATCCTAAAGTATTAATTGAATGAACTTTTGAAAATGCAGTATATATTATGTATGTGTAGGCATCTAAAGAAGATATTTTTAAGAAGAAAATTTTAGGGCTTACTTTTCTAAGTCTGAGAGTTTGCAATTAGGTTAACCACTAGGGAAAAACTCACATAGGTTTCTGTCCCTCTCTTGATTTCACTGATAAATATATCTGAACTAACACACACAACTAAGTAGCTGATTAATCAAAAATCTAGTATGGTAGTGCTTGTAGGATAAGTTTTAACTATTTCTGAATATGACTCTGCTGAACTTAAGGAAATGGCTATTGTTTATTATTTGTTTCATTTGTTTCCAGTTTGTATCCATGTGAAGAACTCTGCATTATAAAAAATCTAACTTTAGGCTAAAGTTGTTTGTATAGATTTTGAATCCTGAGATTAATTTGGTTAGGGCATCACAACTGCAAATATCATAAACTCATAATATGCTACCAGAATCTCTCAATGAGATTGTTACTGCATAACAGCATAAGAGGAACAATAGTAAGCAGCAAATGTGATAAACAGGCCTTCTCTGATATCAAACATTATGTTCTGAGATTTTCTCTTGGTTTTCAGTCGTTTCATTTTTATTTTCAAATAGTTGCCATTATTTGTTTCATTTATACTTGATGTGGGACTCACTGCATCTAAAGGTCAGAACAGTGAAAATAAAGGAAAAAGAGATAAAATCAGAGTGATTTTATTACCCAGCATGTGTCTATGGTCCTTGCAGCCTGTGTCTATGGCAGACTCTCTTGATTCTTAGCAAGCTCAAATGCCCTTGAGCTCTACTCAGTGTGCAAGCCAGATCTACTATCTTTTACCTCCACTTGTTTCTTCTTTCAGAAACATTGGAATTGGATCTTTAATGGTTTTACTCTGTCTCCTTTCAAAGAAGTTTGAGATAAAGATGGACTAAAAATGTTACTTTTTTTTTAATGCATATGTTCCCTGGGGTACTTTTTAATTTCCCTCTGTGAACCCAGGTGGATAATTTAAGCAATGCTACCGTAATTGTTGGATACTAGTGTCCAGGAATGGTAGGATATGGTTTAACTTAGAACCTCCAGTATTCCAGGCCACTTGGCCAAACATGAAAACATGACCTTCTTGTTTTTGTAGTTTGGCTTATTTCCAGTGGTTTAAATTAACCTAATTTCTGTCATCCATGATTTATTTTATAAAATAGCCAAAAAGTAAGTAATTTACATAAAACAGTTGTTACTATAATTGAACTCTGACACTTGGTTCCAGGCAGTCAATTACGTGTGATCAAGTTCAGACATCATAAGTGAAAATATAGTGAATTTATGCTTGTAGACTCTCTAACTAAAAGTAATACAGTCATTTGAAGACATATGCAGATAAAACTTGCCTTTTCATCCTCACTTACTTGAGACAGCATTTTATGAATTTCCTGTCACCACCCATCCTACTTTGGAAACAATCTTAAAGCAAGTTTCCCTCTTTTTATTGGAACTTAAGCTTGGAAACATCTATGTAGTTTGAGAGGTGATAAACCAGGACATTGTTCGCTGGTTTTTGGTTAATGACCTCGTCATTCATCGGTAACGTTAGCAAAGTGTTCGGTGTAGAACAGAGTCTCAAGGGACTTTTATTCTAAATGAATACAAAGGGAACATTTTCAAGCAGAGCTTTGCAGGCTTATGAAATACAGATAAGAACAATGGCCACATTGAATCTTCTTCACATAATTTTTGAGCCATTTTTTCATATCGTGATAAAACATACACTGTACTAGATGATGGGCGTAAATAATATGGCAATAAGTTGTATACACTTCTTTTTCATGGGACTGCAATCTGTGTCTCACCTTCTTTGCCTTCCTATGATAAATATTTTGGAAACTTCATAGAGCATTTAGTACCCAGTTTGTTAGGCAAATTGATTTTTTAAAAACTCTTGAGCAGAAATGCATGGCTTTCATTAAATTTTCTCTTTTATGTTGCTATCAGTAAGCTTGTGTGTATTGAAATATGTTTAATATTTGAACATTGGCCTTTTGCCTTTTTTTCAGTGTAAAAACACATTGATTTTTTCAATAAAATCAAAAGGAATTTGGAAAAAGAAGGAAAGATGAAAACAGTGCATGTTAAATGTTAACAAAAAACTTATCTGCCAAATTTTTTTTGTGTACTATATTTATTAAGTGGTACAAATAAAAAGTATGTAATTAGGACATATATGTTATGGATGTTTATCTTTATACAGTTTAAAGAATGGATATTCTACATCTCTGGAAGAGGACTATTCCCCCAGCCTCTAGAAATAGAAAGGATGACCACATACCTTCGTCTTCAATCATCTGTTCTTATACCTTTCCAAAATCCCACCAAAGAAGATGTTTTAATCGATATCATACTAACAGGTAAGTTGTTTTTCTTTTACTTTACATATGTTATTTTGTAATTATTAATCACACTTATTCTATTATAGAGTCCAAGCATTTTAGAGGTAGTGGACACTTCAGGGATCTGTTAGTTCAACAACATCATTTTATTAAAGAGAAAGTATACATGTAAGAGATGAAGTATCATGGCCAAAATCACAAGTCTAAATCACAACTCTAAATCCAACTCTAAAAGCGTAACGTGTAAGAGATGAAGTATCATGGCCAAAATCACAAGTCTAAACTCCTGGATCAGAAATTAGGAATCTGTGTACCAAGTCAAGTCCTTCTAATTTTATCTGGAAACCTGAATATGTAAATCAGTAAATTTGTACAATTCTTATGATATTACTCAAATATGCCAATGTTTATTCCTCAAAGTTTATAGAAATTCCAGTGTTCTAATTTTGTTTCCTTTGCCCCTTTTCTATATAAATAGACAGCATATTTGGATTAAATTTTGGCTCCAACCAAGCTTGTTCCTTTTTTCGTGTCATATTGAAGATGCATGTTTTTAAATTCAATTGTGTGAAGTGTTTGATCACTTTATATTAAATGACCAAATAATGTGGGTCTGAAATAAAAATCAACTCATTATAAGTTTTCTGAAACACATTTTAAATGTAATGTTGAACATTAATAATTTTAACTTTTCATCTATTTTTACTACTTCTACTAAAATTACAACTACTGTGATCCATTTTATAAAGTTCAATTTCAGGGCTAAAAGGAACACATGTGTTAAGGGTTTTGATATAAATAACCAATTTACTCTCCTGAATGGTTATCCTATTGCACTTCATGCTGCCATCAGGAGTATATTACAGACATAACTGCCTATTTTCTTGAACCTTGTAAGCCCTGAGTATCAGCATTCTCCTTAATTTCCAGCAGTCTCATTGTGGGAAAATTGTATCTTATCATCATTGCAAATTTTCTATTTTTTATTAATGCTGAAGCTGAACACTGTCATTTACCTGTTAGAGTTCTCATCTTTCCTGATCATCTCTTCATGCTTGTGGTATGAAATAAGAAAAATTAAGAACATAATGTCATCTCATGTAAAATTCCCTTATGAATACTTTGGTTATGATGAGAAGGAGAGACATGCTGTTTAGTAAAACTTGACTGCAGGCTCAAGGAAGTCAGTACTTTAATGTGGAAGAGACTTGAGCATATATATAAGCAGAAGGAAGAAGCCAGGGTTGAGAAAGAGTTAAAGCTATAAAGGACATAGGGTTTAACCAGTGGGCCAAGGCTCTGGGAGGACTGGTATCAGAGTTGAGGTAGAAGGAAGAGCTATGAACAGGAGGGGCATTCTACTTTTGAACAGGTGGAGGTAAGCTAAAACAAATGTCAATGTAGATAAATTGTAGGTAGTAGAGGGGCTTTGGAATTAAGAGCAGTTGGATTTATATTTTCATCTGCTGAGAAAAGGAGATACAGTAAGAGATTTGAAGAGTGGCACAGTGGGTTGAAATAACTGCTGGAGGGAAAGGAAGATGGAACTGACAAAATTCAAATAGAAAAGGTATTGTATTTGGCTGGAATTGGAAACCACAAATTTAGGTAGGCGCCAAGAAAGTATGTGTTTGTAAACTTTGTACCAGTTGTAGGGCTTAGAATTCCTGGTGTGGGAACACACAAGGCTGATTAATGGAACTTTCCAGGGAATGAAATTTTCAAGGCAGCTGCATAGCTATAAGAGTGTTATAAAAGCATATTAGGTCAATATTTTAACATTAAAATAAATTGTGAAATAATTTGTGGCTTCTTGATTTTCTTTAATTGGTAAAAAATTTTTTCTACTATGTAACAGAAAAAAACAGTAAGCTTGATAATTAAAAATGTATTAGTCTTCTGTAGTTTAAAACAGTCTTTTTTAAGTAAACTCACTCTCTCGGGTGAATGTTTAGACTCTTAGGTTCTCCCCCTTCTTCCTTCAACCCATGGAGTCTGGGGAATAAGAAAGACACTGACCTCTGATATCCTTCTCTCTTCCACTTTCTCCATTAGTTTATGAAAAGATTCCTCCTTTCCTTTTCTTGGTGATGGAGTCTCTCTGTCACTCTGTCATAACCTCCTCCTTCTTTCTTTTGTGGACTCTATTTTTTTTTTCTAGCCACCATGTACATGTCTTCTTGTAATCATATTTCTTGGCAACCTGGCCTCATAATTTGGCCTGAATTGTTGAAGGGCCACAAGGAAATATGACTGACAAGAAGAATAAAAATATTTAACACATATGCCAAATATACTCATTAGAGAAAGTACTACATTAATACCTTCTCATTTAAATATTTGTAAATGTCTTAAAATTATTTCATGGTAGGACGATGGAATACCTTGCTGTCTTTCAAAAGAAGATGTAAATGTTCCTGCAGATGCTACATAATTCACAGAATCCCCTTAGGGAGGTTGATAGGAAGACTCAATATAGCCCCAAGAGAGTGGTTGATGCGTGTGAGAGATCCCACAGTATTTCAGATCCTGCATTCCTCATCTCTCTTTCAGATAGATAGATAGACAGACAGACTTTATAGATATTTAAGATATACAGATGAAGATATCTTTCAAAAGTCACTGTTTTTCCAAGAAGGCAACATTTTTAGAATTGTAAACTCATCATCAAACTTTTATATTGCCCAATTCTCTAATGTCTTTTCTTCTGCTATCTTGGCTGTTTTCATTTTAATCACTTCTCCCAGATATATTGCCCTTTGATATTCAAATAATCTATTTATTATCTTTAATTAAATTCTGTTTAATTTTTTAATTCTACTGTGTGTTGTCTATACATTCTTTCAGTTGACCATTATGCAAGGCAAGGTATCAAAAAGATTATATTTGAGGGATCTATTCATATCTGAATCTATGCCAACTTAAAAATGTAATGAGATAGAGAGGCTAGAGAGGAGATGGCCTAAACACCTGGAGAATACTAGAGATGTGTCCAAAGCACACCATTAATGAGTCCCACGAGGACCAGAATGCTACAGAAAAGCTTTCAAATAGCATAGAAAACTAGGATTTGTTATGCATCCACTATGTACCACACTTAAGCTCTATAAATGTGACTATACCCAATCTTTACAAAATGACTCTTGGAGGTTTTTTCAATGTGGAACCTGAGGCTTAGAAATTTCCTAAAGCCATGCAGTGGGTAAGTGATGGAACAGGTTCTTGAACTCATCTTCTCCAGGACCACCTCACTGTCTTTCTAAGTTGTCTGCTTACAGATGGTGCTTTAAAAGCCCCATACTGGATTAACAGATGCAAACTATTATATATAGAATGGATAAACAACAAGGTCCTACCGTATAGCACAGGGAAGTATATTCAATATCCTGTGATAAGCCATAATGGAAAAGAATATGAAAAAGAATATATATATACGTATAACTGAATCACTGTGCTGTACAGCAGAAATTAACACAACATTGTAAATCAACTATAGTTCAATAAAATAAATTTTAAAAAATAAATAAAAAAATAAAAGCCCCATACTGATAAGGCTCTAAAGAAAGGCACTTGCCCTTCTTTTTGCTTCCTCCCCCCAGATCTCAGGGAAAGAGGCCTCCCTGCATCCTATCAAAGGACCTCAAGAAATGCCCCTGACTACCACTCCTTTCACATTTTCTCAGCTCTTCGGGACTCTCCTTTCTCTTTTTAACATTGCCATCAGACCCTAGCTCACATATGCTCAGATTTCCCACCTTGGCCGCCTTATTCGGCCAGGACATGTACCCTTCCTCAGCGACTGGTATCCATGGACTCAATTCCCACAACCCTCTCTCGTCAGTAATTATGCCCTCCACCCCAGCCCCCTACTCTTAAGTTTCCTTCCTACTTAGCTGGAAGTAAAAGTGGAAAAAGGGAAGGTAGCTGTGAGTGGGAAGCAAGCATCTGAGTTGAAACATTAGAAATTAGGGCCCAGTGTATACATTAAGAATTTAAGGACCCATCTCCATTATATGTATGTGTGTGCCCTTGTTCATATAACCGTATTCCACACCTGCTACTTTATATGCTTGCTAATGGCAGGGGTTATATTAACTCATAGATTTGCTCCTAACTAAATGAGTATTTCAGTGTTGGCATGTATGTTGATAAAGCAGAAGTTGAATATTCAGTCACTGTTTATTGAGCATCTGTTTTGTGCTGAAAACTGTCATATGCACATTTCAAAGCTACCTCATGTGTGGGATATACGTACACACAAAAATATATACACATTGTATTTTGATTTTGTGTGGTATTCTACTTGTGAAATATCACTGTGGGTTATATACCTAAAAGTTGCATAAATGAATGAAGCAGTAATAGATGTATGCAGAGTAGTTGTTTTGATTATTTCTGTTAAAGTAGCTGTAGTCTTGAGATTATTTGATCTTTTACTTAATACAAATTTAAATGCAATATTAGTGATTTGATTCAAATGTTTAAGTATAAGTGGATTCTTTTCCAGACATTAGTAGTTTTATTGAAGAGCAAAACAGAATAACAGCAGGGATAAAGGTATGCATACCAGTTAACATATTAGTTTTACAAATATCAACTTCCATTTTGAGGGTTGATAAAATATAAACAAGGTACTATGTTGAATTGTTGTTGACTCAGGTTGATTATGACCATGGTGTTCACTAGTAATATAGTAATAAAGCAAACAATATAACACAGTTACGATAAGTTAATCACACTTACGGGATGTGGAGAGGCAATACCCAGTGCATTTGATTTCACATGTTTGAATTAGTTTATGAAAATCTTGCCCCTGGTGGCCCTCTGAATCTTATCTGAAGTACCTCCAGAGTTGAATAAATATTTATGTTAAATATGTGGTGATCATTGTACATTGCCAGTCAAGGTGTGCATAGCTTAATACATAAGAGAGAGAAATAGGTGTAAGAAAAAGTCCCCCGCTCTCAAAATCTCTCCCAAATTCAGACAGTCAACTATTTAAATATTTGAATTAATAAACATCACTGGGAGATTTGAGATTGGTGGGCAGGAAAGTTGGAGTATCAAATATATAACAGTCTATTTATACCTTAGTTTAATTGGATTATTTGTCTTAGTTTGCTTTGCTCATAACAAAAAGCTAACACTCATACTATGGAAAAGTAGACGTGAAATTACTGTTACAGCCACTTTTCAGACAAGTAATCTGAGACTCAACTTGCTTATAATTGCTTTAATTATTTTTAGATACTGTTTGGGAGCCTTAATATTTGGAATTCCTTTTTTCTCACTTAGTAGCTTTCAAAATTCAGTAAGCAGTAATTGGAAACTTATCAAAATTTAGATTCTCAGGTTCACAGTTATTCTGATTCATTACGTCTGGGGTAAGACCCTACCATCACAAGTTATTCCAATGTAGGTTGTCAGAAGACAGCACTTTCAGAAATATTGCTCTTTACGCAATGGTCTTGAAATATATTTTAATATCATACACCTCAATTAGTAAATATTTTTCAGCATTCACTTCAATGTATGCATATTTACTTGTGAAATATTTACATATAGCATCATCACCTCATATATTTAATGTCAGTAAAGCTTATCTCCTTTCCATAGAGAATTAACTATAATTTATAATGTTTCCCCCATGACCCAGTAGTTCAACTTACACAAATCCCATTTTAAAGATAACAAAATGTGCTTCCATTTAATTAAAGCGATAGGAATTTTTTTTTTTGCATTTAGTCTTTAGTCCCTTACCCACAAGACACAACTTTTTATTTTGAAAAATGTCACACCTACAGAAGATCATAGTACAATGAATAGTCCTATATTTTTCATACAGATTCATCTGTTTCATCAATTGTTAACTTTTGTGGAACTTGCTTTATATCCTGTCTCTATCTGTAGATATATAATTTCGTCTCTAAAGTATGTATGGCCTTAGAAAAAGGACTTTCTCCAACATAATTGCAATGCCATTGTCATACACTAAGATTTAACCTAGATACATTAATATTTTTAAAATATTAAATATCCACAGTAAAACTTCTCCAATTGTCCCAAAAATGTTCCTTATAACTTTTAAAAATGTTCTTTTTTCCAGTCTGGGATTCAATCAAGGATTATTCATTTCATTTGGTTTCCAATCTCTTACATCTCATTTAATCTAAAAATTCCCTTCTACCTTGTTTTGTCTTTTATGGTATTGGTATTTTGGAGAGTCCAGGCCAGTTGTCTTGTAGAATATTGCATGTTATGGATTTCTTTTTTTTTTTTCTGTACAAAAACTTCTTTGTCTTTATTTCATATTACATATCTTGGAGGTCATATGATATTAAAAACTACCTAAATATATTTACAGCTCCATAATGTTACACTGCATTGATGTACTTTGATTTATCTTATCTTTGTTTCTTCATTATTCAATTCAGATTAAACATTTTGGTAAGAATATCACATATCGTGTACTTCTCATTGCAACACATCCGGAGGCACAAAGTCCCATTATTGGGGATACTAAGTTTAATCACTTGGTTAAGGTTGTGTCTGCCAGATCTTTATATTGTAAAGATTATCTTTTCCCTTTATAACTAATAAATAATTTGGGGGGGTGTGATAATTTGAGACAATGTGAATAACCTCTTCCCTTACAACCCTTCATTTGATGGTTTTAGTATCCTTTCAGATATGCTACCAGTATCAATTATTATGTCCATTATCCTTGCTATTTTTTATTAGCTGAGATTTTTAAATTAAAGAAAAAGCTTTTTCTCTGCTTCTCTCCTCCCCCCAACTCTTTTTATTTTTAAGTACGAGTACAGATTCATGGATTTTTTTAATCTTTTATATTTCAGCATTTATTGTTTTCAAATCCCCATCACATTATCATATTTAATCACTGAACATTTAATTTATAAAAATGTGAGGGGATATAAATTCAGAAGACACAAGCTGTGTGACCTTGGGTAAGGAACTTTTATTTTTTTGGCTTTTGTATCTCCTAACACTGGGGGAGGTACCAGGTAATCTCTGAGCTTGCTTCTAGCTGATGATTCTATGATTCTTTGACCACTGCATGTGTATCGTTTGATGGCCCACTCTTTATTCAGGGGAGGCTCCTTGATTTCTATCATTATCATTATATTTCTGAGTAATGTCCCTGAGTTTGGAAAAACAAAAACAAAGCCAGATGTTAACAGAAATGACTTTGACACCTACCTCTTCCTTCTCTGGATTTCTCTGTATCCAGATCTCTAGGAGGAACTTGTGGCTCTTATGAGTAATTCAAAAATACTAGAGCTAATATTTGTACAAATCCATAGCTATTATATCAATAGAAAAGAATAATCTCTCACTCCTTTTCCTTTTTCTTCTTGCATTGAAGACTATTGAACTTGTTTGACGCATTTTTGAATTATAGCAAATTTTTATGGTTTTTGAAAAGACATTCATTCAAAGAGTAGTGCCAGAGGGACTTCCCTGGTGGTTCAGTGGTTAAGACTCTGCGCTTCCACTGCAAGGGGCATGGGTTCTATCCCTGGTGGGGGAAGTTCCACATGACCTACTATGCGGCCAAAAAGGAAAAAAAAAAAAAAAAAAGAAAAGAGTAGTGCCAGAGCAGACTGGGAAAAGACAGTTCCAGACCTTTTTCTTTTTTATTTCTTTCTATTACGGATTCCCTTATGGTCCAAAGAACACAATCTGTATGATTTAGAGTATTTTAAATTTGTTGAGGTTTGTTTTATGACCCAGTATATGGTCTCTCTTGGTGAATGTCCCATAGGACTTGAAACAAATAAGTATTCTGCTGTTGTTTTATGGAGTGTTTTACATATCTCATTCAAATTCTCAGTTAATTTTGTTATTTGGGTCTTCTGTATCCTTGCTGATTTTCTGACTAGTAGTTTTACCTATCACTTGGTGAGAGGGGGATATTAAATCACACAACTATAATGGTGTATTTATTTCTTCTTTCCCCTCTATTGAATTTTGCTTCATGTAAGTTGAGGCTTTGTTATTTGTTATAGACACATTAGTATTATATGTCTTCCTGGTGTATCCATATTTTATAATTATGTATTGCCCCTCTTTGTCTCTAGTAATTTTCTTTTCTCTGAAGTTTGCTTTATATGATAGTAATGTAACCATTTTTGTTTTTTAAAATTAACATTTTCATGGTACATCTTTTATCATCCTTTTTCTTTCAAACTACCTATGTCATTAAATTTGGAGAAGTCTAATTTAGACAGAACATTGTCGGACCATGTTATATATAAATATTTCAACTCTACCCTGGCTAGCTACCCTTTCCCTCAGCCTGCTACCCCAACAAGAGAATTGGAGTGCCGCCTGTTTCTACCAAGCAAGAGATAGAAGATCACCTCCCCTCCCCTTTATTTTTCTGCCCCTCTTAGTTGATCTGGGTTGGAGACTCGTTCAGTGCCTTGTCCAGTATATATGAGAGGCAGTATGGAAACCTGGAAACTCACCACCATGTCGTTCCTCAAGTCCCAAGGTCCCTAAGCAGGCTGCCTTCTTCTTTCATATTTCAGAGTCTCCCCATCCTTGTCTGTTGTGTGTTATGTCTGGCAATTTTTAGTTGTAAGAGGGGGAGCCTAGGAGGAACGGGGCTACTTCATTTTTGTGGATATTTATTATTATTCTTTTAGACACTCCCTAATTTGGCCAGTGGGACCCTTTACAAGACAATCCCTAAGTCCTTTTGATCGTCTTCGTTAGTTTTTGAATATTTTGTTACTTTCTGGCAGTATAAGATGTTCTAGTTTCACCTAGCACTCAACTTGCTGTAAAACTAGAATTCGGCATTTTTCAATGGTTTGCTATACAGAGACAAGGTATTTAGTGTCCAAGATATGGGCACTAGATGTGCTCATGGCTGCTAGGATGTTCCTTTCAGGGGACAGAACAAAGAAGTATAATTATTAAAATAATTATTAAAAACAATTATCTCATACTGATACCTCCTATTCCGATCCTACACCATAGGGTTCTTCCTCAATTCACCTCACTTTCTCTTCTCCCATGTGAAAAACCTCACTCCCAACACATCAATTCAGTACCCATTTGCTCTATCATACCTATATACCCCTTATATTTTCTAAATTACTATATTCTTAACTACCAAGAAAAAGAGAGAGAGAGAGAAGAAAAGAAAAAGGAACTGAAAACTACTAAATCTAAAGCTATCTTTGCAGTTGATTTTTCCTCCTGGAATATATTATACTACAATAGAACAGTCAGAGAACTATGGCCAAAATATTCTTTAATTAATTCTTTATTCTGTATAGTTTTGTTGTCAATTTATATAAAGATGGATTCTTTAATTTTTAATTTGAATTCAGTTTTACCTTTGCTTTTTCACACTTTCTAAATTTATTTTTGAATTTGTAAAACACGTATTGTTCAAAACTCAAAGCTATGTAAAATGTTCTACTTAAAGAAATCCCATTCCCATAACTCAACCATCCACCACTTTCTCAAACAATCATATAGATGACATCATCATTTGATTCTGATTTATCCATACTGTGTTTATTTTTGCAAAAATGAGTATATATGAATAAATGCATATGTACACACATGGTTCTGTTTCATCCTCTATCTTACACAAAGGTAGAATACTGTATAATTTCTTTTGCACCTTGCTAACTCCACCTAATTATATGTCTGGAATCCTAGTAAAATAGTTAATAGACATCTTTCTCATAGATTTTTATGACTTTTTAGTACCTCAGTTTTTTTCCTGCACTATTGTTTATACACTAGTCTCCAGTGCATAGATCTTTTCATTATTTCTAATAATTTGCTATACAAATACTGCTATGCAAATAATGCCTTTGTATATTTAAGGTGTATTTCTACAAGTAGTATTGATGGGCAAAATGGTAAATATATATACAATTTTACTGTATGTTACAAAAATCCCCTTCTTAGAAGTTGTAACACTCCCATTCCTTTCCAAGGCATCAGCTGATATCTAGTTCAATATACTTAAAATTATAAATTTCTGTGCTGACAGAGTTTTTTACTTTTTATACATGGTAGCACTAAAAGCAAGTACATGTTATGTAGCCCATAAGCACGTTTTGAAAAATTGATTGATTTTTGCATATATTAGTTTAAATTATTAACATTGCAAAAGTGTATATTTATACATGTGTAAATATTAACTACTACACTCCATTTTTATGTGGTAGGTTCAAACAGGCTCTCAGTAATATCTTTTATTTGAATAGTTTAAGTTAAAATTCCAAGAATTTATGAGTTGATTTTATAATATTTTTTGAGTATTATAGAGAAAATCATTAATAGTGTTGAATGTGTTCTTCAAAAATGCCATTTAAATCTCATCTTAAAATGTACTTTGAAAATGATCATCTCAGAAATTTCCCATTAGAAGGAAGTTTTGATTCTGTTTCAATCTCCACTGATGTTTTTCCTCTTGAATGTGACATTGAAGTGTAATATCTCTTTATATTTTTTTTGATTAGGTCAGGAGAAGCACAAGCGTCTTGTCCTGGCTCCATACTGGGACAGCTTCCTCGAAGAGACTTCTGCCTTCAAGCTTAGTGGTCTGAGTCACACAAAAGGTACAGTATTTCTGCCTTATATTCTGTCATTCTGTATGCTATCGCATTTCAGAGATGATGAAATATATGTCTTGTTGTCTTAATAAATATTTAATGAAAATTAAATGTACAAGTTAAAAATTTTGACACAAATTTTAGTAAGTTGATAGAAAAACATGGAGAGTATAACCTTTACATATAGTCATTATATCTTCACTTTTTTTTTTCATTCCTTATCGCATGAATACAACTTGCAAAAAATCTTATCTCTGAGATTGTGAATGGTTGAATGTCATGCCACTTAATACATAACTGTGTGAGTCAAAGAAGATTTTGGAAAATTAAAAATACCTAGTGTGCTAAAGCTGCTCGCACTTATGAAAATAATTCCATCTTTGCAAAGCTGACAATTCCCTGAAAATGTATTATAGGGTGTACATGTATTAGTAATCCCAGCTGCATATTGATGAATAGGAAAAAAAAAATCTAAGGCATAAGAAATAATGAATTTGCTTAAAAATCTAAAGCTCACAAAATATTAATTTGCTTAAAATACTTTTCATTACAAAAAACTAATCATAATAATTATTGTACATATAAAATACAAATTATCTTAACATAATTATTACAAAAATAATAACTAAAATCAGTAACTACTACTAACATTCCAATATAAGTGGGTTCATGACTTTCGTTTATATTTACTATAGTCATTTTTATTAGCATCCTGAACCTCATTAATTTATTTCATTTGATACTCACAACAACTCCATTGTATAGGTGTTATTATTATTATTATTGAATCAAGGAGATTGCAATTCAGAAAAATTAACTTACACAAAATCAAAACAGTTGCTTACTGGCAAAGCCGAACTACCATATGTCTGATTTCAACATCTTTGTTTTCTCTTTCTTTGCAATGTATTAAAAGGAGTATGAACTGCAATTCACAAAAGAGGAAGTACCGCTGTCCAAATAATGACTGAAAATATGTTCAAAGTCCCTAATATTCAAATAGATCTTGATTTAAATGATAGCCAGCTAAGTTTTCTTTTTCCTTTTTAAAAAGAATTTTTCTATTTCAATTAAACTGTGATGAAATTGGAACAAACACTGATTAGTGGAGTATAAATCACTACATAATTTCTGAAAAGCACTTTGTGTAATGTATATAAAGAAACTTAGACATTATCACGTTTTGGACCCAGTAATTCCAATTCCGGTGAGATCTTTACAAGAAATAATCAAAAGATGGATTATTTATCCACAGAGATGTTTGATATTGAATTATTTATAACAGCAAAAAATTGGAAATCACCTCAATGCCAAATAACAACTTTGTTGTATTTGTAGTAACTATTTATATGTCTGCTTATATTTTAATTTTACTTATCCATTAAATGTATGAGACATTTTCTTTTTTTTTCATTTTTTCCATTGATTCTGCACTTTCAAAGCCTTTCTACATTTAAGTCAATTGAAACTTCACCTCTATTTTCTTTTTTTCTTCTCCTTTGTTTATAATGGGGAAAGAGTTATAGGTAGGTAGGTATCTTTTTCATTTGCTCCTTTAATTCATCCAGATTTTGCTTTTTCGCTCTGTAATTACAATCTAATTTGATTCCACCTTAATTAGCAAGATTTCCATCTTTTAATTGAATAATAATTATTATTCTGTTGTTATTTATTTTTGCAATGTGACATCCTATATTCAATCATCTATACTCTGTTACATAGATCTGTATTTCCGGTCTTGTTCCAGTGCCATATGGTTTAAATCCTACAGGTTTATGTTTTCTTATTTTATTTCTATTTTCTCATTATCATTTAAGTCATTTCTTTCCTTTTATCATCTATTTATCCTTCTGGAAAAAAATTTAGAACAACTTTTTAACAAGTTCTGAAAAGTCCCAGTAAACATTTGATTGAAATTACATTAAACCTATAGACAAATTTGGGAAGAACTACATCTTTACAATATTTAATCTTCTTATCCATGACCACTTATTTCCTCAATATTTTTGAGCACAGTATTTATAAATATTAATAAAGTTCATTTTTCCATGAAAAAAACATAAAGTTTCCAGTGGCAGTACTTTTATTTAAATAATACAAATAATGGGTAAAGGCGGTCAAAAGGTAAATAAATTAATAAAATGGCAGGGAGTCATTCACTCTAAACATAGAGTATGGGAATTATGGAAATTATTGTTTCTTTTACCAAAGTCAACAATCTTATTGCATTAGTTTATAAAATTTTCATCTTTGTTTACTAATTTTGGACTACTTATATATTGAAATGACTGCTTATTTTTTGTTTGTTTGTTTCTTTTTAAACTCCTGGTTCTTTATTCTGCAGCAAATGATTTTTAAGATATTTTCAAATTAAAAACTAACTAAATAATCCAGTTAGCAATTATATGTAATGTAATTTCTATGCAACACAGAGACCAACATTTTGTGTTCCATTTAAAAATTTTCAAATTTGAAAAATTATAAATGTACTTTCTTTTTTTTAAATTTTGCTTTGTATATTTTAAGGCAATGCCGTTTGGTACATAGATATTTATTTATTTTTTAATATTTATTTATTTATTTGGCTGTGCCAGGTCTTAGTTCAGCATGTGGGATCTTCATTGCCATGTGCGGGGTCTTCGTCGTGGCATGCGGGATCTTTAGTTACGGCATGCGGAATCTTTAGTTGCAGCATGTGGGATCATTCGTTGCAGCATGTGGGATCTTTAGTTGAGGCATGTGAACTCTTAGTTGCGGCATATGGGATCTAGTTCCCTGACCAGGGATCGAACCCGGGCCCCCTGCATTGGGAGAGCAGAGTCTTAGCCACTGGACCATCAGGGAAGTCCCTAAGCATACTTTCTTAATTTATATTGTTCTTGCTGTCTTCAAATGGTTTTCAAATTTAATGCCGTCTTTGCTTTATTTTTCAACTAGCAATGGACAACCCTGGCTGTGCAGTGGGTTGACAGTTCCAAATATATTCTCTGCTTCTGTATATAATAAAATCTCCAGAGGGGTTTGTTTATTTTCAAGAAATTTGTTATTTGCTCTGGTATTCTTATATGTTATAATATTAGTGTTATGGATATCCCTGATGATTTGGGGAGCATAAACAGTAAGGGTACAACAGAAATGGGATCTCTGTTTCTTACACTGCTATCGACATTTTTAGAGACTTTGGGATTCATTGACCATATTGTAAAAATTGCTTCGAGGGAAAACCTCATATACCATATAAAGCATATGTATCCTTAAAACTAAGTCTTTCTACATCTACATGATCTCAGATGAATTGATTGAGTGGAGAGGTTCTAAACTTGTATCGTCCAGTTTGCCAAGTAATGTGACAGTGCATTCAGTTCAATTCAGTTAAGTGCTAGGCATTAAAGGGAAACCAAGTGATAGCTGGTAAGACTAGCATATATTCCTCAAATGGAATGCTGCTGCTTCAGTCCATGGTAAGCTGGTCTGTGCATCATCCCAGTCACAGCCTGACTTTACCAACATTTTGCTCTATATATGACAAAAGGAAATGGATAAAAATAATTTCTGCAAATACTCCTCATATTAACTTCTTTCTGAAATTTTAAATTCCTTTGCATTTATGAAATTCCTTAATAAAATTGGATGGGTGGGCGGGTGGGTGGATGGATCGATAGATGGACAGATGAATGGATGGATGGATAGATACATACATAAATACGTACATACATACATACCAAGACAAGAACTCTAGCCATTGACACTATTGTTTTACATTGGAAAAAGATGTTCACATCCATTTCATTCCTCCAAGGAAACATTTTTGTTTTCCTAGAATTTTTCTTCCTTAGAATGAGTTCCGTACTAGGCTATAGATAGCTAAATACTTCATTTTGTTTTTAGTAGTTTCACTGTTATTTTCATTATCTTTCTTTCAAAACTGGTGACAGAAACTAGGCAGGAGTTTAAAAAAAAAAAAAAAGGGTCTTCCTGTCAGCGAAGAATCTTAACCTGCCAGGTTTTCAGTTTGAAGCTCATTCTTGTCTACACATCTAATTAGGTCGAGTAACCAAAAATGAGACAAGAGTATAGGTGAATTGTGATCTGAGAAGCCATCCTTCTACAACGCTGATACATGTATAAGAGTTGCAATGTTCCTTTTCTCTTTTACTAGGAAGTAATCAAATGTCACTGAAGCCAAATCAAAATTAAACTCTTGAGAAAAAAAATCTTAGCTGAAACATTTTCCTGGGTCCTCTGACTGTGATAGTTTAAAAAAAATGGGGGTGGGTGGATTAGCATTATTATATATCATAGTGTAGCGCTGGAGAGTAAGGTACTAGTTTACAAATCTATATATGTATAAAATTAGACGTAGGACTTTAGTAAAGGAGTCAAGCTGCAGGGATAGGGCAATAGACTTGCAGTGTGAGAATCTGTGTTCTGGTTTTGACTGTAACATGGAAAAGCTGTGTTAGCTTGCGCTGGTTTCTGTACTCTCTAGACCCTGTTTTGGACATCAGAAGAAATGAAAATCAGTTTCACCTAATAGGATATTTTTTGAAGAACAAACGCAGTTGTGCATGTGAAGAAATGTCTAAACACTAAAGGTATATACAAGTATTGTTTATTAGTATTACTTGTATAGGTGACAATAGGTAAACCCAAAGGTGGATTCCTGATTTTCTTCAGTTTTAGATGAAACAAGACCTAGTACACTGCCAGTACATGCCAGGAAATATATTTCTGAAAAATGAACAAAGAAATAAATAGCAGTTATTTTTCTTCTGAAATCCATTTGTTCTTTAGGTGACACAGTTATGAGACAAATGATTTTAATTTTCATCAACTACTCATTGATGAAACAGTCTTGTTACCTTGGTGAATACCTTTTCTAGAAAAGGATATCTTACAGGACAGTAGATATCTATTTCTGTATTTATATCCATATTTTAAGAGTATCCAACTTTGTAGATATCTATATCTATAACTATATTTAAAAAATAATTCAAACTTGTTCTTCCTTTTGATATCCCTAATCCTTTACGTATTCTATTCATTCAACATTTTAATTTTAAAAAATCAGCAAATTCATATACCACTTTCACAAATTTTGGCATTCCCTTGTATCACCTATATAATAATTTACCTAATTGTATTTTAATAGAAAGCAGTGTCACTTGTCATGAGCGGTAGCAATGTACTCTGTTCCAGGAACTATTTTAAGCACTTTACAAATATTAATTCATTTAGTCTTCACAACAACCCTATGAGATAGATTCTATTAATACCCCTATGTTAGAGATGAGTATACTGAGACGTGTAGGAGTTATATCCAAGATCACACCCACAGTATGTGCTGGAGCTTGTGCTTGAATGTAGGGCTTGGACTCTTACTCAACTACAAAATACTGTTATAAATAGAAGACAGCTTTAAAACGTCAATCAGTAAATAATAAAATAAAAATTTTAAATATCTGTCCAACTTTCACTCAGAAGTATCTTAAATGTCACTGTTGCAAAAAAGGTTTTCCTGGGAAGCAGTCTCTGAGAAGGAGGTGAGCATGCAGGAATTGTATTAGGGAGAAGTGTATGAGGATCAACAGTACTGGGGGAAGAAGAGGATGAAGCAAAACTGAACAGAGGGAGGTGGGGACAAAGGTGTCATTTCACAGCCTGGCAAGCACCAAAACTAGGATAGTTCTTCAGAGTTTCCCCAATTTGGGATGAGGAAGCCAGGATTTTATATCTCATTTCCTCACCCACAACCCTCCCATCCCCCATCCCATCAATCCATCATGAAATGTAGTCTAATGCTGGAAAGGAGTTTAACCTTGGTCAGGTGACTCTCTTCGGCTGAAGGCAATTCTCCCAGAAAGTTGATATCTAGGTACTGTATACTGGCAATAATCTTAATAGCTTGGGACATAAAGTCATGAAGATATGTTCCTCTTTTTACTAGAAGCATTATTCAGTTTTCCTGATACTTTTCTCAATAATTTTAAATATGATAAGATATCAGAGTCAAGGTTCATTTTATTCATTATGTGTACCTAATTGTCCTAGCACCATTTAAAGAAAAAGCCATCCTTTCTTAAATTGCAGTGACACTTTTCTCCTAAATCCATTGGCAGAATGTATATGAGTCTCTTTCTGTACTCTATTCATTTCTAGTTGTCTATTCATATATTTTTGCACCAATACCATATGTCTTAAATACTATAGCTATATGGCAATTCTTAACATGTAGAAACGTAAATCCTTCAAATTTTTCCTCTTCTTCAAGATTTTCATAGTTATTCTAGATCCTTTGCACTTTCATAATAATTTCAGAATCAGCTAGTAATTTCCAAACACACACAGGAACACAGATACACACACATACCCCCGTGAGGACTTCGAATTGTATTGAAACTATACATTGATTTGGGGGCAACTGGCATCTTAGAAATACTGACTTATTGAGTCTTTCAATCCAAGAACATGGTGTTTCTCTCCACCTAATTTACCCAAATGGCTATCTATTTCTTCAAGATTTATTTAAAAGCCCATCTTATCCCTACTGATTTGACATGCCAACATTATCATAGACTGCCATATGTACTTGGGTTCTTTCTGGGTTATGTCTACTATTCTACTGATCTGTCTTTTAGAGCCAAAACTACACTGTTTTAATTAGAGAGGCTTTATAATGTGCTTTAATACATGGTGAAGATGGCTCTCTCATATTGCTTTTCCTTTCTAAGATTTTATTGGCTGTTCTTCCCTATTTATTTATCTGTAGGAACCTTATAATAAACTTGACTACCTCCAGAGAAAACCTGATAGAATATTTACTGGAATTAAATTTATAATTTAAATTATGACTCTATACATGTAAGAAGAAATGACATTTCTGTGATATTGAATCTTTGTATCAATGTCATTTTATGTATTTTCACTAGTTCAGCAGCTTTGTGCCTTCAAAAACATTTAAATTTTATTTTTTAAATGTTTTTTGCATGTGTTCTAATGGACAAATCATGCTTAAAACCACTTTAGATCACCTTTTAAAAAAGTGATAGTATTAACAATATATCTCATTATTTTTGTGATATTAGAGCAACAGAAAATATACAATTTGTTGTCACATAATATAAGCTACCTTTATGATCATTTATACTTAATATTTTATTACTGATTTTAAGTGTAACAGCTCACTATTATATTTTCTCTTATTGCTTCCCAGATAACAAAAAAGGCTTTGCTTAAAATAACGCTTTACTCAAGAATAGAAAACCTTTAGTCATTTTAATGAGAACGGGTAATATAATTAAAAGTACTCATATAATGACTATCATATCGCTTTAGTACTCTTGATATTCCATGATGCAATGGTAAAAGGATTAGCACACTATTCAAAACATTTTACACAGTGTAAATAATTTCTGTAAGGACTAATGAAATTTTATCTTCAATTTAAAAGAAAATATTTAGAGCCTTAACTTAGATTGTTGTCCACAGAGTAATTGCAATGTTAGGGAATCCTACTTCTGGTTAGATAAAGATTCCTGGCAGAAAAGCACATAGGGACGATACATTTAACTGTGTTGCTCTATTTATATTTTTCTTTAAAACATCAGGCCTTTGTTTTTCCACATAATTTTCTATATCTAATTGAAACTAATCAGATATGATTTTAGTTAGTGTCATTTTTATGTGACTTTTAAAAATGTCAGTATTCTATTTTAGCTTTATTTAAATATAGATATGTAGGTAGACAGATAAATGTTAGGTAACATCCCCTTCTTTGAAAATTAATGCCTCTGTTGTCAACATGAAGCCATTCAGTTGGCTAATGTAAGAAGGCCATTGGGTTCCATGAAGCAGAACTTTCAGATCTAACATTAATGTTTACATTTGACTTTTTGTAAATTGCATTTTCATAACTTTTGCCAATTTTTAATGATACTACATTGTTTTACATCTGCCATTAATTTGTAAAACTTTTCCATATCATTAATTTAAAAACTTTTTAATTGAAGCACAGTTGATTTACAATATTGTGTTAGTTACAGTTGTACCAGCAAAGTGATTCAGTTATATATTATATATATTATGTATTATCTTTCTCTGTCTAACTTACTTCACCTAGTGTAATGCCCTTGAGATCCATCCATGTTGTTGCAAATGGCAAGATTTCATTCCTTTTTATGGCTAAATACTATTCCATTGTATATACCACGTTTTCTTTATCCATTCATCAGTGGGCACTTAGGGCATTGTGCTGGGTTCCCTTTTGTCCACATTTTCACCAACACTTGTTATCTCATATCATTTTGATGACAGCCATTCTAACAGGCATGTGGCTATATCTCATTGTGGTTTTGATTTGCATTAGTGATGTTGAACATCTTTCCAGGTACTTATTAGCCATCTGTATGTCTTCTTTGGAAAAATATCCATTCAGATATTCTGCCCATTTGTGATCAGATTGTTTTGGGGTTTGTGTTTTTTATTTGTTTGTTTGTTTGTTTGCCATTGAGTGTATGGATTCTTTATATATTTTGGATATTAATCCCTTATCAGATATATGATTTGCAAATATTTTCTCCCATTCAGTAGGTTGCCATTTCATTTTATTGATGGTTTCCTTTGCTGTACAGAATGTCTTGACTTCTTTTTCTCCAATTCTCAAACTCACTTCAGTGACGATTTAATCTTGACAGTTTGACTGAAATTGCCTTTGTCTAGGAAATCACGACTTTTATGTTTCATTATCTGTAGGTCAGTGCTATGTCCTTATCTTACTTTATCTCTCAGTAGCCTTTGGCGTAGTTGTCTTTTTTTCTCCTTAAAATGTTATATTCACTTGGCTTTAGTTTTCCTCCGATGTCATTGTTCAGTTCCTCTAAATCTTCTTTTCTGTCTCTTACCTGCTATCAGAATTCTAGATGTTGGCTTGATTTAGGGCTTATCCCAGTCTCTTCCCCAGTTATAATATCTTCCTGGACTTTTTTTTTTCAGCCTTGTGTATACCATCTATACATGGCCTCTTAATTTATATCTCCAACTCTAAACTTCCCCCTGAGTTTCAGCTGCATGTTTTCATCTTCACATGGATATCTTACAGGTATCTCTTACTAAATATTATGCTTGATATACCTGTCTCCTCACCCATGCTAGTTTATTCCCCAAATAATTCTTCATCTTAGTCAATGACACCATTATTTATCCAGTTTATCTTTCCAAAAACCTAGGAGTCATACTTGATTTCTTTTATTTTCTCATTGCAAATTTCCAGCCCATGAGTAAATACTGATAGCAAAGCCATAAAAATATATCCCATTTCTGATCACTTTTTAGCACCTCCACCCTAGACTATACCACCCGAACTACTGCAACTGCTTTCTGTATTTCAGTCTTATACCCCATACTCTAATCTGCACACAGAAGACAGAGCGATTTCTGGTAAAACAAAAATTGGGTCGTATCACTATGCTGTTTAAAACCTTCCCATGTTTTCCAGTTCAACATTAGGAGGTGAGGTCAGAAAGGCCCGCCATGACCTGGTCCGTGCTTTTCTTTCTGACCTTACCTTCTCTACTCTTTCCCACCCTTCACTGAGCTACTGACTGCGTCAACATTCTGAGCCAATTCCTATTTAAGCTTTTACATTGCTCACACTTCTGGTTGCAACACTCGTACCCAACTTCTTGTTTACCTTTCTCCAAATCCTTGAAGCCTCCACTAAACGTCACTTCTTTAGAGAAGTCTTCTCTGAAAGCACCCTCCACTAATTCTCCCTAAATAATTAACTTGAAATCTATTATGCAGTTATCTATTTATTCTCTTCTTTTTCTCCACTAGAAGTTAAGTTGCATGATGCAAGAGATATTTTCTGTCTCATTTCCTACAGTATCCCCAGCAACTAGAACAGTTCCTTGCTGAATCCATTTAAATACTAATATTTATTAAGAACTACCATATGCTAAGATCCCGTTCTAAGTTCTATAGATACACAGGGAGCCAAATAGACAAAAATCTCTGCCTTCCTGGGATTTACATGCTCATGGAAAGAGACAGACAATGATCAAATAGGATGGGGGGAGAAATTAGGCAGGGGAAGGGGTTAAAGACAGTCATAGTGTTGGAGGTGCAGTTTTGAATAGGGTGGCTAGAAAAGTCCTTACCGAAGGGAAAAAGTGAATGCAGGAATTAACCTGCACTGACGGCTATAATAAATTGCTGACAGAGTCTTGTTGGAGTCCGTATCATCTATGTCTTATGTAAAACCATAGACTATTTAGCAACTTTATGTATTACAAAAAACAGGAAGAGAAAGTCAGTATGCTAGAATGCCAAATGTATAATTAATCTCAATATTCTACAATGGTTTTTTTTTTAAAGGAATTCCTTTATTTTTATTTATTTTTATTCATTTTTATTTTTTTTTGGATGTGTTGGGTCTTCGTTTCTGTGAGAGGGCTTTCTCTGGTTGTAGGAAGCAGGGGCCACTCTTCATCGCGGTGTGCGAGCCTCTCACTATCGTGGCCTCTCCTGTTGCGGAGCACAGGCTCCAGACGCGCAGGCTCAGTAGTTGTGGCACATGGGCTTAGTTGCTCCGCAGCATGTGGGATCTTCCCAGACCAGGGCTCGAACCCGTGTCCCCTGCATTGGCAGGCAGATTCTCAACCACTGCGCCACCAGGGAAGCCCCTCTACAATGTTTGATTGTGGTCTTCAAGACATAGTATTTTGGAGATCAGAATGTCTCACGTGTGGGTTCAAAGCACCAGTAGCATAAATTGAATATGTGGTGTGTGGCTTGGGAGCACATTGTTGGGTTTGGCTTACTTCTTTCTTTTTTCTCAATTAGTTAATTAATTAATTAATTAATTTATTTACTTATTTTTGGCTGCATTGGGTCTTTGTTGCTGCGTGCGGGCTTTCTCTGGTTGTGGCAAGCAGGGCTACTCTTCGTTGCGGTGCGCGGGCTTCTCATTGTGGTGGCTTCTCTTGTTATGGAGCATGGGCTCTAGGTGCACGGGCTTCAGTAGTTGTGGCACACGGGCTCAGTATTTGTGGCTTGTGGGCTTAGTTGCTCCGCAGCATGTGGGATCTTCCCGGACCAGGGCTCGAACCCGTGTCCCCTGCATTGGCAGGGAGATTCTTAACCACTGCACCACCAGAGAAGTCCCTTCATTCTTGATAACATACTTTGTAGTAAGATTATCTACAAATGTAAAGTAAATTTCAATCATGATAGTAAAATTGCTTTTCTCAGGTATGAGAATATAGGTAATTGCTATGAACTAATTAGATCACACCTAGATAATTTGGGTCTATTAAACATGCTGTCTATTAAGATATTAGAAAATAGATTGCTTCTTTGCATGGATATTGCTTGATGAAGGATCCTTTGTCATATCTTAGGAAATGGCTAGTAAATACCTGATAAATAGCTAGACAATTCTACTTGTAGCCAAAACCTCCAACTAGACCTATTGATTGAATTTACACTGGTGCTGCAGAAACCAGACATAATTATACCTGTTAGGAAAGAGTGAAATTGGAAATTTGGAAAATCTTGCATTAAGGATAAAGCAACAGACAACATGTTATAATCTAGGTGTAAGTGGTGATGTCCTAATGAGCAGGTAGTCCATGGAGTTAGAAATTCAAGGACAGTATTTAGAGATCCAGGAAATCATTCATCATAGGTGAAATATAACACGTAGCTGAGCTTACCAGTTTTGGACCGCCTAGTAAAGGACCCAGCAGAGACAAGATAGTCAGGATGTTAAGTCCTTGAAAATCTGAATAACTAGCAAGATACTGGCAAACATATAGAACTGGGTCTAGTGCTTGAGGGGATAAATTATAGTGAGCTTGGAAAAATAGTTTCTCCAAGTGTGGAAGACAAGAGTTTAATTTTCTGTATCCCTGCTGAGGGCAGAACTTCAACCTGAGACTGGTTAGTTCTAAGTAGTGGAACTAGGGGCTCAAACAAGGAAAAACCTTCTAATTTTGTTTCACTGAGTACCATAAGAAATAGGAATTCCTCATCAGATGATGGGTCCAAATGGTTCCTGAGGGGCCGTCTTGCATAGACTTCTTACAATATGTTGCTACACTCATTGGGAGGTTATAAATGAGGACCATTAAGTTAGAACTCAAAGATTCTATCATTCTGTATTGGTAACATTAATAAAAACTGATCTATATAGGATCAGGATAATTGTTTTGGAACAATTATGCTAATTTCGATGTTAAGTTTAAAATATTTTCTTAAAATGGAACCCTTTTTTCTTTAGGTGCTAGAAAAGGCATAAAAAAGAAAAATTTAGAATAAAAGTGCTCAGAAGTAAAATGAAAAGTCAATTATATACTTTTCTACTAGTTTTGGAATACAACAGGACGTTAGTTAGAGAGAGAAATTTTGTTTTGTAAATGGAATATACTCTTTCACATTTTACTGGTCTAATGATGTTTTTATTATGTTTGGATCAAGTATCAAGTGCCTGTCTTGGGGAAAACATAAAACATGCTTAAAATTGGGCATTTATCCACATGTATGAGATAGAGAAGAAATCAGGGTAAGACTGTTGAAGATCACTGGCACAGAATCCACGGGTATGGAAAAACATACAGTGCATTAGCTTCTATGCAAGAGCCTCAAGAGATGGAAACTGTAAATAAAGTGTGGAGAGAGAGTAACAGTGGTGACAGCTTTAGCACATTTGGGTCACTTTTGAGAAACAATGCAGTTTTGTAGACTTTACATTTTTGTTTTAATTCTTAGACTCTGATAAGTGAGAACATGTTTTAAGCCATACCTTATGACCTGTTTGGTGCATTCTAAAAAACAAAGTTCCTGCTTTATGCTACATAAATATGATATTTCTCATTATGTTTATTTTGTATGAAAAAATATAATATCAGACTCCAATTCCAGGGTAGGTATTACATTGTCAGTGAAGTTAATTAAAATCTTCTATCACTTCAAACCTTTATTTAATTTAAAGCAAACAATTCCAGAAATAACCAAGTATGTTGGATAAGAAGAGCTTAAAATGAAAATCAATATGCATCTGTCAAATGTAATCAGAGCTCTGATATGTCAAAAATCCAATTACACCTGAACTGAAATTGTTATTTTTTCTTCTTCTTTTAGCTGACACCCCTATTTATATTTAAGTCTAAAAGGAAAATCAGATGGATATAAGTTGTCATGGTCTCCATGTGTAGGAAATGAGTACACGGTCGAAACTCTACTGTCACCAGCTCTGTGGACAAGTCAAAATTTAATCTTACAAAAGGATTAGATTTCTGTTTTTTCAGTTATCTCATAAAAGGAATATGGTGAATGCATTTTAGGAAAACATCCATTCTAGGATTTCCCTATTTTGACTAGGCACAACCATTCATTACCTTTTGCCACTTGTATTCTTCCTGAATTCTTGTAGCTCTAATTGATTTCTTTTCCTGTAGCAAGTGGGCATGCTCTGAAATCCCTAACCCCTCGATAACAGCAGAAGACGCCAACTTTGAGTGTTATTTATCTTATTATCAAATATAAATGGTGCCGTAATCTTTATCAAAACTTCTTATCAGGAAGAAACTGATAGGAGGAAAATACAGATGCTGAGACATTTGTCTTGCAGACAAGCACTCAATTCATGAGTACGTTAGCAAATTCAGCATTTGGTATTAGTTTGTTATTTATGAGACCTGAGTTTTAAGAATGCTAAGCTTATATATAGCAAAGTATATGCCTATGTTTAGGTAGTTAGAGAATGTTGAATAATTGATGGATTATTTTTAAGCCATTAGCAAATCCTTATATGTAATGGATATTTGCTAAGTTATCCATTCTTTTCCACCTCTAAAGTCTCATCCTCATAGTGCAAGTGTGAGATCTTACCACCACCATCTATCTTTCTTTCATCAGGAAGTATATAAGTATGTATTTATCCTTTTTTGTATCTGTTACCATATGAGCACCTGTTCTTCCAGGTCATCCCTCATTCTCAACATTCATATCCCCAGTGGCAGTGTACATCACTTTTTTTTTTTTCTTAACCACAACTTCCACTCCTTTCTAAATCCTAAAACTTTACCACACCATCTTCTAGAATTTGTGATCTATCGTAAGGAAAATACCCTCTATCCTAAACCTGCTTAGTCTTCCCATGAAAACCACAGTAAAGGCTCTTGGCCATTCCCTCACCCCATGACTAATTTTGATGATTCCCCATGTGTCCCTGCATGGCATACTATGCCTCCCGTTCCTAGGGATATGTGAGTATAAAACTTCTTTCTTCATGACAGTCATTTCTGTGTCTGTATGTCTCACCATACCGGATTAAAACAGATCCTGAGTACATTTTAAAACATAAGGTACATATTGATACATTTCATTCAATTAAACATTGATACCTATGGAAAGCAATAAGTTGCGTATGTATATTGAATTACCATTTTAAACAACTAAGAAAATTGTATGAAGTGATAGACTCAAAAACACTATAAATCAGTTAAAATCCTAAAATATGTTCAAGTAACCCATGGCAACATCACTACAGATAACCTAAGACATTAGAAAAATAAGGCAGTATTATGAACAACTATAAACACATAAATTCAACAACTTAGGAGAAACTGATCCATTTCTCGTAAATTCCAAACTACCAAAATCCACCAAAGATGAAATACATCATATGAGTAGTCGTCTATTAAAGAAATTAAATTAATAATTGGGAAACTTCCAAGGCGAAATCTTTAGGCCCAAATGGCATCACTGGCAAATTCTACCAAACATGTAAAGAAGAATTAACACCAATCTTTCTCAAATTATTCCAAGATGGAGAAGAGGAAAAAACACCTTCCAACTTATTCTATGAGGACAGCATTACCCTGATACAAAAACTAGAAACACATCACAGTTAAAGAAAGCTACAGACTAATACTGTTCCTGAAATTAGACACAAAAATCTTCAACAAATATTAATAAAATGAACCCATCAAAATATGTAACAAAAAAATATACCCATGAGCATATGGCATTTATTCCAAATGTAAAGGCTGGTTGAACATTTGAAATTTCATTAATGTAATCTACTCTCTTAAAAAGAATAAAGGAAAAAGATCACAGGTCATTCAGTATAGAAAATATGTCACCTTCAGTTATGAAACATTGAATACTTTCTCTCTAAAATAGGGAGCAACACAAGGATGTCACTCTCAGCGTTTATCATACTGTTGGAAGTCCCAGCCAGTGCAATAAGGCAAGTAAAGAAAATGAAAGGCAAATAGAATGAAAGAAAGAAATGAACTGTCCTTATCTTCATATCACATGATTATCTACCAGAAAATCACAAGGAATCTTAAAAAAAAAAAAAAGCTTGTAGAAGTATTAAGTGAATTCAGCAAGGTCATGGTAAATAAGAACGACACACAAAGAATCAATCGTATTTATATATATTACCAACGAAAATGTGGAAGCTGAAAGTTAAAATCTAATATTGTTTGTAATCTCTCCAAATAAATAAATTACTTAGAAGTAAATCTAATAGAGCATGTTCAGGACTTGTATGCTGAAAATGACAAAATCAAATGACATTTAAATAAATAGAGAGATACACTCTCTTCATGAATTGGAAGACTCAATATAGTAAAGATGTCAGTTCTATCCCACTTGATTTATAGGTTTAATGCAATTCCAGCCAGGATGCTCAGACCTTATGCAAAAATTGACACAGTGCTAAGCAAATAGTTCTTGCTTTTAACCAATAAAAAATCCCATAAGAGGAAAAATTAATAAATTGGACATCAAACTAAAATATTTTTCTCCATAAAAGCCCGTGAGAAGACGATAAAGTGGAAAGCTATAAACTGGGAGAAAATGTTTGCAAACCACATATGTGACAAAGGGTTAGTATCTAGAATATATAAAACATACTGAAAACTCACTAATAAAAATACAATTTTTAGAAAATAGGCAAAGAATATGAATAGGCATTTCACCAGAGAAAATATACTGATGGTTAATAAGCACATGAAGAGATGTTCAACATCATTAATCTTTAGAGAAATGCAAAATAAAAACACAAGGAGTTTTCACTACAAACCTATCAGAATGACTAAAATAAAAAATAGTGACATCAAGTATTAGGAAAGATGTAGAGAAACTGGATCACTCATACATTGCTGGTGGGAATGTAAAAGGGTACAGCCATTCTGGAAAACTGTTTGGTTGTTTCTTATCAAAGTAAACATGCAATTACCCTACCATCCAACAATTACACTCATGGGAATTTATCCCAGAAAAGTAAAAATTTATGTCATACAAAAATATGTGCCTGAATGTTCATAGCAGATTTATTTGTAATAGCCAAAGTCTGAAAACAACCTAGATGCCCTTCAAAGTGTGAATGGTTAAACAAACGGTGTTATATCTGTACCGCTGTGTAGTATTCAGCAATAGAAAGGAACAAAGCATTGATAAGTACAACAACTTGATTGAATATCCAGGGTATTATTCTGAGTGAAAAAGCCAATCCCCCAGATTTATATACTATATGATTCCATTCATAGAGTACTCTTGATGTGACAAAATTACAGAAATGGAGAATAGTAGTATTCAGGGTTAGAGTAGTGGGGGAGGTAGGGATGTCTGTAAAAGGTCAACCAGAGGGATACTTGTGGTGATGAAACTTCTTTTTTTTATTTTTATTTTTATTTTTATTTATTTATTTATGGCTGCGTTGGGTCTTTGTTGCTGCGCACGGGCTTTCTCTAGTTGCGGCGAACGGGGGCTACTCTTCGTTGCGGTGCACGGGCTTCTCATTGCGGTGGCTTCTCTTGTTGCAGAGCACGGGCTCTAGGCACGTGGGTTCAGTAGTTGTGGCACACGGGCTTAGTTGCTCTGCGGCATGTGGGATCTTCCCGGACCAGGGATCAAACCCGTGTCCCCTGCATTGGCAGGCGGGTTCTTAACCGCTGTGCCACCAGGGAAGTCCGAAACTTCTGTATCTTCACTATTTCAATGTAAATATTTTGGATTTTGTATTGCATTATAGCTTTACAAGATGTTACCATGGGAGATAACTGGGTAACGGGTACTTTCATTTCTTACAACTGCATGTTTATAATTATCTCAAGTGTTTTTATAATGGATAAGGATTATATCATATTATAATAAGAATAATCAGAAGGATAATGATATACACTGTGTTTGGTATCTATAATATCTACTTTTTAAAAGATAAAATATACATAATTTATCTGATTATTAATAATTAGAGCTAAATAAGCATTTAGAAAAGAGACGTATGTTTTTTTCCTTATGGGAGATAATTGCTATGTCTCGTGTTGATTTTAGTTAACATATATCATGCAGTTTGGCAATGAATAATAAAAATATGATATGCAGAAAAAAATGTTTTTTCAAATTCAGTGTTGCTACTTGTGAGTTGGAAAACGTCTTCAAGAACTCAGTGTTTAGTGGCATTTAATGTGTGCTGCTGCCTGACGTAAAGCATACCCAGGTCTCCAGATAATTGTCATGAATGTTTATTAAATTATGTTGGCAGCTGAGCATAATTTCATGTTTTTTGTAAAATTTCCCTTCCTATTATGTCAGATGACCAATTTTCCACACAAATGAGCTCAGGTTCCAATCAGACAGATTTGTAATTATGATTTTTAGCATAAAGCAAGCAGATTTCTAAGCTAGTCAGTGAAGCTGCTGATTTTATTGTAAAACACAAAGCTATAGCTTTTGTTATGCAAAGATGCCTGGATGCCTGCCCTTCAGAAAAATCTCTATAACCTGAAATTTAGACCTACTTCTACCACTAGAATATTTCTATGAAGAGAATGAAAATCGAACTAATTAAAATATTTTATATGGTCTGGGCTTGTAAAATGGAACCCAAGGCTCACAGTACCATTTCTCTTTTCTGTCATTTTATACAATTTTCTTAGCTTCAGAAATACAGATAAATATTCTAACAGAGAGAGGACTAATATCTTCTTAGGATTTAGAGAATTTGGGGCTTTTACAATAGGTAGAGTGGTTGATGGATGTAGAGATGGATAGACAGAAAGGGAGATAGAGAAATAAGTAAACTGTGAGTGAATGATGAACTTTTGATGACACATTCTTTTCCTTTAGTAAAATTTCCTACAGTGAATTGAAACCTGATGACCACTACTGACATTCAGCATTTCCTCCCCTTCTCTCATCTGATATTTTTTCTTCCCATTTCATTAAGAATATAGAGTCAAATCAGAATCTAATTGTCTGGTTCTTCCATTACATCCACCAGCCTAATTTTATTTTCATCCATGTCCCTTGCCTCTCCTCCCATTACATTGGAAAAGCTCTTTGTGTTCTTATGGCCAGCCCTCTACCTGTTCACTGAATCCCATGCCTACTCAACTATGTGGAGCTCTCCAGCTCTTTCCTATGTCTTCTGTGTAATAATTCTTGTGGGATTATGCCTATCAACATAGCAAGCATGCAGTAATACCTCTTAATGTTAAAAGACATGCCTCTCTTTACCCCTTATCCCTGCCAGGTACTATCCCATTTCTCTGATCTCTCTTTATGGCAAAACAACTTGAAAGGTTGTCTATACTTATGGCCCTCATTTCTTGTACATTATCTTTTTTTTTCATTTTTTTTAAATTGAGGTATAGTTGATTTACAATGTTGTGTTAGTTTCAGGTGTACAGCAAAGTGATTCAGATATATAGATATAGATATGGATAGATGGATAGATAGATTCTTTTTCAGATTATTTTCCCTTATAAGTTATTGCAAAAGCTAATCTTACTTTATTCCCCATCATTCTACAGACGATTCTGCTCTTTTGAAATTCATCAGTAACATAACATTGCCAGATCTCATCATCTGTGTGCATTCTCATCTTGCTCAATCCATGAGCTCAACTTGATACAGTTGATCTCTCACCATTTTGGGAACAGTTGGCCTCCAGGATTCAATTCTCCCTTGATTCTCCTTCTATCTCTCTAGTAAGGCCTCCTCAGTCTTTTTTGCATGTTTCTCCCCTGTTCCTATCACCTGAATTCCCAGAGGCCCAAGGCCCTGTCTTCTCTTTTCATTTCTATCCATACTTGTTTCTGATGAGCTCTCATTCAGTCACAAGTGAATTCAAACAACTTTTAAATTGATAGCCCCAGCCTCAATTTCCCCTTAAATTCAGACTCATATAGCCACCTGCTGTCTTAGTATTCCCACCATGGATGTCTACAAGGCTTCTCAGACTTCCTTAGGTGCTTTGCTCAAATGACACCTATCAGAGAGGCCTTCCTGGACCACCCTATATTAACATCCACATTACTCTCTAACTCTTTATTGTTTACTTAACAACACCATACATATAATACATTTTATTTATTGTTTGACTTCTCACCCCCAACACATTCTGGAATGCATGATGCAGAAAAGCAAGGGATTTATTTTCTTCACTATTTTATCCCGTATTACAATGCATGGCACAGAGTATTTTCTGAATGAATAAGTGAAAGAATAAAATAGTGTACAATCAATGTATACTGTACAAAATGGGATTATCTGGATGGAACTGAAGTAGTACCTTTGCCATAGCAAAATCTTGATATATATATTATATTCATATATATATATATGCTTCCTTTTTCATATGAGGAAAATCTCACTTAGAAATTTAAATAACTTTCACAGTTTCCCAGAACTAATGAATATCAGAGCATAGATTTAAACTTGTAAATCTCAAATGCTTTACATTATATCATAGAGTATTCTTACAGGTGAAGAGAGAGATTTTACATACACACAGACACAACTTAACAGTGCAGAGAACAAGGAAGACATGGTAATTGATCAATAAGGGATATTATTTTAATTGAAATTAAGACTAGTTACTTTCCAAGAAAATATTCAATTTCCTGACATTAATTTTTAAAACCTGAGTTATCTTTTCTATTTATAAGGAAAAATGTTATCATAGAATATTAAGACTGGAAGGCACATTAATATATTCTTTTTTTTTTTAATTTGAGAGACACCTTTTTTTTTTTTAATTGATTAATTAATTAATTTATTTTTGGCTGTGTTGGGTCTTCGTTTCTGTGCGAAGGCTTTCTCTAGTTGTGGCAAGCGGGGGCCACTCTTCATCGCGGTGCACGGGCCTATCACTGTCGCGGCCTCTCGTTGCGGAGCACAGGCTCCAGACGTGCAGGCTCAGCAGTTGTGACTCACGGGCCTAGTTGCTCCGCGGCATGTGGGATCTTCCCAGACCAGGGCACGAACCCGTGTCCCCTGCATTGGCAGGCAGATTCTCAACCACTGCGCCACCAGGGAGGCCCCCCTTTTTGTTTTATTTAAAGCCCTATCTCATTAATATTTTCCTTTTGTCCTAACTCACATGTTTTAACGTTTTCTTTGACTACTACCTGGGGAGAATCAAAGCACAAAAGAAGAGAGAAATGGGCAGGAATAGAGAATGTAATTGTTTCTGGCTTTATTTATTTATTTTTGGCTGTGTTGGGTCTTCGTTTCTGTGCAAGGGCTTTCTCTAGTTGCGGCAAGCGGGGGCCACTCTTCATCGCGGTGCGCAGGCCTCTCACTATCGCGGCCTCTCTCGTTGCGGAGCACAGGCTCCAGACGCGCAGGCTCAGTAGTTGTCATGCACGGGCTTAGTTGCTCCGCGGCATGTGGGATCTTCCCAGACCAGGGCTCGAACCCGCGTCCCCTCCATTGGCAGGCAGACTCTCAACCACTGCGCCACCAGGGAAGCCCCACATTAAGATATTCTAAATATTCATGTAAAGCTCAAAACCCTTCTCTTGGTCATCACTGTCAGTGGTTATTAGCCTGTGCTTGAAGGCCTTCAATAACAGAAAACTCTGTCCTTTACTGTGTCTCTGGTCAGGAGGCTCTGATAGTGGATTTTTCACTCATTTTTGACCCAGCAATGGAATGTTTACATTGGAATCAGTATTTCCTTTAAGTTTTATTTGTTTATTTTTTACTAATGTATTCTTAGATTTTTAAAAAAGCAAACATAAAACTTTAACTTACAGGTGCTTAGTTCATGATGTAAAACTTACCTTAGCAATCATATTTGTGTTGAATAACCCCAAAATTCTACTTTAAAAGCATTATATGTCTCAAACTGAACATTTTTTTCTAAGAAGCATGGATTTGTATCTATTCCCCAATGACCTATACGAGTAAATGTGACCTTCTACTTAGTGCTCACTTTTTGTACACTAGTCCTTTTAATGGTGTCTTCTTTGGACAAGTTCTTTATTAAATCTCAGACATTAGCTAGCTCTATAAAAGATGGAGGAGTAAAGCAGCAGCAGTCTCTAATCCTTCATGAAGAAAATTCCATCCCTGAAAGGCCCTTCTTGCTCTTCAATAGATGCTTCCATTCAATACATGCACCTCAGTCAGCAAGATACAGGTTGGAAGGGAAGACTGCTTCGTCCCTAGCTTTTCCATGATCATAGCAGCCAAATGGCAGTCAGAGTCAAATTTCTCTATCTGTCCTGTTTTGAGAGCCTGGAATTAGAAATTCTCTAAGCAAGTTCAGTGGCATCCCATGCCTCAGCCTCTGAGATAACATAGAAGGAAAGATAATTTCACGTATCAGTTTGCTAGGGCTGCAATAATAAAATACCAGTCTGGGTGGATTAAACAAAATAAATTTATTTTTTCATAGTTCTGGGGGCTGGAAGTTCAAAATCAAGGGACCAAAATATTTGATTTCTTCTGAGGTGTCTCTATTGGGCTTGTAGCTGGCTGCCTTCTCACTGTGCCCTCACATGGTCTTTCCTTTGTATGTGGGCATCCTTGGTGTGTGTCTGTGTGTCAGAATTTCCTTTTTTTATAAGGACACCAGTCAGACTGGATTAGAGCCCACCTTAACAGTCTTATTTTAATTTAACCACCTCTTTAAAGGCCCCCAACTTCAAATACAGTCACATTTGAGACACTGGCAATTAGAACTTCAACATATGAGTTGGGGAGGGGGGCATAATTCAGCCTATAATATCTCTGAAGAACCAATGAAAGGACTCTTCTCCAAACTACCACATTAACAATTCTGTTCTATTTTTTAGTGATAATTTAAAGATTATTAAATCAGTTATTGAAAATATAAAGTATTCAAGTAGAAAGTGCACACATTTCATGTGTGAAAGTGGTTGATGAAAAGTCACATTCTTGATGACTTGATGTTTTAAAAATAAAAGCTTGCTTTCTTATTTAAAATAAATCACTATAGCAGCAATATGGATGGACCTAGAGATTCTCGTACTAAGTGAAGTAAGTCAGAGAAGGACAAATATTATATCACTTATATGTGGAATCTAAAAAAATAGTACAAATGAACTTATTTACAAAACAGAAAGAGACTCACAGACATAGAAAACAAACTTATGGTTACCAAGGGGAAGATGGGGGAGGGATAAATTGGGAGTGGGGGATTAACAGATGCACACTACCATATATTAAATAGATAAACAACAAGGTCCTACTGTATAGCACAGGGAACTATAATCAATATGTTGTAATAAACTAATGGGATAGAATCAAAGAAAAGAATATAGATATAGACACATATATACGTACAACTGAATCACTTTGCTATACACCTGAAGCACAATATTGTAAATCAACTATACTTCAATTAAAAAAACCAAATAGACATTTGACAAAAGTATAAATAAATAAATTAATTAAAGAAACCACTGTAACAAAAATAATAGCATCACTTAGGGAGCTAGAATGTTTAAGTAACTATTTGATTTCCTGACATGGGCTATTTCTAATTCCATGCTAAATATTAGAAATTATGCTGTGGGGAGCAGTAGTGTAATACCACTAAAGTGATTAAAAATTAATCTCCCCAAATGAAATATTTTCATTACTAAAATGAGTATTATGCTCACTTTACGCTCTTGAGAAGATTTTCTTCTAAGAAGGCAAGTAACCTCATTCCATTAAAGTATTGTACAATTTCTATATTTCAAATTGGAGATCAGTGCATAAATATTTCTATTACATTTAATCAAAAGAGCAGTCAAAATAGCAGTATTAGAATACACTGAATAAAATTTGAATGTTAAGTGCAGCTAGGCCATAGCAGATTTCAAAAGCAAAACAACAATAATAATAATACAATGAATGCCACTCTTTTTAATATTTCTCAGATGCTAAACATGACATATTATCAGGGTCTCAAAATTATATAAATAATGTATACTTCTCTAATAAAATATATAAGTACCTAAAATCAATTATGTAAAATAAAATGTGCATATTTCCCCCTAGATGCTTATTAGGATTTTGAATCCCCGAATGGTAACTGTAATAGAAAAAAGTAAATACATCTGTAGTTACTTTGTGTAGTTACTATATGGAAATGGAGTAAAACAGAAAAAGATAAGCTTAGAAAATGTTTTGAGTTTAGAATATGTTTTATTACATTGTTTAACCTAATAGATGTAGTAATCATCACACTAGCTAGATTTCCCAGTCAGAAGATAGAAACAACTGATGTGGTTTCTCCCAGCTTCCTGCTAAACACATATGAAGATGCTGAAATGAGCCTCCAGCAACACTGAAAACTAACACTGGCTGAAAATCTATTCCAAGAACCTAGAAGCACCTAATATAATGCTCAAATGAGAAAAATAAAGGCCATATCCTTGCTCTTGACTAGATCGTGAATGGACAAAAATGTCAGTGATCCCTAAAGCGTAAATGTGGGGCAATCCCATTAAAGAACTGTTTGCCAGGCCATCCCCTTCTTGGAGCTAACTGTTCATTCCAAATTTAGAAAAATTCTTTTAAAAAAATGAGCTGGAGGAGGAGACAGTTCTAGTAGAAAATAAAGCATCTATAATTAAAACAGTGTGGTACTTACACATGAAGAGAAATCTAGGGACTCCAGAAAAAGACCAAACTATATAAGGAAATGCCATGTAGGTGGCATTTCAAATCATTGAACTTTTAAATAAGTGGTTTTTGGATAATTAGTCTCATACAGAAAATCAACAATGTTGGATGCATTCTTCATTCCTTACATATGGATAAATTACAAGTGGATTGAGTATTTAACTAAAGGATGAAAATATATAGATGTTAAAAGAAAACATAGGTTAGATTCTTTATAAGATAGAAGTGTGGACGGCTTTTCTGTCTCTACCCAAAGTGTTGCAAAGGACAGTGGGAAAACCACAGGAAATATAAATTATTTGTGAGACACGAAATGAATTTGATAAATTCTCAAAGTTCTTTTCATTGCTAAGTTTCAATGATTTCTTGGAAGTTTATTAACATTGCAGTGACTTACTATTCAAACATGTAATAATAGTTAAAGAAATGTATGGTGAATTCAATAGGGAACTATAGTTCTATTTGTAGACTGGTAAAAAGTTACAGCCACAAATAGCCTACTAGATTTTAATTAAATGGGCTTATTGGTTATAGCATTATCTTTCATTTCAAATATTATAAGAAAGCATGGTGTTAGCAATGAAGTACCCTTTTGTATCTTTGTCTTGACTCCTTACACCATCTAAATGTCTGGGTTTATTTTTAGTTATATAATCTATTTTTAGTGGTAATATACTTTTGTAAGGGCAAATGATCATTTCTAAACTTTTCCTTGGAGATGCAATGTATGGTTTATTTGACTCAGCTCTGCTTTTTTTTATCATATTCCAGCTCTTTATCCTATTTTATTCTGGCTCTTGCTGTTTTTACTTATTTGAATGCAGCGATTCGTTGAAAATACAGAACTCATAAAGGCAAAGTTGAAGATAGAAATCTTTCAGATATCTTAGTAAACAACATGATCTTTCATTGGGACTTTGGGCAAGTTGTTTAACCAAATTGTCTCAATATCTCCATCTCTAAAATGAGAAACATAATAACACTTGTTTATGGTGATTTTCTGATAATGAAATGAGATATTGTGTGAAAAATACTTAGCACAGAGCCTGGCATAGAGTCAGTAGTCAATAAATATTAACTAGTAATCATATTAATTACTAGTTATTGTTAAGTATGACAATACACCTTAGAAAATTTTCATTTCCTGAAGGAATAAACTTTAAAATTTGAAAATTTATAAGAATTTTGAGTTGGGGTATTTTGCAGAGGGGCCATTTTCTATTTTCTTTCTTATGTTCTTAATAGTTTAGTACAGTATTCTCATCTGAGACAAAATGACTTTGAATATCATAAATCTTATAACAAAGAATTTTAAAAAAACAATATAGTCAATAATCCCTCATTTTCTTGTAAAGAGTGTTACTCTTCAAAATAAAGGAAGACACCGATCACTTGGAAATCTTCACTGTTATAAATGGCTAGAAGCTCACTACTCTTCCAACCTCTCAATACTTGTCCAATAGATAGAGGGTTTTTTTCTAAGTATGGTCTCATGATCACCTGCTTCTGGATCTCATGAGCTGCTACTTACATACGCAGCTTTGAGGTCCCAGCCCAGACTGAACAAATCAGAATCTCTTTAGTTGGGCCTTAGCAAACTCCATGTCTAACAAGTTTTTCGCAGGTGGTACTTATTCAAAGCAAAGGTTGAAAAATTCGAATCCACTAGAACACAAGAAATTGCTGTCTGTTTTTCTGTCTTCTGATTTTTACAACCTGAAATGGATGCCCCTTTCTTTCACAAATAAGCTTTGGCTTCCTTCGTGAATCAGTTAAAGAAAGGAACAGTTTACTGGTAGCAATTCTGGGACTCCAAGCAGAAACATGGAGTTGTTATGGACTAGAACAAAAATATGCAAAGAAATGGAAGGGTCAGAAATTGCTGTACTTTGCCTTATGCAAAATGTGGTAAGACTTGAAAAGATCCATGGATTTTATGGTTTTTTTAATCACTCTGGGAAACTCAAGCCATCACTATCAACATTTCTTCAATTCTTCCAGCCTTTTCAGGAGAACCTTCTTGGCTCAGGATAAAATGTGTTTTTTAAAGAATTTTGGTGACATTTGAGGAAAATTAATGAAGCCTGTGAAGTGCACTTATAATTTAGCATAATGTGTTTTTTTGTTCAGGAGGGATTTTGAAAAATTTAGGTGATCAGTAAGGAGAGGTTACTTTCTGTGGTTAAAATTATTATATTCTAAAAACGTTTACCACATTAAAACTTATTTTTGTGTGTGTGTGTGTGTGTTGTTTTTTTTTTTTTACAGGAATTGCATTGCCTCCTAAAGGGACTGTAGATATCCAGGTGTTATTTATGCCCCAGGTTATGAAATTACAAAAAACAGTGGTCATTGTTCAAATGAAGAAGGCAAGTGGAGAAAGGTGGCCTATTGACAATTTTGAAGAATTGCACACAGAGGTGAAAAGGTAACATTTACATAGCACACTGAAGGAACATGATTTCATTTTGACTGGCATTGATATGATCGGTTTCTTTTATATGTTATGCAATGTAAAGTTCATGAAGTGTTGAAATTTACATGGTCAGAAGGGGAAAATATATTTGATATATGGGGATTGTATATATCACTGCTGATTTGAAGTTCAGAGTGAGGAACAAGTCAATCTAAGTATCGTATCAGTGAATCATAGTCAGATACATGCAAAGGGACTCCTTTTTGACTCTGTATCTAGAGAGCAACCTGGAACAGCTTGTCTGGGCAAAGCATAGGACTTCTGATGCTTGCGTTCACCAAGTGATGGCACTGTGCCAGGTATATGACGTCCTGATGAAATACTGCCATGACTAGGGTGCGCTGTCGTTGCCAGAATGCAGGTTACTTGTCCCCTCTTTGCTTAGCTGAAATTTAAGCAGACTCCAGTGATGATGCAAAATTTAAATGTTTTCTCTGCTTTTATAATTTTAATTAAATTATTGTCTAGAAACCTTAATTAAAAAGAAATTCTTGGGGCTTCCCTGGTGGCGCAGTGGTTGAGAATCCGCCTGCCAATGCAGGGGACACGGGTTCGAGCCCTGGTCTAGGAAGATCCCACATGCCGCGGAGCAACTAGGCCCATGAGCCACAACTACTGAGCCTGCGCGTCTGGAGCCTGTGCTCCGCAACAAGAGAGGCCGCGATAGTGAGAGGCCCGCGCACCGCGATGAAGAGTGGCCCCCGCTTGCCACAACTAGAGAAAGCCTTCGCACAGAAACGAAGACCCAGCACAGCCAAAAATAAATAAATAAATTAATTAATTAAAAAAAAAAAAGAAATAGAAACACTCCTTTAAAAAAAAAAAAAATTCTTACTTTGTCCTATATGTGCATATTTCTTCTTCACGTTCAAAAAATTCTTTCCTGTGGGCTCAGTGTCCATTCTGCCATGCTTTTCACCACTCCTGCAATCAAGACTGCCGACGTGATCTGGGTAAAATGAAAATGAGGAGGACCTTGTTCAAAAAGTGTTAAGAATTTCAAGACATTAAACAAACATGAGCAATTCCAAGTGTGGAGTTCTTGCATACGTCACATGCCCATGAAGCTGGTCCTGCCTGTCGTGTCTTATGTTCCATTTTTCATAAGAAAAGCCTGTTTTCAACAACGACCAGAATCATTTTCTAGTATTGCTGTTCTCCTGATGGTGTATGATAGGCGTAGAATAATTTTACAAATGCCCTTTTTCTTTTAACTGGTAGCCTCCAAAAGTAAATTCCTGATAACTTTCTGAAGTCCTGTACTTAATGGCATTTTTTGTGTTTTGCCCATCCAGTTTAGAATATAACCCATGGAAACTGTATTACCTCTGATTAATCACAGTTTAGTCACATCAGTAAATACCAATAGAGTCGTCCCTCAGTATCCATGGGGTATCGATTCCAGGACACTTGCAGATACCAATATCCATGGTTGCTCAAGTCCATTATATAAAATGGCATAGGATTTGCATATAACCTGTGCACATCCTCCCATACACTTTAAATCACCTCTACATTACTTATAATTCCTAATATAATGTAAATGCTATGTAAATACAAGTTTTGCTTTTTGGAACTTTCTAGAATTTCTTTTTTTTTTTTCTTTAAATATTTTCAGTTCACAGTTGGTTGAATCTGTGGATTTGGAACCCACAGATATGGAGGGCCAACTGCTGTACCAACCTTTGAATGTAGAGAAAAAAATTCTTCAGTTTTAACTTGCATCTCACAATGGTTGTATTACATTTTTCTTTGTGACAGTTTACCAGTGTTTGGTTTGAAATGGTTATAAAATCAACATTTGCAGAAATATTTTGTATTTCATACTTAGTTTTTCTCTGCCAAAGTTTAAATTCACATGCTTTGCTAAAATACCATTAGGTTACTAAAAAATATGTCATTTCATGCTAATATTGAAAGTGTTTATGCTTTTGTTCACTCTTAATAATTTAATTTCCAATTAGAGCTTTGGGGATAGACAGTGAAGAAATCCCAGGAATATGCTGGATATACCCTATTCTTGGATTCCCACAGGCACCACATCCTAAATGCCCCCAAGGTAGGTAGGTATATCTTAGAGTCAGAGAACACCAGGATTTTAGGTATCTTAGAGGCCTTCTAATCCCATCTCTTCTTTGTACAAGTAAGAAAATCCAGGTCCAGAGAAAGTAGGTTGTAAAGTGACCCAGCCCTATTGGTGGAAATGCTAGGACTGAATCTGGTCTCTTAACAATAAGTCCAATGATCTTTCCACAAAACCATACCATTTCCTGTTGTTTTCCTTGTTGGTGAAACCTACAAATCAACTAAGATTGAAATAACATTAAATTCAGACCCCTTTATTTCATATTCTTTGATGTGCTCAGAGCCCTGCGCTAGATCTGTAAGATTCCTGGGTACTTGGGTTCTTGGATCACATTTAATCACCATATTCCAGCTTCTGTGTAACTCATGGGGTCAATGATTCCTCTATTAGTTGTCCCAGATACAAAACTTTTATGATGTTCTCCAAAAACCAGTCAGAATGTACTACAGATTTTAGGGAGTTGGGCTTGGCCACCATACATGCAATGTAAAATCCCTACTTCCCTACTCTTAAAATGCCTTTTTTTCCTCAATGACCCCTGTTTTTCTCCACATACTCCAGGCTTCTCTCAAGTTTCTGTATGTTCTCTTTCCTCAACACTCTTCTCACTTCTTCTGCATACTTTCATTTTCCCATTTTGTTCCCAGGGTCAGTGTAAGAATCACAACTCCTCTTAGATAACCATAAGGTGAAATTTAGTATCCCAACCTCTTACCGGGCTCTAGGCATAGTTCTTCATAACTAAGAATCACTGAATTGCACAGCAAAGGGATATCTATTTTTGATCTCCACCTTGAGCAACACAGATAAGCTAAAAGAAGTCTTGAAATTTTGAATTTTTCTTCTCCCTCCAATACCAATCTTTGCTAGTGAAGAAGAGCTAGTCTTTACTGATGCAAATTATGTCACCACACTTAGAAGAGAAAATAGTCAGTTTTGCTTATGAGTAACAGCATTTCCCCAGAGACACTGGTTATAAAGGAAGGCCAAGATTATATATTTCCTTATGTAGTTTAATTTTAACTAGAGTGAAAATCCACTTAACTAACAGTACCTTTGACAATAAATGTCATTTGTTTTACTTGAAATATTTTTACTCTTGAGTTAAAAAATTATCAACACATAAATATTTCAAATATACTAAATTATCTTCAGAATGCTTCAAAAACGTCAAAATGTTTTTTTTTATTTCCTTCAAAACATAGTTGTTTGTATACTTTCCAAAGAGCTGAACAGTTTAAAATTTATAATAGTCTTCTGATCAAAGTGATGTAATACAGCCTAGACATTACTTTGTTGGAATTCTAACAGCAGTGTTGCTCGTGTCTACCCCAGACACTGCTTGTTTTTTTCCCAGATTAAGGAGTTAAAGCAGATTTTTTAAAGTCTAAAATAAAGCCTATGAGAAAATAAAAACAGATTTCTTGCACAGTTTTCTTCAAAGAAGGTTAAGTATGCTCCAGAAACATAGAAATTTTCTATCAAGTCACTTTTGATAATTATTAGATTTTTAAAGTAAATGTGAGTTCTGTAAATAGCCTGTGTTACATTAGCACAACCAAGTAGTAACATCTGTGTTCTGAACAGATTGTGTACTAGTTATTAAATCATTTTACCAAAAGTCTAAAACCTATTCTAGTAATTCTTTTTCTCTACAAATGCCCTTGAGAAACAAGTGGGTATGATTTTATAAATAAATATTATTTACTTTTGGTACAGTCCATTCTTCATTCTTAAGAACACATCAGAAATAACCCATTGCTTTCCCTGCTCAACTGTGTCACCATCAATGTTTGTTGTTTCTTTTTTTTTCTATGTATCTATAACCCAGGTTATTCTCAAGCCCAGGGTACTTTTGTTGCTCTGTGAACCACCTTTTCTCCTGTCCTTTGGGGTAGATGATTGGAAAAGGGCTGTACTCCCTATCACAGTGTAAAGACAATGGAATGTGAATCCGTTGTGGTTTAGTAATCCTGGCATTGCTAGGGCAGTAATTTCCTAAGGACTTACAGGACAAGACCAATGACATGATACTAATTGTAACTTTGATCACACTAATTTCCAATTTAATGCTTTAAGACTGAAGCTAATTATAACCAGAAAAGCTTGTACATTTTCCTCAGCCATTTCAACCCACTTAATTTACATCTAACTTTGTACCCTTGTTGTACGTTTCACATATTAATTCTAAGTCCAAAATGTTCAGTATTAACCTGTAAATTTAAGAATTAAAAATAAATTTATTTTAAACATTTCTTTACTATAAATGTGGTCTATACTGCGAAAACACATAAATCTGAGGACATTGTCCAATCTTGCTGTTCAGATGAACATATTATCAATATTATTGATGCCACGAAAGCATAGTGTAATCCATTTCAAAGCTTTTTTAGTATTATGACTCCCTTTTTATCTCATATTCAACTTATGTCCTATGTGCATCTGAACTGATAAAAATATAACAGTTAATATATTTTGGAGAAATTATATTCTTAAATATGGACTCTAGCATACATGGCCCCATAATATTATACAGCTAATGCCAATATATTAATATTCCTTTATATAATTAGTAGTTGATATAGACATAATATTTTGGTTGCTCACAAGATCATTAACAACTTCTTCTGCACTTTATATAAGAAAATGTTGGAATTATTTATAGAGAGAGGGAAATATGTAAAGTTACATATTAATTTAATGTTTTGGTGCTGTATGCTAAATTAATATGTAATAACATTTTAATATTAATTTTAAATAATTCATTACAATTTTTAACTACTAAATAGTGTATTTTGTAAATTTAAAAGCAATTCATAAATGGAAATCAAAATATTTTACTTAAATAATTTAAGTGAATTTTAAGGTACAGGTAAATAAACTGATATTTTTGGTTTAGGAGATATTTTAATAAAATATATTTTAAAAGTGTTATTACAAAATAAATATTACAGAACTTATTTTTTAAATTATTTGAAGGTATTTGCTGTAGTATTTTTATATAAGTAAAGTTTGGTATTTACCACAATGAGTACAGCTAGCTGAAAAATCCAGTCCCTGAATCACATTTCTACATCCTAATGTAATCTTCTGTACTTTGGTGTATCTTCTAGATTTATCTCTTGTCATGCTATTTTTACATATTATTTAATATTCATGTTGCTTCCAAAATGTCAATGTATGTTGATACTGAATGAGTGTATGTGTGTTAATACCAGATGCAGTGACATGTCAAAGTATGCCAAAGGAACTTTTATTTTTCATAACATAATTCATTTTTTTCTATCTCAAGAACGATCATATAACCCAATAGTCAAATTAACTGAAAGTATTTCTCTCCTGTAGTTGTCATAAAATGTCAGTCCAGGAAGCGGGTAGAAGAGGAGGTGGAAGTCACATTGGATGGAGATTTTTGGGGACAAAATCCTATAGAACTGACAGACTTGGTAGTGATTCCAAAAAGAAAGTCATATGATTCTTATGAAGATATCAAAGGTAAGAGAACCACAGTCATGGGTATAAAAAATTATAATAAATAAAAACTCAGTTTTCCTTAAATTTCAGGTTGCTGATTACTCAGTTGCATGAAAATCCATTCCCATTTATTTTTCACATACAATATCATTAAAATAGTGCCCGAGTATTCGCTTATGTTTGTTCTCTTCACATAGAAGTTTTCTCCAAAACGACAATAATTATGGTTATCAGTGGATTTATAAAAATAGGTTGTGATTTTGTCATCAGTGAGGAAAGAAAAAGTTACAGTAACTGTAATTTTCATTTCCTTTCAACTTTAATTTCTTCCTTTACTCTCTTTTTCTGATTTAAGGAATATGATTGAAGCCATGGCTTCAGCTTTAAATTTGGAAGCAGAACCTTGAATAAAATGTTTCTTATTTAAAGAAATAGAAAAATTGACATAAATTAGATGTAATACCCACATATATTTTGTACAACTACCCCTCTGACATTTAGAGTCTTAAATAAGACTTTTCAAAAAGTTAGTATTATGGTCTGGCAAAATCAAATCTCAGTGATGCAAACTTTATTTTTCAGCTATCTCCCAGATGAACTAAAGTAGAATGCTCCTATTCACACTGAAAGGGAAATTCCCATAGCAGTGTTTTATTAGAATCAAGGGGAGAAATCTATGTTTATGTATTATTTAAAAAGCAAATTAACCACAAAATTAAGTATGAACTTCCATGCAGAAACAAAATATCTTCTCTAGTTTTCTCATTTATATCTATAGTTTTTTACTTTAATCTCACTATTATCATCTAATTATTTCAGTGATAAGAGAATGTAAATGAGGTATAACTGAAGAGAGAGAGAGAGTATACAAGAGTATAGAGAGAATATACAAGAGATAGTAAAATAGTTTTTTATAATTTTATATTTTAATTTAATTTAATTTATATTTAATTTTTTTAATATTTTTTAAATTTTTATATTTAATTTAATTTAATTATAATTTAATTTAATATAATATATAATTATATTATAATTTTTTATAATAGCAGCTGTTTCTACTAAGTAATAAATGCTCATTTTAAATGGTTCAAGAAATTCCTGAAGTAATATGGATAGCAGCCCCTCAACTCAATTCAGCCCCACTCAGATGGTGTTAGAATATAATAAACTTGATATATACCCTCTCATACTTCCAGCCATACTTGAGTGATGGAAACATGTTAGGAATTTAACCAGTTATTTTAACTAAGACCAATTAACAGTGACAAACAAGACAGGCGTATTTCTCTTTCACATGTAAGCCTGGACTTGTGCGTGGTTTAGGCAGTGTAGTGCCTCTGCCCCTTGAGATTATCAGGCATTCAGGTTCCTTTTCTCTTGTTGCTCCACCATCCACTAAGTTGTCCTCGTCTGCATGATCAATTCTACAGTCACGTCCACAGTGAAGAGCAAGCTGGTTCCCTTTAAAGCCATGACCTGAAGATGCATATGTGATTTCTACTTGTATCCCACTGGTGAGACCTTACTCATATGGGCACACCTAGCTGCACTTGAGGCTGGGAAATGCCTCTTGACAGACCCAAATAAAATTGGGGGGCATTCTATTATGAAAAAAGAGGAAAAGAGAGAAAGTAGATATTGGGGAGACAATTAGCAGTCTCTGCCATATTTTATTTGCTGTGAACTGTTAAAATCTATCATCAGTCCATCCGAAAGTACTTAATGAGGACCTATTATACATCAGGTGTTTTCCTGGGCATGGAAATTCACACATACCCCTATCCCTCTCCTACCATCAGACTGGTATCCCCACTGTGTAGGATAGAGTTCCAGTCAGTTTCTGGTCAACATCTCAAATCGCCTACTGAGTTGAGGATCCAGGTTTAACTGGCTGGCTCTGCACAGCCCCTGTTGCCGTGAACCGAGTACCACCCTCCATTCTCCAGTTCTCTCTGCCATCTATCTGATATAAAGTCTTGTCACTCTGTCCGTGCCTTCTACCATACCCCAAACCCGGATTAGAACCTTTCTGATATCCATGCTGGTTTATTTATTAAGCACTTAGTCTTCCAAGAACAGTGCTAAGTGTTTTATGTTTTGTACTTATTATATTATTATAGGACTTATCATCAAAGAAACCCTATGAAGCACATAGTATCCCTATATTTTTGTTTTACAAGTGAGGAAATCTAAGTAAAAGAAGTTTAGTGACTCGTCCAGGGTCCTACAATGCAGCAGTGCAAGGGATAATGCATGAATCCAGGCCTATTTTTTAAAACCGTTTTAAAAAATACTTTAGATTTAAAACCTAAAGATGAAATAGTAGGTTCTGAGCTGTTCATATTGGCATCAGACCTAACCTAATTGCTTTTTCTTTTAAAGCCCTGTAGAAATCAAAAACTTCTACAAGGGAAAAGCTCTCTAAGAGGTTCCCTAACATAAGGTATAATGCCCGGTACAAAGTGGCCAATCAATAAACAAAGAGTTGTTTCAGCTTTCCCTTTATTATCACACTCTCTTCTATTTCACTTTGTACCCTGTTTTATCCTGTTGCTCTTTTTTTCAGTAGTAGTGTTTACACATTGCTTGCTGAATAAAAAATGACTTTGCAACATATAAAAGCACCAATACCCATCAATTTTTCACCTATAAAAATATCTATTCCATATGAAATGATATTTGATCACTTTTACCTACTAAAATGTTTTTGATGTGATTCTATCTATATAAAGTAATCCTGAATTACATTCACCATTTGTTCCCTACTGTCATTCCAGCCTGTTTATCTTTATTTGCTGAAGCTGTAATGTGTAGAGCTAGGGAATATTTATTTCTCTGCTTTTCTATGCAGGCCTGCTTTCTCCTCTCTTTGCAGGTCTCCTTTCTCTGCCTGCTCATCGACTTATACACATGGCTCCATCATGCTTAATCAACACTTCCATTTGCTTCATGAAACCCTTGGTGTCTTCCAAAAAAGATTATTCAAAGTGGGGTTCTATTATTTGCAAATAACATTCTAAGAGTAAATGTAGAAGAGGATCTAGAAATAATAAATATTTCTTAAATGAATTACAAAAATGTCAGAATAATCTCCGCTATACACTTTCACTATAAAATTTGCAAGGCAATATTTGAAAAGCTGGAGATGGAATTATGAAATGAGTATCTATGTTATATGTATCCAATGCATTTCAAAAGATCTTTGGAATTCCAAAAGTATTAGTTCACCCTAACTGTGTTCTTTTTATTTACTGACTAGTTATTGGTAGTATGAAGTATGTGAGAGTAGGAGATAGTAATACAGTTACTAGGTTGCACAATGAGATATTTAATTCTTAATTATATTAACTTATTACTTATTTTTTCCCTTTGGTTGAATTTTAGTTTTATCATTGCAAAATGCCAGTGTAATCACAAACTGCTTAAATTTATAAAAAGTGAAATAAGTTTATATGAGGAGAGGGGAATTTTCCATTTCAATGCCTGTTCAGTTACTCTCTATTTCAAAGAACTATCTATTAATAATGGAATCAGACCGATGCAAAGCATTTCCATTTATCTCAAAAAAGTTATTATAAATTGGATATAGATTTTGCCTTAGTGAATCATGTAATGACATTAGACAAATGTAGGAAATGTAATCTTTAAGTAAATGAAATTCTGTTGGCTTTCTTTTCTTCAACCGATAGCCAATACTCAAAGAAAATTCTGATTGTTTATGCATATCAGGGACAAGAATATTAGTGTAGATTAACCTCAGAATTCAGATGTGTAATACAACTTCTAATTTCCAGAGATAAATAAATGTAAGTACTTTCTTATTAAAATAGAAAATAATTTTAATAAGCAGCCAACCTATAATAATTGTACCCCAGTGAATGTCCAGTTTCCTTCTGAAGTGAAACCATTGTTTTGTGTGTCATCCTGCTATGCTTCAGTGAATTTTTTTTTAAGGGGGTGTCCTTTATTCTTCTTTTAAAATAAATTTATTTATTTATTTATTTATTTATGGCTGCGTTGGGTCTTCGTTGCTGCGTGCGGGCTTTCTCTAGTTGTGGCGAGCGGAGGCTACTCTTCATTGCGGTGCACGGGCTTCTCACTGCAGTGGCTTCTCTTGTTGCAGAGCACGAGCTCTAGGTGCGCGGGCTTCAGTAGTTGTGGCTCACTGGCTCAGTAGTTGTGGCTCACAGGCTCTAGAACGCAGGCTCAGTAGTTGGGGCGCACGGGCTTAGGTGTTCTGCGGCATGTGGGATCTGCCCCGACTAGGACTCGAACCCATGTCTCCTGCATCGGCAGGTGGATTCTTAACCACTGCACTACCAGGGAAGTCCGCTTCAGTGAATTTTAATAGTTTAGTGTTCAAGCCTTGATTTTTATTTGAAATCTATCCTGTTGAAGGCACAATGTTGATGCTTCTATGACATGAAGTGGAAAGGAAGGTAAAGAAATGCTTATATCCAGGACTCATCTTAATATGTTCTTGCTACTTTAAATTGCTTAAATTGTACTCTTGTCAGGTTGCAAGCTAAAGAAATTATAATTCTGATAATAGAAATTGATTAAATCTTATTACCTGAAAAAAATCCACTTCCTCCTAGATAAGCAGGGTCTATAAGGAAGCTGCCAACATCATTTTGAGAGGTTTGAAAGGCATGTTAGGAAAACTCTCTCTCTCAAATAGCTCCTGAAAATACACCTTTTGATATGGTTCATATTTTACTGCTTCATTACTTTTCGTGATGAAAAATAATGCTTACTATTGAAAATAACTATTTGGAAGGTTTGCAGGCTTATCTCTTCCCATCATTCTCTCTAAAATAGTTTTTTCTCTGCTCAGTACCACCAAATGCAAGAAGCTAGCTATTTTTTGGCAAAAGACATTTTAATTTGTGAACGTTTATTTCTGTTCTGAAGCATGTCTTGCTATACAGAAGTAGGTTTGTTCAGTCCCCTCTCAACTTTAATGTTTTTCTCTGTCTTAGTGTCTTTTCTCTGAATATTTAATAAATCAGTTGACCTCTCTCTTTCCTGAGTTCCTTAAAAGCATCTGGTAATAACTGGATTCCTTTCACTGCTGTTATTCCAAAGATGTAACCAACTTACATGCACTCTCTGTAATTCTTCCTGCTCACCCTTTCCTTCTCACCTATTTATTTATGGAGGGACGAGCCTGGTCACAAGTCTGAATACTATTTTAGACTTTGTGCAAAGGCAAACCAGCTGTTTTCACCTATGTGTGTCATTTAATTATAGTTTACTCAACACATTAAATAGAATTCAAAAGAATCATGTTGTTTATGCCATTTTGTACTTCCTATAGTCTCTTAAATCCCTTATGGTGGAAATTCGAGCACTTCACTCTGTGGCTGGAACTTTGATGGGGCTTTTTTAGGTGTGATCATTAGTTACACCCTGTATTCCCTCATCCGAATTTATAAGCATCTGAGAAGTAGATGTAGAAATAAAGCAGATGGAGATCAAAAGGTACCTTTATATAAAGGTGAACTGGAAAATGACTTTGGATTCGTTTGGGCTTATTAATACCTTCCACCAAAATCAAGTGCATTAACCCCAACCTAGCCAGTTGTAGATTCCCTACAGGAATAAACAACCAACACATGAAGAAGGAAGAGAAAATGTACATCCTGGATTCAGGACATCGGGAAAGAAAAAAAAGGGTCTGCTCATCTGCTCATGCTTCATTTCTTCACCCAAATTCACTGATCGGATGTGTCGCTTTTCCTCGGATGGCAAATCATGATGGAGAAGGCAGATTGATGCTGAGATTTTTTTCCCTCCTATACCTTTCCCTTCTAGTGAGTGAATAAGCCTCTCTATGTAAACATGATCAGTAGGAAATAAGGATCCCCACCACCGCCTTCCCATTATTTCCCTTTATCTTCATCATCTTCTTTCCCTGAGAGTCCAATAAAACTATCAAACCGCATTAAATGAAAATACCAGGACCTCTCTGTTCTCTTTCCACCCTGACTCCTCACACACACCATTGAGTTAATGAAGATTGATCACTTCCATATGTTTTTTATTCAACAACAATCTAGGGAGCATCTTTGCTGCCAGGTATTATGCTGAGTCCCAGAGATGCCAAAATTAACAAGACACAAACCATTGTGAAGGAATTCAGAAAACATCTATCCAATATGTTGGATTTATGCACCTGTACTATTTAAATCAATTGGTGTTGCCCCACTGGGATATTATAATACTTGTATTTTTAGACTGTATTTTGAAATGTCACTTCTGTAAGACTACAAACTATACCGTGTGGGCAGAATTTCCCCTATAGTTGTGTTTATTCTTCCTAAGTAACTCGTAGTCCATGCCTTCTTTGTGCCTCTCTGGAGATTAGTTCGGTGACTCTCTCTCTGTGGGACTTTTTCTGTGAGAGTAGTTTTGCCATTGAACTGCATAACAGATTCATGCCTCTTCCTATTATTTCCCAGTGTTCAGTAGCTTGAGGCTGTTTCTCTTTGATTAATCTATTGTCCTTTTTTGTGCCTGATTTGCTGATTTATGTGTCACACTGGTCGCATTTCACCCCCCAGGCCAGTCATCTTGTTGCATGTTGTTTACATGTTGAGTGTAAACACCCATGTTGGGTTTGGTCTGTGATCACAAACAGCTCCTGAGAAGCTCGTCATTGGTCCTCCCATGACCCCACATTGGCCTCTAGACTTGATCCTTTCCTCTGCTTCTCTTCATTTTGCTTTCTCTACTCAACTCACTCCATGAAGCCTTCTGTCCTAACTACTCTAATGAGAGTACCCCGACAAGACTGTCAGCCTTATCCAGTATGCCTAATCCAGTGGTCAGATTTGTGCTCTGAGCTTACTCATCGGCAGCACTTACCAGTTGACCCAGTTAAAGAACTTTCTGCTCTTGGCTTTCATGACTAGCTTTATTTCTCTCTCCCTTTTCCATCTCTGTTGTTGGCTCCTCTTCCTCTGATCAGGATCTAAATGTTTGAGTGACCCAGGCCTCTGCCCTGAGGGCCATCACACCCCCTTGCGCAGGTGATGGCCTGCACATTTCCTGGTATCCTAGGTTGTGACATCTGAACACAGACAGCTTGGGTTCTTCCATTTAGTCTCTGTAGGGCCTTGACAAAATTACTTTAGTTCTCTATAAACTTTGTTTCTTCAATTGTAGTATGGAGATAGTAATGGTATCTATTTCATGGGATATTTTTTTAAGATTAAGTGTAATGCATAGAATCCTTAAAAGTGCCTGATTCTCAGTAAGTGTCTCAGAAGTCTTAGATATTACCATTATTATCATTTAAAGCTCTGGTTGGGCATTCTCTGACAGTGATGTAACTAGAGGGCCCATCTTCAGTCACTGACAAATGACATGTTGAGATGGAAACATGATTCTTTCAATGTCATTCAGTGGGTTTTCTCATTAATACACAAAAGAATATTCTGTCAGAAAAGAAAGTACAAAAATATGGTACCTAAATCTTAGAGTCTGAAATTGGGTGCTAATTGCTAAAAGCTTAGATAAAATATTTATGTTACAAGAAGTTCCTTTATCTTTTATTTCTGGTTTCTTGTTTAAAATGAAACATGTAAGAAGAGCATCAGCTATGTGGCCACTTTCTTCCTTTAATTTTCATTTTGTAGTTTACTGTACTTGCAGTTGTATCAAAGGAACATGCAGTTATTTTAAGTTAATCAAAATGTTTGGTCTATTAAATGACCTTATGAAAGTGAAGTAAAGCATGTAAATGAAATACCCCTTCAAAAAGGTACATAATTTTATAAAAAAATAATAAGAATGTGCAGATGGCACATTCTTCATTATCTCTTCAAAGAAAATAGCTTTAGGTAGTTTATCCAGTATCCTCTCTTTTCTTTGAATACCTTGTTGTCGTCATCCTATTTCAGATTTGTCTTCGGTACTCCATTCATTCCTTGTATGATTACTATGTTCTTTCAAACAAATGTAGATGCCTGTTATTAATGAAGAGACAACTATAGAAATTTAGGGAAAGAACATGAATAATATTGTTCTTTATACTTTGATATTCATTTCTCTATAATTGAGACATTTTGGTTCGGTTTGCTATGAAATGTATTTCTTACAGATTAAAATATATATGGTATAAAATACATAATTTCAAAGTACATTTTGCAAATAAATTGGTTAAAATTCAGTACTTTTTGATTATTTATCATATTTAATCAAGGGTTCTCTTTTTAAAAATTACTAATATTCTTCCACATTGAATAAAATTCAGTCATTGCCCTGAGAAAATTCACCCAAGTTATAGGTACCCTTGGCCAACATAGTGCCCGTTGCATGATTTATGGGCATGATGATACAAGCATTAGGTTGAATGATAATTATGCAGGCATAATATCTGGATGGAGGCATACCCCTCTTATTCAATATAATGACCTTGCTGTCATACCCAAATGATTATTACCATCATTATTTTATGAGACAGTAGATGATCGATAGATAGATAGATAGATAGATATAGATATAGATATACTCTACAATTCTCTGAAACCTGTTTGATTAAATATTTTATATGTATCAATACGTTAAGGGTATGAATACAGTACTGAAGTGATACGCTCATGATTCTAGTTACCAGTCAGGACTGCTCATGTAGCTGCCACTTCACACATCACAGGGCATTGCTTGAGCTTAATCTACATCTTCCTCTCACCCTTGTGAAAGTCACCACATGGCCTGAACTGCTGCAGAAACTTCATTACCTTCTCTCCTAATCCCCTTTTGCTCAATTTACCATTCAATGATCACATCACTTCCGTACTTAAAACATTCAGTAGGCTCTTGTTATTCTTAGAAGTCCTAAATCATCACTGTACCCTGCATGGTCTTGCCTATTTTGCCCATTTCATCTCTTGACAAGTTCTTCCCACTCCCTTTTGCTCCACCTGCTTAAGTTCTTTCCCAAATGGGCTGAGGTGGTTTCCACCACGGAAAAATTCCCCAATGCTACTCTGATGCCTAGGAGGCATTTACTTTCTCTCTACATCCAGGAAACCCTTATCACCTTTCAACTTTGGTGTACTGGTCTCCTCCTCAGGACCTTAGAAGTCAAGTTCCCAAGACCTTTGCTCTCATAGCCTCTTCTGCTTCTCCATAGTAGCCGTTATCACAGTAGTCATTTAAAAACTAGTGATATAATTGGTAGTTTATTGGCAGTTTTTCCCTCCCAATCATAAAGCTCCATGAGGACAAGAACCTTATTTGTCATTTCAAGGAAAGCTTTCAATTATTATTCATTGAATGAATAAAGAAATGAAAATATAAATGATAAGAAAAACGTTTTTAAAGCCTGTTTAGATGTTGGCTGTGGAAACAAAATTATCTGCCTCATATTCATGAATTTAGCCATAGCTAGGAAGTTTTACTGGGGCAAATTCTACAGGTCTCAGTGAGCAGTTTATGAAAATCTTCAGAGAATGGGAGACCATTGAAAATGGAAAGTGCTTTTAGACAAGCCTGTGATAACCATTATATATTGTAAAATACAGAAAAAAAGAGGTTAGTAAATATTTCAGTACCTGTTAAAACACAATTAAAATTAAATATATATTTATCATATTAATTTCATGAGTTCAAGTGTCTTTTTAAGGGATTGCTAAAAAAAGGACAGAATTTTCCTCCTGTATTTGTTACAGTAGTCCCAAGAACTGTTGACTTGTAACTTTGAAATTACAAACTGTATTAAGAGAAACTACATTTATTTAGATATTTTTTTAGAAATGTGCAATTATTCTCTTAAAGTTATGAGCTATGTTTGTCATGAGTGATTAATTTTATACAACAATCAGATGATAATTAATTTACACTGGCCTCACTGATTTAGCTCTTATCAACCATGTCCACATAAAAGTACTATACAGATTCTCTTCCACTTAGCAAAAGGCATGTTTTTAACTTGATAATATGACTTTTCAAGTAAAATGCAGAGACTCTAATATGATAGCTTTAAGACACGTTACAGAATGTCAGTTTATGATTTTGTACAACCCAATTCTGTCCCTCTCCCTTAGGTGCTAGTATCAACATATTCGAGTTACAGGTAAGGGGGATATGTGTAGTTTGAAAAAATACTAATGTTCCTAGTTGCCTCACCCCCTGTCCCTTGTGGATAATCATGTCTGTATTTTGTACCAGTGGGTTTTCTTATGATTGGAATTATGACATCCATAGAGACAGATTCCCCACAAGGGGTTCAATGCTTCTGAAACTAAATTTAGCTTCTCATTTCCTATCTTCATTCTGACACAGCCATTCCCATAAAGGCTTCAATAATTAAGCAGAAACAGATGCATATCTCAACTACATACAGTATTTACTTTGAAAAATATAATGTCATTTGAATGCAGTGGAAATTTCATCTCCCACTAAACACTCTAAAATTCTTAAATACTGCTTCTCTGTATGGAATGCTGCTTCCTATACATTTCCATATCCTGTCCCCAAAACAAGTAGACACATTAAAGTAGACATGCTGATTTTGCTACGACAAAGAATGGTTATTGATAGGAACAACAGTTGCCGATTTTGTCAACAGGATGAAAACTAGCAATTCAGGAGGTCAGAAATTTATTTTTACGTGTGGAAAAAAAAAAAGATCTTGTAAGGGTGTGGGTCAGTCAGTTATTTTACATTAATAAGGTTTGCTGAGTAATCATTAAATGTGACTTGGGCTTGTTACAGCCAAGCTATTTTTCAGAGTTCTGTGGCAGAAATTATAATCAGCTACTTCTGAAAGGTGGTCTGGTTTCTGTTAGGATTGCTTAGAGGTGGCCGTCAGTTCTGTGAATCCAAGGATCACGTTTACCTTTACACACTAGAGACAGACTTTAGAAATTAGCTCAGCTGTGGACCAGGTCAAGTCATGGTTCTCTGGAGCTCTCTTCCATGATCTATATGCAACAAACTTCTTGATTTGCAAGTTGGGCTCCTTACATGGACATGGAGCATAAATATAATAAATGATTGTGCTTCTCTTCTACATGCCAGTCTTGAATTTAAGATATTTTTCACATGTACCTAACAAAATCCTGCTATAATTAACTTTCCTCTGGTAACCTACTGCTTAAGAAAATACGGCTAACCATATTGTCTATAATAACCCAAGACTAATGAAGAACTCTCTCTTGTATTAAACTTTACCAGGGAATTGCCTGGTGGTCCAGTGGTTAGGGCTCCACATTTTCACTGCTGAGGGCACAGGTTCAATCCCTGGTCTGGGAATTAAGATCCCGCAAGCCGTGCAACACGGACAAAAAATAAAAAATAAAATATACCAGTGTTTGAAAATCCTACCCTAGTAGACTGGGATGCAGTTTTAATATTGTTTGAACTTAATTCAAATCGTTCTTTATAAATTACAAGTCTATATAGGCTTTTAATATATTTTTTATAGAGAGCACGTCATTATTTTTATTTTATAGTAAATATTGATTTTTAGTTTCCACTTGGCTATTTCTTGTTTTATAAGTCTGAATTTTAAGGATTTAAGATGGTGGGATTTAAGGATGATGGGTGCATGTATTTTTTTTTATGTTCATTCATTTATTTACCTTTTAACAAAAGCATACTGAGTACTATTATATATCTGGTGATGCACTAGGTATTATGAACACAAAGCTAAATAACATATACCATCTTCCTCCCTCTAAATACTTGTGCATGATTAATGCTGACATAATTGATTTTCAACCTATACATATTTAATTGAATTAAAATGCATTTTAATCTTAATTTTCTTAGATATACCTGTAAAACGTGAATTTGAATATGAAATTCAATTTGAATCTGAAATCACGAAGGCTAATTTGGAATCCTGCGTGGCTTTATATTACATAAAAAAAATCTTATAATATCAAGGCTGAAAGGGTAACATTGGTCTTCAGTCTGATATTTGCACCAAAGAAACCATTGAGGTAATAAACCTGCTTTTACCCCTATTTTCTTTAAACAATATTATTACTCTTTTAAACTAAATAATGTGATATTTTCTTTACATCTTTCTATATTTCAGTTGCATTACTTCTTTGATGCTGTTGAGGTGAATAGATTATTTCTTTTTTTTTTAACATCTTTATTGGGGTATAATTGCTTTACAGTGATGTGTTAGTTTCTGCTTCATAACAAAGTGAATCAGCTATATATATACATATATCCCCATATCTCTTCCCTCTTGTGTCTCCCTCCCACCCTCCCTATCCCAGCCTTCTAGGTGGTCACAAAGCACCAAGCTGATCTCCCTGTGCTATGTGGCTGCTTCCCACTAGCTATCTATTTTACATTTGGTAGTGTATATATGTCCATGCCACTCTCTCACTTCGTCCCAGCTTACCCTTCCCCGTCCCCATGTCCTCAAGTCCATTCTGTACATCTGCATCTTTATTCCTGTCCTGCCCCTAGGTTCTTCAGAAACATTTTTTTTTTTTTTAGATTCCATATACATGTGTTAGCATGCGGTATTTGTTTTTCTCCTTCTGACTTACTTCACTCTATAGGACAGACTCTAGGTCCATCCACCTCATGACAAATAACTCAATTTCGTTTCTTTTTATGGCTGAGTAATATTCCATTGTATATATGTGCCACATCTTTATCCATTCATCTGTCGATGGACACTTAGGTTGCTTCCATGTCCTGGCTATTGTAAATAGAGCTGCAAGGAACATTGTGGTACATGACTCTTTTTGAATTCTGGTTTTCTCAGGGTATATGCCCAGGAGTGGGATTGCTGGGTCATATGGTAGTTCTATTTTTAGTTTTTTAAGGAGCCTCCATACTGTTCTCCATAGTGGCTGTATCAATTTACATTCCCATCAACAGTGAAAGAGGCTTCCCTTTTCTCCACACCCTCTCCAGCATTTATTGTTTGTAGATTTTTTGATGATGGCCATTCTGACTGGTGTGAGGTGATACCTCATTATAGTTTTGACTTGCATTTCTCTAATGACTAGTGATGTTGAGCATCCTTTCATGTGTTTGCTGGCAATCTGTATATCTTCTTTGGAGAAATGTCTATTGAGGTCTTCTGCCCATTTTTGGATTGGGTTGTTTGTGTTTTTGATATTGAGCTGCATGAGCTGCTTGTAAATTTTGGAGATTAATCCTTTGTCAGTTGATTCATTGGCAAATAATTTCTCCCATTCTGAGGGTTGTCTTTTCGTCTTGTTTATGGTTTCCTTTGCTGTGCAAAAGCTTTTAAGTTTCATTGGGTCCCATTTGTTTATTTTTGTTTTTATTTCCATTTCTGTAGGAGGTGGGTCAAAAAGGATCTTGCTGTGATTTATGTCATTGAGTGTTCTGCCTATGTTTTCCTCTAAAAGTTTTATAGTGTCTGGCCTTACATTTAGGACTTTACTCCATTTTGAGTTTATTTTTGTGTATGGTGTTAGGGAGTGTTCTAATTTCATTATTTTACATGTAGCTGTCCAGCTTTTCCTAGCACCACTTATCGAAGAGGCTGTCTTTTCTCCGTTGTATATTCTTGCCTCCTTTATCAAAAATAAGGTGACCATATATGCATGGGTTTATCTCTGGGCTTTCTATCCTGTTCCATTGATCTATATTTCTGTTTTGGTGCCACTACAATATTGTCTTGATTACTGTAGCTTTGTAGTATAGTCTGAAGTCAGGGAGCCTGATTCCTCCCGCTCCATTTTTCTTTCTCAAGATTGCTTTGGCTATTCGGGGTCTTTTGTGTTTCCATACAAATTGTGAAATTTTTTGTTCTAGTTCTGTGAAAAATGCCAGTGGTAGTTTGATGGGGATTGCATTGAATCTGTAGTATAGTCATTTCCACAATGTTGATTCTTCCAATCCAAGACCATGGTATATCTCTCCATCTGTTTGTACCATCTTTAATTTCTTTCATCAGTGTCTTACAGTTTTCTGCATACAGGTCTTTTGTCTCCTTAAGTAGGTTTGTTCCTAGGGATTTCATTCTTTTTGCTGCAATGGTAAATGGGAGTGTTTCCTTAATTTCTCTTTCAGATTGTTCATCATTAGTGTATAGGAATGCAAGAGATTTCTGTGCATTAATTTTGTATCCTGCTACTTTACCAGATTCATTGATTAGCTCTAGTCGTTTTCTGGTAGCGTCTTTAGGATTCTCTATGTATAATATCATGTCATCTACAAACAGTGACAGCTTTACTTCTTCTTTTCCGATTTGGATTCCTTTTATTTCTTTTTCTTCTCTGATTGCTGTGGCTAACACTTCCAAAACTGTGTTGAATAATAATGGTGAGAGTGGGCAACCTTGTCTTGTTCCTGATCTTAGAGGAAATGATTTCAGTTTTTCACCATTGAGAACGATGTTGACTGTGGGTTTGTCATATATGGCCTTTATTATATTGAGGTAAGTTCCCTCTAGGCCTACTTTCTGGAGGGTTTTTATCATAAATGGGTGTTGAATTTTGTCAGAACTTTTTCTGCATCTATTGAGATGATCATATGGCTTTTATCCTTCAATTTGTTAATATGGTGTATCACATTGATTGATTTGCATATATTGAAGGATCCTTGCATTCCTGGAATAAACCCCACTTGATCATGGTGTATGATCCTTTTAATGTGCTGTTGGATTCGGTTTGCTAGTATTCTGTTGAGGATTTTTGCATCTATGTTCATCAGTGATATTGGCCTGTAGTTTTCTTTTTTTGTGACATCTTTGTCTGGTTTTGGTATCAGGGTGATGGTGGTGTCATAGAATGAGATTGGGAGTGTTCCTCCCTCTGCTATATTTTGGAAGAGTTTGAGAAGGATAGGTGTTAGCTCTTCTGTAAATGTTTGACAGAATTCACCTGTGAAGCCATCTGGTCCTGGGCTTTTGTTTGTTGGAAAGTTTTTAATCACAGTCTCAATTTCAGTGCTTGGGATTGGTCTGTTTATGTTTTCTGTTTCTTTCTGGTTCAGTCTTGGAAGGTTGTGCTTTTCTAAGAATGTGTCCATTTTTTCCAGGTTGTCCATTTTATTGGCATATAGTTGCTTGTAGTAATCTCTCATGATCCTTTGTATCTCTGCAGTGTCAGTTGTTACTTCTCCCTTTTCATTTCTAATTGTATTGATTTGAGTCTTCTCCCTTTTTTTCCTAATGAGTCTGGCTAATGGTTTATCAATTTTGTTTATCTTCTCAAAGAACCAGCTTTTAGTTCTGTTGATCTTTACTATTGTTTCCTTCATTTCTTTTTCATTTATTTCTGATCTGATCTTTATGATTTCTTTCCTTCTTCTTACTTTGGGTTTTTTTTGTTCTTCTTTCTCTAATTGCTTTAGGTGTAAGGTTCAATTGTTTATTTGAGATGTTTCTTGTTTCTTGAGGTAGGATTTTATTGCTATAAACTTCCCTCTTAGAAGTGCTTTTGCTGCATCCCATAGGTTTGGGTCATCGTGTTTTCATTGTCATTTGTTTCTGTGTATTTTTTGGTTTCCTCTTTGATTTCTTTAGTGATCTCTTGATAATTTAGTAGCGTATTGTTTAGCCTCCACGATATCTGGTCTCATAGCATTGTGGTCCAAAAAGATACTTAATATGATTTCAATTTTCTTAAAGTTACTAAGGATTCATTTGTGACCCCAAGATATGATGTATCCTGGAGAATGTTACATGAGCACTTGAGCAGAAAGTGTATTCTGTTCTTTTTGGATGGAATGTCCTATAAATATCAATTAAGTCCATCTTGTTTAATGTATCATTTAAAGCTTGTGTTTTCTTATTTATTTTCATTTTGGATGATCTGTCCATTGGTGAAAGTGGGGTGTTAAAGTCCCCTACCATGATTGTGTTACTGTCAATTTCCCCTTTTATGGGTGTTAGCATTTGCCTTATGTATTGAGGTGCTCCTATGTTGGGTGCATAAATATTTACAATTGTTATATCTTCTTCTCGGATTGATCCCTTGATAATTATGTAGTGTCCTTTTTTGTCTCTTGTAATAGACTTTGTTTTAAAGTCAATTTTGTCTGATATGAGAATTGCTACTCCAGCTTTCTTTTCATTTCCATTTGCAAGGAATGTCTTTTTCCATCCCCTCATTTTCAGTCTGTATGTGTCCCTAGGTCTAAAGTGGTTCTCTTGTAGACAGCATATATATGGGTCTTGTTTTTGTATCCACTCAGCCGGTCTATGTCTTTTGGTGGGAGCATTTAATCCATTTACATTTAAGGTAGTTATCGATATGTACGTTACTATTACCATTTTCTTAATTGTTTTGCGTTTGTTACTATAGGTCTTTTCCTTCTCTTGTGTATCCTGCTTAGGGATGTTCCTTAACATTTGTTGTAAAGCTGGTTTGGTGGTGCTGAATTCTCTTAGCTTTTGCTTGTCTCTAAAGGTTTTAATTTTTCCATCGAATCTGAACGAGATCCATGCTGGGTAGAGTAACCTTGGTTTTAGGTTTTTCCCTTTCATCACTTTAAATATGTTTGCCACTCCCTTCTGGTTTGCAGAATTACTGCTGAAAGATCAGCTGTTAACCTTATGGGGATTCCCTTGTATGTTTTTTGTTGCTTTTCCCTTGCTGCTTTTAATATTTTTTCTTTGTGTTTAATTTTTGATAGTTTGATTATTATTTGTCTTGGCATGTTTCTCCTTGGATTTATCCTGTATGGGACTCTCTGCGCTTCCTGGACTTGATTGACTATTTCCTTTCCCATATTAGGGAAGTTTTCAACTATAATCTCTTCAAATATTTTCTCAGTCCCTTTCTTTTTCTCTTGTTTTGGGACCTGTATAATTGGAATGTTGGTGCATTTAATGTTTTCCCAGAGGTCTCCTAGACTGTCCTCAATTCTTTTCATTCTTTTTTCTTTATTCTGCTCTGCAGTAGTTATTTCCACTATTTTATCTTCCAGGTCACTTATCCATTTTCTGCCTCAGTTATTCTGCTATTAATTCCTTGTAGAGAGTTTTTAATTTCATTTATTGTGTTGTTCATCATTGTTTGTTTGCTCTTTAGTTCTTCTAGGTCCTTGTTAAACGTTTCTTTTATTTTCTCCATTCTATTTCCAAGATTTTGGATCATCTTTACTATCATTGCTCTGAATTCTTTTTCAGGTAGACTGCCTATTTCCTCTTCATTTGTTTGGACTGGTGGCTTTTTACCTTGCTCCTTTATCTGCTGTATGTTTCTCTGTCTTCTCATTTTGATTAACTTACTGTGTTTGGGGTCTCCTTTTCACAGGCTGCAGGTTCATAGTTCCCGTTGTTTTTGGTGTCTGCTCCCAGTGGGTAAGGTTGGTTCAGTGGGTTGTGTAGGCTTCCTGGTGGAGGGGACTGGTGCCTGTGTTCTGGTGGATGAGGCTGGATCTTATGTTTCTGGTGGGCAGGACTGCATCTGGTGGTGTGTTTTGGGGTGTCTGTGACCATATTATAATTTTAGGCAGCCTCTCTGCTAATGGATGGGCTTGTGTTCCTGTCTTGCTAGTTGTTTGGCATAGGATGTCCAGCACTGTAGCTTGCTGGTCATTGAGGGAAGCTGGGTCTTAGCGTTGAGATGGAGATCTCTGGGAGAGCGTTCGCCATTTGATATCACATGGAGCCAGGACATCTCTCGTGGACCAATATCCTGAACTCGGGTCTCCCACCTCAGAGGCACAGGCGTGACACCCGGCTGGAGCACTAACACTCTGTCAGCCACATGGATCAGAAGGAAAGGGAGAAAAAAAGACAGAAGGAAAGAAAGAAAAAGATAAAGTTATTTAAAAAAAAATTTTTTTAATTATTAAAAATAAAAAAATTACAAAGTAATTTTAAAAAAAAGGAAAAGAAAGAAAGAAGAGAGCAACCAAACCAAAAAACAAATCCACCAATGTTAACAAGTGCTAAAAACTATACTAAAAAAAAAAAACAATAAACAACAGACAGAACCATTCGACAAATGGTAAAAGCAAAGCTATGCAGACAGAATGAAACAAGGAAACCTACACATACACACTCACAAAAAGAGAAAAAGGAAAAAAAAACTTTATATGTAAAAAAAAAAAAAAAAAGGAAGAGAACAACCAAATCAATAAACAAATCTACCAATGAGATAATAAAGTGTAAGTACTAAACTAAGATAAACATAAGACTAGACACAAATTAGATGCAGAAAGCAAACACCAAGTCTACAGTTGCTCCCAAAATCCACCACCTCAATTTTGGGATGACTCGTTGTCTGTTCAGGTATTCCGCAGATGCAGGGTACATGAAGTTGTTTGTGGAGATTTAATCCGCTGCTCCTGAGGCTGCTGGTAGAAATTTCCCTTTCTCTTCTTGTTCGCACAGCTCCTGGGGTTCAGCTTTGGATTTAGCCCCTCTTCTGCATGGAGATCGCCTGAGGGCGTCTGTTCCCTCCCCAGACGGGACAGGGTTAAAGTAGCAGCTGATTAGGGGCCTCTGGCTCACTCAGTCCAGGGGGAGGGAGGGGTACGGAATGCGGGGTGAGTCTGTGGTGTCAGAGGCCCGTGTGACATTGCAACAGCCTGAGGCATGCTATGTGTTCTCCTGGAGAAGTTCTTCGTGGATCACAGGACCCTGGCAGTGGCGTGCTACACAAGCTCCCAGGAGGGGAGGTGTGGATAGTGCCCTGTGCTTGCACACAGGCTTCTTGGTGGCTGCAGCAGCAGCGTGAGCATTTCATGCCCGTCTCTGGGGTCCGCGGTGATAGCCGCGGCTCGCACCTGTCTCTGGGGCTCGTTTAGGCGGTGCTCTGAATCTCCTCTCCTCGTGCACCCCAAAACAATGGTCTCTTGCCTCTTAGGCAGGTCCAGACTTTTTCCCGGACTCCCTCCCGGCTAGCTGTGGAGCACTAGCCCCCTTCAGGCTGTGTTCACGCAGCCAACCCCAGTCCTCTCCCTGGGATCTGACCTCTGAAGCCCGAAGTCTCCACTTTGCCCTCCGCACCCCTGTTACTGCGCTCTCCTCCGTGGCTCTGAAGCTACCCGCCGTCACTCCCCCTCTCCACCAGTGAAGGGGCTTCCTAGTGTGTGGAAACTTTTCCTCCTTCACAGTTCCCTCCCAGTGGTGCAGGTCCCATCCCTATTCTTTTGTCTCTGTTTTTTCTTTTTTCTTTTGCCCTACCCAGGTACGTGGGGAGTTTCTTGCCTTTTGGGAAGTCTGAGGTCTTCTGCCAGCATTCAGTAGGTGTTCTGTAGGAGCTGTTCCATATGTAGATGTATTTCTGATGTATTTGTGGGGAGGAAGGTGATCTCCACGTCTTACTCCTCTGCCATCTTGAATGTCTCTCCCGAATAGATTATTTCTAGCTATCAAGCTGTGAAAAGTATTCCGATGAATAAAATATTCTAAATTATTAGAAATCTGAGATATCCTTCAGGAATTGTGGCCTCCCCAAGGTCATTAGGATATGCTATTAGCAAAACAGGGCTGTCTACTTAAAAAAAAAATTTTAGTTACTGACTAGGTGCTGTATATTGGCAACACGATGTTTCTTTTTATTTTTAATTTTTTAATTTATTATTTATTTATTATTTTTATTTTTGGCTGTGTTGGGTCTTCGTTTCTGTGCGAGGGCTTTCTCCAGTTGCGGCGAGTGGGGGCCACTCTTCATCGCGGTGCGCGGGCCTCTCACTATCGCGGCCTCTCTTGTTGCGGAGCAGAGGCTCCAGACGCTCAGGCTCAGTAGTTGTGGCTCACGGGCCCAGTTGCTCCGCAGCATGTGGGATCTTCCCAGACCAGGGCTCGAACCCGTGTCCCCTGCATTGGCAGGCAGACTCTCAACCACTGCGCCACCAGGGAAGCCCAACATGATGTTTCTTGATACTGCTTCTCACAAACAGTTCAAATGATGAAAATGCCTAAACTATGTTCTCCTTTGCAATTACTGTCATTACCATTTTACCACCCAAAACCATAGCATTGCACATCCTTTAGTAAAGTTTAAGCGGGTCACACTGGAATCTGTGAGAATAGTAAGCTTTGAATGTCTGTCCTCTGAGAAACCTCATCCAGCATCTTTATATTTACTTTTTAGGCAACTGATATTTAGCACCTACAAGTACCGTATGATAGGTCACATCCAAAACAGGACTTTATTTATGTCTTAATGCAGAGATACTGATCAGTAGCACATATAAGTACAAAATACAGCCTGGCAATGAAAAAACAATTGAAAGTATTACTTGTGCTTTTAACCATTTCTGTAATTTAACTATGTATTGGATGTAGCCATGCATGTATTTACAGTGGCTTTGAGTATGTAGTTCAGTAACTAAAAGATACCAGGGTCATCTTGAGGAAGCAGTAACAAAATCAGACTGCAAGAAGCAAGTATACTATAAACATTGACCCTCTTTTATCTTCTCTTTCATTTTCATAGTATTCTATGTTTATTTGTTAGTATTTTTTCACATTTATCTTAGTATTATGTTGATTTAGTGACATGAAAATTACCAGCAAAAACCAGAAGGGGAAAATGGTATCATTAGTGAATATGAGCAGAACCAATGTAAATTTATATTCGTTCCACATTTTGTGGATTTAGAGCTTTTTAGTGAATATTTGAGAAGCTGATTTAGGACAACTTATATTCATGATTTATAAATTTTTGTGAGTGTTTTGTGGTGTTCTGATGTAGTTCAATAATTCTGTTTTGTGCACACATATATATACATATTCATTTGCTTTTGTCATTCCTTCTTCCATATGTATTTGGGATGGTTCACTGCAATACACACCATTAAATTAGAAAAAGCAAAATAAAACCAGTAGCTCTAAATTTTGAAAAAGAACAAGAAAATAATTATACCCAAATCATACTTTACCTAGATAATTTAAATAAGTATTAAATTTAATTCTTCTCTTCCTGATTGACAATTGGTAAAAAAGACAACAAAATTTTCATGTTTTGGTTAAAGAAAATGTAACATTGTTTCACAACAGTAAAAACAAGGTAATTTTTCACATTCATCCTTTCACAGAATAGTGCTGACATAATAAAAGTAATGGTCAGGGCCCTAAATGGTGGTGTTTTTTTTTTTTAATAAATTTATTTATTTATTTATTTATTTATTTTTGGTTGTGTTGGGTCTTCGTTTGTGTGCGAGGGCTTTCTCTAGTGCCGGTGAGCGGGGGCCACTCTTCATCGCCGTGCGTGGGCCTCTCACTATCGTGGCCTCTCTTGTTGCGGAGCACAGGCTCCAGACGCACAGGCTTAGTAGTTGTGACTCACGGGCCCAGTTGCTCCGCAGCATGTGGGATCTTCCCAGACCAGGGCTCGAACCCGTGTCCCCTGCATTGGCAGGCGGATTCTCAACCACTGCGCCACCAGGGAAGTCCCTAAGTGGTGTTTTTACAAAAAATAAAATATAATTAAAAACAAGAATATTATTCCTAAATGTCTTGACCTTTCCTTCTTTAAAATTTGTATTGGAGTATAGTTGATTTACAGTGTTGTGTTACTTTCTGCTGTACAGTTATACATATACACATATCCACTCTTTTTTAGATAAAAATCAAGGGTCTAATACCAAAACTTATAGATCAATAGCTAATATTGTCATGAATCAGTCTGATGATTCTAATTTAACACAGGCCTGAACTTTTTTTTTTAGTAGAGAAATTATAGATGTCATTTGTCTTAAGGAATGTTTAGAAATAATAATTATCGTAGCCTAACGTTTTCGTGGAACTTTTTATCTGCTCAAGAGATGAACAGAATGAGAACCCAAAGTTCCTTTTCACAGCGTTTGGGACAGGCAGCTTGGCATAGGGAATATCATATATATGTACATTGTTAGGAATCCACAGTATTGACTATAAAATGGTTCACTGTGTCATCCCTGAAATTGAGTGGTCTTCGTCACTGTGGGCCAAAAAGGTTGACTCAGTGGCCTCCCACTAACTCAAAGAATTGGCTGCTGAATGAAATTATTCAACATTGTTCATTTGATCATGTTTATTCATTTATTCAAAAATCATTTAGCATCTACAAAAGAGACAAAATCCCTGCACTTTTGGAATATTTAGTCTAGTGAGAGTGATAGATGAGAGAATTAAATACATAAATAAACAAGAACATTTCAGATTGTCTGAGAAGGAAATAAATAAGGGGAAATAGAGAGCTATGGAGGATGTACACCAGATAAGGTAGACAGGCTTCCATGAAGAGGTGATGTCTGAAGAAAGACCTTACAGATGAGAAGAGCTTGGAAGGGTATTTGAGACAGAGGAGGTAATAAATGCCGAAGCCAAAGCCGTAGCACAGGAAAACGTTTGGCATGAACGATGAATAATAAGCAGGCAAATCTTTCTCTAATGCAGTGAGGAAAGGAGAAAGTAACTAATTGGAGGAGAGTTTGGCCAGGATCTGATCACATAAGGTCATGAGGCTATGAATTTGTCTTTTATGCTAGAAACAGTTGGAAATGACTGAAGGATAAATATTTGAGAGACTGTTTTAGGACAACTTGTGTATGTGATTCATAAAATTCTGTAAGTGCTGTGTGATAACCTGGTGTAGTTTAACAACTCTCTTTTGTGCATATGTGTACATATTCATTTACTTCTGTGATTCCTTGTTACACGTGAATTTGAGGTGGTTCAAATGTAGACATAAAGTTAAAAAGAAAAACTAAAGTAAAACAATAGCTCAAAGTTGTGGAAGTCCTCTCCTTCTTGTGAAATGGCAAGAGTAGGACCGGGTAGACCAGTTATTGAAATAGTGCTCTTGAAATAGTGCTAATAGAGGAATATGGTTTCATTCACTAGGACAGGACAGTGTGAGAGAAGTGTAGCTTTAGAGTTTATATTTTGGATATAAGTTTAAGATGATATGTCAGTCATCATGGACTTCATTATACTGAATAATATTTCACTGTTTCAGTGCAATACACTTTATTGTTACTAGCACTCTATTGAAGGAATATTTTTTAAATTTTGGTACCATTTTTTTGACAGTATAAATAATGCAGCAGTGGACATCCTTATACACATTGCTTCTTGAAATCTTTGAGGTAGATCTCTGAGGGAAATTACTAATAGTGAATTAGCTGGGTTAGTGTGTGCAACTTTTCAAATTTATCTAATTGTTCCCCAAATGGTTGAGTAATTTTACGGTCCAATTTAAAGAGGGTAAGAGTTCCCAGAACTGTTCTGACAGTTTTATGTAAGAGGATTGTGATTTCTTGGTCCAGTCTGACATATGATATGATACTGCAACAACACCATTATACGTTTGAGTCATTTCCACCCTAAGCAAGCAAACACATTGGTAACCATTCCTCAACTTCAGCTACTGACCTTCATCTCCACTCTTCTTCAGAGCCAAGTGCTTAGAAAGGCTATCTTTACTGTCTCCATTAATTCAACTGCCGCTCAATTATATGTTATTGCATAAAGTGTTCATGGTGTTTATCATTCGCAATTTAATTTTTTAAAGCTTCAGTTTAAGTTAATTTTGGGGGCTTTATAAGTGTTCACAAAAAATGTAATATTTCTATATGAAGCAAGAGTTCAAAAAACTTTCTCACGGTGTTTCATTTTTTTACAGAAAATCCCCATATGGAATACCTTTTAGTATAATAGTTGGGTCCATTTGCCAACCTCTCCTCAGATTCTCAAATAATATGATATTCTATGCTGGTTACATAAAATTTGCAGTCAATTCTGCATATGTTACTGGTTCTTAGTAAATAACTAGAGAGTAAATAAAATGCCCTACAAAATCATTACCTCAAAGGGAAGATGATAATATGGACTGTGACCTACAAAATTATTCCTAAAATGTAATTAACAGTCATCTACATTTTTTTAAAGAATTAAAAGTCTCAGTATTCTACTGAAACCATAGGTTTACTTACATTTTCACCTTAGATGTTGATCTGCTATACTGTATTCTCTTTGCTTGTTTTCCTGTAGTATCCTTTATAATTCTCTTTTTCTATTGAAGGTCTCAAATTACACTGAAAATAGAGTGCATAACAGATGGAATCTGGAAATTTCCCGTGATGTTGGTTGCTACTGAGCCTGATGTGGATGGTGTCATTGACATAGAAGGGGTTGGTTTATTTAAAGGATCTACTGTTGACTTCAGGCTGACAAGTCAGACAAGGTAATATATCAAACAAAAGTATGTAACTGGTTTTGTGAATGTAATTTATGCTGAACTGGGAAACAAAATTTAAGATGAAAAATTCTATTATGTCATCTTTTTCTGGTTAAGCCAGAGCATTATTGCTTCTATGAATCAAAACTTTATATATTTCGTATTTTTTATTTAAAACTTGGAAAATAGAATCTACAAAGTGGAGACCAAAAGACAATAAGAAAAAGTAAATAGACACTGAAATTTAGAATAATACTTCTATTTGTTTTTCAAAGGATGTTTTAATGTATTTTTTCAAAGATAGATGGGATGTTTCTAGTAAATTTTAACAGTTTTGGGTTTTTAAGTGGTTTAATTAAGTAGAGATGATTAGGCAACCGATTTTGATTCCATTTTCTGTATTATTCTGCTCAACCATAGCTATCTTTGTTATACTTGTGATAACCTAGGCAGCATGACAATACTTTTACCTATCTCACATGTAAAATATATTTTTACAGCTTCTTTTGAGGTGTAACGTACTTTCCATAAAATTCACCTATTGTAAGTGTACATTTCAATATTTTTTGAAAATGAATAGAATTGCAGTCATAGCCACATTCTAGGTTTAGAACTCTTCCATCTGCCCCCAAATTTCCCTCAAGCCCCTTTGCAGTCAATCCCCACTCCCACCCCCAGTCTCAGGCAACCAGTGATTTGCTTTCTGTCTCTACAACCTTGCCTTTTCTGGATATGTTATATAAATAAAATCACCCAGTATGTAGTGTCTTTTTTAAACTGTTTTTAAGCAGTTTAGGTTTCCAACAAAATTGAGAGGAAGGCATAGAGATTTCTCATTTACCTCCTGCCCCCATACATGTGTAGCCTCCCCCATTATCAACATCACTCACAAGAATGGTACTTTTTTTTTTTTTTTTTAATTTATTTTTGGCTGTGTTGGGTCTTCGTTTCTGTGCGAGGGCTTTCTCTAGTTGCGGCAAGCGGGGGCCACTCTTCATCGCGGTGCATGGGCCTCTCACTATCGCGGCCTCTCTTGTTGCGGAGCACAGGCTCCAGACGCACAGGCTCAGCAGTTGTGGCACACGGGCTTAGTTGCTCCGCGGCATGTGGAATCTTCCCAGACCAGGGCTCGAACCCGTGTCCCCTGCATTGGCAGGCAGATTCTCAACCACTGCGCCACCAGGGAAGCCCAGTACATTTTTTAATAAGGATAGACCTTTGTTGACACATCCTAATCATCCAAAGTCCGTAGTTTGCAATAAGGCTCACTATTGGTGTTGTACATTCTATGGGTTTGGACAAAAGTATGATGTCATATATGCATCATTATAGTATCACACAGAGTATTTTCACTGCACTAAAAGTCCTCTGTGCTCTCCCTATTCATCTCTCTTACTCCACCCTTGGAAACCACTGATCTTTCTATTGTCTCCATAGTTTTGTCTTGTACAGAATGTCATATAATTGGAATCATACAGTATGTAGCCTTTTCAGATTGGCTTCTTTTACTTAGCAATATGCAATCAAGGTTTACCCATCTCTTTTCATGGCTTGATAGCTTATTTCTTTTTAGCATTGAATAATATTCCACTATCTGGATGTGTCAGTTTATTTGTCCATTCACCTACTGAAGGACATCTTGCTTGCTCCTAAGTTTTGGCAATTATGATTAAAGATGATATAAACATCTGAGTGCAGGTTTTATTGTAGATATAAGTTTTCAAGTCTTTTGAGTAAATACCAAGGAGCACAATTGCTGGATCCTACAGTAAGAGTATATTTGGTTTTGTCAGAAATTGCCAAACTGTCTTCCAAAGTAGCTGTAACGTTTTGCCCTCCCACCAATAATAAATGAGAGTTCCTATTGCTCCACATCCTTGCTGGCGCTGGATGGTATCGGTGTTCTTGCTTTTGGCCATTCTAATAGAAGTATAGTGGTATCTCATTGTAGTTTTTAGTTTGCATTTCCCTGTTGACATATGGTATGATGCGTCTTTTCAAATGCTTGCTTGCCATGTGTATATCTTCCTTGGTAAGGTGTCCAATAAGATATTCTGCCCATTTTTAATTGGGTTGTTTTCTTGTTTTGAGTTTTAAGAGTTCTTTGTATGTTTTGGATAACAGTCCTTTATCAGTTGTGTCTTTTGCAGGTACATTCTCCCAGTCTGTGGCTTGTCTTCTAATTCTCTTGATACTGTCCTTCTTTTAATGAAGTCCAGGTTATCAGTTATTTGTTTCATGCTGTGTGTCCTTGCTATTGTATCCAGTAGGACATCACCATACCCAGAGTCATCTAAGTTTTCTCTTATGTAATCATGTTATCTTCTAGGAGTGTTATACTTTTGTGTTTTACACTTAGGTTTATGGTCCATTTTAAGTTAATTTTTGTGAGGCCTGTAAGGTATGTGTCTACATTCTATTTTTTTTTGCATGTGGATGTCCAGTTATTCCAACACCATTTGTTAAAGAGACTGTCTTTGCTCCATTGTATTGCCTTTGCTCCTTCATCAAAGATCAGTTGACTGTATTTATATGGGTCTATTTCTGGGCTTTCTATTATGTTTAATTGATCTATTCTTTAACAAATACCATCCTATCTTAATTACAGTAGCTTTATAGTAAGTCTTCAGGTCAGATAGTATTAGTACTCCAACTTTGCGTTTTTTCTTCAATACTGAGCTGGCTATTCTGAGGCTTTTGCCTCTCTGTATAATCCATTTGTTGATATCCATAAAATAACTGCCTGGGATTTTGACTGGGATTGCATAGAATCTATAGGTCAAATTGAGAAGAACTGCCATGCTGACAATATTGAACCTTCCTATCCATGAGCATAGCATAGTTCCCCATATATTTATTTATTATTTACTTTCATTCATCAGAGTTTTATAGTTTTTCTCACATATATCTTGTACATATTGCTAGATTTATACCTAAGTATTTTATTTTGAGGGATGCTAATGTAAATGATCTTGGTTTTTAATTCCAAATTTCACTTCTTCATTGTTGGTATATAGAAAGCAATTGAATTTTGTATGTTAATCTTGTATCCTGCAACCTTGCTATAATAGCCTATTAGTTCCAGTAGTTTTATTGTCCATTCTTTGGTAGTTTCTACATAGATGATCTGTCAACTGCAAATAAAGACACATTTATGTCTTCCTTCCCAATCTATGTAACTATCATTTCCTTTTCTTGCCTTACTGCATTAACAAGGATTTCCATACGATGCTGAAAAGGAGTGGTGAGAGGGGACATACTTGCTTTATGAGATCATAGTGGCAAAGCTAGACGTTTCTCACCATTAAATATGATGTTAGCAGTAGGATTTTTGTAGATAGTTTTTATCAAGTTGAGCAAGTTCCCCTCTATTCCTAATTAACTGAGAGTTTTTATCATTAATGAGTGTTAGATTTTATCAAATGCTTTTTCTGTATCTGTTGATATGACCATGTAATTTTTTCTTTTTAAGTCTGTTGATATGATGGATTTCATTAACTGATTTTCAAATGTTGAACCAGCCCTGCATACCTGGGATAAATCATATTTGATCATGGTGTATAATTCTTTTTATACTTTTTTGGATTCAGTTTGCTAATATTTTGTTGAGTATATTTGCATCTGTGTTTACGTATGAACATGAGAGATATTGGTATGTAGTTTTCTTGTAGTGTCTTTGTCTGTTTTTTAGTATTAGAGTAATGCTAGACTCAAAAAATGAGTTAGGAAGTAATCCCCCTGCTTCTATCCTCTGAAAAAGATTGTAAAGAATTGGTATAATTTCTTTCTTAAATCTTTGGTAGAATTTACCAGTGAACCCATTTGGACCTACTGCTTCTTGTTTGGGAAAGTTATTAATTATTGATTCAATTTCTTTAATAGATGTAGGCCTATTCAGGTCATCTGTTTCTTCTTGTGTGAGTTTTGGCAGATTGTGTCTTTCCATGACTTAGTCCATTTCATCAAGGATATCATATTTGTTAGCATAGACTTGTTCATTGTATTCCTGTATTATCTTTGTAATTACAAAGGGATCTGTAGTGATGTCCCATCTTTCATTTCTGAAATTAGTAATTTGTGTCCTCTCTCTCATTTTTTTTACAGTTTGCCTGGCTACAAGCTTATCAATTTTATTGAGTTTTCAGAGAACCAGCACATTGTTTCATTGATTTTTCTCTGTTGATTTCCTGTTTTCAATTTCATTTATTTCTGCTCTAATTCTTATTTATTTTCTTCTTTTTATTTTGGGTTTAATTTTCTCTCTTTTTCTTAAGTTTCCTAAGGTGGAAACTTAGATTATTCCTTTAAAATTTTTCTTCTTTTCTAATATACGCATTTAATGATATAAATTTCCCTCTAAGCATTGTTTTCACTGTATCCCACAAATTTTGTTGTGTTTTCATTTTCATTTTGATAAAAATATTCCTTAATTTCTCTTGAGATTTCTTCCTTGACCCATGTGTTATTTAGAACTATGTTGTTTATTTTCCACACATTTTGAGTTTTTCAAGTTATCTTTCTAGTTAAATTCCACTGTAGTCTGAGAACAGACATTGTATGATTTCTATTCTTTTAAATTTGTTAAGGTTTGCTTTATAGCCCATAATGTAGACTGTCTTGGTGAATATTCCATTTGAGCTTGAGAAAAATGTGAATTCTACTGTTTTTGGATGAAGTAGTCCATAGATGTGAATTATATCCAGTTGATTGATGGTGTTGTGAGTGCAACTATGTCCTTACTAATTTTCTGCCCACTAGATCTGTCCTTTACTGGGAGAGGGGTGCTGAGGTCTCCAACTGTGACAGTGGATTTATTGATATCTCCTTGCAGTTTTATCAGCTTTTGCTTCAAAAGTTTGATGCTCTGTTGTTAGGTGCATACATGTTAAGATTTGTCATATCTTCTGGGAGAATTGACCCCTTTATCATTATGGCATGTGCTTCTTTATCCCTGATAACTTTCCTTGCTTTGAAGTCTGCTCTGTCATTCTTTTTCTGCCTTATGTGGTTTTAATTAAACATTTTATATGATTCAGTTTCTCTCCTTTATTACGTTATATTTCTTTTTTTTTTTAACTGTTTTTAGTGTTTGCCCTACAGTTTGTGATATATATTTATAAGTAATCCAAGTCCACTTTTAAATAACGCTGTATGCTTCACAGGTAATGTATCTTATAATAACAAAATAATCCTATTTCTACCCCTGTCGCTTGTTTCATTGCTGACATTTATCTCTCTCTCTCTCTCTCTCTCACACACACACACACACACACACACACATATACACATATATATACACACACATCTATATGTATACATAAGCATACACACATGCACATACACAAGATATATACATAAGCATGTATAATTGAATATTTCGTTGCTATTATTATTTGAACAAACTGTTACCTGTTATATTAAGAATAAGAAGAATAAAGTTTTTATTTTATCTTCACTTATTCCTTTTTGCATGTTTTTCCTTTCTTCTTGTAGATTCAAGTTTCTGGACTATATTATTTCTCTTCTCTCTACAGAACTTTTAACATTTCTTGCATGGTAGGTCTACTGGCAACAAATTCTCTCAATTTTTGCTTGTCTGAGAAAGTCTATTTCTCCTTCATTTTTGAATGATATTTCCGCAGGGTTCAAAATTCTAGGCTAGTGTTTATTTGTTTTTGTTTTTTTTTTCTGAAAACTTTAAATATTTCACTCTACTCTCTTGCTTGCATGGTTTCTGAGAAGTTTGATGTAATTTTTATCTTTGTTCCTCTTTATGTAAGTAAGGTGTTTTTTTGCCTCTGGATTCTTTCAACGTTTTTTCTGTATCTTTGATTTTCTGTAATTTGAAAGTGACATGCTTAGATATAGTTTGTTTTTTGGCATTTATCCTGCTTTGTGTTCTCTCAGCTTCCTGCATCTGTGGTTTGGTGTCTGTCATTGATTTGGGGAAATTCTCAATCATTATTGTTTTGAATATTTCTTCTTTTCTTTTCTCTCTTCCTTCTCTTTCTGCTATTTCCATTACATATATGTTACACCTTTTGTAGTTGCCCCATAGTCCTTGGATATTCTTTTCCTTTTTTCACTCTTTGTTCTCTTTGCTTTTCAGTTTTCAAGGATCCTATTAATATATCATCTGGTTCAGAGATTATTTCCTTAACCATGTCTAGTCTACTAATAAGCCCGTCAAGGGCAGTCTTCATTTTTGTTAGCGTTTTTATCTCAAGCACTTCTTTTTGGTTCTTTCCTAGGATTTCCTTCTTTCTGCTTATATTACAAACATTAAAAATGAAAAAACTACCTTGAGTATGTTTATCGTGCATGTGGCAAACAAGACCTTAAACCACAAGATTTTACTTTCAAATAATGAATAATATTTAGAGAATATTTAATATATCAATGACACTATTAATTATTTTTGTGGTCATAGGACTAAATTTGTTTGGGTCAGGAAATGAGTAAAAATTATACTTTTGCCATTATTCTATAAAATTATCAGACTAGGTAACTTAGTCTTTAATATTAAAGATTTATTTCCACACAGCATGCCATAAGGGATTGCTGAGGATCTTATATGTAATGCAAAATGGACATTGTTAAGAGCAGGCCCTGTAATACAAGAAAGGGTAACAGATTATAGCCTGTGCCAGGAAATACATGGAAGTTGTGTAGTGACTGGCTCATAAACAGGTACCCCATAAACATTAATTGAAGGAATAAGGTGGATTAAGAAGGAAAATTATTAGAACAATATTTATGTCTTCATCTGCTTAGTATAACCATGTAGAACATACGGAGAACAAGCAAAGTGTTATTTTTCCCGTAAGAAGACAGAAATCTATTGCATACACCATTGGGATTTGGTATAAGTAGATAATATTGAAGCATTCATTTCTCATAGACTTTATTTTTAGAGCCATTCTTCAGGTATACATAAAAAATTGCACATAAAGTACAGAGAGTTCCCTTATACCCCCTTTCCCCAGTCCCCAACACAGTTTCTCCTATTAGTAACACCTTGCATTGGTATGTTACACTTGTTACTATTGATGAACCCGTATTAATATATTATTAACTAAAGACCATAGCTTACATGTAGGGGTCACTCTTTGTGTTGTACAGTTCTATGGATTTCGACAAATGCATAATGACACGTATCCACAGTATGATACGAAATAGTTTCAACTGACCTAAAATTCCCGTCTTCCACCTATTCATTCCTCTCCACTCACCTCCACCCCCACTCACCCTCCTCTCAAACCCTTGGCAACCACTGATCTTTTTACTGACTCTGTGGTTTTGTCTTTTCCAGAATGTCATGTGGTTGGAATTACACAGTATGTAGCCTTTTAAGACTGGCTTCTTTCACTTAACAATGTGCATTTAAGCCTCCTCCAAGTCTTTATTTTATGGCTTCATAGCTCATTTCTTTTTATAGCTGAATAATGGACATCTTGGTAGATTCCAGTTTTTGACAAGTATGAAAAAAGTTGCTGTAAACATTTGTGTGCAGCATTTTGTGTAGACATACATTTTCAAATCATTTAGATAAATACCTAGGATTATAAATGCTGGATTGTATAGAAAGCCTATGCTTAGATATATAAGAAACTGCCAAATTATCTTCCAAAGTGGCTATGCCATTTTGCATCCCTACAACCAATGAATGAGAATTGTGTTGCTCTGAATTTTCACCTGCATTTAGCATTGTCAGGTTTGTTTTGTTTTGTTGTCATTGTAGCCATTCTAATAGTGGTATATCATTGTTTTTGTTTTTGTTTTTTAAAGTGTGCATGGATTTGCTTTTTTTTTTTTTTTAATTATTTATTTATTTATTTATGGCTGTGTTGGGTCTTCGTTTCTGTGCGAGGGCTTTCTCTAGTTGCGGCAAGTGGGGGCCACTCTTCATTGCGGTGCGCGGGCCTCTCACTATCGCGGCCTTTCTTGTTGCGGAGCACAGGCTCCAGACACTCAGGCTCAGCAATTGTGGCTCACGGGCCTAGTTGCTCTGTGGCATGTGGGATCTTCCCAGACCAGGGCTCGAACCCGTGTCCCCTGCATTAGCAGGCAGACTCTCAACCACTGCGCCACCAGGGAAGCCCTATGTCATTGTTTTAATATGCAGTTTCCTAATGTCAAATGATACTGAGCACATATGTCCTCACTTGCCACTTGTTTATCTTCTTTGATGAGGAGTTTGTTAAGATCTTTTACCTATATTTTAGTTGTATTGTTGGTTTTCTTTTTGCTGAGTTTTAAGCATTATTTGTAAATCTTTTATCAGATATTTGTTTTGAAAATATATTCTCCCAGTCTGTGGCTTGTCTTTTCATGCTCCTGACAATGGTATATATTTCCTCCCATTCCATAGGTTGCCTATTCATTTTGTTGATTGTTTCTTTTGCTGTGCAGAAGCTTTTGAGTTTTATGTAGTCCCACTTGTTTATTTTTTCTTTTGTTGTCTGTGCTTTTAGTGTCATATGCAAAAGAAATCATTACCAAGACCAATGTCAAGGAGCTTTTTCTCTATGTTTTCTTAAATTTAAGTCTTTCATCCCTTTTGAGTTATTTTTTGTGAACATTGTGAGATAGGGCTCCAATTTAATTCTTTTGCACGTAATTATCCAGTTTTCCCAGCACCACTTATTAAAGAGACTGTCCTTTCCCCACTGAGTGATTCTTGGCTCCCTTGTCAAATATTAGTTGATCATATATGTGAGAGCTTACTTCTGGGTTCTCAATTTTGTTCCATTACTCTATGTATCTATTTTTATGCCAGTACTGTACTGTTTTAATTATTATAGCTTTGTAATATAGTTTGAAATCAGGAAGTGTTACCCCTCCAGCTTTGTCATTCTACTCAGGATTTCTTTAGCTATTTGGGGTCTTTTGTGGTTCCATATGAATTTTATGATTTTTTTTCTTTTTCTTTTTTTTTTTTGGGAAAAATGCTCTTGGAATTTTGATTGAGATTGTGTGGAATCTAGATGACTCTGGGTAGTATGGACATTTTGACAATATCAGTTCTTCTGATCTGTGAACACAGGTTATCTTTCCACTTATTTGTGCCTTTTTCTATTTCTTTCATCAGTGTCTTATATTTTTCAGCGTACATGTCTTTCACCTCCTTGGCTAAATCTATTCCTAAGTACTTTATTGTTTTTTATGCTGTTATAATATGATTGTTTTCTTTATTTCTTTTTCAGATAGTTCATTGTTTTCTTATTGTATAGAAAGCCAACTGATTTTTGTATGTGGATTTTGTATCCTGCAATTTTACTGAATTCAGTTATTAGTTCTAGTAGTTTTTTGGTGGAGTCTTTAGGATTTTCTATATATAAGATTATGTCATCTGCAAACAGACAGATTTTACTTCTTCCTTTATGATTTGGGTACCTTTTATTTATTTTTCTTGCTTAATTGCTCTGGCTCAGACTTCCAGTACTATGTTGAATAGGAGCAGTGAGAGTGGGCACACTTGTTTTGTTCCTGATCTTAGAGGAAAAGCTTTCAACCTTTCAACGTTGAGTATAATATTAGTTGTGGGCTTGCCATATATGGCCTTTATTGTGTTGAGTCACATTCCTTCTAAATCCAGTTTGTTAAGAGTTTTTATCATGAAAGGATGTTGAATTTTGTCAAATGTTTTTTCTACATCTATTGAAATTATCATATGATTTTTATCTTTCACTCTATTAATGTGGTGTATCACATTTACTGATTTGCTTATGTTGAACAATCTTTGTATCCCAGGGATAAATCCCACTTCATTGTGGTGTATGAGACTTTTAATGTACTATTGAATTGAGTTTCCTAGTATTTTATTGAGAATTTTTGCACCTATATTCATCAGGGATATTGGCTGGCAGTTTTCTTTTCTTGTAGTGTCCTTATCTGCCTTTGGCATGAGGGAATTGCTGACCTCATAAAATGAGTTTAGGAGTGTTTCCACCTCTTCACTTTTTTGGAAAAGTTTAAGAAGGATTGGCATTCATTCTTTGTAAAATACTTGGTAGAATTAATTCACCAATGAAACCATCTGGTCCTGGGTTTTTTTTAATGGGAGGGTTTTGATTACTGATCCATTCTCCTTACTCATTGTGTTGCTGTCTTCTCATTTGAAGTAGTAGTCACCTCCTCTGATCTTTGCTGACTGTCTTCAGGAGATAATTACCTTCTTTCAGTCCTACTTGGGATTTCAAGGATTTCTCGGTCCTTTTCTCTGTGTATGCCTGCTCCACACTTCTTACTCCATCTCATGGCAGAATACTAAAGCTTGTATGCCTTCTCTTGATCCTGTCAAGCCAGTCCTAGTGCTGACAGCCTCCCTTTTGCTTTTCCTAGGGCAGTGCTGAATGTTCAACTTTGTGTTTCTTGCAAGCCCTCAGAGTTGGGCTCTGTGTTTCTACAGATGCTCAGTAGCCATCTGCAAAGCCTCTGTCTTGCTGCTCTTGGGAGCACACACCAGAAACCAGCCACAGGGATAGGGTGTGTGCAGGTAGGGCATCCAGAGTGCTGAGGGTGCCTGTAGGCCAGCTGGGGGAACTGCAGGCAAGAAGTTCCCATTGTGTAGTGGGTGGGCCTTCTTGATAGAGTCTGTGATACAGTTGGTAGGATCCATGTCCCTTTAATGCCCTCTAAGAGCCCTATCCTTTGCTCTTCCAGCCACTCCCTGGCTGGGTACTCACTTACATATTCTCACTTTCCTAAGTGGGAGAAATCACTAGCTGAGAAGTCCTCTCTGGGCGTTGGGCTGTTGCACCCTGGGGGAGGGCTCACACTGGTAAAGTGAAATTGTTTTTCTTACCCTATCTAGCCAATGTGTCCAGTTTAATTTTTTTTTTTTTTGCTCCAATGGTGTGCTGGGACCTCTCTCCTCAACTCCTGGACTTCCACAAAGTCTCTCTTGTCTGTCCATGGGTAATTGTCTGAATCAGTGCTCTCCAGGGGTGATTCCAGGATCATGGCCAAGAGGGGCTGGAGCTGGTTCACAGGCCACTTCAGGGTCTACAGCCAGGACTGAGGGCTGTATGCCTATTAACCTACACATGGATGTGTGCCTCCTCCTGGGTTCTTTGGCACATGGTGCTGGTGATAGAACCAAAGCCATATTGGGCTGTAGCTAAGTCCTCAGGGGTATGGAGTTGTTTCCTTGCCTGTGGCCATGGCCACGGTCAGCAAGTCAGCCACCTGGGTGTGGGCCTGCATTATCAAAATGGCTCCCCTCGTTCTTAGACTGCACCAGAATTTCACAATCTCCTACCTAGATCCCAAAGCTCCCACAAAGGTACTTTTGTCCATGGATGGATACCAAATTATTGTTGTTGAGGATGTGAGTAAGGGACATGTTATTCAGTCATCTTGCTGATATTACTTCTATTTTGATCTTTATTATGTGGTTTCTTGAAGTGGGAGCCTAGATTATTGATTTGAGATCTTTCCTTTTTTTTCTATTGTATTTTTTGTGATAAATTTCCCTCTGGGTACTGCATTAGCTGCATTTCACAAATTTTGATATATTGTATTTTCATATTCATTCAGTTATAAATGTATTTTTTAAATTTCCTTTGAGAGTTCCCATTGACCCATGGGTTATTTAGTATTGTTTAATTTACAAATATTTTGGAGGATTTCTGTTATCTTTCTATTATTGATTTCTGGTTTGATTCTTTTCTGGTCAGAGAACATACTCTATGAATTCAATCATTTTATATTTGTTGAAAAGAATGGATATTTTTCTTTTGTTGGATGGAGTGTTCTGTACATATCTATTAGAGCCTGTTGGTTGATCATATTTTTCAATTCCTTTGTTTCCTTGCTGATTTTCTGTCCCATAGTTCTCTAAATTGATGAGAGAGGAGTGTTCAAATCCCAGGACATAATTATGCATTTATTTATTTCTCTTTTAAATTCTGTTTTTGCTACATATACTTTTGAAGTTCTGACATTTGGTACATGAAAATACAAGATTCTTGTGTCATTTTTGGCATACTTACTCTTTGTCATTATATAATATCTCTTTTTGTCTGGTAAATGTATTTGCTTTGAAGTCTACTTAATCTGATATTTATATAATCACTCGTGCTTTACTTCTGCTTTTTATTTTTTTTATTACTTTTTAAAAAAATTTTTTAAATTAATTTATTTGTGGCTGTGTTGGGTCTTCGTTGCTGCATGAGAGCTTTTCTCTAGTTGCAGCGAGCAGGGGCTACTCTTTGTCGTGGTGCATGGGCTTCTCATTGTGGTGGCTTCTTTTGTTGTGGAGCACGTACTCCTGCTTTTTAAAAAATGAATATTTGCATGGTATAATGTTTTTCATGCTTTTATTTTCAGTCTACCTGTATCACTAAATTTGAAGTATATTTCTTATAGACAGCGTATAATTTGATCATCCTTTTTAATTCCCTTTGCCAGTCTCTTAACTTCCATTGGTGTGCATTTACATCACTAACATCTAAAGTAATGATTGATATATTAGGTTTATTTATGCAATTTTATTATTCATTTTGTTAGTTCATTTTGTTTCTTTCATCTCTTTTCCTTTTCTTGCCTTGTATTGGTAACCTGAACTGATTTTAGAATCCATTGTTATTTATCTATAGTATATTTTAAAGTATATATCACTGTATAGTTTGTTTTTAATAGTTGCTGTATGCAACATATTCATATGCAACATATCACGGTCTACTGCTATAGACATTTTGCTACCTCAAGATAAGTGTGGAAACTTCATTTCCATTGGTTCCTTTACTCCCCCCACTTTCTAAATATAAAGTCACAACATACATTGAACACCATGTCTGATGATGTTATAATCTTTGCTTTAGTTGTAAAATATAAAAACTCATGAAAAGGGTAGTTCATTATACCTACCCCTGTTTTTACCCATTCCATTGTTTTTCTTTCCTCCTGAAGTCCCAGCCTCCTCCTATTTTAATTTCTTTTTTGTTCAGGGAACTTCCTTTAGCTCTTTTTTAAGATTAGCTCTGCTAGTGACACATTTTCTTAGCTTTCCTTAATCTGAGATTACTCCTTCATTACAGAAGAATATTTTTGCTTGATATAGAACTCATGATTCAGAGTTCTTTTCCTTCATCTCTTGAAAAATGTGCCACTTCCTTCTGGCTTGCATGGTTTCTGAGCAGAAATGTGCTGTCATTTGAACTGTTGTTCCCCTATAGGTAACATTTCATTTCTCTCTAGTTTCTCTCAGGATGTTTTGTTTGATTTTAGTTTTCAAAACTTTGATTATGATGAGTCTTGTCATATAATATCTGCTGTCACTGTTAGTCTGAGTTCAATGAAGACAGGGACAAGGACTGTCTTGGTCAGTGCCAGATATATAAGGGATGCTGGATAAGTATGCCCTGAAAGAATGAAAATCCCCAGGAACTTTGGTTTCCATGACAATAAGTAACAGTTATTATTGGATATAAATTTGCCTTGATGTGCTCTTAGGGGCGAAACAGAAGCTTGGTGTATTTCTTAGGTTTCTGGGATTTAATGGCACATAGAATTATTTGCTGTTTCTGTTGAGATACCGTTTAAAACTCTTTAAAACCATTTTTAAAGTTCATTCATAGTTCTTTAAAGTTATTTGTATCCTTAGGTACTGCATAAAACTATTACATCAATATATTTGGAGTCTTTTCAAAGTAAATTGTTCATTGTAACCAAAATTTTTAATAGGTTAAGTAGCTCCAAATAAACGCAGTTATGGGCATGATTAGAGCTCTGCTCTTTTAGTAACTTATTAAGTATTCTTAACTGATTGGCCTGTACAGCTCTCTCAGTTGGTCAGTTTTAAAATATTCCCTTTGCAATCAGGAGTGCAAAAATGAATTTCTATTTATTGGCAGGCAGGAAATTTTAATATCATACTTGTTTACTTTGAGAAAGCTGCCTCTTGGGCTGGAAATCAATTTTCCTTCGTCCAGTTTTTTTGTTGTTGTTGTTTTTTGGATATTTGCTTGGCATTTATTTGGGGTACCTGTCTGTGATTCATTCATAGAGTTTTAGGTTAAAAGTCTGAATAACTTCATCCAGTTTTATATGTGCATTTGGCCTACACACTTGGGCTTTGCTACTACAGATCTGTTTTACATAATCTACAACACATTTCCCAAATAGGTGAAAATTAACTAAAGAGAGGCAAGGTAGATGCTACCTAAAATATGAGAAAGTGAACAGATTTCATAACCTGTATGGGCCTTTAATGAGTAAAATTAGCTTTCTTCTTTCTTGGTTATAGAAAATAAATAATCCATAGAGTTCAGAGTATCTGAACCATTATATTCTGTCCTTGTTAATTAATTACTTTGTAATATTATCCTGTGTTTAATTTAATAGAAACATAGGAACTAAAGCATTTGAATTCAAGATAATACAAATTCCACCCTTCATTGCCTCACTTGTGATTGCTTTTGACTGATACAATTATATAATTTAATCATCAGTTTTAAGAGATTATAATAAACAAATCTGAAAATTTTGGATAATACTCATAAAGGAAAACACTCAATAAAAATATAAAATGAAATGTATGAGTTTTCTGAAAGAATATCATGATTATTTCTGTCTAAATTGAAAAATAAATCATTTTCATTAGTCTACTTTATTTCTTAATCTAATTGGAAAGTCTGCCTTCATTTAGATAGTTTGAGACGTAGACCAAGGCCCATGTTTACTGTCAGAAAGAAGGAAGAACAGGAACATGTTACATCCTGGTGAATAAACACTTTAATTCAGACACCAATATGATTCATTACCCCAATGTCTTGGGTAATGTCATCCTAGGTTGTGTAGACTCTGACCATAATAATACTAATGTTAATATTTTACAGATATGCTGAACCTGATATTTTTGATAAAATGATAAAAGGTCAAGATTATATCTGTCTCACTCAGCCTTTTCAAAGAAATAAATTAGGAGCTTAGTTCTCACTTTCTTGATTCCCCTACATTTATTAAATTCTTCTTAATCCATTTGCAATAGATTTGCATCATACCTTTATACTTTGGCCTGGCCTTTGGAAAAATATAAGATAATTGCAAAGTCAGTTTCTTCAAACTACCTTTAAGTTTATTTTTGTATCTTTACTGGGTATCTTGATTTCTAAATGTCATTGAGGTAAGTTTTTATGGGTACAACCAGAAAATATATGACATACAATTCAGCCTCTAACACAATAGTCTGTTTCCTTATGCCCTTGTATTTTCCTTTTTTTTTCAAGATTTTAATAACTTTTTTTAAAAAAATCAGTGATTTAATTTATTATTTTTCTGTTGATGAACTAGTTTTTAAATTTTGGGGGGAGGTATAGTTGCTTTACAATTTTGTTGGTTTCTACTGTACAGTGAACTGAATCAGCTATATGTATACATATATCCCCTCTTTTTTGGATTTCCTTCCCATTTAGGTCACCACAGAGCATTAAGTAGAGTTCCCTGTGCTATACAGCAGGTTCTCATTAGTTATCTATTTTATACATGTTAGTGTATATATGTCAATCCCAATCTCCCAATTCATCCCACCCACCCCTTTCCCCCCCTTTGGTGTCCATACATTTGTTCTCTACATCTGTGTCTCTACTTCTGCCTTGCAAACAGGTTCATCTGTACCATTTTTCTAGATTCCACATATATGCATTAATATACGATATATGCCCTTGTATTTTTCTATTAATGTTAAAAGAAAATTAAAAAAAGGCAATTATGGCAGTATATTTGTGTAGAAGAAGCAAAAGAGAAACAACCTGCTTCATTACAATCACAATTATCTGAGTTCATTTTTAATTAATACTGCAAATATTCTCTTAGATATTTTGTTTAAAATTAGAAGCAGCTAGTATCTTTTATTCTGATATATTTCTGCAAACATTAAGTTCTAAGAGAGTCTCAAGAGAAATATGAAATATACCTCCTCCTTTAGATTTCAGTAAACATTTTCCTAGTAGATGAATGCATTTATCAGAAGTTCTAGGATATACAGTTATATTTGTCAAATGTGCTCACAATATGAGATAAAATTTGATTCTTACGTCCTGAAGTCTGATAACCCTCCTATATTGAGTAAATGACTTAAAATTACTGAGAAATCTAAAAATGCCAACAGAATATTTTCTAAAGTATAGATTTTGATTTTGTTCAATTTTGGTTCTGAGGATATAATAATGCATGCCTTATACTATGGGCACAGGAGGGGTTTTTTTAAGATTTAACAGAAAATAGTGCAAGTTTGGGGTGCATATGTGGTACGTCTTAATGACTGAGGCTCCCTCATGAGGCTGTAGTTACATGTTGGCAATGTCCGCAGCCAATTTAAGGCTTGATTGAGCTAGCTGATCAAAATGGTTAACTTAACTGGCAGTTAATGCTAGTTGTTGTCTAATAGTGCAACTATTATTGGCTAATGGTGCGTACATACAGTCTCTATATAATGTGTGTCTCAAGTAGTTGGATTTTGTACACAGTGACTAGTTTCCCACAGTGTGTATTCCAAAAAACTGCAGGGCATTTTCTGATACAGACCTAGAATTTATGCAGCTTCACTTTAGCTACATTCTGTTGGTTATAAGAGAGTCACTCTGTTGACTTGGATATATGAAAGGGAATATAGGCCCCACCTTTTGATGGGAAAAGTGTCAAAAAATGTGCAGGGCTGCCACGGTGGAATCTGCTTACTTGAGAATGTTGAGCCTCCTCTAAGTCAATAAACTCTCTTCAGAGTCCTCCTAGTTATTATCTTCAGCTGGAATTCTTTGAGGGGCAAGGCTCAGATCATGGTGGGTAACATCCTAAGCTGCCAAAGGGGATGAATTTATTTTCTCTTCACGGATCAATTTTGGGGAGCAATTCAAAACTACCCCATGCCAAGTCTGTCTTAAATTTATTTTAGATGACTCAATGGTGTAAATAAGCTCCTGAATATATCCAGTTTACTTTCTATCCCTGGGGAGGCTATACCTAGGTAGGTATTAGAAATCTCAAGTCATTCAAAAGACCTATGAAATTAGTGGGGAACATGTCAGATAGGCTGACCTAATCATATTTAGTGTTTGACCAGCTTCACCACGAACAAACTCAACACTCAACATCTCGTTTTTCTCTTTGACCAAGAGTAAAATATCAATAAGTTCTGAAGAGAAATGACTATGCCCTGGTGACTACACATTCTTCGTGTTTGCTGGGCATGTGGGGAGGGGAAAAGAGGAGAAAAAAATGCATGACAAGCCATGAGGTGGTGGCTATTCTATCTTCTAAATTAAATGATCTCGGGAGGAGCTTCAAGATGGCGGAAGAGTAAGACATGGAGATCACCTTTCTCCCCACAAATACATCAGAAATACATCTACGTGTGGAACAACTCCTACAGAACACCCACTGAACTCTGGCAGAAGACCTCAGACCTCCCAAAAGGCAAGAAACTCCCCACGTACCTGGGTAGGGCAAAAGAAAAAAGAAAAAACAGAGACAAAAGAATAGGGACGGGACCTGCACCAGTGGGAGGGAGCTGTGAAGGAGGAAAGGTTTCCACACACTAGGAAGCCCCTTCGCGGGTGGCAGAGCGGGGAAGCTTTGGAGCCACGGAGGAGAGCGCAGCCACAGGAGTGCAGAGGGCAAAGCGGAGAAATTCCCGCACAGAGGCTCGGTGCTGACCAGCACTCACCAGCCCGAGAGGCTTATTTGCTCACCCGCTGGGGCGGGCGGGGTCTGGGAGCTGAGGCTCGGGCTTCGGAGGTCAGATTGCAGGGAGAGGACTGGGGTTGGCGGCGTGAACACAGCCTGAAGGGGGCTACTGCGCCACAGTTAGCCGGTAGGGAGTCTGGGAAAAGGTCTGGAGATGCCGAAGAGACAAGAGACTTTTTCTTGCCTCTTTGTTTCCTGGTGCGCGAGGAGAGGGGATTCAGAGCGCTGCCTAAACGAGCTCCAGAGACGGGCACGAGCCGCGGCTATCAGCGCGGACCCCAAAGATGGGCATGAGACGCTAAGGCCGCTGCTGCCGCCACCAAGAAGCCTGTGTGCAAGCACAGGTCACTATCCACACCGCCCCTCCCGGGAGCCTGTGCAGCCCACCACTGCCAGACTCCTGTGATTCAGGGACAACTTACCCAGGAGAACACACGGCACGCCTCAGGCTGGTGAAGCGTCATGCTGTCCTCTACCACCGCAGGCTCGCCCCGCATTCCGTACCCCTCCCTCCCCCCGGCCTGAGTGAGCCAGAGCCCCCGAATCAGCTGCTCCTTTAACCCCATCCTGTCTGAGCGAAGAACAGACGCCCTCAGGCGCCCTACACTCAAGAGGCGGGTCCAAATCCAAATCTGAACCCTGGGAGCTGTGCAAACAAAGAAGAGAAAGGGAAATCTCTCCAAGCAGCCTCAGGAGCAGCGGATTAAATCTCCACGATCAAGTTGATGTACCTGCATCTGTGGAATACCTGAATAGACAACAAATCATCCCAAATTAAGGAGGTGAACTTTGGGAACAACGATATATGTATTTTTTTTCCCTTTTTCTCTTTTTGTGAGTGTGTATGTGTATGCTTCTGTGTGTGATTTTGTCTGTATAGCTTTGCTTTTACCATTTGTCCTAGGGTTCTGTCTGGTTTTTTTTTGTTTGTTTATTTGTTTGATTACTTAAAAAAAGTTTTTTCTTAATAATTATACTTTATTTTTCATTTTAATTATTTTATTTTACTTTATTTTATTTCCTTTTATCTTCTTTCTTTCTTTCTTTCCTTTTTTCCTCCATTTTATTCTGAGCCGTTTGGAGGACAGGCTCTTGGTGCTCCAGCCAGGTGTCAGGGCTGTACCACAGAGGTGGGAGAACCAAGTTCAGGAAACTACTCCACAAGAGACCTCCCAGCTCCACGTAATATCAAATGGTGAAAATCTCCCAGAGATCTCCATCTCAACACCAAGACCCAGCTCCACTCAGCAACCAGCAAGCTACAGTGCAGGACACCCTATGCCAAACAACTAGCAAGACAGGAACACAACCCCACCCATTAGCAGAGAGGCTGCCTAAAATCATAGTAAGGCCACAGACACCCCAAAACACACCACGAGACGTGGACCTGCCCACCAGAAAGACAAGATCCAGCCTCATCCACCAGAACACAGGCACTAGTCCCCTCCACCAGGAAGCCTACACAACCCACTGAACCAACCTTAGCCACTGGGGACAGACACCAAAAATATCGGGAACTACAAACCTGCAGCCTGTGAAAAGGAGCCCCCAAACACAGTAAGTTAAGCAAAATGAGAAGATAAAGAAACACACAGCAGATGAAGGAGCAAGGCAAAAACCCACCAGACCTAACAAATGAAGAGGAAATAGGCAGTCTACCTGAAAAACAATTCAGAATAATGATAGTAAAGATGATCCAATATCTTGGAAATAGAATGGAGAAAATACAAGAAACGTTTAACAAGGACCTAGAAGAACTATAGAGCAAACAAACAGTGATGAACAGCACAATAAATGAAATTAAAAATTCTCTACAAGGGATGAATAGCAGAATAACAGAGGCAGAAGAACGGATAAGTGACCTGGAAGATAACATAGTGGAAATAACTACTGCAGAGCAGAATAAAGAAAAAAGAATGAAAAGAATTGAGGACAGTCTAGCAGACCTCTGGGACAACATTAAATGCACCAACATTCGAATTATAGGGGTCCCAGAAGAAGAAGAGAAAAAGAAAGGGACTGAGAAAATATTTGAAGAGATTATAGTTGAAAACTTCCCTAATATGCGAAAGGAAATAGTTAAGTCCAGGAAGCACAGAGCGTCCCATACAGGATAAATCCAAGGAGAAACACCCCAAGGCACATATTAATCCAACTTATCAAAAATTAAATACAAAGAATAAATATTAAAAGCAGCAAGAGAAAAACAACAAATAACACATAAGGGAATCCCCATAAGGTTAACAGCTGATCTTTCAGCAGAAACACTGCAAGCCAGAAGGGAGTGGCAAGACATATTTAAAGCGATGAAGGAGAAAAACCTACAACCAAGATTACCCAGCAAGCATCTCATTCAGATTTGATGGAGAAATTAAAACCTTTACAGACAAGCAAAAGCTAAGAGAATTCAGCACCACCAAACCAGCTTTAGAACAAATGCTAAAGGAACTTCTCTAGGCAGGAAACACAAGAGAAGGAAAAGACCTACAATAATAAACTGAAAACAATTAAGAAAATGGTAATAGGAACATATGTATCGATAATTACCTTAAATATAAAAGGATTAAATGCTCCAACCAAAAGACATAGATTGGCTGAATGGATACAAAAACAAGACCCGTATATATGCTGTCTACAAGAGACCCACTTCAGACCTAGGGACACATACAGACTGAAAGTGAAGGGATGGAAAAAGACATTCCATGCAAATGAAAATGAAAAGAAAGCTGGAGTAGCAATTCTCATATCAGACAAAATTGACTTTAAAACAAAGTCTATTACAAGAGACAAAGAAGGACACTACATAATTATCAAGGGATCAATCCGAGAAGAAGATATAACAATTGTAAATATATATGCACCCAACATAGGAGCACCTCAATACATAAGGCAAATACTAACAGCCATAAAACGGGAAATCGACAGTAACACAATCATAGTAGGAGACTTTAACACCCCACTTTCACCAATGGACCGATCATCCAAAATGAAAATCAATAAGGAAACACAAGCTTTAAGTGATACATTAAACAAGATGGACTTAATTGATATTTAAAGGACATTCCATCCAAAAACAACAGAATACACTTTCTTCTCAAGTGCTCATGGAACATTCTCCAGGATAGATCATATCTTGGGTCACAAATCAAGCCTTGGTAAATTTAAGAAAATTGAAATCGTATCAAGTATCTTTTCTGACCACAATGCTATGAGACTAGATATCAATTACATGAAAAAATCTGTTAGAAATACAAATACATGGAGGCTAAACAACACACTACTTAATAACCAAGAGATCACTGAAGATATCGAAGAGGAAATCAAAAAATACCTAGAAACAAATGACAATGAAAACACGACGATGCAAAACGTATGGGATGCAGCAAAAGCAGCTCTAAGAGGGAAGTTTATAGCAATACAATCCTACCTTAAGAAACAAGAAACATCTCAAATAAACAACCTAACCTTACAGCTAAAGCAATTAGAGAAAGAAGAACAAAAAATTCCAAAGTTAGCAGAAGGAAAGAAATCATAAAGATCAGATCAGAAATAAATGAAAAAGAAATGAAGGAAACTATAACAAAGATCAATAAAACTAAAAGCTGGTTCTTTGAGAAGATAAACAAAATTGATAAACCATTAACCAGACTCATCAAGAAAAAACTGGAAAAGACTCAAATCAATAGAATTAGAAATGAGAAGGGAGAAGTAACAACTGACACTGCAGAAATACAAAGGATCATGAGAGATTACTACAAGCAACTCTATGCCAATAAAATGGACAACCTGTAAGAAATGGGCAAATTCTTAGACATGCACTACCTTCCGAGACTGAACCAGCAAGAAATAGAAAATATGAACCGACCAATCACAAGCACTGAAATTGAAACTGTGATTAAAAATCTTCCAACAAACAAAAGCCCAGGACCAGATGGCTTCACAGGCGAATTCTATCAAACATTTAGAAAAGAGCTGACACCTATCCTTCTCAAACTCTTCCAAAATATAGCAGAGGAAGAAACACTCCCAAACTCATTCTACGAGGCCACCATCACTCTGATACCAAAAGCAGACAAAGATGTCACAAAGAAAGAAAACTACAGGCCAATATCACTGGTGAACATAGACGCAAAAATTCTCAACAAAATACTAGTAAACAGAATCTATCAGCACATTAAAAGGATCATACACTTTGATCAAGTGGGGTTTATCCCAGGAATGCAAGGATTCTTTAATATATTCAAATCAATCAACATGATACACCATATTAACAAATTGAAGGAGAAAAACCATATGGTCATCTCAATAGATGCAGAGAAAGCTTTCGACAAAATTCAACACCCATTTATGATAAAAACCCTCCAGAAAGTAGGCATAGAGGGAACTTATCTCAAAATAATAAAGGCCATATATGACAAACCCACAGCCAACATCATCCTCAATGGTGAAAAACTGAAACCATTTCCACTAAGATCAGGAACAAGACAAGGTTGCCCACTCTCACCACTATTATTCAACATAGTTTTGGAAGTTTTAGCCACAGCAATCAGAGAAGAAAAATAAATAAAAGGAATCCAAATCGGAAAAGAAGTAAAGCTGTCACTGTTTGCAGATGACATGGTACTATACATACAGAATCCTAAAGATGCTACCAGAAAACTACTAGAGCTAATCAAGGAATTTGGTAAAGTAGCAGGATACAAAATTAATGCACAGAAATCTCTTGCATTCCTATATACTACTGATGAAAAATCTGAAAGTGAAATTAAGAAAACACTCCCATTTACCACTTCAACAAAAAGAATAAAATATCTAGGACTATACCTACCTAAGGAGACAAAAGACCTGTATGCAGAAAATTATAGGACACTCATGAAACAAATTAAAGAAAATACAGATAGACGGAGAGATATACCATGTTCTTGGATTGGAAGAATCAACATTGTGAAAATGACTGTACTACCCAAAGCAATCTACAGATTCAGTGAAATCCCTATCAAACTACCACTGGCATTTTTCACAGAACTAGAACAAAAAAATTCACAATTTGTATGGAAACAGAAAAGACCCCGAATAGCCAAAGCAATCTTGAGAAAGAAAAACGGAGCTGGAGGAGTCAGGCTCCCTGACTTCAGACTATATTACAAAGCTACTGTAATCAAGACAGTATGGTACTGGCACCAAAACAGAAATATAGATCAATGGAACAGGATAGAAAGTCCATAGATAAACCCATGCACATATGGTCACCTTATCTTTGATAAAGGAGGCAAGATATTCTTATCAAAGAATACCTTTGATAAAGGAGGCAAGTGGAGAAAAGACATCCTTTTCAATAAGTGGTGCTGGGAAAACTGGACAGCTACATGTAAAAGAATGGAATTAGAATACTCCCTAACACCATACACAAAAATAAACTCAAAGTGGATTAAGGACCTAAATGTAAGGCCAGACACCATCAAACTCTTAGAGGAAAACATAGGCAGAACACTCAATGACATAAATCATAGCAAGATCCTTTTTGACCCACCTCCTAGAGAAATGGAAATACAAACAAATGGGACCTAATGAAACTTAAAAGCTTTTGCACAGCAAAGGAAACCATAAACGAGACGAAAAGACAACCCTCAGAATGGGAGAAAATATTTACAAGTGAAGCAACTGAGAAAGGATTAATCTCCAAAATTATAAGCAACTCATGCAGGTCAATATTAAAAAAACAAACAACCCAATCCAAAAATGGGCAGAAGACCTAAATAGACATTTCTCCAAAGAAGATATACAGATTGCCAACAGACACATGAAAGAATGCTTAACATCCTTAATCATTAGAGAAATGCAAATCAAAACTACAATGAGATATCATCTCACACCAGTCAGAATGGCCATCATCAAAAAATCTACAAACAATAAATGCTGGAGAGGGTGTGGAGAAAAGGAAACCCTCCTGCACTGTTGGTGGGAATGTAAATTGATACAGCCACTATGGAGAATAGTATAGATGTTCCTTAAAAAACTAAAAATAGAACTACCATATGACCCAGCAATCCCACTACTGGGCATATACCCTGAGAAAGCCATAATTCCAAAAGAGTCATGTACCAAAATGTTCATTGCAGCTCTATTTGCAATAGCCAGGACAATGAAGCAACCTAAGTGTCCATCAACCGATGAATGGATAAAGAAGATGTGGCACATATATACAATGGAATATTACTCAGCCATAAAAAGGAACGAAACTGATTGTAGTGAGGTGGATGGAGCTAGAGACTGTCATACAGAGTGAAGTAAGTCAGAAAGAGGAAAACAAATACTGTATGCTAACACGTATGTATGGAATCTAAAAAAAAAAAAAAAAAGAATAGTCATGAAAAACCTAGGGGCAAGACGGGAATAAAGACGCAGACCTACTAAAGAATGGACTTGCGGACACGGGGAGGGGGAAGGGTAAGCTGAGACAAAGAGAGTGGCATGGACATATATATACTACCAAACATAAAATAGATAGCTAGTGGGAAGCAGCCGCATAGCACAGGGAGATCAGCTCGGTGCTTTGTGACCACCTAGAGGGGTGGGATAGGGAGGGTGGGAGGGAGGGAGATGCAAGAGGGAAGAGATATGGGGACATATGTATATGTATAACTGATTCACTTTGTTATAAAGCAGAAACTAACACACCATTGTAAATCAATTATACTCCAATAAAGATGTTAAAAATAAATAAATAAATAAATTAATTAATTAATTAAATGATCTCTAAGACATAAGGTCCTCAGGAGAGGAAGAAAGAGAGATGGACCAAAGGAAAGCTATTTTAAGGAGTACATTTCACTTTGTATTTTCATTATTTAAAAGGACCAGAGTCTATCAATGGTTAATTTTAGGTATGAAGATTCAGGGATGAGAAGTATTCTGAAGAGTTAGGATAAACACATGATAGAGTTTAAAGTATCAAAACAGCTCAAGTATTATTCTTAATGATATTGTTGTTTTAAAAATACTGAAAATAATGTGTTTCTAGTAAAGATCCAGAGCTGTGTTAAATCTAGGACAGTAATGAGCCTACTTGAGTGATTATTCATGATCATCACAGTTTTCTTATCCTCTTTTCTGCCCTACCTAAGAACAACACACTAAACACAATAGTAAATATGTGTTTCATTCCTACTAAATATTTTGCATATATAGCATTATTTAATTTAATTTTTTAAATACTAAATAGATATCACTGTCTCCAATTTACCTAAGACCCACACATACACACACCCACACACACATGCGCACACACACACACACACACACACACACACACACACACACACACACATCTTAACACAGTCACAGCAAAGAATGAAGTAAATTACCAGATTTGGTAGTATGTAGTGGGCAGGGTGTCCATTTAGGTAAGATGCCTCAGCTCCTGTCTCCTCTCCTCCAAACCCATCTCAACAGAGAAACAGAAACCTTTGTTCACATCCCTATCTTAGCTTGGGATCCTGTGAACCTCAAATTCAGGCCATTCTGAACTGTGGTAGGGTAAAGTATGTGTCAGACCCTCAAGCTATATTTTCAGTATCAATAGCCCTGGGAAAGGTGATAAAAATTTCTGTTCCTTTAGAAGGTTAAATATGGCATTAACTTTGGCAGATGGAAGCAGTATAGGTACCCTACTGGATAGTATAATGTAAGAAATGCCACATAAAGAAAGGAAAAATTTCTGTAGTTATCTGTCATCACTGAGATTTGAAATTCTCCAATCAGAGGCTTATCCTTTTGTATTAAGTTATTTTATTTTATTTTTTTATTTTTCCAGCTATACTGAGGTATGATTGACAAATAAACGTTGTATATATTTAAGGTAAACAATGTGATGATTAGATACAATATATATTGTGAAATGATTCTCCCAATCAAGGTAACCTGTTCAACACCTCACATAGTTACCTTTTTGGTGTGTGTGGTGAGAACACTAAAGATTTATCTTAGCAAATCTCAAGTGTACAATACTTATTATTAACTGTAGGCTCCATGCTATACATTAGATCGCCAGAATTTATTTATCTTATAACTGAAAGTTTGTATCCTTTGCCCAGTATTCCTCTATTTCCTCTAACTTCCAGCCCCTGACAATCATTGTTCTACTTTCTGCTTCTATGAGTTCAGCATTTTTAGATTCTGCATTTAAGTGAGATCATGCAGAATTTGTTTTCTCATCTGGCTTATTTCACTTAGCATAATGCTCTCCAGGTTCATCCATGTTGTCCCAAATGTCCCAAGACTTCCTTCTTTTTTATGGCTAAATAATATTCCATTCTGTGTATATACCAGATTTCTTTATCCATTCAACTGTGGACAGACACTTAGATTATTTCCATAGCTTAGCTTTTGTGATTAATGCTATAATAACATGGGAATGCAGATATATCTTTGAGATACTGATTTCATTTCCTTTAGATATACAATCCAGAAGTAGGATTGCTGTATCCTATGGTAATTCAATTTTAGCTTTTTGAGGAAACTTCATACAGTTTTCCACAATGGCTGTACCAATTTTAAATCCCACCAGCAGTGTTCAGTGGTTTTCTTTTTTTCCACATTCATGCCAGCACTTATTTTTTGACTTTTTGAACAGGTGTGAGGTGATGTCCCACTGTGGTTTCAATTTGCATTTCCCTGATGATCAGTGATGTTGAGCACCTTTTCATATACTTGTTGGCCATTTGTCTGTCTTCTTTAGAAAAATATCTATTGAGGTCCTGTGCCCATTTTTTAATAGGGTTATTTGTGGGTTTTCTTGCTATTGAGTTGTATGAGTTCCTTATATATTTTAGATATTACCCCCCTGTCAGATATATGGTATGCAAATATTTTCTCCCAGTCCAGAGGTTGCCTTTTCATTGGTTGATTTTTTTTCCTTTGCTGTGCAGAAAAATTTTAGTGTGATATAGTCCTACTTGTTTATTTTTGCTTTTGTTGCCAGTGCTTTTGATGTTATATCCAAAAAGTCATTTCTAAGAGTAAGGTGAAGGAGCTTTTCCCTTGTTTTCTTCTGAAATTTTTACTTTTGATTTATACAGGGTTTAGGTCTTATGTTTATATCTTTAATCCATTTTGAGTTGATTTTTGTTAGTGGTATAAGATAGAGGTCCAATTTAATTTTTTTGTATATGGTTATACAACTTTCTCAGCACCATTTATTAAAGAGACTATCCTTTCCCCATTGTGTATTTTCAGCAACTTTGTCGAAGATTAGTTGACTATATATGTGTGCATTTATCCCCAGGCTCTCTGTTCTGTTCCATTGGTCTATATGTCTGTCTTTATTCCTGTATCATTCCATATTGATTACTGCAGCTTTGTAATAAATTTTGAAGTTACTAAGTATGAGGCCTCTAGCTTTGTTTTTATTTCTCAAGATTGTTTTGGCCATTCAGAGTCCTTTAAGATTGCATATGCATTTTACAATTTTTTTTATTATTTCTTCAAAAAATGCCATTGGGATTTTGCTGGGGATTGCATTGAATCTGTAGACTGCTTTGGATAATATGGACGTTTTAACAATATTGATTCTTCCTATCCATGAATATGGAGATTATCTTTCCATTTATTTGTGTCTTCTCTAATTTCTTTCATCATTGTCTGTTAGTTTTCAATGTACAGATCTTAACATTCTTGGTTAAATCTATGTCTAAGTACAGTTGACCCTTGAACAATATGGGAGTTAGGGGTGCTGACCTTCCAGCAGTCAACAGTCAGCCCTCCCTATATGTGACTCCACACTGACATATTGAACCAATCACAGATCATGTAGTACTGTAGTATATGTATTTTTAAAAATCCATGTATAAGTGGACCTATGCAGTTCAAACTTGTGTTGTTCAAGGGCCAACTGTATTCTTTTTCATGCTATTTTAAATAGGATTTTTTTTTTCATTTCTTTTTTCAAATAGTTCATTGTTAGTATATAGTAATGCAACTGATTTTTGTATGTTGATTTTGTATCCTGCAACTTTACTGAATTCATTTATTAGTTATAACAGTTTTTCCTGGAATCATTCTACAAATAAAATCATGTCATCTGCTAACAGAGATAATGATCTCAGAGGAAAAGCTTTTGGTTTTTCAGCATTGAATATGATATTAGCTGTGGACTTTGCATATGTGGCCTCTATTATGGTGAACTAATTTTCTTCTATTCCTAGATTGTTGAGGTATTTTTAATCATAAAAGGGTGTTGAATTTTGTCAGATTTTTTTCTGCATGTCTAGAGATGATCATGTGTTTTTTATCCTTCATTCTGTTAAAGTGGTTTATCATATTAATTGATTTTCTTATGTGGAACCTTCCTTGCATCCTATGGTTAAATCCTATTTGGACATGGTGTATGATCCTATTAATGTGCCATTGAGTTCAATTTGATAGCATTTGTTGAGGATTTTTGCATCTATATTCATCAAGGATATTGGCCGGTAGTTTTCTTTTTTTGTAGTGTCTTTTTCTGGCTTTGGCATCAGGATAAATTATGCTTGGAAGTATTTGGAAGTATTCCCTCCTTTTCAATATTTTGGAAGAGTTTAAGATGGATTAATGTTAATTCTTCTTTAAATATTTGGTAGAATTCACCATCTGTTCTTGGGCTTTTCTTTGTTGGGAGGATTTTGATTACTGATTCAGTGTGCTTAATATTTATAGATCTGTTCAGATTTTCTGTTTATTCATGATTCTGTCTTGGTAGATTACATTTTTGGGGGAATTTATTCATTTCTTCTAGGTTATACAGTTTTTTGATATGTAATTGTTCACAGCAGTCTCTTATGATCATTTTCATTTCTGGGGCATCAATTGTAATGTGTCCTTTTTCATTTATCATTTTATATATTTGTCTTCTCTTTTTTTCTTAATTAGTCTAGGTACTTTTGTTGATTTTGTTCTTTTCAAAAAACCAACTCTTAGTTTCACTTTTAGTTGATTTTTGTCTATTGTCTCTGATTTATTTCTGCTCTACTCTTTATTATTTCCTTCTTTCTGCTAACTCTGGGTTGAGTGTTTCTTCTTTTTCTAATTTCTTGAGGTATAGAGTTAGGTTGTTTATTTGAGTTCTTTTTTTTTTAATGTAGGCATTTATCACTATAAACTTCCCTCTTAGTACGACTTTTGCTGTATTCCACAAGCAATGTTGTGTTTTCATTTTCGTTTGTCTCAAGGTATTTTCTAACACCTTTTTGACTTCTTCTTTGGTTCATTGGTAGTTCAAGATTTCATTGGTTTTTTTAAAATTAAAATTTGATCGTTTAATTTCCACATATTTGTGTATTTCCAATTTTCCTTGTGCTGTTGATATCTAGTTTCATTCCACTGTGGTGGGAAAAGACAACTGGTAGGATTTCAGTCTTCTTAAATTTGTTTAGACTTGATTTGTGACCGAACATGCAGTCTGTCCTTGAGAATGTTCCATGTGCCCCTGAAAGGAATGTAAATGCTGTTGGTGTTGAGTGGAATGCTCTGTGTATATTTGTTAGAACCATTTGTCTATAAAATTGTTCCTGTCTTCTTTTTTCTTGTTGATCTTCTTTCTCGGTTTTCTATCCATTATTGGAAATGGGATTTTGAAATCTCCTATTATTATTCTATTGCTTTCTATTTCTCCTTTGATTTCTGTTAATCTTTGGTACATATATTTACATACTCTGTTGTTGGGCATATGTATAGTTATAATATGTATAATTGTTATATCATTCTGGCAAGTTGATCTGATATAAGGTCCTTCTTTGTCTTCTGTGACAGTTTTTTATTAAGTCTGCTTTGCTTAATATAAGTAAGGCCATCCATGCTCTTTTGTTTACCATTTGCCATCTTTCTTCCCTTTAAAACTTTCAGCTTATGTGTATTTTTAAACCCAAAGTTAGTCTCTTCTAGACAGCATATACTTGGATCTTGTTTTTTATCCTATCAGCTACTGTCTCTTTTGAGTGGGGAGTTTGATTTACATTTAAAGTAATTATTAATAGGGAAGGACTTAGTATTGCCATTTTGTTGTTTTCTTTATGTCTTATAGCTCTTTTGTCCATCTTTTCTTCTCTTGCTGTCTTCCTTTATGTTGTATTGATTTTTTTTCTAGTAACATGCTTTGATTCCTTTCTCATTTTCTTTTGGGTATCTTCTGTAGGTGTTTTCTTTGTGGTTACCATAGGGCTTACATAAAACATCTCATAAGTTTAACAATCCATTTTAAGCTGATAACTTGACTTCAACTGCATGCAAAATCTGTATACTTCGTTAGTGATGTACAAATTACATATTTTATATTGTGTATCCATTAATATATTTTATAATTATAGTTATTTTTATACTTTTGTTTTTTAACTTTTATGCCACAATTAAAAGTGATTTATGTACCACTGTTACACTATTCAATTTGTGTATTTTTCTATATATTTACCTTTACCAGTGAGCTTTATACTTTCACATGCTTTTGTGTGGCTGTTTGGCATCTTTTCATTTCAACTTGAAGGACTCCCTTTAGCATGCCTTGTAAGGCAGGTCTAATGGTGATTAGCTCCCTCAGCTTTTCTTTGTCAGGGAAAGTATCTACTTCATTTTTGAAGGATGGTTTTGCTGGTTATAGTATTTTTGTTTAGCAGTTTGTTTTTTATCACTTTAAATATATCATCCCTCTCATTTCAGGCTTACAAGGTTTCTGCTGAGAGTCTTACAAGGATTCCCTTGTATGTGATAAGTTATTTTTCTCTTGCTATTTCCAAATTCTCTTTTTGGCTTTGTTGACATTTTGATTATGCATCTCATTGTGGAGTTATTTGGTTTCATCCTATTTAGAGCCTTTTGGACTTCCTGAATCTGATGTCCATTTCCTTCCCTAGATTTGGGAAGTTTTCGGCCATTATTTCTTTAAATAAGCTTTCTGCCTCTATTTTTCTCTTTTCCTTCTGAGACTCATAATGTGTATATTGGTCCTCTTGATATTGTTGTGTAAGTCCCCTAGATTTTCTTCACTCTATTTTATTTATTTTTCTTTTTGCTCCTCTGACTGGATAATTTCACATGACTTTTCTTCAAATTCTCTGATTACTTTTGCTTGATCAAATCTGTTGAACCTCTAGTGAATTTTTCATTTCAGTGAATTTTTCAGCTATATTCCTCAGCTCCAAAATTTGTTTGGTCTTTTTTTATATTTTCTATCTCTTTGTTGAAATTCTCATTTTGTTCATGCATTGTTTTCCTGATATTGTTGAACATCTTCATGACAGTTATTTTGAATAATTTGTCAAGTAATTCCTATACCTCCATTTCTTTATGGTGTGTTTCTGGAGACTTATTTTATTTCTTTAACAGGGTAACTTTTTTCTGTTTCTTCATATTCTTTTTAACTTTGTGTTGGTATCTACACATTTGAAAAAATAGCCACCTCTCCCATTCTTTACATACTGGCTTTATACAAGGAAAGGTCTTCACCAAGCAGTGCAACTAGAGACTCAGGGGGCCTCTCAGATCTTTTCTGTGAATATGTCTTTCTGATCTTGTGTATGAAGATTACTAATTAGAGGGGCTTGCCAGCTTCTGTTTTCTCAGGAGTTTGTAATCTCTTGCTGCCTCTGGTGTCTGTCTTCTGTAGTGTGAGTACTCTGAAATAGCACACTGCCCAGATCTTTTTTTCAGCAGCCTCTAGGCATCTAGAGTTTGTCATGTTCTCTCAGTTCCATAAGGCAAGCAATACAGAAACCAGAACCTTAAGCAGCCCACTGAAAAGCCAGAAATTTGGACGCATGTTCCACTCTTCTTTTTCTGCACTTATGGAGAGCCTTCTGAGGTATATCAGTTTCTGTCTGCCGTACCATGAGACCTCTGTAGAACCAGTATGCTGTCCAGCTCTTTTTTGTTCTCAGAAACTACCATGCTTCTAGAGTGTGTCAGGTCTCATCAATACTTCAAGATATGCAAGACAGAAGCCAGTCCCCCAGTAGCCCCACACCTCCAATATCCAGTTGTTGGATGTCTGGTCCACTCTTCTCTTTTCTTCACCTGGGAGAAGTGAGACCTGAGAATTTCCTCCTAATCCTGTGGTACTGTGCTCAGGAGGGAGAGCTTGTGGTGACAGCATCCACAAATTTTCCTAATAGCTTCAAAGCAGCTGATTTTGCACTCACCTGGAGGGCAGAAGCCTCTTAACTGGTTTCAGAATTTCTCACAATGGAAATTGGCCTGCATATTTTTGAATCAGTGTCTCCATGGAACTGATCTGGGGCTTCCTGTTCTGCCATCTCCCTGACATCACCCCTCTGGATATTCTGTTTTATACATCTCTTATTTATTGGATCATGCATCATTGCCTAGCACTGGTAATAAAATGTTTTAAAACAATAACAATCATAATGACTATATTAATACTAATTAGTCCTTGTCAGGTACTTTCCATGTGCCAGGAAAGATAATAATCTTTATGGGTATTATTAATTTAACAGAATGAAAACTGAGGTTCAAAAAGACTAGGCAAGTTGCCTGAAGTCATGCTCCCAGATAGAGCTAAGATTCCAGTCTAAGCCATCTGTATCCTTAGTCCACTTTCTCAGACCACCTGCTATGATACTCAATACACATTTACTGAAAGGATCAATGAGTGCCAACCTGAATCTCCCATCTGCTCTTCTATGTTTCACTGTTGGATCTTTTCTAGGAAACTGTTCTTTACCTTCTGCCTGTATCTCCCCTGTCAGTTTGGATTTTAAATTCCTCACAACCTCCCATGTACTGTGCCTCTCTCCTGCTTTCTTCTACCAAGAAGTTCCTCAACTTCTTTCACAGTCTTCATCTCAAATGTAATCTACCTTGACTTCAGGATGGTCACTTGAATCTTAAATGTCACTCAGTTCACTTCAGATCATAGCAGCTCATCTTCAGGCCCAAGAATCTTTAATGAACCTGTAAAGTATTTATGTCTTACTTAGCAAGTGGAAAACTGAAGGAGAGTGAGCAAATATCACATTGGAATAATAGTAAAAACAAAGGCTTTATGATAGCTGCTGTGGTCAGGCATTTTACATATTAATTTATTTAAAAATAATTGAATTTTCATTTGGGACATTGAGTTCTTCCAGTTTTTATAGGGACAGCATTGTATTCTTTGTACACTATAAAAATAAAATGTGATTGAAAATATCTTTAAGATTCCATTTTTGTCACCCTGCAAAGAATGACACTTTTCGGTAATTTAAAAAATGCCTCCTCACTATTACTCTGTAAGCATTCCATCAAGTAACAAGTATCAGACTCACAGCTGCATAGCAGCATTAATGTTTAACTGTAGTCCTATGCAACAGGATATAAACCAAGCCCTACGCATCAAGTTCTCATAAAGAGAACAGGGTAATGATACAATTTTAAAGGTTTATATTATATTTTTGTTCCAGAAATCCCGAGCCATTCATGGCATACTTCCTACCTGGCAGTGATCCTGAGTTTTTTGTAAAACCTCAGGTTGGAGAACTTCTTCCTTTTGACACTGAAGGAACTCTAATCGTTGTGGGTTTTAAACCCAAAATGTACAGCAGGAAATACACAGCAACATTAGCAATACAGGTGAGTTCTACAAAGGCAGTAGTCAAGAATGTTTGATGTCACAAAAGTCATTAAATGACTTTGGGAGAAAAGGTTTCACCCAATGATCACAGATAAAGAATAGCAACATTATCTTGCAAAAGTCAACATATTTCAACTGCTCTGTCTTGTTTTAATTTCCTTTTGGTCAATAAAGAAATTTTAAATGTGCAGTATAACCAAAAATATTGTTATCACCAGTGAAAATAGGAAATTATTTCTCTTCCATATTAAGGAATTGTGGAAGAGATAAATAATGACTGTAAAGTGATTTGTATAGTCACATATTATTTTCTGTAATAACCTATTCAAAGACTTTAGGTGATTTGCGATAGAGATTTTGAAACCTTTGATTAAGGGATAAGATGCTTTCAAAATGTTAAAGTCTAAAATGAAGTAAATTAAATAGAAGATAAAATTTATCTTGAATTGGAAAAAAAGAACGATGTGAGATGGGTCATTAATGTAAAATAATGTTAAAGTGATCATTTTATTAAAAGTTAAGGTAAGTACAATTCTGAAAATTTATCCAATAAGCAACACTTCTCCATAAAATTTCCCACATATATGCCACTAGGAACTTTTTGGCTTAAGATAACTTTCAAGTTATTTCTGAAAAGATGCCTATTGCCGCTGTCTGTTTTCAGTAGCACAGGCACAAGGGACTTGTAGTCATGTTTTGAGACACAACTACTGATGCCAAAGTGTCTACTAGACTTCTGAATCAGACACTAATTAAGCAGCACCATTGGCAGAAAAATGTGTTGTTACTGTTTTAATGAATAGAGAAAAATGTTGACTATTGCATGAGAAAATTATTTTTATTTTTCATCTTAGAGTCCTTACAACCCAGGTAATAAAAATATAAAGCCTCTGGAGCCTTGCTGCACATAACCCACTCCTGTGTTAATATTTGATTTTAAATGATCATGTTGATGTATTTCCTTCTTAAAATGATATTTTTAAAATAGATTTGTGAATAAAATTATATTCAGTTTATAGCATATGGTGGACATTTCTGAAATTAACTACTTAGGAGGTTTTACCAACAAAATTCTGTTTCTGATTTCCCTATGCAGAATTGACAATTAAATCAGTGGCAGCAGAATTGAAGGGTTTCTGTGAAAGAATAAGTTAGTATATAGGATCAACTGAGAATATAACATTTTCATTTAGTCTGAAGTAATATAGTTTGATAAAGTATATATGGGGAAAATTGAGAAATCACTATTTGGATTTAAGAAGTCACTATTTTGTTGATCCTATTTTTATTATGGAAAATTCCAAATACGTGTAGAAATGGAGAGAATAATTAATCCACACGTGCTCATCATCCCATATGAACACTTATCAACTCAAGGCCACTCCTGCTTCAAATATATTCCCACCCCCTTCCTGACTTCCCATATTATTTTGAAGAAAATGCCAGACATCCTACTATCTGCAAGTATTTTCTACTAATCTCTAAAAGACAAAAATCTTAACCGTAATACCATTATCACATCTAAAATTTAACAATAATTCCTTAACATCAGTACATACCAAATATCCATTTAGTGTTCAAATTTTCAATTGACTCATAGATCTCATATTTTTTAATTTAAATAAATATGTAAAGATATAAAAATAGTATACAGAGTCCTATGAATCCTTCCCCCAGCTCTCCCAATGGTGACGTCTTATATAGCTGTAGTAAAATATCAATACAAAGATATTAACTTAACAAAATAGTGTTAACTAGGCTAGAGACCTTATTCTATTTTTTACATTTTTCACATGCATTTGTGTGTGTTTGTGTGTGTGTGTGTGTGTGTGTGAGTGCATGTCTGGTTCTAGACAGTTTGAACCCATGTATAGATGTGTATAACTACAGTCACAAGTGAGATGGAGAACTCTTCCATCACAGCAAGGGAACTATGTCTTGCTAACCCTTTCTAGTCATGTCCAATACTGTAACTCCCTCTCTACCCCGGCAACTAGTAATCTTTTCTCCATCCCTTTGATTTCATAATTTCTAAAATATTATATAAATGGAATTATATGTAACCTTTTGAGATTGGCTTTTTATGCTAAGTATAATGCCCTTGGGGTTCATAAAGGTTATTATATATATATCAAATCAATGATTTTGAAATCATGGTTCAAACATTGTCTATCTGACTCCAAAACCCTGCTATTAATGATAACACCATGATGTCTCACATGATAAATGTGAAGAATTTTAAAAGTTAGTTCATTATCTAAATAAAAATTATTGTTTACATTATTATCTTTTGTAAACTGTTGGTTTTAAGCATTAAGTCAATTAATACTTGTAACATATATGAAACCTATGGTCTTCATTGTGCTTTACTTGGAAATAAAAAGTAGGATTCTTAAGAACAGTTTAGTTAAATATTACCCTATACAAACTTCAACAACCATGTTAGCAAGCTTCATAAGTTCCCTTTCAATTAAACCATATTTAGAATGATTAAAAAGTGTCTCTTCCCCACTGTTATACAAGGCATATAGCTTTGCTAGACTTAAGTTAACTTGGTCAGAGTATTACAAAAAGCAGTGTGACTCAAAGAGAGTCGACAGTCCACTCAACTTCCATGGTGGACATGATGAATCTTAAATAATTTATATAAACTTCTGAGGGCTATCAGAATTACCCAAGATAAAACATATAAGGCTTGTACAAAAGAAATATTTATATGTAGAGGGACCTGGTATAACTAGAGACATAGCTAGGCATAGGCATAAGTAATATGTATTGGTTTTAAAGGAACTGGCCATTGCCATGAAACTGTGGGATATATATATATCTATATATCTATATATATATCTATATATAGATATATATATATATCTTGGTTTGTATTTTCTCATAAGCAGATCCTGAAATAAGGATTCAAGTCCATGTAGCATATTTACCATGTGATCACAGGAAACAGATGTAGAGAAGCCAGGATATGAGACACAGAAGGAATAGAAACCAATAAAGGGTGCTTTTATCAAGGCAATTACCAGAGTGGGCTCCAGGAATTTAAAGCCATGGGAGTTCTCTGGGAAATCATGTGGAACTCACACCTCAGAATATTCACACCTGAGGGGGCCAGGGAGTTGGAGAGTTTATACACCAACTACTACTGTTCAATCATTGATTGAGGAATGTTCCCAGGAATTGTTAATTCCCTGGCAGCACAGAAGCCTTCTGGAGTTTCTGAAAAACTTCAAGTCAAAGAGGTGCAGATACTGGCAATTGGAAATTGGGCGGCAATGAAATGGAAACGTCTGAGGGATGTACCTGGGTACAGGCCACATCAGCTAATGTTGTTTCCATTCATAAGAATGTGCCCTTTAAAACATAGCTTTGGGAATTTATTCCATGAGTTCATTGGCTTTGGTTGATTCCTTTTCAAACTAGAGAGATATTATTTAAATATGGAAATTACATCTGTTTAAAAAATACTTGTTTTTTAAAATTCATTTAAATAAATAGTTGAGTATAATTGTCAGTTTGGCATTATTTTATAAGAATCAGCACAGTGATTCTTTCACACATTAGCTACATGGAGGTATTGGTTTATTCTTATATTATTTTCACTTCTGCTTTTTTATTTATATTTTCAAAGGGAGATTGAGTATAGAAGATATAGAGCTATATCTTTAAAATGTTTTCAAAAACATGAGTTCTTTTCACAATTGGAAGAAAGTTAACTATAGATATAAGAACTGTAATATTTAATCTTTATAAAATAAATATGTTCTTATTACTATCTAAAGTATTGAAATAAAGGACATGAACAACTTCTTAGGAATATATTTATATTTGGATTATATATACTATATGTATACAAACACACAGCATCACTTATTGCAAAATTATTTGAATTTTTTTATCAGTTAATCAATTTTATTTTATTTATTTTTGGGAGGTTGGGATTGACATATATACACTATTGATTCTATGTATAAAATAGATAACTAATGAGAACTTATTGTATAGCACAGAGAAAGACTTTTTTTTAAGTTAGAGTATAGTTGATTTACAATGTTGTGTTAATTTCTGCTGTACAGCAAAGTGGATCACTTATACATATACATATTTCCACTCTTTTTTAGATTCTTTTCCCATATCGGTCATTACAGAGTATTGAGTAAAGTTCCCTGTGCTATATAGTAGGTCCTTATTAGTTATCTATTTTATATATAGTAGCGTGTATATGTCAATCCCAATCTCCCAATTTATCCCTCCCTCCCCCCTTTCCCTCCGGTAAACATAAGTTTGTTTTGTACATTTGTGACTCTATTTCTGTTTTGTAAATAAGTTCCTTTGTACCATTTTTTAAGATTCCACATATAAGAGATATCATATGATATTTATCTTTCTGTTTCTGACTTACTTCACTTAGTATGATAATCTATAGTTGCATCCATGTTGCAACAAATGGCATTATTTCGTTCTTTTTTTTATGGCTGAGTAATATTCCATTGTATATATGTACCACATCTTCTTTATCCATTCATCTGTCGATGGACATTTAGGTTGCTTCCATGTCCTGGCTATTGTAAATAGCACTGCAATGAACATTGTGGTGCATATATCTTTTCGAACTATGGGTTTTCTCTGGGTATATGCCCAGGAGTGGGATTGCTGGATCATATGGTAGCTCTATTTTTAGTTTTTTAAGGAACCTCCATACTGTTCTCCATAGTGACTGTACCAATTTACATTCCCACCAACAGTGCAAGAGGGTTGCACTTTTCTCCACACCCTCTCCAGCATTTATTGTGTGTAGACTTTTTGATGATGACCATTCTGACAGGTGTGAGGTGGTACCTCATTGTAGTTTTGATTTGCATTTCTCTAATAATTAGTGATGTTGAGCATCTTTTCATGTGCTTTTTGGCTATCTGTATGTCTTCTTTGGAGAAATGTCTATTTAGATCTTCCACCCATTTTTTGATTGGGTTGTTTGTTTTTTTGTTATTGAGCTGCATGAGCTGTTTGTATATTTTGGAGATTAATCCCTTGTTGGTAGCATCGTTTGCAAATACTTTCTCCCATTCTGTAGGTTGTCATTTCATTTTGTTTATGGTTTCCTTTGTGGTGCAAAAGCTTGTAAATTTGATTAGGTCCCATTTGTTTATTTTTGTTTTTATTTTCATTACTCCATGGGGTGGATCAAAAAAGATATTGCTACAATTTATGTGAAAGAGTGTTCTTCCTATGTTTTCCTCTAAGAGTTTTATAGTATCCGGCCTTACATTTAGGTCTTTTATCCATTGAGTTTATTTTTGTGTATGGTATTAGGCAGTGTTCTAATTTCTTTCATTTAGCTGTCCAGTTTTCCCAGCACCACTTATTGAAGAGGCTATCTTTTCTGCATTGTATATCCTTGCTTCCTTCGTCATAGATTAGTTGACCATAGGTGCGTGGGTTTATCTCTGGGCTTTCTGTCCTGTTCCATTTATCTATATTTCTGTTTTTGTGCCAGTACCATACGTCCTGATTACTGTAGCTTTGTAGTATAGTCTGAAGTCAGGGAACCTGATTCATCCCGCTCCATTTTTCTTTCTCAAGATTGCTTTGGCTATTCAGGGTCTTTTGTGTCTCCATACAAATTGTAAAATTTTTTTGTTCTAATTCTGTGAAAAATGCCATTTGGTAATTTGATAGGGATTGCATTGAATCTGTAGATTGTTTTGGGTAGTAGAGTCATTTTGATAATATTGATTCTTCCAATCCAAGAATGTGGTATATCTCTCCATCTCTTTGTGCTGTTGATCCTGAATACTTAACTACTATGAGCACTGGACAAAAGAGCCAGTTACGATTAAAACAGGGCCATTCCAGTGGCAAGAAATTCCTGCACTTAGCATTCGGTGATAGATATCACATTACACATTAAACCCTGATGTTACCGCAGTATTCTCTTGGCCCGAACGTCTCCTGAATGAACATACATGGTACAACTCTTATGTGAAGAAGATGGCCTAGATAAACACAGGTAGCATTAGAAAACTCTGTAAGAGTGATGGGATTTAAGTATGAACATAAATGTGCAGAAAATGCTAGACTGCCTCACTCAATATTGCTATTCTGTACAAAAATGCAGAAGAAATGAAGGATTTTTAAGTAAATCCCTGTATAAGTTGTACTGACCTGGTTTTAGATTATGATTGTCATTAATGAGTTTGCATCATGCTCAGTAATTACAAATAGTTATATTAGTGATGTGCTTTCATAATCTAAAAAACAGAAGCTTGGCATATTTACCAGTCAGTTCTATAGCCACACTGAAATTCCCATAGATAAATCTTGTGACGTATTATTTCCATTACATATAGTTTATGCTGGGCAGTGGTCTCATGCAAACCAAGTAGATGGCTTCCCTTTAGATCAGATGGATGCTTAGTTCATCCAGAGGGCAGACCTCTAAGTACGCGAGACTTTTTAGTGAATAGTTTTTAATTCATAAAGCCAAATGCTTTCCTGAATTTATTTTCCATGTTAATTATTTATTATCAGTGCAGTTTCAGTTTTGTGCCCTTCCTGTACCTTTCATGGAGAAGAGAGAAGGTGTTAATTTGGTAAACTTTTTCTTACATTTTTCTCAGTCCCTGGATATTGCATATAAAATCTCTTCCTCTCTTTGTTTCCAGACAGCAGATATGTACTGGTTGTATGATATTAATGGGTTACCTCAAGTTACCATACCACCAGTGAATGTAAAAGCCAAAGTTGACACTACTAACAAGATGTTTGACAAAAAGCCAGCTCATCGGCACAATTTTATCTATGAAAATGCTCAAATCACAAGGACAGGGGTATCCTCTACCATCAAGGGTGCTCCTTTGATGTTGAAGAATAAATAAAAAAATGTTTTTCCCAAGATATTTCTTGGTCTTAAGTAGAATTGAATATATTTTCATGAAGATTATTTCGTTTCTTAAGAAAACTATTTCAAGTATAATAGGCCTTCTATAGTTTCTTTTTGTGAAACCGACTAAATCTATTCTCTGAATATGTTACACTTAATTTTTGAGTTACGTATGCGTTATAAAATGGACTGGTTGCAAATACTGGGATTAGCTCACTTTTAAAGAACAGGAGTACATTTGTAGTAAAACTGAAAAATGATTTCAACTTACAAATCCATGCACATAAGCGTATATACTCCATATGATCCTATACTGACTCTTTAAATAATAAAGATATATTTCAAAATGATCCAGGAGAAAGCTTATTTTCTTAAAGGAGAGTATGTCACTTGGTTCTTATCATTGAGGGGAAATATAATAATAAAGAGCCAATTTAGACCATCTTTAAGACAGTTTGACACAAAATGACTAGCTCTGCCAGAGGTCATTCATGTGATTTTAAACAAGTCACTTACCTTTTTGTGCCCTATTTCCTTGTGTGCAAAATAAAACAACTGTACTAGGAACAAGAGTTGGCAAACTATAGCTAAGTCTAGTTTACCACCTGTCTTTGTGCAGCCTACTAGCAAATAATGATTTTTATATTTTTAAATGGTTGAAAAAAATCAATAGAGGAATATTGAGTAACACCAGAAAATTATATCAAATTTAAATTTCATTGTCTACAAGTAAAGTTTTATGGGTACACAGCCACATTCATTTTTTAATATATTGTCTGTGGCTGCTTTTGTGCTATAAAGGTGAAGTTAAGTGGACAGAAATCATATAGCTGAAAAGCTTAAAATATTTACTCTCTGGTACCTTATAGAAAAAATTTGGCAACCCCTGTACTCGGCCAAGAATGACCTCTAGGAACCACTGTCAATGGATTGATCATAATTTCTTCACATGGTGTTAATCTTGTCTGCAGTTATTGAAGTAGAGGAGAGTGGAGGCTCACGTACCACAGATTTGCCATCCTGGAAAGCAGAAGAATTAAAATTAAAATTCTAAAAGCCCTTCTTGTTCTCTGGCCCTCTGAAGATGTTTCTTTGAGTATACAGTCATAGATCATTTGTCTGTCCTTTCTTCTGCTGTGCTGTTCTGAGGAGGGGTGGTGTCAGTCTCTGAGTATATTTCTGACAAAGGCTTCATAAAACCTCTCCAAATCCTTAAGAAAGTAGAATCGCATTAGCCGTGAATATACTTAGAGATCTAATTGCTTTTATATTTTGTTGTTTATGGTAATGCGTAATATTTAAATAATCTTAAACCTCTTTATATTGAGCCTTCTGAGAGTCACAATTGCTCTCCTATCTGAAATGCTCCAGTAATTGAAATTAGACACCCAGAATAGAGTCCATTTGGATTTGACTTTTCTCAGTCAGAGAAGGAAGTGTGAATGAGAACCTGGGAGACATGCTATTAACTATGTCATGTGTGAACATTTCAAAAATGCTTAAAATTGTGATGCTAGATTGTCATGTTTCAGATCTTATCCTGGATGTTACCTTCTTCAGAAGAGGTATCTGTAATTGGAAATGTCAGTGCAAACTATTATTTGTCCAAATGAAAATGGGGCAAGAGCAGCACAAGTAGACAAAACTGAATAGTGAATAAAATTCTAAGAATCTAAAGGTGTTTGGAAAGGATTCAGGGAGAGGAAACTGTTGCTTTGTATATTTTAGATCATTTCTTAGTCCAGCACTTGTGAATATCAGTGGCTCTTAAAATCAAAGGGTATCATCCACTCTCACTTCTATTCAACATTGTGTTGGAAGTCCTTGCATGCAATCAGACAAGAAAAGAAATAAAAAGTATCCAAATTGGAAGGGAAGAGGTAAAACTGTCCCTGTTTGCAAATGACATGGTACTCTCTATAGAGAACCCTAAAGTCTCCACACAAAAACTATTAGAACTAATAAATGAATTCAGGAAGGTAGCAGGATACAAGATTAACCATCCACCTCTCTAGTTTATTGTTTTTTAAAATTTCTTAATCAATATTTTTTATTGAAGTATAGTTGATTTACAATGTTGTGTTAATTTATGCTGTACAGCAAAGTGATTCAGTTATACGTATCTATATATTCTTTTATATATTCTTTTTCATTATGGTTTATCATAAGATATTGAATATAGTTCTCTGTGCTATACAGTAGGACCTTGGTGTTTATCCATTCTATATATAAAAGCTTACATCTGCTAACCCCAGTCTCCCACTCTATCCCTCCCTCAACACCCTCCCCCCTGGCAACCACCAGTCTGTCCTCTATGTTTGTGATTCTGTTTCTGTTTCATAGATAGGTTCATTTGTGTCATATTTTAGATTCCACATATAGGTGATATCATATGGTATTTGCCTTTTTCTTTCTGACTTAAATTCACTTAGTATGATAATCTCTAGTTGCATCCATCTTGCTACAGATGGCATGATTTCATTCTTTTTTTGGCTGAGTAGTATTCCATTGTATATATGTACCACATCTTCTTTATCCATTCATCTGTTGGTGGATATTTAGGTTGTTTCCATGTCTTGCCTATTGTGATTAGTGCTGCTTTGAACATAGGGGTGCATGTATCTTTTTGAATTATAGTTTTGTCTGGATATATGCCCAGGAGTGGGATTGCTGGATCATATGGTGATTCTATTTTTAGTTTTCTGAGGAACCTCCATATTGTTTTCCACAGTGGCTGCACCAACTTACATTCCCACCAACAGTGTAGGAGAGTTCCCTTTTCTCCACACCCTCTCCAGCATTTGTTATTTGTAGACTTTTTAATGATGGCCATTCTGACTGGTGTGAAGTAGTACCTCATTGTAGTTTTGATTTGCATTTCTCTAATAATTAGCAATGTTGAGCAACTTTTCATGTGCCTATTGGCCATCTGTATGTCTTCTTTGGAGAAATGTCTATTTAGGTCTTCTGCCCATTTTTCATTGTGTTGTTTGTTTTTTTTGTTGTTGAGTTTTATGAGCTGCTTATATATTTTGGAAATTAAGCCCTTGTCAGTCGCATCATTTGCAAATATTTTCTCCCATTTTGTAGGTTGTCTTTTCATTTTGTTTATGGTTTCCTTTGCTGTGCAAAAGCTTATAAGTTTGGTTAGGTCCCATTTGTTTAGTTTTGTCTTTATTTCTATTGCCTTGGGAAACTGACCTAAGAAAACACTGGTACAATTTATGTCAGAGAATGTTTTGCCTATGATCTCTTCTAGGAGTTTTATGGTATCATGTCTTATATTTAACTCTTTGAACCATTTTGAGTTTATTTTTGTGTATGATGAGAAAGCGTGTTGTAACTTCATTGATTTACATGCGGCTGCCCAACTTTCCCAACACCACTTGCTGAAGAGACTGTCTTTTTCCCACTGTATATTCTTGCCTCCTTTGTCGAAGATTGACTGTAGGCGTGTGGGTTTATTTCTGGGCTCTCTATTCTGTTCCATTGATCCATATGTCTGTTTTTGTGCCAATACCATGCTGTTTTGATTACTGTAGCTTTGTAGTATTGTCTGAAGTCTGGGAGGTCTATGCCTCCTGCTTTGTTCTTTTTCCTCAGGATTGCTTTGGCAATTCTGGGCCTTTTATGGTTCCATATGAATTTTAGGATTATTTGTTCTAGTTCTGTGAAAACTGTCATGGGTAATTTGATAGGGATTGCATTAAACCTGTAGATTGCTTTGGGTAGTATGGACATTTTAACAATATTAATTCTTCCAATCCAAGAGCATGGGATATCTTTCCATTTCTTTGAGTCATCTTTAATTTCCTTTATTAATGTTTTATAGTTCTCAGCGTATAAGTCTTTCACCTCCTTGGTCAGGCTTATTCCAAAGTATTTTATTTTGTGGGGTGTGATTTTAAAAGGTATTATTTTTTTTACATTCCCATTCATTCTTGGTATAAAGAAATGCAACCGATTTCTGTACATTAATTGTGTAACCTACTGCCTTGCTGAATTCGTTTATCAATTCTAGTAGTTTTTGCGTGGAGTCCTTAGGGTTTTCTATATCTAGCATCATATCATCTGCATACAATGACAGTTTTAGCTCTTCCTTTCCAATTTTGATAACTGTATTTCTTTTTTCTTGTCTGATTGCTGTGGCTAGGACTTCCAATAATATGTTGAATGCAAGAGGTGAGAGTAGGCATCCTTGTCTTGTTCCAGATTTTAGTGAGAAGGCTTTCAACTTTTCACCATTTAGTATTATATTGGCTATGGGTTTGTCATAGATAGCTTTTATTATATTGAGATATGTTCCTTCTATACCCACTTTGGTAGGAGTTTTTATCATTAATGGCTGTTGAATTTTGTCTAATGCTTTTTCCACATCTATTGAGAGGATCATGTGGTTTTTGTCTTTTCTTTTGTTGATGTGGTGTATCACATTGATTGATTTGCATATGCTGAACCATCCTTGTGAACTTGGGATGAATCCCACTTGGTTGTGGTGTATGATCTTTTTTATGTCTTGTTGGATTTGGTTTGCTAATAATTTTGTTGATAATCTTCACATCTATATTCTTCAAAGGTAGTGGCCTATAATTTTCTTTTTGGTGGTGTCTTTGTCTGGTTTTGGTATCAGGGTGGTGGTGGCTTCATGGAATGTCTTTGGGAGTGTTCCCTCCTCTTCAATTTTTTGGAAGAGTATGAGAAGGATTGGTATAAGTTCTTCTTTGTATGTTTGATAGAATTCGCCTGTGAAGCCATCTTGTCCTGGACTTTTGTTTTTAGGGAGTTTTTAAATTATAGATTCTATTTCACTTCTAATGATTGGTCTGTTTAAATTATCTATTTCTTCTTTTTTGTCTATTTCTTCTTGATTCAATTTTGTGGGCTGTATGTTTCTAGGAACTTGTCCATTTGTTCTAGGTTGTGAAATTTGTTGGCATATAATTGTTCATAGTATTCCCTTAAATATTTTATTTTTTTATTACTGCAGTAGGATACAAGATTAATATACAGAAATCTTTTATATTTCTTTAAACTAATAATGAAATATCAGAAAGAGAAATTAAAAACAATCCTGTTTAAAATTGCATCAAAATAAAATAAAATATCTAAGAATAACCTTAACCAAGAAGTTTAAAAACCTGTGTGCTGAAAACTGTAAAACACTGATAAAGGAACTTGAAGATGATGCAAACAAATGGAAAGATATCCCATGCTCTTGGATTGGAAGAACTAATATTGTTAATGTGGCCATACTACCCAAAGCAATCTACAGATTTAATGCAATCCCTATCAAAATACCCATGACATTTTTCACAGAAGTAGTAGAACAAATAATCCTAAAATTTATATGGAAGTACAAAAGACCCAGAATTGCCAAAGCAATCCTGAGGAAAAAGAACAAAAAGCTGGAGGCATAACCCTTCCAGACTTCAGACTGTACTACAAAGCTACAGTAACCAAAACAGCATGGTATTGGCACAAATATATAGATCAATGGAATAGAACAGAGAGCCCAGAAACAAACCCACACAGCTACGGTATATTAACCTATGACAAAGGAGACAAGAATATGCAATGGAGAAAAGACAGTCTCTTCAGCAAGTGGTGTTGAAGACAGTCTCCTTAGCAAGTGATGTTGGGAAAGCTGGACAGCTACTTGTAAATCAGTGAAATTAGAACACTCCCTCACACTATATACAAAAATAATCTTAAAATGGTTTAAAGGCCTAAATATAAGACATGACACCATAAAACTCCTAGGAGAGAACATAGACAAAACATTCTCTGACATAAATCATAGCAGTATTTTCTTAGATCACTCTCCCAAGGCAAAAGCAATAAAAGCAAAAATAAACAAATGGGACTTGTTCATACTTAAAAGCTTTTGCACAACAAAGGAAACAATCAACAAAAGGAAAAGACAACCTATGGAATGGGAGAAAATATTTTCAAACTATGTGATCAACAAGAGGTTAATATCCAAAATATACATACAGCTCATACAACTCTGTATCAGTAAAAACAAACAATGCAATGAAAAAACAGACAGAAGATCTAAATAGACATTTTCCCAAAGAAGGCATACAGATGGCCAACGACACATAGAGAGATGCCCAATATCACTAATTATTAGAGAAATGTAAATCAAAACCACAGTGAGGTATCACCTCAAACCACTCAGAATAGCCATCATCAAATGTCTGCAAATATTAAGTACTGGAGGGGTTGTGAAGGAAAGGAAACCCTCATACACTGTTGGTGGAAATGTAAATTGGTGCAGCCACTATGGAGAACAATAGGGAGATTCCTTAAAAAACTAAAAAAAGAGTTTCCATATAAGTCAGTAATCCCACTCATGGGCATATATCTGGAAAAGATGAAAACTCTAATTTGAAAAGATACATGCACCCCAGTGTTCATAGTAGCGCACTAGTTAGTTACAGTAGCCAAGACATGGAAACAAGCCAAGTGCCCATCTACAGATTATTGGCTTAAGAGTATGTGGTGTATATATATATATATATATATATATATATATATATATAATGAAATATTACTCAGCCATAAAAAAAGAATGAAATATTGCCATTTGCAGCAACACGGATGTTCCTAGAGAATATTTTACTTTGTGAAGTAAGTCAGAGAAAGACATACTACATGATATCACTTAATATATGAAATCTAAAAAATAGTACCAATGAATCTACATACAAAGCAGAAGCAGACAGATACAAACTACTATACATAAAACAGATAAGCAACAAGGATTTATTGTAGAGCGTAGGAAATTATATTCAATATCTTATAATAACCTATAATGGAATATACTCAGAAAACACTCACTGAATCACTGTGCTGTGTACCTGAAACTATCACTATAGTGATAGTTTTGTATCATAGATAGTATTGTAAATCAACTATACTTCAATTTAAAAAAATCGAAGGGCACCAAATCAATTCAGAGACTAGAGCAGTTACATGAGCAGTAGGGGGAGTAACCAGATAAAGAGCTAACAGTGTGCACAAACTTCTTTCTTAACTCTAGAGGACACAGAACATGCTGTTGATATTTGTAGCTTCATATTTAAAAAGAAATCTGAAAAAGCATTAAAACATTTTACTTGGAGTTTCTTATTTGAGGATCTCAATTTGCTCATTAGTATGTGAATTTTCTGAAGAATGGAATGTAAGTTTTCTGAGATTCTGAAAGTTCCATATGAAGCTGACACTGTACAGTTTAAAAAATACATATGCTGATTTGGAATTTGTGAATGTTGGCCAAGTATCTATCAATTCACTTGTGTGTTTATGCCCTTACTTAATAAGCACATGCTGAGTACTACTCCAAGCTAGGTTCTGTACTGAACCTTGAGATATAAAAACAAGTGAGCACTGATCAGACCTTCCAGCAAGTGCTCCCTGACTGGTGTAAATAGGTAGTTTCCAGACCACATGGAAAATGCTGTGACTGAGACCTTGGTGTAGAAAGACAGAGGTGGGGACCTGGCTGGGGAGTAAGAAAAGGCTTCACGGAAGACATTACATTTGACCAGGATATTAATGGAGTCGTTGTCTTCTGGGTATAGAAAGAGAGTGTGGCCTCTCAGACTGGGAGGAGGGACATGTGCCAAAGCATAAAAATGTGACAGTACATAGCATGTCCAGGAGTAAGCAATGGTTGGAGCTCAGGATTATTGGGTTGGGGATTGACAGAAAATGTGGGAACAAATGTTGGTGGGAATACATTCTCAGCTAAGGGACTACATACAGTAAAGGGGTAGGAAGATGGGTAAATAAAGGACATTTAGATTGAAATGGCCAGTTAGCAGGTGAATATATGCATATGGAACTCAGAACATGGGTTTGATTCTGATAATTTTGTGACTTATTGGTATGAGTCAAAAGCAAAGCATGATAATGTTTATAGTAAGCTTATAAAAGCAGTGGTTCTCAAATCCTAGTATGCATTAGAATTGTCTTAGTTGATTGCTAAAAATGCAGTTACAACGTTCACTCTCCTCCATTCTGATTCATTATTTGAGGCTAAATGCAAGAATCTACATTTTAACGTGTGTTTGGGTGCTTCTAATGTTCACACGTTAAGACAAAATATTCAGTAAGAGAAGAGGGCCATGGATATGACTCTGAAAAACAAACATTTAAAAAGTAGCAAGCAGAGAGAAGAGGCAGTGGTGTAAACTAAGAAGAAGTTAGTTAAAGAGAGGAATATCTAGATCCTGCTCCTGATGTTGGGCACAGCAATCCGAGGTCTTGTCCCCACTGAGCCAAACAACCACATAGCAAGGATAGTTCCTGGAGAACAGACTGGGCAACATGGGGTATTTACCCTGGGAAGGAAAGAGTTAAGCTGGGATTGTGAGGAGCCTGGGGAAGTTTTGAGTCCTATTCCGCCTCCTTGTAAACAAAACACATGGTTGAAACATACAAGCAGGAAGAAAAAAAATTGTCATTCAGTTAAGATTTTTCTTTTAACCTAAATCAATATTGTAAGGGTTTGTTTGTGACAACTTCTTTTAGTCTTTATTTCTAGAGATGTCTTCATTTTGCCTTTACTTTCAATTTACACTTTCTCTAGGCGTAGATTTCTGGGTTCATAACTATTTTTCCCCTCAGCACTTTGAAGTTATTACCCCATCTTCTTTGACTTTTCTTGTTGATGAGAAATCTGTTATATGTCAAGTTTACCTAAAAGGTAAACTGACTTTTCTTTTTAGCTTTTAAGGTTTTTTCTTTCATTCTTCATTTCCCGAAAATTTCTCTATTATGTATCTAGCAATGGGTCTATTATGTTATTTTATTATTGTTATTATTATTATTGTTATTATTCTGCTTGGTACTCAAAGTGTGCTATCATTTTGAATACTTATATCTCTCTTCCATGTCAGAAAATTCTCAGCTAATATCTTATCAAATATTCCTTCTTTTCCTTGCCTGCATTCTCTGTATTCTGGAAAGAGATCCCAAGAGCTTAGGGCCTGAAGCTTAAGTGTAAAGGATCTCAATCGATCTTGTGGGAATATTAACAGCTTGTGCATATATTTTACCTCTTTTATCTCTTTGCTGTGTGGTAGATGAAGTGTTCAGTGCTATCTTCCAAGTCAAGTAATAGTCTTTTCAGTGGTGTTCTGTTTAGAGTTTATCCTGTCTATTGATTTTATTGTTTATTGCGATGATATTTTTTATTTCTTGTATTTCGATTAGTTTTTTTATATTCACCTTTTAAATATATGTAACTTCTTGTTTAATGTTTTCTTGTTCATTCCGTAATAAGATTTTATCTCTGAGTATCATAGCAGTGTTTACTATAAAGTATTTGTCAAAATATTCCATAAAGTTAATATCATGAGGAGATAATTCCTGTTCTGATGTTTATCTTATTGATTGTCTTTCTGAGCATTAGGTTTCTTCATGCATTTTAGAATGGTGGATCACAGGCTTATCTAAGGGGAATATTTTTTTTTTGCTTTGCATTGTTTTCTTTTTCTTTCACTTTCTGGGCTCTTTCCTCTCTGACAAGGAGTTATGAGGCTACTTCCAGGAATGTCCTGGTGCCCTCAGTTAACAAGTAGCTCTCATAATGAAGGCTTGGGCCTCCTCCCTGGTAGGGATATGAAAGATATACAGGACTGATTAGTGAGCCTCAGGCAGCTCGAGCTTACTTACATTGCCTGCAGCTCTGGGCAGCAGTTACCAGAATTTTTTCACCCTACTTTTAGAAATCATAGCCCCTGGATTTAAGCAGTGAAGCCAACTCCTTTTCTCCATTTCACATGGAAGATCTCTAGTCCTTCTTATCCCAAAGAGGTAAATTTGCATCCCCCACTGCCTGCTTTGGAATATAGACCATCAGCTCCATTAACCACTCCAGCTTTCTATATTGTCTTTTGTGTACGAAAATGCTTATTTTGTCTAAGTCTCTTTGATTCTTTATTTTTTTTAATTTTTTTTATTGATTGATTGATTGATTGATTGATTGCTATGTTGGGTCTTCGTTTCCATGCTAGGGCTTTCTCTAGTTGTGGCAAGTGGGGGCCACTCTTCATCACGGTGCGCGGGCCTCTCACTATCGCGGCCTCTCTTGTTGCGGAGCACAGGCTCCAGACGCGCAGGCTCAGCAGTTGTGGCTCACGGGCCCAGTTGCTCTGCGGCATGTGGGATCCCCCCAGACCAGGGCTTGAACCCATGTCCCCTGCACTAGCAGGCAGATTCTCAACCACTGCACCACCAGGAAGCCCTGACTCTTTATTTTTATATTGCTAAATTTTTAGAGCCAAAGGGTATACATCAAAGAAGCAACAGAGTGCCTTTTTCCTAGTGTCTCTGGGTTAATTTTTAACTACAAATTTTATTAGAATGTTGGAAATATAATTAATAAAGGAAATCCAATCACTTTCAAGTAGAAATAGCTATGGAGTTTCTAGAGGTTTAATTATATAGATTATAATCAGTTACTAAAGTTTTTCTTTTTTTTTTTCCCCTCTGGAAATACTTAGCTTTGAAAGAGTTATGTAAAACTTTGCAATTCAGTCAACTAGTGAAGCATATTGGAACTGGTTCTTTCTCATCAGCTATCACTGAAAAGAACCTTGGTGTCTACAGTTTAGGATTAGATAAGTAATTTCTATGCTTTTTTTCTGTCAGAGTTAGTGTAGTCTCAGTGAATACATATCAGATTGTTGGATCTTTATATGTTTGCTTATTAATTAACATGTTCCTGAGTAAAACTCTGAAGTTCTCTCTGTTTTTAAGCCTTAGAATATGGTGTCTTATACAGTTTTCAAATGAAGGCCTTATCTTTTTAAAATTATATCTGCAAGGAAAGGATTCTTTCCTCTTACAAGAAGCACTTTACTGAAGTGAAACATTAGCCAATGGTTTCATTTGTAAGGCAGTATCTTTATATTGACTGGTTAACAATTAATTACTCAAGTGAAAACTAAGAATATATTAGTGGATTGTTAATTCACTCCTCTGGATCTCAGCTGAGAAGTTTCCCTAATACATCTCAGGTCACTGACCACATGAATCCAATGTCTCCCGGAAGCTAACAAGGCCCTGCTCCCTTTGTGTTCCCATCTGCTAAGATTTCAAGGGGATGAGTCTTACTTAGCTTGTCTGTTACTGATCTTGCGCCATGATCTGGCTGAGGACGTTTCCCCCTCTTCTCCAATGCTTCTTTTTTCCTTCTCTGCAAAGATCAGATCTTCCTCCAGTGTTCAAGCTGTATTCACACTCTGCACTGACTCAGCCAGGTACACGTTAGACCTGAAGCTTTCTCACGGCTCCTGCTTCTCTCTCTTACCTTTGCCAACTACTGGCCTCTCCTGTTTCCCTCCATCATGCCAGCCCTGAAGGATAGGCATTTGGCAATTTATGTCCTTATGCTCCTATCTTATGTTGCATCCCAAAGAGGGAAATCTTTATATGGTATGTGATAGGAGGTAGTTTATTTGGGCGTTGATCACAGAAAGCAGCATTAGGGGAAGAAGATAGTGAGATGATATGTGGAAGGGGAGGAAGCCCAAAAGAGGGTGAGTTATTAACAGGTTTGTTCTATGTCCAAATGGATATCACTTCTCCTCAGGATCTCTGAAGTGCAAGATAGAACATGCCTCAGAGTAATCCCCCTTCTTTCTCAGAGCCAGTGGGGTCCATAGTCATCCTCCAGTACTCATTTGTCATTGCTAAGGGCTGCTCCATAGGAACATTTACTTTCTAAGGGCATTAATTCACAAGTATCTGAAAGAAAGCCCTTCAGCAGAAATTTGCAATGGACCAGGGTTGTCTATGTACTGGCCAGTGAGTGTTGAATGAGTATGGGAGAGGTACGAACAGGAACTGATGAATCACTCCCATCCTCTAATACTTATGTAGGAACTATTGACATCTGTATCACAGAGGTGAGAGAGGTGAGGGCATCCCCACTACACGCATAGGCTGTCCAGGCAGTGGTATTTGTGAGGCACCAAGAAAGGGTTCATCCAAAGTTATCTGCTTCATTCATGCCTGTGGTTCTCTCTTGCCAATAGCTTCATTTCTTTCAAAAGACAAATGTCACTGGATTCTAGATCTGAGTCCTCAGTATCCGTATTCATCCTCCCACATGACCGCACAAATCAATTGGAAAAAGAGCATGGAACTCACCTGGGCAAAGCCATCAGATTCTTTCTCTAGGAATTTGGCTTTGGGACGGGAGAAGCTCTTTCGGTCTCAATTATTCAGTTAGGAAAATTTGGGAGCCAAGGTATGACAGTGTATGCAGCAGACAAAACATCAATAAGTCTGAACTCCAGATAGAGAAATAAGGTAAACGTACAGAGAGAAACAAACTGGAGCTGCTATGCTGTGTCTTGCTTACTAATACCATTCGAGTGGCTTGATCATACCGCTGGGGAAGTCTGTCTATATTGCTTATCCCTGGGTTACACCTGAATCCTGACATTCATTTTAACAATTTTGTGTTATGTGTGGTAAAATACACAAAATTTACCATTTTAACCATTAAGTTTACAGTTCAGTGGTATTAAGTACATTCACATTGTTCAGCTATTAACACTATCTATCCCAGAACACTTTTCACCTTTCCAAACTGAAACTACATACCCATTAAACAATAACTCCCTATTCTCTCCTCGCTACAGCCCCTGGCAACCACTATTACACTTTCTGCCTCTATGAATTTGACTACTCCAGACACCTCAGATAAGTGGAATCATACAGTGTTTGTCCTTTTATGACTAGCTTATTTCACTTAGCCTAATGTCCTCAAGGTTCATCCCTGTTGTAGCATATGACAGAATTTCCTTCTTTATAGAGCTGAATAATATTCCATTGTGTGTCTATATATATATACCACATCTCGTTTATCCCTTCATCCATCGATGGACACTTGGGTTGCTTCCACCTTTTGACTATTGTGAATAATGCTGCTATGAAAACGGGTGTACACGGTCAGAATGACCATCATTAAAAAATCTACAAATAAGAAATGCTGGAGAGGGTGTAGAGAAAAGGGAACCCTCCTATGCTGTTGGTGGGAATGTAAGTTGGTATAGCCACTGTGGAAAACAGTATGGAGGTTCCTTAAAAAACTAAAAATAGAGTTCCATATGATCTAGCAGTCCCACTCCTGGGCATATATCCAGAGTAAACCATAATTTGAAAAGATACCTGCACCCCAATGTTCATAGCAGCACTATTCACAATAGCCAAGACATGGAAACAACCTAAATATCCAACAACAGAGGAATGGATAAAGAAGATGTGGCACATATATACAATGGAATATTACTTAGCCATAAAAAAGACTGAAATAATGCCATTTGCAGCAACATGGATGGACCTAGAGATTGTCACACTAAGTGAAGTAAGTCAGAAAGAGAAAGACAAATACCATATGATGTCACTTATATGTGGAATCTGAAATATGACACAAATGAACATTTATGAAACACAAACAGACTCACAGACATAGAAAACAAACTTATGGTTACCAAAGGGGAAAGGGGGCGGAGGAGGGATAAATTAGGAGTTTGGGATTAGCAGATACGAACTGCTATATATAAAATAGATTAACAACAAGGTCCCACTGTATAGCACAGGGAACTATATTCAATATCCTGTAATCAACCATAATGGAAAAGAATATGAAAAGAACATGTTATATATGTACTGAATAATTGTGCTGTTCACCAGTAAATCAACTGTACTTCAATTAAAAAGAAAAAAGAAAATGGGTGTACAAATATGTGTATGATTCCTTGCTTTCAGTTAATGGGTATATAGCTGGAAGTGGAATTGCTGTAACATATGGTGATCCTATTATTTATTTTTTGAGGAACCGCCATACAATTTTCCATGCACCATTTTACAATTGCAACAGCAATTCACAAAGGTTCCACTTTCTGCACATCCTTGCCAATTGTGTAGACAAATGTACGTGTGTAGACGTTTTTGTATTATTCCCTTATTAACCTTCTGATGCCTACAGGGTCTGTAATGATACAACACGTTTCTTACCTGATAGAAAAATGCCAATCTTCTCCCTATTTTTAAGCATTTTATTTTTTTTAATTTGTCTTTGTTCACTCCATTTTTTGTTTCTCTGTTTATGATCCTGTCTTGCTGTGGTTTACTTGTAGGTTTTTTAAGTCCCATTTTGATTCATCTAAAGTGTTTTCTAAGAGTAGCTCTTTGCATAAAATTTTCATGATAGCTTACTTATTGTATTATATATTCATAACTTCTCAGTCTACTGATGTCATTTTATCAGTTTGAGTGAAGTGCAGCATTCTTACCTCCCTTCACGCTCCCTTGCTTATTATATAATTTAAAAAAATATTTCCTCTACAGGTATTTAGAACCACATCAGAGAATGTTATAATTTTTTCTTCCAACATCAATCATAATTTAGAAAACTCAAGAGAAGAAGGAAAGTCTCTGATATTTACCCACATGTTTGCTCACTGCATTCTTTCTTCCTTTCTTATGTTCCAATATTCCTGCTTTTATAATTTTCTTTCTGTTTAGAGAAATTCTCTCACCTTTAGAGTCAGTCTCTAGGTGACAAATTCCAATAATTTTCCTTTGTCTAAGAATATCTGGGCTTCCTTTCTGAACAATATTTCCACTGGATATAGGATTCTAGGTGGACAGTTCTTTACTTTCAGCACTGGAAAAAAAAAAAGTGTCACCTCCATGGTTTCTAATAAGGAATTCATTGTTATTCTAATTGTTTTTCCCCTGTAGGTAAGGTGTCATTTCTCTGAGCTGCTTTCAAGATTTTTACTCTGTTTTCATTTTTCAGAAGTGTGACTCTATTGTGTGTTGTTATTTCTTTGGATTTATCCTATTTGGAATTTTATCAGTTTTTAGAAACTGTAGGTATATGTCTTTTGCCAGATTTTGGAAGTTTTCCTCCATTATTTCTCCAAGTACGTTTTCAGCCTTATCCTTTTTTCCCTCTCTTTCTGGGATTCTGATGACATGAATATTAGATTTTTGTTACAATCTCACAGATCCCTGAGGCTGTCTTCATTTTTTAGATTCTTCTCTGTTATTCAGATTAGAATTAGAATTGTTCTATCTTTCAGTTCACTAACCCTTTTTTCTGCCCCCCTCCATCGTGCTGCTGGTGTCCTCATCATGAGCGAGAGGTGGTGAAAGTCTTGTCTCTCCACCACCCCAGTTGGGAGGGGCAGGAGCGTCTTGTTGCTGCAGGGTGTGGGTAGATGTTCAGGCTTTCCACGCAGCGGTCTCCCCTGACAGTGTTGAAGGCAGAGCCTTATTACCACCTAGCAGGGCTGACTATGAAAGCCCTGGCCCCTATTCAACCTTCTCTGACACCACTCCAGTGGAGAATTATGGCATTTCCTTACAGCCTAGCAAATGTGAGTCTGAAAGTCTTAGGCCCCCATTTGGCCTTTATTGGTGAGGGTGAGTGTGAGGCAATAGTTTTTTCTATAGTATTTGGCTGGAGTAGAGAAGCTGTTGTTTAAGTTTTCTCTCTGCTAGGCTGACCTTTTCTGAGTCCTTTCTCTAAAGAGAGCAGACTTTCCTTGGGAACTCACAGCCATGTTGTTCCTTGAGTTCCAAGGTTGTCCTTAGTCCATCTGCCTTCTCTCCATCTTTTAGAGTAATATACCTATTTATACATACATACATATATATACTTACATATATATGTATATATGTGTTTTAGTTGTACTTATTGGGAGGAAAATGGACAAATACATTTAATCCATTTTCCCAGAAGAGGAGATGTAGCTTCATATTCACTTAATTAACTCAGAGAAAAAAATGACATGAATGCTTTCAGTTTATTCCAGCATCCTTGTCATCCACTTATTTCAAAAGTCAAAAGGGGTTCAGGGCTCTTTACCTCTCTATTCTATGAGAAACCAACTTTCAGCATGACTCATAGAGCCCTTTGGGATTTTTCTACTATCTGCTTCCATCTTGTTAATGCCAAAAGAGATTCTAAAGTGTAGGGGCTTGAGGTTAGGCCCAACGCAGTCAAGGTGAAGGCCACTCTGCATTAATAAGCCTCTGAACGCTAACCTCTCCAAGTTTCCCCAGCACTTGAGGCCAGGCATCTCTTCATGTCTGGTAGTACCCCTGTCCTACAACACAGGCTTGGGAAACTCCAAATAGCATCTCCCATCCCTTCAAGCAATAGCTCCAACCATTTGTTCCTGAAATCATTGCTATGAACTTTGTGAAAATATGTTAACATTACTGTTCTTTTTAAAAAAAAAATCATTTACCTTTCCCGATCATAAACTTACAGAAATAAAACAAATGCTTTGATTAAATGAAGCAAAGAATCAAGCATAATGTTCATAATTCTATAAGAAAAATGACCTAGTTTTACCTCAGTATTTATTTGCCTTTTAGAGATTCAATAGCATTTTTTCCTGAAGTGACTTCTTGTGCTAAAATAAATGACTGAAGAGTATCTTATTGCTGACACAGATCACAGTTTGTTGCTAATGGAATGTTAACTGCTTTTTAAGTAACTCTGAATAAATCTGCTGATCCATAAAAGATTCATCTAAAAGGAATCCAATTCATTTTCTGGCTCTGCCACTTCCACTGATGTGAAAAATCTTCCTCCATATTCCACTTTATTTCAGCCATTGCAATGCTGAGAGCGGCACCTGGCTTGTAAAAGGATATTTTAATTGGGAGGGGTGACACATTTCATAATATGTCAAGGTTACCATTTAAAAAACAGTCACTCTCCAAAAGAAAAATGATATTTAAGCTTGTCCTCTGGTATAAAAAATCATCTCCAGAGTATGAAGGTTTGCTCCATTTCCAAGATCAGAAAGGCAGGACTGAAAAAGAATCCTGAGATTTCCAAAGATAAACAAAACCTGTGACTTCAGCTTCATCCCTGAGAATTAATTCCCTGTGTAATTTTGTATCTGGGACAGCCACGACAGAGGATTTTGCAAAACTTTAGCAAAACTAAAACTCAACACCTCAGCAGATGTCTTTGTGGCCTGAATCTCCTGTGTCTAGAGCACCTTCCTGCCTTGTGTGCCTTTGTAGAATAGTTCAGCTTGGGTAGAAAATAGTCCCATCCAGAGTATGGTTTGGAAATAGGGGCTGTATCTTTCTTCCAGGTCTGCATGTTATTTATCATTCTTTGAAACAACGATGTGTCTGAAAATAAGGCATATATTTAAAAATTGTGAAACAAGGTATTTATTAGACATTTATTTTTGTAAATCTCAAAAAAGATAAATATTTTTTTAAGCAAAGCTCTTCTTTTAGACTTATACTGCAGTCCTCCAAGAATAGATACACCTTTGCAGTTACTTAAATGATAGCTTACAAGGAGTTGTATAAATTGTGCTGAGTACATAGATGTATACAGGCTGTAAATTGTTTTCAAGTTGTTACTTCTGTGTTTAAGAAAGAAAACAACGGGGCTTCCCTGGTGGCGCAGTGGTTAAGAATCCGCCTACCAATGCAGGGGACACGGGTTCGAGCCCTGGTCCAGGAAGATCCCACATGCTGTGGAGCAACTAAGCCTGTGCGCCACGACTACTGAGCCTGTGCTCTAGAGCCCGTGGGCCACAACTACTGAGCCTGCATGCCACAACTACTTTAGCCCACGTGCCTAGAGCCTGTGCTCCGCAACAAGAGAAGCCACCTCAATGAGAAGCCCGTGCACCACAACGAAGAGTAGCCCCCGCTCGCTGCAACTAGAGAAAAGCCCTCGTGCAGCAATGAAGACCCAACGCAGCCAAAAATAAATAAATAAAAATTTTTTTAAAAGAAAGAAAATAATGAGTTATATGACTGAGTGACATTTCACAATGAAAAGAAATGATACTAAACCTGCATTTCAGCATCACTTGCTCTAGGTCACTATGATTTCAAATGCTATCATTATGGAAGAATTGTGGCTCTTTTGAACCTCATATAGATGGAATCACATAGTTTGCCCTCTTTTCTGTTTGTCTTTCTTTCACATAATATTTTGTCTGTGAGATTCATCCATGCTTTTGCATCTGTCAGTAGTTTATTCTTTTCATTGTGAGTTATATCCTGTTATATGAATCACATTATATATATCACATTATTACATTGTATGAATGTATCATATGTAGTTTTCCTTTCACTTGTGGTTGGACATTTGTGTTGTTCCCAGGTTTTGGTCTTTATGTACAAAACTGCCAAGAACATTCCTGTCCATGTCATTTGGTGCACATGTGTAGACATTTGTGTCGTGTATTCAGCTAAATAAGCTTCCCAGACTCAATTCCAATGTGTGTATGTGGATGCTTTCCCACACCAACAAGCAATTCTTGTACTCTAGCAAGGTGTCCAAGAATTCAACTGAATTCTGACACTACCCACCCAGAAATAGAATGAGATTCCACAGGTAAAGGGCTCAGTCCCACAAGACCACCCTCCACTTGAGACACCAGCACAAGCCCAAGTTTGTTACCTGTACTTCTGGCAGGCCATCTAAAAACTGGAGGACTCAACAACCCTCTCCAACTCAGACTGCCAATCAGAAGTGCAGGTTGTCACCTGCACTTCTGACCAACTGGCTCTAAATCAGAGGTTCCCACGACCCCCTCCTTGGGGTCAATTAATTTGCTAGAACAGCTCACAGAACTCAGAGAAACATTTTACTTACTGGATTACTGGTTTATTATAAAATAATAATCTAAAAAACTGAACTTATAAAAACAGAGAGTAGAATGGTAGTTACGAGGGTCTGGGGGGTAGGGGAGGAAATTGGGGAGATGTTGGTTAAGGGCAGAAACTTGCAACTAGTAGATGCGTAAGTCTTGGGGATCAAATGCACAACATAGTGACTATAGTCAACAATACTGTATTATAAACTTCAAAGTTGCTAAGAGACTAGATCTTAATTGTTCTCAACTAAAAAAGAAATGATAATTACGTGACATGATAAAGGTGTTCGATAACACAACTGTAGTAATCATATTGCAATATATAAACACATACACCTCAAACTTACACAATGTTATATGTAAATTATATCTCAATAAAATGTATCATAAATTAAATATTTTCATTTTTCTTCATAGATCTTAGATAAAAAATAGATGTCATTTCACAAATTCCCTAAAACCATTCTTTACTATTCCAATGTAATAAACTTGAAGAAACCGGAATCACATTTTAAAAAGTCACAGGTCATTGTTAAGAAAGTATTGTAACTGCCAAGCTTTATCTCAGACAGCTTTTTCTACCTTTTCTGTTTGTTCTGTTCTAATCACAAAATGTGCAGAGCACCATGTCCATCACAAATAGAGACGCACGTAACAACACTGACTAAATCAGTTATGTCTCAAAGATAATAACTATTAGAACATTGCAAAGATTAGCAGTCTAGGATAAGATTTCATTAACCATGATCAGTGGCATTTTATTTGACATACATAGATGTTTTAAAATTTTGTGTGAGCATTGAGTCATAAATGCAGATGTATAACTCATAATGTATATGCATATGAATATGTATGTGTAGTACAGAGAATTATTTCAAGACCATGCTACTATAAATGAGCATTCATCTAAACGGTTCTTAATAATTCATTAAGCCTCACAAGTCATCTGAGACACACAGATGACAAAAACTATGCATATTTCTGAAAACAAGAGGCAAGATCTGTAGGTGAGAAAAATTTGGTACCCCAAAATATATCTCTTTGGCAGATTAATTATTTTAAGCTGGTTGTTTTTTAAGAAGCAACAGATAAGGAAAAAACTCAGAAAACCAAATAGGAGTTACCTTTTTGTAAGAAACATGAACATTTATAAGGGAAATCTCCATTATTAAGTTATGTCTGCCTCACTGTACCAGGAAGAAGAGGATGACTCTAATCTCTAGAATTTCTTATCAGTGGAGAAGATGATGACTTAAATCTGCATAAAGATTGTTTACTGTTCTTTTCCTGGTAACCTCTCCTGACTCTCGCCTCCCTCAACATCCTCTTTTGTCTTTAGCTGAAGCTGGTATTTAAGGTGAGGGCTTCAGCCATTTTGGCGAGTTACTCAGTTCTTCTGGGTCTCTCCCGTTTAGACATGTTATTAAACTTTTGTTTGATTTTCCCCCATTAATCTGTCTCATGTCAATTTACTTATTAGAACAGCCAGAAGAACCTCGAAGGGCAGAGGAAAATGTCTTTCTACTCGACAAGTCCCAAGGAGACTCAGGTCCTAAAGGAAGGAAGAACTCCAACTCTGGCATGAAGAATGAGTCAGGTGATGGTGTCTAAATCCTAATAGCAATTAACCACACTGGGAGTTTGATTGAAAATGCAGCCAGTACCATTCCGCCAGGAGGTCTGAATCTTCCTGGGCCACTAACCACATTAACACTCGGCCACAAGTGCTTACGTTGTGTCACTATTACCGGCTACACATATGAAAGTAAGTGCAGCTGAAATGTGCTTTTGCCTTAAAATCAGGTGAGTTTGACTTTAACTGAAACAATTGAATATAGTGTCTGTCATGATAAGTTCTGGAGTTGGACTTAAGTATGAGTCCTGGGTGAGCTGCTTAATGACCATCTGAGCCTCCATTTCCCTCATTGTAACATGGAAGCTGGGAAACCACTGTCTCCGACTTAGAGTTGTGGAGACAGTGTACATTAAGTAACACTGCAAACTAAACATTAGCAGAGTAATAATGCAAAACAATTTTTGTTAGCATCTTGGAAATTATGAGAATGCCTGTCTCCCAGGAGAAAGTACAGAAAAAAATAAAGTGGCATGCTAAGAAGTCCTTTAGATGGTCCATTGTTGGATGGTCGTCCATACTCAGTAGAGTTGTGAGGGTTCCTTATACGTATCTGTCCACTTTTGTGTATTTACAAAATTCTCCCAAATAAAAAGTTTTTCAAAGTCCTTTAAAAGTAAAATACTACATAAACGTAAGAGGAAACCACTGTAGAGCCGTGGTTCTCAGAGTGGTCCCTGGGACCAGCAGCATCAACAGCTATCTGGAATCCTGTTTCCAATGCATATTCTTGGGTCCCACCTCAGGTAAATTGCATCAGAAACTCTGAGGGTGGGAGCCGGCTGTCTGTGTTTTAACATGCCCTCCAGGTGATTCTGATATACCACTAAAATGTGAAAATCATTAATATAATGAAAATAGGATTAGTCTGTGTTGGAGGTTGGTCCCTAATGGAGGCTAGACTTAGGCAATCAGAGGCGTCTTACACCCCACCCCCACTCCGAGGAACTACTTCAAGGACGCAGCCTCAGATCACAATATGTTATTGAAACCATCTGGGCATATAGGTGACGGAACCTCGTGAAAGCCTCTATATAAACTTTTCTTTTTTTAACATCTTTATTGGAGTACAGTTGCTTTACAATGGTGTGTTAGTTTCTGCTGTATAACAAAGTGAATCAGCAATATGTATACATATATCCCCATATTCCCTCCCTCTTGCGTCTCCCTCCCACCCTCCCCATCCCACCCCTCTAGGTGGTCACAAAGCACTGAGCTGATCTCCCTGTGCTCTGCAGCTGCTTCCCACTAGCTATCTATTTTACATTTGGTAGTGTGTATGTGTCCTTTCTCTTCTTTGTTCGCACAGCTCCTGGGCTTCAGCTTTGGATTTGGCCCCACCTCTGCGTGTAGGTTGCCCTCTGACATCTGTTCTTTGCCCAGACAGGAGGGGGTTAAGGGAGTGGCTGATCAGGGGGCTGTGGCTCACTCAGGCCAGGGGGAGGGAGGGGTCCAGTAGTTATAATTGGAATGCGGGACAAGCCTGTGGCAGCAGAGGCCGGTGACTTTGCCACAGCCTGAGGCACGCCGTGTGTTCTCCTCCTCTCACCGGACAGATTCCTGGAGTCTTCCTCTCAGACGTTCAGAAGTGCTCCATATAAACTCTTAAGATTCTGGCAGGCGGGTGAGGAGATCATCTTGAGGCCGCCGGAGAGAAACTTCACATGTAAGTTCCCTTGTTTTTTGTTTTTAAACCTGCCACCTACCAACCTGGAGTGGTCTTCTTCTTTCTCTGGTTTCTCCTTGCTCTCCCTGTACTGGGGCCAGTTTCACATTTTACCCAGGGAACGCCCAAGGTTTGAAACCAACAGTCCGGGAGTTAAGAGGTCGGAATTTGAGTCTAGGGTCAACTGGTTTCATTACCGTGGACAAGCCACTTACCTTGAGCATCAGTTTCCTTATCTCTTAATGAAATCTGAGTTTTATGGCCTCCTGAGCCATTTCTAGTTTGGCCTTTGAGGATGACTCTGGTACACACAGCTTAAGTGAGAAAATGTGGTTTCCGGGAAACTGATCTCTGAACTTGGAAAATTATGAGCCTTGGTTAACTATGCAAACTGCTAATAATTAAACAGTTGTCTTTAATTAATGGATTCTCCGCGTATAGCTGGGAGAGTTCATTTTCATCTCCAAATACAGTTTGAAAGTGCAAATATTGTTTCACAAATAGAAAGTATTTCATGTTTTTCATTACAATAGTCATTGGTGTTTAGATATTATTAAGTATAGATGACGGGGTAATTTACTTGTGTTTTTATAGCTTTGCGTTCTATTTGCAGAGGAGGGTTTTAGACTTTCTAGAACACATTTAAGAAACTAACAGTATGCTCTTAATTATAACTATAGATAAGAGTTTGTTGTGAATCTAAAAAGTGTTGTTAAAGGACTTTTTAGCACCTAACCTTGTCAGGTATTTGCCCAATTCAATCACCCTCCTTTGGTTCACAAAAAGATGTTAAAATTTACAAGAGTCATGAAACTTTGGCCACTCCGAGTTATCTTTAGGGAGGGCAGAGATTACATGAACTGGGGGGGGGGGGGGTGGGGATCAAGGGTTAAGAATAATTTCTATGAAGTGCCACAATTAATTGCCAGGATACTCTTGAGGCTAAGCATTTAAAAACAGCAAAGTAATGAGGAAAAAAAAAAAAGGCATACTGGACTTGAAAGTATGTTGCTGAGTGCCACGTTGGGAAGCAGGAGAAGCCAGAAGCTCATTTTCTCAGATGTGATTCAGCTGAAAGGAAGAAGGCCAGATCTTCCTTTGTTATCACATCCTGCAGCTCCATGGATGATAGTAACATTTCTGGGGTCCTTGAGCCACCAGGGCACCTCTTAAGTGTTACTGCTCACCCCTTTCAGTCAATATTAAACAAAAATGTAATGGGAGGCCAGAGAATACAGTATCCAGGCCTGAGAAAAAGATCAAACATCCTCCTTAAAAATCCACAGGAAGCACCTTGCATCCCATAGTGGTCTATTATTTACAGATTTAAAGTGTCTTGTGGATAAAGGAGATACTTAACTTTTAAAAAAACAAAAAATCAGTATTTAATCCTTGCAGATACTGACAGCAATAGGCTGGAATTAAGTTGTACAAGGGACAAATGTAAGGCTTGCAGTGCGGCCACTATGGAGATTTATAACAAAGGCACAGATGAGTATTGATGTGCCGTAAAGGAAGTTAAATCCTCATGGATGCACGAACTAGCAAAGAAGAAACAAGTCTAGGTGTTTGAACTGGTCAGGGTCTCTAGTTGGGTATTACTTAGGGAGTAAATTAAAAGAGGAGAACAGTGAAGCGGGGACTGAATCTGATGCTTATTTTATTCCCATTCATGCTGAGCATATAGCGATATGAACAGGAGGGTCACAAAAGAAACAGCTAATCCTGACCCATAGCTGACACATGCCTATTTCATTTGATCCTTACAAATTGGAAAGGGTTTACATAATGTAGTCATCCTGTACTTCTGCCTGGTGACCCTTAGCAGGAGACTTCTGGTTCCAGCCAAGTTGGAGAAGTCCCCTTTCTTCTAGGTCTTCAGTCTTAAAATGAAAAGTCCTAAACCTGACACAGTAAAAAAGCATAGGAAGACTTTGAAAGGCAGAAAGCTGGTGAGATGACTAGGAACGTTGAGACTTGAGGAACAGCATGGCAGTGCTTTCCCTGGTGTATTAGTCTATCTGGGCTGTCCTAACAAAGGACCAGACTGGGTGGCTTAAACAACAAATTTATTTTCTCAGAATTTTGGAGGCTAGCAGTGCAAGATCAAGGTGCCAGCAAGCCGGTTTCTTTTTATTACTAATTTTATTGTGGTTAGAACACTTAACATTTAACGTAAGAACTTAAGAACACAACAAATTTTTAAGTGCAAAATACAGTATCATAATCCATAGGCACAGTATTGTTCAGCAGATCTCTACAAATTATCCATCTTGCATAACTGAAATTTTATAACTGTTGATTATCAACACTCCATTTACCCCTCTACTCACCCCTGAAAACCACAATTCTATGGTTTACTTCTATGGGTTTGGCTATTTTCCATATCTCACATAAGTGGAATTGTGCAGTATTTGCCCTTCTGTGACTGGCTTATTTCACTTAGCAAAGTTGCCCTCCCGGTTCATTCATGTTGTCACATATTGCAGAATTTCCTTCTTTGTAAAGACTGAGTGATAGTCTACTGTATGTGTATACCACATTTTCTTTACTCATTAATCTATCTATGGACATTTAGGTTGTTTCCACATTTTGGCTATTATAAATAAGCTAGAATAAACATGGGAGTGCTAATACCTCTTCAAGACCCTGATTTCAATTTATTATGGATAAATATCCAGAAGTGGGATGGCTGGATAATATGATTTTTCTAATTTGAACTTCTTGAGGAACCTCAAAAAGTTGTTTGAGGTTTTTGAAAACAAAAAATAGTTTTCAAAAGTCACTGCACCATTTTGCATTCCCATCATCAGTGTAAAAGGGTTCCAGTTGATTCACAACCTCATCAACATTTGTTGTATTTTGTTCTTTTGATAATAGCCATCCTAAGAGGTGTGGGGTGATGTCCCATTGTGGTTTTGATTTGCGTTTCCCTGATTAGCAAGGTCAAGGATCTTTTCATATACGTGTTGGGCATTTGTATGTTTCTTTGGAGAAATGTCTATTCAGGTTCTTAGCCCATTTTAAAATCACATTAATAGGTTTATTTGCTACTGAGTTACAGGAGTCCTTTATGTTTTTTTGGAAATTAACCCTTTATCAGATACATGGTTTACAAATTTTTTTCCTATTTCTTAAGTTGGCTTTTCATTCTATTGATTGATTCATTTGTTATACAAAAGCTTTTCAGTTTGATGTAGTCTGTCTTGTCTATTTCCGCTTTTGCTGCCTGTGCTTTTACTGTTAGAGCTATGAAATCATTAGATCTATGTCAGGAATCTTTTCCCCTATGTTTTCCTCTAAGAGTTCTATAGTTTCACATATTACATTTAAATCTTTAATCTATTTTGAGTTGATTTTTGCATATGGTGTAAGTGAAGGCTTCAATTTTATTCATTTGCATGTAGATAACCAATTTTACCATCACCATTGGTTGAAGAGACTAGTCTTTCCCTGCTGTGTATTTTTGGCACACTTGTCAAAGATCAGTTGAGCATATATGCATGGGTTTATTTCTGGGCTCTCTATTCTGTTCCATTGATTTATATGTCTTTATGCCAGTAGCATACTGGTGTGATTACTAGAGCATTATAACATATAGAAATCAGGAATGTAATGCCTCCAGCTTGAGGCATATTTTTCAAGATTTGTTTTGGCTATTTGAGGTCTTTGTGGTTCCATATGAATTTTAGAATTTTTTTTTCTATTTCTGGGAAAAAAAGTGCCATTGCGATATTGATAGGAATTGCATTGAATCTATAAATCACATTGGGTAGTACGGATATTTTAACAAGAGTAAGTCTTTAAATCCATGAACACAGGATATCTTCATTTGTGTCATTTTTAATTTCTTTCATCAGTGTTTTTTAGTTTTCAGTGTATAAGTCCTTCACTTCCTTAATTTTGTTACTAAGTATTTTATTTTGATACTGTTATAAATTAGATTGTTTTCCTAATTGCCTTTTCAGATAGTTTATTAGTGTATTGAAACACAATTGACTTTTGTGTGTTGATTTTGTATTCCAAAACTTTTCTGAATTCATTTTTCAGTTCTAACAATCTTTTCTACAGTCTTGGGGGTTTTCTTTATTATCATATCATCTGCAGACAGGGACAGTTTTACTTCTTTGTTTGTAATTTGGATGCCATTTATTTCCCCTCCTTGCCTAATTTCTCTGGCTAGGACTTGAAGCACTGTGTTGAATAGAAATAAATGGAGTGGGTATCCTTGCCTTGTTTCAGATCTTAGAGGAAAAGCTTTCTGTTTTTCATCATTCAGCATGATGTTAGCTGTGGGCTTTTCACTTAAGGCCTTTGTTATGTTGAGGTAATATCCTTCTATACCTAATTTGTTGATATTTTTATCATAAAAAATGTTGAACTTTATTATATGCTTTTTCTGAATCTACTGATGATCATGTGAATTTCATCCTTCATTCTGTTAATGTGGTGTATCACATTTACTGATTTTGATATGTTGAATCATATTTTCATGCCAGGGATAAATCCCCCTTGGTTATGGTGTATGATCCTTTTAATGTGCTGTATTTTGCTAGTATTTTGTTTGCTAGTATTTTGTTGATAAATTTTGCATCAATATTCATCAGGGATATTGGCCTATAATTATTTTCTTATGGTTTATTTGTCTGGTTTTGGTACTGGGGTGATTCTGGCTTCATAAAATGAGTTTGGAAGTGTTCCCTCTTCAATTTTGGGAAAGTTTGAGAAGGATTGGCATTAATTCTTGTTCCAGCTTTATTGAAGTATAATTGACAAAAATCGTATAAATTATATATGTTTAAGGTGTACAACAGAATAATTTGCTGTACATGTACATTGTGAAATTGTTACCACAATCAAGCTAATTAATACACCCATAGACTCACATAGTTACCTTTTTTTTTTTTTTTGGTTTAGTGAGAATACTTAAGATCTACTTTCTTAGCAAATTTCAAGTGTACAATACAGTTTAATTAACTGTAGTCATTAATGCCTATCTAAATGTTAGGCAAGTTTTGCTAGGGAAGCCATCTGGTCCTGGGCTTTTTTTGTTGGGAGGTTTTTAATTACTGATTCAACCTCCATGCTAGTTATAGGTGTATTCAGATTTTCTATTTCTTCATGACTCAGTCTTGGCATTTTGTATATTTCTGTAACTTATGCATTTCTTCTGTGTTGTCCAATTGGTTGCTGTATAATCATTCATAATAGTCTCATGATCCTCTTTATTTCTGTGGCTTCAGTTGTAATCTCTTCTTTCATTTCTAATTTCATTAACTTGAGTCTTCTTTCTTAATCTAGCTAAAAAAATTTTTTTTCAGGAAATGATGCCACACATCACCTGGTCCTCCCTTCATGTTTTACAGTGGAAATATGTCAGGGGAGGTGACTTATTGGATGCCAAACAGTGCAGGGCATAAACTTACATATCTTCACCTGGTGCTGGCTCTATTACACCAAAAATTATATTCTTAAACAACTCAAATATCATCAGCAGAGGCTAACAGGCAGAGCTCTCTCTTCCTATATTTTTTACCCCAGAATCTTTGCATAGGAGTTGATCTGTGGCAGTGCAAAAGAGGATGGAATTCTTCATATATTTTATGTCAGTTAAATATGACCCATGTGTTAGAAGTCCTTAGTCTTGAGATTGACACATAATATTGTTCTTCTCTTTTGTGTATGTTCAGATTTTTTTTTTTTATTTTTATTGGAGTATAGTTGATTTACAATGTTGTGTTAGTTTCAGGTATATAGCAAAGTGAATCAGTTATACATGTATCCACTCTTTTTTAGATACTTTTCCCATATAGGCCATTACAGAGTATTGAGTAGAGTTCCCTGTGCTTTACAGCAGGTTCTTATTAGTTGTCTATTTTATATATAGTAGTGTGTATATGTCAGTCCCAGTCTCCCAATTTATCCCCCCCTTATCCCCTGGTAACCATAAGTTTATTTTCTACATCTGTGACTCTACTTCTGTTTTGTCAATAAGTATGCAGGATCTTAGTTCCCTGACCAGGGATCGAACCTGTGCCCCCTGCAGTGGAAGCTCAGAGTCCTAACCACTGGACCGCCAGGCAATTCTATGTTCAGATTTTTGCCATTGAATACTTAGCCTGAGGCCATGGATAATTATTGTTCATACGGATGATGATTGATAAAGGCAAATGCCCTTAGTTTGTTCTCAAGATGCATTGTCATTAGCCCCACTTCTCTTGTTTCAGCTGCCCCATCCATCTTCACACACCATTTGCTCTGTAAGTATAAAGCTACTTTTCGTTCTTTCAAACCTCCATGCCTTCATATGCCATCATGACTTTGCAAATCCAATACCCATTGCCAGAAATGTCCTTTATCCTTGTCTTCCTAATGAGTTGGAACTTCTAGACTCAGCTCACACTTTACCTTCTCAATGAAAATTTTTCTGATTGTCCTTCCCCAAAAGAGTTAGCCTTCCTGTGCCCCTGTTTACCTCAGCCACTCCCATCTCCCTCTGTGCATTGTAAGATCCTTGGGCTGAGATGTAACATCACTCTTCTGCCACTCATTGTCCTCCATACTCAGCAGATGTATTTAAAGACTTTACATTGACTAAATTAATCCCTTTCATAGAAAGTCAGATCTATCTGATTAGGTGACTACAAAATCATGATACAGATATTTATGATAGGGAAAGTATACATTGTATGAAGAATTCGTGAACTTCACTAGTACCTCAATGGCTAGGGTCAAAAGAAGTAGAATAATCTGAGTAATTCTGTGTGCAGTGCAGTTCAAAGAAAGGTGGGGAGGTGAATATATCAATTAGAGTTAAATATAATACCAGTTTATAGTCACCTTTTAATCCTCAGAAGAAACATATGAGGGAGGTACCATTTTTATCTCCTTTTTGATAAAAGAAGTGAGGCCCACAGCTACACTGCTAGAATATGATAGAACCGAGATTTTAATCAAGACCTCTCTGACTCTAGAATAATATGCTAAAATAATATGCTGTTTTTGTCCATTTGGGCTTCTAAAACAAAAATACCATGGACTAGGTGACTTAAACAGCAAACAGTTATTTCTCACAGTTCTGGAGGCTGAGAAGTCCAAGATTAAGGCACTGGCGAATTTGGTTATCTGGTAAGGGGCTCTTTTTGGTTCATAGACAACCATTTTTTTGCGGTGTCTTCACATGGTGGATTTTGTGGGGACACAAATACTCAATCCACAAGACACAGGCTAACTCCTGAAAGAAGTGTTCAAAAAAATATTAAAGCAACATTACATGAAATGAACAGAGAAGCTAACTTTGGTCAAAAATATCTTTGATAGATTGAAAGTTATTCTGATCAGCTCACTTAGCTAAACACCCGATTCTCTGAGGATAAAATCTAATGGTAATATTATGAATCATTGGTAACTTCCTCACTTCTATCATTCAGAAGTTTGCTGAAACGTATAAGCAACCACCTGTCCATAAAAACTGTTTAGTTCTGAGTGTTCTTCCTGCCACAAGTTTCAGCGTCAGGATCTGGACTGAACTAAGAACTCTAGGAGGTCTGCCCTTTTTCTTGGCAGTGCACCCCTCATGCCTACAAGCACTCTGTCACGGTGCAGTGAGGCCAGGCATGAGGAGGGTGTCTCGTTCCTGGCACCAGTGATAAAGGTAGCGCCTATGGTCTAAACTTGCACACCTGAAAATAGACACTGGCTTGAGGATCCAGTTGAAATCCCAATTCCTGGTTAACTATGTTGCCAGGAACTTGCTTCAGTAGTTTTGTTTCTCTAGCCCCTGTATAGGCAGACCTTGGTAATGCTGTGGGTTTGGTTCCAGACCACAGCCATAAAGAAAGTCACATAAATTTTTTTGGTTTCCCAGTGTATATAAAAGTTATGTTTACACTACATGTAGTCTATTAAGTGTGCAAAAGAACTATGTGTTAAAAATGTACATACCTTAATTTATAAAGTACTTTACTGGGACTTCCCTGGTATTCCAGTGATTAGGACTCCATGCTTCCACTGCAGGGGGCACGGGTTCAATCCCTGGTCAGGGAACTAAGATCCCGCATGCCACGTAGCCAAAAAAAAAAAAAAGTACTTTATTGCTAAACAATGCTACCCATCACTCTGATAATGCAGGGCTGTCGCAAACCTTCAGTTTGTAGAAAACGCAGTGTCTGTGAAGAGCAATAAAGCAAAGCTCAATGAAACGAGGCATGCCTGTACAGCTTTAAGCCACTTACCTGTTTATATTTGTTCAATGTTTAATATTAGGATTAAAACCAGGAAACATAACGAACATATGACACCAGCATTAATCCCATCTCCTTGAAGTCACACTTGTCAGGGTGTCCTCTTTATGGAATGTTCTCCAAAGGGTTCTTGGGAACCTCAACGGCTAGTGCATTGATGAAGAGCATTGAGTGAACCCCACTCATTGCATGGAAATTCCCAATAAGCTCTTAATGCCCACTAGCCATGTGGATCTGATGTCACTTTTTTTGTGTTCTTAGCCAGATAACCCACACTAACCAGGGAACATCATTCCTTTCCATTCTATTTAGAAGTGCATGGCATAGAAATACACAGTCTTCCTTCACAGATAGGGCTGTGTATTAGTGGAGGAAATAAGTCAGTGTGGCAATGGCATGATCCCATGTTGCCCGGCCCTGCCCTTGTCATTTGGCAATAATAGTGGGTCCCTTTTGTTCGGACATATTAAGTGATTTTCTAGGAAATCTGTTCTCCAAGCCAACATTAAAGAGAATGAATGGTAGTCTTGCAAACTCTTGAATCAATAATATAATCAACTAAGGAAGCAGGATCATGTTACAAGTCCTGGGAAAGATACAAGCAGAACAGAGGGCTAACTTACTTAATTGATATTTACCCCAAATCTTAGGGAGATCACTCGATCACCCATTTACAGCTTCTGCATCAGAAAAATACTGTCCTGATAACTTATTATTACTTACAAGAAATACTAGGTATTGGAAATAATTCCTTGCTTGATTATGCTGTAACATGTCAAAGTTTCTGATGCTAGGTCCTTAGATGATGCAGTTGAAATATTAGAAAATAAAATTATTTAAACTTGATTTAAGCCGGTCTTAAGTATGCAGAATTCTTCAATTTCATATTTTACTATACATGTGTACCTCGGCACAGGATATGTGTAGCGCCATGTTAAACCCACTGCATTGTTTCATGCATATGTATCTTTTCACACCCTACACTAGCTCCTTTTCTCCTCCTGTCACCTAAAACTTTATGAATCCTCAGTGTTACCTGTAACTCGCATGTCTATCAATAGTTCTTTAGTTTCACCTCCACTTGGCTTCTGCACAGAAACCTCAAATTCCTTATGTTCAAAATTAAACTGATAAGTGTGCATGGGTACACACACACTCGAATACTCAGTGAAAAATATACTAAAATGGTATAGCACAGGGAACTCTACTCAATACTCTGTAATGACCTATATGGGAAAAGAATCTAAAAAAGAGTGGATACATGTATATGTATAATTAATTCACTTTGCCGTACACCTGAAACTAACACAACATTGTAAATGAACTATACTCCAATAAAATTTTTAAAAAACACAAAATGTTCTTTATTTAATTACATCTTACAGTAACTGAGAATAAAATGTTGAAAACTGAAAAGAAAATATATATATATATATATATATATATTAAATTGTTTACCAGATTCCACATGTAAGGGAATAGGTCACATGTATTAGAGGGGGCAACTGTAGGAGAGAACAAAATGGGAGCACAAATGGGGAAAAGGTAAAAATTAAAAAATATACTGGAGAGGTGACTTTCACAGATGAGGAATGTCAGTGCATTTTAAGATGAGAAGTAAATGAACTATTCAACTTTCCAAACCTGAGATTCGGCCAGGTAGAAAGAGTCCACAAATACTCTCAGTAAAATGGTTAGATGGCTGACTTTGCCTAGGACAACAAATATGTCAACAGGGCTATCTTATGGGCCCATAACTGACATAGAAACTAAACTCGTGACCTCATAAGTTACACAAGAAAGGGTCTTGTCTTAGACACAATAACAGTTAGGGGCTCCCGGTTACTCTCCTGGCCTCTGTCCGGTCAAACCCAAGACTATATTGTACATTTATATGCTATTTTTCCAGAGAAAGTATAGTTGCAATTTTGATGTAAGTTGAAAAGAAGTCATCAACAATTTCCAAGTCTGTTATTCAAGGTGAATTGAATGGTGATACAGGGCGTAGGGGCTGGGGCTGTACACTCGCTCTTTGGGAAATATGGTGTCCGTTCTGTCTGCCTTCTCCCAGCTCAGAAGGTAGCTAAATCTTGAACTTGCAGGAATCTTAACCTGGCCTGTCTCAGGTGTGTTGGGGAAAACTGAGGCAGCTTACTGCCCATGCTCTACTAAGAATAAACCCAGAGCTCTCTAAACATTAAAAAATATTTTGTTTGCATCACATATAATTTACCGTAGTTTATTTTTTGTTAGTTTCTTCCCATACCTCAAAATATGAACGTCAGGGCTTCCCTGGTGGCGCAGTGGTTGAGAATCTGCCTGCTAATGCAGGGAACACGGGTTCGAGCCCTGGTCTGGGAAGATCCCACATGCCATGGAGCAACTAGGCCCGTGAGCCACAACTACTGAGCCTGCACGTCTGGAGCCTGTGCGCTGCAACAAGAGAGGCCGCGACAGTGAGAGGCCCGCGCACCGCGATGAAGAGTGGCCCCCGCTCGCCGCAACTAGAGAAAGCCCTAGCACAGAAACGAAGACCCAACATAGCAATCAATCAATCAATAAATCAATAAATAAATCTTTAAAAAAAAATATGAACGTCAAATGTGTAAAGTACATTTAGGATCACATCATTGCAGTTATGTTTAGGGAGTCTTTTTAATGTCTTCTGACGCAGTTGCTACTTTGCTGTCAAACTTGGCTACTCTTTGGTCTGTGTGGAAATAATATAAGGAGTAAAAGACAGCTAGTTTATTATTATTATTATTATTTTTTTTTAGACTTTTTTTTTAAATTTTTATTTATTTGTTTATTTATTTATGGCTTGTGTTGGGTCTTCGTTTCTGTGCGAGGGCTTTCTCTAGTCGCGGCAAGCGGGGGCCACTCTTCATCGCGGTGCGATGAACATATTAGTATGAACATATTACAGACCTCAAATAATTGAAGTTTTCTCTGGAAAAGTTACACATGACCTAAACTTGTCCTTTATTCTCAGCTTCATGATTTAGTTCAGGTAACAAACAATTCAACACTGTCATAAGCAAATCTCTACTATAATTATATATAAAATGTAGGTCTTGCATTCTTGGTGAGTATCACTTTTTGTAAACCACAGCCAAGTATCCTAAGGTGAAAATTCTGGATCACTAATATGCTTATACTTGAACTTGGGACACAAGTTCCCACCTAGGCTGTGTCAACAAATGTGAAGGGTCTCAGAATTTATACTACTTGCAAGCTAAGTCAGTCTGCTTAAAAGATGCTGTCAGAAAACATCAGAATCGGTGTCAGAGGTAAATGAAATTATTAATCACAGCTCAGCCAGCAACATGAACGTCAGAATATTTGCATCAGTTCTCTTTGCCCCAGTTCTATAGGGGCAACCAATGGCTCTATATGGATGTCTGCACAAACATTGGGTTGCCTTTCAGAAGAGAAACCCTGAGATAAGAGAATCTCAATCAGTTTATAATGGGCAGTAAGCATGCCTCCCCTTTGATCTGGAGGGAAATACTGTGTTGATTAGACTGGACAATAAGTGACCGTGCCCTTGACTCCAGCGACAGACACTACCTATATCATCCAAGGCTGCTCATTATACAAGCATCCTTGACAAGATAGTCTAGAACAAAGGCACTTAGAGTCTCTGTTCATAAGACATGCAGAAATATGAGAGAACCATGGAGGATTGTGTCCTAGCAGACTGCCTTTGCAGTCTGAGGCTGATCTCTTCTTTGTGACTTGTTTTCAACCCCTGGGATGTATATTACTAATACATTGCCTCCTGGAATGTTTTTGACTTGGCATTATTATGTCTAATCAAAGACTTATAAGAAGAGGTACCCTGTTTTTTTGGTTTTTTTTAAATTTTATTTATTTATTTATTTTTGGCTGTGTTGGGTCTTCATTTTCGTGCGAGGGCTTTCTCTAGTTGTGGCAAGTGGGGGCCACTCTTCATTGCGGTGCGCGGGCCTCTCACTGTCACGGCCTCTCTTGTTGCGGAGCACAGGCTCCAGACGCGCAGGCTCAGTAGTTGTGGCTCAGGGGCCTAGTTGCTCTGTGGCATGTGGGATCTTCCCAGACCAGGGCTCGAACCCGTGTCCCCTGCATCGGCAGGCAGACTCTCAACCACTGCGCCACCAGGGAAGCCCCTACCCTGTTGTTTTAAATAATGTGAACTCTCATAAGTAAACACAGTAAGGGAGCCATAGCCCTGACATCCACTGCCCTGATGCAAAACCAAAGTGGAGGAAACAAAAGAGCTTACCCAAGACTCACTTTCTCCTTATAAGACATCCGGTCAAATTCTCTTCATCTGTTTATAGCAGGCATGCCTGAGAGAACCTACCATCATGATCTCTCCTCTTCCCACCCTTACCTTTAGGAATCCAGCCAATTTAGATTCCTAAATCTAAAGGAGATTTATGAATCTCCTTTCACTCGACCTTCTCTTGGGGCTGATTCCCCAAGTTCACACATACAGGATGCTTCCCATCCTTACTTCTTAGGAATCCAGGTTAGGACGCCATTCAGTTGGCTTTTTCTTGGATTATTTTTCCCCAGAGAGCACATTTGCAGGCCCGTTCTTGCTCTTTCCACTTAGAAATTCTGTGTAGAACTCGCTTTCAGTTGACCTCTTGGGACTGATTCTTTTTTTTTTTAATTTTTATTTTTTTATTTATTTATGGCTGTGTTGGGTCTTCGTTTCTGTGCGAGGGCTTTCTCTACTTGTGGCAAGCGGGGGCCACTCTTCATCGCGGTGCACGGGCCTCTCACTATCGCGGCCTCTCTTGTTGCGGAGCACAGGCTCCAGACGCGCAGGCTCAGTAATTGTGGCTCACGGGCCAGTTGCTCCGCGGCATGTGGGATCTTCCCAGACCAGGGCTCGAACCCGTGTCCCCTGCATTGGCAGGCAGATTCTCAACCACTGCGCCACCAGGGAAGCCCGGGACTGATTCTTGAGGCACAAATGTGAGGCCCTTCCTGCCCTTTCCGTTTAGGAATCCAGCCAAGGACTCTTTCATGTGGCTTCTCCCTGGGCTGTTTCCCGAGTGCACACATGCAGGCCTCTTCCCACCCTTTTCTCTTGGAATCAACCCTAGGACTCACTTTCTCTTGACTTTCTCTTGGGACTGATTCACTGAGTGTACACAGACAGGACACTTCCCATCCTTACTTCTTAGGAACCTAAGTCAGGACCATGGGAAAGCACTTGCCTCTGCTCAGGCTTTTCCCCTTAGAGCACACTGCTGGTGTTCTCCTTCCCTTGCCTCTTAGTAATCCAGCAGAGAGTTACTTTCACTTGGCCTTCTGTCAGGTCCGATTCCCACGTGCAAACATGCAGGTACCTTTCTCTCCTTAAATCTTAAGAATCATGCAGCGGACACCCTTTCACCATGCCTTCTCTGGTCTGATTCCTTAAGCACACATAAGCTGGCCCCTTCCTGTCCACGCTTCTTAGGAATCCAGCACACGATTCCCTTTCACTTGGCCCTCACTTGAGGTACATTCCGTGAACGTACATATATAGAACCATCTTAACTTTCTCCTTAGGAATCTTGTGTAAGACTCAAACTTGGCCTTCTCTAGGGCTTGATTAAAGGAGTGCACATATGTTGCGGGGCCTCATCTCCATGGCACATGTGGTAAGACAGAATCTGAAGTATAATCAGTGTCTTCCTGTTTTACCATACACTAGAATTGTTTGCATAGTAAATCTTGGTGGCTTTTTGCATAAGGTGACCCCCAGTGTCCCTGTTTTGTTGTTGTTGCATCCTGAGATTGATTTAGATTTGTGATAAAACTTTTTCCATTCCTAAAAGCAGCTTAATTTAACCCACGAGGACCTGGAGCTCAGGCTATGCGGAGCAATTCTATTTGTTATTCAAATGTAGCACCCACTGCCATCTTTTCATGAAAATTTGAGATCTGAATCTCCTTTGCTTGGTTATTGCACATCTTGTTCCACTCTCTGCCTTAGACATACTTCCAAAATGCACTGCAAAACTCAAATCCTAGATCCCAATTCCTGGTTCTACATGATCTACGTTTGCTAATGCCAACAAGTCTTAGAGGTCAGAGATAAGAAACAATTCACTATAATAAATCAGTGCAGTCTCTTGAGAATCTGTGAATTTGTAAGCAGTATGGTTTGTTATGGGGACAGAGAATCTCACGCACCAAGTCAAAAACTGATAACCTGGTCCAGATGACAGTGCCTGCAACCTAGGACATGAGCATAAGACTTGAAGGAGGCCCTGTGAGTCAGGCTTTTCTTCAGGCACACTGAGCACAAATAGAAGACCTTGTAATCACTGTGGAAAAACACAAGTAGGAAATTTGAGGAAAATGAGAAGGAGGATATACAAATGAAAACTGACTTTGACCAGATTTATTCCAGGAGACCATTGGCTCACTGCTTTGTACCACGTGGCCCTGGTAGCCTTGTGAGACAGAGCAAGGACTGCCATGAAACAATGCCTCCAGCATTCAGGGTACAAACTATGCTATCTAGACTCAAGCCTTCTTGATTTGGGGCATTTTTTTAACCCTATTTTTTTAATCTTCTACAATAAATACTTTCGGAGCAAATGGATAGCTTATTTTGACGAGAAATGGAGTAATTACCTTGCCAACTGATGGCGGTGTTCAAGGTCAGTTTCTTTCTGAGTAAAGGTAAGTTAGCCTCTGCAGATGTCTATGTGCTGCTTCAGAGGACTCAGAAGAGGGAAATAAAAACCATGCCAAGTAGACATTTAAACTGTGGAAGTTCACAGCTATACCACTCTGGTAGTAACATCTGGGCATGTTTTCTGATGATCAATTTCATTCTTCCCACAATAGCCAGCAGTAAATTTTTTTCCAATTCTAACTGTAACTGATAAAGCCCTCTTTACATTCTACCATTGCGAATAAGGTCACAATGATTTTAATGATAAAGTCAGCATTTCTATGAAGGTCCTATTAGTGTTGCAAGACTATCCACTGCTTCCCTCATTGGCTTATCACCAGGATCATCTCACTCCTGGTATATGGGTCAGAGACCACTTACTGGAATATTGTATTCTGTGGGAACTACCTCATGTCTGCAGCTGAAACCCAACTAGAAGTTGAGCAAGTCTGCTCATAAGTGGTTAATACCTAAAATAGGTAAAGAACTGATACAACTAACGTGTGAGATGATATCTCATCCTGGTTTTGATTTGCATTTCCCTGGTGATTAGTAATCTTGAGCATCTTTTTTATGTACCTGTTGGCCATTTGTATGTTGTCTTTGGGAAACTGTCTATTCAGTTCCTCTGCCCGTTTTTTAATCAGGTTATTTGTTTTTTTGCTATTGAGTTGTATAGTTCTTTATATATTTTAGCTATTAACCTCTTATAAGATATCTTTTGAAAGATATCCAGTTCTATAGGTTGCCTTTTCATTTTGTTGATTGTTTCTTTTGTTGTGCAGAAGCTTTTCAGATTGATGTACCACTTCTTTATTTTGATTTTGTTGTTTGTGTTTTTGGTGTCGTATCCAGGAAATCACTGCCAAACCCAGTGTCAAGGAGATTTTTATCTGTTTTCTTCTAGGAGTTTTACAATTTCAGATCTTATTAACATATTTAACTCTTTAATCGTTTTTGAGTTAATTTTCGAGGAGTTTAAGATAGGAGTCCAATTTGATTCTTCTGCATGTGTTATAAACACCATTTATTGAAGTCTATCCTTTCCTCATTAAATATTCTTTGCTCCCTTGGCAAATATTAGTTGACTGTATATATATGGAGGTTTATTTCTGGGCTCTTGATTTTGTTCCATGGGTATATGTGTCTATTTTTCTGCCAATATCATACATTTTTGATTACCATAGATTTGTAGTATAATTTGAAATTGAAAAGTGTGATGCCTCAGGCTTCGTTCTTCTGTCTTAGGATTGCTTTGTTATTCAGGGTCATTTGTGGCTCCATACAAATTTTAGGATTGTTTTTTCTATTTCTGTGAAAAATGCCATTAGAATTTTGATAGGGATTGCATTGAATTTATATATGACTTTGGGTAATATGGACATTTCAATAATGTTCATTTTTCCAATCCATGAACACAGGATATCTTTCTATTTCTTTGTCTTCAATTTCTTTAATCAAAATCTTTTTTTGTTTGTTTGTTTTTGGTTTCTTTTGCCTGTGCCACGCAGCACGTGGGATCTTAGTTCCCCAACCAGGGATTGAACCCACACCTCCTGCAGTGGAAGAGTGGAGTCTTAACCCCTGAACCGCCAGGGAAGTCCCTTTTTAATCAAAATCTTATAGTTTTCAGTGTACAGGTCTTTCACCACATTGTTAAACTTATTCCTAAGTATTTTATTGTTTTTGATGCTATCATAAGTGGGATTTTTGTTTCTTTTCTGGATATTTTGTTGTTAGTGTATAGAAATGCAACTGTTTTCTGTACGTTGGTTTTGTATCCTGCAACTTAACTGAATTCATTGATTAGTTCTAGCAGGTTTTTTAGTTGAGTCTTTAGGATCTCTATGTATAAGATGATATCGTCTGTAAACAAAGAAAATTTTATTTCTTCTTCCTTTCTGATTAGGATGCCTTTTATTTTCCTTGGCTAATTGCTCTGGCCAGGACTTCCAGTACTAAGGGACTTCCACCACTAAGAGTGGTGAAAGTAAGCACACTTGTCTTGTTCTTGAGCTTAGAGGAAAAGAGATCAACTTTTGAGCACTGAGTATGATTTAGCTGTAGGTTTATCATATATGGCCTTCATTGTGTTGAGGTACATCCCCTCTATACCCAATTTGTTTATTTTTTATCATGAAATGATGTATCTTACATGCTTTTTCTGCATCTATTGAGATCACATGATTTTTATCTCTCTATTAATGTGGTGTATCACATTGACTTTGTGTATGTTGAACCATCCTTGCACCCCAGGGATAAAACCCACTTGAGCATGGTGTATGATTCTTTCAATGTTTGGCAATATTTTGTTAATTTTTGCAGCTGTATTCATCAGGGATATAGGTCTGTAGTTTTCCTGTAGTGCCCTTTCTTGGCCTTGGTATCGGGGTAATGCTGGCCTCATAAAATGAATTTGGGAGTGTTTACTTCTCTTCAATTTTTTGGAAGAGTTTGAGAAGGATTGGCTTTAATTCTTCTTTAAAGATTTTGTAGAATTAGTCAGTGAAACCATTTGGTCCTGCGCTTTATTGTGTTGGAGTTTTTTGATTAATGATTAGATCTCCTTACTTGTTGTTTATCTGTTCAGATTTTCCATTTCTTCATGTTTCAGTCTTGGTAAGTTTTATGTTGATAGGAACTTATCTGTTTCTTTTAGGTTATCCAGTTCATTGGCATATAATTGTTAATAGTAGACTCTTAGAATCCTTTGTATCTCTGTGGTATCAGTTGAAATGTCTTCTCTTTTATTTCTGGTTTTGAGTTCTGTCTCTTTTTTTCTGAGTTAGCTAGCTAAAGGTTTGTCAGTTTTGTTTATCTTTTTGGAAAAAACAGCTCTTAGTTTCGTCTTTTCTATTTTTTCTGGACTACATTTTATTTATTTCTCTTCTGATATTTATTTTCTTTGCTAACTTTGGGCTTGGTTTATTCTTTCTCTTGTTCCTTGAGGTGTAAAGTGAAGTTGTTTGAGATCTTTCTTGTTTCTTTTTTTTTAATTGAGATACAATAGACATCCTTCTTGTGTAGGAATTTATCTCTATAAATTTCCTTCTAGAACTGCTTTTGCAACATCTTGTAATTTTTGGTATGTGGTATTTTTATTTTCATTTGTCTCAGGATATGTTTTGATTGCTCTTATTACTCTTTGACCCGTTGGTTGTTCAGAAATGTGTTGTTTAATCTTCACATATTTGTGTATTTTCCAACTGTCCTCCTGTTGCTGAACTGTAATTTCATACCATTGTGATCAGATATTTGGTATGACTGCAGTCTTCTTAAATTTGCAATGACTTGTTTTGTGACCTATCATGTGATCTGTCCTTGTGATGATGTGTGTGTGCTGCTGCTATTTGATGGAATGTTCTGCATATGTCTCTTAGTTGCATTTGGTCTGAAGTATGATTCAAGTCCAAAGTTTTTCTGTTGATTTTACTGTCTGTATGGTCTTGGATTGTTGTCTGTTTCTCCCTTTGGGTCTGTTACTGTTTGCTTAATATATTTAGCTGTTTCAATGTTGGGTGCATATTTTTTTATGATTATTTTATCTTCGTGTTGAATTGACCCCTTATCATTACATAATGATGTAAGTATAGCTACCTCTGCTCTCCTTTGGTTTCCACTTTCATGGAATATCTTTTGCCATCCCTTCACTTTGAGCCTATGTGTGTCCTTAAAAATGAAGTGAGTATATTGAAGGCAGCATATAGTTGGGTCTTGAGGTTTTGTTTATTCGTTTGGTTGTCCATCCAGCCACTCTGTGCCTTTTGATTGGAGATTCAGTCGATTAAAATTTAGAGTACTAGTTAATAGGACTTACTAATGCCATCTTATTGATTTGCTGGATGTTTTATACTTCCATTTTTCTTTTCTTGTTGCCTTCCTTTGTAAATTGATGATTTTCTGTAGTGGTATGCTTTGATTTCCTTCTCTCTACCTTTTGGGTGTCTATTGTAGATTTTCGCTATGTAGTTCCCATGAGGCCTATATAAAACATTTTATATATATGTAACAGTCTATTTTATGCTGATAACAATTTAACTTCAAATGCAGACAGAAACTCTATCCTTTTGCTCCCCCATTTTGTTTTTGATGTCACCATTTACATTATTTTATGTTGTATATCCAATAACTAATTACTGTAGCTATAGTTATTTTTAATGCTTTATCCTTTAACCTTTATACTAGAATTAATTAGTTAATACATCACCATATTACAGTATTATGGTATTCTTAGTCTGACTATCTACTTACTTTTTCCAGTGTGTTGTATATTTTCACATGTTTTCATGTTACTAATTAGCATCCTTTTGCTGCAACTTGAAGAACTACTTTGAGCATTTCTTATAAGGCAGATTTAGTGTTGAGGAATTCCCTCAGCTTTTATTTGGAAAAGTCTTTATTTGACCTTCAATTCTGAAGGACAACTTTGCTGGATAAAGTATTCTTGGCTGGCAGTTTCTTTCTTTCAGCACTTTTTTCTTTTTAAGATTTTTTTTTTTTGATGTGGACCATTTTTAAAGTCTTTATTGAATTTGTTACAATATTGCTTCTGTTCTATATTTTGGTTTTTTGGCCCTGAGGCATGTGGGATCTTAGCTCCCCAACCAGGGATCAAACCCACACCCCCTGCATTGGAAGGCAAAGTCTTACCCACTGGACCACCAGGGAAGTCCCTCTTTCAGCACTTTGAATATATCATCCCATTCTCTCCTGGCCTTTAAGGTCTCTGCTGAGAAATCGTCTGATAGCCTATTTGGCGTTCCCTTCTCTGAGTGATTTTTTTTTCTCTTGCTGCTTTTAAAATTCTCTGTCTTTTGACAGTTTTATTATTGTGTCTTGGAAAAGATCACTTTAAATCAAAAATTTTAGGTGAGCTATTAGCTTCATGAACTTGGATGTCCAAATCTCTCTGCAGGTTTGGGAATTTCCTAGCCATTTTTTAAAAAAAATTTTTGGAGTATAGTTGATTTACAATGCTGTATTAGTTTCAGGTGTACAGCAAAGTGATTCAGTTATACATATACATATATTCTTTCTTATTTTTTTAAAGAAGCTTTCTACCCCTTTTTCTCTCTCTTCTTTTGGGACTGCAATGATGCAAGTATTATTTCTTTTGATGGTGTCGCATAAGTCCTATAGGCTTTTGTCATTTCTTCTCATTGTTTTTCCTTTTTGTACCTCTGACTGGATAATTTTAATTTATCTGTCTTATACCTCATTGATTTTATGTTCTGCTTGTTCAAGTCAGCTATTGAAGCTCTATATTGAATTTTTTAGTTCAGTCATTGTACTAAGCTCCACATTTTCTGTTTCATTCTTATGTTTCTTATTTCTTGGTAGAACTTTCCAGTTTTTATTGTATCATTTTCTTATATCATTAAATTGTTTATCCATGTTCTCTTGTAGCTCTCTGAGCATCTGTAGAACAATTACTTTGAGTTTTTTGTTGGGCAATTCCCAAATCTCCATTTCTTTAGGGCTAATTACTGGAGGTTTACTGTATTCCTTTGGAACACATTTCCCTGATTCCTTGTAATCCCTGTAGTCTTGTGTAGGTGTCTGCACACTTGAAGAAGCAGTCACCTCCTCCAGACTTTATGGACTGAATTCAGTAAGGGAAGACTTTGACCTGTGGGTGGGAGCATGCTGGCTCAGGCTGTGACCCCGAGTCTCATGATGTAGTGTACCAAGTGCAGAGGTGTGTGGTGGCAGTGGGTTGAAGAGGGCGTGAAGTCTCTGCAGCTCAGGCTGCTATAGTCCACGGCATCAACAACTGTGTGCATCCTGATGAGCACTGCAGGGGGATTTCAGTGGCTACAAGGGCTGTTGGGGTCTTAATATGTGCCTCCAGGTCTGGTAGTTCGGGATCAGGGCAAGCAGCAGTGGTGGCTGGAGCCAGTGGTTTTCACACACACAGCTGTGAGGGTTATCTGCAGGTGCCTATGTAGTGGCAGGGACCAGTTGCAGAAACATTCATAGTGATGGTGGGGTGCCAGGGCAGGTGGCAAGGGCCAGGGCCCACTATGGGCTCACTGGCTATCGGCATGCTCTCCTGTAGATGTACACTATCCCCCTGAGTGTGTATACTGCAGTATAGTCCCATGGCAGAATTTTGGCTGAGGGGCATGCAAGTGCACAGCTGGAGGGGCTAGCTACAGGTGGGCACATTGGTGCCAGCCAATGAAAGAAGGCAGGACCTGATCTGGACAAAGCAGCTGCTGGGGCCCTGGTTGTCAGTGTGTTCTCCTATAGCTGTACACTCTCCCTCCAGGCATATACACAGAAGTGGAAGCCAGTGACTAGTGTCAGGCCAGTGGCATGCAGGTGCATAGCTTAATGTGCTAGCGCTGGGGGCAGGCCCAGTGGTAGGGTTCAGCCAGGGGGACCAAGGCAGGTGTCTTCACTCTCATAGCTGTAGAACCAGATCTGCCTGCACGTGTGGCTCACGAGCTCCAGTGGGGGTGGGGAGGGACCAGGCGGTTAGCATCTTATACTTGCACAGCCGCAGAAACTGGATTTCTGCCAGCAGTTTCTGGTCTCCACTTGGAGGAGGGCGGTGTGGGAAAGGAGCCGGGAGAGACTCAGGCATGTGGCCTCAGCAAACATGAAAACCTGTGGGGCAAGAGTTGGAGAGATTTTTGGTCATCTGTGGTAGTTGTGCTGGCCTTCAGCTTCATAAGTGGTGAAATCTGAGTTTGTCTGAAGAATAGGTGTCTGCAAATCAAGATCACTCCCGCTGCATGTCTGCTAATAATGACCTCTACTTTCCCTCCTTGTTCCTAGCCGGCTCAATACTATCTCAGCTTTGCCAGCCTAGGTTGGGTGAAACCAAACAGGACACTCATGCAGTGTCCTGAGAAGCTGGTCAGTCACCCTGCTCTTCCTTTTCTGGCCAGAGGAACTCTTTCTAGCTGGGAAGTTCCTTCTTGACTCTGAACAGTGCCAGCTTGGGGGATGGGGTGATGCAGGCAAAATGAAGTTGTAATCTTTTCCTTCTTGTGCAATTATTCTCAGTTTTTTGTTCTACTGTGTTGCTCAAACTTCCTAAGTGGACGCTAGACGTCTCCCAGAGCCTTTTTTGTTTGTGATTAGCTGTTCAACCATTGATATTTGGTGGGGGGCGGGGGGCGGGTAGCTGGGTTCTCCTATGTTGCCATTTTTTTCCTCGCAATCCTGGAAAAGCCAAAATTTGCACAGCCTGAAGTAGAGCTTTCTTTAATCACACAAAGGTGCTGTGTTGGCTAGAAATTGTATTGATCACTTCATTATTCTTTAAATCTGTTGTATATGGTATACATGCTAGTTTGTATGTATAATGTACGATGATGATGATAAAAGCAAACAGTCTTATTTTTTAGCAGCTAAATTATGCATATTCCTGCCTCAGGGCATAGAATGGGAGGTATTTTAGGCTGACCACCATGAGAAATCAGTCAACCAGGGTCAACAGCTATATAATCAAAAATAGTAGAGAAATACCCTATTGCTGTGTGCTAGTCCCTACCAAGAAAGAATGAAATAAGCATGAAAGGCTATCATTGATCAACACATGATATGGCCTTGGGGACATAGATTACTTGTGATGAACCTATATGTTCACTTAAATACCAGTTTGAATATAATAATGCAGTTGTAAACATAGAACAGTAGTTCTTACTTTCACTGATATTTCAAATCAAATCTACAGTCCTAGTTCACATAAACTTTCACTGACTGATGAAAAATAAATAATTGGGGGAATATTTACCTTTCTTCCACTAATTAGAATTGGGGGAACCAACAGAAATTAAATGGGATGGGCAGGATTGGAGAAAGGGTCTGAGAACAAATAATACAAGTTAATGCAAAAGCTAAGAGGTCAGTTGCAAGTTTGGATCTAGATTTTGTGGGATCTGAAGTTTATGCAGCTTGGGGATGCATCTATAAGGATAATGATAGAAGATTATGAATACAAAATTAGGCAGAAAATGGAATAATTATTTGTAATGGCAAAAGAAATGACAACATATTTTGATTGTCTTTGAAACTCAGATTTCTCTGAGAAAAATTAGGAAATTTGCCAGCAATGCTTCTATAGACTGGTTTCCTGTTGGCAAGGTAGCTTCCTTCCCCCATCTAGAACACTCTAAATCTCCCCAGAAACTCGCAGCACTCCCAAGAGCCCAGGCTATTGAGAGGCCCTGATGATGCTGAAGCATCCTTTGCTTCCTGGGGAATCTACCTCTGGTCAGTAATAGGTCTGATTATATATTTGCCCCACCAACTGCCATCCCCCAGGTATCTGTACCCAAGGACCTGGGTTCTAACTCCTCTGTCTCTGGGAGCTGCCAGCGCTGACCCTAACCCCTGGGGGCTTCTGAGAACAAGTGATGGTTTCAAACAAGCACATAGGCACCTCCCACAGCTCCTCTCCTGGCTCAGCACAGACAGCAGCCACTAAAGCCCAGCTCCCAAGTTCTTCTTGAAAGGACTTTGCCTGCACATTTAACACCCAAACTTTTCTGGCTGCTACCCCAGAATCTGGCTTCTAGCTTGCCTGTCTCTGAGAGCTGACAGGGCCTGACAGATGCCAGGTCCTGGAGGCTACAGGGAACAAAGCAGCACTTGGAAGGATCTTGGGGGCAACGCTACAGCTCTTTCACCAGCTCGGGGCAGAGCAAACAGGTGATAAACTCCAGATACAAGCTTTTCCCCTAAGGATCAAAGGAGTTGGGCCACACTTCCAGGACCCCAACATTTCCTGCTGCTGTTCCAGGGACCGATTTCAGTCTTGCCTGTCTCAGAGCAGTCACAGGACCTCGCAGACTCTAGAGGCCTGGGAGCTGCTAGGAACAAGACAGTGCTTTGGAATAGCACAAAGGTTTGAGAAACACCCCAGATCTCTGGCTGAGCAGATTGAATGTCTTCTCCTGTACAAGGCCAGTCTGTGAAGACTGGGAGAGGTGACTCTTTTGTCTAATGTGCAGACCCCAACACAGAGAGTGAAGGAAAACGAAGAAACAGGGAAATATATTCCAAATAAAAGAATAAGATCTCCAGAAACCAATCCTAATGAAACAGATATATGTGAAATACCTGACAGGGAATTCAAAGTATTGATAACGTAAAGATGCTCCCTGAAGTCAGGAGACCAATGCGTGAACCTAGCGTGTGCATGGGTGCATGTGTGTGGTGTGTGTGTGTAACTCCTAACAAGGACTGATATTTTTCAGTTGTTTAAGATTAACACAGATCTTGCATTAGCATTTTCACAACCTCAGGAGAGTGATATATTCAGTAATAAGGAGGGCAAACATTGATATTATGGTAATTAGGTGCCAAGCCATGTTCTTTATTTGTATTTCCTTACGTGATGCTTACAACAACCTGATGAGGAAAATTCTATTCCCATTTTACATAGGAAGAAGCTAAGGCACAGAGAGCTTTATTAACTTTACTAACATCACAGAGCTAATAATGTATGGCGTTGGGGGGGCGCTCTGGAGACTGTGGGCTTAATTGCAACATTCTACTACCTCACCAGGCTGCACCAACAACTAATGGGTATGTGGTGTTTATGACATGGGGTCCTCAGCTATAAATGGTCGTTCTTTCACCCCCTGTGGAAGACCACTTATTTCATATCTTATCACAGTAGTTGTAAGAGAATGTGGCTGGAAGTATACTTCCATTTTTTATCTCTCACTAATATGTTTTCTTTCTCTTTTTTTTGTAGTTCTTTTTCTTTATATTGGAGTATAGTTGATGAAGAATGTTGTGTTAGTTTCAGGTGTACAGCACAGTGATTCAGTTATACGTATACATGTATCTATTTTTTATTTTACAAATTCTTTTCCCATTTAGGTTATTACAGAATATTGAGCAGAGTTCCCTGTGCTATACAGTAGGTACTTGTTGGTTATCTATTTTAAATATAGCAGTGTGTGCATGTCAATCCCAAACTCCCTAACTATCTTTCCCCCCCACCCTTCCCCCCTGGTAACCGTAAGTTCGTTTTGTAAGTCTATGAGTCTGTTTCTGTTTTGTATATAGATTCATTTGTATCATTTCTTTTTAGATTCTGCATATAAGTGTTATCAGATGGTATTTGTCTTTCTCTGTCTGACTTACTTCACTTAGTATGATAATCTCCAGGTCTATCCATGTTGCTGCAAATGGCATTATTTCATTCTCTTTAATGGTTGAGTAGTATTCCATTGTATATGTGTGTGTGTGTGTGTGTGTGTATGCATATATATATATATATATATATATATATATATATATATATATATATATATATATATATCACGTCTTATCCATTCATCCATCAATGGACATTTAGGTTGCTTCCATGTCTTAGCTATTGTAAACAGCACTACAATGAACATTGGGATGCATGTAACCTTTTGAACCATGGTTTTCTCCAGATAGATGCCCAGGAGTGGGATTGCTGGATCATATGGTAGCTCTATTTTTAATTTTTAATGAACCTCCATACTGCTCTGCAGTAGTGGCTGTACCAATTTACATTCCCACCAACAGTGTAGGAGGGTTCCCTTTTCTCCACAACATCTCCAGAATTTATTGTTTTTAGACTTTTGTATGATGGCCATTCTGACTGGTGTGAGGTGATATCTCACTGTAGTTTTGATTTGCATTTCTCTAATAATTAGTGACGTTGAGCATCTTTTCATGTGCCTCTTGGCCACCTGTATTTCTTCTTTGGAGATATGTCTATTTAGGCCTTCTGCCCATCTTTTGATTGGGTTGTTTTTTTTTTTTGATATCAAGCTGCATGAGCTGTCTGTAAATTTTGGAGATTAATTCCTTGTGCACTGCATCTTTTGCAAATATTTTCTCCCATTCTGTAGGTTGTCTTTTCGTCTTGTTTATGGTCTCCTTTGCTGTACAAAAGCTTTTGAGTTTAATTAGGTCCCATTTGCTTATTTTGGTTTTTATTTCCATTACTCTAAGAGATGGATTGAGAAAGATATTGCTGTGATTTATGTCAAAGTGTTCTGCCTATGTTTTCCTCTAGGAGTTTTATAGTAGCTGGCCTTACATTTAGGTCTTTAATCCATTTTGAGTTTATTTTTGTGTATTGTGTTAGAGAATGTTCTAATTTCATTTTTTTTACATGTAGCTGTCCAGTTTTCCCAGCACCATTTATAGAAGAGACTGTCTTTTCTCCCTTGTACATTCTTGCATCCTTTGTCATAGATTACTTGACCAAAGGTGCGTGGGTTTACTTCTGGGCTTTCTATCCTGTTCCATTGGTCTATATTTCTGATTTTGTGCCAGTACCATACTTTTTTGATGACTGTAGCTTTGTAGTAGAGTCTGAAGTCAGGGAGCCTGATTCCTCCAGCTTCACTTTTCTTAAGATGGCTTTGGCTATTCAGGGTCTTTTGTGCCTCCATACACATTTTAAAATTTTTTGGTTCTAGTTCTGTGAAAAATGCCATTGGTAATTTGATAGGGATTGCACTGAATCTGTAGATTGCCTTGGGTGGTATAGTCATTTTGACAATATTGATTCTTCCAATCCAAGAACATGGTATATCTTTCCATCTGTTTGTGTCATCTTCGATTTCTTTCATCAGCCTCTTATAGTTTTCTCGCTAATACATTTTCTAAGAAAACTTCTCCAGCTTGTGTGTCTTCCTTAGTTTCATTTTTTTTCCCCAGTTAGTTTGTGCTTCATGAGGTCAGGAACCATGTCTTCCATTTCCTATCAATCTTCCAGAATCATGGCATGGGGCTAGGCTCATAAGAAGGGAATAACAAACATTGGTTTATTCACTGTTACATTTTTTAATCCACAAGCCACTACTGACAGTTACCTGTAATTTGCATTCCTTCAGACAAGATTTATTGAGGGCCCATTATGTGGTAGAGATACAGCAAGAATAAAACCATTCTGCTGCCATTGAGGAACTTACAGTGTAATAGGAAGAGACATATGTGAACAAATTGTGCAGTGATGTGATATATCAACAGATGTGTGATGAGTAAATAAACTTAGTTTCAGAGGGGATGGAATGACCTAATGCTGATTTTGGTAAGAGAGATCTGACTCACACAATCTTGGAAGTGAAATAAACTCTTAGTGATTATTTTGTCTGTTCGCTCATTTTGTAGATAACAAATTGGAGTAATGGAATGTTGAGTGGGATTTTCCCTGTTAGTCCAGGCTTGGCTATGAAGAAAAACAGTTTGTTAAAAAAAAAAAAGACTATGAATAAGCTTAAAGTCAAGAGAGCCTTTCTCTGAACACCATCTTCTTCAAGGGATTTAGAGGCAACAGAATCAGCTCTACTTCTGTCATGTACCCTCTCATCCCAGAATTGGCCAAGACCTAGAGACAGGAGGAAAGAAAGTCATGCTGGACAGTTTTTGGAGCATGCAGGGTGTCCAAAGAAAGGCTCCTTCTTTACCTTTCCTTTTCTGACTCTCCTCCTAAATTTAAGTGGTTACAGTGATGGGTTTGTTCTAAGAGAATCGTGCAAATTTTGGCTGAGTCTGCAAGAAGGGGAGACTGTGTTCTCTTTTCCTATTTTCTCATCTGGATGTCCTGGTCCCACAGCCTAAGGGGAGTCATTAGAGACTTTGGGGAATAGTTAGATAGGTGTTCTCTGGAGGTTCATGGCTCAGTGAAGAGAAAGATTGATGCCACTTTCTGACCTAGAGATTTCTGAAGATGGGAGTCCCACTGCAGTGGTTGAGGCCAGCAAGAGATCATGGTGTAGGAGGACTTAAGAAAAAATATGGAAGCATCTTCACCCCATCCTAGTTTTCCATAGTCTTTGGAGAAGGGGGCAATAGCAGTTTCTGTGACTCCAAGAGGAGCTCCAGAGTTTCTCAAGCCATTGACAGTCCAGGCGTTCGGCTGTTCAACCCAGAGAAGAGATTGGGAGTATGGAATATTGGCAGGAGGCCAGCGGGAGATAATGGACTACTGCTCTCTAGTGGTCCTCGGTGCTGGAGTCTTTCTGGGTAAAGCTGATGCCCACCCTGAGTATCACCCACACCACTTACATACCAGTAACCACAGACAGAATCAAACCAAATTATTGATAGAATGAGACATGGGGCTCCAATAGGCAACAGTTGCATATGAGCTTTTCTATGCCATTGATTTTTCCTCCCTGTTCCCAAACCTGAAGGAGCTACACGTGTAAGAGCAAGGTAGAAGGAATATCCCAGACCCAGACCCCATCAACACATAAACACACTCATAAAGTGCTACACTGACGGGAGGAGGAGTGAGAAGGGGAACAGACCACAATCCCTATCACCCCATTCCCCTTGACACACAAACCCAGTGTTAACTGGAAGATCTTTAAAACAGTGTCATATTAGAGTTTTATATAGGATAAAAATTTAATATCTAAAAATAAAAGATTTGCCCAGTTTTACAATAAGGGACTGGAAAAGGGAGAATTTGAGATTTCATAGTTGAAAGTAATTAAGACTATTTCACATTTATTTTTTAACAAGTTCACAAGTGTACCATGGTGGGAGGTGGGAGGCATGGAAGGCTTCCACCATGACAGGGAAAACTATTTTATCACTGACATTGTAAAAAATTACTTGGCATATGCTGATGATAAAAACATACAAACTTTTAGTTTTTCTTATTTTTAATTTCTCCAGTGGCAATGCACTCCCTGCCCTTGGAACAGTCTCTACCAAATCTCCCTCTTGTTACACGATTGCCAGTTGAGATTCCCCCAAAATACATTTACATGGGCTTGGTGATTTGCCCAGAGAAACAAACCTTCTTTTCCTAGGGAAGAAAATTTATTTAGGGATAGATAATTTTGTAGACATTTTATAATCTCTGGCTTTGATTTTAAGTCATTTATATTTTTCTTTAGTTACAGGTTTAGGCAGATACAGTGGAGCATTGGGGTCCTTTGGGAAGCAGACATGGATACAGAGTTGTCAGCACAAGAAGATTATTGCAGAATAATGCCTGAGAAAGATTTTTCTTAAAAAAAGAGAGGGAGCAGGATTGGATAGAGAGAGCCTTAGTCCACAATACAGACCTGACAATGTCTCAGCCAACCCAGTAGGGAGCTGGAGAATGAGGATTACTTGTTAGAAGACCCTTGTAATAGGCAGGAATGACCAGGCTTTAGTAATCCCACTCTGGACGGCCCTTGACTGGGGGCTGCCCAGGAAGAGCATGGCATCAGCTGGAAAGATGTTATAGTCAGTTCAGGCTGCTATAACAAACATACCACAGACTGAGTGGCTTAAACAACAGACATTTATTTCTCACAGCTCTGGAGGCTGTTGAAGTCCAAGATCAAGGTGCTGGCAGATCTGATGTGTGGTGAGGGCCCACTTCCTCATTTGAAGACAGCTACCTTCTCATTGTATTCTCACATGATGGAGAGCAGAAAGAGAGGAAATAATCTCTTATGTATTATGTATGATATGGTATATAAGGGCACTAATCCCATTTTGAGGGCTCTTCCCCCATGACTTAATCACCTTCCAAAGGCTCCACCATCTAATACCATCACATTGAGGGTTAGGATTTCAACATTTTATCAACATTTTAAAAGGACACAACATTTTAGGAGGACACAAGCATGCAGTCCCTAACACCTTAGGTAGATCCTGAAGGCAATGCAGCTGGAGGCTGTCAGCCAAGTGTGTCCCTTGTACTTGAACAGCAAGCTCTTTGTTGAAAGGAGATGTAAGTGGTATATATCTCTGGCTCCCACACCTGATCACACATTAAATTTCTGCATCCCCAGCTTTTCTATTAATTTCATAACTGTAATAAGTGCTTTGTGATGCCTCATTAAATATTCATCAACCACTTCTCTACAGTCAAATACCATTTGGACACCCAGCATGTGCAAATGTTTAGAAGAGTCAATCTAGTAAACACGGAACTGGAGGCACTGTGTGACTTGAGTCAATTCTGTGTCACATTTCAGCTTCTATTTGATCAAACAAAGTGTGAATTCCCTAACAAAAAAGAGTACCTTTTTCGTCTTCATACCTTCCCATTTCCTTCTCACCCCACACAAAAAAATTACAGAGCCTGGCAGGGTACCTGCTGCCCAGGAGGGTCATGGTAAATGTTGTATTTAATAGAATGACCACTTTCAGAATGTCTTAACTTCTTCCCTTCCCTTCCACTTCATTGTGAGTGCAGACAGCCTTTGTGTCACTTGCTGTTGCTGGTGGTTCTGACTCTGGTTTTGAAATCAATTCGCTTATTCTGTTTTCTTCTTTATGAAAGAGGGAATACAAGCCCCAATAGCATGGGGTAATAAATACTGAGAAGAAGAAATGTGTTATTAAAAAAAAATTGAGCTACCATTTTCTGGGACCTGCCACTCCAGTGACATCTTCAGAAAGTTAATATTTCCAGCACCACCCAGTAATGGCCGGGAGCAAGACATGTTACAGATTGAGGGAGTCAGACACTCAAAATGTGAACACAAATTTAGGGAGGGAGGAAAGGAGGAAGGTTATAGAAAATAATTGTTTACTGAAACTTGAAGCTTGGGAGGCTTCTTGGAGTAAATTTAATGACAACTTTCACTCTATCAGTGGACTGAGGATAATCTTATGACCGTGGGATGCTTACAGACAAGATCAGGACACCTAAATACAACAGGGAGGGCCAGCTGGTAGCTGGGATGAAATGTAAATGTCAGGAATCCTTAGTAGCCACCAAAGAAGGACCTGTCCTTTGCAAGCTTTGGAAAAAGGAGCAAATGGTCACTGTCGGCCTATAGCAAACTCTGGCGGTCGCCTGCAGGGTAAGTCTGGTGAGTCATGAGGCTGCCATTAAACCTAAATAAGTGAATAGAAACAGTTGTTTCAGAGGATGTGGCTTCATCTGCAAAGGTGTCCACTGATGGATGCCTTTCAGTGCCAGGAGACAGCCGTTGACTCCTGACTTCCTGAGGGTAGCTGTGGAGAGCTGCAAATGGGGAAGCTGAAACAGAGCCATATGGGGGCTTCCTGGAAGGCTCTTTGGTGCAACTGATTATGATGTTCTGTGGGATAATTTACTTGTTTCAAGTGCATGATGAATGGGATTATTATTCATAATTAGGAATCGCCCAGAGAGCAAAGAAACAATGTCCTGACTAGCTGTCAGTAATTGTCAGGCACACACGAATAATGCCCAGGAAATGAAAAGGCTCCAGCATTTTCCTTTAATTTTGTTTAGGAATGTGATTTCCTAACAGCAGTCGAGTGCTGTGGGCAGTGTATGTCCTGCCAGTTATGTCACCTCAAAGCACCATTCCTCACGGCATCCCTTGCAGCATACACAGAGGAGGCCCGTCAGATAGTATTACTTCATTATGGCCTTTGTAGTAGGCGCCTTTGTAAACGATATCCCTCTCTTCTCTTCTCCCTCATCTCTTCTTAAAATAGCATGTGCTGCTGGTCCCTTAACGAGACATACCATATTGAGGTAACAGAATCTGTTAGCTACAAGCTTAGACTCTAATGAGAAAGCTTTATAAGGCCAATCAACTCAGTTTTCATGAAATGGCTTCTCGTGTAGTTGGGGAAAAAAAAATCTTAGAGCAGAAAGCTGTTATTTCTTTTGTTTTCTTTACCACAAGTGATCAAGATACTGTCATGCTCACCATTGCAAATTACTGCAAATTGCAATGAGCTGTAGAAAGACCACAGTCAGACTGAAGGACCATTTGTAGAGGCAGTTGCCAACTTCTCCAGTGGCATATCTTTGGGACTACAGCGATCAGAAAAGCCTGGGCTCCCCTGTGCAAATGTCCAAAGAAAACAGGGATGAGAGGGAGGAGATAACGGGCCTCAAACACATTTCACAGCTTGCTTCTCCTTCTGAGTGTGCTCTGTTGGATTTTCAAAAGAATGTATAGCTGCAGTGCTAGATGCACATATTTGAGTTCTTGCAGGTCTGGGAGGGAGCAAGACAGGGAAGAGACAGAGAGTGCATTGGTGTTGATCAGTTCAAAGCAAGCTAAATGCAAAAAGCTAAATGCGGCAATTCAGGCTGTAGGAAGAAAGCCCAAATTTTATGCAAAGCTCAGAAAAAAGGATTGTACTTGATTCTGCCTCAGAACACCTAAAGCTGTAGTTAAACTCCATAATTTTATCCCAAAGTGGGTCACTTTTGCTCATGCCCAGCTAAAACAGAAAATGAAAAGTGATAAAAGTTAAGGTAGCTCATGCCTTCCAGGGCTTTGGGCAGAATATTTGTCCCTTCAGCATGTCTAGATGGTGGCTACTCAAAGTACGGTGCATGGTCCAGCATCATCAGGAAGCTTGTTAGAAATGCGGAATCTTAGCCTCCGCCTAGAACCACTGAATCTGAATCTGCACGTTAACACCCATGTTTCTATGCAGATTGCAGTTTGGAAAGCCCTCGTCTAGGGTACTTGCTAAAGTTACCACCGTAGTTTAGGGATGAAGATGTATAATGGGCTTCATAAAAAGCAAGAATAGATCTATTTACTATCTTATTTAACCTTCTTTTTTTAAAAAAAATTTTTTCTACTTGTTCTTTTTTTTTTTTATTAATTTATTTTTGGCTGCGTTGGGTCTTCGTTGCTGCGCGCGGGCTTTCTCTAGTTGCAGCGAGTGGGGGCTACTCTTCCTTGCAGTGTGCGGGCTTCTCATTGCGGTGGCTTCTCTTATTGCAGAGCACAGGCTCTAGGCGTGCGGGCTTCAGTAGTTGTGGCGCACAGGCTTAGTTGCTCCACGGCATGTGGGATCTTCCCGGATCAGGAATCAAACCCGTGTCCCCTGCACTGGCAGGCGGATTCTTAACCACTGAGCTACCAGGGAAGTCCTTTATTTAACTTTCTTTTGATAATTACTTTCTTTTTAAAACAACTTGATTCCCAAACTTTTGAAAAGATAAGTTGAAATGTTGTTCTGTGGGAAAGATAAGAGTAAGACTTTTCCATACCTGGGTAGTATTTTTAGTGAACAGTGGGCTATTTTCAGAGTAAATGTTATGTTGCTAGCCCCCAAATTACATGAAATATTATGAATAGTAGGATTGCTTTTTTTCCTTTGGGGCAGCAAGCAGATAAATTAATGGGTGCGGCCTACCTTATTTCACAGGGGTCTGAAAATTACTTTGATCACATTAAGGAGAAATGGTTAACACACAGCAGGTTTCCTTTAAAAATGAGGGTTTGTTGTGCAGGGCAATATAAACAGTCTCCAGGGGTCGAATATTAAGTATGAAATATTAAAGAACATTCCAACAGCAGCAGAATGCCCATTCTTCTCAAACACACGTAGAATATTCTCCAGGATACATCATATATTAGTCTTAACAAATTTCAGAAGATTGAAATCATACCACCTATCTTTTCCAACCCATAGTATATGAAACTAGAGATCAGTAATAGGAAAACTGGAAAATTCACAGATATGTGGAAATTAAATAACACACTCCTGAACAACCAGTGGATCAAAGATGAAATCAAAAGGGAAATTAAAAAAATACCTTGAGACAAACAAAAATGAAAATACAACATACCAAAGCTTAGGGGACGTTGCAAAAGCAGTTCTTGAGGCAAGTTAATAGTGATAAATGCCTACATGAAGAAAAAATAAAGGTCTCAAACAACGTAAATCTACAACTCAAAGAACTAGAAGAAAAAAAACTAAAAGTTAGCAGAAAGAAGGAAATAACAAAAATCAGAGTAGAAATAGAGAATAGAAAAACAATCGAGAAGATCAGTGCAACTAAGGACTGTTTTATTGAAAAGGTAAACAAAGTTGAACCTTTGCTGAGATAAATTAAGGAAAAAAAGACTCAAAATCAGAAATGAAAGAGGAGACATTACAACTGATACTGTAGCTGTACAAAGCATCATAAGAGCACTATGGACAATTTTACACCAACAAATTACATAACCTAGAAGAAATTCCTAGAAACATAAAACCTACCAAGAGTGAGTCTTGAAGAAAGAGAAAACTGGAGTAGTCTTATAACTAATAAGGAGATTGAATCAGTAATCAGAAATCTTCCAACAAAGCAAAGTGCTGGACCCAGTGACTTCACTGCTGAATTCCACCAAACATCTAAAGAATTAACATCAATCTTCTCTAACTTGTCCAAAAATTTGAAGAAGAGGGGACTCTCCAAACCTCATTTTAAAAGACCAGCATTACCCTGATACCAAAGCCAGACAAGGATTCTACAAGAAAAGAAAATTAATCAATGTCAATAAATGTGATACACATTTATGTGATACACATTTATGTGATAATTAATGTCAATAAATATGATACACTGCACTAACAGGATAAAAAGCATATCACCACAATAGATGCAGAAAAAGGATTTGACAAAATACAACATCCTTTCATGATTAAAGACTTTCAACAAATCAGGTATAGTAGGAATGTACCACAAAATAAAGACCATGTTTGACAAGCTCGAAGATTACATTATACTCAAGGATGAAAAGATAAAAGCTTTTTCTCTAAGGTCAGAAACAAGACAAGGATGCCCGCTCTCACTTCTATTCAACATAGTACCGGAAGTCCTAGCCAGAGCAATTAGGCAAGCAAAAGAAATAAAAGTCATGCAAATCAAAAATGAAGTAAAATTGTCTCTGTTTGCAGATGATATGATTTTACATACAGAAAATCCTAAAGACTCCACCAAAAAAAATGGTTAGAACTGATAAGAAATTGAGTAAACTTGAAGGATACAAAATCAACATACAAAATCCTGTTGCATTTCTATACGCTAACAAAATCTATGTGAAAGAGAAATTAAGGAAGAAATCCCATTTATATGACCATCAAATACAATAAGATACTTAGGAATAAATTTAACCCAGTTGTTGTGCAAGACCTGTACACTGTAAATTATAAGACACTGATGAAATACATTGAAGAAGGTGCAAACAAATGGAAAGACAATCTGTGTTCTTGGATTCAAAGAATTAAAGTTGTTGAAATGACCATACTTTGTAAAGTGAACTACAGAGTCAGTTCAATCCCTATCAGAATTCCAATGGCATTTTTGACAGTAACAGAGAAGAACAATCTGTCAAAAAAATATATGATTTAAATTTTTTTTCCAATAGGAATAAATTCTGGACACACTGACACCATATCTCATTTTTAAGTGCTTATCTTTATGTTAGGTATTAAGAAAGCAGCTAGGTGCACTAAATAATATGACCATGACAGTATTATTTATTTAAAGAATAGTGTGTTCTCATAATCTCACATGTAAGAAGGAATATCAAGTAACAACCATACATGCTACAGAATTGCAAAGAGAACAGATCTTTCCTATTGCTACCTTTGACCTCAGCCTCTAAATTTTTATTTCAAATTGAGTTGAGATTAAGTTAGCATCAGATCCTCATAAGGTAGAAATGGGGTCAATGCAGCTTTCTCTGTTTTCAATAGAATGGTGTGAGGTGGGTATGTTTTACTAGGTTTTCCTACATGCTTTCCCTGAAGACTTACTGACCCCATTTTGTCCTCTCCCCTATAGGGCCAGGATGCCTTTACACTTACGATGCTTTTTATTATTCAGGAAAGCAACATTTGAGCCCTCAAATAAAATGAGTTTTAAAAGACTGAAGAAACAGATGGAAAATTTTAAAGAAATTGTTATCCTTGCAACACTTTTCATTCCCAGTGGTTCATGTAGTCAAATAATAGCAATTTTTTGAACCAAAATTACAGATGGAATGTTTTAAATTAAGGTTCGTGAAAAAGGTAAATTCTGTGGAGAAATGGCTGTGGGAAATTCTAGGAACTGTTGGTAAAGAGGCAATTGTGAGTTAATACTTTCTAAGTAGAAGATTCCCCACTCTTATAGCCATTACTCACCTACTTCCTTGTGTCCAAAATATAAAACTTTCCATTAAATGATTAAGGAGAATTCAAACACTCTTAGGAGAGCTTATGCAACTAATTTATTAATAATTGAAGTCAAGATATTTCCTGACAGTGGGTCTAAGTAAGGGTAAAGTAGGAAAGACTGTATTTGAATGAGACAATCATGAATTGTCAAAGAGAGGTCATGGACTCCAGCACATACTTCTGTTTTACAGTTTTGCCTGGCTCATGCCTTTTTCCTGAATATGCTACTTCCAACTTCTCAAGGGAAACCATTCAAGGGTTATCCCAAGATTTAAGAAATGTTGATTGATAAATATCTTGCTTTTATCTGAGTCTATATTGATGAATCAGGTGAAGATATGACTCAGGGAATACAGAGGCAAAGACTAAGAAAATGAAAAAAAATTTCTCCTACAAGTGATACTTAAAATACCTGGGTTCACCTATAGAAATATATATTATACATAATAAGATGTGAAGTCCACAGTGCCAGCAGACCAAAGCAGGCGGGACTTCTTCCTTTCAAATATCTTTTAAGCTGCACATCCATCTTGTGAGATCTTTTATTCTTAAATGACATAATTCATGTTTACTGAAAAGAAATTATTATAAGATATATATGATTTACTCTGGGGCTGACGGCCTAGAGGGATGTTACTTCCCATCTAAGGGGCTTTAAAAATTCCGCAGTGGAAGTGTGTTTCATAGGGTTCCCTAAAAGCGGAACCTGAGACAAGCTTTTTATTTGAAAGGTATTCCTTGGAAACTCTTTTAAGGGATAGTGAAGTGAGACGAGAAAAGGAGGAAGCCATAAACAGTGTGTTAGGAAGGTAGTTGCTAATGTGAACAATTGGAGCTCAGCCCCACTAGGGACCTCTGGCTTGCCCATCGCTGGTTGAGAGCTGCTTCTTGGGGGTACTAACTCTGTTGGGCACTTTGGTCTGCCCACTATGGAGACTGAGCTAACTCCGGACAAAGCCCTCATGCACCCAGTAGCAAGTGTTTGCCGTAAGCAGCCTTTTGCACACTGGGGTGAATACCAAGGGTAGAGGGATAGGATCCTAACAGCATCTGTTAAGGGGCCCAAATCAGATGAGAACACAAAAACTTTCATTTACCACTCAGAACAATCTAGACTGCCATGACAGAAATCTTTGAAAGCTTCTCTTCTTCTGCAAGGCCAGTCAGAGTGCCAATCGTGTTTCCTCTGACAAGTATCATGTAGAAAGGAGACAGAGGCCAGGTCCAATCTTGTGCAGAGTGTGTTGGCATTTCTACACTCTTTGACAGAGACACACCCATTTAGGAAATTGCTGCTCAGTAAGTATCCTACCAACATCTCAGGGGCTTGCTGGGAATTGCCAGTGTGACACTTCCTGAGCAGCACACTTAGTGCACAGTAGAAGGTTATTGTTCTGTATCATGGTTCCGTGCTTAAAACAATCTGTCAACAGCCAGAAGGATGGTTTTCTCCCCCACTGAGTCTCAGATGTGAAACTTACCCAACATTATTGTAGACATTATTGTAGACATTATTGTCTCCGTAAGTTGATTTTCCATCAGAGTGAGAACTGTGGGGAAAATAGGTTCTAGCTTTTTCCCCAAAGATGAATCTCAGTGGTGGTATTAACACATTCCACTCAGATTAAAAAAAAAACAAAACTTTGTTCTTATTGCTGCAAATATGAGCCATTTGCAGTATCAGTAAACTTATTTCTCTGCTGCGTGAAGATTCTTTTCAGAATTTTAACAGGTTTAGTAGTATTTCAGTTGCTAAAAACATGAGTTTTATTTCAGCATTGTTATATGAAGGGAGAAGAGTTAATTTTTTCATCCCAGGAGCAGCATGAGTTTCCCTTTATTTGTGAATCTTATGAAAGGCTAAACTCTGTTGATGATTTTTGATTATTTATAATAATTTCATAACCTTTGAATTGTGACACTCAGTATGGCTCGTGAAAACAAAATCTCCGCTGTTGACTTCCTGCCTAAATTTCTTAAGATCAAGGACATTTTATTCCATAACTGTAATGCAGTTACCAACTTCAGATAAGAAAACTGAGGTATAAAAAATTGAATTTTTCAAGGTCACGAAGTTTTATCTATAAAAAGGACAATGGAACTCTGTAAGCGTGTTATGAACTTAAGTGGGTAATATTTATGAAGAACTGATAGAGTGAGATCTATATAATTTTAATAAAATAAATAGCTAACTAAATCAGCTTCCTTCTTCCTTACTTATTTTATTGCTTCCCATTTATATTAGATGCAGAAAGGACCTGTGAATTTTTCTACGAAGATGTTGTATAAATTAAAGAACATTCATTTTTATGTAAGCTGCATGCTTTATGACATCATTAGAACCAGCCCTGAGGTACAGGATTGTATTTAAAATTGAATTATGAATATTGCCCTTATCCCGGTAGCTGGTTTTGTGAGATGGAGCTTTCCAGATTGTTTCATGTTGTCCATCTATATTTATTTTTTTTTAATATTGAAATATAGTTGATTTATAATATTGTGTTAGTTTCAAGTGTACAACGAAGTGATTCAGTTATATATTTTCTCAGATTGTATTCCATTATAGCTTATTATAAGGTATTAAATATAATTCCCTGTGTTATACAGTAAATCCTTGTTGCTTATCTATTTTATGTATAGTAGTTTGTATCTGTTAATCCCATATTCCTCATTTGTTCCCCACCCCCTCCCCCCACCTTTGGTAACCACAAATTTGTTTTCTATGTCTGTTAGTCTGTTTCTGTTTTGTATATAGATTCATTTGTATTATTTTTTTTAGATTTCACATGTAAGTGATACAGTATTTATCTTTGTCTAACTTCATGAAGTATAATATTGTCTAGGTCTACCATGTTGCTGCAAATGGCAATATTTCATTCTTGTTTATGACAGAGTAATATTCCATTGTGTATATGTATACCACATCTTCTTAAGCCAATTGTTTGTTGATGGGCACTTGGGTTGTTTTCATGTCTTGGCTATTGTAAATAGTGCTGCTATGAACACTAGGGTGCATCTGTCTTTTCGAATTGGAGTTTTCATTTTTTCTGGATATAAAATCAGGAGTGGGATTGCTGGATCATATGGTAGCTCTATTTTTAGTTTTTTTTAAGGAACCTCCATACCATTTTCCATAGTGGCTATGCCAATTTACATTCCCACCAGTAGAGTTGGAGGGTTCTCTTTTCTCCACACCCTCTCCAGCATTTATTGTTTGTAGACTTTTTTTTTTTTTTTAGAATTTTGGTAGGAACTCTATAAATTTATTTATTTATTTATTTTTGCTGTGTTGGGTCTTCGTTTCTATGCGAGGGCTTTCTCTAGTTGCGGCAAGCGGGGGCCACTCTTCATCGCGGTGCACGGGCCTCTCATTATCGTGGCCTCTGTTGTTGCGGAGAACAGGCTCCAGACGCACAGGCTCAGTAGTTGTGGCTCATGGGCCCAGTTGCTCTGCGGCATGTGGGATCTTCCCAGACCAGGGGCTCGAACCTGCGTCCCCTGCATTGGCAGGCAGATTGTCAACCACTGCGCCACCAGGGAAGCCCTGTTTGTAGACTTTTTGATGATAGCCATTCTGAACAGTGTGAGGTGATACCTCACTGTGGTTTTGATTTGCGTTTCTCTAATAATTAGTGATGTTGAGCATCTTTTCATGTGCCTTTTGGCCATCTGTATGTCTTCGTTGAAGAAGAGTCTATTTAGGTCTTCTGCACATTTTTGTTTGGGTTGTTTTTTTGGTATTGAGTTGTATGAGCTGTTTCTGTATTTCTGGATATTAACCCTTGTTGGTCGCATCGTTTGCAAGTGTTTTCTCCCATTGCGTAGGTTGTCTTTTTGTTTCGTTGATGGTTTCCTTTGCTGTGCAAAAGCTTGTAAGTTTGATTAGGTCCCTTGTCATTTGTTTATTTTTGCTTTTATTTCTTTTGCCTTGGGAGACTGATCTAAGAAAATATTGCTATAATCTATGTCTGAGAATGTTTTGTCTGTCTTCTAGGAGTTTTATGGTATCATGTCTTATATTTAGATCTTTAAACCATTTTGAGGTTGTTTGTATTAATACATGGTGTTGAGGGAGTGTTCTAATTTCATTGATTTACATGTAGCTGTCGAGCTTTCTCAACACCACTTGTTGAAGAGACTCTGTTTTCTCCATTGTATGTTCTTACCTCCTTTGTCATAGATTAATTGACCATAGGTGCATGGGTTTATTTCTGAGTTCTCTATTCTGTATCATTGATTTATATGTCTTTTTGTGCCAATACCATGCTGTTTAGGTTACTGTAGGTTCATAGTATTGTCTGAAGTCTGGAAGGGTTATTGCCTCCAGCTTTGTCCTTTTTCTCAGGATTGCCTTGGCAATTCTGGTTCTTTTGGGCCCCATATAAATGTTAGGATTATTTGTTCTAGTTTTGTGAAAGATGTCATGGGTATTTTGGTAGGATTGCATTAAATCTGTAGATTGCTTTGGATGGTATGGCCATTTTAACAATATTAATTCTTCCAGTCAAAGAGTGTGGTATATATTTCCATTTCTTTGATTCATCTTCAATTTCCTTTATCAGTGATCTATAGTTTTCAGCATATAGGTTTTAACCTCCTTGGTTAAGTTTATTCTTAGGTTTTTTTTTTTTTTGATTCAATTTTAAATGGGATTGTTTTTTACTTTCTCTTTCTGATATTTCATTATTAGTGCAAAGAAATGCAGAGATTTCTGTATATTAATCTTGTATCCTGCTACCTTGCTGAATTCATTTATTCTAATAGGTTTTGAATGGAGACTTTAGGGCTCTCTATAAAGAGTGTCATGTCATCTGCAAATAGTGATGGTTTTTTTTCTTCCCTTCCAATCTGGATATATTTTATTTCTTTTTCCTGTTTTGTTGATGTGGCTAGGACTTCCAATACTATATTGAGTAGAAGTGGTGAGAGTGGGCATCCTTGTCTTGTTCCTGAATTTAGCGGGAAGACTTTCAGCTTTTCACCATTGAGTATTATGTTGGCTGTGAGTTTGTTGTAAATGGTTTTTATTATGTTGAGATATGCCCACTTTTTATTATGTTCCCTCTATGCCCACTTTGATGAGAGTTTTTATCGTGAATGGATGTTGAATATTGTCAGATGTTTTTTCTGCAACTGTTGATATGATCATGTGGTTTTTGTTTTTCCTTTTGTTAATGTGGTGTATCACATTGATTTTGCATATGTTGAGCCAATCTTGTGACACTGAGATGAATCCAGCTTCATCATGGTGTATGATACTTTTTATGTACTGTTGGATTTGGTTTGCCAAGATTTTATTTAAGATTTCTGCATGTATATACATCAAAGATACTGACCTGTAATTTCCTTTTTTTGTAATGTCTTTGTCTGGTTTTTGTGTCAGGGTGATGGTGGTTTCGTAAATGATTTTGGGAGTGTTCCCGCCTCTTCAGTTTTTTCAAATAGTTTGAGAAATTTCCATATAAGTTCTTCTTTGTATGTTTGGTAGAATTCCCCAGTGAAGCCATCCGGTCCTGGACTTCAGTTTGCAGGGAGTTTTTAGTTACATATTCTATGTCACTTCAAGTAATCAGTCTTTCAAATTACCTGTTTTTGCTTGACTCAGTTTTGGAAACCTGTATGTTTCTAGGAACTTGTCCATTTCTTCTGGGTTACTGAGTTTGTTGACATATAACTGTTAATAATATTATGATTTTTTGTATTTTTGCAGTATCAGTTTTTTTCTCCTTTCATTTCTTATTTTGCTTATTTGGCTCCCCTCTCTTCTTTATGAGCTGACTAGAGGTTCTTCAGTTTTGTTTATCTTTTCCAAAAACCAGCTTTTTCTTTTATTGATCTTTTCTATTGTTTTTTGATCTCTATTTTATTTCCTCTCTGATCTTTATTACCTTCTATCTGCTAATTTGGGGTTTTGTTTATTCTTTTTCTTATTCCCTTAGGTGGTATTTTAGGTTGTTTATATGAGATTTTTCTTGTTTCTTCAGGAAGGCCTGTGAACTTTACTCTTAGGACTGCTTTTGCTGCATCCCATAGATTTTGCAAGGTTGTGCTTTCATTTTCACTTGGCTCATGGTATTTTATGATTTATTCTTTGATTTCATCATTGACCCATTTTTTTTTTTTAGTACCATGTTGTTTACTCTCCATGTGTTTGTTCTTTTCCCATTTTTCTTTTTTTTTTTAACATCTTTATTGGAGTATAATTGCTTTGCAATGGTGTGTTAGTTACTGCTGTATAACAAAGTGAAGAATCAGCTATACATATACATATATCCCCATATCTCCTCCCTCTTGCATCTCCCTCCCACCCTCCCTATCCCACCCCTCTAGGTGGTCACAGAGCACCAAGCTTATCTCCCTGTGCTATGTGGCTGCTTCCCACTAGCTATCTATTTTACATTTGGTAGTGTATATATGTCCATGCCACTCTCTCACTTTGTCCCAGCTTACCCATCCCCCTCCCCGTGTCCTCAAGTCCATTCTCTACATCTGCATCTTTATTCCTGTCCTGCTGCTAGGTTCTTCAGAACCATTTTTTTTTTTCTGATTCCATATATATGTGTTAGCATACAGTATTTGACTCTAGGTTCATCCACCTCACTACAAATAACTCAATTTTGTTTCTTTTTATGGCTGGGTAATATTCCATTGTATATATGTGCCACATCTTCTTTATCCATTCATCTGTCGATGGACACTTAGGTTGCTTCCATGTCCTGGCTATTGTAAATAGAGCTGCAATGAACATTGTGGTACATGACTCTTTTGGAATTATGGTTTTCTCAGGGTATATGCCCAGGAGTGGGATTGCTGGGTCGTATGGTAGTTCTGTTTTTAGTTTTTTAAGGAACCTCCATACTGTTTTGCATAGTGGCTGTATCAATTTACATTCCCACCAAGAGTGCAAGAGGGTTCCGTTTTCTCCACACCCTCTCCAGCATTTATTATTGGTAGACCTTTTGATGATGGCCATTCGAATGGTGTGAGGTGATACCACACTGTAGTTTTGATTTGCATTTCTCTAATGATTAGTGATGTTGTGCATCCTTTCATGTGTTTGTTGGCAATCTGTATATCTTCTTTACAGAAATGTCTATTAAGATCTTCTGCCCGTTTTTGGATTGGGTTGTTTGTTCTGTTGATATTGAGCTACATGAGCTGCTTGTAAATTTTGGAGATTAATCCTTTGTCAGTTGCTTCATTTGCAAATATTTTCTCCCATTCTGAGGGTTGTCTTTTCGTCTTGTTTATGGTTTCCTTTGCTGTGCAAAAGCTTTTAAGTTTCATTAGTTCCCATTTGTTTATTTTTGTTTTTATTTCCATTTTTCTAGGAGGTGGGTCAAAAAGGATCTTGCTGTGATTTATGTCATAGAGTATTCTGCCTATGCTTTCCTCTGAGAGTTTTATAGTGTCTGGCCTTACATTTAGGTCTTTAATCCATTTTGAGTTTATTTTTGTATATGGTGTTAGGGAGTGTTCTAATTTCATTCTTTTATATGTAGCTGTCCAGTTTTCCCAGCACCACTTATTGAAGAGGCTGTCTTTTCTCCATTGCATATTCTTGCCTCCTTTATCAAATATAAGGTGACCATATGTGCCTGGGTTTACCTCTTGGCTTTCTATCCTTTTCCATTGATCTATATTTCCGTTTTTGTGCCAGTACCATACTGCCTTGATTACTGTAGCTTTGTAGTTTAGTCTGAAGTCAGGGAGCTTAATTCCTCCAGCTCCATTTTTTGTTTCTCAAGATTGCTTTGGCTATTCGGGGTCTTTTGTGTTTCCACACAAATTGTGAAATTTTTTGTTCTAGTTCTGTGAAAAATGCCATTGGTAGTTTGATAGGGATTGCACTGAATCTGTACAGTGCTTTGGGTAGTATAGTCATTTCCACAGTGTTGAGTCTTCCAATCCAAGAACATGGTATATCTCTCCATCTGTTTGTATCATCTTTAATTTCTTTCATCAGTGTCTTATAGTTTTCTGCATACACGTCTTTTGTCTCCTTAGGTAGGTTTATTCCTAGGTATTTTATTCTTTTTGTTGCAGTGGTAAATGGGAGTGTTTCTTTACTTTCTCCTTCAGATTGTTCATCATTAGTGTATAGGAATGCAAGAGATTTCTGTGCATTAATTTTGTATCCTGCTACTTTACCAAATTCATTGATTAGCTCTAGTAGTTTTCTGGTAGCATCTTCAGGAATCTCTATGTAAAGTATCATGTCATCTGCAAACAGTGAAGGCTTTACTTCTTCTTTTCCAATTTGGATTCCTTTTATTTCTTTTTCTTCTCTGATTGCTGTCACTAAAACTTCCAAAACTATGTTGAATAATAGTGGTGAGAATGGACAACCTTGTCTTGTTCCTGATCTTAGTGGAAATGGTTTCAGTTTTTCACCACTGAGGACGATGTTGGCTGTGGGTTTGTCATATATGGCCTTTACTGTGTTGAGGTAAGTTCACTCTAGGCCTACTTTCTGGAGGGTTTTTATCATAAATGTGTGTTGAATTTTGTTGAAAGCTTGTTCTGCATCTACTGAGATGATCATATGGTTTTTCTCCTTCAATTTGTTAATATGGTGTATCACATTGATTGATTTGCATATATTGAAGAATCCTTGCATTTCTGGGATAAACCTCACTTGAGCATGGTGTATGATCCTTTTAATGTGCTGTTGGATTCTCTTTGCTAGTATTTTGTTGAGGATTTTTGCATCTATGTTCATCAGTGATATTGGCCTGTAGTTTTCTTTCTTTGTGACATCTTTTTCTGGTTTTGCTATCAGGGTGATGATGGCCTTGTAGAATGAGTTTGGGAGTGTTCCTCCCTCTGGTATATTTTGGAAGAGTATGAGAAGGATAGGTGTTAGCTCTTCTCTAAATGTTTGGTAGAGTCTGCCTGTGAAGCCATCTGGTCCTTGACTTTTGTTCATTGGAAGATTTTTAATCACAGTTTCAATTTCAGTGCCTGTGATTGGTCTGTTTATATTTTCTATTTCTTCGTGGTTCAGTCTCAGAAGGTTCTGCTTTTCTATGAATGTGTCCATTTCTTCCAGGTTGTCCATTTATTGGCATAGAGTTGCTTGTAGTAATCTCTCATGATCCTTTTTATTTCTGCAGTGTCAGTTGTTCTCCTTTTTCATTTCTAATTCTATTGATTTGAGTCTTCTCCTTTTTTCTCTTGATGAGTCTGACTAATGGTTTATCAATTTTGTTTATCTTCTCCAAGAACTAGCTGTTAGTTTTATTGATCTTTGCTATTGTTTTCTTCATTTCTTTTTCATTTATTTCTGATCTGATCTTTATGATTTCTTTCCTTCTGCTAACTTTGGAATTTTTTGTTCTTCTTTCTTTAATTGCTTTAGGTGTAAGGTTAGGTTGTTTATTTGAGATGTTTCTTGTTTCTTGAGGTAGGATTGTATTGCTATGAACTTCCCTATTAGACCTGCTTTTGCTGCATCTCATAGGTTTTGCATCGTCATGTTTTCATTGTCGTTTGTTTCTAGGTATTTTTTGATTTCCTCTTTGATTTCTTCAGTGATCTCTTGGTTATTTAGTAGTGTATTGTTTAGCCTCCATGTGTTTGTATTTTTTACAGATTTTTTTCCTGTAATTGATATCTAGTCTCATAATGTTGTGGTCAGAAAAGATACTGGATACGATTTCAATTTTCTTAAATTTACCAAGGCTTGATTTGTGACCCAAGATATGATCTATTCTGGAGAATGTTCCATGAGCACTTGAGAAGAAAGTGTATTCTGTTGTTTTTGGATGGAATGTCCTATAAATATCAATTAAATCCATCTTGTTTAATGTATCATTTAAAGTTTGTGTTTCCTTATTTATTTTCATTTTGGACGATCTGTCCATTGGTGAAAGTGGGGTGTTGAAGTCCCCTACTATGATTGTGTTACTGTCGATTTCCCCTTTTATGGCTGTTAGTATTTGCCTTATGTATTGAGGTGCTCCTGTGTTGGGTGCATAAATATTTACAATTGTTATACCTTCTTCTTGGATCGATCCCTTGATCATTATATAGTGTGCTTCTTTGTCTCTTGTAATAGTCTTTATTTTAAAGTCTATTTTGTCTGGTATGAGAATTGCTACTCCAGCTTTCTTTTGATTTCCATTTGCATGGAGTATCTTTTTCCATCCCCTCACTTTCAGTCTGTATGTGTCCCTAGGTCTGAAGTGGGTCTCTTGTTGACAGCATATATATGGGTCTTGCTTTTCTATCCGTTCAGCCACTCTATGTCTTTTGGTTGGAGCATTTACATTTAAGGTAGTTGTCAATATGTATGTTCCTATTACCATTTTATTAACTGTTTTGCATTTGTTATTGTAGGTCTTTTCCTTCTCTTGTGTTTCCTGCCTAGAGAAGTTCCTTTAGCATTTGTTGTAATGCTGGTTTGGTGGTGCTGAATTCTCTTAGCTTTTGCTTTTCTGTAAAGGTTTTAATTTCTTCATCAAATCTGAATGAGATCGTTGCTGGGTAGAGTAATCTTGGTTTTAGGTTTTTCCCTTTTATCACTTTAAATATGTCCTGCCACTCCCTTCTGGCTTGCAGTTTCTGCTGAAAAATCAGCTTTTAACCTTATGGGGATTCCCTTGTATGTTATTTGTTGCTTTTCCCTTGCTGCTTTTAATATTTTTTCTTTGTATTTAATTTTTGATAGTTTGATTATTATGTGTCTTAGTGTGTTTCTCCTTGGATTTATCCTGTGTGGGACTCTCTATGCTTCCTGGACGTGACTGACTATTTCCTTTCCCATATTAGGGAAATTTTCAACTATAATCTCTTCTAACATTTTCTCAGTCCCTTTCCTTTTCTCTTCTTCTTCTGGGACCCCTGTAATTCGAATGTTGGTGCATTTAATGTTGTCCCCGAAGTCTCTGAGACTGTCCTCAATTGTTTTCATTCTTTTTCCTTTATTCTGCTCTGCGGTAGTTATTTCCACTATTTTATCTTCCAGGTCACTTATCTTTTCTTCTGCCTCAGGTATTCTGCTATTGATTCCTTCTAGCGAATTTTTAATTTCATTTATTGTGTTGTTCATCATTGTTTGTTTGCTCTTTAGTTCTTCTGTGTCCTTGTTAAACGTTTCTTTTATTTCCTCCATTCTATTTCCAAGATTTGGATTGTCTTTACTATCATTACTCTGAATTCTTTTTCAGGTAGACTGCCTATTTCCTCTTCATTTGTTTGGTCTGGTGGGTTTTTGCCTTGCTGCTTCATCTGCTGTGTGTTTTTGTGTCTTATTTTGCTTTACTTACTGTGTTTGGGGTCTCCTTTTCACAGGCTGCAGGTTCATAGTTCCCATTGTTTTTGGTGTCTGGCCCCAGTGGCTAAGGTTGGTTCAGTGTGTTGTGTAGGCTTCCTGGTTGAGGGGACTGGTGCCTGTGTTCTGGTGGATGAGGCTTGATCTTGTCTTTCTCATGGGCAGGACCGCGTCTGGTGGTGTGTTTTAGGGTGTCTGTGACCTTATTATAATTTTAGGCAGCCTCTCTGCTAATGGGTGGGGTTGTGTTCCTGTCTTGCTAGTTGTTTGGCATAGTGTGTGCAGCACTATAACTTGCTGGTTGTTGAGTGAAGCTGGGTCTTAGCGTTGAGATGGAGATCTGTGGGAGAGCTTTCACCGTTTGATATTACGTGGAGCCGGGAGGTCTGGTGGACCAATATCCTGAACTTGGCTCTGCCACCTCAGAGGCACAGGCCTGACAACCGGCCAGAGCACCAAGACCCTGTCAGCCACATGGCTTTTGGGAAATCTGAGGTCTTCTGCCAGCGTTCAGTAGTTGTTCTGTAGGAGTTGTTCCACATGTAGATATATTTCTGTTGTATTTTTGAGGAGGATGGTGATCTCCACGTCTTACTCCTCTGCCATCTTGAAGGTCTCCTGCCGTTTTTCTTTCTTTGGGTGATTTCTGGTTTCATTCTTTTGTGGTCAGAAAATATGCTTGATGTAATTTCCATTCTCTTAAACATGTTAAGGCTTGTTTTGTGACCCAGTGTGTGGTCTATCCCACATAACGTTATGTGCATGTTTCAAAAGAATGTGTATTCTGGTTTTTAGTCTTTGTTTTTGTTTAGAGGTAGTGTCCTATAGATATCAATTAAGTCCAATTGGCCTATTGTTTCATTTAGGACCTCTATTGCCTTACTGATTTTCTGTCTGGATGATTTGTCCATTGATGTCAGTGAAGTGTTAGTCTTCTACTATTATTGTATTATTGTCAAGTCCTTCCTTTATGTCTGTTAGTATTTGTTTTATATATTGATCTGCTCCTATATTGGATGCATATATGTTAACGAGTATAATAGCCTCTTAATGTATTGATCCCTTTATCATTATATAATGCCCATCTTGCCTTTCTTTATGGCTTTTGTTTTAAAGTCTGTTTTGTCTGATATGAGTATTGCTATCCCCACTTTCTTGTAATTTCCATTTGGATGAAATATCTTTCTATCCCCTTACTTTAAGTCTGTGTGTGTCTTTTGCCATGAGTTGAGTCTTTTTAGGCAGCATACTGTAGGTTCTTGTTTTTTTTTAATCCAATCTGCCACTCTTTGTCTTTCAATCGGAGCATTTAGTCCATTAACATTTAAAGGAATTATTGATAGATATGTATTTATTCCCATTTTAAACCTTGTTTTCCAGTTGTTTCGGAGTTCTTTGTTCATTTCTTCATTTTGTTTTTGTGGCTTGATTTTCTTTTATCCTATGCTTGAGTTCCTTTCTTTTTGGTTTCTGTGAATCTGTTGTATGTTTTTGATTTGTGGTTACCATGGAGTTAAGTATGTTGACCCATGACTATATCTACTTGCTTTAAACTGATCATCATTCAAGTTTAAACACATTTGAAAAGATCTACACTTTTATACTCCCCTTTCCCACATTTTGTGATTTTGATATGCTATTTCACATCTTCATGCTTATCCTTTTACTGTTAATTGTAGTTATAATTGCTTCTACAATGTTTTAATGTTTTTTAATCTATGTACCAGCTTATTTAAATGATCTTCAGTGCTTTTATATATATGCCTTTCCTACTGTGATTTTCCCTTTCCTATAAATTCTTGCTTCCTTTCTATTTAGAGAAGACTCTTCAATATTTCTTTTAGGGTAGGCTTAGTATTGATGATTTCTTTTAGTTTTTGCTTGTCTGAGAAATTCTTTATCTTTCCTTCTATTTTAAATTATAAACTTGCTGGGTGGAGTATCCTAGGTTGCTGGGTGTTCCCTTTAGGGACTTTGAATATGTCATGCCATGCCCTTGTAGCCTGCAACATTTCTGCAGAGAAACAGCTGATAGCTTTAATGGAGGGTTCCCTTGTAACTGACTCTTGGTTTTTTTCTCTTGCTGCCTTTAGAATCCTCTCTTTAACTTTTGCCACTTTAATTATTATATATCTTGGTGTGGGTCTGTTTGGGTTCACTTTGTTTGGGACCCTCTATGCTTCCTGTACATGGATCTGTTTCCATCTTTAGGTTTGGGAAGTTTTCATCCATAATTTCTTCAAATACATTTTCAATCCCCTTCTCTCTCTCCTCTCCTTTTGGAACCCCTGTTATTCAAAGGTTGGCATGCTTTATATTATCCCATAGGTCTCGTATGTTGCTTTCATTTTTTTCATTTGCCTTTCTGTATACTGTTCTGATTGGGTGATTTCTGTTATTCTCTCTTCCAGATCACTTATTTATTCTTCCGTGTCATTTAGTCTGCTATTCATTGCTTCTAATTTGAATTGAATTGTCTGTTTTTGATTGGTTCATCTTTAGTATTTTGAGATCCTTGTTACAGTGATCTGCATTTCTATTGATAATCTTTCTTAATACTTTTAGCATTTTTATTACCTCCTGTTTGAACTCAGTATCTAGTAGACTGGTGAAGTCTATTTCTTTATTTGTTCTTTCAGGGTATTTCTCTTGCTCTTTTAATTGGGAGTAGTTGGCCTCTTCCTTTCCATTTTACTTAACTTGCTCTGGCTCTACGAATTTAGGAGAAACAATTATCAACTATGGTTTTGAAGGGGTGTTTTTATGTGGGAGCATCCCTGTGTAGACTGTGTTTCTAATATTTTTGGTTCACGGGCTGGTTTTGGTATGGATGCCAGCCATGTCTTTCCTCAGAGTATGTTGGCAGTTATCCACTTTGCAAGGGATGTTGTTGATGTTGTAGTATGTAGAATCTGTGCTGCATGTTAGGTGGGGCTTCCTCTTGGCTCCATGGCTGTCACTGCTCTGTTAAGGACAGGGTGTGCTCCCCAGTTGTTGGAGTAGAAGCCTTGAGGGTCACGTTTGATCAAGCTCCATTGCCCTTGAGTGTGTGCCCTGCCCCAAAGGAGTTGATTGCTGAAGCAAGTGAGGCTTATGTGCTCACAGAGGACCTATGTGCCAACTGTGTAGGCATCTGCGGTTCCTCTCTGAAGTAGCCCAAAGTCACATCCCATTCTCTGTTCTGTTCGTCTCAGATCTAGTGCAAGGCTTTGGTGTCAAGTAGACTAGAGCTGTGGGTTGGGGCATTGTTGGGCATTGTGCCTGCAGGAATTGAGGTGGAAGCACTGCTACCTGAGATCTGGGCTTCCTCCATAGCAGACTTCTCCCAGGACCTTTCTGCCCCAATTCTAATGCTAAACTGCAGTGTGTAGTGGGTGGAGCCAGAGCACTCTCTCTCTGGGAAAGCTGCATACTCCTGCCCAGGGCTTGTCTGCCTGAGATTCAGTGTTTAGCTCCTGCATGTTCTGGTGGTCCTGCCCCATGCACCTGCTGACAGTGGCCTCTTCAGCTCCACCCAGGTCACACCTGAGTTGCCCTGGACTGTTTCTCCATAGCTAGACCAAATCTTTGCCCTGATCTCACACCAGGCTGTAGTGTACAGTGACTGGGGCTGGAACGTTCGCCGCTACAGATTGGGAAGTGCAGCGAGGCACAGCTCCCAGTGGAAGGCTCTCTGCACTCTGATTGTTAGCAAGCCATCATACATGCATTCCTTGCAAGCAGAGTCTAGGCTTCTTCAGCCCTTCAGTCTGTCTCAGCAGATTTCCCAGCAGGCCAGAGGGAACAGACTCCTCTGTGCAAGACCCCAGGACTGGGATGCCCAGACTATGGCTCAACCAGCTCACTCCCCAGGGCCAGGATCCTTCCCTATGGTATTTTTATGTGTTTGTGGGGGGGAGGTGAGCCTCCCGCTACTCCATCCTCCTGCTCTGCCATCTTGATCCCCCTCTGCTCCATGTTGTCTGTCTTTAAATTGAAGTCAAGTGCTTTAATGGAAAGAACACTAAAATATGACCTTGGTTCAGTCCCATTCGGTCATTAGTTGGCTATGGGACGTTAGCAATTTGCTCTTTCTCTCAATTTCTATAGATTATGAAGAATTCTGCTAGTTTCCTATAAAATGAAATGATAAATTCACAAAGACCCCTTCTGTTTCTAATAATCTATGTTTTTGTACATGTAAGTTTTTGTGTTTTGTTTTGGTCTATTAGTCACCTTGTGTTGCCATAACAAAATACCATCGACTGAGTGGCTCAAACAGCAGAAATTTATTTCTCATGGTTCTGGAGGCTGGAAATTTCAAGGTCAGGGTACCAGCAAGGTAGGTTTCAATTTAAGACTTCGCTTGGCTTATAGGTGGCCACCATCTCACTGTGTGCTCATATGATCTATTCTTTGTGCACACATTGAAAGAGCAAGGTCTCTGGTGTCTCTTCTCATAAGGGCACTAGTCAGCTCGTGAGGGCCCCATCATCTAACCTTAATTACCTCCCAAAGGCCCCATTTCAAAATACCATTACATAGTGGGTTAGGGCTTCAACATGTGAGTTTTGAGGGGATATAAACTTTCTGTCCATAACAGTCTCTTACATCATTTATTCTGCACCCAGTTCATAAGCCTCCTCCTTTTCTTTTTTTTCAGCTTCAATTTACAACTCACTGGATTTGATAACACCCAGTTTATGGTGAGCAGCTCTGTCTGATCTCTTAGCCATTTGGTATCGAAGTGCTCAGTCTTTACAAGAGTCCAGTAACATACCAAGAGCTGATTTGGGTTTTTTTTAAGATGAATAGTTCTTTGCTGTATAAAATATAGCTTATTGCCAGAACTCCAGGGATCTGCTCTGCAGCTTTCCTTTTGAGCTGGCCATAGACTTCACATAATGTCATTAACCACATTAGATACCTTTAGCAACATCATATCTAAGTCATGTGACCCAGGTGTTAATGCAAACTGTACTTCACACTGGACTTGCTGACGACCTCTATCTTAAAATTTGCCCCACTCAAAAGTTATGAGTTATCAGACATATGGAGAGCAGCAACATCCCCAGGTGCAATACATACACCAAAGCAAAAACAATACATGGTGCTTTGTCCTTAATAGCTTAATATGCAGAATGTAGGATTGGCCCATTTCACCGTCACTCTCATGGACCCACTTTGGAGTCTTTAGGTCTGCCAGATAACAATACATAGTTCCCAGAGGGGGAATAAACTGACAGGGACATATGAAGAATTCCACTGACTTGGAAGGTGCAATTACCACCTCTCACTTTGGGGCTCCTTACAACAGTGGGAAAGCAAGCAAAGAGTTCCTTAACTGGGTGATGGAATACACTTTGATTACTCTGAAGAGCAAAGATGCTACTGCATTATAGGGGCAAAGGCAAGTGTATACTGAACCCAGGGGCATCTCTTGATGCTTGTATCCCAAGAGATTAGTACAAATGGTCAATTTTAGCAACACGAGCTCAAAAAGGGAAAGGCTAATAAGGGCATAGACAACTTGGAAACGAAGTTCTGGTTCACTCTACCAGGCAAGCAACCCAGATGAGACTTAAGTGCTGGCAGATGATGATGGAAATCTGGAGTAAGGATAGAAGATGATGAATATTTATTACAACCTCAAGGCAAGGTACAGCAGCAGTCATAAAAGTATTTATATTTTTAGGAGATTATAGCTGGCAGGGATTAGTTTTCCAACTTCACTCTTAGAGTGCCAGTAGATTGGAGGTATACAATTAGGCAACCTGGATTTTGTACTTCACCAGATTCTCCTGGACCTATATGACCCCACAATCACTACTTAAAGGCTTTTCCACCTGCTTAGTGGAGAGCCTCTTTCATCACTTTCATGGATACATCTCCTAACATTGCCAGCTGTCTCAGCCTCTCAGGATGATACTAGGCTTCTACATGGTCTCAGAGCAGGAGCCACCACAGCTTGGACAATCCAGGGCTACAACCCAGAGAAGCTATTGCTCCTCCAACCCCTTCTTGGTTTATATGATGTCCTGCATTATGGATGAGCAGATTTGACTTTTCTAATGGTTACCAAGAGGAGCTTAGTAACACACCTGCAGGCTTAGGGAATTAACGTTCTGTTAAGCTTGAACCAGTGTGATACAGTAAACAAGATTTTGTTAGATAATTCCTACCCATTTTCTTCTTCCCACATACTCTTCTGAGGTACAGTGGCTTCATGTAGCCTCTTAGAGGATGGTCTGTGAGATCAAACAAACAGCTACAGTTTCTTATGAAGCTGTGGCCAGCTTGATGATACAACCCATTACATTTATTTTCCTTTCTTTTTTCTGTATGTGTTTTCTTTTTTGCCTCAGTTCTTCCCCTGTCACATCCCTTGCTTCCCTGGGATTTCATTCTCCTCCCACCCCATCCTAAATGAAACATTAGACTTTAAGCTTTGTTGTAAGCTCCATAATCTAAGCAACATGGACCAAGATAAGGATGTTTAACGAATCTGTGCGTGCATGCAGTGATCATATATAAGAGTGAATCCTGGAAAGATGAAAGATTCTTGCGAACAGGAATAGGAGGTAAATTGTAAGGAAAATCACAAAGAGAAATGAGGGTGATGTGAATTGCATGAAATAGAAGAAAACAGGAACATGAATATCATGAAGGAGGGAAATTACTCACCAGGTTTAAGAATTAAGCTTCCCTTGAGCTTTTTCTTAGGGACAAGGAAGGATAATGAATCTAGAATATGAAATGAAGCATGTCGTTGACAGAGAACAAATATGTACTCCCAGAAGAGAGCAGGCTGTCAGGAATCTGTCTTCCTTCTTTGCCTTTGATTTTTTAAAAGAATCCAGTGCAGATATTTATATTAAGATCAACACTGTTAAATATTGCGATAAAACAAAAACATTGGTGTGGCTTTGGTTATTTACTTGTAAAGGGAACAAGAAGCAAACAATATAAAGGAAGTCAAAGAATAATTACCATACAATGGCCTTGTGGTCTTGGCTCTTTTAGGGTTTTTGTTTGTTTGTCCATTTGTTGTTTTTTACAAGTCTGTTGGATCCTGGTTTAGAGACAACATTAAGTTAATTTCCAAAGTTTTCTTTGGCCAAATCAAGTTGAAAACTTCTCTAGGGTCAGAGTGCAAATATAAAAGTCTATATCTTCAAAAAAAGAAAAAAGTCTATATCTTCTATATTAGTGATTTTCAAACTTTAGTGTAGGTATCTAAATCATGGGTTTACTAAAACCTAGATTGCTGGGTCCCACATCCAGAGTTTCTAACTCAGTGGTTCTGAGATAGTGCTGAGAGTTTGAAATTCTAAAAAGTATCTAGGAGATATGGATATTGCCAAACTGGGGACCAAATATTGGAGGAGTGATATTATATATGAGTCTAAGACATTTTAAGATCTATGACTGCAAGGAAAACTGTAAGGAATTCTCTTACTGAATATCTGTGAGAGGCTGTCGGAGGAACAGATGTGAAGTTTAGAATCAAGACTTGCTGGAGAGATTGGCATTGGAGTGCTAAAAATTATTACCCACTTAGCTTCTTTGAACATTTGAAAAAATTTTTAAATAGGTGTTTCATAAATAGTTAGTAGTTGCATCATAATTCTGTATGTAAAAGGTCCATCCTACAGCAATTTTTTTCTGCTACATACGCATAAAGTAAATCTTTCTGGAGAACTTTCTAGGTAGATTAGCTTCCATACCTTTTTTATTTTTATTTATTTTTTTTTCATACCTTTTTTAAAAACAACTTTGAGTATAATCAATAGAATAAACTGCAGATATTTAATGTATACAATTTGAGTTCAGAGAAATGCTTATACTGCGAAATTATCACCACAAGGTAATAGACATATCTATCTTCTGACTTCCTTCTGTTCCATGGAGGCAAAAAAATGCTGAAGCCTGTATGTACCTCTTATTCTTTTTCTTAAGGCAAATCTGATGCCCTCAAGCATTTCTCTGAATATCTTTTGTAAGGAATCAAAGAGGCATTGAAAAATTGCTGTTTGGAATTTATCAAATCAAAGCAATAACAGCTGTATCATAGGGTAGAATTTGTCTTAAAATATAGGCTAAATAGATTATGAGACAAATAGGTTTTTTTCTGTGATTCAAGGGAGTTAGATAAAAATGGACTAGACCAAAGGTGTATATCTTGGCTGCATATTCCAGCTTTTAAAAGCCCAACTCCTGGCCTTATTCCAGATCAATTATTGTAAATCAGTCTGGAGACAAGACTCAGGCATCAGAGTCTTTTAATATTCCCAGGTGATTCCTGTGAGCAGACAGTTTGAGAACCAGTTGTCTAAAAAGAAAACAGGTTCTTCTCACAGAAAGTGTTATTCAGTCTGTTTCCAGCAGCACCAGAGTGCCATTTTGCATGAAGCAAAACAATCTTTGGCTCTTTCTGAAAAGACAATTTGTGTTTTCTTAAATTAAAACAGCTTCACTAAATTTATTAAGACACTTGAAAAATGCCGAGAGTGCATTTTCATTTCATAATGACCCATAGTAAGTGGAAAGATCTATTTGAGAGATTGGGACTGGGAAATGGTGAGGCTCCATGCTTTGTCTTTTAGGAATTCCTAGGAATTGAGGGATAAAAGAAGTAATGGAGGAAAAGTCATGAGAAAGGAGAAATCAGTGGGGCTTCGGAGGAACAGGCCCTTGAACGGACTGTCTAGTTGGAGTGAATGATAATGCAGCAAATGGCCAGGACATTTGGGCATTGGTAAATTGCACAGGAACCCTGTTGAAACTGAGTCATCAGCACCCACTGCCAAACCCCTAATTTCAAGGCACCTTACATTGCCTGGGCTCTGGGGCTGAAAAACCATCTGAGAAGGACTTGTTATCAGAGCAGCCGTCACTTCAGCTAAAGACCTCTGGGCAAAAGTGATGCATGTTCATACCTTTGGCTTTCCTGTAGTCCACATCCAACTTCCTTGCTATGAATGCTCCCATCGAAAACTCTCAGATTCTATTTCCTGGAAAGAGAAAATGGGTCTTTGACTTAACTGAGGGGTTGTAACGATGGAAGAGAGAGCCCAGCACCTTTACTTCAAGCCACCTGTGATGGATGAAGGCAGCATGAGAATCCCGAAACCAGGCAAAATCAAAGCACAGTCATTCTCATTTTCCCTTTGTAACCCCTCTGCCTTCCAAAGAAGAAAGCTCTGACATAGATTATTGGCTAGGTGATATATGGGAGAGTTCCTGAGTGAAAGGATAGAAAATCAAGGATCTTAGTTTAAGCCAAAAGTTAGACTCCAAAAACAATACCCCAAAGATGGAAGGGGGAAGGGAAGACTAGTGCTGGGAGATCCAGGATGGGGACATGGCTAAAGCCATTGTGCCTGGTGAGGCTGCATAGAGGGAACTAGGGTTGGTGACGTGGTTGACTTCCAAAAAGGAACATTGTGTCAGAAGAAAGATGTTTACAGGTACAAAGGACACTATTTCCTGGGTGTCCTACCATTTGAGGCAGTATTGTGCTCTCTCCTCTTTTTCTTCATAGTGAAACCTGATATGACAAAGGACTTCAGTCATTAATATGTGGTGGGTGTTTCATCTCAAATTGTTGGTTCTCTAAAGATTATATGCGTTTCCATGCCTATCCTCAAATTATAGAAGGAAGGCTTCTTTTGGTTTAAAGCAATTTTAGCTGCCAAAATGAGTTATCAGTGAATTCTGAAAAGAAAGAAATTTCCCCAAATGTTCCGTATTATATCACTTAGGAACTTGTATGTGTTAATTTTTAATTTTTATTTATTTGTTTATTTATTTTTACTTTTTGGCTGCATTGGGTCTTCTTGCTGCGCCCGGGCTTTCTCTAGCTTCGGTGAGCGGGGCTACTCCTCATTGCGGTGCGCAGGCTTCTCATTGCGGTGGCTTCTCTTGTTGCGGAGCACGGGCTCTAGGCGCATGGGCTTCAGTAGTTGTGGCATGCGGGCTCTAGAGCGCAGGCTCAGTAGTTGTGGTGCACGGGCTTAGTTGCTCCGCGGCTTGTGGGATCTTCCCGGACCAGGGCTCGAACCCGTGTCCCCTGCATTGGCAGGCGGATTCTCAACCACTGCACCACCAGGGAAGCCCTGTGTTAATTTTTTTGAAGAAACATTATTGTTATATATAAAGAAGATTCATAGCTTCAAGATTATATGTAGAAAATATAATAGAGCAAATAGGAAGGAGCGAAACCATAAGCAAAGCATTGCGTCAATTAAAATCTATAGGAAATGGAGCCTTAAGAAAGGAATGTGAAGGATAAGAATAAGTCACTTCTGAATTACATTTGCAGTAAGTAGAATAAGAAAAGAGATGGGCTGATGTTATGCTAATACATCACAGAAAGAAAACCTCATCTCATGTCACTTAAGGCTTTTTTCTTTTCTTTTTTTTAACCCACCACGTAGAATGATTTTTAAAGCGAAAATTGATGAACAAACATATGAATTAAAGAAAAATTCCAGACCACGAGTTGCTAAAGTGTTTCAAGGAGAACAGTTCCCTTTCCTCTCCTGGTGTTCTGCTGTCAGATTAAAATGCCCCTAAGAATTAAGTGTGAGAATTACTCCAAAAATCAAATTCATCTATAAAAAAATTTTGCTTTATAGAGTAATATGTAATGATGTAATGAAAAGAGTTTTAAAGTTCTCTGAAGAATCAGAAAAATGTGGAAATTTGCCCGAAGGTTAGATATGTATACATACATTTCCAGTTTTCAGTTTGGGAAAGAGAAGAAATTACAGGATCTATTGTCCTGTTAGAGTAATACCATTAGAAAGCCAGCCATTATTGTGGATAAATAATAGAATTTTAAACTACTGGACTTTTGAAAGTGAGCCCTAATCACAGGAATCTTGCGTAGGTTCACTAAGAATAAATTATGAAAAGTCAAAAGTTTTTGAAAGAACTAGGCTAATAAATTGCAGAATATATATCTGGATTTCAAAAAGTATTAGAATGTCCTATTCTCCTCCTAGGGGAAAAAAGAATAGGAAAACTATAGTTAAATTATCCTGTATTTAAGTGATTTATAACTGGCTGGTTTATCATGGCTAAAACGCTGCTTATAAATGATTTGGCCTGGCTGCAGCAGAAAAACAACCTGGAGGCATTTCCACCGGCCTGTGAGTTCAGTACTTCCCTCTTCATTTATGTCAGTACTTTGGGTGAAATCTTAAAAGGTTTGTTCCTTGCGTGTACACATGACAGTATTTGGTGTGAAATAGGCTATGTCCCATGGCAGCATAGAAATCCAAAAAAACTTGGAAGTTGGAAAGGTGAAATGCACCTACACATACTCCTATTTGTATTTATTTTTTAATGCTACAGAGAGACAGGTTACACACACACTAAGAACTATTTTAAGGGTAGAATTGATTGCTCTGAGAGGCAGTGCTTTCCTCTGGCATTTGTTGGAATATAATTGGGTTAAAGCCAGCTAGTGGCTGATAATGAGAAAAATCAAGGACTAACAACATGGCTTAACTAGCAGGCTTTAAGGAATCTTCCAATTCTGTTAATGTTCAATATTTCTGAAGTGCCTACCATGAGTAGGTCATTACTTCCAGCCTTGTAGTGGATTCAGACGAGCACAGAGCCTTGGCCTTTATCTCTCCCTCATGCTGTTCCATGAGGATGCCCTGTCAGCTCTGCCTTCACAGGACACCCAGCATCTGACCACTGCTCAGCATCTCCCCCGTCACCAACCTGGTCTGAGCTCATCTCTGGTCTGAACTCCTGAGTTCTTGTCCCTGAACAGAGCCCCCCACCTCTTCCACACCCCCTTCCATCTGATCTCAACAAGGCAGCTTCCGGACTGTTCTTCAAACATTCCAGGCAAGCTCCCGACTCAGGACTTTGGCTTTTGCTTTACCTGAAATGCTCTTCTGCCAGATGCCTGCCCAGCTCCTTGATCCCTTCCCTCACGTCTCTACTCCAAAATCCCATCTCTCTAGTTCGACTTCCCTGGCCACCCGAACTTAAAAGTCACCTCTCCGCACTGACACGTCACAGCTCCCTCTTTGTTTTTTTGTTTTTTCTCTTTAGCACTAATCACTACCTGGTATACTATAGATATTATTTTAAAATCTTATTTGTGTGTATTCCCACCAGCATGTAAGCACCATGATTTTTATCTGTTTTTATTTTCTGTTGTATTCCCAGTGTTCAGAACAGTGCCCTGCACGGAGTTGGCAATCAATACACGATTGTCAAAGGAATGGAAGAAATGATAAAAGTCCATAATGGCCCTCATCAAAAAGTTTGCAAATAATAAATGCTGGAAAGGGTGTGGAGAAAAGGGAACCCTCCTACACTGTTATTGGGAATGTAAATTGGTGCAGCCATTATGGAGAACAGTATGGAGGTCCCTTAAACTAAAAATAGTTACCATATGATCCAACAGTCCCATTCCTGGGCATATATCCAGAGAAAGCCATAATTTGAAAAGATACATGTACTGCAATGTTCATAGCACTATTTACAGTAGCCAAGACATGAAAGCAACCTAAGTGTCCCTTGACAAATGAATGGATAAAGAAGATGTGGTATATGTGTATGTGTGTGTGTGTATATATATATACACACACACACACACACACACACACACACACACACACACACACAGTGGAATATTACTCAGCCATAAAAAAGAATGGAATAATGCCATTTGCAGCAACATGGATGGACCTAGAGATTATCATGCTAAGTGAAGTAAGTCAGACAGAGAAAGACAAATATCATATCACTTATGTGTGGAATCTTAAAAAAATGAACTTATTTATAAAACAGGAACAAACTCACAGACATAGAAAACAAACTTATGGGGGTGGGGGGAGGGATAAATTTGAAATTTGGGATTAACAGATACACAGTACTATATATAAAATAGTAAACAACTAGGACCTACCTTATAGCACAGGGAACTATATTTAATATCTTGTAATAACCTATAATGGAAAAGAATCTGAAAAAGGACACATTACATATGTATGTAATTGAATCACTTTGCTGTACACCAGAAACTAACACAACATTGTAAATCAACTATACTTCAAAAAAAAAAAAAGTCCATAATGGAACCACTCATATTCATTAAGCACTGGTTCAGGGTCTGGCACAGTGCTAAGCACTTCGCATGCTAATGTGTCCCTGAGTCCTTGTGACAACTGAGCCCCAGGTAACAGGTGAAGAAACCGAGGTTCAGAGAAGTCAAGTAAGTTGTCCTAGGTCCCACAGCTGGTCAGTGCTGGGCCAAGATAACGTTCAAGGGTTCACAGCGCCACCATTGCCCAACTCACTAAATCAAAAGTGTATCCCATCTCACTCTTCTCATCGTCCTCAGCTTGATCAGAGGGGTGAGGCACGTGTCGCCCAGGGAGAGCAGAACTGCTGACTGTGATTCTTTTACGGAGGGAGGGATTGAAGGTATTTGCTAGGTGGATTTGGTAGATTTTACTTTGTGCTGCATCTCAGGAAGGTCAGAACCTCCAGGTTGCCATGGTAACGAGAGCAGCTGCTCCTAAACTCATTTCCTGTCTAGTAATGATCCCTTCTTTAGTTTAAGTTGGAAACAAATCTGGTAATTTATGATATGGCTGTCATTAATGCTGCTGATTCTATTTACACCTAAGTCTGATTTTTTTTCTTTTTCGTTTTGAAAGTTAGTTAACCACATTACAGAAAATTTGGAAAAGATAAAATTCGTAATCACACAACCCAACACAACCTCATTGTCAGGGTTTTTTTTTTATTATTGAAATATAATTCATATGCCATAAAAATCATGATTTTAAAGTATACAATTGAGCAATTTTTAGTATATTCAAAGTATATATACAAGGTTCTGCAGTCATCACCATTATCTAATTCCAGAACATTTTCACCACCTCAATGAGAAACTGTGTTCATTAGCAGCCACTCCCCATTCCCCACTTCTCACAGCCCCTGGCAACCACGAATCTACTTTCTGTATCTACAGATTTATCTATTCTGAACATTTGATTGAATGGACTGGCTTCTTTCACTTAGCATAATATTTTAATGGTTCATTCATATTTTAGCATGTGTCAGTACTTCATTCCTTTTAATTGTCAGATAATATTCCATTATATGGATGTACCACATCTTGTCTATCCACTCATCAGTTGATGGAAATTTTGGTTCTGCCATTCATTCTGATGTTTATTTTTCAGAGAGCAATTCTGACTCCACCATCTTTTAGCACTTTAGCACTGAAAAAATGTCTTAAATGTTTATGAGATAAAACAAACCTCTTAAACTCTCAATTATACTAATAATCTCTATTTCATAAGGTTTTCTTTTTAACTTTCCTTTTTTGTTGTTTTTATTTTTGAGGATTAATGAAATAAAGTATGCATATAGTCTTGTATGTAGGGGCTTCCTAGGAATATTTGTATCTCCCCAGAAGTTGCCTTCTTTTTTATTATGTTGTTCCCTGCCCTGCTCTCCTACAGGTAGCACTACGTCTAATAAGCACTCTTAGAGGTACATTTAAATTTTTTTAATTTTCAGAAAATAATGTGTAACCAATAGAAGGATAACACTGATAGACAGAGCTGAAAGTCTTCTCATGACTTTGACTAACCCAAATGACAATCTCTTATAAAATCTCTGCCTCTCTGCATTGTCAGTGTTAACACAGGGCGTCTGAAAACACCAGCTGAAGTTCATGAGCCAGTCTCACCTACCTACCCTACACTCAGAATCACCATTCCCAGAACTTACTTACATATACAAGTATCTCATGTCCTCTACTCTGTGTTCAATCTCCTCAAAACTCTGAAAGCTCTGTCTCTTATTAGCTGTGTGAACTTCAATGTCTTTGTTTCCTCAGCTGTAAAATACAGATGATAACAGATGTAAGTTCATAACTGTAATTGTTAGGATTAAGTGAGATAATGCCTGAAGGTGCTCCGCAACACAGCTGACAGACTGACTGTTCCAGGAATGAACACCTGAGGCCTCAGGAGAAAATAGAAATATTCGACCCATTTCTATTCTTTTTTAAAAAATTGAAGTATAGTTGATTTACAATATTGTGATAGTTTCAGGCGTACACCATAGTGATTCAGTTATTTTTTTCTGATTATTTTCCATTATAGGTCATTACAAGATACTGAATATAGTTCACTGTGCTATACAGTAGGTCATTGTTGTTTATCTATTTTATGTATAGTAGTTTGTATCTGTTAACCCCGCACTCCTAATTTGTCTCTCCCCCCTACCTTTCCCCTTTGATAGTCATTAATTTGTCTTCTATGCCTGTAAGTCTGTTTCTGTTTTGTATATAGATTCATTTGTATTATTTTTTAGATTCCACATATGTGATATTATACAGTATTTGTCTTTCTCTGTCGGACTTACTTCGCTAAGTATAATATTCTCTAGGTCCATCCATGTTGCTGCAAATGACATTATTTCATTCTTTTTTATGTCAGAGTACTGTTCCATTGTATATATATACCACATATTCTTTATCCATTCATCTGTCGATGGACATTTACATTGCTTCCATGTTTTGGCTATTGTAAATAGTGCTGCAATGAACATTGGGGTGCATGCATCTTTTCGAATTAGAGTTTTCGTCTTTTCTGGATATATGCCCAGGAGTGGGATGGCTGGATCATATGGTAGCTCTGTTTTTTAGGTTTTTTTAGGAACCTCTTACCATTTTCCACAGTTGCTGCACCAATTTACATTCTCACCAACAGTGTGCCCTTTTCTCCACACCCTCTCCAGCATTTATTATTTGTAGACTTTTTGATGGTAGGCATTCTGACTGGTGTGAGGTGATACCTCATTGTGGTTTTGATTTGCATTTCTCTAATAATTAGTGACGTTGAGCATCTTTCCATGTGCCTGTTGGCCATCTATATGTCTTCTTTGGAGGAATGTCTATTTAGCTCTTCTGCCCATTTTTTGATTGTTTGGTTTTTTCAGTAATGTATTGTATGAGCTCTTTGTATATTTTGGATATTAAGCCTCTGTTGGTCACATCATTTGCAAATATTTTCTCCCTTTCTGTAGGTTGTCTTTTCATTTTGTTGATGCCATTTCTATTCTTATTGTTCTTAACAGAAAGCAGATAATTTCCTGCCAAGCCTTTGGACCATTCTCCAATTTTCAGTCTCTGTAATAATTTTCCCTATTGCCCCATCACTACCACTGCACCCATGCATGCACACACACATACTACTTGGCATCATATTTGATACTATTTGATATTTTCCTGTAATATAAGTTAGATTTTTGCATTAAGAAACTTTATTCCTATTCTTATATAACCAGCCATCTATTTTTAATATTTAGTTTATGATTGTTTTACTTTAATAAATGTTACTATGATGAACAAACCTGTAGCTAAAGTTTGTGCATGTTCATTATTATCTGCTGAGACTAAATAGCCAGATTTTAAATTTCTTAATCAAAGGGCACATATTATTTTAAGTTTTCTGATAACACATTGTTGAATTGCCTTTCAGAGAGTTTGTATCAATGATCAGCAAATAAGACATTTCATCATCTTTCTCATTCATCACCCACCACAGGGAGCAATAAAATATTTGCTATTTTTATAGGCAGAAATAATCTAATTGTTAAATTATTCTGACATGCTTTATAACTAAGAGTTAACATAACTTTATACTCTGATTGAACTTTTGCATTTACTCTGCCAGGAATTGCCTGTACATTTTGAAATTCATTTCTCAACTGGAATATTTTCTCTCTTTTTTCTAATGGATGTTAAAGATACTGAATACTGAACTCTTTCTAGGATACCATTCTGGCATTTCTAGAAGCATCAGAGAATTAATAAGCTGGGGATTGATTGACTGTCTTCTTTCTAGGGATTGTCAATAAGCTGTTCGCAGGACAAGGTAGGGTATGTGTAAAGCACTAGCTGGTCAACGATTCTAGATCTGGAAAGAAAATGCTTGTTAACAACACAAAGCAATTTTGTGAGTGAACTTGCGAGTGAATTTGGCCTTTACTGTCTTATACTAAAAATACTTATTAAATGCCTTGTTGCTTGCCATGTGCTTTTCTTGGCACTGGTTATCTTTGAGAAGGTCAGCCAAGTTTCTTCCCTTTTTTAAGCTTAATTCTGGTAGATACTCACAGTCCTCAGTGCTCACATACTTTTTGTTCCATATCCTGCCCTGGTTTATGACATCCCTCTGCCTTGGGTCCCATCCTCATAGGATATTTATTTATGATCTAGAACTCAACACCTAATCCAAACTAACATGCTTAAGAGTGTTACCATTTCAGAAACACTCCATTCAGCAAACATTTATTGGGCCCCTGTTGTATGCCAGTCTCTGTATTAACCCCTCTCTATACCATATGTTCATTTTCATATGGCCATCAAGAAAATAGTACTTTAAACCCGAAAGATATCAGTTGAATAATTAAGACAGGCTGGTAAAATAAATATTCAGATCAGGCAGGGAGGCGGGTAGAGTAGGGTAAACTTCTTAAAATTGTTTTTTAAGCCTCATTAACTGGCATTACTCTATTTCACAGTGGGTTTGAGAACCCCTGATGCCATATGTCTTTTTGAGCTGGAAGGCATAATGGCTACGATCAATAACAGAAAATGAAATGATCATTTCCAAAGTCAAAGAAGGTCATGTCATTCCAAAACAAACAGGAGCTCCAAAACATTCAAATGGCATTTGTTTAAACTATAATGCTTACCCAATGTACAAAAAAGACAGTTGGTGCCAGTGAGGTTATTAATCCTGCTCGCTTGAGATATTAACTTGAGGAATCATACTGTTACCAATCAAGTATCCATCTTGAAAATATCTCCCCTGTGTTGAAATTGGTGGCATATAACACTGCAGGCTAAACTAATTCTCTTGCCATCTGAAGTTCTAAAACCCACCGTACATTAAAAATTCTATCCCAGCTTCCATCCTCATGTAAGATTTGATGGGGGGGGGGGGCAGCACATAAATGGAGTGTTCACTCCATAAGTTCCGATGTTAATAGGATAAAATCACTCTAGGTAAATAAAAGTAATTGTGCTCTCTTATAATTGATGCTCAAGAGCTACCAACTTCTTTCATATGGTGAGACTGTAATAAGTTAGTGTTGCTTTCAACTTGTGTGGGATGCTCTCCTGAGAATGAATAATTATTTGACATTCAAAGGTTTTTTGTTTTGTTTTGTTTTGTTTGCCATTTAACCTCTGTCTGTCTAACTAGTTCCATAAGAGAATTAAGCCAGGAATGTTGGTGTGCAATTATCAGACCCAATTTCCCTTAAAGCTAAAGAAGTATCCTTGGGTTCCTGACTGGCCTCCTCATCTTCACTGTGGTGGACTGCATCACAGACATTTTAAAATAGTGCCTTGGAACTCCTTCCTGGAGGTGAAGAACAAAGGTTAAGGTTATTAATTACTGATTCAATTTTTAAATTTGATATAGGCCTATTCAGATTGTTGATTTCTTCTTGTGCAAGTTTTGGCAGATTGTGTCTTTCAGTGAATTGGTATAGTTCATCTGTGTTATCAAATTAATGGGCATAAGGTTATTAATCGTATTCATTCATTACCCTTTTAAGAACCATGAGTTCTATAGTAATGTCCTTCCTTTGATCTCTGGTATAGTAATTTGTGTCCTCTCTTTTTTTCTTAACTTTTTTGGCAGAGTAAGTATCAATTTTATCAGTCTTTTTAATGATCAGATTTTGGTTTAGCTGAATTTCTCTCTTGATTTTTTTCTTTTAAATTCGATTGATTTCTGCTCTAGGTTTTATTATTTCTTTTCTTCTTACTTTGGGTTTAGTTTGCTATTATTTTCCTAGGGTCTTAAAATGGAGACATAATTATTGATTTGGTATCTATCTTCTTTTCTAGCATGTGAAGTCAATGCTATAAATTCCCCTCTTAACACTGCTTTCTGGGCATCCCACACATTTTGATAAGTTGTATTTTCATTTAGTTCAAAGTATCTTTGATTTCTATTGAGATTTCTTGTTTGACCCAAGTATTATTTAGAAATGTGTTGTTTAATCTCCAAATGTTTGGTGGTTTTCTTGTCTTTCTGTTTGCTTTCTAGTTTTATTCCTTTGTGGTCTGAGAGCAAACTTTGTATGATTTCTATTCCTTTAAATTTGGTAAGGTATGGGGTATTTTTTGGCCCAGAATATGGTCCATCTTGGTAAATGTTCCATGTGGGCTTGAGAAGAATGGGAATTCTGCTGTTGTTGGATGAGTAGTATATAGGTGTCAATTACATTCAATTTATTGATAGTGCTCTTGAATTCAAGTATTCCTTTCTAATTTCTGGCTGCTGGATCTATTTCTTTTTTTAAAAAATAAATTTATTTATTTTATTTTTATTTTATTTTTATTTTATTTTTGGCTGTGTTGGGTCTTTGTTGCTGTGCGCAGGCTTTCTCTAGTTGTGGCAAGTGGAGGCTACTCTTCGTTGCGGTGCACGGGCTTCTCATTGCAGAGGCTTCTCTTTGTTTCGGAGCACAGGCTCTAGGTGCGCGGGCTTCAATAGTTGTGGCACATGGGATTAGTAGTTGTGGCTCGCAGGCTCTAGGGCACAGGCTCAGTAGTTGTGGTGCATGGGCTTAGTTGCTCTGAGGCATGTGGGATCTTCCTAGACCAGGGCTTGAACCCGTGTCCCCTGCATTGGCAGGCGGATTCTTAACCACTGCACCACCAGGGAAGCCCAGATCTCTCTATTTCTGAAAGAGGGGTGTTAAAGTCTCCCACTATAAATTTGGATTCATCTATTTCTCTTTGTAATTCTAATTTTTCCTCACATATTTTGATGTTCTGTTGTTAGGCACATACACATTAAGAACTGTTAGGCCTTCTTGCAAAATTGACCCCCTTTTCATTATGTTGTGCCCCTCTATAACTTTCTCTGCTCTGAGATCTGCTCTGTCTGAAATTAATATAGCTACTGCCACTGTCATTTGATAAGTGTTAGTGTGGTATATATTTTTCTATTCTTTTCATCTATATGTCTTCACATTTAAAGTGAGTTTTTATAAGCAATATATATCTGACAGTCTCTGTCTTTTAATTGGTATATTTGGGCCATTAATGTTTAAAATGATTCTTGATATAGCTGGATCAATACCTACCATATTTGTTACTGTTTTCTATTTGTTGCCCTTTATTTCCTATTTTTGTCTTCCACTCTTTTCCTGTCTTTTGCGGTTTTAACTGAGCATTTTATATGATTCTTTTCTCTTTACTTAACATATGAATTATACTTCTTTACTGTTTTTAGTGGTTGCCCTGGAGTTTGCAATATGTATTTATAACTAATCCAGGTACATTTTCAAATAACACTATACTGCTTCACATGTGCAAGTACCTTATAAAAGCAAAATATTCTTAATTCCTCCCTCCAGTCTCTTGTATAATTGCAATCATTCATTTTACTTATACATAAGCATACATAACTATATAGACGTGTATGTATATATGCGTACATAATCGTATCTATTGCTGCTATTACTATTTTTAACAAATTATTTTCTGTTAGATAAATTAAAAATTTTAAAATTAAAGTTGTATTTTACCTTGAGGAGCTACCAAACTGTTTTCCATAGTGTTTGCATTATCTTACATTTCTACCAGCAATGCATAAGAGTTGGAATTTCTCTACAACCTTACCAACATTTGCAATTTTCCTTTTTTTTGATAATAGGCATCACAGTGAATGTGAGGTGGTATCTCATTGTGGTTTTGATTTGCATTTCCTTAATGACTAGTGATATTGAACATCTTTTCATGTGCTTATTGAAGCTTTGTATATCTTCTTTGGAGAAATGAAAATTATTGAAATCTTTTGTCCAGGTTTTAATTGGTCCTTTTTGTTGCTGTTGGTGAGTTGTAGGAATTCTTTATATATTCTGGATATTAATTTCTTATCAGATATATATGATTTGCAAACATTTTATCCCATTCTATGAGTTATCTTTTCACTCTCTTGATACTGTCCTTTGCTTCCCAAAGGACAGTTGTTAACTGTGATTAGTTGTTAACTGTGATTGAGTCCAATTTACTTCTTTATTTTAACCGTGCTTTGAGTGTCATATTCAAATAAATCTTTACCAAATCCAATATCATAAAGATTTTCTCTTATCTTCTTCTAGGAGTTTTATAGCTTTATCTCTTATATTTGGTTCTTTGTTCCATTTTGAGTCAATTTCTGTATATGAAGTAAGAGTCCCACTTCATTTTTTTTTTTTTTTTGCATGTGCATATCCAGTTTTCCCGGCACCATTTGGTTAAAAGACTGTCTTTTCCCTACTTAATGGTCTTAACAGCCTTATCAAAAATCATTTGACTCTATGTGAAAGGATTTATTTCTGGGTTTTCTGTTATATTCCATTGATACATATGTCTGTCTTTATGACAGTACCATACTATTTTGAGTACTATAGTTTTTTTTTTTTTGTAAGATTTGAAATTAGGAAATATGAATGCTCCAACTTTATTCTTGTTTTCCAACATTATTTTGGCTATTCAGGGTCTCGTGAGATTCCATATGAATTTTAGAATGAGTTTTCCTGTTTCTACCAAAAGTCATTGGGATTTTGATAATTATGTTAAATCTTTAGATCTCTTTGGGTCACATTGTCATCTTAATAATATTAAGTGTTCCAATCCATAAACACAGAATGTCTTTCCATTCATTTATGTCTTCCTCAGTTTATTTTTATTTATTTATTTATTTATTTATTTTTGTAGGTTTATTTTTATTTATTTTTTCTTATTAGTCATCCATTTTATACACATCAGTGTATACATGTCAATCCCAATCTCCCAATTTATCACACCACAACCCCCACCCACCCGCCGCTTTCCCCCCCTGGTGTCCATACGTTTTTTCTCTACTTTGGTGTCTCAATTTCTGTTCTGCAAATCAGTTCATGTGTACCATTTTCTAGGTTCCACATATATGCATTAATATATGATATTTGTTTTTCTATTTCTGACTTACTTCAGTCTCTATGACAGTCTCAAGATGCATCCACATCTCTACAAATGACCCAATTTCATTCCTTTTTATGGCTGAGTAATATTCCATTGTATATATGTACCACATCTTCTTTATCCATTCCTCCATTGATGGGCATTTAGGTTGCTTCCATGACCTAACTATTGTCAATAGTGCTGCAGTGAACATTGGGTTGCATGTATTTTTGTGAATTATGGTTTTCTCTGGATATATGCCCAGTAGTGGGGTTGCTGGGTCATATGGTAATTCCATTTTTAGTTCTTTAAGGAATCTCCATACTGTTCTTCATAGTGGCTGTATCAATTTACATTCCCACCAACAGTGCAAGAGGGTCCCCTTTTCTCCACACCCTCTCCAGCATTTGTTGTTTGTACATTTTCTGATAATGCCCATTCTACCTGGTATGAGGTGAAAGCTCATTGTAGTTTTGATTTGCATTTCTCTAATAATTAGTGATGTTGAGCAGCTTTTCATGTGCTTCTTGGCCATCTGTATGTCTTCTTTGGAGAAATGTCTATTTAGGTCTTCTGCCCGTTTTTGGATTGGGTTGCTTGTTTTTTTAACATTGAGCTGCATGAGCTGTTTGTATATTTTGGAGATTAATCCTTTGTCCAATGATTCATTTGCAAATATTTTCTCCCATTCTGAGGGTTGTCTTTTGGTCTTGTTTATGGTTTCCTTTGCTGTGCAAAAGCTTTTAAGTTTCATTAGGTCCCAGTTGTTTATCTTTGTTTTTATTTCCATTACTCTAGGAGGTGGATCAAAAAAGATCTTGCTGTGATTTACATCAAAGAGTGTTCTTCGTGTGTTTTCCTCTAAGAGTTTTACAGTGTCCGGTCTTACATTTAGGTCTCTAATTCATTTTGAGTTTATTTTTGTGTATGGTGTTAGGGAATGTTCTAATTTCATTCTTTTACATGTAGCTGCACAGTTTTCCCAGCACCACTTATTGAAGAGACAGTCTTTTCTCCATTGTATATCCTTACCTCCTTTGTCATAGACTAGTTGACCATAGGTGCATGGGTTTATCTCTGGGCTTTGTCCTGTTCCATTGATCTATATTTCTGTTTTTGTGCCAGTACCATATTGTCTTGATTACTGTAGCTTTGTAGTATAGTCTGAAGTCAGGGAATCTGATTCCTCCAGCTCCATTTTTTTTCCCTCAAGACTGCTTTAGCTATTCGGGGTCTTTTGTGTCTCCATACAAATTTTAAGATTTTTTTGTTCTAGTTCTGTAAAAAATGCCATTGGTAATTTGATAGGGATTGCATTGAATCTGTAGATTGCTTTGAGTAGTATAGTCATTTTCACAATATTCTTCCAATACAAGAACATGGTATATCTCTCCATCTGTTTGTGTCATCTTTGATTTCTTTCATCAGTGTCTTATAGTTTTCTGCATACAGGTCTCTTGTGTCCCTAAGTAGGTTTATTCCTAGATATTTTATTCTTTTTGTTGCAATGGTATATGGGAGTGTTTCCTTAATTTCTCTTTCAGATTTTTCATCATTAGTGTATAGGAATGCAAGAGATTTCTGTGCATTAATTTTGTATCCTGCAATGTTACCAAATTCATTGATTAGCTCTAGTAGTTTTCTGGTGGCATCTTTAGGATTATCTATGTATATTACCATGTCATCTGCAAACAGTGACAGTTTTACTTCTTCTTTTCCAATTTGGATTCCTTTTATTTCTTTTTCTTCTCTGATTGCCGTGGCTAGGACTTCCAAACCTATCTTGAATAAGGGTGGTGAGAGTCGATATCCTTGTCTTGTTCCTGATCTTAGAGGAAATGCTTTCAGTTTTTCACCATTGAGAATGATGTTTGCTTTGGGTTTGTCGTATATGGCCTTTATTATGTTGAGGTAGGTTCCCTCTATGCCCACTTTCTGGAGAGTTTTTATCAGAAATGGGTGTTGAATTTTGTCAAAAGCTTTTTCTGCATCTATTGAGATGATCATATGGTGTTTCTCCTTCAATTTGTTAAAATGGTGTATCACATTGGTTGATTTGCATATATTGAAGAATCCTTGCATTCCTGAGATAAATCCCACTTGATCATGGTGTATGATCCTTTTAATGTGTTGTTGGATTCTGTTTGCTAGTATTTTGTTGATAATTTTTGCATCTATATTCATCAGTGATATTGGTCTGTAATTTTCTTCTTTTGTAGTATCTTTGTCTGGTTTTGGTATCAGGGTGATGGTGGCCTCATAGAATGAGTTTGGGAGTGTTCCTTCCTCTGCAATTTTTTGGAAGAATTTGAGAATGATGGGTTTTAGCTCTTCTCTAAATGTTTGATAGAATTCACCTGTGAAGCCATCTGGTCCTGGACTTTTGTTTGCTGGAAGATTTTTAATCACAGTTTCAATTTCATTACTTGTGATTGGTCTGTTCATATTTTCTATTTCTTCCTGGTTCAGTCTTGGAAGGTTATACCTTTCTAAGAATTTGTCCATTTCTTCCAGGTTGTCCATTTTATTGGCATAGAGTTGCTTGTAGTAGTCTCTTAGGGTGCTTTGTATTTCTGTGCTGTCTCTTGTAACTTCTCCTTTTTCATTTCTAATTTTATTGATTTGAGTCTTCTCCCTCTTTTTCTTGATGAGTCTGGCTAATGGTTTATCAATTTTGTTTGTCTTCTCAAAGAACCAGCTTTTAGTTTTATGGATCTTTGCTATTGTTTGCTTTTTTTCTATTTCATTTATTTCTGCTCTGATCTTTATGATTTCTTTCCTTATGCTAACTTTGGGTTTTGTTTGTTCTTCTTTCTCTAGTTACTTTAGGTGTAACGTTAGATTGGTTTTTTTTGGAATTTTTCTTGTTTCTTGAGGTAGTCTTGTATAGCTATAAACTTCACTCTTAGAACAGCTTTTGTTGCATCCCATAGGTTTTGGGTCGTCGTGTTTTCATTGTCATTTGTCTCTAGGTATTTTTTGATTTCCTCTTTGATTTCTTCAGTGATCTCTTGGTTATTTAGAAACGTATTGTTTAGCCTCCATGTGTTTGTGTTTTTTATGTTTTTTCCCTATAATTGATTTCTAATCTCATAGTGTTGTGGTCAGAAAAGATGCTTGGGGGCTTCCCTGGTGGCGCAGTTGTTGAGAATCTGCTTGCCAATGCAGGGGACATGGGTTCGAGCCCTGGTCTGGGAAGATCCCACATGCCGCGGAGCAACTGGGCCCGTGAACCACAACTACTGAGCCTGTGCGTCTGGAGCTTGTGCTCCGCAACAAGAGAGGCTGCGATAGTGAGAGATAGTGAGAGACCTGTGCATTGCGATGAAGAGTGACCCCCACTTGCCATGACTAGAGAAAGCCCTCGCAAAGAAACGAAGACCCAACACAGCCAAAAATAAATAATAAATAAAATTAAAAAAAAAAAAAGAAAAGATGCTTGATATGATTTCAATTTTCTTAAATTTACTGAGGCTTGATTTGTGACCCAAGATGTGATCTATCCTGGAGAATGTTCCGTGTGCACTTGAGAAGAAAGTGTAATCTGCTGTTTTTGGATGGAATGTCCTATAAATATCAATTAAATCTATCTGCTCTATTGTGTCATTTAAAGCTTGTGTTTCCTTATTAATTTTCTGTTTGCATGATCTGTCCATTGGTGTAAGTGAGGTGTTAAAGTCCCCCACTATTATTGTGTTACTGTTGATTTCCTCTTTTAGAGCTGTTAACAGTTGTCGTATGTACTGAGCTGCTTCTATGTTGGGTGCATATATATTTATAATTGTTATATCTTCTTCTTGGATTGATCCCCTGATCGTTACATAGTGTCCTTCCTTGTCTCTTGTAATATTCTTTATTTTAAAGTCTATTTTGTCTGATATGAGAATTGCTATTCCAGCTTTCTTTTGATTTCCATTTGCATGGAATATCTTTTCCCATACCCTCACGTTCAGTCTGTATGTGTCCCTAGGTCTGAAGTGGGTCTCTTATAGACAGCATGTATATGGGTCTTGTTTCTGTATCCATTCAGCAAGCCTTTGTCTTTTGGTTGGAGCATTTAATCCATTCACGTTTAAGGTAATTATCGATATGTATGTTCCTATGACCATTTTCTTAATTGTTTTGGGTTTGTTTTTGTAGGTCCTTTTCTTCTCTTGTGTTTCCCACTTAGAGAAGTTGCTTTAGCATTTGTTGTAAAGCTGGTTTGGTGGTGCTTAATTCTCTTAGCTTTTGATTGTCTCTAAAGCTTTTGATTTCTCCATTGAATCTGAATGAGATCCTTGCTGGGTAGATTAATCTTGGTTGTAGTTTCTTCCCTTTCATCACTTTAAGTATATCTTTCCACTCCCTTCTGGCTTGTAGAGCTTCTGCTGAGAAATCAGCTGTTAACCTTATGGGAGTTCCCTTGTATGTTATTTTTCGTTTCTCTTGTTGCTTTCAGTAATTTTTCTTTGTCTTTAATTTTTGCCAATTTGATTACTATGTGTCTTGGCATGTTTCTCCTTGGGTTTCTCCTGCCTGGGACTCTCTGCGCTTCCTGGACTTGGGTGGCTATTTCCTTTCCCATTTTAGGGAATTTTTCGACTATAATCTCTTCAAATATTTTCTCTGGTCCTTTCTCTCTCTCTTCTCCTTCTGGGACCCCTATAATGTGAGTGTTTTTGCGTTTAATCTTGTCCCAGAGGTCTCTCAGGCTGTCTTCATTTCTTTTCATTCTTTTTTCTTTAGTGTGTTCCACAGCAGTGAATTCCACCATTCTGTCTTCCAGGTCACTTATCCGTTCTTCTGCCTCAGTTATTCTGCTATTGATTCCTTCTAGTGTAGTTTTCATTTCAGTTATTGTATTGTTCATCTCTATTTGTTCTTTAATTCTTCTAGGTCTTTATTGAACATTTCTTGCGTCTTCTCGATCTTTGCCTCCATTCTTTTTGCAAGGTCCTGGATCATCTTCACTATCATTGTTCTGAATTCTCTTTCTGGAAGGTTGCCTATCTCCACTTCATTTAGTCGTTTTTCTGGGGTTTTATCTTGTTCCTGCATCTGGTACATAGCCCTCTGCCTTTTCATCTTGTCTATCTTTCTGTGAATGTGGTTTTTGTTCCACAGGCTGCAGAATTGTAGTTCTTCTTGCTTCTGCTGTCTGCCCTCTTGTGCATGAGGCTATCTAAGAGGCTTGTAGAAGTTTCCTGATGGGAGGGACTGGTGGTGGGTAGAGCTGGCTGGTGCTGTGGTGGGCAGAGTTCAGTAAAACTTTAATCCGCTTGTCTGCTGATGGGTTGGACTGGATTCCCTCCCTGTTGGTTGTTTGGCCTGATGCGACCCAAAACTGGAGCCTACCCACACTCTTTGGTGGGGCTAATGGCGTACTATGGGAGTGCTCACGCTAAGGAGTACTTCCCAGAACTTCTGCTGCCAGTGTCCTTGTCCCTTGGTGAGCCACAGCTTCCCCCCGCCTCTGCAGGAGGCCCTCCAACACTAGCAGGTATGTCTGGTTCAGTCTCCTATGGGGTCACTGCTCCTTCCCTTGGGTCCCGATGTGCACACTACTTTGTGTGTGCCCTTCAAGAGTGGAGTCTCTGTTTCCCCCAGTCCTACTGAAGTCCTGAAATCAAATCCCACTAGCCTTCAAAGTCTGATTCTCTAGGAATTCCTCCCCCCGTTGCTAGACCCCCCAGGTTGGTAAGCCTGACGTGGGGCTCAGAACCTTCACTGCAGTGGGTGGACTTCTGTGGTATAAGTGTTCTCCAGTTTGTGAATCACCCACCCAGCAGTTATGGGATTTGATTTTATTGTGATAGCGCCCCTCCTACCATCTTATTGTGGCTTCTCCTTTGTCTTTGCATGTGAGGTATCTTTTTTGGTGGGTTCCAGTGTCTTCCTGTTGATGATTGTTCAGCAGTTAGTTGTGATTCCAGTGTTCTCGAAAGAGGGAGTGAGAGCATGTCCTTCTACTTTGCCATCTTGCACCAATCGCCTTCCTCAGTTTCTTTCAGCAATATTTTGTAGTTTTCAGTAAATAAGTCTTCAGTTTCCTAGATTAAGTTTATTCCCAAGTATTTCATTCTGTGTTTTTTTTTTTTTTTTGACTGCTTTGGGTCTTTGTTGCTCCATGCAGGCTTTCTTTAGTTGCAGTGAGCGGGGGCTACTCTTCGTTGCAGTGTGCGGGCTTCTCAGTGTGGTGGCTTCTCTTGTTGCAGACCATGGGCCTTAGAGTGAGCAAGCTTCAGCAGTTGCAGTGCATGGGCTCTGTAGTTGTGGCTCTCAGGCTCAGTAGTTGTGGTGCACAGGCTTAGTTGCTCTGCAGCAGGTGGGATTGTCTCAGACCAGGGATTGAACCTGTGTCCCTGGCATTGGCAGGCAGATTCTTAACCAGTACACCACCAGGGAAGTCCTGTTTCATTCTTTTTGATGCTACTGTAAATGGAATTGTTTTCCTAGTTTACTTTTTGAATTATTTGTTGTTAGTGTATAGAAACACAACTAATTATTGTTTGTTGATTTTGTATTTTGCAACTTTACTGAACTTATTTATTAGCTATCATGCTTTTATTCATGGTATATTTAAGATTTTTTACATATAAGATTATGTCACTTGAAAAGAGAGAATTTTACTTCTTTCTTTACAATTTGCATGCCTTTTATCTTCTTGCCTTACTGCTGTGTCTAGAACTTCCAACTATATGTTGAATACAAGCGGCAAAAGTTGGCATATTTGTCTTGTTCCCAATCTTAAGGGAAATTTTTTCAGTTTTTCACTGTTAAGTATAATGTTAGCTGTCATTTTTTCCATATATAACCTTTCTCATGTTGAAGAAGTTTTTTTCTTCTATTCCTAGTTTTTGTTTTTGTTTTTTTTTAATCATAAAATGGTGCTGAATTTCATCAAATGTTTTTCTCAATCTACTGAGATTACCATGTGATTTTTTTTTTCTTTAACCTGTATTACATTGATTGAATTTTTAAAATTATTTATTTATTTTTGGCTGTGTTGGGTCTTCGTTTCTGTGCGAGGGCTTTCTCTAGTTGCGGCAAGCAGGGGCCACTCTTCATCACGGTGCGTGGGCCTCTCACTTTCGCAGCCTCTCTTGTTGCGGAGCACAGGCTCCAGATGTGCAGGCTCAGTAGCTGTGGCTCACGGGCCCAGTTGCTCCGTGGCATGTAGGATCTTCCCAGACCAGGGCTCAAACCCGTGTCCCCTGCATTGGCAGGCAGACTCTCAACCACTGCACCACCAGGGAAGCCCCATATTGATTGAATTTTGTACGGTGAACCATCCTTGCATTCTAGGAATAAATACTAATTGGTCATGCTGTATAATCCTTTTAGTATGCTACTGAATTCTTTTTGATAGTACTTGGTTAATGATTTTTGAATCAGTATTCTTAAAGGGATATTGGTCTGTAGTTTTATTTTCTTATAGTATCTTTGGTTGGCTTTATCAGGGTAATGTTATCTTCATAGAATGAGTTAGGAAGTGTTCCCTCCTCTCCAGGTTTTTAGAAGAATTTGAAAAGAATTGGTGTTAATTCTCCTTTAAATATTTAGTAGAATTCACCATTGAAGCCCTCTGTTCTGAGACTTTTATTTGTTGTGAGGTTTTCATTACTGATTCATTCTTTTTTACTCTTCAGTAGTTATTGGTCTATTCAGATTTTTCTGTTCTTTATGGTTCAGCTGTGGTAGTTGTGTTCCTCAGAATTTGTCCATTTAATCTAGATTATCCAATTTGCTTGTGTAAAATGGTTTACAGGTTTTTTTATAATTCTTCTTATTCTGTAAAATCAGTATTGATATTCCCACTCTCATTTATGATTTTAGTAATTTGAGTCTTCTCTCCCTTTTTCTTACTCAGTCTAGCTAAAGTTTGGTTAATTTTGGTGATCTTTTGAAAGAATTACTTTTTACTTTCATTGTTTTTCTCTATTGTTTTTCTATTCTTCATTTTATTTACCATCCCACTAATATTTATTGTTTCTTTCCTTATGCTACTTTTGGGTTTAGTTTGCTCTTCTTTTTCTAGTTCCTTAAAATGTAAGGTTAATTACTGATTTGAGATCTTTCTTCAGTTGTGTTTACAGCTAGAAATTTCCATCTTAGCACTGCTTTCACTGCATTCCATAAGTTTTTGTATATTTTGTTTTCTTTTTCATTTGTCTCCAGGTACTTTCCAGCTTCTCTTGTAATTTCTTTTTGTCTAATTGATTTTTTTAAGAGTAAGTTGTTTAATTTCCACTTATTAGTGAATTTTCCAGTTTTCCTTTGGTTACTGATTTTTTGTTTCACTTAATCGTGATCAGAAAAGATATTTTATATGATTTCAACCTTTTAAGATGTCAGTTTTGTGGCCTAATATATTGTGTGTCCTAGGGAATGTTCCATGTATACTTGAGAAAAATATATATTCTGCTGCTGTTGGGTGAAGTGGTCTGTATATGTCAAAAATAATAAAAACACTCAAAATTCAGAATTGTATCTCTATTTTTCTCTTGGGGACTCTCCTCTGCCCCCTCTTTATGCTAAATTTGTATTTCATGGTTGTTCTGAGCTATATTAAACATTTAGGAAATATCTAAACCTAATTCAATACTAGAGTATATTTGCCATTGCCAAACTAATAACCTGAGATTTGTGCTGTACAATTTCATGATATCCTGTGGGACTACTTCATAGCAGACATACATTTTCACTGAGAGTTTTCATCAGTGCTGAGTCAGTTTGTGTCTGATGTGCTGCTTATTTCTTAGCAGCGAGATTCTAAAGATTCTTACCTGCAGCACCTGAGTGTCATCAATGATAACGTAAGTTTTCAGAGAAGCTAGAAATGAGAATACTCTCTCCCATGATGCTGTTTAAGATCCTGAGGGAAGAACGAGCCTCAACTTGAGGTGCAATTCAAGAGACAACAAGGATTTTCCAGCTTAGCAGCTAGAATGGAAAGCTTGATTTTCCGAGATCAGGAGCTGGCATCACTGGGTGAACCATGGCATTATGTTTCCAAGGTGCATCAATGATGTGTTAGCAGTGCTCTGGCATTTGAGGGAGGAGAGGATTAAATGGCAAAAGGTCATATCATGACCCTCTGACTTGCAGAAGCAAATATGATTCATACTTCATATTATAAAGTTGAGTTCACTAAATTATATGTCATTAAATCCAGGTTCAGTTTACTGCAACCTTTGTAAACAGAGGAACTATGATCTTCCTATCAACAGCCAATGCCTAACAGACAAAGTATCATGATGAAGAATAGATTGTCCAGATGGCTCTATTTATGTTCTTTCTGGTGACTTCTTATTGTTGTACTTTTGATTCATACTTAAAAATACCAACCACATTTATTTTTCCAAGAACACAGCTGTTCTTTTCAGGTAGCCAATATTTTTTTCAGCCTTAATACAGTCAAGCTACTGTTATTTGACTTAGACTGATGTGCAAAAGGTTCCAGAAGGATGAAAACTAATAGGCATACAAAGGGCTTGAAACATGTAAGGGAATTCACATATTTCAAATCAGTCAGAACTTTGCAGCTGTCTGATCTTGGCAAATTCTTCAACTTTGCTGAATTTTCAGTCCTCTTTTTAAAAATTCCAGTTGTAAAATGCACCACATCTAAGTGCTATGAATTTTAAATTAAGATAAATAAAAAGTATATAACACTGTCTCAAAAAATATACATTTAATATTCACTCAGGAAATTTGTTTAAAATAGCAATTTCATGTTCTTACCCTGTTATAGGTTGAATGTTTGTATCTGCAGAAATTCACAAGATGGGGTCTTTGAGAGGTAATTAGGTTTAGATTACATCATGAAGGTGGGATCCTCATCACGGAATTAGTGCCCTTATAAGAAAAGGACAAGAGATATTCATAGTTATTCTACATGCCAAGGAAAGGCCATGTGAGCACATAGTGCAAGAAGGCAGTTATCTAAAATCTAGGAAGTGGGTTCTCACCAAACACTAACTCGGACAAGACCTTGATCCCCTGGACTTGGCAGCTTCCAGAACTATGAAAAATAATCTTCTGTTGTTTAAGCCAACCAGACTTCAGTATGTTGTTATAGCTGACTAAAACACCCCCACCCTCGGTATGTCTGGAACATGGCCCAGAAATCAGCATTTAATAAGATCCCTGGGAAACTTTAGTCTTATAACAATTAGGACATGTCACTTAATGTAGATAAACATAAATAACAATGATAATTTTTTAATTATAGAAAAAACAAATGAGCAGATATTATTTCAGTAGCTTGAAAAAACATAAGAACAGTTGCACAAGGCTAAATTAGTGTGACTACCTCTGGACTTGCTCATGTGCCTTTTCTTCATAATCGATTGGAGCTTCACAAAAAAGCCCAAAATATATAAATTGTGCCTTTCTAGAAATAGACTCTGTGCTAAGATTCTCTTGAAGAATCCAAATTATTTAGGATGAGCCATGTAAAATCACCTATATTTGAATCATTTTCACTTGGCAAATGGCAATTTTTTTCTTTAATTTTTTTAAACATCTTTATTGGAATATAATTGCTTTACAATGGTGTGTTAGTTTCTGCTTTATAACAAAGTGAATCAGCTATATGTATACATATATCCCCATATCTCCTCCCTCTTGCATCTCCTTCCCACCCTCCCTATCCCACCCCTCTAGGTGGTCACAAAGCACCGAGCTGATCTCCCTGTGCTATGTGGCTGCTTCCCAATAGCTATCTATTTTACATTTGGTAGTGTATATATGTCCATGCCACTCTCTCACTTTGTCCCAGCTTACCCTTCCCCCTCCCTGTGTCCTCAAGTCCATTCTCTACGTCTGTGTCTTTATTCCTGTCCTGCCCCTAGGTTCTTCAGAACCTTTTTTTTTTAGATCCATATATATGGGTTAGCATACAGTATTTATTTTTTCCCTTTCATCACTTTAAATATGTCCTGCCACTCCCTTCTGGCTTGCAGAATTTCTGCTGAAATATCAGCTGTTAACCTTATGGGGATTCCCTTGTATGTTATTTGTTGTTTCTCCCATGCTGATTTTTAATATTTTTTCTTGGTATTTAATTTTTGATAGTTTGATTAATATGTATCTTGGCGTGTTTCTCCTTGGATTTATCCTGTATGGGACTCTCTGTGCTTCCGGGACTTGATTGACTATTTCCTTTCCCCTATTAGGGAAGTTTTCAACTATAATCTCTTCAAATATTTTCTCAGTCCCTTTCTTTTTCTCTTCTTTTTCTGGACCCCTATAATTCGAATGTCGGTGAGTTTAATGTTGCCCCAGAAGTCTCTGAGACTGTCCTCAGTTCTTTTCATTCTTTTTTTCTTTATTCTGCTCTGCAGCAGTTATTTCCACTATTTTATCTTCCAGGTCACTTATCCGTTCTTCTACCTCAGTTATTCTGCTATTGATCCCTTCTAGAGTATTTTTAATTTCATTTATTGTGTTGTTTATCATTGCTTGTTTCCTCTTTCATTCTTCTAGGTCCTTGTTAAATGTTTCTTGCATTTTGTCTATTCTATTTCCAAGATTTTGGATCGTCTTTACTATCATTATTCTGAATTCTTTTTTCAGGTAGACTGCCTATTTCCTCTTCATTTGTTAGGTCTGGTGGGTTTTTGCCTTGCTCCTTCATCTGCTATGTGTTTCTCTGTCTTCTCATTTTGCTTATCTTACTGTGTTCGGGGTCTCCTTTTCGCAGGCTGCAGGTTCATCGTTCCCGTTGTTTTTGGTGTCTGCCCCCAGTGGCTAAGGTTGGTTCAGTGGGTTGTGTAGGCTTCCTGGTGGAGGGGACTGGTGCCTTTGTTCTGGTGGGTGGGGCTGGATCTTGTCTTTCTGGTGGGCAGGACAACATCTGGTGGTGTGTTTTGGGGTGTCTGTGACCTTTTTATGATTTTAGGCAGCCTCTCTGCTAATGGGTGGGGTTGTGTTCCTGTCTTGCTAGTTGTTTGGCATAGGTGTCCAGCACTGTAGCTTGCTCGTTGTTGAGTGGAGCTGTGTCTTAGTGTTGAGATGGAGATCTCTGGGAGAGCTTTCACCATTTGATATTATGTGGAGCTGGGAGTTCTCTGGTGGACCAATGTCCTGAACTCGGCTCTGCCACCTCAGAGGCACTGGCCTGACACCCGGTCAGAGCACCAAGACCCTGTCAGCCACAGGTCTCAGCAGAAAAGGGAGAAAAAAAGAAAGAAAGGAAAAAGATAAATAAAAGAAATACAGTTTTTAAAATAAAATTTTATAAAAAATTATTAAAAATAAAAAAAAGGAAAAAGAAAGAAAGAGCAACCAAACCAAAAAACAAATCCATCAGTGATAACAAGTGCTAAAAAGTATACTAAAACAAAAAAAAAAAGACCAAAAAGAAGGACAGACAGACCCTAGGACAAATGGTAAAAGCAAAGCTATACAGACCATATCACACACAAAAGCATACACATACACACTCACAAAAAGAGAAAAAGGAAAAACTATATATATCTATATATATCTATATATATATATATCTATATATCTATATATTAAGAAAGAAAAGGAAGAGAGCAACCAAATCAATAAACAAATCTACCAATGACAATAAACTCTAGATACTAAACTAAGATAAACATAAAACCAGAAACCTGTCAGTCACATAAAGCCAACCCCAAGTCTACAGTTGCTCTCAAAGTCCACCTCCTCCATTTGGGATGATTCGTTGTCTATTCAGGTATTCCACAGATGCAGGTACATCAAGTTGATTGTGGAGCTTTAATCCACTGCTCCTGAGGCTGCTGGGAGAGACTTCCCTTTCTCTTCTTTGTTCGCACAGCTCCTGGGGTTCAGCTTTGGGTTTGGACCCGCCTCTGCGTGTAGGTCGCCTGAGGGCGTCTGTTCTTCGCTCAGACAGGACGGGGGTTAAAGGAGCAGCTGCTTCCGGCGCTCTGGCTCACTCAGGCGGGGGTGGGGGGGTGGGGAGGGAGGGGTTCGTAGGCGGGGCGAGCCTGCGGCGGCAGAGGCCTGCGTGACGTTGCAGCAGCCTGAGGCGCGCCGTGTGTTCTCCTGGGGAAGTTGTCCCTGGATCACGGGACCCTGGCAGTGGCGGGCTGCACAGGCTCCCGGGAGGGGCGGTGTGGAGAGTGGCCTGTGCTCGCACACAGGCTTCTTGGTGGCGGCAGCAGCGGCCTTAGCATCTCATGTGTGTCTCTGGGGTCCGCGCTGACAGCCGCGGCTCGCGCCCATCTCTGGGGCCCCTTTAAGCGGCGCTCTGAATCCCCTCTCCTCGCGCACCAGGAAACAAAGAGGCAAGAAAAAGTCTCTTGCCTGTTCGGCAGCTCCAGACCTTTTCCCGGACTCTCTCCCGGCTAGCTGTGGTGCGCTAACCCCTTCAGGCTGTGTTCACGCCGCCAACCCCAGTCCTCTCCCTGGGATCCGACCGAAGCCCGAGCCTCAGCTCCCAGCCCCGCCTGCCCCGGCGGGTGAGCAGACAAGCCTCTCGGGCTGGTGAGTGCTGCTCGGCGCCGAGCCTCTGTGCGGGAATCTCTCCGCTTTGCCCTCCGCACCCCTGTGGCTGCGCTCTCCTCCGTGGCTCCGAAGCTTCCCCCCTCCGCCACCCGCAGTCTCCGCCCGCGAAGGGGTTCCTAGTGTGTGGGAACCTTTCCTCCTTCACAGCTCCCTCCCACTGGTGCAGGTCCCGTCCCTATTCTTTTGTCTCTGTTATTTCTTTTTTCTTTTGCCCTACCCAGGTACGTGGGGAGTTTCTTGCCTTTTGGGAGGTCTGGGGTCTTCTGCCCGCGTTCAGTAGGTGTTCTGTAGGAGTTGTTCCACGTGTAGTTGTATTTCTGATGTATTTGTGGGGAGGAAGGTGATCTCCATGTCTTACTCCTCCGCCATCTTGAAGGTCTCCCCGGCAATTTCTTATGGTTGAATCTAATAGCTTTTCATGTGTCTTCGAAGCTTTTAAAATATTTCCAACTCTACTAGTCTCCGAGATTCTTCAGAATACTGACTGTTTAAAAAGTATCAAAATGGACTATGCTAGAAATGTGAGATCCCAAGTTGGAAAACAATGAATTAAAGTAATTTGTAGGCCTGTGTGTGTTGGGGGTATGAATCATTTAATAACATAGGGTGCTTTTAAAATAAATTTTCCAAATGCCACTTGGACAGTCTTATTGCTTTGAGTCATGTGATGCTCAAACATTACTTAAACAGGTGCATTTTTATAGTTAGAAAAGGAGTAAGAATTGAAAACAACTCTCTACATGGCAGTTTTCAACCTAGGCCATGGTTAGTCAGCCATGGATTCCCTTCTATGTCTGTAAAATATGACATAATTCTCATCTTTTCCTTTTCCTTTTCTCACATGCAACCGGATTCCTTAAGATAGTTTCTTCCCTTTTTTTCCTACACAGGTGCAGGAAAACAATCTATTCCTCTATGAGTGCCACATCTCAGCCGTTTTACTTTGAACGTCTGTGGAAATAAACAGGAACTGATTCCATGTGGACTCAGGTAATCACAGCTTCCTCCTGGGAGCTAACTGTCTCTCTACCCCATCTTGTTCAACCAGATAGCACTTTCCTTGCTGACAGAGTTTTGTGAATCCCCATCCCTGGTGCCAGCTACTGATGTAAGATCAGACTCTCTTCAGGTAGAGACATCAATGCCCTTGATGTGCCCCCTCCCTTCCAGATTCTCTCACACACATTTGCTCAGCTGTCAGCCAGCAGTAAGGCTTGTGTCCCTAGTTACCATCCACTGCCTGGGTAGTTCAAAATGCCCAGCTTTCTCCTCTCCCCAACTAGCTCAGCAGACCTCCTATAGAGCTTACCTAGGAATCTTTTATTTCTGGTTATAAGCATGAGAAAAGATTTGACTTACTGGGGGAAAAGAATGAGAAGCATAAAATGGTAGAATCAGTAAGAACTTGACAATTCATGAATATTCACTAATGCAAAGTGGGGGTAAGTATCTAACACAGACCCCTCTCCTGCTATATAGTGTTTGCTTTACCTGTGTTTTGTGAATTTTTCATGACATTATGAGGTTGCTATGTTCATACTGGTTTTACAGATGAAGAATCTGGGGCTTAGAATGCTAAGTATCAAACGGACATGAGGAAACAATTTTGAGGTCATTGATTTGTTTATTATCTGGATGGTGATAATGGCCTTATGGATATACACATGTGCCTAGATTTATCAAACTATATGTTTTAAACACCTGCAGTTTATTTTATGTCAACTACACCTCACTGAAGCTGGAAAAAACAAACAGAATGCTACATAACCTGTCTAGGACAACACAAACAGAACAGTACTTCTACCGTCTCACCTCTGAAACCTAGGTTCTTACTCAGCAAGCCTTGCAGCAGAACACTGGGGGAAGACGTCACAGCCTAGCTGGGAGGAAAGGAGATGGAGTGAAGAGGAAGATGCTCACGCATTTTGGTTTCCTTAGAATATTAGCACCTCCTCCTGACCTGCAAACCAACTTCAGGAGAAATTGAAGCCCAAACTTTGGTATTCTAAGTTGCCCAGGTGGATCTCCTGTGTCGTTTGTTTCTGGGGTAGAGATGCTGGCAGCCTTGGCCTGTTCACCCCCAATAAGATCTCTTCTCAAAGAGAAAAATCTGTGCCACAGCCACAGATCACAGCTCTAGTATGGAGGCAGCTGTGAGTCCAAGGAGGTTGGGATGACTGTCAGCCTTGGAAGAAGGAGAAATAGTGCAAACTCAAAACCGCTAAGCAGTGGTCTCTGTTGGGGCTCAGTTTGTTAATGTCCCTTCACAGTTGTATCCCCCTAGCACTCATGGTGTGTAGTAGACGCTCATAATTAATTTGAAATAAATAATCCAGTGAATCACCAGTTCTAAAAAATTAAATCCAAGTGGCTCTGTTACCATTAGATTTATATGGAAAAGTTACAACACTATAGATATGATACAGTAGTTATTTTGGGAAAGGTAGAGATAAATATCTAAAATTAAAGTGTGAAAGTGATCTAAAGATTTCTATTATCTGTGCTTCCCCTCTGAGCTAAAATCATAATCAACTTTCCTCTGCAACTGCTTTTTGCAGTAAACCTCTGGCTTTTATTAGGGGCGCACTGATCTGCATTAGCAGACAAAAAAACATCACATTAGCGTTTAGCTTGCTCTGCTTGTTTTCCCACAAAACTCAGCTCATCATAACTTCTCTAAAGAAACATTTCCATTTTTGTAAATATTCATAATTAGTTATATTTCCCTATTTATTGCGGGATCATGGAAGTCTTAGTCTAGCTGCATTACACATTATAGGACACAAATCAAGTAAAACATGAGGTTTGTGTGCCAAAATAATTTCAAAAATTGTAAGAAAATTTTATTTTCTAATATCCCACTTTAAAACTGTTAGTTTAAATTAAAAGAGGGATCATTTTATTCCTTAATGATGGACACTTACAGAAATTGAAAATCCATTGAAAACCTGGCAATTGGCCCAAGTTTTTTCCTTGTCAGTTCCACAGGTCACACATGTTTGTGTGATAGGTAATATGAATTCACTGCGTTGGGAGGTCTGAGGCTGTTAACGTAGCAGACAAGTTCAATCAGCATGAAGAACACAGTGAGGCACGGAACTGTTATGTTGCATCAAGCAGCAAAGTAATTTATTCCTTGAAACACCTGAAAATGAACAAATGCATTTCTGAGGCATGAGAACATGTATTCTACATTGTAGGCTAAGATTCATTTAGCCTGACCAACAAAGTTTCGAAATCATATTGGGAAGTATGCCTGATTAGATGGCTTGGGTGTAAAGCTTATGATATTAGAAGGGAATAGAGGATACTAGGCAAGAGGTAGCCCAAACGGGACAGAAATCAGGGATTTCATAGTAAAGAACCCCTTACTGTGAAATTATTGAGACCCTTTTCTCTCCTGTCCATGCTGGGGAGATTTTGCCCTTCCATGAGTTCTTTTGTTTAAAAATGTACTTTTGATTCTTAAAAATAATAATAATAATAACTGCATTGTAAAAATCCATCAAATTACGTCTAAAATTCCTTCGAAGAAAGGCTTAAACTCTGTTTTCTTTGTGTGTTGTCTCTGTTGAATAATAACAATATTAGGCTTCTTTTTTTCCTTTGCCATTTTCCTGCAGTGAGATTCTTTCCAATTTAATCCTCTCTCATCTGTAATTAGTAGTGTATAGCAACAGGTTGATATTCTCTCTCTCTTTTGCCTAAACAAAATTGTGTGACTGGCAATATGCATTTAGTAATCCATTTAGGAAAATGTGGAATGTGGAAGAATTTGGTTTTTTGTCCTGCCTGGCTTCCCTATACTAATCCTCCTACCCCTTACCAAAGGGGAAAAATTAAGGCAAAGATAGTTCACTTTTGATACTGAAGGGGCCAGAAGGTGTGCTGTGGAATGTAGTTTTAGCCTTAAGTAGACCATATTTGTATGGACGAAGCCCATCAAAATGAGAAGGAAAGAGGGGAGGGAAAGGCGATGAGGAGAACCCATTTCTCCAGCATTGAAACTGGACGCTGGTGCTCTGAGTATGTTTATCAAGGCGCCTGGGGTGTTGAAGTTACCAAGAGGCCAACAGAGGATGTTCAGTGGGAAGCCGATGTGCAGTGCAGGTGATGCCAATCAGAGAATAAGCTAGAAAAGAGGCAATTACAGCTGAGGATGACAAGATGACAAGCACAACTGAGAATGTGCAAATGCACAGACAGCAGCCAACGCAGCGTCTCCCCAGGCCGTGGCCAGAGACTCGGGCTCCTCCCAGCGCGAGTCTCCCCAGGCACGTCCTGAAGCCTCATGTTAGATCCAAACAAGTTGCCACAGCTCCATCTTCCCCTCTGGAATTACTGCCACTGCACTAAAACACAGTCGCACTTGATAAAGGCCGAGATGAAGCCGGCACTGCAGCCCCTTTGCTGGACAGCTGACTTTCTCTCTCACACGCCCATTTCAGTTGGCAGGTCCAGCAAGTGACTGAATTAAAGAGACCTGCCTGCAAAATTCACGAGGGGGCCTCGCGGGCGCTGCCCCTTCACCTCTCAACATCCGAGCAAATCATGCCTGTCTAGACCGGCAAGCACCACAGGAAACTGCTTCAGAGGCTGTGTCTGCCGGGTGTGAAGGGATAATGAGGAGACCTCCGGTTTGGGTGAAATGAGCCCTGTTTACGGCATCAGACTAAGTGAAAGGAGGAAACTGTATCCTGCCTCAGGGAGAATTTTCACAGTTACATCACATCACCTTCGCTCCAGCGTCCTTATTTCACCCTGTGTCCCCAGGATGAGGGCTCCTCTGCAAACCAGACTCCTCTGTTGTGCTCCCACCCGGTGATTTTCACAGCATTTGAATATTAGCACTTTTAACAATGTGTTTGGTTAGCACACAGCTTAGGAATTCATAGCATCGTTAACATTTAAAAGTCTAAACATGGGTCTTTTAAAGATTCCAAATCTTTTTACTTGGCTTTCGCTTCCTAGGAAAAAAATTGTCTGTTAAAATAAGAATCGCACCAAATATGAAAATATTATAAGATATATGTGAACTATAATACATGCATGCATATCTTATAAGCTACAGAAGATGCATACATGTAAGGTGTATATTACAAAATATGTAAATATATATTAAGTATATATACATGATATAGAGTAAATATATAGTAGATATATGTGGTAGATTTAGTATATGTGTGTAATATATGAAAATATTAAAGATATATATAAGATATATGCATATATATGTGATACATTTAGTATATATACGTCTCTGCATATACAATACAAATATACATAAAGCCCCACTATGTGAAAAGCCCTTGTTGGGTGTCCTAGATAAAATTATAATACATGATAAAACTTTCCTCTTTCTTGGAGGAGTTTAAATTTTATCTGGGTGTGTACATAAATACTTAAATTGAGAATTATGTGGCAGGGCAGTATGAATGATAATTATTGATTAGAATAGTACACATTTTTCTTTATCAGTCACCTTTGCTTATTCATATATACATTGAAATATTGCCAACAAACTACCCCCTTCTTAAGGTTAATATTTTACAAGTTATTTCTCATTTTTATTTAACAAGAATAAAAAGCAAATCAAAATAAAGGCATCTTTTGTCCCTTGCAAATTGGTGTAAAAACCTCTTCAGTGAGCCCCATCAATCAAGTAAATACAGGCTATCTGCTCCTTTATAGTGGTCCTAACTACTATCACAAGTTCCAATCTTTATTTTTAAATGTCAGAAAGACCCTAAAAAGAGAGAGTCTTACATCCTTGTGGGATGATTTAGTGTGCAGATTCCCATAAACTCCTACAAGAAGGTAGTGAGAATAAGGAGAGAGAGGAAACATTCCTCAATGTAGTTGTTATATCCTAGGAAAATACAAGAAGCAAAATGGGACCCCGGGCTAAGAAGGAAGGGACCATCAGTGAGGGACCAAGTCATCAAGAGTGTTCTTATTACTCAGGTGGCTGTGAGATGATGCATCCAACTCAGCAGTCAGGGGTGACTTGCACATTATTCAGGACCCTGATTTGTGGTGCACCGAAGCAAGGAAGCGTACATGGAGCCCCAAGAGAGAGTCCTGTAACCCTCGTGTGCCTCATCCTCACAAATGGCAGGTAAGGCTTCCCAAAGGAAAAGAAGATCCTGTTACAGAAGGGGTGAAAGAAGTGAAAATTAAAGAGAGCGATACTCCTGAACATATGAATAGTGTAAAACATGTAGCTGGTTTAGGAAGGCATTTTTTTGCTTGTTTTAAATGATGTTATTATAAGAGCCATCAAACTTATAAAACCAGGGCCTCCACAGTTTTTTTCCAGAAGAAAATGTTTTCACTTCAGTCAAGGGGAAAAAAATGACCAGTAAGCTGGGAATGGGTACAATGGCTGTGCATAACCTGGAAGGACATCTAGGGAAAGGAAGGCAGAACTGACCCTGTCCTGAGTCAGCTCGCTATGAGAAAGGCCAAGAACCAGCAGGTGGGATGCAAGGATGGCTGTGGTCACGTCTCCTAGAGGAACCCAATCTGCCTTAAAGAGTGAGCAAGTGGTCATAAGTAACCATTAGAAGGGTATATTGTAGAGGGGGTTAAAATTACAGAAAAAAGAACAAGTCTTATTCTTGTATTATTTTAGGTGATCCATTTATTATATGAAATTTAATGGATTAGCGGGAATATTGATTATGTTGACACCAAAAAACATATGGATTTTACCCATAATATGTATTTTTCCAGCCAGTAAAATATATGAAACCTTTAATTTTTATGTGGTACTGTCTAGGTATTATTCATAATAGTACATCAGTAGCGAGTTATCCATCCAATATTCTCCTTGGTTAAAGAATCTCCTTGGTTAAAGAAAACTTGATGGGTACAGACTTAATAGACTACAAATTTAGGCCTTATGTGACAAGATGTAACTTTTCTTTCTTTTCCACAAATTAATTTCTATCACAACATACTCTATACCAGCCCCTGGTTCTCTCTGATACAATAATGACATTATTATTATTATTCAGATCTTACCACTTCCAGATAAGCCTAGTTACTTTGGTGATTTTTCTCAGTCATTTCAGCTTTAACTCAGAAAAATTCTGTACTTGGACTCTTTTTTTTCTTTGGGATTGATGTTAAATCCTACTGGCCTACACAAACGCCACTGTCACCGGTGGGAAGTCAGCGTTTTTCTCCATCTTGCTCTATGTCGGTCTCCTGCTGGCATCTAAAGTGATATAACTCATGCAGTCTGGCCTTTGGGTTTGTCTCCGCTCACCCTGCCATCAGCAGAAATTCACAAAATCGACTGAATCCCAAAGCCAGTGCAAAATGCACCCTCTGTAGTAGCATTCCCTTGAACTAGTTTCAAGACATATACAGGTCTGCCGGCAATTTCTCTCTAAACTAATATTCTCTTGGGGTATCACTTCAGCTTTTGGATGTTCTGTTATTTGTTTGAAACCATAAGACCCTTAGGAGAGTAAATGGAAGGCTGTTGCCCCTTATGCCTGGAACATGCCACCCCACCATTTCTAATCTTGTGCTGGATCTCCATGATTCTTCAGGAGACCTTCCTTTCCAGAGTCTCCTGGAGATCAGAGCATTTGTTCAACAAATATTGAGTGCTTCCTAGTGCCAGGCACTATTTTAGGCAATGTTACCAAATATCGTGGTAAATAAGACAGCCAATGTTCATGCTTTGGGGCTCACAGAATACTGGGAAATTACAGTAAATGAGTGAACAAATAGTAGAAACTACAGTAGAGAAAAGGGAACAGAGTAAAAGGGATGGGGTTTATTTTTGTCGGTGGTAAAGACAAACTCTGATAAACTGTCATTTGAGAATCTGAGTGAAGCAAGAAACAAGCTATGCTGTCATCTAGGTGATGAGCAGAGGAGATAACCCATAACCAGGTCTGGTGCCCGTTTATTGTGTCTCAGGGTGGGAGTTTGTGATGAAGTGGCAGAAGAGGCATACTGAAAGTACGGGTAAATATGGGTAAATATTTGGATGAATAAGCATACCCAGGAACTGTTTTTATTCACTTGTTTGTAACATATCAGAGTGTTTGTACTTTGATCAGAGAGTAACCACAAGACTTAAAACATAAATTCTCCGAATTAAAAGGGGGGAAAAAAAAAGGTGTCACAGACAATTGGTGTCAGTCACTGTCAATATTGTATAAAGTATTGGATTTCATCAGAGTGTAGAGAAGATGGCAGACATTAACCGGTAGGAGTACAAGTGGAAGAAATGAGCAAAAATCCACAGAGGTAAAAGGGAGTAAAGCAGCTATGATATGGATGAGATGGTGGCATGCCTAATATATTTTATACGTGGAAAAGATCATTTTTAAGACTGCATTTATCTACATAGAAAAATATTGTCAGTAGTCATCGTAAAACAAAAACTATCAATATATAATAGAAAAACAGAGAATGAAATATTATTGGAATTTTTTTATATCAAATCATATCTGGAAACAATTAGGGAACTGATTTCTTTGTTAATTGTTTTAAAGCTAAAGAACAAACAACTTTAGAAGAGTAAATCTCAATAATAAAGATTTAAGTTCATAAAAAATAGTTCATGTGCAAGTCAAAATGTTTACTTAACAGAAGAAAATCATTATACTTTGCAGTTCACACTATTTTTCACTGTTTAAAATGTTAAATACATGTGAAAATTCCAACTGGTAGCTTAAAATGACAGAATTGAAGTAACTCAAGTTATGTTTCTTTGCTTGGTTGCTCACTGTGCCTGCAGAGTTCAATTTTAATCTCCTGTTCATGTGCAAGAAAAGGCAAGAGCCCAGGGATGAGTGACATGAGCTCTGAATAAAGCAAGCTCACAGAGCTCAGAACATTAGGAACTCTCTCAAACAACACATGTAGTTGAGTCCGTGTTTGTTGAGGGATGAGTGTATAATGGGGATTTTCCCAATTAACTCTCGATGTTTATAAGAGGATAAGAAAGAAAAGTGTTTTAATTTAAAGCTTTCATCTCTAGTATTAAATTTCAACAATGACCACAGAACTTAGACCAACCAACAGAAGATCTCTTCAGATAGGAATATTTTATCCCAGATATTTAGAATTGCCCATCCTACATAATGGACAGCTTACGTAAAAGACTTTTAGTTGGTTTTGTTATTGTTTCTGTTAAAATCTCCAGACGATGTATCTTCTTAATGCTGGCACTTGGAGCAGACAGACTGCTCCCAGGGCCAGGGATAAACTGCAGCGTTCAGTTTTATCAGTTATTCCCTGACCATGGGAGCTATTATACTTCCGCATCCATTACCCTCAAGACTAAAAATGGTTTGCATTTGGAATGTTTGCATTTGGGGGAGCTATGCCTCCATCTTTGAAAACGGTATAAAAACCAGTTGACTATATATATATATGTGTGTGTGTGTGTGTGTGTGTGTGTGTGTGTGTGTGTGTGTGTGTATATATATTTGGTTTTTTTCTTCATCTGGTAAAAAATAATACAGTCAACTTGGCTTAAATAGTTTCTCGTCTGAAAATCTCTGAGTGGAAATATGAGGAAGTAATAGCCCGTTCTCTCTCTCAGCTTGTGTTTTTGCTGCTGGATATTTCACAGACTCTTCTACGCCTCAGCAGCTTTAGAGTGAATGTCCTGTATCAGGCTCTTCACTACTTTCCTATCTTTCTCCAGTGTAGACAGATAAGAGGGGGGATGGAGTGACAGCCTTGTTGGAAGGTGACCCCTCCACAGCCCGCATGTGCCTCCCTAACTCACCTCCTCTCCAAGTTCTTCTTTGTTCTCACAAACAGAATTGATATCATTAATTGGACTAGCTGTTAACCAGACACTAAATAGAATTTCCTTTTCTTGGGCAGATATCTTTGATTAGGCCAGTATTATTAGACAGAATGTCCCTAGACTTTTTGGATCCTTGCCCAGGAATTTTGGTTGGTAGAGGTCAGTGTTGCTGTTTTACTGGTGACATCCTCTTTTTTTTTTTTTTAATCAGTCATCAATTTTATACATATCAGTGTATACATGTCAATCCCAATCGCCCAATTCAGCACACCACACCACCATCCCCACCCCACCGCGGTTTTCCCCCCTTGGTGTCCATACGTTTGTTCTCTACATCTGTGTCTCAACTTCTGCCCTGCAAACCGGTTCATCTGTACCATTTTTCTAGGTTCCACATACATGCGTTAATATACGATATTTGTTTTTCTCTTTCTGACTTACTTCACTCTGTATGACAGTCTCTAGATCCATCCACATCTCTACAAATGACCCAATTTCGTTCCTTCTTATGGCTGAGTAATATTCCATTGTATATATGTACCACATCTTCTTTATCCATTCGTCTGTTGATGGGCATTTAGGTTGCTTCCATGACCTGGCTATTGTAAATAGTGCTGCAATGAACATTGGGGTGCATGTGTCTTTTTGAATTACGGTTTTCTCTAGGTATATGCCCAGTAGTGGGATTGCTGGGTCATATGGTAGTTCTATTTTTAGTTTTTTAAGGAACCTCCATACAGCTCTCCATGGTGGCTGTATCAATTTACATTCCCACCAACAGTGCAAGAGGGTTCCCTTTTCTCCACACCCTCTCCAGCATTTATTGTTTGTAGATTTTTAATGATGCCCATTCTGACTGGTGTGAGGTGATGCCTCATTGTAGTTTTGATTTGCATTTCTCTAATGATTAGTGATGTTGAGCATCTTTTCATGTGCTTCTTGGCCATCTGTATGTCTTCTTTGGAGAAATGTCCATTTAGGTCTTCTGCCCACTTTTGGATTGGGTTGTTTGTTTCTTTAATATTGAGCTGAATGAGCTGTTTATATATTTTGGAGATTAATCCTTTGTCCATTGATTCGTTTGCAAATATTTTCTCCCATTCACATCCTCTTTTTAACTTTTAAAAATCATACACTATTTATGGAGGCTGATGAAATGTTTAGCATCACAGAATTGTTGAATAATATTATATGTAAATGATACTTCATGCTGCCATTTTGGAAAAAGACTGTATTTGATAGAAAAAGACAGAGATGTTACAAAGGAGATTCATTTGGAAATTCAATGAACTTTATTAACATTAAGTATAAAGAAAGGTATTATAGACCAGTGAAATTCAAGACTGAGGCCTACTACTCACAGAAAGACTGTTAAATAAAACGTAATGGTGAGTTATGTAATATAGGAGTAAATAAAATGAATAACAAAAGAAATAACCAGATCAGTTAAATCAGTAAAGAAATTTTCAGCTGGGGAAAATTTCCCAGAAAAGTTTTTTTTAAACCCCAGCAGACAATCTTGTTCATTTTCTCACTAGATGAGTTTTAGATTCAGAACAATATACAAGCTAGTCATTTCTGATATCAAGAGATGGGGTTCAAAAGGAACTTGCCAACAGCTTTACTGACGCGTTTCTTTTTCCAGCAGAGCGTATCACGGAAAAACAGCAGGGGCCATGCAACTTCTTTTTTAGCATTTTTTTTTTAATCAACTTTATTGAGACACAATGGCATATATAACAGTGTGTAAGTTTAAGATGTACAGTGTGATGCTCTGATAAATATATATATTGTGACATGATTACCACAATAAGGTTGTTTAATACCTCCATCATCTCACATAATTACCACTTTTTGTGGTGAGAATGTTTAAGATTTATTCTGTCAGCAGTTTCAAGTGTATGATGTAGTATTGTTAACTATAGTAACCCTGTTGTACATTAGATCTCCAGAACTTATTCATCTTATAACTGCAAGTTTGTACCTTTGACCAAAATATTCCCATTTCCTACACCCCTCAGCCCCCTGGCAACTAGTATTTTACTCTGTTTCTATGAGTTCAGCTATTTTAGATCCCTACATATAAGTGAGATTATAAAGTATTTGTCTTTTTTGTTCTGACTTATTTCACTTAGCATAATGCTCTCTCAAGGCCCACTCAGGTTGTTGCAAATGGCAGGGTTTCCTTCATTTTTGTGGCTGAATAATATTCCATTATATTATATAATTATAATAATATATATAATAATATAATAATTATATATATATAATTTTCTTTATCCATTTATCCATTCATCCATCAATGGACATTTAGTGGACATTTAGGTTATTTTCCTATCTTGGCTATTGTGAATAATGCTGCACTGAACATGGAAGTGCAGCTATCTCTTCTAATAGTGATTTCATTTTTTAGGATATATGCCCAGAAATGAGATTGTTGGATCATATGGTAGCTCTATTTTTACCTTTTTGAGGAATCTCCGTACTGTTTTCCATAGTGGCTGCACAAATTTACATTCCCACCAACAGTGTAGGAGGGTTCCTTTCTCTCTACATCCTCGCCAACACTTGTTATCACTTGCCTTTTTTATAAAAGCCATTTTAACACGTGTGAGGTGATATGTCATTATGGTTTTGATTTGCATTTTCCTGATGATTAGTGATGTTGAGCATCTTTTCATGTACCTATTGGTTGTCTGTATGTTTTTGGAAAAATGTCTATTTAGGTCCTCTGCCCATTTTTTAGTTGGATTGTTTTTTGTTGTTTTGCTACTGAGTTATATGAGTTCCTTATGTATTTTGAATATTAATCCTTTATCCGATATATGGTTTGCCTATATTTTCTTCCATTCTGTAGGTTGCCTTTTTATTCTGTTGATTGTTTCTTTTGCTATGCAGAAGCTTTCTGGTTTGATGCAGTTCCACTTTTTTGTTTTTGCCTTTGTGGCTTGTGCTTTTGGCACCACATCCAAAAAGTCATGGTCAAGACCAGTGTCAATGATGTTTTTCCCTTCATCTTCTAGTAGTTTTATAGTTTCAGGTTTTACATTCAAGTCTTTATTCCATTTCAAGTAAATTCTTGTGAATGGTTTAAGATAGAGGTCCAATTTCGTTCTTCTAGCGTGTGAATATCCAGTTTTCCCAGCACCATTTATTGAAGAGACTATGCTTTCCCCACTGAATACTTTTGGTTCCCTTGTCAAATATTAGTTGGCCATATATGCATGGATTTATTTCTGGGCTCACAATTCTGTTCCATATGTCTATGTGTCCACTTTTGCCAGTAATACTGTTTTGGTTACTATAGTTTAGTAATGTATTTTGAAATCAGAAAGTATGATGTCTTCAGCTTTGTTCTTTCTCAAGATTGCCTTGAATATTTGGGGTTTTTATGGTCTCATACAAATTTTAGAATTGTTCTTCTGTTTCTGTGAAAAATGTCTTTGGAATTTTGATACGGATTGCATTAAATCTATTGGTGGCCTTGAGTATTATGGGCATTTGAATAATATTAATTCTTCTGATCCACAAACAGGGGATATTGTGCCATTTATTTGTGTCTCTACATTTCTTTCTTAAACATTTTATAATTTTCAGTGTTTGAATTTTTTGCATCCCTGGTTAAATTTATGCCTAAATATTTTATTGTTTTTGATGCTATTGTAATTGAGATTGTTTTCTTTATTTCTCTTTCAGGTATTTCATTGTTGATGTATAGAAATGCAACTGATTTTTTTAATATTGATTTTGTATCCTACAACTTTACTTAATTTGTTTATTAATTCTAACAATTTTTTGATGGAGTCTTTAGGATTTTCTATATATAAGATCAAATTATCTGCAAACAGAGGTAATTCCATTCAGCATTTCTTGTAAGGCAGGTGTAGTGGTGATGAACACCCTCAGCTTTTGTTTATTTGGTAGCATCTTTGTCTCTCCTTCATTTCTGAAGGGCAACCTTGCCTGGTAAAATATTCTGGTTACCACTTTTTTTCTTTCAGCACTTTGGCTATGTCATTCTATTCTCTCCTTGCCTGCAAAGTTTCTGCTGAGAAATATGCAGATAGCCTTACAGGAGTTCCCTTGTGTGTAATTTTTTTTCTCTTGCTACTTTTAAAATCCTCTCTTTGTCTTTGATTTTAGACAGTTTTTGGTTTTTTTGGTTTTTTTTTTTTTTTTTTTTTAATAAAGTGCCTTGGAGAAGATTATCTTGTTTTGAAATTTTGGGGCAGCCTAGGAATTTCATAAACTTGGATGTTCAGATCTCTCCCCAGACTTGGGAAGTTCTCAGCCATTAATTCTTTAAATAACCTTTCTACTCCTTTTTCCCTTTCTCCTCCTTCTGGGATGCCAATAATGTATAGATTATTTCTCAATGATATCGTTAGATTGCTTCTCTTAATAATTTCCTATAGTTCATGTAGGCTTTCTGAACTCTTTTTCATTTTCCTTTGTTCTCTTCTGACTGGATAGTTTCAAACGATTTGTATTCTACTTCACATATTTTTTTCTTCTGCTTAATCCACTCTGACATTGATGTTCCCTATTGCATTTTTCATTTCTTCATTGTAATATTTAGCTCCCAAGTTTGTTTCATTCTTTTTTATTATTTCTATCTTTATATTAACCTTCTCATTTTGTTCACATATTGCTTTCCTGATTTCATTGTATTGTCTTTCTGTTTTCTTGTAGCTCACTGAGTTTTGTGAAAACAACTCTTTTGCTTTATTTTTTCATACAAGCATAATTGATATTTAACATTATATTTCAGGTATACAATGTAATGGTTCAGTATTTTAAAACAAGTATTTTAAGTTCTTTATCAGGCAAATCGCATATCTCCATTTCTTGGGTCAGTTACTGGAAAATGTGTTCCTTTGGTAGTATCATGCTTTCTCAATTTTTTTCATGTTCCTTGAAGTCTTACATTACTGACTTTGCATTTGAAGAAGCAGTCACCTCTTGCAGTCTCTACTGACTGATTTCAGGAGAAAAATACCTTCCTTCAACCCTATTAGGGATTCTGCAGCTTTCTCAGATCTTTTCTATGGGTATGCCTGTTCCAGAGTTCTTATCCCGTCTTGTGGGGAGACTCTTAAACTTGTATACCTTCTATCAATTCCACAAAGCCAGTCCAGGTGCTGATAGCCTCCCATTTGCTCACTTTTCAAGCATGTTATTGTTATATTACTCATTGCATCATGATATATTTGGTTTTATTTATTTATTTATGTATGTATGTATGTATGTATGGCTGCATTGGGTCTTCGTTGCTGCGCACAGTCTTTCTCTAGTTGTGGCGAGTGGGGGCTACTCTTCGTTGTGGTGCAAGGACTTCTCATTGCGTTGGCTTCTCTTGTTGCGGAGCATGGGCTCTAGATGCACGGGCTTCAGTAGTTGTGGTGTATGGGCTTAGTTGCTCTGCAGCATGTGGGATCTTCCTGGACCAGGAATCGAACCCGTGTCCCCTGCATTGGCAAGCAGATTCTTAACCACCGTGCCACCAGGGAAGTCCATGATATATTTGGATAGGAAGGCTTCTTCTTCCCCAACCAGATGTGAACTCATTTAAGTCAGGCCTGTGTCGTCATTTTTTGCATTCTAATTCATGGGCAATTCCTGGCACACTGTAGCAGCTGCTTTATAAATATTGGTGGAATAAATACAATAAAAATTCAGAATTAGAAGCAACCTCAAAACAACAGTTGTATCATCATTTGGAGATTTTTCAGAAACCTGTCTATGGCGTACGTTCATTACTGACAGAGTGCAAGTTGATGTTAATTCTCTGTAATTCGATTTTGCAATATGTATCAAGAACTTTGAAATATTATTCTTTGAACCCTAAGTTCTACTTTAAAAAGTAGTCTTCAGAAAGAAATTATAGATGCCAAAATAAACAAAAGTTTTTTCAATTGTGACAGTTACCCAGCCCAAAATAATTTAAATGAAAAGTGGAAATGTGGCTGTTCCTAAAGCTAGAAAAACTACAAAGGAAATTCACAAAATTGAAAGAGGAGTTGCAATCCCCAGGGCCCAGGGTCAGGCAGCAAGGACCAGTATGTGCCAGGACATTCCTGCACTTCATCTATCATTCCTCTCTGCTTGTTTTACTTGACTTCACTCTTCAGATAGGTTTCCTCTCAAAGAAGAAAATACGAACCCCAGCAGTTGCAGGTTTCCACCCTGTCTGCTTTAGCAACTCCAGAGATAAAAGAGCATTTCTTCCCCTATTTTCATAGCATCTCTCTATCAAACCAGAAAATGTCTTGGATTGACCTGCACTTAGGTCACGAAAACACCCTGTGACTAATTATTGTTTCCAAGATAGTGTGATAGAGAGTGTTGGTGAGCCAAGACAAGGATGCTAGATGATTTAAAAGAGAAATGCATGAAGTGTGTATCTCCTGTGAGTTACAGGATTATATTCCAGCACATGCACCACATTACAATATTAAAAAATGTTTAAAACAGGTTCTTCACTATAGCAATGTGGTTAAATAAATTATATATTACCTGAATACAGTAAAACGTTATACAACCATTAAAATTCCTTTTACGGAATGTCTAAGGATATGAAAAGGTGTTCATGATAATATGACAAAAGCAAAAAGATAAAAAATATTTCTAGGAAACACACCAAAAAAATGGAAGTTATCTTTAGAATATAGAACTATAGGTTATTTTATTTTCTTCTTTACAATTCTGGATTTTCTGAATTTTCTACATGGATCATTAATTTTACAATAAAAATATTTTTAAAATACCTGATACATATCAGGAAGTAGGATATACTGGCTGATCTTAGGGCTGTCAGATGAGTTTGTAGGCCTGGTAGAGAAGCTGTATGGAAGCACAGTAGTGTTGGTTTCACCATCCTTACTTCTGGGTCCAAAGTAGTGATTGAAACTTGGGTTTATAGGCGTGATATATGTTTGTGTTTCTTATTAGAACCTATTATAGGAGTATGTGGGTGTTGCCAGAGTCTGTTCTGGAATTGACCTTTGAGCTAAGTCATCTAAGAATTAATATCCTGTTTGTAACATGTTCAAAAACAAAGCCAAATTATCTATGTTTATTGACAGTGCATGCTGAGGGAAATTTTTATATTTAAATACATTGCATATCTACTGGTAGTGCAATCCTGGGTCTCACTGCCAAATGGAAACATTATGAAGCAATGAACCTGTATTTTATTTTATTTTATTCCAGCTTTTTTGAGGTATAATTGACAAATTAAAGTTGTATACATTTAAGGTATACAGTGTTGCAACTTGATACATATATGTGTGTGTGTGTGTGTGTGTGTGTATATATATATATGTATATATGTATGAAATGATTACCACAATGAAGCTAATTAACACATATATCACCTCACATAGTTACCATTTTTTGTGTGTGGTGAGAATACTTAAGATCTACTCTTTTAGCAAATTTCAAATATACAATATAGTGTTATTAACTATAGTCACCATGCTGTAGGTTAGATCCCCAGAACTTATTTACCTCACAACTGAAAGTTTATACCCTTTGACTGACACCTCTCCATTACTGTCACCCTCTAGCCCCTGGTAACCCACTGTTCTACTCTCTCCTTCTGTGAGTTTGACTTTTTTTTAAGATTCCATATATAAGTGAGATTATATAGTATTTGCTTTATCATGTGCACCAAGAATACACAATGGGAAGTTTATACCTGGAAGTTTATACCTTTTGACCACCTTCATCCATTTCCACCTTCACCCATTTCACCCAGTTATAAAATAAATAAATCATGGAGAAGTAATGTACAGCATGGTGACTGTAGTTAATGATACTATATTGCATACTTGAAAGTTGATAAGAGAGTAAATCTTTAAAGTTCTCATTACAAGAAAAAAAAGTTGTAGCTATGTATAGTGACAGATGCTAACTAGATTTATTGTGGTGGGTGATTTCACAATATATACAAATACCAAATCATTCTGATGTATACCTGAAATGAATATAATGTTTTATGTCAGTTATATCTCAATTTTAAAAAAGGATACACAACGGGGAAAGGATAGTCTCTTCAATGTTGTTTGGGAAATGGTATACAGAAATGCAAAAGAATGAAATTATACCTTTATCATACACCATACACAAAAATCAACTCAAAATGGTTAAAGACTTAAATTTAAGACTTGAAACCATAAAATTCCTAGAAGAAAATGTACAGGAAAAGCTCCTTGACATTGGTCTTAGCAATGAATTTTTGGATATGACACCAAAAGCACAGACAACAAGAGCAAAAATAAACAGGTGAGACTACATTAAACTCAAAAGCTTCTGCACAGCAAAAGGAACAATCAATGAAATGAAAAAGCAACCTACAGAATGAGAGAAAATATTTGCAAATCGTATACCTAATAAGCAATAAACATTTTAAATGTCAAGCCCTCATTTATGGAAGTCTTATATTTTCCATTGGGAGAAATAATATAAAATCCCATGGTCTAATGACATAAGGCGAAAAGTATGAAAGCAGGTGAAAGAAATCAAGTTACTCTTCTGACAAACTCAAGAGAGAACTAAAGGTGTTCTTAATCCACTAACTGTAAAATATGGTTGTAAGTTTGGCAACCACAAGAAATTCAAATTGCTCAATATTTATATCTCTGTGAATTATACTGACTTTAGGGGAGGAAGATATTGTTAAGTTTCTCAAGTATCTAGTTGAAAAATTTTTGAAAGTGTGAAAGCCTTAGTCATAAACATGTCTTATTTCACTAGAAGCATGGCAGAAATCCCAGCTATAAATTAGCAAAAGGATGTCATAAAGATGAGAGAGCATTTAGTGGGAAGGAGTGCCTGTGTGTTTATGCTGAAACTAAAGGAGTTTTCTTTTTTTTTTTGGTGTTGTTGTTGTCTAAGGAATATTTAATAAGAAGGTAGATAACATGTGCCTATCATGTATTTTTATATCACTGAAGCTAAAGCAAAACATCCTGTTTATTGGCAAGTATGGCCTGTATGTGTACACTACAGTGCAATTTTTAAAATACTGTAATTATAATTTCAGAACCTCAGAATCTGAATAGGTGCCAGTGTTCTCTTTTTTTTATATATGGGAAAAGAAAATCCTTTGAAAATCATTTGAAGCTTGGACAAAAATTACATAGCTATATTCTTAGGATCGCTCTGTAGAGTCTATGATTCAGATGATACAAGGGAAGCTTCAATTCAGCTTTTTAGAGAAGACATTCCAGCTCTCGTGATCTCATCAACCAGGAGAATGTTGGTGGCAATCACAGTGCAGGAATGAAGAAGCTGTTTCTTTACACAATAGTTACCCCATATGCCTACTTCTGCTGCTACCATTGGCTCACCTGTATTCAAGTCTACACCCACAAGTTGACCTGATTCTGAATGTTCTGCTTGAACTTTAACTAGTGTTTCCTGAAGGTCAAAAACAGAGTTCTGAGCAAGAACCTTGGGAATCATGAGCAATGCATCAGCAAATGCTTGAACTCCAAGTTAGGCCCTGCCCTTTACACTGGGCTTGTATTTAATCAGGGCTTCTACCACTGCCACTTCCACTGCACCAGCACCTGGAACTACACAGCCATCATCAATAGCATTTTTAACAGCCCTCAAGCCATCTCTTATTGCATCTTTGATTTGAGTAAGTGTGTGCTTATTTGGTCCTTTGATCAATAATGTGACCAAGCAAGGATTGTTACATTTCTCAATAAAGGTGAACTTCTCTTCTCCCAATATATATTCATAGACAAGTCCTGCATGTCCCAAACAATCAGGATTTAGGTCATCAAGAGAATTTAGGGCTACTCCACCACAAGCAAGAGTCAGCCTTTCCATATTTCTCCTTTTAGCTCTGCGCAGAGCTACTATGCCTTCTTTTTTTGCAAGAGCATCTAAGGAAAAGGGGTCAATTCCCTTTTGATTAATAACAACAAATCCTTTATCTGAATCACCACGGACTTTCGTTTTCAGGTCTATCATTTTTTTAACTCTGTCTTCAATGAATTTTCTTTCAGCTTTCACTAGTTTCTCTCTCTCCTCTGCACTCTTGTTAAAAAAAAAAGCCAGAATTCACTTCTGTTTTTCCATATTCTAATGACACATTGCATGTGAGGATGTACGCATCTTCTACTCTCTTTTTCATATCAGGATGCCATGCCCCATGGTCCAAAACAAGACCTCTGATTAAGCTTGCATCAGTTTCAGATTTATGTTTCATCTCCATGATCTCAACCATGCAGAGGTCAATAGGTTCATCTTGTTTTTTAATGGCTAAAATGGAGTCCACTACAGCCTCTGTTAAGACATCAGCAAGTTCAGCATGAACTTTAGTACATAGAGATGTTCTGGCCACATCTATAAGTGTTTCCCTGTCCATCTCTTTGCTTAGTTTGACTTGTTCCAAAAACTGAAGTGCCTTTTCCTTTGGAGCTTCAGATCCTTCTGTAATTATTCTGGGATGAAGACCTTCAGAAATGTAGAGATCCACCTGCTTCAGGAGCTCTCCAATGATTAGGACATTGGAAGTAGTACCATCACCAGTTATGTCATCCTGGGCTGTTGCTACTTTGGCTATTAAGGAGGCTGTTGTGTGTTGAATTTGCATTTCATGAAGTAGCACATTTCCATCTTCAGTGAGCTTGATGTCTCCAGCACCAGAAACAAGCATCTTCATGGTGCCCTTAGGCCCCAAGTTGGTCCTCAGCACGTACTGCAGCCCCCAGGCCACGCTGATGTTGAGGGCCAACACCGCGTGGGCTCAGGCCACCTCAGCCTAGGGGTTCAGGGTCTTCACGGCCGCCATAGCTGACCCAGCAGAAGAAAATGAGGGAACCCGGTGTCTGGAAAGCCCAGAGCCGGTTCAGCGTGGCTGGGAGGCGCTATCCAGGTCTTCTGGAGAGGGAGTTTTCTTTTTTATTGTTTGAATATTTAAATAATGTTAATAGCTTGTGAAATTTCTTTTTACGTAGGTCACTGATAATAATAAGAAAATCTTCCAAATACAGACAAATGAGAACTATTTCTTCTTTTTTTATTATTTATTTATTTGTTTGTTTATTTTGGCTGCACTGGGTCTTAGTTGCGGCATGTGAGATCTTAGTTGCAGCATGCGAGATCTTTAGTTGAGGCATGCATGTGGGATCCAGTTCCCTGACCAGAGATCGAACCTGGACCCCCTGCACTGGGAGTGCAGAGTCTTACCCACTGGACCACCAGGGAAGTCCCTGAGAACTATTTCTTAGACATTTGCTTTTCACCTCTATTATGTAAAAATTGAAGCCATATGAAGATTCAAGCTGAATTATTTACTACCTCAACTCAGTGGACAGTCGCCACTCCTCCACTACAGTTTGGGCTTTAAAGATCTAGTATAAGGTAAAATGAAATACACCTCAACAACTCTGTAGGGAAAATGGGTCAGTCTTATAGTTCAATCCTTTTGGTTTGAGATCCCTTACAGAACTCATATCCCCTTTAAATACAGCTGCCACCAGTCGATATGATTTTTGTAAATTCATTTTTTCCTGGTCCTGAGTTACTGAACTTTGGCCACAAATTGCATTGTATTTAGGGCCTCTCCATCTCACCTCTAAACTTGGAGCATGTGTCTAGAAGAGAACAGAAACAAAACAAGCAAAAATCAAAATAAAATAAAAACCCAAACTAAAGAATCACCCTTCATCTTTCTTTACATTCTTGCTTGTCTGAATCCTTACTTACTTTTATGGCTCATGACCTGTCCCATCTCCAAACATTTGATATCTGTTGCCACTTTTTAATCATATTTACCTCATACATCTCATCAATAGTTAGGTTGACTAGTTTGTTTTCAAATCTCAGTAATCACTGTCCTTCATTGCATGATGACTTGAGAACTAGTTTTTCATATATTTTGGCCAGTTTTTTTTAAGTTTGTTTTATGTGAAAACGTAAATCTAATCCTTATTAATATATCTTGACTGGAGGCATAAGTATGGTGCCATTTTAAAAAATATGATCTTTTATGCCTCTAACCTCACTGAAAGTCAGGCTGGTCAGTTCTCTTTAATGTTCTCTGGGGCCATCCCTCCTTTCTGAAGCCCTCAATTAAGTCTGAGTTCAAACCACCTACAGGAAAATGGCTCTTCCACCATTTACATCTCCCTTTGCAAACCTGCCTTAAACAATATGACCCCGATCAACAATCCTAGTGACCTTGAAGAGACAGCAGTGTGTGGTGGCTTGAAGCGAGATCTTAGTTCCTGCCCAGGAAATGAACCTGGGTAGCCTGGCTGAAAACCAGGAATCCTAGCCACCAGTCCGCCAGGGGCTACGGGCTAGAAGCAAAGTTGGCTTTTGCTGGCTTCGCCCCTGTTGAAAAATGAATTTCTCAGGGAGGCAAAACCTGTAAAAACACATACAAAGTTTATAATTAGAGACACTGCACAAGTGGGAGAGCACACAGAGAAACAGTTCGTTTGGTAAGACAGAAGCAAGGCACAGATGCACACCCAGAGAGAAAGGTCTTTGTTTACCTTTGGCTAATTATCTCACTGCTTTTTCCACACCTGACCTGTCTTAGATCCCTTCCCGACATGTGTGCGCATCTTTTTGTCAAGAGGGATTCCAGCACAGAGGACTATGGGGAGGTTGACACACCTATTATGGGGTGGTGCCCCCTCCCTTTTTGACCCCCGAGGAGCCTTTGTGCAGATGTGTAGTCAGGGAGGTCTCCTTGACCTCAAGAATGAGAAATACATGGTCTCTTTATCTTTTGTCCAAGCAGGACTCAGCTCCTCCTTGCTCCTGCCATTATCTTTATCTTGGAATATCTGTCCACAGGGGACAGATTCCAGCTGCTCAGCCTGGGGCCCATCCATCTCCTGCTTCACTAGCACTTATGAGTTCCAACAGTCACAATAGAAGCAGTGACCATGGAGGATATGCTTTGCAACAAAGAGGTTTCTCTCTGATTTTCGGTTGGGTCTCTTGATGCAAAACAAGATGGAAAGTGGAGGAAATCCTTTGACTAATTAAGCCAAGAAAACACCATAGCCTCCATTTGTTGGATGTTTCAGATAAATAGTCTTTGAGCTTGATATGTGTGGAACAGCTCAAATGCTCCCTTTTGTAGCTCACTTGTGGGAACAGATCAAGCCCTCAAGTTCCCCTGATGTGTATGTTTCTTACTGAAAGTAGTGTCTTTACTTATTTTTATTTTTTTCTTCAGATTTAAATAACATAAGCTTAAGAATGTGGAATGGGGTGGGGAAGAGCCAAATATGTAAGTTTATGAGTAAAAGCACTGAAATTAAATCATCCCGGGGAATTAATTTGCATAGAAAACTGACATCTACAACTTGATTTGACAAATATATGCCAGTTTCTGGTTGACTATGTATTTCTTAAGCATATACTATAGAAGAAGTTGTTTGTAGTATTTGTATTTCAACAACCCAGTGAACATTTGGTAGATTCAGCTTCTGCTTTTTTCATGTGCTCTCTCTTCCAAAAACTTTTTAATAAGAAAATTACTCAGGTGGAGACAGCGTATTCTAAGGCTTTAAGCTAATGTTGGTTCCTAAGCATCCTTCAAATCAACTTCAAGTATGTCCTGGTAGATCAAGGGGGACTATGTAGATGCAGATATTGGCAACTCTGATCTCCACAGAACAGGAGTGAGTTCACTGCAGAGTTTGGCCCATTCCTAACTCCACCAGGGAAAATGAAGGGCTTCTGCTACTCTGACTGGGAAACCTGCCCTCACTTCTCAGTGGAAGAACAGATCATACGGTTAGCTCATTTTATATGTGGTGATGTGACAAGGCATAAAGCACTAGAACTACAGGGTTTTATTTTCAGGATTACTGAGCAAGTCCCTTTAATAAAGGAGGAGAGAAATATGTCTCTTTGCAACTTAACAGGTAAAAATTTATTTTCTCATCTTTAACTGTGTCCAGTGTGCTTATGGATGGAGAGACTGAGCTCACAGGTGACAGCCTTGAACATGGCGTATCACAGAGGCCAGCATCAGGCCCTGCTGTAACTACACTGGCTGGCCAGCCAGGGCTTGCAAGGCAAAGCCAAGGGCTCGCCTTGGGAGCCATTCAGGTTTCATGTTGGAGCATTTAGAAAGGGGAAAGCCAGAGGTACAGAGACACTTTAAAGACCATTTAAGATTGCGAACATACAGGAGGGGAATACAGTGTGCTGAGAATTATAAGAACTTTGGTCCTCTCACATTTTCCACAGCCTTCATGAGAGGGCCGTAAGAAGGGAGGGCAGGAAAGAGACACTGCTCACTAGGCTTTGGCATGAACGCTGAGTCCGAAAGCCCACGGCTATTCTCTGAAGAGGCTCTAGTAAATCATCCACTTGGGCTCATATCTCTGTTCCATTTCTTTGGTCTAGCAAAAGAGGACAAATGGTGGCCCTCAAAAGATGAAAACTAAGATGTTGTGACTCCAGTTTAAATTATGGAAGCACTTCAGTACTGTCTTTTAAGCTCTAGTCTTCCTTAGCCTTGTAGAGAATATAAAAACCAAGAGGCAGTACTGTTAACTTATCAAGGAAAATCGGTATCCTTGGTGTGGTTTGTAAATGAGGCACGTATTGTCTGTGAGGTGGGGGTGTGAGAAAAGGAAAATTTTTAAAATAATAATAGAGGCATAGGGAAAATGACAGTTTTATTAAGTGGCCTAAGAGATATCTCAGAGTTGTAGCATTTTTTGTAAACAAGTAGTCTGTATGTGTTGTCAAAATGCAAAGGAGACTCGCATATCACTCCATGCCCAGATCTGGAGGATGATATAAAAGCAAAAGGAAATAATTGAGAATAAACTTTGGACCCCAAATTAATAAATATTTTAAAGAATAGTAGAGATCTCCTTCTTCCTTGGGACCATGGAACCTGCTGACTTGATCAATGCAAATCACAGACGGTTGCTAAGCAATGCCTGTCCTGATGCCAGTCAGGTGATTCTATTATTCTTTGTAGAGTTTCTCTCTGCTTTCTGAGACTATCTATGGCATTTTGTTCTCCAAGAATGCGATAATACTCCTTTTTTAAAAACCATTTAACACTATGAAATCTCAAACATATATATTTTTCTTGAGAATGAAATATGTCTATTCCTGTCAAAACCAGATCATAAGGTTTTTAGAAAAGAAGATAAAATAGAGAAATGTCAGTATTGGAGATGGCTTTCCATAAGCCGATTAGGGAAATGGGGATTAACACTGATGCTAATGCAATTTGTGTGCAGAACTCCTTTTAACATACGTCCCTGGCGTCCTCCAAAGTCTCATGGTCTCCAGGGGACAAACCCCATTACTCAGTGCATTTCAGAGTGCTGAGGACAGAAATCTAAATGAATATATGGAAAATTATTTCTGAAATTGTACTTTCATATTGAGGATCCCCTCATTCTTCCCATAACACCATGCTCGTATTTTTTTTATAACATATGTCATATTCTTTATTCACTGGTCTATCTCCGACTGAATGTCAGCTCCCTGAGTTTGGTGGTTTTATCCTTGTGCTTCCTATATTGGTGGAGCCCAGCATCATGTTTCATACACAGTCTGGGGTATATAAGTGTTTGCTGGGAACCAAATTCACACATATGCAATTATACTAGCATAAATTTAGTGCAAGCTTAGTTTTAACTCAGCTCTGCCATGTATGTTTTCTTTGGACCTAAAACGTTCTTCCTAAAAATATTTTAACTTTGAATTTTAATTTTGTGAATAAACTAGAATAAATTATACATTTTATATCTGACTTCGTGGTTACAAATAGCCTAATCTATACATAGAAACGTTTGCACTTCTAGTTTTAGCACAAACACATAAAGAGCAAGTCGTCATACCGATCCTTACAATCAGAAGAAGCTGGACAGACTGGAAATTAATGACTTTTCTTGGACCCACCAAAGAACTAAGGTCACAGGGCAACTTGCTACCCCTAAATCTGAAGAGACAGCACATCTAGAGAAAGAGAGCCAAGATCTGTTTACCTGGAGAAGAAGTTAATAAAAAAGAAGACACAAATTAGCAATATAAGAAAAGGAAGAGAGGTCATCACTACTGATGCAAGAATACAGGCACACCTTGGAGATATTGCAGGTTTGGTTCCAGACCACTGCAATAAAGCAAATATCACAAAGTGAGTTGCACAAAAAAATTTTTTTTAATTCCTAGTGCATATAAAAGTTATGTTTACACTATACAGTAGTCCATTAAGTGTGCAATAGCATTATGTCTTTTAAAAAGTATATAACTTGGGGACTTCCCTGGTGGTGCAGTGGTTAAGAATCCACCTGCCAATGTAGGGGACACGGGTTCAAGTCCTGGTCCAGGAAGATCCCACATGCCACGGAGCAACTAAGCCCGTGCGCCACAACTATTGAGCCTGCGCTCTAGAGCCCACGAGCCACAACTACTGAGCCCACATGCCGCAACTACTGAAGCCCGCGCGCCTAGAGCCCATGCTCCTCAACAAGAGAAGCCACCGCAATGAGAAGCCCGCGCACCGCAATGAAGAGTAGCCCCCGCTCTCCACAACTAGAGAAAGACCATGCACAGCAACAAAGACCCAATGCAGCCAAAAAAAAAAAGTACATAACTTAATGTAAAAATACTTTATTGTTGAAAATTGCTAACCATCATCTAACAACACAGGGGTGCCACAAACCTTCAGTTTATAAAAATGCAATATCTGCAAAGTGCAATAAAGCGAAGCACAATAAAATGAGGTATGCCTGTATTAAAAGGATAATAAAAGACCACTACAAAAAACTATGCCCATAAGTTTGATAACTTGGATGAAGTGGACCAATTCCTTGAAATACACCAACTACCAGTGTTTTCAAAAGCTACCTTTTGAAACACTAATTCTATGGGCAAATACATTGTGAGTAAAACAGCTGATTTAGAAATGGGATTTGGGGACATAATGTATTTACAAATTGGAGTCAGTCTCTAGTTGGATTTTTAGTTGAATATTGGGGTTGACATTGAGAGCAGTATAAACATGCAGCAATTCAAAAATAATTATAATAGTAATGATAAGAAGAAGAGGAGGAGGAGGAATAAGAAGAGGAAGAGGAAGAAGAAAGTCATCCTGAAAAGATTCAGCACAAGAGGGGCTTAGAAACTGCCCCTCTACCTCAGTCTTCAACTTCTTCCATCTCTCTCTGGATTTGTGCCTATTTTAAAGCAATCACATGCTTGGTTCAGTTTTTTTTTCCATTTCATGCCCACATTCATGGGAGAATAGAGATGTTTTCCTGTGCCTTGTTTGCAGTGGGATTATCTTCTACCCCCTGAAAACATTTGAACACTGTACTGAGCCAGGTGACCTGTAAGGTTCCAGATTCAGACTCGCTAGTCTATCTTCAATTCTTTCAGTGTCATAAGGTCCCTCAAACCTCCAGGTCTTTGGTCATGCTGTTCTACCTGCTGGAATTTCTTTTCCCCCTCTTCTGCCTGTATGCTAACTTTTCTGGTTAATCCTTACTTGACCCGCAAGAATCGCCTCACTTGATGCTAACGGGTCCCCATAAGCATCTTCACAGTCCTCAGGCTGACTCAGAAGATGCTCCCTTTTCATCTCATCATACAGTATGACAATGACTGATGTTCTTCCACATGTCCTCTTCTCTATGCTGAGCATCTTGAAAGTCAGGGCTGCTCGGTGCCTGGCCTTTAATATGTACGAAATGAGTGCATGAGCCGGTGATGCTCAGGAATGAGAGGCTATGGGTGAAGGTTTAGGAAAACCTTCAAAGTGCTCTTGGAATGAAGGAATGGAAAGTCCACAAGAAGGAAAAAGTCAACAGGGAACGAATAAACTTGCTTGGGATAGTGCACTAAATTTCTACACCCTTTTCAGAAAAAAAATGGTTTGATGACACACGTGAAAGCGTGAGTTGCCAGAATTGATGGGCCCAGATCCAGTTTTATTCCCCAGGAATAGAGTATTAAATTTCTTTGTAAGAAGAGCAACAGGAAGCCTTATCTGCTGGTCATACTTATTGGTAGGTATTTGCAGGGATGTTCTTATGACTTATTATTCATCAATTGCTTCTTATGAGCAAGCAATTCCCACCCTAACCAGACACCAGGAGCCTGTTAGTTGGCATCTGACGATAGCTTCACATCTACTAGACCGAGAAGGAAGTGGGCTTTCTCTGCTTCCCCGTAAGGACTCATGGACATTTGCTGCCATCGGGGGCTGCTGTACTTGGTGTGCATTCATCAGTAAACCAGGCACTGAAGTCTTGAGTTTTATCTCCTCACTGCACTCACAAGTGATTCATCTTTTCACAACCGTCTGTAGCAAATCAAGAGTAAAGTAACAAAACATCACTGGTAAAACCACTTGTGATTACCAGGGAGAAAACAGGGATTCATTGGTCGCAAGAGATTATACTTAGAGAGGGGAGAAGCGAAAGCTGTGAAGCATTTGCAGATTCAGCCTATATGGCATGTTTCCTCAGCACAAGCTCCTTGAGGATGTTTCTATGATGCAGAAATCAATCTGTGGCATCCAAGTTGGCCCTTTATGACCTGTTCAAACACCCATCATACGGAGCTTCACCTTTTCGTGTGCCCTATCGTCATGCAAATACCTCAGCACACTGTGCTGCTCAGCATTTCAGATTATCCCCCTTTGGTCAAACAAACCAAAATGCTATTTCTGGGATTCTTTTCTTCCCACCATCCAGATTTCTCCCTCGTTCTGCTACATCCTCCAGTGAATTTTTTTTTTTTTTATTGCTTTAGAGTTCATGGATAATATTTCTTTTGGAAAGATACCAGTAAATCTTCACATTTTACTTTAGCACCAAACTGACATTATACAAGAGAGAGATCTGCAATCCATCATAGGAAGGGGAATTTAAATGAATGCCATATAAAACATTCTACAAAATGAGATAAAATCTTCCCACGTGCTAGGGCGGGACATGGTTTTCTTCTTTCTGTGGAGAAATAAGTTAACAGAATTGACCCAAATAGATGCCTAGACATAAAACATCACAAGCAAAATGCAGCCATGGATTGGGAGGAGGAAAAGAAGGAGAGAAAAATGCAGGATACCAGCAGTAATTTTAAACCAAGAACTTACAGATGATTATGCTTATGTCCGGATGGAGAAGTAGTTATATACTCCAAACAAGGCTGCTGTAAACTGTCTCTTTGAAAGAGAATAATAGATGGGTGAAAAATAATTTTGAGAAATGCCTCAGGGGATAATATTTGAATCCATCCATACCTTTTTGCCTTGCTCAACTAACCTAGGCCTGGGGGGAGGGGATTCTCTTCCAAATCTATTTTTGATCTAACAAAATACTTATTAACATTCAGAACAGACACACAGCTCAGTCATTTGTGCTCTCACTGCAACAAAGGATCCTGACAGAGGCTGCCAATCACAGGCGTGCATCTTCCTAGACACACTGACGGGTACAGACTCTGTGCCAGGGAGTCAGAGCGCTCCTCTGGGATTTGGGCTCTGCTCAGCCCCTCTCTGATGGTGAAGCTGTGAGGACAAGAGCTGTGAGAGCCAGGCTGAAGACCGTGTGGAAGACGCTGGCTTACAGAAGATAAAGGAGCCCACCGCAGAGGAACAGAGCCTGGCAGAGACAGCACCACTGTTCCCACTGTCTCAGAGGCCTGGCCGCACCACTGCCCACCTTCCCTTGGCTACTGCAGCAGATCGAGTCCCTTTGTGCCTCAATTTGTTCAAGTTGAGTGTCTAGGACAGTCCCTGCCTAGGATCTTTAACATAAAATTATCGACTGCATTTGTTTTTCCTTTAGTTTTCTTTTGTCTTGTTTTAATCTACTGCTCCTAATACAGTGTTTGGCATGGAGTAGAACCTCAAAAACATAAAAAGTAAAATAAAATGAAAAGTAGCCTAGAATACTGACCCCTAAACATCTTCTTTCTTGAATGAATATTCGTGGTAAAGTGATATGCTAAATACACTAATAATCCGAATAAAACAATTACTTCTAAATGAAAATGAGACATTTGACTTTACAAAGGAAGATAAGACTTATATTCTTTACTCTTTCAGCAAATTTTCATAGAAGATAAGGGAAGTCTTTGAGACAGGCTTCAAAGAGGCAGAAGAGGCAATAGGCAAAAAGATAAAACGAATCCAGATAGGAAACTAATGTTAGGATGAGGACACTCAGTTCATGTTTTGTTCTGTTTTGGTCTGGCTTTTGTTTTGTGTGATATACTTTTGCCGTTACTAACACTGGAGGTACATTTTACTGTACCTTCCCTAGTTTTAGAATTGGTGTATACTGAAGGGGACCAGAATATGCCACCCCAAAATATGCCTCTTTGGCGTAAGGATTATTTTGAGCTGCTTAATATTAAGAAATAGACACAAGAGAGGCTCTGAAAACCAAGTAGAAGTTACCCTTCTGTAAGGTAAATTTAAATTTATAAAGGAAATCTCCATTTGTAAGAGTTTCTCCCTTTCTGTACCAGTAAGAGGAGAATGACTAAAACTCTAGAAACTCTTATTGATAGAGAAGGCAATGACTTAAATCTGCGGAACAAACATACCCTGTTTACTGTGCTTTGCCTGATAACCTCCCATAACTGTCTCACCCCCACCCCCAATATGTTTTGTCTTAGCTGAAAGTGGTATTTAAGGTGGTGGCTTGAGCCATTTCAGGGAGTTACTCAGTTTTCTTGGGTCTTTCCCATGTATACAGCAGGTATACGTGTTTTTAAACTTCTGTTTGTTTTTCTCCTATTAATCTGTCTTTTATTACAGCCAAGCAACTAGAAAGGAAGAGAGAAAATTATTTTTCCTCCCCCAAAATAGATTGCTCAAAGAGTTAATTATAGCTACAGGTTGGTGTAGCATGGAGAAACAATTGTGGTTTAGACCAGCATCTGTTGATTGAATCTTCAGAGTTGTGTACTTTTCTTATAAGCATCTCTTAAAGAAATTTGAACTCTGTTATTCTCAAACATTTGGCACTGAATGAAAAATTCAAAAGACAAAGGAAATGGAAGTAGTGGTAAGTTCAAGGAGAAGAGACAGAGAAATCGTGACAAAATGCTGGCATAGGAATAGAAGGGAATAGATGAAGTATAAATTTTTAGAGCTTACCCTAGCATGAAATTTTCTGTTTTTATTGTGTTAAAAAAAAAAAGCACATAACAAAATTTAAAATCTTAACCATTTTTAAGTGTACAGTACAGTAGTGTTAACCATAAGCACATTGCTATGCAACAGATCTTTAGAAAATTTTCGTCTTATAAAACTGAAACTTTATACCCATTGAAAGTGTTAAGAAATGAAATTCAACTGAGTAAATTTTAAAGATCCTATTGGCTGTATTCAATGATTCATGCATCAGGCAGCACCCAATCTAGCAGATAGAAAGGAGCTCTCAGGAACTGTACAAAATGAAAGACTTTTATAGGCAGAAGGGAGTGGGAACAAGGAAGTTATACTAGGCCAAAAAAAAAAAAAAAAAAAAGTGGGTTGATTCTTGCAAGGTCTCTTTCCTTTAGGCAGTGTCTGGGGTCTCTCAGGCAGATTATCTAACTAATGCTGATTAGGTGATTCCTGATTGACTGGTTTAAGATTCCTTTTGTGGGAGAGCCAAAACTATAATTCAGTTAAGTCTCAGTTTGGTGACGTGGGGCTTAGCATGAACGACTCCATTTTGGGTGTGTTGTCTTGATTTTAATGAAAGACAACTCCCCTTTTCCCCATGCCTGTAGCTCCTGGCAACTACTGTTCTATTTTCTGTTTCTAAGAATTTAACTATTTGGGATATCACATGTAAGTAGAATCAAGCAGTAATTGTCCTCTTGGCTTATGTAACTTAGCATAATATCCACAAGGCCCATCCATATTGTGGCATATGATGGGATTTTCACCTTTTTTAAGGGAGAATAATATTTCATTGCATGTATATGCCACATTTTCTCTATCCATTTATCTGTGATGGATATCCACCTCTTGGCTATTGAGAATAATGCTGCAATGAATATAGGTGGGCAGATTATCTCTTTGAAATCCTGTTTTCAATTCTTTTGGATATATACCTAGAAGTGGGATTCCTAGGTCATATGATAATTCTGTTTCTAATTTATTGAGGAGCCTCCATACTGTTTTTCACATCAGCTGCCCCATTTTACATTCCCACCAACAGTGTACAAGGGTTCTGCTTTCTCTACATCCTCACCAACACGTCATTTTCTGGGGGGTTTTTTGTTGTTGTTGTTTTTCTTTTTTAACAGAAGCTCATTAAGCTTCCAAAAGACAATTATTTTGAATTATTTGTCAATTAATTCATAGATGTCTGTTTCTTTGGGGTTAGTTTCTGGAGATTTTTTTTTTTATTAATTGAGCCATGTTTCCCTGTGTCTTCATATGCCTTGTTGGTTTTTGCTGGGATTTGGGTATTTGAAAAAAAAAAAAATCCACCTCTTCCAGTCTTTACAAATTGGCTTTGTACAGAAGACCTTCACCAGTCAACCTGGCTAGAGATTCTAGGGGCCTCTCAAACATTTTCTGACGATGTGTCTTCTCTGTGCTTGTGCATATAATTTCCCGACTGTACACATTTTCCAGTTTGCTTTTCAGGATCTTGTAATGTCTTGTTCCCTCCAATGTCTATTATGGTTCTCTAGGTGCTTTGTTGCTACAACAAGCCCCCAAGCTTTACTTTGTTCTCAGCAGCCCCCAGGGTTCAAAAGTAAGCTGGTTCCCCATCAGCACTCCAACTCAGGGGAGACAGAAGCCAGTCCCTCAGGCAGCCCCCTGAATGGCTGGAATACTGGGTATACGTTCCACTTATCTCTTACCCTTCAAAGGACAAGCACTGAGTTGAGTGTTTTCTTCCAGTCACCCCAAGCTGTGCTGGCTTTGGGGAAGGGCTATCATGGGTGAAATGTAACAATTTTTCTTACCCATTTCAATGTGACTGTTCTTGGCTTTCCCCTTTCCTGGGGTGCTGAGTCATCTTCAATGGTTTCTGGAGTTCTCATAAAGGCTTTCTGGGCCATATATTGCTGGTAAGTCAGTGCCTCTGTGGGGAACAAGGTCTGAGGGTTCCTTTTCTGCCATCTCACTGACATCACTCCTAAATCTCCATTCGTGTTTTATGATAAGGATCAAGTCACTGGGAGGAGAGAAATGAGTTTTATATACTGAATAATTATTATAATCGTTGACTTTTCTTTAATGCTTACTATGAGGGTGACACATGGTATACAGATGGTCCCAACTTAACGATGGTTCAACTTATGATTTTTCGACTCTATGTTGGTGCAAAAGCCATACGCATTCAGTAGAAACCGTACTTTGAATTTTGAATTTTGATCTTTTCCCAGACTAGAGATATGCCCTATGGTACTTTCTTGTGATGCTGGGCAGTGGCAGCGAGCCACATGTCCCAGTCAGCCACACCATCATGAAGGTAGATAACCAATGCACTTATAATCGTTCTGTACCCATACATCTATTCTGTTTTATACTTCCAGTACATTATTCAATAAATTACATGAGTTATTAACACTTTCTTATAAAATAGGCTTTCTGTTAGATGATTTTGCATAACTGTAGGCTAATGTAAGTGTTCTGAGCATGTTTAAGGTAGGCTAGGCTAAACTATGATGTTTGGTAGATGAGGTGTATTCAATGCATTTTCAGCTTATGATATTTTCAACTTACGATGGGTTTATAGGGGCATAACCCCATCATGAGTCAAGGAAGATCTGTATGATAAAATTCTCACAACTGTATCAATAAAGATTCCAAATACCACTTCCCTCTCCCAATTTACCCAATAAGAAATCTGAAAAAGAGGGTGGCCTAAGGGTGCTTTTCTAGTCAATAGTAGGAGTGGGGTTTGCACCAAGGCAATCTAAATCCATGGCCTATGGGTTTAACAAGTTGCTTCAAAGTCTTTAGTATTTGAAACTGTAGGATTATATAAAAGCCAAAAACAAACAAACAAAAAAGCAAAACAAAACCCAGGAAGTTATTTAGTTTTGTGAGTTAACATGAATTTTATTGTTTAACATCATAGGAAACCAAAAAAGTCACAGGTAATAAAGCATTAAATAACATAGCTACACATACAAAACATTTTCAGAAATTCTTAGACTTTGGGGGAAGAAGAATGTTTAACCTAAAGTTGACTTAAATCTGATAAGTATACCATTCAAAGAGAGATTGATTTCCACCAGTTTCTGCATGGGATCATAGTTCTGTCTCTGAAGTAATCCCAGATGCCCATTAGAAGAGCCTTGACTAAAACATATTAACAAGCCCTAAATTTGTTTAGTCAATGGAAACCTCCATACACGCTCAGGGGGTAGTTTTCCAAACCCAGTCAGATGTAGGGATTTATGGCATATTAGCTCCCTTGAGGATAACTTTATGTTCAACCCCCCAAAACCCAGCAAAACCCTACAAGCTGGTTCCATCACCCCCTCACTAACATCTCATTCAACTTTCCCATGGTACACAGTGATTTGTGGAATTTTATCTCTTCCAGTGCTCAAGATTCAACTTTGCCATGGTTTCTTTATTGCAAGTAATAAGAACAATTACTTTTTTTTTTTTTTGGTTTTAAAGTGACAGGATCAGTTTTATTTTTTTATATTTTTAATTTTTTTATATTTGTACTTTTTTTTACAGTAGGTCCTTGTTGGTTATCTATTTTATACATTTTTAAAATTGATTGATTGATTGATTGATTTTGACTGTGTTGGGTCTTTGCTGCTGCATGCAGGCTTTTTCTCTAGTTGTGGTGAGTGGGGGCTACTCTTCATTGCAGTGTGCGGGCTTCTCATTGCAGTGGCTCCTCTTGTTGCGGAGCACGGGCTCTAGGCGCGTGGGCTTCAGTAGTTGTGGCACATGGGCTCAGTAGTTGTGGCTCGCGGGCTCTAGAGCACAGGCTCAGTAGTCGTGGCGCACGGGCTTAGTTGCTCCACGGCATGAGGGATCTTCCCGGACCAGGGCTTGAACCCATGTCCCCTGCACTGGCAGGCAGATTCCTAACCACTGAGCCACCAGGGAAGTCCAGTTATCTGTTTTAAATATAGCAGTGTGTACATGTCAATCCCAAACTCCCAATCTATCCCTCCCTCTTACCCTTCCACCAGGTGGAACAATAAGAACAATTTCTAAGGCAGATCATGTCAATAAATTTTCTTCAACTACCTACTTTTTCTATATTACTCATTTTGCTTTCTCTTTTTTTGTGTTTTTGCAGTTTTAACACTTCGTATAAGATGAGAGAGAAAGCTGAAGGGTATTGGCCAGATATTTTCTTTGTAAAATACTTGTTCTAAAGTTCCAGTACTTAGAAAAATGTTAACCTCATTTATCATATTTTTAAAAAGCCAATAAAAACTAAGATAAATCTGGGTCACACATACACACACACACACACACACACACACACACACACAAAACAGTATATTATGTTTCTTATTTATAAGTCACGGCTTTCTTGTTATCATTCACCAAGGACTTACCTGATTCATAAGCTAGCGGCCTCCAAATTACCCTCCCTGCCTACGGCTTCTTCCCTTCCAATCCTTTAAATTAAATTGCATCAAGTAATAATCATTGCTAAGGGTAAAAGAATAAAAAATTAAAACAGTTTCCCTAAAGCACAATTTCTAATAAGCAAAGCATAGATGAGAAAGTAAATGTAAATGGAAGGTACAAATGCAAGAGAAATAAAACCAACACTAGAGCAAAATCTCAGTAGAACTTCAGATGCAATTATTCACTATTGCTGAGCAGAGTCAGGGCTCATTAGTTCTGGGGAAAAGTAAAAATATGCATGAGGGCAAATAAAGTTGGTTGATTCCTCATAGCGCTTCCTATTCCCTCGGCAAATATTACCATTTCACTCCACTTAAAAAATAAAATGAATAATGCTTTTTACTGGCCTTTGGAAAACTTCCTCTATGCATTGAATGTCATTTAATTTGGCTCATAATCCTCCATGAAATAGTGTAAGGGTGTATATTACTAGTTTTAATATTAGTGGGTAGGACTATGGCTAAGTAACTTTTTTCCAGGTTACTGAGAGGCTTAGTATTCAAGTCTTCTGCCTCCTAAAATAGTCACTTGGCAATACAAAAATAAAATTATAATTATGGATATGTCTACACAATACCAAAGTAACAGATGGATTTAGCTAGAAAAACAACATGCACATTTATGGAATTGTATACTCAAACAAATATGAACTGACAGATTTTTCATATTTTCATTTTAATTTGGGTGTTGTGAGCATATAGCTGAAGTGTGACAAAGCCCATGATAGTAATTGAAATTCAGAGCAGTCAGTTTTAGAAAACACTTACTGTGTTGATCATCTACACGTATTGTACTTTTTGACACATACTTATTAACAAAATTTGTTTCCTATCACTCATGTCTGTCCTCTTAGTGGCCATCACAACCAAGTATTTCCTGTGCCTGAAATACAGCAGAGTGTGAAGTGCCACTAATTTCCTTTGATGTCATAATTTCAGAGCCATGTAGAGAGAGTAAGTAGGAGCTTCATTCAGTGTCATGGTGACAGCTTGGCTCTCTTCGACTGTACATAAATCTAAACTAGGGAGAGTGTGTGTGATGTGGAGACAAGAGACCTGGCTTGGGTGACCAAAGGAATTATCTTTGTCCCAGCTCTATCATCACCTTCATGGAGGAAGTTGGAAATGTCAGCTAGCCCTTTTTAGCCTCAGTTCCCTCAATTTCAGGAGAGAAGGAGGAAGGAAGGGAGGGAGGGAGGAAGGAAAGGGAGGGAGGGAGGAAGGAAGGAAGGAAGGAAGGAAGGAAGGAAGGAAATGAATGGGGGGGAGAGAAAGAAATGTGGGAAGGGAAGGGAAGGAAATAAATGGCAGAGGGACAGAGGAAAGAAACAATCAGGGAACAAAGGGACACAATTTCTGAAATATGAGTGTTATTTCATGTGCCCATAGAATTCATATCTCATCTCCTGCCGCCCGCTACCCTTCCACTTGAATAGAGACATTTTCACTATGTTCATTCACTTAACAAACACCTACCATTTGTAAACATTATGCTTTGTGCCGGGAATACCACAATAAATACCACATCCTGCCTCCATTCAGAGTTTTCAGAGTGCAGTGAGGGTAATATACATTAATTTATATAACAAGACAGTTATATCGCTGTCACTTCTGTGAATAAAACCCGTCACAAAAAGGATGACATTTTTTCCATAAGAAAGTACTTTTTGTTTTGTTTCCTTTCCATGCTCTTCAGGTATCACTTCTTTTATGTTTTCTGACTTCTCTGCTATCTTTAGGCTTCTCTGGATCTGGAGCAGACAGCAAAGCAAATCAGTAGGCCAAAATAAGATTGGCCAAAATAGGATTTCCTTACTGTCTTGCCAGGATCACCTTTAATTTTGCAGTTTCATCTTCCAGTTCTTTTTCTGTTTTATTTCTCTTACTCTTCCCCCCGCCCCCACCCTGCCCACAGCCCATTCTCTCAGGGTTTCCTCCCACTGGATGTCAATCTATTGGTAAGGAGGCTACCCTAATAATTACCCCAACAGAGGCATTTCTCCTAATGGTTCTCGCCTGCCTTGTCTGGCAGCACAGGCTGCAGAGGTCACCACAGATTTTTGGACTCTTTATCTCCATATTCCCAGGGATTCATGCAAGGAGCCAAGGAGGAATGGTTTGGACCAGTACCTAGGCTCATCCTGCTGCTGGACCTAGTGTGATACATCTGTCCTCTGTTTTACCTGCAAAATAATTAAACTACAAACAAATTCTCTAGGTCACCAGAGCTGTTAAGGTCCAAATACGCCTGCCATCTGTGTTCCCTGAAAATTACTGAGTGGCAGATTGTGCTTGGCAGGTATTTTCTGTTCTCCAAACAGGCATTTATCAATCAGCAAATTCAGTGCTTTCAAACTCACCACTTAGTAAACATCACAGCTCATTTTATAGATTTGGAAGTGTTGGTATTTCTCTGAGCAGGCTCAGAAATAGTTTGAGAAATGTTTTTACATGCCGTCCTGCCAAATCCCCCAACAGACAAGTAATGCTCACTTCCTACTCACTGCCAGACTATGTTCCAAAGCCAAGACCGGGAGACAGACTGTTTGCAGCCTCCAAAGGAAGGAAGGTTCAACTATTAGAGACAAGCGATTGAATAAATAAACCCTACAACCTAAACTGATTTGTTCACGCACAGCTATTAGTTTACTTTTGGTAGATACACAACAAGAGCAGCCACAGTTCTGATGTGGGTAACGGCTGAAGAAGCCCCAAAGCCTCACTTCCAGGTCATACTAAAAGCCAGCTTTGAATCAAACTCTAGCATATACCCATTTATTAATTACCCATTATCACGTGTCCATAAAGCAGTTCAGGCAACTTGGGAGTGGCACCTGATAAGTGCGTTTTTAACAAGCATCTTAGATGATCCTGAAGCACAGAAAAGTGTTAAAACCACTGCCTCAAGCTGTGCCTACATCAGAGCTAATGGCTACCTTAGTTCCCCTCTTTTGGTCTTTTTTTTTTCTTTTTTTTAATTGAAGTATAGTTCATTTACAATGTTGTGTTAATTTTGAGTGTACAGCAAAGTGATTCAGATATATATATATATATATACACACACACACGTATTCTTTTTCAGATTCTTTTCCATTATAGGCTATTACAGGATATTGACTATAGTTCCCTGTGCTATACAGTAGTTCCTTGTTGTTTACCTATTTTATATATGGCAGTGTGTATATGTTCATCCCAAACTCCTAATTTATCTCCCCCACATATCCTTTGGTAGCCATAACTTTGTTTTCTATGTCCTTGAGTCTCTTTCTGTTTTGGAAATAAGTTCATTTGTATCATTTTTTAAGATTCCACATATAAATGGTATCATGTGATATTTGTCTTTGTCTGGCTTACTTCACTTAGTATAATAATCTCTAGGTCCATCCATGTTGCTGCAAAAGACATTATTTCATTCTTTTTTATGGCTGAGTAATATTCCATTGTATATATGTGGCACATCTTCTTTATCCACTCATCTGTCGATGGACATTTAGGTTGTTTCCATGTCTTGGCTATTGTAAATAGTGCTGCAATGAATATTGGGGTGCATGTATCTTTTTGAATTATGGTTTTCTCTGGATATATGCCCAGGAGTGGGATTGCTGGATCATATGGCAAATCTATTTTTAGTTTTCTAAGGAACCTCCATACTGTTCTCCATAGTGGCTGCACCAATTTACACTCCCACCAACAGGGTAGGAGGGTCCCCTTTCTCCACGCCCTCTCCAGCATTTATTATCTGTAGACTTTTTAATGATGGCCATTCTGACTGGTGTGAGGTGATACCTCATTGTAGTTTTGATTTGCATTTCTCCAATAATTAGCAATATTGAGCATCTTTTCATGTGCCTGTTGGCCATCTGTATGTCTTCTTTGGAGAAATGTCTATTTAGGTCTTCTGCCCATTTTTGGATTGGGTCGTTTGTTTGTTTTTTTTTGATATTCAGCTGTTTGTATATTTTAGAAATCAATCCCTTGTCAGTAGCATCGTTTGCAAATATTTTCTCCCATTCTGAGGGTTGTCTTTTCGTTTTGTTGATGGTTTCCTTTGCTGTGCAAAAGCTTTTAAGTTCCATTTGTTCATTTTTGTTTTTATTTCCATTATGCTAAGAGACGAATCCAAAAAACTATTGCCACGACTTATGTCAAAGAGTGTTCTGCGTATGTTTTCCTTTAGGAGTTTTATAGTATCTGGTTTTGCATTTAGGTCTTTAATCCATTTTAAGTTTATTTTTGTATATGGTATTAGAGAATGTTCTAATTTCGTTCTTTTACATGTAGCTTTAGGAGCTAGAAGAGACTGGGAAAAAGCTACTGGAAGGCCGTTGAGGGAAGGTAATATTTGAAGCCGATTGGATGTGTATTACACATGCTCTTCAGCTTTGTTTATTTTACAAAGCATAGAAATTATCTGTGGAAGTTGATTTTAAGTAGAGAGGCATGGAAACTAACCCAGGCCTGGTGAACCTGCATGCATGCTGTGGGAGAGTCACATGTATTTTGCAAAAGATCTGTTGTTGATTCTAGTGCACAGCCGTGTTTGTGAATCATTGATATGGAGCTAGCTGTGTTGACCTAAAGCAAGTAGACTGCCAGGTCTTTCTCCAGCGAAGATGGGTTTATTCAGGATCAGCAGAGAATTGCAATTCTGGACCTGCACCCTGGCGAGCCTTGTGCAAGTGCTCGCCCAGCAAGGGAAGGAAACTGCTTTTATAGAGGGGGGAAAAAGAACTTGGGAGGCCCGTAGTAAGCAAAGGGTCCAGGGCTTTTCATTGGCTGAGTTCTTGCCAGGAAAGAACAGGAATCTTTCTTCTTTCTACCTGCTGGACTCTGTAATCATCGTAGGGCATGAGAGCTCCCCTTTTGGTCTTCCGACTATTTAATTGAGGTTTCTGTTTATTAATTTTGTACAGCTAGAAGCCACTTTCTGTTTCTTCAATCCAAGTTTAGAGCTTCCACCAACAGAAAAACACTGCACATTTCTGTTCCCAGAGTTGCTATTAATTAGCACTGCAGTCTCAGACATGTCACTTAATATATCAGAGCTTCGGTTTTCTTACAAGAAGTCACTTTAAATACAAGCTAATACAGATATTCTGATAAAATGTTATCCATTTTATCCCAGTCATTCAAAGGCACAAGTCTCTGTTACAGGTATAGCAGGAGGCAATATTTTGACAATAACCAAGGTTTTCTTTTTCCTGTTATTTTTAACAATCTTGGGCACACCACCCAATTGGGTCGCCGGTATTCCATGAGTCAGGAAAGGGCTAACTCAGCTGGGAATTAAAGAAGTTAAGTGAGTTTCTGAGTAGATTTTATAAACTCATAGAACACAGGTTGTGAAAACCTGACATTGTGGAATGCCAAGAAACTCAGCCTTTAAGGAAGCAGACCTAGAGTTTATGCCATATGTATTTAACTCAAAAGATTGTATGAGGATGTAAGAACAGTTTCCTGCCTATGGGCAGGTAAAGAACCCATGTGTTTGGCAGAGGTAATCAAGGGAGTTAAATTGTGGATTAAATATTCCAGGGTTATGTAACAGGGTTTAGTGTGTGTGAGAAATCTAGACAGAGTTAGTGGGACCCAAACATAAAGAGGGGTTAGTGAAAGGCCCCTGGAGAAGTCCCAAAGCCACTTTGGCATCTGAAATCTATAGAGTAGCAAGTTGTAAGTGCATGTCCCTCAATATAGTAGGTCAGAGAGCATCTAAAATGGCATCTTCCCTTCAGAGGGATATAAAAATGAATAAGAGTGGCCTGGAGACTTAGAAGCCTCAAAATGACAGGAAAATGAAGGCACACATCGGCTTGTAATAAATTGGGCATGGCAGAGCAGAAAGAATATGGTCATTTGAGCCACAGAGGTAGTTGATAGATGTCAGTCATTAAAATTGATTAAGCTTATACATCTCAGCCAAAGCCAGCATGGGTTCTTAATTCTAATGTTAAGTTATACATTATCTATCTATCTACCCATCCATCCATCCATCCATCCATCCACCCAACCATCCATTCATCCATCCCAAATGCCAGCTTATTTATAAATCCCCCTGGAATATAGATCAGGACAAATAGAAATAGAAGGAAAGGGAAAACAGGAAATTCTACCTTAGGAGAGACTGAGTTTCAAACCAGAACTTACTGAATGTACCTTGAATTTGAAAGATTAAATTTTCTACCACTGAGTTGAAATGAAAGCTCAAGTTCAAAATTTTGTTTAGTTACAGAGGCAAAAATATAGGGACATGTTTGCTCTCCTGTGGTTGGTGACTGTATCCAATAAATATTTCTCTACCCTAGGACAGCATTGCTTTCCTCATTAGAGACAAATTATTTACTTATTATCTAATGTCTCTACCCTTTGATGAATATGGTAATTAGGTCTCTGTCCAGAATTTAGTATCCTAAAATAGTGACAATCTGTATAAATAGTGACAAAACAGCTCATGGTTGCCTGGGTAACAGATTACATCCCCAGCACCCACTGCAATCTGACTTAGGCCTATTTGGTTTTTGCCCAATGCTTAGTTTATTTTTGACAGACAGTGCTGCCCAAAAGTTGGGTGTGGGTAAGGGTAATTGCTTCCTCTTAACTTTTCTGTCAGGATATCTTAAGTCTTAGAACAAATGCTGCCATAAATACAAACATTGATTATCAAGCAGACATAAAACGGTTCATACAGCCTATTCTGTGGGTTCCATGAAGTCCAGAATTCTGTCCCTCTAGGTACTTCAGCTACCTCCTTGCATGAAAGGGTCCTAGACAGATCCAAAACCATTGCAGAGGCTGGAATCTGCAAACACTATAATAATTATCACTATATATCCTCTCAGACTCATGGTTCTCAAACTTGGGTACACATGGGGATCACCTAGGAAGCTTTAAAAACCCCTAATGCCTGGACTGCTGCCCCAAGGATTCTGATTTAATTGTTCTGAGGTGTGGCTTGAGCATTTGCAGCTTTTTAAAGCATTCCAAGTGCGTCTAATGTGCAGCCAAGTTTAAGAACCGCATTCCTAAACAAATAGCAGGAGAAATGATCTTGGGCTGCATTCCAAAGGGTAAAGTCTATCAACCTTATTAGATTCTTAAAAACTCTTTGTGCAGGGATGGGCAGTAACTTCTGCCCTAGATTCAGCCAGTCCATAAACCTTAATTACTTTTTATTTCACCTGTGCGAGTCCATTTACAAAAAAACATCATTCTAGACAACATGCCTATATCACCAATAAAATTTCATTTCTGGCATTTAATATGTTAATTTGCAAAGCCTAGTTTGTTGACTGAAAAACAAGGAACAAAGGCACTCTCAGTAGCTGCCTCTTGTGTATGGACTTCCTACTTGAGTGCCAGCTGACCACACTTAGACTGTACATCGATATCTGGACCCAAGTTAGTATTTGAACTTTTAAAATAATACATGTAAAATATATGTGTGTGTGCGTGCATCTGTATGTGTGTGTAGAATATTTTTAAGTAAAATTAGTATATAACATTATGTAGTTTTCAGGTGTACAACATTATAATTCTACATCTGTATACTCTATAATGTGATCTTCACCAAAGGTCTAATTACCATCCATCATCATGCAATTGACCCCCTTCACCCATTTTGCCCACTCCTCAGCTCCCTCCCCCACTAGTAACCACCACTCTGTTCTCTGTATCTATGAATTTGTTTTTGTTTTATTTATTCATTTCTTTTGTATTTTTTTTACATTAAACATATGAATGGAATCATATGGTATTTGTCTTTCTCCATCTGACTTATTTCGTTTAACACAGTACCCTCAAGGTCCATCCATGTTGTCACAAATGGCAAGATTTCATTCTTTTTTATGGTTGAGTAGTATTCCATTCTCTCTATATACCACATCTTCTTCATCCATTCATACCTTGATGGACATTTAGGTTGTTTCCATAACTTGGCTATTGTAAATAAAGTAAAGCTGCAATGAACACGGGGGTTCATATATCTTTTTGAATTAGTGTTTTCTCGTTCTTCATATAAATACCCAGAAGTGCAATAGCTGGATCATGTGGTAGTTCTAGTCTTAATTTTTTGAAGAATCTCCATACTGTTTTCCACAATGGTGGTACCAATTTACATTCCCACCAACAGTGTACAAGGGTTCCTTTTTCCACATCCTTTCCAACACTTGTTATTTCTTGTCTTTATGATTACCAGTCTAACAGGTGTGAGGTGATTTCTCACTGTGGTTTTGATTTGCGTTTCCCTAGTAGTGATGTTGAACATCTTTTCATGTGTCTGTTGGCCATTTGTATGTCTTTTTTGGAAAAATGTCTATTCAGATCCTCTGCCCATTTTTTAATCAGGTTGTTTGTCTTTTTGTTGTTGAGTTGTATGAATTCTTTATATATTTTGGATATTAACTGCTTATAGTCCCACTTGTTTATTTTTGCTTTTGTTTCCCTTGCCTTTGGAGTCAGATCCACAAAAACATTGCTAAGACCAATGTCAAGGAGTTCCCTGCCTATGTTTTCTTCTATAAATTTTATGGTTTCAAATCTTACATTCAAGTTATTTTTTTGTGTATGGTGTAGGATAGTGGTCTAGTTTCATTCTTTTGCATGTAGCTGTCCAGTTTTTCTAACAGTATTTATTGAAAAGACTGTCCTTTCTCCATTATATGTTCTTGGCTCCTTTGTCATAAATTAATTGTCCATATATGTGCAGGTTTATTTCTGGGCTCTGTTCTGTTCCAGTGATCTTTGTGTCTGTTTTTATGCCAATACCGTACTTTTTAATTACTATCACTTTGCATCAGAGTTTGAAATTAGGGAGTGTGATACCTCTAGCTTTGTTCTTTCTCAAGATTGCTTTGGCTATTCAGAATCTTTAGTGATTCCATACAAATATTAGATTTATTTGTTCTAGTTCTGTGAAAAATGCCATTGGAATTTTGATAGGGATTGTGCTGAATCTGAGGTTGCTTTGGGTAGTATGGACATTTTAATGATATTAATTCTTTCAATCCATGAGCACCGAACATCTTTCCATTTTTTTGTGTCTTCTTCAGTTTCTTGTGTGTAAAATTTTAAATAAATTGTAGACAGTATAGCACCTCTGCCCTCTGTCATCATATCGGTCGCCTGGATCCTGGGTGCCATTTACAACTCCTTCTACTGGGAGGGAATGTTCTCAACTTCTTCCATTGGAAGTCAATATTTGTTTCTCCCAGAAGACTGCATTTCTAAGCACTTGCTTCATCTTCCTCTCACCTCAACAGAGAATTTTTAATCCCGGTAATAGTAGTGTTCAGTCTTAAATGGCCTTGAGAAAACAGCATAGAGTGTTGTCTTTGTTTGGAAAGTTCAGTTACAATAGTCTGATTTCAAAACACAAATCTCTGGCCATGCTCTCTTGTCTAGAGGAGAGTCGTGGTCTGTCTCTTGGCATTAACTGGCTGGCTCCAAAGAAACATAGGTAAGAACAGCTCTCAAGCTGTCTCAGTAATATGTTGACCCTAGTCCTGAAGTCACTTGGGCCTCAGTGACCTCCTAATCCTGCCTCACCTTCCATGTTACTGGTCACGTTATCTTAATAGTTATAGCTTATTACATAAATTTTTGTTCTTCTTTTTTTTTTAAGGGAATACAGAGAGTAGGATGCTGTGGTATAATGAGAGCTTCAGTTGTTGTGGAAATGCTCTACCATTTCTGTGATATTGTGATTTATAATAAGAAATGTATGTGTGGTCTTTGTCTCCTGTCTGGCGCAGAGCTCCTAAAACCCTTGGAATTTCCTAAGTGATGATAGCGATAAAGGTATCTTTTGTTACACTAATGAGGTGACCTTTGAACTGCACCTAATGATGGGGGCTGGTTGCCAAGGGAACCAATCATGTGATTAGAGCATTGGAACTTTTAGTCTCACCACCCTGACCTCTGGCGTGGGAAAAGGGACTAGAGGTTGAATCAATCACCAATGGCTAAGGATTTAATTAATCATGCCTGTGAAATAAAGCCTCCGTAAACACCCAAAAAGATGGGGTTCAGAGAGCCTCTGGGTTAATAAACCCATGCAGGTGCTGGAAAGTGGTACTTCTGGAGAGGGCATGGAAGCTTCGCACCCTTTCCCCATACCTTGTCCTGTGCATCTCTTCCATCTGGCTGTCCTGAGTACATCCTTTTATAATAAACTGGTGATACAGTAAATGTTTCTCTGAGTTCTATGAGCTGCTCTAGTAAATTAGTTGAGCCCAAGGAGGGGGTCCTTGGAACCTCCAATCTATAGCCAGTCAGTCAGAAGCACAGGTGATAACCTAGACTTGCCACTGGGATTATCACCCAAAAACTGGGTTCACCTCTTGGTGGGTGTCAAGCCAGAAGACACAACCAAGTCAAAGACCAAGAAAAGGAAGGATTTATTACTTGCAGCCAGTAAAGAGAGCACTGTGGATCTTTCCCAAAGCAGTGTCTCCCTGAACAGCAAAATTGGGGAAGTTTTAAGCTAAGGGTACATGCATATTCATGAAGGGGCTTGAGCAGAGGAGAATTCAGCATAGAATTGGGGTAGAGGTTGACAGGGCCCAAGCTTTAGGTGATTGAAGTCACGAGGATCAGTAAAGGTCAACATCATCATTCCTCAGGTTCTGGCCAATCTGGGGTCTCAACGTGTAGTTACCATCCTCCACCTGGGTGGAGGCCTTTGTTCCTGCAGAACTCAAAGATATACATCAGATTGTTATGTATATCCCTTGAGGAGGAACTAGGACTCTGTTTTATCACTGAACTATTGTTTCTTGACTGCTTTTACTTTGTTCCCACACTCCTTTGTTCCCTTAAGATCATTAATTACTGAGATCTGTTCAAGGGCAAGCATTGTGGCCAGGCTTAGATCACAAAATGACTTAGACCAAAAATGGCCTCTCTTATGTCAAGAAAGCCATGCTGCTTCTCTTTCTCTAGGGACCCCATACCCTATCTGCTTACAGCATCTGCAGGAGGGGGGCAGTTTTGTAGGATTGACCCCTTAACCTGTGGGGTATGACACTATCCCCACTTAGATAGTGTCAGAATTGAGTTCAATTGTGGGACACCCAGCTGGTGTTGGAGAATTGCTTATTGGTGTGGGAATACCCGTCCCCACACACATACACCCACATGTTGGAATTGGTGACCAGACCTTTAACTCCCAACCCAGGGACTGACCGGGCTTTTTAGCTCAGGTGTGGACTCCTACTTCTTCCTGGAAAACCGACATTGTCAGGTAACACACTTATACCCTGAGCTGAAACGTCTTTTCCTTTCTGAGAAGAAGTTTAGTACTTGTAGGAGCAACTCAGAGTTGACATAGAGGCATTCATGATATGTTCCCATAGCCATCCATAGTGTTTTTCCTTATGCTGACATCCTGTGTCAGCCCTGGAGATGTGATGCATCATGCAATACTCTTACACTCAGGCTCATTACAACCCATTGTTTGCAAATCATTAAATACTTCTGAGAGTCTCATTTCTCTCGAAAGGTGGGAGTTTGGCCTCAAGCTAATCACACCCCTTCCCATCCATTAGTATTAGTCCTTGAGGGAGATGTATTGACATATTGTATAAAAATTCTTTGGAAGCTCAGACCAGGCCTCATTTAGGGTACTACAAATACTAAAATCATAAAATCTGGTGTACACTTATGCAACTTGTGTTACATTTTAGCACACCTCATTTTCCATTTCCCAATTTGCGAAGGAAAGAAAACAAACCTGAACATTTATGGTAAACTCAGCCACTTCTAGATTTCTATCAGTATTATTTAGAGAGGAAATTCTGGATTTTAACCTTCATCATCTTTTTTCCTCTGGGATACTTACACTGTGGATGATGGTAAAGGAGAGCAGAATTTGCCACCCCAAAATATGTCTCTTTGGCATAAGGATTATTTTAGGCTGGTTATTTTCAAGAAATAGCAAACATAGGAAAAGTTGTGAAACCTAAGTTACCCTTTTGTAAGAGGCATTGACATTTACAAGGGAACTCTCCACTTGTAAGAGTGTCTCCCTCTCTGTACCAGGAAGAGAAGGATGACTAAATCTCTGAAACTCTCATCAATGGAGAAGACAATGACTTAAATCTTCATAACAATCTTACCTGTGTTTACTGCGCTTCACCCCCCCCAAAGCCTCCCATAACTGACTTCCCACTCGTCCCCCACAACATCTTCTTTTGTCTTTAGCTGGAGGTGGTATTTAAGGTGCTGGCTTGGGCCTTTTGAGGGAGGTACCCGGTTTTCCTGGGTATCTCCCATGTATAAGGGAAGTATACATGTGATTAAACTTCTATTTGTTTTTTTTCCTGTTAATCTGTCTTTTATTATAGGGGACTCTCAACCAAGAACCTAGAAGGGTAGGAGGAAAATTATTTTTTCTCCCTACAGTAGAATACCTTATATTGTCATATTAGGCTTTGTATTTTGTCCCTGTCACTTCCTGCACACTATGGCCTCTGCTGAGATGCTTCTGAATTTGTCATCAGTCCCATGAAGACATGTTGATGTCTGCTCTCTGATATCAGATCTACAAAGGGCATATGTCATCTTCCTCATCTAAAACACTGAGTCCCTTCACATCCACTGAGTCTTCCTCAGACTCTCTCCATACACCTTTCAGGTTCACCAGAAATCTTCTCTGGTTCAAAACCTGCAACATTCTCAGATAGCCATCATAGACTGAAAAAAACTTGGGAATGCAAGCAACTTGGGACAGTCTCAGGATTTTTCCACAATGACACTTGACCTATGGCCATTTCTACTGTGAGGCTGTAGATGTTAGCGTGTTGCACTCTTGGAGTTCTAAGTAGGAAGTGGGGAATAAATCATGTCTGTGAGCCTATTCATCTCAAATTGGGAGCTCTGGCTCCACCTAGTGGCATCCTCTTCTGGACCTACATCAGTGACTCTCTTCTGCTCCTTTCCCAGTTCTATCTTCTCTTCCAAAGAGTTATATTCCTAGGGTAGGAAAGACCAGCTCTTTCATCAATATGCGTTCTTCCATACCTGTTGTTCTGTGCTTTGGGACTTACCTCTCACTGTTCAAAGCGGAGATTTTGGAAACCAGGAAAAAAGTTTCCTTTTTGAAATGCTAGGGTAAACACAAACCCAAAATAAGGAAAAAATTAAATTTCCATGATATAAAAAAGGAAAGAAACTTTCCCATCCCTTTTTTTAGAATATTTCCTGTATAAAACATATGTATATATTTTTTTCTGCTCTTCAAAATGTAAATATATAAGGCTTTTAAAAGGCTAAATAATACTCTTGCCAATTTTACAACCCAGAGATATTTTTCTTAAAGGCCTGAAGACATCTCTTTGAAATGTAAGCATTAAGAAAGGGGCTTCCCTGGTGGCGCAGTGGTTGAGAGTCTGCCTGCCAATGCGGGGGACACGGGTTCGGGCCCTGGTCTGGGAGGATCCCACATGCCGCGGAGCAACTGGGCCCGTGAGCCACAATTACTGAGCCTGCGCGTCTGGAGCCTGTGCTCCGCAATAACAGAGGCCGCAAGAGTGAGAGGCCTGCGCACCGCGATGAAGAGTGGCCCCCGCTCGCCGCAACTAGAGAAAGCCCTCGCACAGAAACGAAGATCCAACACAGCCATTAAAAAAAAAAAAAAAAAGAAAGAAAGATACTACCCCATCTTCTAGTCTCCCTGAGAGGTTGACCTAGGCATCTGACACCAGGTTGTAACTACTTACCTGTTATATATGTGTGAGGAGTTGTATTATTTCTTTGGATAAAAGCAATTAGCTGACACAGATGGCCACCTCAATTACCAAGTAAACTTAGGATAAATTATGTGTAACAAATGGCACCGTCATGTCCTCTTAAGGATTAGTTATTTATCTTAAGAACATATATGATAAGAACACAAACAAATGGGACCTAATGAAACTTAAAAGCTTTTGCACAGCAAAGGAAACCATAAACAAGACCAAAAGACAACCCTCAGAATGGGAGAAAATATTTGCAAATGAAGCAACTGACAAAGGATTAATCTCCAAGATTTACAAGCAGCTCATGCAGCTCAATAACAAAAAAAGAACAACCCAATCCAAAAATGGGCAGAAGACCTAAATAGACATTTCTCCAAAGAAGATATACAGATGGCCTACAGACACATGAAAGAATGCTCAACATCATTAATCATTAGAGAAATGCAAATCAAAACTACAATGAGATATCATCTCACACCGGTCAGAATGGCCATCATCAAAAAATCTAGAAACAATAAATGCTGGAGAGGGTGTGGAGAAAAGGGAACCCTCTTGCACTGTTGGTGGGAATGTAAATTGATACAGCCGCTATGGAGAACAGTATGGAGGTTCCTTAAAAAACTACAAATAGAACTACCATACGACCCAGCAATCCCACTACTGGGCATATACCCTGAGAAAACCATAGTTCAAAAAGAGTCATGTACCAAAATGTTCATTGCAGCTCTATTTACAATAGCCAGGACATGGAAGCAACCTAAATGTCCATCGACAGATGAATGGATAAAGAAGATGTGGCATATATATACAATGGAATATTACTCAGCCGTAAAAAGAAATGAAATGGAGGTATTTGTAATGAGGTGGATGGAGTTAGAGTCTGTCATACAGAGTGAAGTAAGTCAGAAAGAGAAAAACAAATACAGTATGCTAACACATATATACGGAATCTAAGGAAAAAAAAAAAAAAAAAGGCCATGAAGAACCTAGTGGCAAGACGGGAATAAAGACACAGACCTACTAGAGAATGGACTTGAGGATATGGGGAGGGGGTGGGGTGAGATGTGACAGGGTAAGAGAGTGTCATGGACATATATACACTACCAAATGTAAAATAGATAGCTAGTGGGAAGCAGCCGCATAGCACAGGGAGATCAGCTCAGTGCTTTTTGACCATCTAGAGGGTTGGGATAGGGAGAGTGGGAGGGAGGGAGATGCAAGAGGGAAGAGATATGGGAACATATGTATAACTGATTCACTTTGTTATAAAGCAGAAACTAACACACCATTGTAAAGCAATTACAATCCAATAAAGATGTTGAAAAAAAGAGAAATGGAAATAACAACAAAAATAAACAAATGGGACCTAATAAAACTTCAAAGCTTTTGCACAGCAAAGGAAACCATAAACAAGACGAAAAGACAACCCTCAGAATGGGAGAAAATATTTGCAAATGAATCAACGGACAAAGGATTAACCTGCAAAATTTACAAGCAGCTCATGCAGCTCAATATCAAAAAAACAAACAACCCAATCCAAAGATGGGCAGAAGACCTAAATAGACATTTCTCCAAAGAAGATATACAGATTGCCAACAAACACATGAAAGGATGCTCTACATCACTAATCATTAGAGAAATGCAAATCAAAACTACAATGAGGTATCACCTCACACCGGTCAGAATGGCCATCATCAAAAAATCTACAAACAATAAATGCTGGAGAGGGTGTGGAGAAAAGGGAACCCTCTTGCACTGTTGGTGGGTATGTAAATTGATACAGCCACTATGGAGAACAGTATGGAGGTTCCTTAAAAAACTAAAAATATAAAGCAGAAACTAACACACCATTGTAAAGCAATTATACTCCAATAAAGATGTTAAAAAAAAAAAAAACTAAAAATAGAACTACCATATGACCCAGCAATCCCACTACTGGGCATATACCCTGAGAAAACCATAATTCAAAAAGAGTCATGTACCAAAATGTTCATTGCAGCTCTATTTACAATAGCCAGGACATGGAAGCAACCTAAGTGTCCATCATCAGATGAATGGATAAAGAAGATGTGGCACATATATACAATGGAATATTACTCAGCCATAAAAAGAAATGAAATTGAGTTATTTGTAGTGAGGTGGATGGAGTTAGAGTCTGTCATACAGAGTGAAGTAAGTCAGAAAGAGAAAAACAAATACAGTATGCTAACACATATATATGGAATCTAAGGAAAAAAAAAAAAAAGGTCATGAAGAACCTAGTGGCAAGACAGGAATAAAGACACAGACCTACTAGAGAATGGACTTGAGGATATGGGGAGGGGAAGGGTAAGCTGTGACAAAGTGAGAGAGTGGCATGGACATATATACACTACCAAATGTAAAATAGATAGCTAGTGGGAAGCAGCCGCATAGCACAGGGAGATCAGCTCGGTGCTTTGTGACCACCTAGAGGGGTGGGATGGGGAGGGTGGGAGGGAGGGAGATGCAAGAGGGAAGAGAAATGGGAACATGTATATGTATAACTGATTCACTTTGTTATAAAGCAGAAGCTAACACACCATTGTAAGGCAATTATACTTCAATAAAGATGTTTAAAAAAAAAAAGAACATATATGTAATAGTTATATCTGTTTCGCTATGTAAAATGGTAAGATTTCTGTCTTTCTGATCACTTGAGCTGATGTCTGTGATGCACATCACAGTCTTATTTATTGCTTATTTAATAATAAAACTGTTTTCTTTCTCCTGTACTTTTGTAGAGAGTTTTTCTGGATTGGCAGGAAATTTTGTTTCTAATTATTTCCTCAATACAAAGAGCTCACTTCTTATACTCAAAAGCCTTGGATATCAAGAATATTTTGTCTGAGTTTTTTAAATTCCATGGATAAACAAGTATTTTTGTTTGTTTGTTCCATGCTATAATGCTGTATCTGTTGAATTTTGGTTTCTGGTAATGGTAGGCTAAATTATTCAGATGAATTCTCCCACTAGAAACAACTGAAAACTTTGGATAAACATTTTAAAACATCACTTTAAAAGCATCACAGAGCAAGTAAGACTATAGAAGAATTTCCAGGCCAAAGTTATACTTTAAAATGAGAACCCAGGGAGTTTAGCAGAACACAGAACACTCAATTCCCCTCCCCCTCCCTCATACCCAAAGACTTTGAGCTTCCTTCATTTGGGGTTAGATTCTCTGGCTTGAGTAGGGATGAGGGATTATAGGCAGAAATTCTTTTTCCTTCTTCCCTTCTCATTTTGTTGGCTGGTCTAATAGTTTAATTGGCATAAGACAGATAAACAGGAGAAAAACAAACTTAACTGTGTAGACACAGGAGCCCCACAAAGACATGAAGACTCAAAGATAGTCAGGTCATTGAGACCTATATGCCATCCTGAGCTAAGGAGAAGGGGGTAGGGGTCTGGGGCTTCAAAGAGGAGGAAGATGATTCACAGAAAGGTGGGAAGAGCGAATGTTTGGTAAACAAATGTTTGCCCTGCCCTTCAGTAAGTCCTTCTGATGTAAAAATTACCTCTGGTAATAGCTCTCTTCTTGGTACAGACCCCCCATCTAAATTCTTTTAGGCAGTTAAGGAGGTAAAAAGTTCTTCATGGGTCTGCTGGGTCTCCATTGTCTTCAGCTCCATACAGTCACCATGTCAAAGTGGCACATTTTGGGATGATGTATTCTGTTCCGCCCTTAAGGGAAAGAAGGATGGAGGGGTACAGAAGTAAGGGCCCAGGGCCTGCCCAAGCAGGAAAGTCCAGGATCCCAAAGGGTTACGACCTTAGTGTTAAAGTAAACCAGAGTTAATTTCATCCCCAGCGGGTGCAGAAAAGTCATCTTGGTGCTGAGCAGAGTGGGAAAAAAAGGGAAAGCAAAAAAAAATCCAGGACACATTGTCATGAGTCAGCCCTACTGTAAATTAGCTAGGGCAAAAAAAAAAAAAAAAATTTACAGGAGATAAAGAGAAATAAACAGAGTCAGTTCATAAAGATGAAAGATTCATTTCATTAAGAAGATAAATTAGATATATAGACAGATCTAAAAGATGCAAAATTCCAATGAGAAATGGGTAAACTCAGCAATCACTGTGGGACTTTTTTTTAGGATGGGATGTATTTTATTGGATTTTAAAAATTTTTATTGGAGTATAGTTGATTTACAATGCTGTGTTAGTTTCTGGTGTGCCGCAAAGTGAATCAGTTATACATATACATATATCTACTCTTTCTTAGATTCTTTTCCCATATAGGTCATTACAGAGTATTGAGTAGAGTTCCCTGTGCTATACAGTAGGTCCTTATTAGTTATCTATTTTACATGTAGTAGTGTGTATGTGTCAATCCCAATCTCCCAATTTATCCCTCCCCAACATTTCCACCCTGGTAAACGTAAGTCTGTTTTCTATATCTGTGACTCTATTTCTGTTTTGTAAATGAGTTCATTTGTACCATTTTTTAAGATACTACGTATAAGAGATATCATGTGATATTAGTCTTTTTCTGTCTGGCTTACTTCACTTAGTATGATAATCTTTAGGTCCAGCCGGGTAGCTGCAAATGGCATTATTTCATTCTTTTCTATGGCTGAGTAATATTCCATTGTGTATATGTAACACATCTTCTTTATCCATTCCTGTTGATGGTGGGACATTTTAACATATGCCTCTTTTGGTAATTGTCACACAAAAAATCAATTAGGATATAGAAGATTTGAACTCCATTAACAAACATAGCTTAACGGTTATGTGCGTGTGTGTGCATGCACCAAGAACATGATACACGTTATTTTCACTCACACATAGAATACTTATAAATATTGACCACAAAGTGGACAAACTTAATTTTTATAGTAGCAAACAAAGGAAGTGATTACCATGAAAGTCAGGGAAGGCTTTACTCTGGTAGGGGAAGTTGGGAGGGTGGGGTAGGGGTTGTGATCAATAGGCAAATGGGATGGTTAGGCAGGTATTCACTTCCAGTATTCCATGAAACTATGCTTTAATGTTTTATGGATTTTCTATATGTTTGCTATATTTCACAATAAAGTTAATTTAAAAATAAGGACAATATTTTTACCATCTTCCCAGATAATACAGTAAGCTTATATACTTGAATTAATCTCATCCTAACATGTAATGCTGCCCTGCGTTTAATTCTATTTATAAACCTATTAGACATTAATAATAATTTAACACAGTCAATGTGAATACACTTGTATTTACTATTTTTTGTTCTTCCTCCTTGCCTCTTGGATCTTTCACCTGGAGTCTTTTCCTCTCTCTTAGAGTATACCTATAGCCTGAAAGTTCTGGTAAGGTTCCAGTTTCGACTAGATGTTTACATTTTAATCATTTCTTAAACTTTATATTTATGTTTTTTGTACAATTCTATATGCAAAAATTAATAAAATTAAATATTTTTAAAAGAATAACTTTAAATTTTATGTCTAATGTTCTTTAGATATACTAGTTTTACTCTGGTTCCATTGTTGGTTGAGTATAACATACGTATTTTCCTTTCTGGTATGTACTTTGCCTCACAGTGAAAATAGTTTGTTAACAAATTATGATGTTTTGCTTAGACACCACAGTATACAAAGAGATACACAGAATTGATCAAGAAAATGTGCTGTATTTTTGAGGGTCACGGATTTGGAATCAAAGTTTTAGGTTCAGGTCTAGATGCTGCCATTTTAGTAGGTGTCTCACTTTATAAAAGTTCCTTTTTCAATTTGAATTTCAAATAATTCATCTATAATGGAGACAATAATACAATTCGGCCTATTTCACAGAACTGGTGAGAAATACTAATGAATCAAAATATGTGAATAGTCTTCATAAAATGGGTAACACATGAGATCTTTTGTGTATACTGAAGATGAGGATATGTATAGGTACATAGTAAAGCGTTATGGTATAATAGAAATAGTAAGATGTTTTGAGTCAGATATAATTAATTGGAAGATTTAAGTTTCTGCTCCATTGCCCGCTAGCTCTAGAATCTCCTGCAATTAACTTTTCTGAGTCTCAGTTTCCTCATCTATAAAATGGAAATTATAATGCCTCACTGATGCCTCATTTACTGTGAAGACCGAATAGGACACTGTGTGTGTTGTGCCTGGAGCACAGTAAGTGCACTGTCAATGTTAAGTGTTTACAATGCAATTTGAGTGAAAAGAATGATGAGAATAGAATGTGATTATAGTGTTGATAGAAAATGGTCTATTCAGATAATATTCTCCCCAGGAAGTGAGAAGGACCTGATAAAACTAAATTTCAAAATAATACAACTATAAACTCCAGGAGCCATTGGGATTTTTAAGAAACAGTCCTTAGGTACACCTCTGACCTTTGCTGAAATTTGCTTAATCAGCTTGTTTCAAGATTCATTTCCTTTTCTCTCCTCTGACTCCTGCTGCTTTGACAGGAAATATTTTTGCCCAGAAAGTCAGCCTAGAGAAGATTTACACTTGAGCTCTCAAGGGAAGGAATGATGAGGAAGGGGGAGTGTTTGCAGGCAGTCCCTACCTCCAGGGGTGAGATTGCCCTGATAGTCACAGATCTGAGTGCAGAACCCAACCTGGAACTAAGAGATCCAGAGCCAGCTTCTACCTCACAGCCTCTGGAACACCCTCCTTCGACTCTGCTCTCCCTCCACCTCTCATTCCCATAAGGGGAATATTGTCTATGAAAACAAACACACAAAACCTGCAAATTTCCTTCATTGCTTCTGTCTTCTATTCGTTTTCCAACCACTCCCCACCTACCCTTCATGCCCAGCTCCCCGTCCAAAAAGCAAACCAATAAACAATCAAATTAAAAAAAAAAAATCCATACTAAGGTAATTTCTTTATCTGGAATAAAGTTGAATAAAGAAAGGGATAGTGCAAGAGGGACTAGACTATTGCAGTAGGGAGAATGCTTTCATCGTGAGCTCTGCAAGCCTCTCAAGGGTTAGGCACAAAGGGTTTTTCTTTTATGGGGAGAAATAAACATGGCTAGAAATAATGAGGTGTGGGGAAGTTGGATGAAAGGGAAATCGGGCATTAGATCAGAGACTATTTTACCCTGAGGCCATTCTAAACACAGGAGGGATTATATGTTAGCTCAGGCTGAGGATGGGTCAAAGTTCAGGGACCTGGGGAAGTAGAGAAGCTTAATCAAAGTCTGGTTAACAAGCATTTTATTCTAATTGATCAGTAGGAAAAATCAGTTTAGCTCATCTTTTATGAGACAACGAATGGGAATTTGGAGGGTCTGAGTCTGGCCTTGTCTTAGAGAAACAAAGCGAGCATTGTGAGTCTTTTCCAAGTCATTTGGGGAAGGGTATTTCTCTGCAGTAAGCCATCTCCTTGAACACAAATGGATGGGAGAGATTTCTTTTACCATCCGTATTTTCCAGGAACACAAGTTTCAGATAAAATTCAACGTTGTTAAAAACAAAACAAAAAACAAACAGAGTGTAGAAATTTCTTCACCAATTGAGATTCTCTTTACCTTTCTGTTCCCAAGCGTAACCAATTACTAAACTGACAGCCTCTGTCTTGATGCCATTACCTAGGATGATCCTTACACTCAAAGGGAAAAGCAACACCAGATCCATGATTCAAACTGCAGAATTATGTTTACTTTTATTCACTGTGGGATGTGATCGAGGCACAATATAACAAAAGCTGGTGTTTGGTTGTTATTTCTTTGACAAGCAAGTGCTCAGGGCACCTTGGGGAAGATCTTGTTCAGAGATGCAGACAGACCAGCAGACATTGGGACTCGGAGAACTCTCAGCAGGTGCCGGACACCAGCCATAAACTTGGGTTTCTGGTCAGGACACCAGTACTTAGTAAGGGAAATAGCGAGAGTACATACGGCCCCAAGTTCTAAAGCGGGGGCCTTGATATTTGTAGGCGATTACTCTAGAAAGGTAGGGACAAGGATTAGGACAAAGCCCCAGGTTCCAGCAGGACAGTTAACTCAATTATGGGTCCTGGTGACTCTGCTCTCATTATTCCATCAGGCTTAGAGCAGTTGTCAAATGGTAGAAGGGAGAACAAGTAATGAAAGTATAATAGCCACAGTCAACATTGGCTTTGTACACACCATTCATTGTAGAAGAAAGAATCTCTGTGTTTTGTTTTGAGATGGGTGTGTTAGAGTCACAAATTTCTTTTTTTGCAGACAGGCCCAAAAGGAGAAATTTAACCTTAGAAAGTTTTCTCACGGACAAGTAAATTTACGCCACATATATAGGAGACGTGTTACCACATTTACCAAGGACACACATAGATACTGAGTTAAACATCAGAGGGCTAGTCTGTACTTTACAATTTTGTTGAGTAAATCCAATTTCCTGTCATACATACGCTAACAGATGACAGTTTCTATAGAAAACAGGTATGAGAAGCCCCTTGTAATTATAGTCTTGAGGTTAAAGATTATATTACACTAGGGGTAAAAATAAAACTCTGTAAAAGAAAACAGAATGTTACAAGAGAGTTTCTTCCATTTGCAACAAACTTGGCCAAAAATCAATTTTACTATGATGGGATAAATAATATATAGAGATTAAGCTAAATCAGTACATGGCTAATGCTTTTTATACCTTGTGCCTTAATGATAATTGTTTTGCAAATATTTCCCAGCCTTCTCTATTATCTTTTCAATAAAGATTAACAAAGGGCTCTGTATGGTGCATTCTCCAATGCACTTGTATCAAAATCAATTATTTCCTCTAACATTTTCTTATTAAATACTATTGAAATATTTAGTTTATGGTTTTGTTCTAACCAAAGTGAATCACAATATTTGGTGCTTAAACATTTCCAATTCCACACTATATACGCTAGACAATTTTCTTAAGTATTTTTCAAGTATTATTTTATTTGACCTTCGTTTAAACTTCATGAACTAGGGATTCTTGTTTCCATTTTACAGATAAGGAAACTGAGGATTAGAGAGGAGTTGCTCAGCTAGCATGTGCCAGAGCAGGGATTGGAACCCAGATCCTCTGCTTTCAAAGCCCCCTCAAAGACGTAGGGGAGGGTGGCCCAAGATAGCATGATGGTAGAGTCTGAGGCCCAATTTGTAAGAGTGCTTTTGTTGTACAGCGCTCCACATGGAGTATGGTCTCGGTAGATCCTTTGAATAATGTAGTAATGCCGCCTGTGTACAGTGGTACCTGGAGAATGACTGGTTTTATAAGCAAAATTGTTCCTGGTGCTTTTGTTAGTTGGCTTACAAACTGTTGGGAACTGATGGCAGGCACCAGATCATTGAGTAGCCTGCTTCTCTTTTGCAGAAATATATCAAGGCTGATTTTCACAGCAAAAATCCCAGAGAGAGAAAAAAACAAAAAAACCTTCTACCACATAATGACTCATTAGGATTAAATGAATCCTTGGCAACCGAGACAATTCATAAGCATCTTTTAATGATACTGCTCTTTCTAAGACAGTAATGAGTTTTTAAAAATTTTAGAATGGATATGTTGCTGACAGATTATATCCCATTTTCCATTTAATTTTTCTATAATATGAAAGAATGTTTGTGCCAAGATATAATAATATACCCCTTAAGAATGAAACTCACTTTCATTTATTTAAAGGGAAAGATGATAATTTGGGGATGACATTTGAATAATACTCTAATTTACTATATGTCTGTTTCAGAAATTAATAGCTTAAAGTCTGTGCAGAACACAATAGTTCTAGCCACTCAAAGAACAGAGGCACTAAGTGATCTTTGAGTGTCCCTCAGCACCTCTAATTTTATGATTATATTTAAAGAAAAGGTAGGCATATAGGAGTATCCATAATAGAGCAAGGGAAGGAACACAGTGCTGGGAATCCAGAAACTGATATTCTAATTCTAGGATATTTACAATAACTGAGGAATCAGGAGCAAGCCATGACCTCATCTGACCTAAGCCTCCTTTATTCAATATGAGGAGACTGAAGTAAATCATTTTTAAGATGACTACAGGCTATAAAATTCTATAACTTTAATGCATTTGAATCTCATTGCATAAAGATGATTTGGGATCAAGTTACTTCAAAGTTACAGTTTTCAAGTTTCAGATCAACAATGTAAAGAAAATATAGAAATAAATCCATTTTCTTTATAATTTACATACCTACACATCTGTGAATAGAATTCTGGGCTATATTTATAGATAAATATAGTTTAGACAACCAAAAAGATATAAAAATGGATTTATACAACACATAAACTCAAGTACATGCAACCTGGGAATTATATTTACATGAAGATGCCGATAGTCTAGGGAAAATAAGAAGTCTAATATGAATACAAAGAATATCTGTTCCTTGCTCCTAAAAGAAAACTCCATAAATGGTTAAGAGTTTTCATCAATATTATTGGATGTACAAAGAAATATTTGAATGCCTCCAAATAGTGCCCTGCACAAGCCATTGGATATTCTAACTGAGAGCAAACAGTTTCAGATTTTCGAGAAATCTCCCAAATTAGAGCACATACGTTTATGGATGCCTGTTTTCAGGATGTTTCCCTAACGTCTTGTCATCACGGTGCACTAACATTTCCAGAGTCTTCCTTGATCACCTTGAGGGCAGTCTAGGTCACCCTGGCATTGACAGCCCCGTGTGAACCACATTATGAGATGGTCAACAGCACTTTCTTGTCCTTTCAGGCTAAGTCTGGCATTATTTGAATGTGGTCTCAACATGAACTCACTTAACTCCAGCAGGGACCAAGTAGGATTAGACTCTGGCTTTAGAAATTCACATCAAAAAATATTTCCTAAATCAACTATTCTGTTGTTATTAACGGCATTTTCCCCTAACTCCCTTCTGTATGCCTCCCCATCTTGTCTGTCTGGAAAATTTCTATTTACTGTTCCATGCAAGATCAAATGTCACCCCTTAGAGGAAGTCTTCCAAATTCCCCCAGGTTCGATCAATTGCCTCCTTTCTTATCATCCCACAGCATATTACACATAGCTTCATTAGAGCACTCACGTGCTGTATAACACTGTATGTGCTTCTCACTGCTCAGAATTTGATTGAGGATTGGCCCATCAAGACACATTCCTGGAGGGTGTCAAGGTATGAGGGCTTGATAAAACACCACTAAAATAAATTGGAATTGGATTGGTGGTTAATTCACGCTTACCAAAAACTACTTGCATAAATCATGGTATATAAACTAGACTAGCCTGTACTTCAGAGTAGAGATTTAAAAAGAAAGGAGAAAAGGAAAAATTAAAGGAAGGAAGGAGGAAGGGAAGGAAAAAAGAGAAAAGGAAGGAAGAGAGGAAACCATTGTCAGTTTTTAATTATTATATTTGGTGTCACTCGTATGTGATTTCATGGTAGAGCCACATGCCATCTCACCAACCCAGATATAGTAAACTTGTTGCAGTATTGAACAGATTGTTTTCACTAAAGATAAAATTATATTACATGAATATAGTTGCAAATTGTCAATCCAAGATGCTTAAAACTTTTTCGTCCTGATTTTCTATTTGGCAGTATATTTCTAAATTTACCATAGATTTTCTGATGTCCAGTTCTCCGTTTTTCTTTCTATCCTTCAGCTTTATTTCTTGTTTTATTTTTTTAACTAAACACTCTAAAATCATATTACAAGATTTTAGATAAGGTAGTAAACTAAGTCATTCATTCACAGTAAAAAAGGGACTTCATTTGGCATTACTTGATTTCAGAATTTCATATGTCAAAGTTTTTTAAACGAGCATTCCTTTGCAGAGAAGTTCAATATTCCATACATTCAGTGGAGCATGGGATTGGTATGGGATAAATGTTATTATGATAACAGGTCAGAAAAACAAGAAAGAAAAGTATAGTTTTATGAAGTGTATATTTAGGACAAGTAAAACGTTTTTATAAAGTTCTACGTATTAATTTTATAAAAGAGACAGATATTTCAAAGTAACCCTGTCATCACCCTTCCCACATGAAGTTAGTCCTTTCTGTGTCATTGTCACATGGATTATTTTGCCATTCCACTTAGTAGCCTAAGTAGAGTCTTCTCCTTGCAATGACTTCTGGGTTAACCTTCACATTTTCTGGCTTCATGTTATATCTCAAACACATTGAGACAAGGGTCATGCAGCATTTTTATCAGTGTTTCCTCTGTGATATGTGTATTTTTCTGGCAGAGCTGATCGTGAGGATTTGGGAGGCAATCTCATAACTCCTCTGATGAATGATGTCGCCCCAGGTTTCATTCATTTCTTATTATATGACATCCTTCTTTGATGCGAATTTTGACCTGTACAACGAATTACTCTGCCTTCCTTTCCTGAGGTGGGCTGCTCCCTTTCTGCAAACAAACTCCCAGATGTTGGCTTTATTGCCAGCTATTGCTGATGTTAATGCTGACATTGGTGATGTCTGTGAGATTTAAGTTCCACAATGGGCAGCAATGCCAATATCCAGTGGAAAGGAAGTGGTACGTATTAGAGAACAAAGGGGATTGTTCTCACCCAGAAAGCAGACGCTGATGTTAACCTCTTCCAGGAGAGTACGCAGTGTTGTGCATTATCAGTTTGTGAAGAGGTAGTAACCTGTTTCATCACATCAGATTTCAGGATTTTCATTAATTTATATATGTTAAATCTCTTTTGTTAGATAGGTAATAGCTTACACATTGCTTATAATTTTAAAAAATAGTTTTATAATCGAGGTTTATCTTCTAACCTTTTCCCAGTCACACTACTCTAACATTACCCTCAGTCATCAAAGGCAGCAAATGCCATAAGTTTCTTCTAGAGTTATACCAGGGAATGGATCGATGGATAGACAGATAGATAGATAGATAGATAGATAGATAGATAGATAGATAGATAGATAAAGATATCACACACAGTATTATACACATGTATATCTTTACATACTCATATATATTATATCCATATATTACCCATCCATTTTCTGTGTATTTCCTTTTTCATCTAAAACAAGTTGGAAATTATTTCCTTCACGTACACCATGACTTTGTTCATTCTGTTCAATAATATTTTCTTCTATGGATACACAGTCATTTACAGAGCCAGTCCCTTATCTATGAACATTTGTTTCCAGATTGCTATTACAAACTATGCTGTAGGAATAATCTTCTACGTGTATCATTTCCCGTGAATGTATGCAAGTGTATCTTCAGAATAAATTCCTAAATGTGGAATTGGTGATTCCAAGGATATGTGCATTTGCAATTTTGAGAGTTTTGTCAAATGTGCATTTCCTCCAGTAATTATGAAAGTGCCTTAACCCTACTACATACTCACAAAAATATTCACTGATTTATTCTTAACCAACGTAGTCCATTTTACTTCCATTTCAGTAGTGTACAGAGTTTGGATTGGTTCTTGTTGCAAGCAGGAATGCAAACTTCTGTGTCCCTCTCTCCCCCTCTTGGGGGTATTATTTTTTAGTTAATTAGAATAAGATGTTTTGTTTAACTTTAAAAAAAAAATAAAGGAAGACATCTAAGAAACTGTTCTGGTAGATACTGTTCCTCTCCAAATCAATTTTCTGAATCAAAGGTCTTTTCAGTTTTTCTGTTAACGTAGCTGAAATGTTTTTTGTAGAATCCAAAACATTTACTTGATGAAATGTTACTACCTTTTATTTTTATTAAATCAATGCTTTGCTTCCTGTGATTACTTTCATTCCTCAAATATATGCAATAAATATTTTTGTTGTTGTTGAGTTGACTTTTATTTATTTATTTTTTAACATCTTTATTGGAGTATAATTGCTTCACAATGGTGTGTTAGTTTCTGCTGTATAACAAAGTGAATCAGCTATACATATACATATATCCCCATGTCTCCTCCCTCTTGTGTCTCCCTCCCACCCTCCCTATCCCACCCCTCTAGGTGGTCACAAAGCACCGAGCTGATCTCCCTCTGCTATGCGGCTGCTTCCCTCTAGCTATCTATTTTACATTTGGTAGTGTATATAAGTCCATGCCACTCTCTCACTTCGTCCCAGCTTACACTTCCCCCTCCCTGTGTCCTCAAGTCCATTCTCTATGTCTGAGTCTTTATTCATGTCCTGCCCCTAGGTTCTTCAGAACCAATTTTTTTTTTTGTAGATTCCATACATATGTGTTAGCATACAGTATTCGTTTTTCTCTTTCTGACTGACTTCACTCTGTATGACAGACTCTAGGTCCATTCACCTCACTAAAAATTACTGAATTTCACTTCTTCTTATGGCTGAGTAATATTCCATTGTATATATGTGCCACATCTTCTTTATCCATTCATCTGTCGATGGACACTTAGGTTGCTTCCGTGTCCTGGCTATTGTAAATAGAGCTGCAGTGAATATTGTGGTACATGACTCTTTTTGAATTATGGTTTTCTCAGGGTATATGTCCAGTAGTGGATTGCTGGGTCATATGGTAGTTCTCTTTTTGGTTTTTTAGAAACCTCCAAACTGTTCTCCATAGTGACTGTATCAATTTACATTTCCACCAATAGTGCAAGAGGGTTCCCTTTTCTCCACACCCTCTCCAGCATTTATTGTTTGTAGATTTTTTGATGATGGCCATTCTGACTGGTGTGAGGTGATACCTCATTGTAGTTTTGATTTGCATTTCTCTAATGGTTAGTGATGTTGAGCATCCTTTCATGTATTTGTTGGCAATCTGTATATCTTCTTTGGAGAACTGTCTATTTAGGTCTTCTGCCCATCTTTGGACTAGGTTGTTTGTTTTTTTGATATTGAGCTGCATGAGCTGCTTGTAAATTTTGGAGATTAATCTTTGGTCAGTTGCTTCATTTGCAAATATTTTCTCCCATTCTGAGAGTTGTCTTTTCATCTTATTTATGGTTTCCTTTGCTGTGCAAAAGCTTTGAAGTTTCATTAGGTCCCATTTGTTTATTTTTGTTTTTATTTCCATTTCTCTAGAAGACGGGTCAAAAACGATCTTGCTGTGATATATGTCATAGAGTGTTCTGCCTATGTTTTCCTCTAAGAGTTTTATAGTGTCTGGCCTTCCATTTAGGTCTTTAATCCATTTTGAGTTTATTTTTGTGTATGGTGTTAGGGAGTGTTCTAATTTCATTCTTTTACATGTAGCTGTCCAGCTTTTCCTAGCACCACTTATTGAAGAGGCTGTCTTTTCTCCTTTGTATAATCTTGCCTCCTTTATCAAAGATAAGGTGACCATTGTGCGTGGGTTTATCTCTGGGCTTTCTCTCCTGTTCCATTGATCTATATTTCTGTTTTTGTACCAGTACCATACCGTCTTGATTACTGTAGCTTTGTAGTATAGTCTGAAGTCAGGGAGCCTGTTTCCTCCAGCTCCGTTTTTCTTTCTCAAGATTGCTTTGGCTATTTGGGGTCTTTTGTGTCTCCATACAAATTGTGAAATTTTTTCTTCTAGTTCTGTGAAAAATGCCATTGGTAGTTTGATAGGGATTGCATTGAATCTGTAGATTGCTTTGGGTAGTATAGTCATTTTCACAATGTTGATTCTTCCAATCCAAGAACACGGTATATCTCTCCATCTGTTTGTATCATCTTTAATTTCTTTCATCAGTGTCTTATAGTTTTCTACATACTGGTCTTTTGTCCTCCTAGGTAGGTTTATTCCTAGGTATTTTATTCTTTTTGTTGCAGTGGTAAATGGGAGTGTTCCCTTAATTTCTCTTTCAGAGTTTTCATCATTAGTGTATAGGAATGCAATAGATTTCTGTGCATTAATTTTGTATCCTGCTACTTTACCAAATTCATTGATTAGCTCTAGTAGTTTTCTGGTAGCGTCTTTAGGATTCTCTATGTATAGTATCATGTCATCTGCAAACAGTGACAGTTTTACTTCTTCTTTTCTGATGTGGATTCCTTTTATTTCTCTTTTTCTCGGATTGCCATGGCTAAAACTTCCAAAACTACGTTAAATAATATTGGTGAGAGTGGGCAACTTTGTCTTGTTCCTGATCTTAGTGGAAATGGTTTCAGTTTTTCACCATTGAGAACAATGTTGGCTGTGTGTCTGTCATATATGGCCTTTACTATGTTGAGGTAAGTTCCTTCTACGGGAGGGTTTTTATCATAAATGGGTGTTGGATTTTGTTGAAAGCTTTTTCTGCATCTATTGAGATGATCATATGGTTTTTCTCCTTCAGTTTGTTAATATGGTGTATCACATTGATTGATTTGCGTATATTGAAGAATCCTTGCATTCCTGGGATAAACCGCACTTGATCATGGTGTATGATCCTTTTTATGTGCTGTTGGATTCTTTTTGCTAGTATTATGTTGAGGTTTTTTGCATATATCAGGATTGTTCACCAGTGATATTGGCCTGTAGTTTTCTTTCTTTGTGACATCTTTGTCTGCTTTTGGTATCAGGGTGATGGTGGCCTCATAGAATGAGTTTGGGAGTGTTCCTCCCTCTGCTATATTTTGGAAGAGTTTGAGAAGGATAGGTGTTAGCTCTTCTCTAAATGTTTGATAGAATTCGCCTGTGAAGCCGTCTGGTCCTGGCTTTTGTTTGTTGGAAGATTTTTAATCACAGTCTCAATTTCAGTGCTTGTGATTTGTCATTTTATATTTTCTGTTTCTTCCTGGTTCAGTCTCAGAAGGTTGTGCATTTCTAAGAATTTGCCATATCTTCCAGGTTGTCCATTTTATTGGCATATAGTTGCTTGTAGTAATCTCTCAGGATCCTTTGTATTTCTGCAGTGTCAGTTGTTACTTCTCCTTTTTCATTTCTAATTATATTGATCTGAGTCTTCTCCCTTCTTTTTTTGATGAGTCTGGCTAATGGTTTATCAATTATGTTTATCTTCTCAAAGAACCAGCTTTTAGTTTTGTTGATCTTTGCTATTGTTTCCTTCATTTCTTTTTCATTTACTTCTGATCTGATCTTTATGATTTCTTTCCTTCTGCTAACTTTGGGGTTTTTTGTTCTTCTTTCTCTAATTGTTTTAGGTGTAAGGTTAGATTGTTTATTTGAGATGTTTCTTGAGGTAGGATTGTATTGCTATAAACTTCCCTCTTAGAACTGCTTTTGCTGCATCCCATAGGTTTTGTTTTCATTGTCATTTGCTTCTAGGTATTTTTTGATTTCCTGTTTGATTTCTTCAGTGATCTCTTGGTTATTTAGTAGTGTACTGTTTAGCCTCGATGTGTTTGTATTTTTTACAGATTTTTTCCTGTAATTGATACCTAGTCTCATAACGTTGTGGTTGGAAAAGATACTTGATACGATTTCAGTTTTCTTAAATTTACCAAGGCTTGATTTGTGACCCAAGATATGATCTATCCTGGAGAATATTCCATGAACACTTGAGAAGAAAGTGTATTCTGTTGTTTTTGGATGGAATGTCCTATAAATATCAATTAAGTCCATCTTGTTTAATGTGTCATTTAAAGCTTGTGTTTCCTTATTTATTTTCATTTTGGATGATCTGTCCATTGGTGAAAGTGGGGTGTTAAAGTCCCCTACTATAATTGTGTTACTGTCGATTTCCCCTTTTATGGCTGTTAGCATTTGCCTTTTGTATTGAGGTACTCCTATGTTGGGTGCATAAATATTTACAATTGTTATATCTTCTTCCTGAATTGATCCCTTGATCATTATGTAGTGTCCTTCTTTGTCTCTTGTAATAGTCTTTATTTTAAATTCAATTTTGTCTGATATGAGAATTGCTACTCCAGCTTTCTTTTGATTTCCATTTGCATGGAATATCTTTTTCCATCCCCTCACTTTCAGTCTGTATGTGTCCCTAGGTCTGAAGTGGGTCTCTTGTAGACAGCATATATACAGGTCTTGTTTTTGTATCCATTCAGCCAGTCTGTGTCTTTTGGTGGGAGCATTTAATCCATTTACATTTAAGGTAGTTATTGATATATATGTTCCTGTTACCATTTTTTTAAATTGATTTGGGTTTGTTATTGTAGGTCTTTTCCTTCTCTTGTTTTTCCTGCCTAGAGAAATTCCTTTAGCATTTGTTGTAAAGCTGGTTTGGTGGTGCTGAATTCTCTTAGCTTTTGCTTGTCTGTAAAGGTTTTAATTTCTCCATCAAATCTGAATGAGATCCTTGCTGGGTAGAGTAATCATGGTTGTAGGTTTTTCCCGTTCATCACTTTAAATATGTCCTGCCACTCCCTTCTGGCTTGCAGAGTTTCTGCTGAAAGATCAGCTGTTAACCTTATGGGGATTCCCTTGTATATTATTTGTTGCTTTTCCCTTGCTGCTTTTAATATTTTTTCTTTGTATTTAATTTTTGATAGTTTGATTAATATGTGTCTTGGCATGTTTCTTCTTGAATTTTTCCTGTATGGGACTCTCTGTGCTTCCTGGACTTGATTATTTCCTTTCCCATATTAGGGAAATTTTCAAACGTAATCTCTTCAAATATTTTCTCAGTCCCTTTCTTTTTCTCTTCTTCTTCTGGGACCCCTATAATTCATATGTTGGTGCATTTAATGTTGTCCCAGAGGTCTCTGAGACTGTCCTCAGTTCTTTTCATTCTTTTTTCTTTATTCTGCTCTGCAGTAGTTATTTCCACTATTTTATCTTCCAGGTCACTTATCCATTCTTCTGCCTCAAATGCTATTGATTCCTTCTAGCGAATTTTTAATTTCATTTATTGTGTTGTTCATCACTGTTTGTTTGCTCTTTAGTTCTTCTAGGTCCTTGTTAAATGTTTCTTGGTATTTTCTCCATTCTATTTCCAAGATTTTGGATCATCTTTACTATCATTACTCTGAATCCTTTTTCAGGTAGACTGCCTATTTCCTCTTCATTTGTTTGGTCTGGTGGCTTTTTACCTTGCTCCTTCACCTGCTCTGTGTTTCTCTGTCGTCTCATTTTGCTTAACTTACTGTATTTGGGGTCTCCTTTTCACAGGCTGCAGGTTCGTAGTTTCCATTGTTTTTGGTGTCTGCCCCCAGTGGCTAAGGTTGGTTCAGTGGGTTGTGTAGACTTCCTGGTGGAGGGGACTCGTGCCTTGTGTTCTGGATGAAGTAGATCTTGTCTTTCTTGTGGGCAGGACTGTGTCCAGTGGTGTGTTTTGGGGTGTCTGTGACCTTATTATGATTTTAGGCAGCCTCTCTGCTAGTGGGTGGGGCTGTGTTCCTGTCTTGCTAGTTGTTTGGCATAGGGTGTCTAGCAGTGTAGCTTGCTGGTCGTTGAGTGGAGCTGGGTCTTAGCATTGAGATGGAGATCTCTGGGAGAGCTTTTGCTGTTTGATATTACGTGCACCTGGGAGGTCTCTGGTGGACCAGTGTCCTGAACTCGGCTCTCCCACCTCAGAGGCACAGGCCTGACACCCGACTGGAGCACCAACGCCCTGTCAGTTACATGGCTCAGCCAACAGTGGCTGCAACTCCAGGGATTAGTTTTTTAATTCAAAATTATAGTGCTAACCTTCATCCTTATTGCATACAGCTGCTGTTCAATCATTTCTATATTACTATTTATGCATTTTCCTGCTGAGAGTTTTTTTCATGTTTTTACAACTATATAAGAGCTTCGATGGACATTCCTGTTCATATCTCATGATGGTGGTGGTAGTGGTGTATGTGTGCAAAGTTTCCTTGGGATATATGATTAGAAGGGAAATTGCTAGGCCATAGAGAATATGAATGTTCATCTTTGCAAGATATTGCTACCTGTTTTCCATAGTGGTTGTAGTAATCAATACTTCTTCCAGCCATGTCCAAAAATCACAGCAATCCAGATCTTCCCCAACACTTGGAATTATCTGATTTCTCACTTTCACCAATAAAATGGGTATGAAATGGCACCTCATTCTTGTATTGATTTGTGATTCCTTGCTCACACTCATGGCTGACCACTTTTGCACAATTTTCCCCCATATGTGCTTCTTCCTCTGTGAAATACCTGTTCATGTCTTTAGATCTTCTATTGGGTTACTTATCCTTTTCTTCATAGAAGAAAAATTTAGGTTGAAAAGTCAAGGACACTTCAAAGAAAGAGGACAGTTGTTAAGGTCAAATAAAAATCTCAATTTCAGAGAGTAAATAGCTTCTTCATCTTCAGTAGCTGATAGTCAAGTGATGCTATGTTGGACTGTGATTTAAGGACTAATTCCAAACTAATTTAGAGTGAGATTTTTTTCCAAAGAATTTATTCCTTCCTTTTAGTTCCCTTTAAAAAACGAAATCCAACTGAGTAAATTTTAAAGATCTAATTGGCTTTTTTTCAATGATCATGAATCAGGAGCATCCCATCTAGCAAGTATCAATAGAAGGGAGATTCAGAGGGCTACAAAAAGGGAGAGTGTTTTAAAGGCAAGACAAGGAATTCAGAAACAAAGAAAATAATTATTTCAGACTAGGTCATCTCCCTTTGGGGACAAAAGGGTCTTATTCCTGGGGAAGGTTGTAACTGCAGTTAGGTTACATATTAAGTCTTAGTTTTAGCACATGACTCCTTTTGAACAGTTCCCCACTTTTGATCAGACTCCCACATTAACTGAGAGATGTGATCAAAAGTTAAGGCATTAGCACCAGTCTCAGCTACTGCTCTGTAGTTCTCAGAGCTTTTGTTGATCCTCTGTGTGGTATTCACAGGTCATGTTTTTGCTTAATCCCTGTCATATTCACAGGTCACCACTTCAGGTTCATAATCTTTAAGCTGGTCATTCTGTTTGTTCCTCTTCTGACCTTCTAGTCTAAGGGAGATCATTTGCTTGGTGGTTAGTGACTGCAAACACACATTTAAAGCTTTTGAAAGGACACAATGCACCAGGGAGATTTGTATGATTGTAATAAGCAGGATAATTCCCGGTGTTTGGAGTTTGGAGCCATGGTCCCCAAGACCCAAACCAATCAAAATCAAAGAAAAGACCCTAATGAAGGAGTCACCTTTTTAAGCCAAGTGGCTTGTTCAGTGACCTTATGTAATTGAGATTCAACTTCCCCAGAAGTGTTAATCCAGGTGCAGCAGTGGTGTCGGCCATAGCACAGACTCCTCCTTGCTCAGCTAAAAGATAATCAAGGTCTGTCCTATTATCAAGAACAACTTTGGCCAGAGAGTCTAAGGATCTTTGTTGGTCAGCTGTTCTCTTAGCAACGGAAACTGCAATAGCTTCAGAAGTTAAGGAGAAAAAAAAAAGAAGAAGAAGTTAAGGAGACAGTCCTCATTTGCACTTCCTCTTAACCAGGAAAGTAGGGATCTGTCAAAGGGAACTAATTTTGAATTATGAATGCCATCTGGTATTACGGGTCTGTAGCCCACACAGGCAGTTTTATTTTGGTTACTTTTGCCTTGTGTCCCTTCCTTTGAATACAGCCTGGATGCAAAGTTTGGGGTGTTCACCAGAGGCAGGGAAACGAACCAGGGAGTCTCTACCATCATAGACAGATAAGAGATTTGTTGACAAATGCAGCAGTCTGAAAGGCCACCCCTCTTAACAATGGCTTGGGAGATACAGATGATGGTGGTATCTTTCTAGGCCAATGTCAAAGTAGAGGAAAGAAAGAGAAAGTTTCATGTTTCATAAAAGTATGAAGTCTTGATCTGGCATCTTAGGAGGAAGCAGTCTCCTTTAACGTTAGCTATTTCTCTTCCTAGTCAATTTCATTTGAGCTTTTTAGCATTTGTATGCAACCAGATGTCAAGTGGAGTCGTCATTAGCTATGAAATGTGTACCTAAGGCTTGACTACTGAACTTTGGCTGCCATCTGGGTGGTGAGGAGGACCTCATATAGTCCCTTCCAAGAAGACTCAAGGGCAGTCTTTGTTCTTACCAGTTCAGTTTTATGATCTTAAAGTTATCAGAAACCTTCACTTGTCAGAAAGTCCTTTTCTTGAATTTTTCTGAAGATGAAATACTTTTGTGGGAACACCTTTGCAGAGCATCGGAATAAAACAATAGCTCTCTGTAAATTGCAGAAGACTTAAAAATGCCTATTACTAAAGATATGATGGAATTGATAAGGAGATCTGGGTATTTCTGTGACACACAACATTTTAAGATAATAACTGCAATTATGACTGATAACGTTTATACCAGGAAATAGATTTCCAGGAACTTCACACATTTACTGAAATATTTACAACATATACCTATATAAGCACAACATTAAAAGGCTTTGTATTACTTCTTATTTGACAATGCTTCGCATGTAATTTACCATATCAAATAAGCCTAATTAGTTTAACACCTTCCCTTTTTATAAGGAGAGAGAGAGCAAATCTTTTGAAATGTTCCAGGGAGGCTCTGGAAAACTTCAAAGTTAGTTAGAGGTCAAAAAAGACTTCATTTAGAATTTTATTTTGGTAAGTTTTTCAAAAATATCAACAAGGTTTTAAAACACCTAGTCAAATAGGATCATAGGTCACTGTAAAACAGTGCTTAGTTATTCATTTAACCAAAGTGACAATAGAAGATGTTAAAGGCAAATACAGAAAGGTAAATAGTTGTTAAAAAACAAAAAACAAAACTTTACTCTTTTAACAGAGAAGATTCAGTTTTCTGAAAAATAAATTATTTTGACAAAATACAGAATCTTTGTTTTCTAGGCAAATTATTTTAAAAGCTAAAGAAAATCTTTCACAATTTCGTATCAAGAGGAGACCAGTAGTCCAATAAAACCTTGTCTTTTTAACAAGCAGAAAACCAAATTTCAATTTTGCACCACCTAACTTTTGGATTAAAACTCATTTATTTAATTAAATGTATTCTAATCTTATTCACACATAAAATTCCTTTTCCTAATTAGTTCTAGTAGTTTTAATTACATATTAGAATTTTTAACCCTTAGAAACCTTTAATTTCTAATAAAAACTAAGAAGAAACCAACTATGTTTTGCATCAGCATTCTATGGATTGGAGGATTTATAAATACTTTTATAATTTCTAGAAACATGCTTCTTAGCGAGGCACAAAATGTGTTTGCTAATGGACCCAAATTCCTTTAATTAGTCTGTAAAAGGAAGCAAAAAGTAGATAAACCTATGTTCCGTGATTAATGTTTCAGTATTTTATCTTATTTGGAAATGATCTAGATATTCAGTGACTATCCATCATTTAATTTAATTTAGCAAAATTTTAAGATTCAGGTTTCCAGAAAGATTTTAGGAAACTATGTAAAAATTTCACCTAGAAACTTTTATCTCACATCCATTTAATTTACTTACTTTCAGCAATTATGTTTAGACCATTAACAAAAACTTCATGAGACATTAAACAAAGTCAGTCATCATCCTAGGTTATTTTTCAGGCCAACAAATTTTGTAAGAGGTAACATGAACTTGTTTGACTAATAAACCCAGGTGAAATAAAAAGTTGTATGTCTGCATTATATTCAATGTTGATAACTCTAAAGATATACCTATTTTAATTAAACCAACAAACTTAAATTAGCTTTTATTTACTGAAGATTATCCCAGATTACATGAACTTGAAAAGCATTCGGGTTAGTTTGAATAATAAATCTATAAAAGCGCTTGTTTGTTTAAACCAATTAAATAGAGCTCTTTTACAAATTAATTTTACCAGTACCATCCAGAGGTAGAAAAATATCATACATTTACAACACAAACACACAAAAAGGCATATATATATATGGACACACATGAACTTATAGACAGACGTCAACAGAGACCTTATAGTTTTCATTTAAAAATTTTCCTTGAACTAGAACTAGATTTTGGGGTAAGCGTGCTTCTACGGCAGTTAGTATTTTTAAAGTTCCTCTCCCTGCTACCCTTTTCTTTTTCCTGCAGTCCTCTAGAGCAGCGGTCCCCAACCTTTTTGGTACCAGGGACCGGCTTCATGGAAGACAGTTTTTCCACGAACGGGGAGTGAGGAGGTGGGGGGATCGGGGGAACGGTTCAGGCAGTAATGAGAGCCATGAGGAGCGATGGGGAGTGGCCAGTGAACCTTCGCTCCATCACCTGAAACTCACCTCCTGCTGTGGCGGCCCAGTTCCTAACAGGCCACAGACTGGTACAGGTCCGTGGCCCGGGGTTGGGACCCCTGCTCTAGAGCTGTATTTTTAGTTTTGCAAAGATTTGTGAGATAAGGGCAATTGCTTTCAATTCCTCAAAGAATTGGGCTATAGCCTGGAGGTTAAAGGACTGACACATCCATCCACCTATCCTGAAATGCTTCCCTCTGGTTACATTTAGCTTAGAGGAGTTGGCATAACATTTTCTTTTTCTATCAGACGCTGAATATCAGCTTCAAATTTGACCAAATTTCTGGTTATAAAGTTATTAAATCCTTTAAAATATCTTGTCAGGTTTCAGCCTGGATAAGCAGTGAATATTTCTGCCAATATTCAAAAAACCTCTTGGACTTAAGCGGTGTCCCTAAAGTGGGTGCAAAAGATATTATCTTCACAAGATCTAGAGTCACTCCTAAAGAAAACCCAAAGAAGGAACCACAGCCTGCATGTCCCAGGCTGGCAGAAAGCCAATCCAGGTACTTAGGATGTAATGCAAGAAGGCAATAGCTGTCCTTGTGAGAGAAAGGATCAATAAGCAATGGTTCTGGATTTGGAAAGGAGGGGACATTGTGAAATTTTATTTCCTTCTCTGAATTAGGCACTACAGACAGAGATTAGGGAGAGCTGACTCTGGTAAGAATTCTCACCTTTCTCTGGTTTCTGACAGTTTCCCAGGATTCCCTCTGCAGAGTCAGGGTTTTCGTTAATTATAATTAACCTTCTCTTGGCTATTAAAGAGAGTAACTTAGCAGTTTAACAGAAAATTCCTCAGCGTCCCATCAACTCTAGGAAGGGCCCATACAGGGGCCCTCTTTCAGAGGTAGATACAGGAGGTATCTGTAAGGCCATTAACTTGCCATGTTATAGAATGGGGTCCCTCTGCTCACCGCTTACAGAATCTATACTACTCACAAATGGTAGAAAGGAAAGGTGCCTTTAATCAGAATGCCGGCAATCTGGGGAGTTGGTGGACTCAGCGTCCCCTAAAAACCACCTCTGAAGATTCTGCTTGGCCATGAAACTTTTAAAAGGAAACAGGGAAGTAATCTCAGTTAATCATTGAGATCAGGGATCAGAGTCGTCACCATCCCACACTGTGGGCAGACTTGTCGACCCCTCAATGATTTTCCTTTAGATGCTACCTTGTTCACACAGTTTGGTCACACAGTTAGTTCAGGAGATTACTGAAGGGGAAGCAAGGGAAGAGATCTGGTCATCTGTTAATTACCTATTCTTCATTTCTACTTCTTTGATCTACGGAAAGAACTGACAAGTTAGGCAAGTTATTGTGTGATTAAAAGATTTGAAAGGTGTGCTTGGGCTGGAGATGAGTAGAGAATGGGGGTGCCTGGTTTAAAAGTTAGTTAAAATATAGGTTTACTAAAGTGACAAAAAAAGGGGCTTCCTGCAGAGGGTGATTTCCTGTAAAGAGCTGCTTACAAACCCCCACTTGTCAGACAACATTCCATTTCTATGGGGTGAAGGTCTATCCTCTGTAACTTCTTCACGCTGATATAGGGCGCCGTATTCCCAGAGTGGAAGATGTTGACATGGGCCTGTAGCATCTCTTTGCTGACAGTTTTAGTTGTCCACTTACATATATGGGCAGAGCAAGCTACAATATTTTGATGTCCACAAAGATATAGATTATTATGAGCAATAAGGTTAATCCCATTCTCTTGAAGCCAGTTCTTGGAATCGTGCCAGTCATAGATGCAGTACTGCTCAAATTGGAGCAGCTTATGTCATGGCTATAGTCTGGTCATCGTGCAGTTAGCATTTTTTCCTCTGGTGGCAATTATAGTATCTGTAAAACAACTAAGGTATGAGCATCAGACACTGAGTCTGTGACTCTATTGTCCTAAGCATTAACTGCTCGGTTTGTACTTGGGGTGCGGGGGCGTGCTGCAGGGTTCTGTTCAATTCCAGGAAGACTTTTGTTTATACTCTTGTAGTCTCTTCAGGATGGAAAGATGATTAAAACAGAGGATGGCTAGTATGAGTACTCAAATAAAGGAGGAGAGGGGGACTAGTAGGGGTTGGGTCTATCTCATAGTCTTTTGTTTTAGGTACCTTTATCTTTTTAATTTTTTACTAGTGTTTTGCAATGAAACTTTCAGTGAAGCTGTTTTGGAATTTTGAAGCCTTCTGGAGGCTCCTGCAGGCCAACTAAAATAGATATCTCATCCTGTTTGTTTAATTTTGGAACCCTTATTTCCAAGTACACTTGTGAAATGAACTTGTCAAATTGTAACATTCCCCATAATGGCCATTGTAATTCTAGGTTGTTTTCAGTAATACTTTGCTATTTTTGTAGATATTTATAGCTTCTGGGACTATAGTTCTTAGACATAAAATAAGCAGGTGTGCCAGAAGGTAGTGCACTTGACTCTTTAGAAATTAAAGATCCCACCTCATTTAGGTAGCCTTTATCGATACAAAACAAGACAAACAAGTATGTGCACCTTAACACACCAGCAGTAACCAAGGAAATGTTACTACGGACGACAGTAGAAAGCTGTGCTGTGCACACTACAGTAATTCCAGCATGGACAAAACCAGCAGACTCCAATAAATAGGGACTGCAGATTGGAAGTGGGGAAAGGGATTCCAAACAACTGGGGAATTACAGACTGAACGAAGGCCAAGGGACTTGGGTTCCAGGTGGAACCTTGTGTCAGCTCAAGCTGACCCACCAAGCCCTGGACTGGAAAGCCAATTTAGATTGGGAGCTTGATGCAAAGAGAGCAGAGCTCAGAACCAAGAGAAACTTACCAACAGCCCTCAGAAACAGTGAGAAAAATAGGGAACTCAAAAAGGGTTCTCAGGTACCATGCCTGTGTTTCTCGTTGTTCCTGAATACCACCAGAGGTTCACTTTGCATCCTGATACTGCCACCAAAAATGTTAAAAAAAATAAAATAAAATTTAACTGAGTAAATTTAAAAGATCTAATTGGCTCTATCGAACAATTCATGAATTGTGCAGCCTCCCCACTAGCCAGTAGAAGTTGAGCTCCAAAGGGCTACAGAAAGGGAGAGGTTTTTAAAGGCAAGTCATAAACAAAAACTGATTTCTGATTAGGTTATCTTCCTTTGGGGATAATCAAACTATAAAAAACTATAAAAAATTAATCAAACTATAAAACATGGGCGCTTATACGCGCACACGCGTGTATACACACACACAGACACACATATATCCAGTCTTTTGTCCCCATCTCTGGGATAGAAGTCCTAAAACCCTAGGAATTTCCTAAATGATGGAAGCGACAAAGGAGTATTTTCTTGTGTTCATGAGGTGGTTTTTTTTTTGTACCACACCTAAGGCTGGGAGCTGGTTGTTGCCAGGAGAACCAACCACATGATTAGAGGGTTGGAACTTTGAGTCCCACCCCAACCCTAGGAGAGGGGAGGGGAGCTGGACGTTGAATCAATTGCCAATGGCAAATGATTTAATCAACAATGCCTATATAATGAAGCCTCCATAAACACCCAAAAGGATAGGATTCAGAGAGCTTCTGTGTTGGTGAACGTGTTGAGATTTGGGAGAGTGGTGCATTTGTAGAAGGCATGGAAGCTCTGCGTCATTTCCCCATACTCTGCCCTATGCATCTCTTCCATCTGTCTGTTACTCAGTTATATCCTTTTATAATAAACTGTTAATCTAGTAAGTAAAATGTTTCCCTGAGTTCTGTAAGCTATTCTAAAAAATTAATTGAACCCAAAGAGGAGATCATTGGAAACTTGGATCTATAGCTGGTCGGTCAGAAGCACAGGTGATAACTGGGCTTCGTATTGGCATCTGAAGTGGGGAGGTGGGGGCGAGTCAATTTTGTAGGACAGCCCTCAACCTATGGAATCTGATCCTAACTCGGGATAGATGGTATCAGAATTGAGTAGGACACCCAGCTCTTGGTACTGGGGAAACCCCCCCACATTGTAATTGGGTGAACAGAACCCAAATAATATATTGGAGAAATGTGAGAGAATGAAATGTTATGCTTTATAGTAGAAAATCAACTTCATGGTTTTCATGCAAGAATCATCCCCAGGTTCTAAACCTAGTGGGTGAACATCTACAGAGCAATAAGGTATTGGCATCGTTTCAAAGAATCTCCTCCAAAAAGGAAAGAAAAGTACTAACTTTATAATGGAGAACGCTGGCAGATATCACTTTAACCAAGAGATTAAAAGTAACATCACTAGTCATGTGCCTCCTGATATGATGCACTGGAAAGATACACATCACTACTGTAATCTTCCTGGAAAAAGAAATGCATATCATGATCTAATGATGAGGAAATGGCACAAAACCCCAGAGTGAGAGAAATTCTACAAAATGACTGGACTGTATTCTCCAAAAATATCAATGTCCTAAAGCAAGTCAGAAACAGTTTTTTGAAGTGTGTACAGTTCTCCACTGCAGATGGCATAGTCTTACTCCAGAACCCTAGGAGTCTGTATTGTGAGTCTTCCATTGGGGTGTGTTTTGTCACCTCTGGTACCTGTAATAACATAGGGTCTCCCAGATGATATGGGCCAAGCAGTAGGACCATTTGCATTGCACCCTGTTTCTGATGCAGAGCACTCTTCTGTCCAGGTCCCCACTCAAAGCTGAGACCATTTTATGTCACCAGATATGTGGGGTGGAACAGTATTACCAGTTATGGATTATGCTTTGTCCAGATCCCAAAAGGGCTTCTCTGGAATATTACTTTCTTCTTTGTGGAGGAATGTTTGAGATGCAATAACATGCCCTTTACTTTGGAGGACACGTACTGGCATATCCCAGACCGCTGGGCCCTTAAGATTTTTACCAATGTGGAGGGCCCCTCTCTTTGGGGTGCATGCACTTTAGCAGGACTTTCAATGTACTTTACACTTCTTACTGGTCTAGTTAGTGAGATATAATCAGTATGTTGAAAAATTGTGATGTTCTGCAGAATGTCCAGACAGTTCAGGGGTCTTCAGAGGTTAGAAGACTTAATATAGACCTGGAACAAGACTGTAAACGTATATTGTTATCTGTTCCAGTAAATGCAAACTATTTATGATCCTCCCTTCTGATAGAAACAGGAAAGAATGTGTTAGCCAGATCATTGAGTGCTCACCATGTCCTTTTGGTTGTGTTAAATCTGCTCTAGGAGAGACACCTCTTCTAGAATGGTAGCTGCAACTGGGGATCTTAAATGTTTGAGTTTGCAGTAGTCCACTAATATAATTTGGAGTGTGTTTTGGGTTTTTAAAGCTCGAGATTTGTGAACTAAATGGAGACATGATAGGGAACACTAATCCTGCATTCTTTTCTTTCTTTTTCTTCTTCTTCTTTTTTTTTTTTTTGGCTTGTGGGATCTTAGTTCCCTGACCAGGGATTGAACCCAGGCCGTTGGCAGTGAGAGTGCAGAGTCCTAACCACTGGACTGCCAGGGAATTCCCAATCCTACATTCTTTATATTGTGCTACCCTTGGAACATAGGATTGGTTTTTATTTACAGTCTTGGTTGAGCATTGGGGTCGTTTCTAAAGTTTTTACTTGGCCTTCCACACTATCATAACTCTTACCCTACAGGCCAAGGAACCAATGTGGGTTCTGCCAATTACCAACATTATCTATTCTAATTGCATATTTCATACTATCTACCTAATGGATTAACTGTGAGATGGACCTGGGCTAGGACTACATTCATTACCTGGCCACTACATGTCCTAACTCTTACAGGGGTCTGTGTGATGCTTTGAGTTTCTGGATTCCAACATCAACTTGAAACTTATATCCAATAATTCTTGAGGTGTTTGTGTATCTATTTATCTTAGGGAAGAGCTACTTAGGTAAATGGCCATAGTTCTAATTGGGAAAGCACTGGAGGAGTTATTATTGCACACACTTGTCATTGTTTTAAAGGGCCCTTCTTCCTGGACATGAGGACTCTCCTTCAATCCTAGAGTTATGGGTCATAAAACTGGCTCCGTTCTGGAAACTGAGCAAGGAATGGTAACATATTGGGCCATAAATCTCATAATCTATCCTTTTGATTGTACTGATTGAGCAGAACCCTCGTCAGTTGTCCATCTATTTGGCTCCCAGAGATGCTGTATTCTGATAATCATCTCCATAACCTTCTACAGGTCAGACTTCCCTGGCTGCCACTTTGTCTTTTCTGCTCAAAACAATGATTTCATCTATATGACTTCTGATAGTTACACACTGCTACCTGTTTTTTGTTTTAAGTCCCTACCACCTTCTTGGCTGTCGTAAGCCCAGTATTTAGCATCTCTTACCATCAGCCTTTCCCTACAGAACAGAACAACCACTAACATTTTTAGTGGTGTGACTGTTCCATCACCAGCATACTTCTTATCATTTGCTATAAGGTGTACCTCTGGGCCCTAATGTGAAGCATCTTCATCTGGAGGGTTTTCAGATATTACATAATATACCCATTTTAGTATGCTCACTTTAATGAGCATTTTAGTACCTCCCTCCACTGTCTACAGTGTTATATCTACTTTCTCTATCTCAGTTATAAAAGCTATCGCATTTCCCATGCTTCAGCATGTTCACATGATAGCTATGGGTCCTTGTCAAGGTGTTAAATCCTGTATCCCAGAAGAGTGCTCACAAATCAACAAACTTTCCATTTTCTAACTTCATGTTCTGCCCACACTTGATCTAGTGCCCTCTGATTGTAGTCCTATATTGACTATTACAGCTCTTTGTGTTATATGTTGACTAGGTACTTCCGATTTTTTATAATATAGTTTATTTCCTCCTTTATTATACCTAGAATGTATCTTAATGAGTAATGTTGTAAATTAAATCTAGTTATGGATTAGTATCCAAGAGAAAAGATAGGAACAGTTCCTGGGGAGCGTGGTGCATATTGCCCTACAAAGAGGAAACTTCTGTATCATCTTCAAATCCTTGTCAAAGAAGGGTGTAGTGCTAGTCATTAAGAGGTAGGAGTGGACCACTTCTGTAGGTTCAGAGAATTCAGGGAAAATTGGAGATTCAGGAATTTTGGGGTGTATTAACCCAGATGTCTATAGGTTAAGACTTTCTATTTTCTAATATTTTATGTAGGATTTTTGCATCTGTGCTCTAGAAAGAGACTGACCCATATTTTTCTTTATGGTAATACCATTTTCATTTTTGGCACCAAAGTTTTCCATCTTTTGCATATTATTGCTGTTATTTTTTTCATTAAGTATTTAGTATAGGTAAAACCATCTGGGGCCAGACAATACCTTTGTGAGGGTGGGGGTGGGGGTGAGGTGATTTTAAATTACAAATTTAATTTTTTTTTAAGATATAGAAATATTTGGGTTTTCTATTCCTTCTTGTATCAGTTTTAGTAACTTGAGTTTATGATTTTTTCTATATAATCAATCTTCAAATATATTGCTAAAAAGCTATTAATATCTTCTCATATGTTTTTTACTTTATTTTTTAATTTACTTTTTTATTGAATGAAAGTTGTTTTAAATTCTATAGTGCTTTACAATTTTTAAAGTTTCACACACATGATTTCATATACTCCTGTAATAACCCTTTTTTTCCCCCTACCCCTATGCTACCCCTCCCTGCTTCCCTCTTTTCACTGGTAACCACTAGTTTGTTCTCTGTATCTGTGAGTCTGCTTCTTTTTTTGTTGTTATATTCACTAGTTTGTTGTATTTTTTAGATTCCACATTTAAATTATATCATACAGTATTGGTCTTTCTCTGACTTACTTCACTTAGCATAATGCCCTCCAAGTCCATCCATGTTGCTGCAAATGGCAAAATTTCATTCTTTTTTATGGCTGAGTAGTATTCCGTTGTATTTATATACCGCATCTTCTTTATCCATTTATCTGTTGATGGACACTTAAGTTGCTTCCATAACTTGGCTATTGTAAATAATGCTGCTGTGAACATTGGGGTGCACATATTTTTTCAAAGTACTGTTTTTGGGTTTTTTTCAGTTATATATGCAGTAGTGGAATTGCTGGGTTATATGGTAGTTCTATTTTTAGTTCTTCAAGAAACCTCTATGCTGTTTCCCACAGTGGCTGAACCAATTTACATTTCCACCAACATCTCATATGTTTTTAATGCCTTCAAGGTTTGTATTGTTGTCTTTTTTTAAATTTCTGATATTGGTAATTTTACCTCCTTTCTTTTTTTCATGACAAAACATGCTTAGTGCTTATTAATTTGTATCAGATGTTTCAAAAGACTATTTATTCCCTTTATTCTCCACTGTATGATTTTTTCTATTTAATTAGATTCTGTCTCTTTAGTAATTGTGAAATAGTATGTTTTCCTTATCTTCTAATGACTATTAAACAATATAATCTTTGAGGTAGAGTCCTCCCAAGTTCGTAATATATTTCAAGCAATGATAATAACATATGCATTAATTCAGAGTTCATGTGTCTGTCAAGTTTCCTAAGTAGCTGTATATACACAAGAGCAGTGGCAGAGTAGTAAGCATCTATCATAAAGTTAGAAAATCCTCAGTTTGAGATCCAGATGGATATCTTAACAGCTGTATTAACATATGCAAATTAACATAGTTCAACCTCAGTTTTCTTGTCTGCAAAATGGAGATACAACATATTCCTATTGAGATTATTGAGAGAATTAAGTGAGAGAACATATCTAAAACTCAGCCCTTTCTAGGTTCATTGTAAATGTTGGTCTCATTTCACTTTGTTTTATCATTTTTATTTTATTTTTTTAACTGTATTTATTTTAGGCTGTGTTGGATCTTCGTTGCTACATGTGGGCTTTTCTCTAGTTGCAGAGAGTGGGGGCTACTCTTCATTGCGATGCGCAGGCTTCTCATTGCAGTGGCTTCTCTTGTTGGGGAGCACGGGCTCTAGGTGCACGGACTTCAGTAGTTGTGGCACACAGGCTTAGTTGCTCCACGGCATGTGGGATCTTCCCAGACCAGGGCTCGAACCCATGTCCCCTGCATTGGCAGGCAGATTCTTAACAACTGCGCCACCAGGGAAGCCCCTTACTTTGTTTTTTTTAATGCAGAAATTAATAGCTCCTACAAGGTAATATGTAAATTAGTAATTAAATGAGACTAGAGTTCACACTGCCTATTTCACTGTTGAGCTAAAATTTTCCCACTTGGAAAATTATTTATGAAAGAAGAAAAAAGCAATTAGCCATTTTCAGTGTTTGCTCTGAAATTATCACATAGAGGCTAGTTTTCACCTTTAAGTATTTCTTATAAAGCTAATATACTTTTTCCAATTTACACATCATTATTTTTCCAACAGACTTGCTTTTTGACATTGCAATGGTTTTTAATCCATTTGCCCCTTGACTTCAGCTACAAAATTATCTGGGTTCTGTTAACCCTTACCATTAAGCAAAACACAGTTGCCCTGCAAAAAATTAAGCAACAAACTCTAATTTATAAATGTCACCCAAATCATATTGCAATCCTCTTTGGCAAAATTACGTTTGCAGTTGTCCACTTCGGTATGCCCCTTTCTTGGCTGCAAGGCATTGTTTTAGGAAGGAACCATTTTGATCCTGAAACACATTAGAAGGATTAGGGAAAGAGTAATATCAGTGCTTTGCTGCCTGGATTCTGCATTTTATGTTCAGGATTCTATAAAAGTTTTGTTGAATTGTACATTTTAACATAATATTAAAATATTTTAAAATGGTAATAAAAGCAAAATACATTAATTCAAATGTATAAAAATTGTAATGCATTGGATTCTATCAGATCTTGTACCAACAAACTAACTGATTTTGGGTTCAGACCTTAGAAACTCTTTTCTTTTGTAACTTCTTATTGATTATAGTTTATAGATCGGCAGTTCTTTTTAATAGGGAGGGAGGGAGGGAGGGAGGGAGGCTGGAAAAAAGCAAGGTAGCATGATTACATACAATGGAGTACGGGATAGTCCCCTATCAGAAAATAGAAACCCTCGGAACAGAGGCAGTGGAAACGAATGCTGACCATGAATAACAGGAAACAATGACTTGGGGCCATCAGCGCGGCCTCACAATCATTTTGTTTGTCAGTGATCTAGGGCACAAAGAGCGATTGGGAAGGTAATACATTTTGAGTTGTAGGGAAAGGGACAGATGCATCCAAAGTAAGAGGCGTTGTTAGGGGGCACAATGTAGGGCTTGCGGTACAGACCAAATAGGACGGGAGTTTGGAGCATCACAGCGGATTGGTGCCAGAGAAAGACAGTGAAGCAAAACCTACACAGATCTGCCTTCACTCTTTCTGGAATAATTTCTCATTAATCATTAAAGAGGCCGAATGAGACCGACCTATAAAATTATTTAACTTCTGATACAACTTTTTAAAGTTATCACCTATTTTAATCAATGATAGAGAAGATTATAGTGTTCTACTCTTTAAGGAAGTATCTCATCATCAAAGAAGTACCTTACATCATGTATTAGAGGTAATGGGGCACTACAAGAAAGCACCTAAAAATCAGAATCTATTCGTAATATCCATGATGAAGCTAGGGAAATCCTTTATCATGGCTGAGTTTATGGCCACTTGTCAACATCTTTTGCTTTATGTTATCTTCTTCATTATATATCCATTGCCTATGGAAAGATTATGAATATCAGAATTTAATCTAAGGTACTGTTTCTAAAGAATTCTCAATATATCAGTGATTGTACTTAGCAATAAAAAAGGTATGGGGCTTCCCTGGTGGCGCTGTGGTTAAGAATCCACCTGCCAATGCAGGGCACACAGGTTTGAGCCCTGGTCTGGGAAGATCCAATATGCCACGGAGCAACTAAGCCCGTGCACCACAACTACTGAGCCTGCACTCTAAAGCCTCGGAGCCACAACTACTGAGCCTGTGTGCCGCAACTACTGAAGCCCACGTGCCTAGAGCCCGTGCCCTGCAACAAGATAAGCCACCGCAATGAGAAGCCCGCGCACCACAATGAAGATTAACCCCCTCTTGCTGCAACAAGAGAAAGCCCATGAGCAGCAATGAGGACCCAACACAGCCAAAAATTTAAAAATTAATAAATAAATAAATTTATTTGAAAAAGGTATAGTTTCATAAGACTTTAGAGTTATTCTCAAAATAATTTAATCCATCTCCTTCAAATAAGCAGATCTTCCTTAAGAGATTAATTAACTTGACCAAGGTCACTGAAATTTTTCCAAACTCAGGTTCAGCTGCCACTTGAAAGCCAATACTTGAGAGACAAGTGTTGGTTAGAAAAGGAAAGGTTGCTTTATTCAGGAGGCGGGCAACCTGGGGAGAAGGCGGAATCAGGTCCCAGAACCAACTCTGAAGATTCTGCTTGGCCATAAAAGTTTTTAAAGGGAGAAAGAGGAAGCTAGTTTCAGTTAATCATTGAAGTAGGGTGTCAGATTCTTTGCCAACTTTCATTGTGTGGGGGCTTGTTGAATTCTTTTTTTTTTTTTAGCTCTTTTTAACATCTTTATTGGCGTATAATTGCTTTACAGTGGTGTATTAGTTTCTGCTTATAACAAAGTGAATCAGCTATACATATACATATATCCCCATATCTCCTCCCTCTTGCATCTCCCTCCCATCCTCCCTATCCCACCCCTCTAGGTGGTCACAAACCACCGAGCTGATCTCCCTGTGCTATGCGGCTGCTTCCCACTAGCTATCTATTCTACATTTGGTAGTGTATATATGTCCATGCCACGCTCTCACTTCGTCCCGGCTTACCCTTCCCCCTCCCTGTGGCCTCAAGTCCATTCTCGACGTCTGCGTATTTATTCCTGTCCTGCCCCTAGGTTCTTCAGAACCACTTTTTTTTTTTTAGATTCCATATATATATTTTAGCATATGGTATTTGTTTTTCTCTTTCTGACTGACTTCACTCTGTATGACAGACTCTAGGTCCATCCATCTCACTACAGATAACTCAATTTTGTTTCTTCTTATGTCTGAGTAATATTCCATTGTATATATGTGCCACATCTTCTTTATCCATTCATGTGTCGATGGACACTTAGGTTGCTTCCATGTCCTGGCTATTGTAAATAAAGTTGCAGTGAACATTGTGGTACATGACTCTTTTTGAATTATGGTTTTCTCTGGGTATATGCCCAGTAGTGGGATTGTTGGGTCATATAGTAGTTCTACTTTTAGTTTTTTAAGGAACCACCATACTGTTCTCCATAGTGGCTGTATCCATTTACATTCCCACCAACAGTGCAAGAGGGTTCCCTTTTCTCCACACCCTCTCCAGCATTTATTGTTTGGAGATTTTTTGATGATGGCCATTCTGACTGGTGTGAGGTGATACCTCATTGTAGTTTTGATTTGCATTTGTCTAATGATTAGTGATGTTCACATGATCCTTTCATGTGTTTGTTGGCAATCTGTATATCTTCTTTGGAGAAATGTCTATTTAGGTCTTCTGCCCATTTTTGGATTGGGTTGTTTGTTTTTTTGATATTGAGCTGCATGAGCTGCTTGTAAATTTTGGAGATTAATCCTTTGTCAGTTGCTTCATTTGCAAATATTTTCTCCCATTCTGAGGGTTGTCTTTTCATCTTGTTTGTGGTTTCCTTTGCTGTGCAAAAGCTTTTAAGTGTCATTAGGTCCCATTTGTTTATTTTTGTTTTTATTTCCATTTCTCTAGGAGGTGGGTCAAAAAGGATCTTGCTGTGATTTATGTCATAGAGTGTTCTGCCTATGTTTTCCTCTATGAGTTTTATACTGTCTGGCCTTACATTTAGGTCTTTAATCCATTTTGACTTTATTTCTGTGTATGGTGTAAGGAAGTGTTCTAATTTCATTCTTTTACATGTAGCTGTCCAGTTTTCCCAATACCACTTATTGAAGAGGCTGTCTTTTCTCCATTGTATATTCTTGCCTCCATTATCAAAAATAAGGTGACCATATGTGTGTGGGTTTATCTCTGGGCTTTCTATCCTGTTGCATTGATCTGTATTTCTGTTTTTGTCTTGATTACTGTAGCTTTGTGGTATAGTCTGAAGTCAAGGAGCCTGATTCCTCCAGCTCCATTTTTCTTTCTCAAGATTGCTTTGGCTATTCAGGGTCTTTTGTGTTTCCATACAAAGTGTGAAATTTTTTGTTCTAGTCTGTGAAAAATGCCATTTGTAGTTTCATAGGGATTACATTGAATCTGTAGATTGCTTTGGGTAGTATAGTCATTTTTACAATGTTGATTCTTCCAATCCAAGACCATGGTATATCTCTCCATCTGTTTATATCATCTTTAATTTATTTCATCCATGTCTTAAAGTTTTCTGCATACAGGTCTTTTGTCTCCTTAGGTAGGTTTATTCCTAGGTATTTTATTCTTTTTGTTGCAATGGTAAATGGGAGTGTTTTCTTAATTTCACTTTCAGATTTTTCATCATTAGTGTATAGGAATGCAAGAGATTGCTGTGCATTAATTTTGTATCCTGCAACTTTACCAAATTCATTGATTAGCTCTAGTAGTTTTCTGGTAGCATCTTTAGGATTCTCTATGTATAGTATCATGTCATCTGCAAACAGTGACAGCTTTACCTCTTCTTTTCCAATTTGGATTCCTTTTATTTCTTTTTCTTCTTTGATTGCTGTGGCTAAAACTTCCAAAACTATGTTGAATAATATTGGTGAGAGTGGGCAACCTTGTCTTGTTCCTGATCTTAGAGGAAATGGTTTCAGTTTTTCACCATTGAGAACGATGTTGGCTGTGGGTTTGTCATATATGACCTTTATTATGTTGAGGTAAATTCCCTCTGTGCCTACTTTCTGGAGGGTTTTTATCATAAATGGGTGTTGAAATTTGTCGAAAGCTTTTTCTGCATCTATTGAGGTGATCCTGTTGTTTTTATCCTTCAGTTTGTTATATGGTGTATCACATTGATTGATTTGCATATATTGAAGAATCCTTGCATTCCTGGGATAAACCTCAGTTGATCATTGTGTATGATCCTTTTAATGTGTTGTTGGATTCTGTTTGCTAGTATTTTGTTGAGGATTTTTGCATCTATGTTTATCAGTGCTGTTGGCCTGTAGTTTTCTTTCTTTGTTACGTCTTTGTCTGGTTTTGGTATCAGGGTGATGGTGGCCTTGTAGAATGAGTTTGGGAGTGTTCCTCTCTCTGCTATATTTTGGAAGAGTTTGAGAAGGTTAGGTGTTAGGTCTTCTCTAAATGTTTGATAGAATTTGCCTGTGAAGCCATCTGGTCCTGGGCTTTTGTTTGTTGGAAGATTTTTAATCACAGTTTCAATTTCAGTGCTTGTGATTGGTCTATTTATATTTTCTATTTCTTCCTGGTTCAGTCTCAGAAGGCTGTGCTTTTCTAAGTATTTGTCCATTTCTTCCCAGTTGTCTGTTTTATTGGCATAGAGTTGCTTGTAGTAATCTCATGGTCCTTTGTATTTCTGCAGTGTCAGTTGTTACTTCTCCTTTTTCATTTCTAATTATATTGATTTGAGTCTTCTCCCTTTTTCCTTGATAAGTCTGGCTAATGGTTTGTAAATTTTGTTTATCTATTCAAAGAACCTGCTTTTAGTTTTATTGATCTTTGCTATTGTTTCCTTCATTTATTTTTCATTTATTACTGATCTGATCTTTATGATTTCTTTCCTTCTGCTAACTTTGGGGTTTTTTTGTTCTTCTTTCTCTAATTGCTTTAGGTGTAAGGTTAGTTTGTTTATTTCAGATGTTTTTTGTTTCTCTAGGTAGGATTGTATTGCTATACACTTCCCCCTTAGAAGTGCATTTGCTGCATCCCATAGGTTTTGGGTCATCGTGTTTTCATTGTCATTTGTTTCTAGGTATTTTTTGATTTCCTCTTTGATGTCTTCAGTGATCTCTTGGTTATTTAGTAGTGTATTGTTTAGCATCCATGTGTTTTTATTTTTTTACAGATTTTTTTTCCTGTAATTGATATCTAGTCTGATAGTGTCGTGGTTGGAAAAGATACTTGATGTGATTTCAATTTTCTTAAATTTACCAAGGCTTGATTTGTGACCCTAGATATGATCTTTCCTGGAGAATGTTCCATGAGCACTTGAGAAGAAAGTGTATTCTGTTGTTTTGGGATGGAATGTCCTATAAATATCAATTAAGTCCATCTTGTTTAATGTATCATTTAAAGCTTGTATTTCCTTATTTATTTTCATTTTGGATGATCTGTCCATTGGCAAAAGTGGGGTGTTAAAGTCCCCTACTATAATTGTGTTACTGTCGATTTCCCCTTTTATGGCTGTTAGCATTTGCCTTATGTATTGAGGTGCTCCTGTGTTGGGTGCATAAATATTTACAATTGTTATATATTCTTTTTGGGTTGATCCCTTGATCATTATGTAGTGTCTTATTTGTCTCTTGTAATAGTATTTATTTTAAAGTCTATTGTGTCTGATATGAGAATTGCTACTCCAACTTTCTTTTGATTTCCATTTGCATGGAATATCTTTTTCCATCCCCTCACTTTCAGTCTTTATGTGTCCCTAGGTCTGAAGTGGATCTCTTTTAGACAGCATATATATGGGTCTTGTTTTTGTATCCATTCAAGCTTGTTGACTTCTTGTGATCTTTCTTTATATGCTATCTTGTTCAGACAGTCTGCTCACAGGATTACTGAGGGGGAATCTGGGGAAGAAGTCTAGTCATCCATTATTAATTACTTATTCATCATTCCTACTTCTTTAGTCTAAGAGTCAACAGGTTAGACAAGGCATCGTATGATCAAAAGATTTGAGAGGTATGCTTGGGCTGGAGGTTAGTGAAGCATGGAGGCACCTGGTGTAAAGGGTAAGTTAAAATATAGCTTGGTGGAGTGTATTATCTGTTAGCTTTTAGGGGCTGCTAACAAATCCCCACTGTCCGAAATCATTCTATTTCTGTGGGATCAGGGGCAAAGGTCGATCTTCTGTAGCTGCTTCAGGCTGAGAAAGAGCATTGAGGTCTCTGAGTGGAGGATGTCGACATGGGTTTGTAGCGTCTCCTTGCTGATAACATCAGTTGCCTGCTTACATATAGGGGCAGAGCAAATCAGAATTTTTTTGATGCCCACAAAGATACAGATTATTATGAGCAATAGTGTTAATCCTTTTATCTTGAGGCCAGTTCTTGGAATCATGCTAGGCATAGATTTAGTACTGCTCAAGATGGAGCAGCTTATGTCGTGGCTACAGTCTGGTCATCATGCGGTTAGCTTTTTCCCTCTGGTGGCAGTTATAATGTCTATAAAACAACTCAGGAATGTGCATCAGACACTGTTGCCTAGGTCCTTTAAGGAGGAACTAAAGATTCTGTGACTCTATTGTTCTAATAATTAACTGCTTGAACCTGTTCTTTTGTGCCTCAGGGGAGCTGAAAGACTTCAGCTTTTCTACAAATAAGAGGCAGGGGACTCGGAGGGGCCTTTGTCCTTGGGGTGACCCCTCAGGATTCTGCTCAGTTTGAAAAACAACATAAATTGGAATTAGAAGGAGAATCCACTTCTTGTTTCACAATTTAATGTCTCTGGTGCATTAGTTTCCTACCTAAACTGTTTCAGTGTTTCAAGTACTTTTTCACGCACACACACATCAGGAACCAAGGAACTAGGAAAACAAAGACATGTCTGTATGATTGAAACCAACTACTTAAAGTGATATAATTATAATAATTCCTGTGTGTGTGTATGACCATGGGCAAATTAAATTCAGGTACACATAGAGCTATGAAAGCAGACAGTGCTAATAGGAGTTGGCATTAGATTATAAGAAATAATCATCCCAAAAACCTTATGGCTAGTTTTATGGACTAACAAATCAAAGACAATGTGTAGACATTGTGTACCTTTCTTTCATAAAAAATTCTAATGAAATTTGATGATTACTTTATGGACAATGTGGAAAAGATGCTGGCAGGAAGAACAGCACATCTAGGCAAACTAAAGACTGTCTGAATAGCCAGAACACGTGGAGATGTGGTGGGAGTGGCGCACCTGGAAAGAGCAAGGGAGCTTCGTGCCCCATCCCATATACTCTTCTCTATGCATCTCTTCCATCTGGCTGTTCCTGAGTTATATCCTTGTGTAATAAACCAGCAACCTAGTAAGTAATATGTTTCTCTAAGTTCTGTGAGCCATTCTAGCAAATTAATTGGACCCAAGGGGGGGTCACTGGAACCTTAGATCTATAGCCAGTCAGTCAGAAGCACAGGTGGGCTTGCAACTGGCATCCGAAGTAGGGAGGGTGGCAGTCTTGTAGTACTGACCCCTTAACCCGTGGAATCTGATGCTATTTCAAGGTCGGTAGTGTCAGAATTGAGTTGAGTTGTAGGACACCCAGCTGGTGTCTGGAGAACTGCTTATTGGTGTGAGGAAACGCTCCACATCCCCTCCCCTCCACCACACTGGCATTGGTGACCAGAATACTTTTACCGGTATAAATGCATGCTTTGACTTCCTATTTGTACGTATAGTCTTCGAAATGACACTGACCTATTTAGCAGAGATGCATGTTCTTCCTAATCTATTAATCTTACTTATTATCTGTTTTATATGTGAAGATGGAATATATATCACAGTTACCAAAGAGAGACCAGAGCTAAGCATTCATTCAAGTTATGAACTCTGAATTTATGTGAATTCTTTGAAGCCTGCATCCCAACTCACTTGAAATTATTCATCTTTGCAAATAAGCCTTCACCTTTGTTTGTGCTTCATATTACCAATGTATTGGATAAAACAGAAATGAAGAAAACTGGGTAGAACTATGTTGTCAGTTTTTGTTTTTTTTTTTAATATCTTTATTGAAGTATAATTGCTTTACAATGGTGTGTTAGTTTCTGCTGTATAAGAACGTGAAGAATCAGCTATACATATACATATATCCCCATATCTCTTCCCTCTTGCGTCTCCCTCCCACCCTTCCTATCAGTTTTTTGTCAAATGAGAGCATATTCAGGAATACATGACTGAAATAAAGCAGATTTCCTGTGTGGTTCTGAGCAATTCCTTTGTCTGTTAATTGCCCCCACCTACCAGCATAAACCAAACTATTAAATTAAATTTGGGGAGTGGGACTGGGTTTTACCAATGTTTTCTTGCCAAGCCTACGTCTTGATACATTGTGCACTTGGACGTATTGCTGACTTTTTGCATGAAAAATGTAGGGAAGTCTCTACTCAAGGGCACAGAGTCCTTTAGGATATGGATTAATGAACTTCTCAGAGTCTATGTAAGAAATTCTGCTTTAAGGCTACTCAAAATTTATTGAAATGTCGACATATTTTCCAAAAGGCTTAATCATGAGATAAATGCATATTAAATTCAAATTCCAAATGCAGTGACAAACAGAGAACCTATTTAGAAATCTCTTTTGTGATAAACAGGTCTGGGGGGTGTTTGTTTTTTGGTTTTTTTTGCTTGTTTCTTCTATTCTGTTTTTTGTTTTAATGTATGGTAACTTTAATAGCTGAACGATTTTCAACTGGGGTAGAGATTGGTTTACTTTGCTTAGCTGAAATCATTGCTAATGACTGACATTGGCTATATTTTCTGTGCTAATAGACCAGTGATGAGGTTCAGGGAAGGCCACCCCCAGATGTGCCACTCTGGCATGTGAATTATTTTGAGCTGAAAATAAGCAAGGCCCAAAAGACTCAAGAAGAGCCTTGTACTTCCTTCTCACTGCCTAAAAGAATTTAAGATAGGAGGCCTGTCCCTGGAAGGAGCTATCCCCATAGGTAACTATAATAAAGTTGGTAGACAGAGAGAAGCATGGCAAAGCCCGTTTGATAAGTGTCCTCTCTGTGTCCTATTGTTTTTGGATGCCCAGCAAACATTTGTTTACCAAACATTCACTCTTTTTATCTTCCTGTGAATTAGCTTGCTTCCCTTTGAGATCTCAGACCTCTACCTCCTTCTCCTTAGTCCAGAATAATATCTACACCTCATCTGGCCTTGCTGTCTTTGGAATTCTTCAAGCTTCTGTGGATTCTCTGTGTGCATGTAATAAATCTGATTTTCTCCTGTTAATCTGCCTTATATCGTTTTAATTGCCAGCCAAAAGAACTAAGTGGGGAAAGGGGAAAATTCTCCCTCCCCACACAAGTTTGCAATTCGTATCTGTTCCGTATTATTCCTTTTCCAAATATTCATCTCTGATACCATTTCAGTTAAAAGGGAGGGAAGATGGATTGCCATTTATTCTCACAAATATGTATATATAAACATTTTGTTAATGTTTGAGGCATTGGTGACTTGCCGAAGATTACATAGTCTCTCCATGTAAGAACTTGAATTCTCTCATGGGACTGACTACCTTAGAGGTTCTCTTCCCATTCTGTCCCCACCTGTCACACTTTCCTACCTTATCTGAGCTGCCTCTTCCCTCACTATGCTCAATCATGGTTTCTGCTCACAAAAACCATGAGAGGTTTTCATAAACGATATCTTCAACACACATTGCTTTTGTGTTTCCTTCTTCTAAACTTGCTAGATGTATTGGTCTTTTACCCTATATCTTTTCCCCAAATTTATCTCACGTGTATAATATCAAACCTCAATTTGCCCTACTGATAAAAAGGAAAGGAGGTGGTTATTGACTTTTTTAAGTATCAAAAATTTCAAAATAAATGTATTTGCTTCAAACAGCACACTTTTAGTTAATACTAAAATGTTATTACAATGGCGCCATAACCAGCTTGATGTCAACAGCCCCCCAGATTAAAAGGCATAATCTCTTTCAAGCAGAGCTCTGATCTCCATTTGTCAGCCCACCTGCTCTACTCTGTACTTGTCTGTTGAGTCGAGGGAGCAGAGGAGACATCAGGGAGAATCAAGAGGTGTTCCAGGGTGATCTGCAAAGGAACTGATGCTGGGTGCTTCATTCATTAAAGGGTAAACAGTTGACTGCAGGGTCAGAGGAGGATTGCAAGATGTGGTCTAAATTAGAGCCAAACACCTTCTAACCCCTCAGAATACTATTAACCAGGCTAGTATTGAGTAAATATTTATTCATCACCTACTAGGGAGAGGCCCTAGGTGGCTACTGGGTTGATAAGATTAGTCCCCACCCTTGAAGATCTAATGAAGAATCTTATGATGAAATCTTGATCCTTCATACCCAGGGCTCACATAGCTGCAATTTAAATAGATACCCAGCAGAGAGAGAAAACTCAGAGGTCAAAGGGGCAAATTCATGTTAGGAAAAAAGTCACTAAAATGGGGGGGAAATAAGAGGGCCTAATACCATCACTCCTGGATAGTTTTCCCTGAGCATGGAATGTTTCAAAATGTCCCTGATTTGCTCTTTTATCCTAAAGCGCTATATTTCCTAAACTTTACTGCTAATCCAAGAATCACCTGTGGCCCTACCCCACATCCACTAGGCCCGAACCTGTGTGAAATGAGTCTGGGAAACTGTAGTATTAACATGTGCCTCTGGGTGATTTTATCAGGAAGTTTAGGAAACATTGCTGTAGCTGGTGGTGCCTGAAACTCCACCATCTGAGCTTATCTCTTTGGTTTGCGCAGCAGATCTCAAACTTTAGCTTGAACAAAAGAACTGAATCTCCTGCACTATTTGAATGTAATCCCTTTAGTTTGACAGATCCTCTCAAAGGTTAGGGGACATTCATGCTAAGAATGTTCAAGTTACTGCACCCCACCCTCTAGAGTTTAATTGAGAGGGCCTGCTGTGGAGCCCATTAATCTTTGGACAAGCATGTTAAGAGATTCTGATGGAGATTTTCTGAGAAAAATCTTTGAGAAATTTTGACTTAATTAGAATTTATTCCTCCTGAGAATAAACACATTTCATTCTTCCATATAAAATAAGGATTTGGGGATTGGATTTAAATCCAGATTATAAACCCAGTAGAATGTAAACTCTTGTGAGGACAGGGATTTTTTTCTTTTTTTCTGTTTTGTTCAGTGTGATACATGCCCAGCACCTGGAAGAGTGCCTTTTACATAGTAGATGCACGCAAACTATTTGTTGGCTTAATGAAGGAATTCAAGGTATAAAGACATGTCTCTTACTCTTGCATTCTCCCCATACCTTCTAACACGTGTTATCATCAGAAATAATTCACAAATAAATTTACAGAACAGCAGAAAGGTGGTGACAGGAGTAGAGGGGATAACTCTGAAACACTGGTACCTCAAAAGGGAGAAGTAAGGGTTGATAAAGAAAGGCCAGAATGGATAAAGTTACCTGGCAATTCTGCTGATCTCACAAGTTATCTAGGGCCATCCTAGTCTTGATCATTGTGTTCCTTTCTTAGGCCCGCTGTAATAAAGTACCACAAACTGTGTGCCTTAAAAACAGAAATTTATTGTCTCACAATTCTGGAAGCTGTAAATCCAAGATCAAGGTGTTGGCAGGGTTCCTTCTGAGGAATGTGAGGATAAAACTGTCTTATGCCTGTCTTCTAGCTTCTGTTGGCTTGCTGGCAATCGTTGGCATTCCTTAGTTGGTGGATTCATCACCCTAATCTCTGCCTTCATGTTCACATGGTGTTCTTCCTTTTTCTGTGTCTGTCTCTGTGTTCAATTATCTTTTTTTTTTTAAGGACACAGTCAGGGCTTCCCTGGTGGCGCAGTGGTTAAGAATCCGCCTGCCACTGCAGGGGACATGGGTTTGATCCCTAGCCTGGGAAGATCCCACATGCCACGGAGCAACGAAGCCCGTGCACCACAACGACTGAGCCTGCGCTCTAGAGCCCATGAGCCACAACTACTGAGCCCGTGTGCCACAACTACTGAAGCCTGCACACCTAGAGCCCGTGCTCCGCAACAAGAGAAGACACTGCAATGAGAAGCCCGTGCACCGCAGCCAAAAGCAGCCCCTGCTCGCTTCAACCAGAGAAAAGCCCACACGCAGCAACGAAGACCCAATGCAGCCAAAAATAGAATAACATAAATAAAAAAAAAAGGACACAGTCATATTGGATTAGGGCCCACTTTGATGACTCATCTTAACTTGAATGTCTGCAAAACCCTATTTCCAAATAAGGTCACATTCGTAGGCGCCGATCACAGATTGTCCTTGAAGGCTTTGGGTTGCCCCCTCTGATGAGAGATGATATTAATGGAGCTGTAACATGGGAATCCCAGAAGGCAAGGTGAGGTTCTTATGAGGAAATATACAAGAAGCGAAACTGTAGCTTTCTCCTCCCCTTCCTCACTTACTTTCTGAGATTTCCCTACACCTGTTGGTGTTCCTCGGCCCTTTCCAGATTCTTGGACAGCAATACCATAGAAATGAATATCACTTCACACAAGACTCTTAGACGAGCAAAGCTTTTTATTAGAAGAGGTAGCTTGTGCACAAGGGAGAAGGCAGGAAAAAAAGTGCCAGCTCCCCACGTAGAAGGGACGAATTGCTTTTATAACAAAAGGGAGGGATTGTCTCTTGATCACTGATAATTTCCAGCAATCGTCAAACTTCTTTGATCAGCAGCAGGTGGCTCCATGGTAGCTATCAGGAATACGGGGTGCTTCTGTGAGGGGAAAGAAATGCATGCGAATTTTCTGCAAGAAAACACAGGAACAGATAAGGTTAAAATTTATAGTTGAGCTTCTTGTCTTGTGGCAACTAGCTATACTCCTTAGTGTAACAAAGATAAAGTTAATTTTTTTCTTGTTGCCAGCCTGGTTTTTGTCTCTGGGACTCAGGTCCCCAGGGCCTTTGTTCTTTAGCTTACAAGGCGTGTTTTGCCCAAGGTTGTTCCCTGGTCCTTTTCCAAAATGGCTGAGCTCTTGTCTTCCTGTCTCATTGGGATGTACAATTTCATTTGGCATGTCAACAGGTGGGTGGAGCCATGGCATCACATGAGTTGAGTTCACTACCCCACCTCAGTTCTTTTCAGTCCTGTATGGAATCCTGTGTCCCTTTATTCAGCGCCTGAGTATTCACTTGCTCCTATGTTAGGGAAGGAAAAACCTTGAGTGTTAGTGACCTCGCCAGCTGAAAAAAAAAATCCAGCCTTGATGTGTAGTTCTTCTACTTTCTACGAGGGCTGCTGCCAGCAAGAACTGCTTCCAAACGGTTAGAATTGTCCTTTGCAGAGACACTATCTCTTTCTGCCTTAGCTGCAGCGTTAGAGAATTGTTACAGGGACACTACAGTGGCTCCGCCCAGCTGTTCCTGGGTCTGGACCTGTATCCTTTGAAAGCTGCCTATTTCCAGGAGTTGGGGGTATAGAGATTGTAAGTATGGGATTTGGAGTCTAACAAATGGAAAGTATAGCAGTGTGTGCTGTAATCACAGGAGATAATCTCCCTCTTCCCCAATTTTTTGTTTTTTTGAGCTGCACTCTAATCCTAGGTTTATTCAACACAATTCTTTTCTCTACACAACAAAGTACAAACACAATATTATCTAAAATGCTACAAAGTTACAAAACTCAAAACAGAAAATGTATAGTACTGACTGTACAATAAAAGCCAAAAAAGCAATGTACACGTTGCCAAGGTAACCTGCACAACCACCATGAATACCAACACAACGGGGGGTTCTGTGATGACCCGACAGAGCTGGCTCTCAACTTACCAGTTTCAGAGAGAAAGGGAGATGTGGGTTTGTGGGTTTGTGTGTCTGTGTGTGTGCACGCACATGAGTACATGTGAAAAGAACCGTTTTGGGTATTTGGCCCTAGAGGTCAGAAGAGGACTCGAGCAGGGGAGCAGGGCCAGGCTAACAGGAACGGCAGCTGCGTAAAAGCACACCCTTTCCTGTGGGACCCTGCAGGCCAACAGGTTAGGGCACGACCAGCCCACCAGATGGGCCCCACGGCATCTGTGAAATGGGAAAACATGCTCCCAGGCTGGGGCTGTACCACTGCCTGGAGCCCCCTGCTCATCCCTGCTGGCTTTGCCACTAAACTGACTCTTAGGAACTAGAAATGTGGAAGCTTTCTAGCCAGAAAACTGGAGGGCATCTTTATAAGCACGACCGCAAACCAACAACACTCCTGCAGCCGGAACTCTGCCGCCAGGGGAAATGTAGCAATTAACTGCCTTCACCTTCGAAGCCTGCCCCTGAGTGAGGGATTTCTTTCCTACCGATCCTCCTTCTGCTAGGAAAGTGACAAAAGTGAGTTGGATGGGATACAAGTCATAGGGCAGAGCTTCGGTGGCCCTGCTTATCGGGAGGAGTTGGAGCTGGAGCGGCTCCTGTGGCGGCGGCGGCCAGAGGAGCGGGATCGCTGGCGCAAGGGGGACCTGCGCCGAGGGGAACGTGACCTTCTCCTCATCCGTGGGGGTGACCTGCGCCACATGGGAGGCGGTGGCAGCATTCTCCTGGGAGGGCTGAATCGCCTGGGGAGTGGCCGAGGCCAGGGGGCCAGCACAGCAGTGGCAGTGATCTCCTGGCCATCGATTTGTCTTCCGTCCATGTGCTTCAGCGCCTTCTCGGCCTCATCTGGATTCTCAAACTCCACATATGCGTAGCCTGTAGACAGATGGGGGTGCATCCTTTCTACAGGCATGTCAATCATTTTAATTTTCCCATAGGTGGAGAATATCTCCATAATATGATCCTTGGTCACATTCCTGGTGAGCCTTCCAATGTGCACTTTGGTGGGTTTAGGGGAAGGGCTCCGCCTTTTCCTTTCCTTTTCATCTCTTTTGGGTGGTTTGGATTTGGAGCGGGAACGCCGCCTGTTGTCATGCCTGCGCCGAGAAGGACTCGGAGAGCCAGAGGAGCTGCTGGAGCTGGAGCTGCGGGATGTGCTGGAACTTCCTGAGCGGCTCGATGCTGAAGATGAGCTGGAGCCGCTGCTGGAGCCTGTGCTGGTGCTAGAGCCCGAGCTGGAGGCAGAGCTGGACCGCGACCTGGTGCTGCTGCTACCACTGGAAGCGCTGCGCCTCTTTCGAGTTTTATCCCTGCCACGATCCGAGTTTGGAGGTTGAGCTTTACTGACCTCGTGCTGGCAAACCTTCTGCAGAGTCACCTGGACATGGGAGAATCAGGCAGAGCTATACCACCATCCCTTTAAGAATCCTGCTTCAGCTGTGCCTGTGGCTTTCACAGGAGACATGCCCCCCTCCCCCGGCCCCGGCCAGCACGTCATCAGTCTAACTGCGCCCCCTGCCAAATCCCCTCCTACACGGGACCGGGAATCGTCCACGCAGGGGAGGAAGGCAGGCAGAGGGTGAGAACCACTGCCCCTGGGAAAGCATGAGGCACCCAAGTTTAGGCTTTTTGTGCATTTTGAAGAGGTGGGAAGGGGGATGGTGAAGAAGGGTTTATTCTAACGTGAGCCCTGCAGAGAGAACACCAGCGGCGACCAGTGCCCTGCTGGGAGTGGGGAAACTAAAACCGGAGTGAGTAGGGACAGAGGCTGGGGAGGGTGTGGCTGCCGAACCAGGTCTGTGGTCAAAAGCAGTGTCGGGGCAGGCCGGGGTCAGACACCAGACACGGGTCAGCACACGGGAAAGCATCCCGTGGGGGACGACGCGAGCCCGCGAGTTGAGCCTGGAAAGGTCTTGGAGAGTAGCGTCGCTTTGCTGTTGGCATGAACACGAGGCCTGGGGCCCTGGCTGGCCTCCCACTGAAGGCAACCTCTGAGAAGAGAGGTGTTTTGAAGGCCCAGGCTCCCCTGGTCCCCGAGTCTGACAGGTCCTGCAGTCATGTGGCTATGACTCTTTATTTATTTTTTTATTGGAATATAGTTGATTTACAATGTTGTGTTAGTTTCAGGGGTACAGGCAGAGCTGGACCGCGACCTGGTGCTGCTGCTACCACTGGAAGCGCTGCGCCTCTTTCGAGTTTTATCCCTGCCACGATCCGAGTTTGGAGGTTGAGCTTTACTGACCTCGTGCTGGCAAACCTTCTGCAGAGTCACCTGGACATGGGAGAATCAGGCAGAGCTATACCCCCATCCCTGTAAGAATCGTGCTTCAGCTGTGCCTGTGGATTTCACAGGAGACATGCCCCCCTCCCCCGGCCCCGGCCAGCACGTCATCAGTCTAACTGCGCCCCGTGCCAAATCCCCTCCTACACGGGACCGGGAGCTCGAAGCAGGCAGCCTAGGTGAGGACTCACCAGGAAGTTCCTGAGTGGAGGCTGCAGCCACTCTAGGGGAGCTATCGGAGGATGGTGCGTGTGTGGAAGGTGCAGCCATTCTGTAGGCTGATGGATTAGAAGGTAAATGGGAAGAGGGAGAAACCAGCCTAGAGGAAGATTTGGCAGGAGTTTCATGAGTGATGGAAATATCCGTCCTGTGTTAGGACCTAGAAAGTTATGCATGAGTGGAGGGAGCATCTAGCCTCCAGGAGGACTTCTAGGCCAAGAGTGAGTAGAGGGAAAGCAGCCTGGTGAAGTATGCAACAGTAAGTGTAGTAGCGGGCGATGTAGCCAACCTAGGAGATGATCCTCCAAGACGTTCTTGAGTGAAGGGTGTAGATACCCTTGGCTAAGGCCTGAGAGGAAGTGCAAGGGAGGAAGGAGTATTGCAATGGGGAAGACTTGGTAGGACCTAAGCAGTGGATGGAACATCAACCCAAGGGAAAGACACAGAAGGGAGGTGCATGGAAAGGTGGAGCATCTAGCCTATGGGAGGAGTGGATGTGAGGTGCATGGGTGAAATAGCCATTCTAGGGGAGGATCATGTAAGACTGTGTAAGTGAAGGATTCAGCCAGCCTGGGGGAACAGTCAGCAAGAGGTGTAAGGGTGGAGAGTACAGAGAAGCTGGCTGGGGGGTCCTGATAGGAAATGTGTGGCTGGTAGGAGCGTGCAGCCCAGGGGCTTACTCAGCAGGAGGTTCATGGGTAGCAGGCTGTGATAACTTACTTAATAACTATTTTTGGTATTCTCTGATTGATGATTTGACATCTTGGAATCATTGGGCTGTGCCAGTGGCCCAAGGTTGTTTACATCTCCACCATCCCAGCGTTTTCGTGAGCGTGAAGGAATCTTATTACAAACCTTCAACAACAAGCTTCAGCCTGTTTTGCTTCTGGCCCAGTAGCCCAGTAGAGCTACTTCTGACTACTGTAGGGATAAAAGCCCCAGTTCCTCTTTCTCTCTCTCTGCTTCTCCCTGCACGTGACCTCACGTGGCCCTGTGTGGCATGTTGGGCCTCCTGTCCACTGAGCAACCCTTTGTAATCAACTCTTCTTTGAAAGGCAGGTGTCTTCATGTCCATACCTTACCAAATGCGATTAAAACAAATCTTGAGTGTATTTTAAAACGGTCGGTGCAGAGAGCAGGGTAGTGGTGACAGGGGTGACATGGCCTCTGGGTTTACTAACTGAATTCATTAGACAGCAGATACTATGTGGGAAGGCACTGGTGGCTGTTGGCCAGCTTGTGCTTCAGTGGCCATTGCATTGTGTTGTGTTTGTCTGGTCTTGCTGTGGTTCTCCAATCTATGTTGTAGCAGAGCCCAAAAAGCTGAGTCCTCCCCGAGCAGCTGTCTAGCTCAGAGTGCTGTGGTCTGGGCAGAGTGGTCTCCAGTTGGTTCCTTAAGTCTTTTTAAAAATTTTTTATTTATTTGTTTTTTTATTGAAGTATAGTTGATTTACAATGTTGTGTTAATTTCCGCTGTACAGCAAAGTGATTCAGTTATATACGTATAAGCATTCTTTTTTTATATATTCTTTTCCGTTATGGTTTATCCCAGGATATTGAATATAGTTCCCTGTGCTGTACAGTAGGACCTTGTTGTTTATCCATTCTGTATATAATAGTTTGCATCTGCTAATCCCAGCCTCCCAATCCATCTGTCCCCCTCCCCCCTCCCCCTTGGCAACCACAAATCTGTTCTCTATGTCTATGAGTCAGTTTCTGTTTCATAGATAAGTTCATTTGTGTTATATTTTAGATTCACATATAAGTGATATCATGTGGTATTTGTCTTCCTCTGTCTGACTTACATCATTTAGTATGATAGTCTCTAGTTGCGTCCATGTTGCTGCAAATGGCATTATTTCATTCTTTTTTATGGCTGAGTAGTATTCCATTGTATATATGTACCACATCTTCTTTATCCATTCCTCTGTCAGTGGACATTTAGGTTGTTTCCATGTTTTGGCAATTGTGAATAGTGCTGCTATGAACATAGGGGGTGCATGTATCTTTTTGAATTATAGTTTTGTACGAATATATGCACAGGAGTGGGATTGCTGGATCATATGGCTACTCTATTTTTAGTGTTTTGAGGAAGCTCTATTCTGTTTTCTCTAGTGGCTGCAGCAACTTACATTCCCACCAACAGTGTAGGAGGGTTCCCTTAAGTCTTTATGATGCAGCTAATCTGGGCGTGGTCCCTAGGAGAGTCTAGGGTAATTAGCTATCGTACTATGTGGAAGTCCTCCGAAAGGAATAAGAAGTGGTTACCGCTCTCCTGGTACAAGTGAGTCTGATCCACCAAACCTTCACTTGTGCAGAAGGCCGTAGAGGCTACTCAACTAAAACCAACTCCCTTCCTCATACGTGTGAGCCCCACGGGCCTGTCTCTGTGGATAGCAGGGAACTGCCTAACTAGATATCCTTACACTGAAAGGACCTGGTGACCAGTGATGTGGTCCGCTCTTTCCCCTGAGACCATGGCTCCCTGCAAACATTGCCGTGTCGGTCCCAAACTCCTCTGCTATTGTCTGCCTTGCTGTTATTGTACTTTGTCCCCGGACCCTGTGGATTCTAAGAGTTTGTATCCTTAGAGGCCTTTGGCACAATAGTGAATGAAAAAACACAGAAGCATATGGAACACCTTGTCCTGGCACCTCCAGAAACTCCTGCTGATGTGCTCGATTTGATTAATACTTGTGAAATACCACGAGAACACTCTGGAGTGCTCTCAGCGCCGCAGCGTATCAGCACTCCAAGAACTGATTTTAGAAACAAAGCATAGGAACAGATCAGGCAGTGCCACAATTGCCCTCTTGCAGGCGGACCCCAACACTGTGGAGGTCAACTGGGATGCCTTAGAACGGGAGGCCGACACCAAACCACTGCTGCAGGTATTTCTGGTAAACACCCAACTGGTAAAAACTGTTGGGAGTGAACAAGAAATTGAGATGGACAGCTGAAGTTTCATAAGGCTAGAAATATAAACCATCTTAAGGGCCTTTGTACAGAGCGTTCAGGAAAAGGGCACATAGTGGTTTGTAAGGGTCTTTACGTAATCTAGGCTTCACACTCGGGCTCATGGTCTTAGAAATGAGGCAGTCAGTGGGAATAGCCTGAGACCCCTAAATACATACTGTACTCAGGGATCCTCAAGTTCTCTGAGATGAGTTTTTACATAGGGTTGGACTCCTCCCTGTCCACTCTGGCTAGCCTCGCACCTGTACTCAGCACACCTGTCAAACAGATGAAAGTGCCACTGATCAGCCAGATCAGAAGAGCCCCTAGAAAATCGCTATGTGGAGCAAGCCCCTTCTATTATTACAGTGGATTTTTATGGCCTGGGAATGGGCTTATCCTAGCATAGCCACAATCACTGCTAAGGCCAGTGATAAATGGCAAATAGTACAGGAGGCCAAAACATTATTACACAAAATTGGCATGGTTGGGCCAGCTTATTATTTTGTAGAAAACCCTGACCCTGCAGATCATAAAGCCATTTCGAACCCAGAGTCTGCCCTCCTTGACCCACAGTCCAAGGAACGTTTCCAAGGCCCCTCCCCTCCCTCCCACCAAATTACAAACCTGCCTTTGTTTCTCTTATGGCTCAGCCCACACAGTCCAGGAGACGCTAGAGGGAATCGCTATCCCAGTTGACTTGAGAACAACTCACCCAACAATTAACAGGTTTTAGTTTATCAGAGCCAGCACTGGCTTGACCCTCTAGGTGTTTTCTCCCTCTGGGGGGCGACCTCTACTTCCTGACTGTCTCCTTCAGGGACCCCCAGATAAATCTCTCCTTGGGGATCAGTGGGTAATGGTAGTTCACCAAGACCTCATAGCTGGGCAGCCATTTCAAAAACTCAAACTCTGGAAAGGAGGCATTTCTCTTCTTTTTTAAAAATTTATTTTATTGAAGTATAGTTGATTTCCAGTATTGTATTACTTTCTGCTATACAGCAAAGTGATTCAGTTATACATATGTATACATTCTTTTTCATATTCTTTTCCATTATGGTTTTTTAATTGAAGTATAGTTGATCTGCAATGTTGTGTCAATTTCTGCTGTACAGCAAAGTGACTCAGTTATACACATATAGACATTCTTATTTTCATATTCTTTTCCATTGTGGTTTATCACAGGATATTGAATATAGTTCCCTGTGCTACACAGTAGGACCTTGTTTATCCATTCTATATATAACAGTTTGCATCTGCTAATCCCAAACTCCCACTTCATCCCTCTCCCACACCTCTTCCCCCCTTGGCAACCACAAGTCTGTTCTCTGTCTGGTTTTGTTTCATAGATAGGTTCATTTGTGTTATATTTCAGATTCCACATATAAGTGATATCATATGGTATTTGTCTCCGTTTCTGACTTACTTCACTTAGTGTGATAATCTATAGGTCCATCCATGTTGCTGCAAATGGCATTCTTTCGTTCTTCTTTATGGCTGAGTAATATTCCATTGTATATATGTACCACATCTGCTTTATCCATTCATCTGTTGATGGACATTTAGGTTGCTTCCATGTCTTGGCTATTGTGAATAGTGCTGCTGTGAACATAGGGGTGCATGTGTCTTTTCGAATTATAGTTTTGTCTGGTTATATGCCCAGGAGTGGGATGGCTGGATCATATGGCAACTCTATTTTTAGTTTCTTGAGGAACCTCCCTACTGTTTTCCACAGTGGCTACACCAATGTACATGCCCACCAACAGTGTAGGTGGGTTCCCTTTTCTAAGAAAGGAGGCATCTCTTAATTTAGGACCTTTTCCTAATCCACAGTCAGCTTTTGCTGAGACACCTCGAGGCTCTCAACTATCATCCCGACAAACGTATCTGTTAGCAACTTGGAGACAGGGGCACCCCTCATGAAAAAAATTGGGGCTAATCCATCTATGAAATCCAACGATTAAAAAACCTGCTAGATATCTTTGAAACTCATACAGGTGGGAGTTCCCTTTGTTGGATAGGGGAAGTCCCACGCAGCCAGAGGGAGGCACTGTCAGTTCCTAGTTCTAGGGGCCCTAATGCCCCATGCCCTGCCCTGCCCTTCGACAGTAGCAGTCACCTAACCACCTCCCCTAGGATGACGGCAACTCCCTGGAGCTTGTCCCACTGCCTGGGGATAATCACACATAAACTACTCTCATGGTCCGTTGGATCCCACAAAGTAACCAACTTTTCCTGGCCCTTTTAGATACTGGGGCACAGGTCACAGTTATTCTGGGTAACTCCTCCCTTTTCAAAAAGTGTGGTAGCTCAGTTAAAATCCAGGGCGTATTATGTCGCCCCATTCAGGGCACATAGTTCCTGCTCGATGTTATGATCGGATCTATCAAATTAACTAAATTCCCAGGGCTAGTTGCCCCTCTGTCTCTGGTCCATCTAGTCATAGGCATGGACACCATTTTGGGAAATCTCTTAAAGTGGAACAAGCCAAAATCGGTAGAACTTGCTATGGGACTTGCTTGGTGGGAACCTGTGGACTTTCCACCTCCCATTAAGATTGTCAGTATGTCTCAGGATAAGTTACAACAAGGTCCGGCTGGACAGAGGCCCATTACTTCAGATCTTTTTAAAGCTGACGTCGTGGTTCCTACCATCTGTCCTATTAATAGCCCTGTCTGGCCATAGCTAAAGGCAGACAAATTAGGGTATAGATTACACCTAACTCTAGATGATCTCCATCTCAGTGCAGTCGTTCTGTCCATCAAGGCACCCCCCCCCTTTTTTTTTTTTTTTTTACCATTATTGAGGTTATTAATGACATGCAGAGTGCACCTGGTCATTTCTTTGTAGGGCATAGAGGAAGCCCAGTGTATCACTGGAGTGGAGGAACTGGTTGGGCAATGTGAAGGGGGCAAAGAAGAACCCTTCACCATCAGTGTAGTGGAGTTATGACACAGTGTGCACAGGGCCAGGAGGACGACTGGCCGCCCATCAATACATTGGTTTATCCTGGCAGTGAATATGAATGAGGATACCTGCACTATGGGTGCAGTGGAGTAAGAAAGAAGGGAATACATATGAACATTACAAAGAGGAGGAGTCATGTGCTATCAGTGCCCTGGGGCATCTTGGTAGAACATGTGATTGGGAAAAAACGGATCTTGCACAATCAGTGCGCTGGTGTAATTAGAGTATGTGAACAGAGCAAAGAAAGGAGCTCTGTCCAATGTGCACAGTGTTGTAAGGGAGAGGGGATGTGAACAAGGCAGAGGGGAGGAGCCCTGTCCCAGGAGTAGAAGGCCAGAAATGGACAAACGATGTGGACGGGGAAAGAGAAGGCCCATCCTTTCAGTCCGGGGGAGTAACTAGGAAGGCTACTTGACCAGGCTAACGAGGAGGACCCGTGCACCATCAGTGCACTAATGGCAGATTGTGAACAAGGCAAAGAGAAATTGAACAGTCCATATGAGCACGGCAGTGAAGACGAGGCCCCCCCCCCATCACTGCAGTGATGTACTTGGCCAGGGGATGTAAAAAGGGGAAAGGAAAAGGGGCTTCCATCATCAGTTCATTAAAGCAGCTGGACGGAGGATATGAATGTGGCAAATAGTAGGAGTACTGTCCCATAAATGCAGTGGGTCTCTGGACAAGGCATGTAAGTGAGTGGGGTAAAGAGGGGAAGCCCTAAACCAGATGCAGTGATGTAGCCGGACAGATGATGTGAAGCTGTAAAGAGGTGCTTCCCTGAACCTTTAGAGAACTAGTGCAGCTGGGCAGGAGGAGAAGTGACCAGGCCAGTCAGTAGGACCCCTGCACCATCCCCAGTCAATCAGTGCAGTAGTGTAGCTTGAGGAGCTTTCTGAAAGGCGCAGAGATGAGAAGCCCCAAACACTGTGGGTACGGCAAGGGGGACACCCACGCCGTCAGTTCCCGGATGGAAGAGGTGTACGGGAAGTGAGACACATGCTCATACCATCAATGTGGTGGTGACTCTGAACAGGGAACAGGATCATGGCAAAGAAAAGGAGCCCAGCATCATCAGTGTGGGTATAAATGACAAGGGGTGTGAAGGGCACAAGGAGAATTAACCTCCCTCTGTCATCGGTACAAAATACAGTGCAGGGCATGCTAACGGGGCCACTAGGGGGAGCTCTGGATCGCTGCGTTAGTGCAGTGTTGTAAATGGACAGGGTATGTGATTGGGGCCAAGTGAATAGGGCCTGCAGCACCAGAGAGTGTTGCAAGTGTACAGGCGATGTGAACTCGGCAAAGGGAAGGACCCAGCACCATCTCTCACTAGAGGAGAGGGGGAACAGGGCCCAGGGCACAGAGATGTGATCAGGACATAGAGGAAGAGCCCTGAGCAGTAACCAGTGGTGTGTCTTGGCCAAGAATATTAACGGGGCAGTAGAGCAACCCCCCACCATGAGTGTAGAAGGATAGTTGGACCGGGGATGTGATCAGGGGATGTGATGCATTCTGGCAGCATCAGTGTACTGATGTCACTGAGCAGGGTATTCACATGGGGCAAAGAGATGGAGCCCTGCCTCAGCCATATGCTGGTGTCACTGGCATAACTGGCCAGGGTATTCTGTGCAAAGAAGAGTAGCCCAGCGCCATAACTATAATAGCATCAGTGGCCAGAGGATGTGAACACAACAAAAGAGGATGAGATACCACCCATGAGTACCATGATGTACGTGGGCAGGGACGTGAACAAGGCAAATAGAAAGAGCCCCGCACGCTCGGTGCAGTGGGACAACTGGACTAGAGAAGCGAACGGGGAAAGAGGGTGGTCCGTGCACAGATGGGACTGACGTGGGAGGTGAGAAGGGCAAAGAGGGGGAGTTCCTCCCTTCCTCCACGGGGACGTGAACAGACGAAACGGGAGAATCCTCGCACCCTTCGTACCGAGGTGGAAGGTGAGGGGCTCCGCGAGCTCAGGGCAAACCATGGGTCCAGTGATGTACCGTGGCGGGGTTATGTGAGCGGGGCCACGAGGAGGAGCCCCGCCGCAGCAGCGCGGTGGTTACCCTGCACAGGACGTGAGCGGGACATAACCAGTGTGCGCGCAGCAGCCTGCAGCGTGGTTCCTGGGCTGGTGATGTGAACAGGGCGGAGGAGGGCATGGTCGGTGCAGCGGGGGACGCGCAAGGCGGATGCTGGCGAGCAGAGGGCCGTCCTCCTCGCAGCGTCGTCACCTTGGAGCGCACAGACGGGGCGTGTGAAAGGGGAAGGAGGAGAGTCGCCGCGCTCCGTAACTGGCCGGGGTGTGAACAGGTTAGAGGAGAATCTACGCCAAGGGAAAGGCGAGTTGCCAGGAAGGGCGGCCGCTCGTCCTCGGTGCGGCTGTGGGAGCCAACAGGGAGCGCGAGCAGAGCAAAGGGGACGAGCCTCCCCCAGTCGCTGTGCTTGGCCGGAGGGGAGACCAGGCCGAGGATGAGCACGTCCAGACTTGCCGCAGGGACGGGTCCAGACCCGGTGCGAGCAGGTCACAGAGGATGAGGGCGACCCCTCAGGGCCGTGGTGGACCTGTCCCGGGGGGTGGAACCTGCACAGGCCCTGAAGGTGTGAATGAGGCGAACAGGAGGAGCGCGGGCCACCAGGGCCGTGTGTAACTTGGGAGGGGACGCGACAGTGCAAAGAGGAGGAGCCCTGAAGCATTGCTGCTGGCATCTAACAGGGGGCACTTCTGAGGCAAACAGGAGCCCCTCGACATTAGTACAACGGAGAGACTGGGCTGGATATGGAAACAGGCAGCCAGGAGGAGCCCCGCCCCGTGCACGCGGTGGGGTCCCTGGGAGGCGCCTACCTGCCCGCTCTGACTGGCCCGGCTCCTGCCCCTGGACCCCCCGGGGGAAGCCGGGGTGACACTGAGGCAGGCAGTGCAGCCCCTCCCGAGTCAGCAAGGGCTGGAGCGCTGCTCTGCAGGGCCCCCTGGGGAACTGCACGTGTGCCTTCGAGATGGTGTGATTTACAGTCACGGTGTCATAAAGCATTTCATCCGCAATGGACGATCTGCTTCCCAGCGTGTGATGGCACCTGACAGACACCACTGAGATAGTTCCTGGAAAACCAGTTCTCCTGCTGTCCTGCTCAGAGCCTGTCATGTATCTTGTAATATATATCACTGAACACTCTGAAAGCAGAGGCCTGAAATCTTCGGACATCGTAATTGTCCAAGATACATACCCTGATATAAATATGCACAGTGGTTACACTCTAGAACATTAGGTAACTAATGTGAGAACCAAGTCGATGACCCAAATCCAGCCCAGGCCGTAGTGACAAAACATCGTCCTGGACTCTCTGGCAGCCCTGACAAACTGAGTTTCAGCAGAAAAGAGAATGGATCACGCAGCAACCCCTGCTACAGTCGGCACCTTATTGACATTTCTGCAGCTGTGGCCAGGAAATCAACGGGCTGTGAACGCTGAATTATCCTCTTACACCTGGAAGCGATCCCTGCAGGCTGAGCTGCAGGACATTAGCAGAATGACATGCAGAAGTGTTCACCATTCCTGGCTGCTTCTCCTTCTGCTCTGGGAATGGAGGGGCTGCCTTGAGTTCAAGGTTGTGGACCTGACATTGGGAAGAAGCACGGTGTTCACCATGCAGCCCTCTCTTTGGCCAGCTGTCTCTCTCACCACACAGCTGTGCTACATTAAATGTGCCAAAGTTAAAATAATTTGAAAAAAGACAAGCCAAATCAATTTCGGCAACTGGAAACTCTAAACTTTTAAACATATTTACCTGGGGGGTGGTGCTCAAGGAGGAAAGGAGAGTAAGTTTGGGGGATGGAGTGGGTTAACCTTAAGGAGTGTCACCCTTTATAGTTGTAACAGGCAGTGTGACTGCATGTGTGTAATCACAGAGTCAGATCCATTGAATAATGCACAGCCTCAGGGCTATCTTTGGCCCTGCTTAATCCCTATGGGTGCTATTCTTATGCTCTGGATTGAAAGCTTCATTATTCCTTTCATTACTTATTAAAACTGCACATACCACCCAAATGGAGATTGTTAAATGCAGGTGTGAGGGTGCATGGGAGGGAGGATATTCCAGCTTTCTTATATCCTATTTCATTCCTTTGAAAAGCATCATGTCTTTGTGTTGTTGTGTATAACCTGTTAATTAATACATCATTTTTGAGAGTTGCAAGGTAGTTTGCTCTATCATCCAGCCATCAACAGTAAAAGAAAACTGCCTTAGGGTCCAATTTCCTACCACTCTCTCTCCTGGATTAAATGACGTAAAGGACTGATTATATTGTAATGTATGTCTATGAAGGGAGTTCCTTTTATTCGTATTAAAATGAACTGAATCTTTTAGAACCGAACTGAAGAGTTGTCTGGTTTCTTCTTTCTACTATAATGTGATTAGAAGAGTATTTCTTGAAAGTTCGAATTTAGCACAGAATTGATTTCATTTTTTTATCCCAATGATCAGAGTATCAGTGTATGCTTCCTGACCAATTTGTCAGTGGCTACCATGGGGGAAATTTTAGGTGACTCCAATGAATCTTCCAAACGCGTGGGAGTTGAACTAGGATACAGCCAAGTGGTGAAGCATCTGGGAAATGGTTAACACAGGTGACCATTCTGTCTGAGAGAAAAGACAAAAACATTGCTACTAGCATTAAACATAGGGGTTATTGGTTTTTTGAAACCCTACCTTTTCACTGTACTTAAATATCCAACTTAACGTGTCATTTTTAGAAGAAGAAAATTTTTCATAAAACTCACTTTGGATCCATGGAATTGAGAAAGAAGGGTAGTAGTTAATACTGATAAGAAATTATCAGTATACACTAGTTACTAGTGATAAGAAATTATCCAAGGTGTGTAGATTTGCCAGGAGAAATGTGGGAGTCTTCCAGTAGTAATTGAATAATCCTTCTGGAGACAGAGAAGGAAGTGTTTTGGATAGCATTCGATTCCATTGTGCTTCTCAAGCAGTTAAGTTGCACTAAGGATTCCTTCTGTGGATCCTGTCTACCATTGGCATCTCTCCAAAATTTGTTTGTAGCTCAGAGAGGGAAATGTGGGCCACAACTTGGGAAAAGTGATCCAAGAAAAATGATCCAGCTTTAATCCTTTTGATTATTGTGGTTATTGTTATGACATGTATAATATCAAGGGAGTCAAATTTTAAATTGATACATTGTACATATTCTGCCTTGATTATGAAATCCTTCCCTAACTTAAAGTCTCAAATGCATGTCCAGTGCTGTACTTCTTTAGAATTTTTTTAAAATTCATGTTTTAATCTGCCTGTAACTGCTTTATGGGTAAGGTGTAGTGATTCTAATTTAATTTTATTACTTCATTTGGGTAATTAATTTCATACAGATAAATAAGTAACCCATGTTCCACTGATTAGTTATTCTATCTCTGTCACATGTACAGATCCTGTTTATTTCTGTGTATCTTTCTGTACTCTGTATTCTTTGTTGTCTGATTTTCTATCCTTTTGCCAAAACGTTACTTTCTTAAGCACAATGAATTTTTGTGATATGTTGTAATAATTGAAAGCACGAGTCTCTGTCATTGTTTTTTCCCTAAAGTTGTCTTCATTATTATTAGTCTCCTGCTTTTTCAAATAAGTTTAAAATGATATTCGTTAAGTTTCATGGAAAAAAGAAACCAATGGGATTTTTACTGGAACTGTCTTAAAATTATAGATTAATTGAAGGATAGCTGATATCACATATCACAATATGGTGTCTTTTCTAGAATATGATATATAATTCAAGTTATTAAACTCTTCTTAGAACCTTAAAAATATTTGGTAATTTTATCCATTCAGTTCTTATGCACTATTTGTTAAAGTTATTTATACTTTGTATATTTTTCTGATGTTAGGAGTTGAATCTTTGCTTCAGCCTTATCAGTAATAAAACAATTACTTTGATTTTTTTTCTCCTTTAGTTTCCTTTGCCTGTCACTAAATTAGCTTCTAACTTGGGTGAAGGGGATAAGTGTGCTATTCATCGGCAACCTAATACCCCAACATCTTGGCCACATTGGCTGGAAATCTTGAACTGATATTTTGGGGAAGAAAAGATCCATGCTTCTGACACAGCCTGGGCAGGGGGCATCAGGTTTCAAGGCTTTCATAAGTCATGTGATTTTTCACCTTGGTGGGTTGTTTTTTTTTTTTTTATTTTTTTGGAGTATAGTTGATTTACAATGTTTGTTAGTTTCTGCTGTACTGCAAAGTGAATCAGTTATACATATATGTACATATATCCGCTCTTTTTTTTTAGATCTTTGTGGGTTTTTGAGTGGCTCAGGTGGGACAAGCTTCAGTAAGCATAGACGACAGAGCTTCATGTTGACCTCACCCTGGCCCACATCAGCTTAGGTTTGAGCCAAGCAGTCTGTGCTAACACAAGGATTAAATGACATAAGAAGAAAACCATTTAATCCTAGTTAATGCCTGTATCAAAACAAGCTGAGCTTTCTAAATATTTGGACTTCCCAAGTATTTGTGCATAGGGCAAAAGGAGTAAAAGAGAGATTGAGAGTGAGAACTTTTGTTATTTTCCCAGCCAGATATACATGCTGAAATTTTTAAACTTCCAATAGCAGAATGAATCGTGAGGGATACAGGCCAACAGTGTGTGTGTTTCGTGCCAGGCATAGGTAAGTTATGTGGGTTCAGAAGCCCAATGTTTTTGGTCCCTCTTAATGTAATGTTGGACTTTATTCAGGGCTCATTGTTTATTGCAGCAGAATGAAATGAAGTTTGGAAAATGTTATAGAGCAAGGTCATGACTTAGGTTTGTCTAATTGGACCCTCTCTCGGTGTATTGAATCTTTAGTGAATCATCAAGGATGTGGATTGTTCGTTACAATTATTCATGTAATGTACTGTTCCTGTTTCTATTCTGTTCTATCCTATTCTGTTCTATTCCATTCCATTCTATTCCATTTCATTCCATTCCATTTTAAAATTCTGGTCAGGACTCACAAATTGACTTCCTATCTCATTATAAGCCCTTAGCTGAAGTGTGAAAAATACTGGACTAGACTACTAGTGATACAGGATTTCTTTTTTTTTTTTTTTAATTTATTTTTATTTATTTATGGCTGTGTTGGGTCTTTGTTTCTGTGCGAGGGCTTTCTCCAGTTGCGGCAAGCGGGGGCCACTCTTCATCGCGGTGCGCGGGCCTCTCACTATCGCGGCCTCTCTTGCTGCGGAGCACAGGCTCCAGACGCGCAGGCTCAGCAGCTGTGGCTCACGGGCCCAGTTGCTCCGCGGCATGTGGGATCCTCCCAGACCAGGGCCCGAACCCGTGTGCCCTGCATTGGCAGGCAGACTCCCAACCACTGCGCCACCAGGGAAGCCCACGATACAGGATTTCTGTTGCAGGTTTTCCAGCTAATTCCTCAAGAGTTACCTAGATTTTTGTTTCTTTTCCAATACTGGTGCTGTCAATTCTGTGAGCTCTACATAGGATTCCACTAAATTACCTTTCGATCTCAGCCTAACTCAGTTTCTGCTTATGACTCAGAACTCAAGATGGTTCATAACTTTAAATAGAATAATGCTTATGACAATGGAAATGCAGTTGGCACTTGAATGACTATTTCTCCTAAAACAAATGTGTAATAAGGACATAAGTTTAAATTTGCTAGCATGCAACTTTGAGAGAGGGGCAAGTGATGGGATGTGGCAGTGTGATTCAAGCTGTGAAATTCAAGAAGTGAAAGACACATTTGTTAATTTATGAAGTTATTACTACAATGATAATAAAGCAAAATTCTTATGAAAAAATCTTCAGAGAATCAATTACAGAGAAAAATCATTTAAATAACAGGCTTATTGTTCTGCCTTAAATATGAATATCTATAAACCTTTATCTAATGTTTCTTAAATGCCTACTGTATCATCAATTATATATATACGTTATATACCTAACATCATATATATGTATATATACATACACATATATTGATTGCTTAATGATAGTAATTACATGATGGCTTTGATTCATTTAGTATCACTTAGTAACCACACATACCCACAAATATTATAAGAAATCCTAACAACAAACTGGATATTCTCCTCTGCATTCATACTCGATGCAGCAGTGCATCAGAAATGTTATAATCTCATAGCTAGTAAGCGTCAGACCCAGGGTTTGCTTTGAGGTCTATTTAATTCTAAAGCCTGAAACCTTTCTATCAATTCACGGTGTTTCTTTAGCAACAGGAATAGGAAATTGAAGATCAAAAGAAAAAGTTGACTATTGTCAACTACTTCCAAAATTCCCTTTGCATTTAAATATTCTTTTTCACAATAAGTAATACAAAACTGTATGTCAACTCTCTCCATCTATCTCTAACTTCAGCTCCCTCTCCTTCAAAGGAAAATTTGCATTGCCTGTCTAGTTCAGAATCCCGTCTAGCTCCAATTTTATTCATAGGCAGATTTACATTAAGAACTAAATCTCTGAGAGATTCTGACAAGTCCACTGCTGTTTCTTTGTAGAAGTAGCTGTTTCATAATAAGTAAAAATGTGATGCTGAATAAATGTAGCAGAAACTCTGTTAATATGGCCTCTAGTGAATATATAATAAAAAAATGAATGTGAAAGAAAAACGTATCTGGGATGGACTGTTATAAGCAGATTTACCATTAAACTAATGAAGCTAAATCTTCAGGGCCCTTAACTTGAGCAGGCTGCTTCCGAGGCTCTGACTGGTTATGATAATGTTATATGCTTTTTCCTAAAGAGTCCCCCATGCCAGATTATATTAGCTTCATGTTCCAGAACATGTAGATTCTCTCCTAGGAAATTTGGACAAGATATGGGTATCCCTGGCTCAAATATAAGATCAAGATAAAAAAAAGGAAAAAGAATAGAAAGGGAATTAATATAGAAAAATAAGAAAAGCAATAAAGGGCAAAATGACAGAGTTGTTAAGAAAAGGAAGGTTTGCAGGTCATTGAGAAATTTCTTGGTACTATTAAGTGAAGCCCAAGGAACATGGGATTAGAGGTATTTGTCTTCTCTTTTCACCTGGGAATATTCTCTGCCAATAAAACTCCCACATCAATCCCCAACACAACAGGCTTCAAATATACTTAGTTCCAGTTTATAATTAGAAAGAGTGTGCAAAACCCTTAAGCAGTAAATAGAAGTACATGAAGCTGTAATTAATAATTTACCTTACCAACAAGAAAGATCATTTCTCAACTGAAAATTTTTATAAGATCCTAGACTCTTAGGTATTTAAAGAATCACCTTTCAAAGCAGGAGAAAGAAGGACTGGATTAGAGAGGCGAGGAGTTCATAAATTAGGAATAGATTCATCCGAATAGAAAAGAAAGCTAAAAGAACCTCCGTATCTTTAAGAGATATAAAGGGTTTGGAAGAGTGGGGAGAATTTGTGAGGATATCAAAGGGAAGATTAATTTCACTCAAAACTGCAGAAAGTGCTTAGAACATGTGCATATGAATGGAGCAATGAGAGGGACCTTGAGGTATCTCGCTGAAAGGGAGACTGTTTTCTATGTGGGGAAGAAGTGAAAGAGACATATGATGACCAGAAGTGTAGACTAGTAGAAACTGACTACTCACCAAAACTACTTCTTAGGCACGCTGCTAAAACTGTATTCCCCAGACTCCTGGAATCTATTTGGAATCATATAACAAGTTCTTGCAAATGAAAAGCAGGTGGCAGTAGTATGCTATTTCTGGATCGAGGCATTTAAAAGTGGGTGTGATTCATGTTCACTCTCCACACTTGCTGCCAAATGGATGGTGTAATGGCAGTCTTGACACCGTTTGTTTAGGATGTAGCTACACAGACTTCCGTCACCTTTGCAGAAGAACCACATGACCAGGCTTTGTATGAATGAGAATTAAACCATTATTGTGTTACACCCCTCAGATTTGTTTGTGACAAGAATGAATGTTAACTATCCAGACTGGACCACTACAAATATAGTGTTGTGCCCATAATACATGAATGCACTGTGTTCTTCCTTGACTGGTTCTTTCTCGCATTTTCACACATTTGTCTTCTGTCAACTTACATATTGTAAGTTCCTTCAGAATAGGAGCTATGTACCATATTTCCTCTCTGGCCCTAGGAAGTTGTATGGAACATGGAAGTATCTAGCAATGTTTGCTCAATGAATGAGTGAATGCATATTTTCCACTTTTTTTTTCTTTTTGCTAATCTTTTTATTTTCCTTTTTTTAATCCATGAAAACAACAGATTTATTGATAGTGGCAGAGTCTGGGAGTTAACTCTAGCTTTTGTCACAGATGACTTCTAAAATGGTAAAGTACTGTAAGGCATCAGAATGCAGTAATTTGAAAATGTGGAACTAACAGGGAAGACCATGGGCTTAAGTGACCATTTTCCTGACAATTTCTTACTTAATGCGTAAGTTGCATTTCATTGGAGACCCTTAACAAGACAACTGAGCCCTCGATACCTCATGAGTGGCAAAAGGTAAAGGTAGTTAGGACATTTAGAACCCAGCACCGATATAGTTGATTTACAATGTTGTGTTAGTTTCAGGTGTACAGCAAAGTGATTCAGTTACACACACACACACACACACACACACACACACACACATATATTCTTTTCTTTTCTAGATTCTTTTCCATTATAGGTTATCACAAGATATTGAGTATAGTTCCCTGTTCTATAGAGTAAGTCCTTGTTGGTTATCTATTTTATTTATAGTAGTATGTACCCCATAATCCTAATTTATCTCCCCCTTTTCCCCTTTGGTAACCATAAGTTTGTTTTCTATGTCTGTGAGTCTACTTCTGTTTTGTAAATAAGTTCATTTGTATCATTTTTTTAGATTCCAAATATAAGCAATATCATATGATGTCTTCTCTGTCTGACTTCACTTAGTATGATAATCTCTAGGGCCATGCATGTTGCTGCAAATGGCATTATTTCATTCTTTTTTATGGCTGAGTAATATTCCGTTGTCTCTATATACCACAGCTTCTTTATCTATTCATCTGTTGATGGACACTTAGGTTGCTTCCATGTTTTGTCTATTGTAAATAGTGCTGCTACAAACATTGGGGTGCATGCATCTTTTTGAATTAGAGTTTTCTCCAGATATATGCCCAGGATTGAGATCGCTGGATCATATGGTAACTCTATTTTTAGTTTTTTTAAGGAACCTCCATACTGTTTTCCATAGTGGCTGCACCAATTTACATTCCCACCAACAGTATAGGAGGGTTTCTTCTTCTCCACATCCTCTCTAGCATTTATTATTTGTAGACTTTTTAATGATGGCCATTCTGACAGGTATGAGGTGATACCTCATTGTAGTTTTGATTTGCATTTCTCTAATAATTAGCTATGTTGAGCATCTTTTCATGTGCCTTTGGCCATCTGTATGGCCTCTTCGGAGAAATGTCTATTTAGATCTTCTGGCCATTTTTTGATTGGGTTGTATTTTTTTTTTTAATGTATATTATACTGTATGAGCTGTTTGTATATTTTGGAAATTAAGCCCTGTTGGCAAATATTTTCTCCCATTTCATAGGTTGTCTTTCAAACTCATTTTCATTAAACAAAAAGCTATGTTTTTCCTCTTGTCATCTTTCTCTAATCTGCACTAAATATCTGGCGTTAAATGGAATGACTAATGTGGAGCTCCTGAAAATGACCACAGTTGATGTTTGGGCTCATTTCAGTGACAACAGAGCATGTTGAGGATTTTTTTTCTTTTATAAAAGGAAGAACAACAACAATATTCACACTAAGTTTAGAATCATCTACATTTAGTTCTCTCCAGTGTAAGTGATTCCTATATTTAAATACCATTAGGGAATTCCCTGGCGGTCCAGTGGTTAGGACTCCGTGCTTTCACTGCCGAGGGCTGGATTCAGTCCCTGGTAGGGGAACTAAGATTCTGCAAGCCATGCAGCATGGCCAAAAACAAAACAAAACAAAACAAACAAAAACCCCACTAAATATCATGATCCATCATTTAATTTTTTTTTCACACTAGCAGGAAAAGTTTAGCTTCTCCTTAAAGCTGAAACAAAGAAATATATATATATTTGTGGACACACACACATTTTAGTATGTATTTAAGCAGTAGGCTCTATAGACAGCACAGAGGTTGGGGGTAACTGCCACACTGTGTAGCCAGCTAATCAGTGTATTGGAAATTAATTAGTGTTCACCCTCCAAGCTAGGAGGTAAGGTGGAAAAAACAGGAAGCTGTTATGATTAGCCATTCCTGTATAGTTTGGGCAAAACATTCCTATAACTCTCAGATGAGAAAGAAAAAGAATCAGGAAAGAAAAGCATATAAAGAAAGGAATACGGAGGCAATCCAGTGCAATAGCCAATGTTTCTTGCTCATTCATTCCAGTCCAATGACTGTTACTTTCATGCTTGTTCATCCCTTCTCTCCCTGATGAAGGCTGCTTGTCTGGTATTGGTGATGACCACGTAGTAATTCTGACTAATAGTCTCTAGAGCTGTTTCCTTCAGGTTAGGGGTGACAAGAAACAGCAGGGAGATTTATCAAGACTAGAGTAGAGGGCATAAGAAAGATGGATTTGAGCACAAAAGACAGAAAGGGGGAGAGCAGTATGAAAAAGGATGCTCACGATGTTAAAGATTGATGGATGTTACAGATCACTGGATTCTAGCCCTTTGTCTCCATTTGGGGAAACTGAGACACAAAAGTAATAAAGGGATTGCTGAAGCCCACCAGAATTTTGTAGATTTGATATATATTTCATTACTCTAAGTTACCAATAAAACTGTGGCAGAGAACTGTGGTGGTGATCCCATGGTAGTTTCCACATAGTCAATGATTCTACCACTAAGGAAGAGTTTCACTCTTCAAAATATTCTTTTCCTGTGTTCACTCAAATGTTCTTACTTTCTCTTTCCAACTCTCAATGATCAATTTTGAGTAATTCTGCTTAATAGAACTATCATTCTAAAGGGCTACTTTTGCTTAAGGCATCAGAATGCTACAAAACTGCCTCATTCCTTAACATTATTTTACTTTTCTATACTTGAGAAAAAGCCATTTGAAACAAATATATAGATAGAGAGATAGATACATAACTGTGGTGATTTTGGGTTGCTTTTGGCTCTCAAAATCACATTGAAAATGTTGTTCTTCAAATACTGCTGGAAAACCAGATCTGTGTGAATTAGTGCCAGGGTATCACCTCTGGCATCTGTACTACCACAATCATTTCTCTACACTGAGGGACAGAAAACTGGACAGGGTTGAAAACTGGGACTCCCAGGCCAACCCCATGGTGCATGGCTTCCTTCTCTATATCTGCCTACTTTGATGGGCACAGTTAAACCTGTTTGTTTCCCCTCTATCGAGATCCAGTTGTTCCAGTATCTGCCGTCTGAACACTTTAATCCTTCCTTATGATGACAATCCAACGATTTCTCTATGCCCACTGGTTATGGAACTCTAGTCAAACTCCTCAGTGCTGTTCAGACTCTAGTTCTAACAGAGATTTTGATTCTGATACTTGCATTCATTGCCCTTGATATTGGCCTTTGTTGTCTTTTACCTCTTTTGGGTGACAAAATTTTGGGAAAAGGTTACTCTGTTTTCTTTTACCAAGATCCTTTATCACTAATACCTTAAAACTTCTTAAACTATACTGATGGTATAATTTTTCATTTCAACATATGGCCCCACTATTCTCTATCTAATTGGAAAATAGAAAGCTCCCCTAGTTGCACTGTGATTCCCGATACTAAGTTCTCGAGAGATTTGTTAAACCATTGGGTTTAATTGAAATAGTTGGTTCCTGGTCTAATAATCATGAATTATTTAAAGTGTTCTAAGACCATATATTCACTAGCTGTAAAGGAAAAACAGAGAGGTGTACCTGCAATACCAGAATGAAATATGAGTTTAAATCAAATAGTGCTAAAATAGTCACTAACTTTTCTAATTTCATTCTTTATTTCACTGAGTAATTATTTTAAGAGAATCAACTATTGAAAGTTACTACATTACTAAATCTTAGATTTTTTTCTCTGACAAATGGATCATCTAAAGTGTAAATTTGGTATTGTGTATACAGAATAACACCTACACTATACATTTACCTTGGTTATAACTAAAACAAAGAAGAAAGGCAAGATTTATTCTTAATATGTTTAGTTTCTTTGAGGATAAGTAAAGAATATATTACTTGAAAACTTTTTGCATTCATAAACTTTTTTTGCATGCAAAAATCTTTTTTACATTTTGATGAATAATTAATTGCTTGAGAGTTTTTGGAAGGTGTAAACTTTTAGGTGATCTTCAAACATGAAGCCAAAACTTTTAATAGTCTATTACGATTTCCAGTATCTCAGTCTCACAGCATCTGAAGAGAAAATTGCAGTGCTCATGACTCAATTTTATAAAATATTCATGAAACTTTGATGATCCTGTGAAGAATGACATTTTTATTGTCTAAAACTGAATTGTGGTTCCTCTTAAAGACAGCTAGACTTTGTAAACTAAAGGGTCATTTCAGAAGTCCACTTTTAAAAATCATCAAAAAAGAATACAATTGACTATGGGAAGCATTGGGCCCAGGAGTGACAGACCCACACAAAAAAGCACTCTAATATCTCTACAGTAGTGAAAACCTATAACTGACAGAAGCTTATTTTTTACTTTGGACCACTGTATTTACCCATTTTTCTAGCCCAATGTTTATCAAAATGGTGACTTTGATAATTATGTATTCATTCTACTATCCATTAATTTTAAAATTATTGAAACCTGCAATAGGCCATTTCCCACGATAGCCAATATGAATATCAAAATGAATATGTTCTGGTTCATGTTTATGAGGAGTTCATAGTTTAAGGGAAGAGGCAGTTAATGTGAAAAGATGAATTTACAATATATGATAAGTGCTATAGGAAGGTTTCTGTAGCAAATACTATGGCTGCCTGTCCAACAGATATCTCTCTTTATCCCTTTCTTGTGATTAAACTCTGACTCTGAGCAGGTGTTGGGTAGAGATGCCTTGATCTCAGGTAAGAGTCAAATCTAGGATCCAGCGATGGCACATGTATTATCTTCTTATTTCAGCTGTAACTAATTGCCATCATTTTAGTGGCTTAAAACAACTCAAAGTTAATATCTTACAGTTCCTGGGGTCAGGGGTCTGACAGAGGTGTCATCAAGATATGGATTTCAATTCCTTTGAATATATACCCAGAAGTGGAATTGCTGGATCATATGGTAGTTCTATGTTTAAATTATTTGAGGAACCGCCATGCTATTTTCCATAATGGTTGTACCAATTTACATTCTCACCAACAAGGGATCTCCTTTCTCTACATCTTCATCAACACTTGTTATCTTTTGTCTTTTTGATAATAGTCATTCTAGGAGATGTGAGGTAATATATCATTGTGGTTTTGGCTTACATTTCCCTGATAATTTGTTAAGTTGAGCACCTTTTCATATACCTGTTGGCCATTAGTGTGTCGTTAATAGAGAAACGTCTATTCAGGTCCTTTGTACTTTTTAAAATCAGGTTATTTATTTTCTTGCTATTGAGTTTCATGAATTCCTTACATACTTTGGATATTAATCTCTTATCAGATGTAGGATTTACAAATATTTTCTCTAATTCCATAGGTTGCCTTTCCATTCTGTGGAATTTTTCCTTTGCTGTGCAGAAGATTTTTAGTTTGATGCAATCCCATTTGTCTCTTTTTTGGTTTTGTTGCCCGTGCTTGTGGTGTCATATCCAAAAAAATCATATCCCAGGCCAATGTCAAGAACTTTTCCCCATCTTTTCCTCTAATAGTTTTACTGATTCAGGTCTATATTTAAGTCTTCAATCCATTTTGAGTTGATTGTTGTATATGGTGTGAGAAAATGGTCCGAATTCTTTCTTCTGCATGTGGATATCCAGTTTTCCCCCATAACATTTTGTGTTCTTGACTCCTGTTGAAGATCGATTGAACATAGATGTATGGATTGATTGATTGATTGATTTTCTCTTTATTCTTTGTTCCATTGGTCTATATGTCTGTTTTTATGCCAGTGCCATACTGTTTTGACTGCTAGGCTTTGCAATATAGTTTGAAATCAGGAAGTGTGATGTCTCCAACTTTTTGTTCTTTCTCAGGACCACTGGCTATTCAGTGTCTTTTGTGGTTCCATATGAATTTTAGGATTGTTTTTTCTATTTCTATGAAAAACGCCTTTGGAATTTTTATATGGATTACATTGAATTTAATAGATGGCTTTAGGTAGTATGGACATTTTAACAATATTAACTATTCCAATCCATGAGCATGAGATGTTTTTCCATTTATTTGTTTCTTCTTCAATTTCTTTCATCACTGTCTTATGGTTTTTAGTGTATAGATCTTTCACCTCCTTGGTTAAATTTTTTCACAAGTATTTTACTGTTTTTGATGTTATTGTGAATGGTATTTTTTTCTTTATTTCTTTTTTGGATATTTTGCTGTTAGTGTATAGAAAAACAAGTGACTTTTGTTTGATGATTTTGTGACATGCAATTTTACTGAATTAGTTTATTAGTTCTAGCAGTTTTTTGTTGAGTCTTTAGGGTTTTCTGCATATATGATCATGCCATCTGCATACAGAGATACTTTTACTTCTTCCTTTCCAATTTGGGTGCCTTACATTTCTTTTCTTTGTCTAATTGTTCTGGCTAGGACTTCCAGTACTGTGCTGAATAGACATGGTAAGAGTGTCCATTCTTGCCTTGTCAAGATCATAGGGGGAATCTTTCAGTTTTTCCCCACTGATTATGATGTTGGATGTGGGTTTTTCATGACCTTTATTCTTTTGAGGTAAGTTCCTTCTATACCTACTTTGTTGAGAGTTTTAATCATGAATAGATGTTGATTTTTGTCAAATGTTTCTTATGCATCTATTGAGATGATCATGTGTTTTGTTTTGGGTTTTTTTTCATTTTGTTAATGTGGATATCACATTGATTGGTTTGTGGATGTTCAACCTTCCTTGCATCCCAGGGATAAACCCCACTAAGTCATGGTATATGATCCTTCTAATGTGTTGTTGAATTCAGTTTGCTAGTATTTTATTGGGGATTTTTGCATCTATGTTTATCATAGATATTGGTCTATAGTTTTCTTTCCCTGCAGTGTCTTTGTCTCATTTTGGTATTGGGGTGGTGCTGACTTCATCAAATGAGTTTATTAGTATTCACTCTTCTTCTGTTTCTTTAAAGAGTTTAATAAGGATTAGTATTAATTCTTCTTTGAATGTTTGATAGAATTCACCCATGAAGCTATTTGGTCCTTTTCTTTTCTTTTCTTTTCTTTTTTTTTAAAGGAATGGGTTGGATTTGAGGCTGATGCTTTTATTTATTTATTTATTTATTTATTTATTTATTTGGCTGTGTTGGGTCTTCGTTTCTGTGCGAGGGCTTTCTCTAGTTGTGGCAAGCGGGGGCCACTCTTCATCGCGGTGCGCGGGCCTCTCACTATCGCGACCTCTCTTGTTGCGGAGCATAGGCTCCAGACGCGCAGGCTCAGTAGTTGTGGTTCATGGGCCCAGTTGCTCCGTGGCATGTGGGATCTTCCCAGACCATGGCTTGAACCCGTGTCCCCTGCATTAGCAGGCAGATTCTCAACCACTGCGCCACCAGGGAAGCCCCCTTTGCTTTTCTTTATTGTAGGGTTTTTGATTATTGATTCAGTCTTCTTATTTGTTATTGGTCAATTCAGGTTTTACATTTCTTCTTTATTCAGTTTTTGTACATTGTATATCTCTAGGAATTTATGCATTTCTTCTGGGTTATCCAATTTGTTGGCATATAATTGTTCATAATAATCCTTTATGATCCTTTTTATTTCTGAGACATCTGTGGTAACATCTCCTCTTTCATGTTTTTATTTTATTTATTCAAATCTTCTTTTTCTTAATTATTCTAGCTAAAGGTTTTCCAATTTTACTTTTCAAAAAAAGTCAACTCTTAGTTTTATTGATTTTTTTCTATTTTTATTCTCTATTTGTTTTATTTTTGCTCTCTCCATTTGATTTATTATGATTCTTTCTTTCTGCTAACTTTGGGTTTTGTTTGTTCTTTTTTTCCATTTCCTTGAGGTGTAAAGTTAGGTTGCTTATTTGAGATCTTTCTTCTTTATTAATGTAGGCATTTATTGTTATGAACTTCCTTCTTAGTACTGCTTTTGCTGCATCCCATAAGTTTTGGTATGTTGTGTTTTCACTTTTTAATTTATCTTTTGATTTCTTCTCTGACCCATTGGTTGTTCAAGAGTGAGTTGTTTAGTTTCCACATATTTGTGAATTTTTTCCATTTTATTACTGTTGTTTTCTAATTTCATTCCATTTTGGTCAGAAAATATCCTTGGAATGATTTTAATCTTCTTGAATTTGTAAAGACATCATTTGTGATCTAACGTGTGATCTATCCTGGAGAATGTTCAGTGTGCACTTGAGAAGAATGTGTATTCTTCTCCTGTTGGGTGGAAAATTCTGTATATGTTTGTCACGTTCGTTTGGTCTATAATTTGTTCAAGTCAGCTGGTTCTTTATTGATTTTCAGTCTTGATGTTCCATCCATTATTGTAAGTGGGATATAGAAGTCCCCCACTATTATTGTATTGCTGTTAATTGCATGCCTGTTGTGTTAGTATGAGTGTAGCAGCAGCAGCACCAGGAAAAGGAGTGGAGGATTGGCATCTCCAGCCAGAGGAGGACACTGTGGTGTGGACTCCAGGCAAACTTCATCAGCTGGGGTCAGCATCATCAAAGACTGAGAGGGGGTCTTGTATGATAAAAACTATAAGTGTCCACAGCATTGCTGAGCTCCTAGGTGGGAAAGAGTGCTAGCGTCCTCCTGGTCTCTTTATTCTCCATGAGGGGAGGTCGTGGCCAGTGTGGTACTTTTTGGCCCCGAGTTGGGCTGGGCTGTGGGATAGGATGACATAGGTAAAATGATTCCTATGCTTTCCTATGTGAACATCCTCAGTTTTTGTGCTCCCTGGGTTCCTGCAGCTTCTTCATTGTACTCCAGAACTCTCCCAGAGTTATTTCATTGGTGGGAAATTGTTAACTTTTTTAAAAAAAATTTATTTATTTATTTGGCTGCACCAGGTCTTAGTTGCTGCATGTGGGATCTTTGTTGCAGCATGAGGGATCTTTTTAGTTGCGGCATGTGGGATCTTTTAGTTGTGGCATGTGGGATCTTTAGTTGTGACATGCAGGATCTTTTTAGTTGCGGCATGTGGGATCTTTTTATTTGAGGCATGCAAACTCTTAGTTGCAGCATGTGGGATCTAGTTCCCTGACCAGGGATCGAACCTGGACCCCCTACATTGAGAGCACAGAGTCTTAGCCACTGGACCACCAGGGAAATCCCAGTAATTGTTAAATTTTTTTCTGAGTGGGGACAAGGGCTGGGAGCTCCTACTCTGCCATCTTGCTGACATCACCCAACGTGCTGTTTTGTTTTTGTTTTAATATTTATTTATTTATTTATCTATTTATTTATCTATTTATTTATTTATTTATTTTGGTGCACCAGGTCTTAGTTGCGGCACACGGGGTCTTTGTTGCCACATGCGGGATCTTCATTGCAGCATGCAGGATCTAGTTCCCTGACCAGGGATCGAACCCAGGCCCCCTGCACTGGGAGCGCAGAGTCTCAACCGCTAGACCACCAGGGAAGTCCCCAACATGCTGTTTTCAAAAGCAGCTTTGTTTTTAGCTGAAGACATTCAGATTCTTATTTGAACTATTGCCTTGGCCTCCTAATGTCTTTCCTCCTTGGGTCATTCCAGCTCTCTACTGATGTCAGATTTATCTTGCAAAATGGAAAAACTGATCATGCCTTAGCCTGCAGTGATTTCCCAAATGAATGAAGTTCAGACTCCTTAGCCTTACTTACAAGGCTTATTCCTTGGGCCTCATCACTTGCAACTCCCCAGTATTCATTCTGAGAGTTGAGTCTCTGCCAAGTCCCCTGCACTGTTTGCAGGTTATATGTGCTTTTCCCTCTTCCTGGAGTTTCCTTATCCCTTTCTTTCCTGTGTATTCCTTCACATTTCAAAAATCAACTCAAATATAATTTTTCTCAACAAAGATATTGATCAGTGCGTCAGGAAAGCGTTGGCATGGCCTTTGCTGTGGTCCCATAGCATCCTCATACACACAGCCATTGCAGTCCCAATTGAGTGTATTTATTTAAGTGTGTTTCTTCTTCTCTATATTGGAAATGTCCTGAGAACACATATTGTATCCTCACACCTGGGTCAATTTTTGGAAAATACCAGGTATTCATTGAATAATTCTGACAAAAGTAATTGAATCAGTCCACCTGTGTAACTTCCAAGAACTTCTGCTTTGGACCCAGAAACATAAACTTGGGAAATACATTATGTGTTTTAATCTAAATTTCTTCTGCACTCATGAAGATCATTTACACTTTGGAGATCTAGTCCAACTGTAACATCTTTATTCCTCTACAATGGAAACAGTAAATGTTTCCACAAAGAGTTCCTTTTACAACTTTGTCCCCATTTTCATTTTAATGTTGAGAATGGATTTAGTTTTGAAGAAAAATGAGTTCAAACTCATTTGGTTAAATCATGGTTCCCCAAGCTGAATTGATACATGATGTATTTAGAATCTGAGTCATGCCCTGAGAAGTAGGTCTAAAATAAAGCCTATAATCCTTAAAACTAAGCAATGTAAGTGTTTGGGATTTTTATGAATTCTAGAGATATGGGGCACTGATTAAATTCTAACTCCACCAGTGTTTTATATGCTAAACCAAGTTTTATATGGTGAGTGTTCAAGAGAGTTGTCAATAAGAAATATACTATTCCACCTCCTTCCCCACCTTTACTTTCTTTATTTCCTAACACTGAGGTAAAGAAATGAAAAATAAGGGATAAAGAGCAAAGAGTAGTGGAAATTGCTTTGGCAAAGTAAGCACCTGGGATGATTCAGTGCTTCATCTCAAGTTATACAGATTTCAGAAGTGCATACATTTGGGAAATAAAGATTTTACAGAAGTGCTAAGGTTCTTGAGGAGTAGAACTGAACTCTTATTTAATATTCCAGTAATAAGTAGCATGTGTAATCCCATCAGAATTTGGGAATATAAGGCTAAGACCAGTTACAACACTAAATACTATAATAGCATGAAGACCTCACTGATGGGCTTGTGAGAGCTCTTTAAAGGACTGCTGTGCCTCCCCACCACCTCACTGCAGAGTGAAAATCAATAGAAAATGGCCCTTCAGCATGCACTTTAGTGAATATTAAATATCAAATACTCCCAATGCTGGCAGTGAGTGAGCCGCATTGATTTTTTTCTCCTGACTCCACTGGCGTCCTGCTAATGACGCCTGCCTCTGTGGACTTTTACTGCACGTGCTAACATGCACCACGGGAAAGATGCATCATATCAGAACACCTAGCTCTGAGAGCAGTTTGTGGACAAAGGACATGTGCTCTTAGAACCACAGCCCCTATCAAAACATCTGACTTAGGAAAGAATCACACCTGCCACAAATTCATATCTTATCAAAGTGAGTTTGCATCTTTGGAGGTCTGTGTTATGTCAGATCTATCCAGATCTATGTCCATTATAGAAACACAAACTACTGGAATAGATGATTATGAAGGGATAGTCCTCAACAAGGCTTTTCTAGTTGCAAACTGTTGTATAAAGCAGTGATTCTCAAACTTGGCTGCACATTGGAATCACCTGCAGAGTTTATAAAACTCTGGTGAGGGAATTCCCTGGCGGTCTAGTGGTTAGGACTCTGTGCTCACACTGCTGAGGGCCCGGGTTCAATTCCCTGGCTGGGGAACTAAGATCCCACATCCCACTAGCTGCGAAGTGCAGCCAAAAACAAACAAACAAACAAAAGCAACAAAAAAACAAAATTCTGATGACTGGACCCAACATCCAGGGATTCTGATTTAATGGTTTGGGTCGTGGCCTTAGCATCTGGATTTTTAACTATTTTCCAAGTGATTCTAATGGTCAGTCAAGGTCGAACACTACTGATGTAAAGAGTATGTGCTCTAGTTCAAGTCTAGAGAAGGCATTCTTCCATCACGTTAGTCACTAACTACGATTATATTTGTTTGTGCCCTGGCTCCCTCACACTCACATTCACATGCTTGATATGCTTACCCAGCTTCTGGTACTGATAGCGTGTGCGTGCACATGTGTGTGTGTGTGTGTGTGTGTGTGTGTGTTTAGGGGAGGGGCGTGTGTACCACCAGAATTTGAGAAGGAGCTAGTCATTTAGAGTATTTTGCTTTGTTCATACTTAACTTGATACTTTTCTGGAAACTTCAAATGAGCGTAGACTATTTCAGAAAATGTTGGTGACAGACGGTCATCTCTTTAGACTATTTATTGGTATAAAACTGGAATTGATTGTCAGCTTGAACACTGCGTAGGCTCGTCATTTAAAACAAATGGTTTGGGACAGCAAGAAGTGCTTGGTCTGCTTCCTGGAATTGACCATCTGGGTGCTCAGCCGACTACAGAGGAAGATGGCTTAGAAGGGTAGAGAGACCCTTCCTACCTATTTCCAGTACCGTCTGGCCTGCTTTTCCTAGAATCAAAATATATACTGACTCTAGTGAGGCCATAAGAGGGTCACAACTGAATCAGACGATTGTTCCAAAACCAAATAGATTGGGATGGGGTGTGGGTGGGGAAGGAACACAGTCTAGCACCACTGCTGTACTGCACACAGAGACACGCCATGCTGCCTGGGTCACTGTGAGCTGTGGGCGAAGGATGGAAGTAGAGGGATAGCGTCATCCAGGGACACTCCATAGGCCTCCTCAAGCAGATACATAATTCTTCTTGATGCTCCTCACTTTCTCATTCCAACTCCTTTCCCTCATCTTCTCTCATTCAGCATTTGGCTTTTTGTGCTTTCACTTGCCCCAAAGCTAAAAGTACTATATCCAATGAGTAGAGTCAACCATGGAGCGCATTAACATTTGAGAATATTCCTGATCCACCTTTATTTAATTAAATCACTAATAAATTGCTTGCCATCGTATATGTTTATAGCAGGTAAAAAGTGAAGAAGGCACTGTATGAAACCAAACTGTTCAAAACCATCCACATGAATAGTCTTTCCACAAATGGAGTCTTTGTGGAGAAAATCCACTGATTTTTGACGAAAGCAGTAGTCATTTTCTTAGCTGTGTTACATGTAGTATGTACTATAACCCCCTGTATGGATAAAGAAATGGATGTTAGAATGTTACTAATAAGTTACTGATTAGTTCTAAGAAAAACTAGAAAAGAATGAAGCATATACCAGGTTACCTGTATTTACATGGTACTGACCAAGAAGCCTGAATTTATGATTCAGTCTTAAAGGAAAGATAGGTTTGACTGAAATGTCCCCATCTCAAAATATAATAACTCAGAGAACAGGTAGTTCTGTATACATTTCTGTTGCTATGATCCTTCCCTTATATCAGTTATTTGCAACACATAGCCAGATACAACCATTTCTGAAAAGGTGCCTGAATTTATGTCCCCTGAGATTAAGGAAACTGTCAATAGAAAATTCATCTGATATGTGATTTCTGTAACTCATATCAACATAAACCATGACTCCCACACTCACGCATGTACAGGATTTAGGCTGAAATATAACAGCAAATTAATAAGGATGCCCTGACATAGATTGTTGGCCATTAACATTTGCTGATTTATCATTTCATGTTCTACCATATGAATCAGTTCCAATAAACGGCACTGGGTCTCAAAGCTGGCCTCAATCATATATGTTCTTAGCTTTAGTTGAGGAGTTATGTAATTACAAAAAGTGAATTTTATTGGGTTAGCCAAAAGGTTCATTCCATTTTTTTCCGTAAGATGGCTCTGGTAGCACTTAGTTGTCCTTAACTTCATTCAAAACAATTTTGTTAGATTGTATGTGACAGCTGTCATATCAGTGTGCATTTAAGAAAGACATATCAAATTGGTGAATTTTTGTGTAGCCATTTTAATATTGAAGATGGAAGAAAACAAGCAACATTTTTGGCATATTATGCCTTATTATTTCAAGAAAGGTAAAAATGCAACTGAAACGCAAAAAAAGATTTGTGCAGTGTATGGAGAAGGTGCTGTGACTGATCGAACGTGTCAAAAGTGGTTTGCGAAGTTTCATGCTGGAGATTTCTCACTGGACGATGCTCCACTGTCGGGTAGACCAGTTGAAGTTGACAGCGATCAAATCGAGACATTAATTGAGAACAATAAGCATTATACCATGCAGGAGGCAGCTGACATACTCAAAATATCCAAATCAAGTGCTGAAAATCATTTGCACCTGCTTGGTTTTGTGAATCGCTTTGATGTTTGGGTTCCACATAAGTTAAGTGAAAAAAACCTTCTTGACCCCGTATTTCCTCATGGGATTCTGTACTGAAACGTAATGAAAACGTTCCGTTTTTAAAACCAATTGTGGCGGCTGATGAAAAGTGGATACTGTACAATAGTGGGGAACAGAAGAGATCGTGGGGCAAGCGAAATGAACCGCCACCAACCCCACCAAAGGCCAGTCTTCATCCAAAGAAAGTGATGTTGTGTGTATGGTGGGATTGGAAGGGAGTCCTCTATGATGAGCTCCTTCCAGAAAACCAGACGATTAAATCCAGCAAGTACTGCTCCCAGTCAGACCAACTGAAAGCAGTACTTGACGAAAAGTGTCCATAATTAGTCAACAGAAAACTCATAATCTTCCTTCAGGATAACACAAGAACACGTTTCTTTGATGACCAGGCAAAAACTGTTACAGCTTGGATGGGAGGTTCTGATTCATCCACCATATTCACCAGACATTGCACCTTCCACTTATTTCGGTCTTTACAAGATTCTCTTAATGGAAAAAATTTCAGTTCCCTGGAAGACTGTAAAAGGCACCTGGAACAGTTCTTTGCTCAAAAAGGTAAAAAGTTTTGGGAAGATGGAATTATGAAGTTGCCTGAAAAATGGCAGAAGGTAGTGGAACCAAAGGGTGAATACGTTGTTCAATAAAGTTCTTGGTGAAAATGAAAAATGTGTGTTTTGTTTTTACTTAAAAACCTAAGGCACTTTTTGGCCAACCCAATTTGAAAATAAATCTGAATTGATCTTCTTCCCTAACCTAAACCATAAGAATTAAATCTTCTTTAGGAATTATGAAGCTAGATAAGGTGGTTCCCGATACTTTAATTTTTAAATGTTGGGAGGGGGTAGCCTTTAGTAAGCATATGCAGAAAGGAGTATGTTTGGGACCTGGCTAGGGTGAAGTTACCTAGCAGTGTTATGAATGTGTCAAACACTAATGGAAAGATGAAAGTAAACATGGAGAAAAGTTGATGTGACACCCAGGAAGTTTGGGAGCATATATAGCAGGAGAAACAGTAATAAAAAGAAATGATGATATAATGAAAAGTAATGAGTTGTTTAGGCAACAGAAATAAAAAATATGGAGTTAAGAGTGAGGTAGGAACAGCTAAGAAAATAGTTTGTTCATTTAATCTTTGAACTACTGCTCTGTGTCAAGCTCTGTATTAGGTATTCAGCAAAGCTAAAGAACAAGAAAGTTATGGTCTCTGTCCGCAGATCCTTGAGTGAGTCTTTTATTTGGGCTCCTGCTTAGAGTATCTCTTAAAATCCAACCTGGTCAATGCATTAGAATCACAAAACCTGATTCTTTCAAGAGACAAAGTGCCTATGGGTCACCGTGCAAGAATTTTTCTAAAGGTGAATTGGCAAAAGTAGTCCCATTGGTGACATCCCTTCTAGAGGCATTACACTTCTTTTTTATTGTGCTTGTTGCTGTTGATTTTATATACCCCTTGAGAACTCACCAGGGGAGAAAGTAGAGGAAACAATTTTTCTTTACTACACTACAGCATCCAAGGGGAATTCCCCTGATACAGTCCTGAGACAACCTTGCAAAAGGAATCTCCTTAGTTGGAAAAAAATATTACATTAAATAAGAAAAAGGGATACTACATATATTCAAGGTTACAGTGTTCATATCTTTCTAGAAGGTTTGGTCCTCATGAGGTCCCATTATTGCTAATTTGAATAATTTTAGGAAGCTGAAAGCCTAGTACGAGATATATGATAACAATAAAATATTGCATTTTTAAGTCTTATTCTTTCATCCATTCCTTTAATTTTTTTTTTCTTCTTCCAAGGAAATCGGAACAGTACTCTGCTTGAAAATAAACTCCCATGGTGAAGTGAAGCTCTTGGAAAAACCCAATAAATCTAGAGAATCGGTGGTGTTATCTGGGCAGTTAGCCAGTCCCTCTTACGGTATTTAAACTTACATTGCATGCAGAGATAACCCCAGATGGTCCAATTTCCCAGCTGGCTTAAGCCACCCAAATTCTTTCCAAAGGCAAACACTTGGTATCCTCAAGCTTGACGTGCCAAAAGACAAAATGTGAGATGAGAGTAGGAAAAATAAGAATGAAAAGTTCCCTTAAGGGCATATTTCTTAAGGCACCAAAAAAATTGAGAGTTTACATTGTGATTAAATTGCTAGTATTCATTTGGTTTACCAATGAATATTGACCGACAATCATTCTATTCACTGTGTGCTCCTCAATTTAGTAGTGAATATCCATCGCTCTCTTACCAAAATTTTATTCAGCTGCACACACTGAGATCACTCATACTGTAGGCTCAAGCCACATCTAACTTCTGATCTTTTTTTTTTTTTTTTTTTGGCTGCATCTGGTCTTAGTTGCGGTACTTGGGATCTTTGTTGTGGCATGCGGGATCTTTCGTTGCGGCGTGAGGGCTCTTCGTTGCAGCGTGTGGGCTTCTCTCTAGTTGTGGTGCATAGGCTCCAGGGTGCGTAGGCTCTGTAGTTTGCGGTACATGGGCTCTCTAGTGGAGGCACACGGGCTTACTTGCCCCGCGGCATGTGGGATCTTAGTTCCCCAACCAGGGATCGAACTAGCGTCCCCTGCATTGTAAGGTGGATTCTTTACCACTGGACCACCAGGGAAGTCCCTAACTTCTGGTCTTAATTAGATCTTGAGCAAGGCTGGTAACATATTAGCTTCATACCCAGATCTGGCAGTCATACTCCTCAAAGCCTTGCATCTGACGTGCCAAGGGTTTGCCAAGCTTCCAGCTCCCTACTTTTGAGTTTTGTAGACAAGAGGTGGCTTCTATTCTGGTTTTCTATTTTGCATGCTAGTTTCCCTTTCTTCAGTTAAGCCCTGATGGACCTTAATTCTTTTTTTTTTATGAAGAACTTTGATTTTAATAAGCAATGATATTTTATAGATAAATCTATAAATCAGAAAAATCAGAAATCTTTTCCATAAATACATCGTTAAGAAAAAATCTGTCTGGATGGCTTCCTGTTTTTTCTTTAATTGAAGTATAGTTGATTTACAATATTGTGTTAGTTTCAGATGTACAGAAAAATGATTCGGTTATGCATATACATGTATATATCTATTGTATTTTTTTCAATTCTTTCCCATTATAGTTTATTATAAAATATTGAATATAGTTCCCTGTGATGTACAGAAAATCCTTGTTGTTTATCTGTTTGGTAGATGGTAGTGTGCATCTTTTAGTCCTATACTCCCAATTTATCCCTCCCCACCTTCCCCTTTGGTAACCATGTTTGTTTTCTCTGTCTGTGAATCTGTTTCTATTTTGTAAATAAGTTCATTTGTACTGTTTTTTAGATGATGGACCTTAATTCTAATCCCTCACAGATAGCTGTTCAGCCCCGCTCCTCTTCACAACCTGCCCACCTCAGTCATTAGTGAAGAGCTGCTGAGACACAGGAAGGGATGCTTAGGCCATTCTGGACTCCTGAGGTCTCCTGCAATGTCTCATGGGGTGACAGCCTATAGACACCCTCCAGCAGCCTTTTGATGGGCAGATCTGAAAAAGCACCTCACAAAAGAGCCAGACAAGAGGACAACCCCTTTCCATCCCCACCCTCAGTCTGTGAAGCACATAGGGGCAGTATATAGGACTAAAGTTTTTTACACTGTACATAATTTGCTTCAGTTCCTCATTACTGAGTTTTTCCCTTCTCCTTTTGCCTGCTTCTGCTTAACTTCTTCAAGATATATTCTTTTTTTTTTTTTAAAGTATGACTGCCACAAATGAATTTTTTTTAAATTATTTTTGTCTGTGTTGGATCTTCGTTTCTGTGCGAGGGCTTTCTCTAGTTGCGGCGAGCGGGGGCCACTCTTCATCACGGTGCGCGGGCCTCTCACTATCGCGGCCTCTCTTGTTGCGGAGCACAGGCTCCAGATGCGCAGGCTCAGTAGTTGTGGCTCACGGGCCCAGTTGCTCCGTGGCATGTGGGATCTTCCCAGACCAGGGCTCGAACCCGTGTCCCCTGCATTGGCAGGCAGATTCTCAACCACTGTGCCACCAGGGAAGCCCCCAAGATATATTCTTGATTTTTTTTTTGTACCTCCAAACTTCTATTCTCCTGATTCCTCAGTTTTGGCTTAGTTTTCCCTTCTGGTACAGAGCTTCAGGAATTAGAACTAATAGTAGTGACACACCGTTTGGCATGCAGCAAGCCCTACCTTCTCTTCTTGTTCCTACCATCAGAGGTCGTTTCCTTCACAGGAAGCTCTGGTTAGCAAACTGTGGGCAGAGACAATTCTACTCGTTGGAGAAATTGAAGCTTAATTAGGGCAAGCTTGATAGAAAAATTATAAAATATTAATGGTTGGACTAAACTACTATTAATCCTTCCAAAGGATTCTAGATTCTATAATTCTAAGTACAGAATTGTATTCTTAAAATAAATGGATGAAGATGTTTTCTGGGGATAATGTGGGAATTGTACCCATAAATTTGGGGTGATCATTCATAAGTGAGGACACATACAACACTGAATTTTGGGTGAAAATGTTGAAGATTAGTCAGAAATTTGTATCTAACCCTGGGGTGCTCCTGAATTGTTGTGAGCAAGTACAGTATATCTGAAATGGAAAATGGAAAATGATTTAAAATTTAGGGCTTGCTATGCTTTGGTTTAGAGAAAGTCAGAGTCAAGACTTAGACAAGGGGCTTGGCATGAGATCTATCATTGCCACAAAGAAAGATGACTAGATATAGCAATCGGCTATTCATTGGATGGAAAGAAATTAAAATGTAAAGATCATCTCAGGGCTTGAGAATTTAGGATATCTGGTTGTGGGTGATTCCTTGAAGATTGTGGGGAGTATATAGATAGGAGATTCTGAATATTCTCCTTTTGAAAAATTTCCCTCTAAATACATTTAATGTGTTCTCTCTTTGTGGCAGTTGTTACTGATTATCTTAAAATCTGCATGCCACTAATGATAGTACAATTTACATAGTTTATATTTTCTATTCGCTTATAAACACTGTAGGATTAATGGAAGTGTCAGATTCCCAGAAGCAGAGAAAGCCTCCCTCAAAAGACTAAACTGACTACAATCAGATATCTCCTCATACCTTAGGATGGCTACTATTAACATTAAAAAAATATGTAAATAACAAATAACAGGTTTTGGTGAAGATGTGGTTAAATGGCAACGCTTGTGCACAGTTGGTGGGAATGTAATGATACAGCAGGTATGGAAAACAGCTCAAAAAATTAAGATTGCCGTATGATCCAGCAATTACATTTCTGGATATACATCCAAAAAAATTGAAAGCAGGATCTCAAAGAGAGATTTACATACCCATGTTAATAGCAGCACTATTTACAATAGCCAAGAGGTAGAGTGTCCATCCATGGATATATGAATAAACAAAATGTTCACCCAGTAGCAAAGAAAGATTACCCCCACTCACCCTCTTAACTGGGTTTTGAAACAGCTGTGAGCTACAAGCCTCAAGTTGTGTTTTGATGCATGCATAAGTCAAATGTCCAACACACACACACACACACACACACACACATACACACACACACGCACAATTAAGGCAGTTTAGAGTGGTTAAGCTCTGGCTGTATTTCTAACTTTGGGACCTTAGCCATGTCACCTAATTGTTTCAAGTGTCCATATCCCCACTTGCAAAATGGAGATAATGATATATCTACACATGGAATTGGGTGAAAGGTAAATTAGTTAATACATTTAATACTTAAAACTGATCTGGCACAAAGAAATCACTTAGCCATTATTATTATCATCATCATCATCATCAGTAGTCGTAGTAGTATTTGGGTAATTAAAAGATTAAAATACAGGGACTTCCCTGGTGGCACAGTGGTTAAGAATCCGCCTGCCAATGCAGGCAACATGGGTTCGAGCCCTGGTCTGGGAAGATCCCACATGCCGCGGAGCAACTAAGCCCATGTGCCACAACTATGAGCCTGCGCTCTAGAGCCCGCGAGCCACAACTACTGAAGCCCGCGTGCCTAGAGCCCGTGCTCTGCAACAAGAGAAGCCACCGCAATGAGAAGCCCATGCACCACAATGAAGAGTAGCCCCTGCTCGCCACAACTAGAGAAAGCCCACGCGCAGAAACGAAGACCCAATGCAGCCAAAAATAAATAAATAATTTTATATATAAAAAAAGATTAAAATACATAAAATATTAATAGTAACTCTGAGTAATGAAGTGATGAGGTTTTAGGTACGTCTTTTAGTTCTGTTTTTATGCTTGTAGCTTATCTAAATTCCATAATAATATTGTCTGTATAATCATTAAAAAATCAGTGTGTTACTTTTTAAGGTACTAATAATTCTGAGTAACTCATTAAATGATGAGGCCCTCTCAGACCCAAAGAGTTGGATAGATCATAGAGTTGGATCTATGATAACACCTACAAGAGTCTGAATGATCATTTTAAAAGTATTTAATATTTGAATAGTTTCCACATTGTGGAATGTGTAGAACAGCACAAAGAAAATGGTAAAAATCACAAAATCCAAAGACAGACACCATTACGTTTTTGTTGTAATATAATTCCTAGGAGGTTCCTGTGAACCATATGCATCTGGGTTGTGTGGTGGTGACTAGACAGAGGCAGTGCTATCATCTCAGAACTTTCCCAGCCCCATCTCCCCAGAAATAGCTCATCCGAGACCATCAGCAACACTGTGATAGATTCTTCAGACCAAAGAGGAAAATTCTTTCATGCTGCCCCTTTCTCAGACTTCTTTTTTTCAAATCACCTTTTCCTAATTCCACTTTCCCTCCCTCCCTACCTCTGTGTCTTCCCCACCTTGATCTCTCTCTCTCTCTTTCTCTCTCTAGTTTCTTACCTTTTTCTCCCTTCAATCTGAAGGAATAAGAACCTATTATCAAGCAATTAACCATTCTCTTCCAGGCATTAAGTTAAATTTGAAATATGTTATTATGACACAGTATCTACAGGTGTGGGTGTGTGTGTGTGTGTGTGTGTGTGTGTGTGTGACTTCATTTCAGAGAACTTTAGGGAAACTACTGCTTATTGGTTGGAAAAACTGTCAGAAGAATTGAGGAGACTGGTGCTGCTCAAGTACAGATTTCATAGGTCAGGTCCTTTGAAAAATCTATCCTCTATTACAGTGAAATAAATCCTACCCTAGAAGTGTTGAGCTACAGAACCTCAGGATATTGGAAGAGGGAACTAAATTGAGGCAGATCAGGTCAGAGAAGGGGTGGGGCACTGCTATAACTCTGGAGAGTGTCCTGCTCACTCTGAAGCCAGACTGATAGTTTCTCTTTACCAACAATAGAGCGTGTGTAATAAGAATTCACATTTATGAAGAGGAAGAAGGGAAAATGCATTAGCACTCTGCTGTTTCAAAAGGCCGAAAAGGCATTTGATCAGATGATTGATTCTCCTCTGTCATGAAAAGCTTTCTTATAAAGAAAAAAAGAATCTCACTATGTTTCTAATAGTAAAATGGCCGATTCTCATTTCCTGCCTAATGAATTATTTACATACTCCACCGAAGGCCATTTACACTCAGTCTACACTTAGGCGATGCTCCAGACTACGGTGTGCTCATTTACAGGAGACTCTTGCTCTGAATTCGGTATATCCTCTTCATTTACTCTGAAAGCGGTGACGTGCTCCACCTCAGACAGCAATGAAGATCCAGTTACGATACATCTGCCCTTCTGTGATCACAGAGCAACGGGTGGAGTGAATTTTTGCAAGGATGCCATTATTCAGTCAATGAAAATAGACAAAAAGGATAACTCAGGACCAAGAAGAAAGAGCCGTAGTAACTCGAAGGCAAGGCTGAGCCTCTTATCCCGTGTATCTTCGTATCTTCGAGTCCTGTAGCCATTTCCTCACTCTCCCCCCACATTCCTCCTCCCTGACCGGCTCCTCCGGGCACTAGAGCTCCCTGACCTAGTGAACTTCGGGAGAAATCGGTGGAGACGGTGGCCTTGAAACTGAGGATGCTGCTTTAATATCTTGGGAAATCTGCCAAGTGAGCTGGTTATTATTTTTAGGCTTCCTTCTTTCCGAAGGCTTTATTGACAACATCTAGCTCATTCATATATAGAGTAGCAGGTTTTCCCCTCACAGAAAAGCGCTGTTTTCTCTCTCCGCGGGAGGTAGGAGGAAAGATGTATCTTGAAAGCCCTGCTGGTTCCTCCAGTCTTCTGCCCTCAGCACAGAGATGGACTGGGGGCCTTACAGTCACAGTAGAGGTCGCAGGCTGGTCCCCAGCCAGAGGTCCCAGCGCAGCAAGGGTAAATACCAGTGAAATGGAGATCAGCTGCCTCTCAAATGCTCAAAATGCCTTGACGTTCTCGTTTCATGTTGCTGGCAGAGTTAATTTCCCCATTAACACGTCAGCTGTGAAAATGTATTTTTAGCTTCTCGAGCAACTGCTTGTGGACAGCTTTCCTCATTTTAGAGTGACATGTCACTTCCAGTTATCAATCTGACATAGGCATTGAAATAAAATGTATCTCTGTGTGGAGTAAAGATGTGATGGTGAAACTAAAAGAGTAATAGACAATAGTATGACTGCTTTGGTGGATTAACACATAGCAATAATGAGTTACATAGTTCATTATAATTTTCTGAAAACCAGGACCTCCATAGAGGTAAAGCTGGGCAAACTTTAATGTGTCTAGGAATGCTAGCTAACTCCTTAGGATTTTATTTTAAAATTCAATATTTCATTGTAAAACCCATCTTTATTAATCCAGTCAGTAGTTTCATATCAGTCAGTAGTTTCTGTATGATAATAATCCAAGTTTTGAGATTGTGCCTACAAAGTTTTGAAGTTTTGCATTTTATTATCAGTAGTAAGTTGAATAATTTTCAAAAATCTCCTTCTTAGACTTCCTGGAATTTATGAGATAACTTTATAATGAAATATTTTTAAAATATTTATTGAGATATATATTTGTGTAGAAAGATGTATATATGCATAGTTTAAAGAATAATTCAAAGGTAGAAAAGAGTGTGAACCTCATATGTGTAAGAAAAGAGACCACCAACACATCAGATGCCCTATGTGAGTTCATTGCTTACTGTATCCCCTTCTCTTTCCACTAGAGTTACCTTCTGACTCTTGAATTTTCTCCTTGCTTTTCCTTTTAGTTTTACCACATATGTACAAAATCATAAAGAATATACTGTTTAATTTAGCCTGAACGTTATATAAACAGAACAGAACTGGATGTGCCCTTTTGTGTCTTCCTTCTTTTTTTCAAAATTGAATTGAATAATTTTTAATTGCCTATGTGTATATATGCACAGAGATAAAAGAAAAATATTGCTTGGAAGATACATATAAAAATTGTCTTTTGGTTATCTGAAGTAATTAACATGTAAATTATATAGCTCTTTCTTTAATTATATTTCCCTGATTATTTGCTTCTCTTTAACAATTCCTTGTTTTGCAAAATTTGCTTATAAAATTCCTGACAGCTACAGTCTATTTACATTGTAGCATAGCTTCGACACTGGTCGCTGCCAACTTATTTCACTCTTTTGTTCATTGAAGAATCATTAATGAGAACATAAATTCAGCGTTAGCATTATCAGCCAGTATACTTGTCGACTGAAAAAAAGAGCACAACCTAAAGGTTGAGAGTTATGTTTTATTTGGTGGAGAAAGTGAGGACTTAAGCCCAGAACACAGCATCTCAGATAGCTCTGAGAGACTGCTCTGAAGAGGCGACTAGGGGAGCCAAGATATATAGGAGTGTTTGCAACAAAGACCAGGTAGTGGGAACGTCAAAAGATTACTGTTAATGAAAGAAAACCAGACATCTCAAGTTAAATAATTTAGCGCTTTTCTGTGTATGAGAAGATACAAGAGCCTGGGCTCACTGAAATCATTCCTTTGATATGCACCTCAGCTATCTGGGGACAGAATCCTGTGTTTTCTCATCCTGAGTTCCCTCAGGGCTCACTGTCGAGGGCAGCTATAGTGGCTGATGGCTGCAACAGCCTTTGTTTACTGACGTGGCAGGCAGCTTTTTTAGTTCACATACTGAACATGTACTGACATAAAGTTAACAATTTTGAGAATTTTTCTCCAAGTTTGATCTAAGCATAATAGAACTTGCTTTTCCTTTCTTTCGGATTGTGTTGTACCTGTTGATCCACAGATTTGTTTGCTCTTGTCCACTGACAGAACAGAACATTGTTGTCATTTTTTAATCCCCTTTTTCTTTAGCGCTACGTATGATTTCACTTGTTCCCATGCTGGAAGTGTATATAGTAATATCCGAGTGAAAGAAGCAGACTCTTCAAGCAGTGAAATCCATTTCAAAAGATACTCAGGGCAAGTGCCATAATAATTATCCACTTCAAGTCAGAATTTCTTTCCCCTTCGTAGGTAATGTTGTCCCTTTTATGAAAAGCCTTGACACTTAAAGAGATGAACTTTTTCATCAATTATTTAACATATTCAACAAGTTCCTTTAAGCAATGGAGTACTTCAGTAACCCTGTTTTTCTTTCACTTTGTAAAATCCATTGGCAAATGAGATAGTGAAAACTCTGAGCAAGAAATAAGTAGGCTTCCCTCAATAGATAATTTTAAAAGTCAAAAAGAATTTGGGTTTTTTTTCCTTCACAATTAAAGTATGATTCAGTGTTTAAAAAAAAAAAAACCTGAAGAGCCTTCAATTGTACTTGTTACAGAGAGCCAATGGGTTTTTGAATGAGAAAGAATTGAAGACTATTGGATGCTAATAAAATCACTAAAATCATTTAGTTATTATGTTCAGTTTTGTTTGTTTGTTTGTTTTTTGTCGTACCTCACTGCTTGTGGGATCTTAGTTCCCCAACCAGGTGACCAGGGATCGAACCCATGCCCTCGGCAGTGAAAGTGCCTAACCACTGGACCGCCAGGGAATTCCCAAGTTCAAATTGTATAAATGCTGAAATAAGAGAAAAATTTTATGACCGTTATTTCAATGTCAATAGAAAGGATATCAGGTACTGTTTGAGTAGAATTATGCAGAATATGAGAAGTACAGCCAACACTTTCTGTAGAATCATTCAGGTTCTGCTTCAACTTTGAATAAATTTTTTGGCACCTATATACAAGTATTGATATACAAGTATCCACCAAAACTCGTATAATCCCTACAAAAACCAGTACATTTTTTTTCATTCACTCCAAACTCAAGTAGAGTCTCTGTAAAAATCATCTGTTTCTGAAATTTCATCTGGAAGGGATTTTACTCACAGTAGCCTTTTTCATAAGAGAACTATTACACAAGCCAAGGAAAGAAATGTTTCCTGCGTTGTCGTCACATGTATCCGTGGCCATGCTGTAAAAAGGTTTAGATATCTTAGCATGGATGATTTAGATTTACCATTTTGATCTTTGATAATCTTTGTAATAGTAAATGGAGCTATTACATTTTTTATGATTTCACCCTGGCATTTTGAAATTTGCTTTCAGTTTTGGAATCAGAAAATAATTCTGGTGGTAGTATATTCAAACAGTCATTTGAGCTGAAAGACTGATATCTTTCATATATAGTGTAGAAGACCATTACAACTTCCACTGTGACTATTTTATCTTCTTCATGTGAATTTCTCTTAATCAATGAAAGGGTTGTTTTTTTGTTTGTTTGTTTATTTGTTTGTTTGTTTTACTGTCTTTGGTACTGGCTGAGGAAATCATACATCTCTCATGCTGCGCTGTAGTATTTGCTGGTCTATAACCGACTTTCCATCATTTTCTATATTGAATGGACAATTGTATGCTGCACAAATATCTTTGAAAGGAATTGTTTCTCATTGAATAAAGGTGTACTGTTCATAAAATTCGTCACAATATTTACACTTTTGTCTGGGCATTTCAAGGTTCAAATATACACAGATAAAAATAGATGAGTGCAACCATTGCAAGAATTGAAAAGACTGAATTTGTAAATCTCAAGGCCATGTTAGTGTGTCTGTCACTCACAAGTAAACAAGGGTTGAATGGTTGAAAGGGCTGTGAACTTAGGAAGTATAAATAAATTGAACTCGGTATTTTTTTTAAAGATTTATTTATTATTTTATTTATTTATTTATTTGTGGCTGCATCGGGTCTTAGTTGTGGCATGCAGGATCTTCATTGAGGCATACGGGATCTTTCGTTGCAGTGTGCAGGCTTGTCTCTAGTTGTGGCGTGTGGGTTTTCTCTTCTCTAGTTGTGGCACGCAGTCTCCAGAGTGCACGCTGTGGGCTCTGTAGTTGTGGCGTGGCACGCAGGCTCTCTAATTGAGGCGCACGAGCTCAGTAGTTGTGGAGCGTGGGTTTAGTTGCCCCGCGGCATGTGGGATCTTAGTTCCCTGACCAGGGATCGAACCTGCGTCTCCTGCATTGGAGGGCAGATTCTTAACCACTGGACCACCAGGGAAGTCCCGAACTCGGTATTTGATGCAAAAAGTTGAACTTCCTGCTTGCCTAAAGGGAGAAGTGTCCCTGCAATGTTCAGTCTTCCAGAACAATCCAGAGCCGATGCTATATAATATTTTGGCTAGTTTGGGGATTCAAGGATGGGTGATCATTCAGAAGCGGAAGCGTTTAGGGACTGACAGACTTTCAGGGGTGATCTTGTTGCCACTAGAGTAAGGCTGCTATGGACTTGCTGACTAGAAATGTGATTGGCTGATTTTCAGAAGCCTGGCTCTGTCATTGATTTGCTGTCTTTCAGAAGCCTATTACTGGAGAGAGGCAGTCATTTATGGGCTGATTCTAATTAATGATGGTTACCTGTTCACAACTTGGGACTGTGGCCAGAAACACAGGCTTTTTCTTTTGTGAATATTTCCTTTAATTCTAAATCCCCCCCGCCCTTTTGATCTTCCTTCAGCCAAACCTGCAGAAGGGACCAGATGTTTATTTGTGGAGGTATGCTTTTCAACTAGTGTCGCCTTAAGTGATTTAATCGCCAATTACTGTGGTTGAAAAATAGCTCTAACTGTTGAATTTTTGTAACTTATTGAAAAAGCTGAATACAGGACATTTAGGGTGTCCTGACAAAGCCAATATAGAATGCAGGACAAAGTCACATCGAGGATGTGTCCTGTGTGTTCAGGACGGCTGGCAACCCTAGATGAAGTCCATGCCTGAGGCAGGGTCTTCTAGCACCAAGCTTTCCCAGCAGTGTTCAGGTAGCACCCAAGAGCTCTGTGGGTGTCAGGGCCCACTGTCCCCAGGGGGAAGAAAGGGCTGTGGGCTTGCAGTCCCCACTTTACCCAGACTGCTCGGCCTTCCTTATGTTCATGGATCGGATTTCTGGGGAAAGCTTCAGCCGGAATAAGCAGTCTCATGTCAAAAATGCTCATGTCCACTGTCTGGCAGTTAGATAACAGCGTGCATCATGCAGTCTCAGCCTTCAGAGACCTGTGCTCAAAGTTGCTTTCAACACCCTGCTCTGTATGTGGAGAGAAACTTGAGTTAATGGAGAGCTACTAGCTGACTAAAACAAACAGAGTAATGATAGCAGATAAGTGTCTGGGTACTGGTGCGGAGTGTAAGCTCAACCTTGGACCAAGGCTGTCAAGAGTAGAGTCCTAAAGGGCACCCAAGATAGAAGAGGTGAAATTGAACAATCAGGGTAGTTAACTTTATATATAAGCCACAAATACACAGGCATATGCAAAGGCACAGTTATATGCTTAGAAGAGAAAGCTTAAGGAAACATAGGAAAAGTTTCTCTGATTGGTGGGTTTCTGGGTGAGTACTTTCCCCTTTGAAGTTCTTCCTGGATTTCTTAAGCTTTTAATTTTAATAAGCTGTGTAATTTGGGTTTCCAACTGTGTTTACAGGAGAGAGGACGACATACTATATAGCATGTGAGCTACTATATATACAACACTTGATTTTACCTAAATTTGTGGCCTTAAATGATCTCTGCTAATGCAGCTAAGCCTAATCTACAGCCTGGGCCTCTCTTCTGATAACCAGACCCATGTTTTCTACTGCGCACTGGACATCTCCACCTACACAGCCCACAGAACCTTAAGTGGCTCACATTGACCTCAACCATGACCCCCTTCCTCATGTCTACTTCTAACTCAAATCGCCACCAACTCTCCCTCCTTCTCTATCCCCAGTTTCCTCTAGTCTCTATTCTCAATGTCAGTTAAGAGGAATAGCTTCAATTTAGTCAGCCAAAATTCTCATTATGGACACCCACACACATACACTATTTCAACAGTCACTGACTACCTCAAACTCTCCAAGTTGTTTCCTCCTCACCATCCTCACACAGACAGCTCGAATTAAGTGCCTTGTTATTTCATTTTGCTTTGTTTATTAAGCGTTTTTCCTCAGTGCATCAGTCAGGGTTTAACCAGAGAAGTAGAAATAACACAGAGAGGGGACTTCCCTGGCGGTCCAGTGGTTAGGACCCCACGCTTTCACTGCAGGGGGCGTGGGTTCGATCCCTGGTCAGGGAACTGGGATCCTGCATGCCACGTGGTGTGGCCAAATAAATAAATAAATAAATAATACAGAGAGATGCCATATACCCTTTACCTAGTTCCCCTGAAGAGCAGCATCTTGCAAACCCACAGTAACACAACCAGGATATTGACATGGATACAGTCAAGGGACAGAACTTTTTCATCACCACAGAGATCCCTCATGTTGTTCCTTTTACAGCCACAACCACCCCTCTCCCACCTACATTCCCTTCTCAATGCCTGGCCACCACTAATATGTTTTCCATCTCTATAAAGTTACCATCTTAAAAATTTATATAAATGGAATCATACTCTGCATAATTCTCTGGATATTCATTTGGGTTGTTGCACATATCAATAGTTCATTCCTATTTATTGCTTAGTAGTGTTCTGTAGAAGGGATATACCATAGTTGGTTTAACCTTTCATCCATTGAAGGACATCTGGGTTTTTTCTAGTTTTTGGTTATCATGAATAAAGCTCCTATAAATAATTATGCATGATTTTTGTGTGAAAAGACATTTCCATTTCCGAGGAATAAATGCTCAAAAGTGTAATTATTAGGTTGTATGGTAGTTGTATATTTAGTTTTATAATAAACTGCCAAATTCTTTCTGAAAGCAGCTGTACCATTTACATCCCCATTAGCAACATATGAGTGATCCAGTTTCTCTGCATCCTCACCAGCATTTGGTCACTCTATTTTATTTTAGTTATTCTGGTAGGTGTGTAGTGATAGCTCATTGTGGTTTTAATTTGCATTTCTCTGATGGCTAATGATTTTGAACATCTTTTCATGTACTTATTTGACATCTGCATTTCCTCTTCAGTGAAATGTCTGTTCATGCCTTTGGCCCATTTTCTAGTTGGATTGTTTTTCTCTTGTTGAGTTTTAAGAGTTTTTATATAGTCTAGATATTAGTTCTTTTTCAGATAACATGGTTTGCAAATATTTTCTTATAGTATGTAGATTGCGTTTTCATCTTCTTAAAAGGGTCTTTTACAGAACGCAAGATTTTAATTTTGGTGTGAGCCAATTTATGAATTTTTCCTTTTATGGATCATGCTTTATGGGTCAAGTCTAAACACTCTTGGCCTAACCCTATATCCTGAAATGTTCCTTCTTTTTTTTCTAAATGTTGTATCATTTTAAGTTTCAAATTTAAGTCCGTGATTTATTTTGAGTTAATTTTTGTATATAATGGTAGGCTTAAGTCAAGGTCAGTTTTTTTTTTGCCTATGAATGTCCAAATGCTCCAGCACCATTTGTTGAAAAGGCTATATTTCCTATATTGAATTGCTTTTGCAGATGACAAAAATAAGTTGGGCACACTTACTTAGGTGAGTCTATTTCTTGGTTCTCTATTCTGTTGATCTATTTGTCTGTCCCTCTGCCAGTACCACACAACCTTGGTTACTGTGGCTATATAATGTCTTAAAGTCTGATAAACATATTCCTCCCATGTTATTCTTCTTTTTCAAAATTGTTTTAGCTACTCTAGTTCCTTTATATTTCCTTGTAACTTTTACAATACACTTAGTTGGATTTTTATAGGAATTACAATAAATATATCAGTTGGGGAAGAACTGACAACTTTACTATGTTGAGTCTTCCAATTCATGAACATGGTATGTCTCTCCATTTATTTAGATTTTCCTTGATTTCTTTCAGAATTTCAGCCTCAATAGTTTTAACCATTCAAGTCCTGTACATGTTTTGTTAAGGGTACATCTAAGTATCTAATTTTTAAGTGATTGTAAATGGCATTAAATTTGTAATATTGGTGTCCACTTGTTCATTGCTAGTGTACAGAAATGCAATTGTTTTATATATGTTTACCTTGTGTACTGTGACCTTGCTGAACACACTTCTTAGCCCAAGGGGGTACTTTACTTTTTTTGTAGATTCCCTGGGATTTTGTATATAGACAATTATGTCATCTGCAAACAGGGATGGCTTTATTTCTTCTTTCTGGTCTGTATGCCTTTTATTGCCCTTTCTTTCCTTATTTCACTGGCTAGGATTTCCAGCACTATGTTGAACAAGAACTGTGAGAGCAGACATCCCTGTCTTGTCCTCAGTGTTAGGGGGAAAGCAGTCTTTCACTATTAAGTATAACGTTAGCTATAGATTTTTTTGTAGATGGTCTCTATCAACTTGAAGAAGTTACACCCTATTCCTGTTTTTCTGGCAGTTGTTATCATGATGGGTGTTGAATTTTTTCAAATGCTTTTCCTGCATCAGTTGATATGATCATGTGATTTGTCTTCTTTAGCCTGTTAATATGGTGGATTACATTGACTGATTTCAAATGTTTAATTAGTTATGTATCCCTGCAACCCTGCTTTTATGGTCTTTCAACTGATGAATCGGGTCCACTCAGATTATCCAGGATAATTTCTCTTACTTACAGTCAACTAATTAGGGGTTTAATTACATCTGTAAAGTTCTGTATAGGTAAGGGTTATCCAGAAAAGCAGAACCACTAGGAGATATAGATAGATAGATAGATAGATAGATAGATAGATAGATAGATAGATGATAGATAGATGAAAGAAAGGAAGGAAGGAAGGAAGGAAGGAAGGCTGGCCAGAGGAAGAGAGAGAGGAAGAGAGGAAGAGGGGCTCTTGTGATTATGGAAGCTGGCAAGTTTAAAATATTCAGGGTGGGCCACCAGCCTGGATACTAAGGGAAAAGCTGATGTTTCCATTCCAGTCCAAAGGCCGTCTGCTGGCAGAATTCCTTCTTGCTCAGGGGAGGTCATTTTTTTGTTCTATTCAGGCCTTCAACTGATTGCATGAGGCCCCCACACATTATGGATGGCAGTATGCTTTGCTCAAAGTCCATTGATTTAAATGTTGCTCTCACCCAAACATACACTCACAGAAACATGCAGAATAATGTTTGACCATTTCTGGACACCATGGCCCAGCCAAGTTGACACATAAAATTAAGACCACAGTATTAACCATCATCAGTACCTTCACAGCAACACCTACATTAAGTGTTTGATTGAATATATAGGAAGTGTAGCCTAGCCATGTTAATTTTCTGTTCAATCTTATTTATTGATTGAACAGGGATAAACAGGGATATATAAATTAAAATAACTCGATGACAAATGACAAAATAAAATGTCTGTGAGAATGTAAGGTATTCACATATAATAATTGGTGCAGATATGAATTGGTATGGTATTTTTAGAATGGAATTTTAGCAATATTTATAAAAATTGAAAATTATTACAACATTTTCTACTTTAATACAGTTTCCACTCTGCTATGCCTTTAAGAAAACATGCACATTTTCCAAAGAATTCATGTTCAAACATGTTTATTTCAGTTCTATTTATCATAGCATAAAGTGGGAAACAATTATGTGTCTCTCAGTGGAAGAATGGTTATATTATGGCACACATACATGGCAATTCCAGGTAGCAGTTACAGAAGTGAAATAGATATATATGTCCTGCTATGGAAGGATACTTCATTTTATTAGCTGATCATTTAATTTATTAATTAACAAAGGCAAGTGGGAGAAGACTATATACATCACTACCCAAGTCTGTTAAAAAAATCACAATACATGCTTATTAAATACTTATACATGAAAAAAGCCTAGGATCAGCTTTAACACACCAGATTGTTCATCGTGGTTAACTCTGAAAAAGGGCTGAATTTTCGAGGAACATTGTAAAGAGTGGAATTGTGATTTATCTGTCTTGTTAGATTTTTTTATCTTTTGGAAGAAGGCTTTTTTGTACTGTTACCTTTGTAATGGAAATATTTAAATATGTCTAACAGCAGAAAGAGTAGCTGTGTATCCATAAGATAAAGTTTCTCCTAATCTGAAATTTGAATGGCTTAAAACAACAAACATTTATTCATTCTGCAAATAAAGTGGATGTGGTTGGCAGGGGCTTTCTGCTCTCAGTTGAAGTGGAGTTCCAGGCTGCTTCCATCTTTTATAGTTCCATCATCTCAAGATAGTCTCTCCATGTTTGCTGCCAAATAGACAAAAAACCATGCATGTGTCAAACTGGTTCTCAACTGTCTTAGCCTGGAACTGAAAAATATTACTTTCGCTTCTATTTCAGTGGCAAGGGCTAGTCACACGATCTTTTCTAGCTATGAGTGCACTTGGCAATGTAGTATTTCCAGGAATCTAGGAGGTAGAGGAAGCCAAGATATGGATGAACATTTGCAGTCTCTCCCACAAACTGTTAAAATAATATGTGCTCAATACAGAGCAATTTTTATATAATTTGTATGGTAACAACCCTCTTTGTTTCTTGGAGAAGTTTCTGAGAAGTGCAAATTCATCTTGCAGTTAACCAGCTTTTTCAAAAGCCTAAAATGTGATAGTTGCTTTCCAATACAGGATGATATTTCATTTTCAAAAGGAGCCTGAAAAATATCTGTAGGAAAGGCTCACCCTTCTTTACTCAATAGCACCTCTCTACACTACCCTTTGCAATAGTCTCTATAATCTCAGTAGGCTGAGAATTTTCTCCTTCCTTCTGGTGCGTGGTCAATATCTTAACATGGGAGTCCCTGCTACACCCCACCTGACTGAAAACGATGGAACACCTGTACAGGTGCCATTAGACACCCTGAAAACCAGCATTTTCTTCTGGGGGAAGTACACAGATAAGAGGCACTGGAAGGATGGTGAATTATTTTTCTTTCTTTTTAAATCAAAGCTAGCGTGGTTGCCAAGGAACCATTTTCTACCTTCTAGAAGTACTCCAGAATTTTTAGGAATTCAGCTTCTCTAGATGTTTGCTTATACAGTGATTTCCATGGTGTTTCCTTATTAACTATTTGTAAAAGAGGCTTTGATTTTGACCACATAGGTATTCTCACTTATAGGTACATGTGTTCAGTTTCAAATAAGACACTCGACTAAAATCCTAATGCAGATATTAAGGTGAATTCAAAAACCCCTTTCTAACTTCAGGGTTATATCGTCGAAACCAGTAGGTTCTGTGCCAAATCATGCTCTACTAAGCAGCCTATTTGAAAACTGCCTTGAGTGTGATGAAGATGCTGATGGAGGATGACCACGTGTCTAAAAGTCACTGTCCAGTGTGAATTCTACATAGTAAGGGCTGTTGCTATCAGAGGGATCCCATGATGAGGGTCAGTCAAGAGATGACTGCAGGGAGTTGGAATATTCCATCAGGGGGAGGGCAGGTGATTCTGGGCTGTCTGTTCCACTGGGAGCAGGGCTCAGCCTCTAGAGGAATTAAGAGAGAAAAGGTCTATGGCTGGGAGGAGTGGGAATAATGTGGGCAGCAGACAATCTCTGATCAGGGGTCTAGTCCAAATTCTGCCACATACAGCTCTGCCATGTGAACTTGGGCATATTACCAAGCTCTGTGAGCCTTAGTTTCTTCATCTGTGAAGTGGGATTGATAAGCCCTGTCTTGCAGGAATCCATGTGCTGAATGTAAAACAACTAACACACTGCCTGGACTGCATTGGGTATTTAATGATCGCCAGTTACTACTATTATCTTGACCCCAGACCCTACCACCCTCTTACCTGGCATTTATTAATCCAGGACATGTCAGAGAATATAAAGTGCTCTAGCACACGGTACACCAAATCAGTTAAAAATGATGATTAGCAAGAAAACCTAAGTTAATCTTCAGTCTTCCCCTTTAGAGCATATATTATTTAATTTGCATTTTGGAGTTTTGTTCAATGGAATGCAACTCAAAGCTCCCAATATTTGTGTAAAGGAGAACTCCTTCCATCCCACCCACCTGCCCTTCTGCCCAAACCACCCCTATTTTCATTTATTTTGCCCCCACCCAAAATCTAGATCTCACCTAGAGTTTGATAAATTACACTCAAGATAATCTCATTAAAATGTCCTTTGAATTCAGGGGGTTCTGGCTCTCAAAGAGCAAAGCAAATTGTGCCAGCCCAGTATCTGCTGGCACCGTAAAGGAATATTGCCATATTTCTCAGAAACTCCTTGATGACAATGTACATAAAACAACTAGTCTGTGCACTGTGTTCAACTGCATTGTGACAAGAGCACAGGATAACTTCCATTCCTGCTCCAGGTGCAGATTTCTCTGGCTTACCATGATCCCAAAGTAATGCTAGTTTTGCATTCCAGGCTATTGACTTCCAACTCTGAGATACACCGGATGGCCCCTGCTCACCACTTCCATGCCTCATCTCCCCCACCACTCAGCTTCACTTAAAATTACCTCCCAATGAAGGACTTGTAGTTCCCCAAGGCCCCAGTATGCCTTGTCTCAGGACATCTACACCTGACTGCTGTCATACAGATCTTCCATCTTCTCACTCATTTTTACTTGTCCTTTGGGTCTTAGAGGATACCCACCATCACCTTTATATAACTGCTGCTCCTAGATGCTAAAATACTGTGGATGGGGATTGGGTCTTATTTATCCTAATGTCCCCAGTACTAGTGTGGTGCCTTCCAAAGAGCAGCTGCCCAATTAATGTTTGGAGGATGTCCAGTTAATGTTCCTTCTGCATTCTTTTTTTTTAATTTTTATTTTTTATATATTTACTTATTTATTTATTTATTTTTGGCTGTGTTGGGTCTTCGTTGCTGTGCGTGGGCTTTCTCTAGTTGCGGCGAGCGGGGGCTACTCTTCATTGCGGTGCACGGGCTTCTCATTGCAGTGGCTTCTCTTGTTGCAGAGCACGGGCTCTAGGTGCACGGGCTTCAGTAGTTGTGGCACGCGGGCTTCAGTAGTTGTGGCACGCGGGCTCAGTAATCGTGGCTCACAGGCTCTAGAGCGCAGGCTCAGTAGTTGTGGCGCACGGGCTTAGTTGCTCCGCGGCATGTGGGATCTTCCCGGACCAGGGCACGAACCTGTGTCCCCTGCATTGGCAGGTGGATTCTTAACCACTGCGCCACCAGGGAAGTCCCTCCTTCTGCATTCTTGAATGAGCTAAGCAAATACAAATATATGTCTTTTTAAATTTTATAGAACGGACTAACAGGGACAAGAGAAGCCAAGAATTGAACATCTTTTACTTTTTTATCTCTTTTTATTGACTCCAACTATCTTACTGTTGCATTCTTATAAATTTCCGAGGAAATCCCTCTTTCGGTTCCATGTTATCTTGTTCTAGATGATTAAAAAGGATGAATGGTTTCCAATTTGTATTACAGAATAACACATCTCTTAAATCTGAACAACAGTTATAGATGTGTAAACAATGTCATTCTTAAGCTTAGATTCTTAAGCTAATCAATCCTCCTATTAAAAGAAAAAACATTTGAAAAATGCCAAAAAAGAGATATATTTCCAAGTCAGCCATATAAAATAGGAATACACAGATGTTATATACTGTTTTCCCTCCAATCCCACTCCAGCCTTCCACTATTTCAAACGTTGGCATCCTTTTTCAAGAACAAAGTGCAGAATCTGCATCAGTCTTCACTAAGGGTGGGAGAAACCAGAACTTGCACTGGCCATGGCACTTGTGCCAGCCCTAGCTTCAATTCTGGCTTGGGCTCTCTCTTCCTCATCTCTCAAAACTTCCTCATACTGAGATGGGAAGCTCCTGGAGTTGGTCCCATGGGTCTTAGCCAAAAACTCCAGCAATTTCATCTTGCTCATTTCAGCATGGGCTCTTGGACCCCACAGGAATTCATAGCGTGGAGGATCACTGGTGGGTACCTGCCGGTATTCCAGGTACGCTTCCTTCACCACATCACTGGTGATGAGCTCCGGGGTTCCCCAAAGATGAAGTGCTTCCTCCCAGAATATATGTCCATCATATTCAGCACTTTCCAGACTTCCTGTTCAGTGGCACGGTTCCCCTTCATGAAGATCACTCCCAGGATAATTATCAGGAGGCCGGTCTTGGGCATGCCCTGTCCGTCACTCAGCCTTCCATCATAGGTGAGGTCCAGTTTGTTAACAAGGGCATAGCTGTGGGTGGTACGGTCCACTTCCTTCACATCAATACCAAAGACCAGCCCTATGCGCTCAGAGGCTCTCCTGAGGATCTCAAGGAAGTCATCCTTGTACTCTTTGATAACATCACCCATCACGTCTGCCTTTGTGATCAGCTCTCTCATTTGATACTTTTGCAGCAGGAAACTGACTAACAATTCCACCTTTTCATCTAGAGGGTCTGTGCGCAAGTTCTCAGTGTCTGGCGGGGATTGTGAAGTGTTTGAATTTTCCATTGCTTCTTGGCTGCTGGAGACCTCCTCTGATTTGCTTGATGAGGTGGCTGTGGTGACAGTGGAGGAGGAGTGGGCGCTCTGAGGACTCTGGGGAGTACTGGGCGCCCCAGGAATAGAAACGTCCTCCATGCTGCGTGGGATCAAAGAAGAGGAGGAGGAAGAGGAAGCGTCATTCTCAGCCTCTGGAACCTGAGCACCTGCCAGGCCCTGGGTCTCACTGTGGGCCTGAAGGTGTTGCTCACGTGGGAAGCACGGACTGTCCTTATCACCAGGCGTGAGGTCTCGTGTGGGTGGCAGCTGACAGGAGCGTCAGCAGGGGGGTGCGCTAAGAGGGCCCACAGTCTAAGGGAGAGAGAGTGGATATGACTGGCCTCAGCTGGTAAACTTCCCCATCGCAGCTGTCATGGAGGCTGCCTCCCCAGGTCTTCCCCAAGGGCAGTGCTCTAGGCCTCACAGGTCTTCTGTCCTGCACCACCTGTTCCATAGTAACCTGAAGGAGGAAGTGAAAAGACTCCTCAGGGCACAGCCAGCCCTCTCAGACCGACAACAGGGCGAAGTTGAGGTCTGTGGGGTCCCTTGTGTTCTAAGGTATGTTATCTGCTCAGCCTTCACTAAAGGTCTTCACCGTGACTCTTGGCATTGATTGGAACATTTCCCCTTCCTGAACTAGGGCCACCCCCCACCCAGAGTAGGGCAGTTACTTCCCTGAGACCCCTGAGTAGGAAGTCAGGGGGTGCCTGAGTGTAATAGATTTAGTGAGAGCTGCCCGGGTCCAGCAGCAGGGTGTGGGTGGGATGCGGGTGGGATGCTGTCTGTTCTGGGGCGGGTAGTTTCCTCGGTCCTCACTCAGGGCCCTCACCTTGATCTCTAGAAGGCCCTAGGTCACTTCCCCTCTGTTAACCTGAGGCCAGGGCCCCTCAGGCCAGGCCTTACCCCGCTATATCACCCGGAGTGAAAGTCAAACGGCATTTCAGTCTAAAAGGTATTCTGGGGTTTCCTAGGGAGGATAGCAGGGACCGGGCTCTAAGGGATCCTGCCCGTTTTTGGATGAGTGGTCCCATAATTTCTCAATTAAGAGTCTCACCAGGACAACTACAGAGCCTGGGAGTCTTCCCTCAGCTGACCTATGGACACCCCGTCAGACCAGGCCTCTACAGTCCCGAGGCCTGAGATTCCCAAGGAGGAACTCAGGGGCGCCACTTCTGTCCACCTCTGCAAGGCTTTCCAAGGCCGACAGCCAGGCTGTGGCTGCTTCTCTTTCCTGAGACGGGCGACAGTCCTTAGAGTCCTCACCTGCACCCCTTGCGGGCCTAGGACTCCTCCCTCTGCTTAAATGGGAACCCTCTCCTGGAGCAAGGTCTTCATTTCCCTGAGACTACCCTCTCCCCCCACCCGCCGGAGGAAATGCGGGGGCGCCTCATTCTGACAGCTATTCCAGGCCTCTCAGAGCTGGCAGCAGAAGCAGGGCTTTGTGGGGGGCCCTTTCTTTCTGGGTGGGTGGTCTCTCAGTCCCCATTCAGAACCTTTACCTGGACTCTTGGCAGGACCGGGACTTCTCTCTCCTGATTTGTGACTGCTGTCCCCAGATGATGCCCTCACCACTGTCACTTGCGGAGGAGGAAGTTAGGGGTGTCACCTCCAGCCACTCCTACCTGGGGTCGCCCAGAGCTGTCTGTTCTCACTCAAGGTCCTCACCTGGACACCTTCAGGGACTAGGACTCCTCCCACTGCTTACCTGAGGCCACGCCCTTCAGACCAAGGCAACCCAAGGGGGTTTCGCCTGGATGAAACTCCCTCGGAGACAGTCAAAAGGTTGCAACACCCGGCCACCTCTACCCGGAGCTTCCCAGGGTGAACAGTTGCGGCTTGGCTCTCTGAGGTCCCCTCTCTTCTGGGGTGAGTGGCCACGTTCAGCCCTCATTCAGGATCCTTCTCTTGGCTACAGTCCTTTTGATTAATTCCTTCCTTGATTAAGATTTCTTATTAATTATGGAAGTAATCAATCTGTGCACATGTGTCAAACTGCAACTCTCATAGAGATTGAGTCTGAGTCCCAGGCTAGATTTTAGTTGGGGAGGCTGCAACACAATATATGTATGTGTCCAGAACAACTGCTGGACTGTCAGAGAACACACACACACACACACACACACACGTGTACACACACACGTGCACACACACACACACACCGCTTCCCATCAGAGGTCTCTTCTCTAGCCAGACTTAAACACTTGGGAATCTTCTGTTTCCAAAGATTTACAGGGTGGAGACTCATGTAGACACATTTTTTTTTAAGGTAGTTTTGTCCATATCCTTTGGAAACATTGTACCACTTCCTATAATACTGAAGTGAAGAGTTTTAAGAGCCAGCATAGGCCCACTGGGTGGATATATGTTCTTACTTGACTTCTAATCATTTGATAAATAATTGAAATGGCAAAGTGGGAAAGAACCTTACAAATGTCGTTCTGTGGATGCAGAGCCTGGAGCACAGGGAGGGGGTGATTTGTCCAAGATCACAGACTTTGTGCCAGAAGGAGGATTCACACTGACATCCGCTGTTTCCATCCTTGTACTCAAAATGACTGGGGCTTCAGAGCGGGGGTGGAGTGTTTTGCAAGTGATTTGTTACTGATGGGTTAAAAATACTGAAGTGGTGCTCTATGACTATTTTCTCACTATAAGAATTCCAAACATACTGTCATAACAAAACTCTCTCTTGAGAATCCCCTCCCTCATCCCCACCACCATATAACCTTATTATGAGTTTATTCTGAATGGATGGAAATGTGCTTATGACTGTTACATAAATATAACAATAAAGTACATACTGATTTTCAACTCCCCCCGCCCCCAATTAGTAATGCATCTTGAAGCATGTACAGTAACAATCTTCAGAGTGGCCCTAAAGTCAGGAAACTCAGATAACATTATTTTATTAATATTTTACAGACTGAACATGTTCTCAATGACATTTTATGTATTTGTCTGTATTTCCAGACTTTAAGGGACCTCTCTGTATAGATTTAGCATTTTTGTTTATTAAAGAAATAAATGACTAAGCCTATAATTAAAACTCTAATGCATATTTGTCTGAAAATATTGTCTTGAGGTGCCAAGAGTATTGAGATATATAATTGGTGTTCTAAGTATTGCTCATGAGAATCAGTAGACCTTTCTTTCCCTGGGCTATGAGAAATGAGAAACAATAAATTAAAAGGTTGACTATTTCTGTACTCTACCTCTCTGTCTTTTATAGACTTAACCTCTGCATTTCCAGTTCTTGATCTGTAAGGTCAGCCCACAAAGCGCTGTTGATCACAGTGATTAAATGCCAAGTAGCATATTGTAAAGCTCAGGCAAAAGCTTAAAGTCTCAAGCACAAGGTCCAGTGAGGGGGTTTTCGATTTGCTCTTTGAGAGATTATGCTGTGAAGCAGTTTCATCACCTAGTCCATCTTGCCTTGGAATCATTTTAGAGCTCTTTAGATGTATTTTGTTTACGTGCATTCCTTTTTTGAGACTGGGATATGAGAGTAAGGCAGAATCAAGTTTCTATGTCTTCATTTGATTCTTTTTGTCAACTCTCATGTACTATACTATTAACATAAAATGTTTTCTGTTCTTCTGTTTCCTATATGTTTGGGGGTTTTTTAGAGAGACATTATTTGTTGAGGTCTCTTCTTTAGCCAGACTTAAACACTTGGGAATACTCAACATTATTTGTTGAGTATGTAGAATTAATGTCATCTGGAATTTTAAAGATTCCTTCTTTATTTCATGTAGTATTTGCATCTATACCATGTCTGATCTTAAAGCAAAAGTACTTTAAAATGGGTAAAATTCTGAATTACACTAATGTGGGGTATTTTAATAGTATAGTAAGCATAATTGTCAATGGCCATGATATATGTTGAGTCAAAAAGTTGAAATAGAAACATTTTTCTATAAATGTAACAAGTGGACTTGCAATAATAGCTACTGTTTTAGTCTTTTATTTCTTTAATAAATTTTTATTTTATGAAAGTTTTAATCTACAGAAAAGTTGTGATGATAGTATAGAGATTTCCCATATACATATATTACATCCAGTTCCTTTACTGTTAATATCTTCCATTAGTATGGTATATTTGTCACAATCAATGAACCAATATTGATACATTATTATCTAAAGTCCATACTTTTTCCAGATTTCCTTAGTTTTTACCTAATGTTCTTTATATACTCCAGGGTTCCATCCAGGATAGCATGTTAGATCATGTCTCCTCAGGCTCATCGTTGGCTGTGATAGTTTCTCAGACATTCCTTGTTTTTGACAAGCTTGACAATTTTGAGGAGTACCTTGTCAAGTATTTTTTATAATGTCCCTGAATTGAGATTTGTCTGTTTTCTTATCAATTTCATTGAGTTTTAAAAAAGAATCAACTTTTGGTTTCATTGATTTTTCTCTAGTGTTTTCCTTTTTTAAATTTTGCTGATTTCTGCACTAATTTTTATTACTCAGTTCTTCTCCTTGCTTTAAGGTTAATTTGCTGTACACCTGAAACTAACACAACATTGTTAATCAACTATACCCCAACATAAAATAAAAAAATTTTTTAAAGTTTAATTTGCTCTTGTTTCCTAAGGTGGAAGCTTAGGTTATTGATTTTAGATCTTTCTTCTATACTTATATATGCATTTTATGTTATAAATTTCCCTATGTATTGTTTTAGTTGTAGCCAACAGATTTTGCTAAGTTGTATTTTCATTTTTATTTTATTCATAGTAGTTTAAAATTTCTCTTAAGATTTCTTCTTTGACTCATGGTTTAGAAGTATACTGTTTAATTTTCAAATATTTTGGGATTTTCCAACTATCTTTCTGTTACTTATTTCTAATATAATTTTATTATGATCTGAAAACAGATTTTGTATGATTTCTATTATTATAAATTTGTTAAGGTGTGTTTTATGACCTGAAAAATGGTCTATTGTGGTCACAATCCCATGTGAACTTGAGAAGAAAATATATTCTCCTGTTGTTGGATGGAGTGTTCCATAACTGACAATTAGATCAAGTTGATTAATAGTGTTCAGGTTATCAATATCCTTATATTCTGTCTGAATTATCTATAAATTACTGACAGGGGAATGTTGAGGTCTCCGAGGATAATAGTGGATTTGTCTATTTCTCCTTTCATTTCTATCAGTTTTTGCCTCATGAATTTTTTTTTAAACGGAGTATAGTTGCGTTACACTGCTGTGTCAGTTTCTGCTGTGCAGCAAAGTGAATCAGCCATACTTACACATATATCCGCTCTTTTTTGGATTTCCTTCCCATTTAGGTCACTAAAGAGCACCGAGTAGAGTTCCCTGTGCTATACAGTAGGTTCTCATTAGTTATCTATTTTATACATAGTAGTGTACATATGTCAATCCAAATCTCCCAATTCATCCCACCGCCCCTCTCCCCCTTGTTCTCTACATCGGTGTCTCTACTTCTGCTTTGCAAATAAGATCATCTATACCATTTTTCTAGAGTCCACAAATATACATTAATATACAATATTTGTTTTTCTCTTTCTGACTTACTGCATTCTGTCTCTAGGTCCATCCACGTCTCTGCAAATGACACAATTTCGTTCCGTTTTATGGCTGAGTAATATTCCATTGTATATATGTACCACATCTTCTTTTTTTTTTTTAACATCTTTATTGGAGTATAATTGCTTTACAATGGTGTGTTAGTTTCTGCTTTATAACAAAGTGAATCAGTTATACATATACATATGTTCCCATATCTCTTCCCTCTTGCGTCTCCCTGCCTCCCACCCTCCCTAAGCCACCCCTCTAGGTGGTCACAAACCACCAAGCTGATCTCCCTGTGCTATGCGGCTGCTTCCCACTAGCTATCTATTTTACGTTTGGTAGTGTATATATGTCCATGCCACTCTTTCACTTTGTCCCAGCTTACCCTTCCCCCTCCCCATATCCTCAAGTCCATTCTCTAGTAGGTCTGTGTCTTTATTCCCATCTTGCCCCTAGGTTCTTCATGACTTTTTTTTTTTTCTTAGATTCCATATATATGTGTTAGCATACGGTATTTCTTTTTCTCTTTCTGACTTACTTCACTCTGTATGACAGACTCTAGGTCCATCCACCTCACTACAAATAACTCAATTTCGTTTCTTTTTATGGCTGAGTAATATTCCATTGTATATATGTGCCACATCTTCTTTATCCATTCCTCTGATGATGGACATTTAGGTTGCTTCCACGTCCTGGCTATTGTAAATAGTGCAGCAATGAACATTGGGGTGCATGTATATTTTTGAATTATGGTTTTCTCAGGATATATGCCCAGTAGTGGGATTGCTGGATTGTATGGTAGTTCTATTTTTAGTTTTTTAAGGAACCTCCATACTGTTCTCCATAGTTGCTGTATCCATTTACATTCCCACCAACAGTGCAGGAGGGTTCCCTTTTCCCCACACCCTCTCCAGCATTTGTTGTTTGTAGATTTTCTGATGATGGCCATTGTGACTGGTGTGAGGTGATACCTCATTGTAGTTTTGATTTGCATTTCTCTAATGATTAGTGATGTTGAGCATCCTTTCACGTGTTTGTTGGCAATCTGTATACCTTCTTTGGAGAAATGTCTATTTAGGTCTTCCGCCCATTTTTGGATTGGGCTGTTTGTTTTTTTGATATTGAGCTGCACAAGCTGTTTGTATATTTTGGAGATTAATCCTTTGTCAGTTGCTTCATTTGCAAATATTTTCTTCCATTCTGAGGGTTGTCTTTTCATCTTGTTTATGGTTTCCTTTGCTGTGCAAAAGCTTTTAAGTTTCATTAGGTCCCATGTGTTTATTTTTGTTTTTACTTCCATTACTCTAGGAGGTGGGTCAAAAAAGATCTTGCTGCAATTTATTTCAAAGAGTGTTCTGCCTATGTTTTCCTCTAAGCGTTTTATAGTGTCTGGCCTTACATTTAGGTCTTTAATCCATTTTGAGCTTATTTTTGTGTATGGTGTTAGGGAGTGTTCTAATTTCATTCTTTTACATGTAGCTGTCCCATTTTCCCAGCACCACTTATTGAAGAGACTGTCTTTTCTCCACTGTATATTCTTGCCTCCTTTGTCATAGATTAGGTGACCATAGGTGCGTGGGTTTATCTCTGGGCTTACTATCCTGTTCCACTGATCTCTCTTTCTGTTTTTGTGCCAGTACCATATTGTCTTGATTCCTGTAGCTTCGTAGTATTGCCTCATGAATTTTGATACCTTGTTGTTAGGTATATATATGTTAAGGATTTCTGTGTCTTCTTGATGAATTGACTCCTTTATCATTCAATAATGCCTCATTTTATCCCTGAGAATTTTTCTTGTTCTGAAGTTTGCCTTATCTGACAGTGATATAGTACTCCAGCTTTCTTTTGATTAATGTTAGCATGGTATCTTTCTCTATCTCTTTATATTTAACCTCCTTGAGTCTTTAAATGGAATTTCCTTTAGACAATATATAGTCGGTCTCGTTTTTCTATCCACTCTGACAATCTGTCTTTTAGTTGGGATGTTTAGACCACTCACATGTAAAGTGATTATTTATATAGTTGGATTAATATCTACCACCAGTGTTACTGATTTCTATTTGTTTTTTTTCCTTTTTTTGTTTCTTTGTTTGTTTGTTTTTATTTTTTGGCTGCGTCACACAGCATGTGGGATCTTAGTTTCCCCCCACCAGGGATCTAAGCTGCACCGCCTGCATTGGAAGTGTGGAGTCTTAACCATTGGACCGCCAGGGAAGTCCCTGATTTCTATTTATTAAATTTCCTCTGTGTTTCTTTTTTCCTCATCATTATCTGCCTTCTCTGATGTTAACTGAGCATTTTATTTTATTCTATTTTATATCCTTTCTCAGCATATTATTTATATTTATTTTAAAAAATTTTCAGTGCTTGCTCTAGCATTTAAAATACACATATTTTTAATTAGTCCAAGTTTACCTTCACATAACACTATAAGGTTATAACAGAATATTCTCAGTTCCTGCCTGCTTTCCCTTAGAACCTTGCATTTATTTGTTTCACTTACCTATATGATATAGTCACCCCATACATTGTTATTATTAATGCTTTAAAGAAAGTTATATTTTAGGTCAATCAATTAAGAAAAAGAAAATATTTTATCTTCACTTATTCTGAGATGCTTTTTTTGGTCAATGAAAATCAAATCTTCTGAGATATATACATCTGATATATATATAAAAGTATATATACATATATATATTTTTTCTTATACCTAAAGATTTGGTTCTTTTAACATTACTGGCAGGGCAGGTCTACTGGCGATGATTTCCCTCATTTTTTTCCTCTCTGAGAAAGTCTTTATTTCTCCTTCACTTTTGAAGGATAAATTCATCACTTTTCATCACTTTAAATATTTCATGCCCCTCTATTCTTGCTTACATGTTTTCTGACAAGAAGTCCACTGTAATTCTTCTTATCCTTATTCCTCTATAAATAAGGTAGTTTCTTTTCCTGACTTCTTTCAAAATTTTTCATTATCTTTGTTTATGTGCAGATTGAATATGTCTAGGTGTAGCTTTTTTGTCCTGTATTTATCTTGCTTAGTGTTCTCGGAGATTCCCAGATCTGTGATTAGTTACCTGTCATTCAGTTTGAAAAGTTCTTAGTAATTATTACTTCAAATATTTCTTCTGCTCCATTTTCTCTTTTTTCTCCTTCTGGTATTCTAACTACATGTATGTTGCATTCTTTTATATTGTCCCACAGTTCTTAGTTACTCTGTTCTGATTTTTTTTTAATATTTATTTTCTTTGCATTTCACTTTGGGAAGTTTTCATTGACTTATCTTCACATTTTTGCTCAGATATGTGGAATCTACTATGAGCCAGTCAAGGGCATTTCCCATTTCTGTTTCTGTTTTTGACTTCTGGAATTTCTTTTTGATTCTTAGCGTTTCTGTCTCTCTGCTTACATTACATGTTTGATCTTGTATGTTATTTGCTTTTCCCATTAAAGACCTTAACATATTACTCATAGATATATTAAATTCATTGTCTGTTAATTCCAATACCTGTACTATATATGAGTATGGTTCTGATGTTTGCTTTGTCTCTTCAGACTATGGGTTTTTTTTTTTTCTTGCATTTTGATATGCTTTGTCATTTTTTTGTTGAAAGATAGATGTTTGGGTAATAAAATTGAGGTAAATAGTCTTCTAGTGTGAAGAGTTATGTTAATCTGGCTAAGAGGTGGGCTGTTTTAAATGTTCATCATAACTATGTGTACTAGAAGCATCAAATTCCTCTAATATCCTGAATTTGCTTCCCCATCTTGGCTTTGGGGCTTCTCTGTGCACTGCTCCTCAGAGTGAGTGTGTCTTACCGCTTTTTCAGCTGTTACCCATTGTTACTGTATTGGAGCCTCGTTGATTTGGTGGTAGCGTATGGAGGACAGGAAGCACGCCATAACCTTCTGATTAAGTGTCAGTCTTTTAGAGGGCCTGTGTTTCAGTGCTGTGGCCTTCACAGTGGTTTCTGTCCCTCCTCCAGTGATATATCATTTTTGCCTCTTTCCTACTACTTAGACTTCTTAGACTGCAAAATTCCCAATTCATTTTCTTAAAGCTCCCCCCCTCCCCACAACAGCTGAGGCCAGGAAGACTGTAGGGGGATGGATTGGGGAGGAATTCCCTGTTCCAGACAGGATAAGATTTCAGAATTATGCTCTAGAGAAGTATTTTATCCTGGAAAGTAGGCCTTTGTTATGGAGAAGGTTTGGGAGTGTTTACTGATGGTTAGTCTCCCCTCCCTCTGCCAAAGCCAGGAGGGATATTTCTTGACTCTTTACCCTGAGAACTTAGTGCGGTTCCTGGAGGGAAAACCATGATTATGTAAGCAGATCTTGGCTGCTGTACCTGTCTTTCAAGAATTCAGGGTGGCATTTTTAAAAGGTAAAACTAGAACTCACACTCAGGCAGCCTTAAAGTCAGAGACTCTGTTTCACCAGCCAAAACAAAAAAAAGAAGATAGAAAAAAGATTTGAAATTATACAGCAGAACATAAGGTTCTCTTTGTGGAGCCCAATCTACTTTAAAGACAGGAAAGATGAAATACAGAAAGTCCTGTTTCCCCAAATTAGTATCACCTGTATCCTTCAGTCAGGTGAGTCAAATACGTTATTCTCCATAACTGTCTCAAGATTTCCCACTGACCTATTTACTCCCAAACGTAGACCCAACTGTTGATCAGATTAATATCACAGGGATTTACATGGTGAAAATACAGGAATGCCCTACTTGGATGCTTTAGGCATAAAAGAAGAACTAACTTCATCTGAATGAATTGTTGGAGGATTGAGGCTCTTATAGTAAAGAAAAAGGGCTTTTATAATAGCTTTTGTTTCCTTTCAGAAAGATACCGGGATTACCAAATATGTACAATCCGTAGTGCTCTACCTAGGTATTCTACTTGCATTGACTTTTCCCACCTTTAATGTTTTACGCAACCTACTTCCTGCTCTGCTTGTGAATTTTAACAAGAGAAAATCCAGAATTTGTTCCAGGATGCTTTAAACACCTTCCAATACAAGTTGTACATGGCTTTTTCTCCCTAATGGGAAAAAGGAAATTTTAAGACCCCAGACTTTGCTCCTTCTTGGTCCAACTTTGAGGTTTGGCTGTGAATAGCCTCAAGGGATCTTATAAAAGCCCTAAAACCCCCAAATTCTATGTTTAATATTGCTCTTGCCCTTTGGCAGATTTTACTTTTCATTTATGTTTGATTTCATTTGTGTAACAGTTCTGCTTTAATGAAGGCTGTCTGACTAACCTGTAGTTAAAAGTGAACTGGGACCCACAGCATGCCTATCAGGATGGTGAAAATCCAAGTCACAAGTGCAGCCTGATCCAGGAAGTCTTTGTTCCTGTGGGCCAAAGGCTCTCCTCCCTACCCAGAGACCCAGGGGTCTGTGGGGGTGCGAGTGTGGCAGGAGAGGAACAGGAGAAAGGGGACCCAGTCAGGGCAAGCAACTTGGTCCCGGAAACCTCTTTATCTGCGCGAGACTCTTCTTACACAGAGACACCAAGGTGGCAGGCATCAGCACAACAAGCAGCCCGCTCTGGGAGTCTCAGTCTCCTTGGGAGTGAGACTTTCCTACCTCAGGGATGGGCAAGTCACCTATCCACAGCATGCTCCATGCTCCTTCCACCATCTTCTGCCTCAAGGGCTTGTGGGTAGTTTTTTTTTTTAAGTGAAATATAGTTGATTTACAATGTTATATTAGTTTCAGGTGTACAACATCATGACTTGACACTTATTATACTCCATTTAAAGTTATTATAAAATATTGGTCATATTCCCTGTGCTGTACATTACATTCTTATATCTCATTTATTTCATACGTAGTAGTTTGGCCCTCTTAATCCCTTTCCTCTATCTTGCCTCTCCCCATACCCCTTTCTCCACTGGTAACCACTAGTTTATTCTCTGTACCTATGAGTTTGTTTCTGTTTTGTTATATTGATTAATTTATTTTATTTTATTATATTCCATATATAAATGATACCATGCAGTATTTGTCTTTGTCTGACTTACTTCACTAAGCATCATACCCTCCAGGTCCATCCATGTTCTTGCAAATGGCAAAATTTCATCCTTTTTTATGGCTGAGTATTCCACTGTATTCCATTGTATATATATACCACTTCTTCTTTATCCATTCATCTGTTGATGGACACTCAGGTTGCTTCCATATCTTGGCTATTGTAAATAATGCTGCAATGAACACTGGGGTGCATGTATCTTTTTGAATTAGAGTTTTCGTCTTTTCCAAATATACCCCCAGGAATAGAATTGCTAGATCATATGGTAGTTCTATTTTTAGTTTCTTGAGGAACCTCTGTACTGTTTTCTATAGTGACTGTACCAATTAACATTCCCACCAACAGTGCACAGGGGTTCTCTTTTCTCCTCATCCTCTCCAACACTTGTCTTTTTGATATAGACATTCTGACAGGTGTGAGGAGAGCTCATTGTGGTTTTGATTTGCATTTCCCTGATGATTAGTGATGTTGAGCATCTTTTCATGTGCCTGTTGGCCATCTGTGTGTCTTCCTTGGAAAAGTGTCTATTCTGATCTTCTGCCATTTTTTAGTCAGGTTGGTTGTTTTTTAGATATTGAGTTGTGTGAGAGGTAGGATTTGCTTTTAAATGCTTTCAACAAATGCTCACCTGGGAGGCTGCTCCAGCCCTGACAGTTCTAAGGTTGGTGAAGCAAAGACAGATCTCTGAGCTGATTCCTCAGGGAACCACAAAACAGGCCAAAATGCACAACCACAACTCTGAGAACTATGTCTATATTTCTCCCTCTGACACCAGCAAGCTGAACCAGGAATACAGACTGCCATCCACATAGCCACTGCCTAGCTGGGGAATGGGGATGGTAGGCAGGTAACCAAAAACACCACAGAGATCTCTTACCAAAATTAGAAATCTTTTTTCATTAAGCACTCTCTGGTTGTTCTAAGTTTTTTAAATTAAATTCCAGAGTTCAAAAACAAATTGATACTGATAGTTTTGCCAACTTAATCTTTGCTTGTGGAGGGATAGATTTTTCGATTTCTCTACTCTGCCATCTTCCTGTGACTTCACTCTGATGACATATCAAGTGTTTAACAATAGTTATCAATCACTGGCAGGATTGCTTGGGATTTAAATTTTGTTATCAACTTTTCTGAATTGTCTAAATTTTCTCCAGCAGGGTGTGTCAACCTTGACACTCCTGACATTATGGCTCAGATAGATAATTCCATGTAGGATGTTGTCCTGTGCATTGAGGGGGTTTAGCAGCATCTCTGTTCTCTACACACTAGATGCCTGTAGCACCTCCACCCTCACCAGTTGGGACAACCAAAAATATCTCCAGGAATTGCCAAATGTCTCCTCAGGGACAAAATGTAACTGGTTGAGAACCATTGCTCCTTAGGGAATGAGAGCCTAATATATGTAAAAAGCTAGGTAGGTATAAAGATAGGTAGGTTGAGAGATTGATGGTAGTGTGGTTGGTCGAATAATGATCCACCAAAAGATACTCACATCCTAATCAATGGAACCTCTTAATGTTACCTTATATGGCTAAAAAGGACTTTGTAGATGTGATTAAGTTACAGATCTTGAGGTAAGGAGATTATTCTATATTATCCAGGTAAGCCCTAAATGCAACCACATGTTCTTATAAGAGAGAGGCAGAGACAGATCTGATACAAATACACAGAGAAGGATTATGTGAAGACAGAGGTGGAGATTGGGCTGATAATGGCAATGAGCTAAGGAAGGCCAGCAGCCACTAGAAGCTGGAAGAGGCAAGGAACAGATTCTCCCCTAGAGCCTCCAAAGGGACTACGGGCCTGCCCATACCTTGATTTTGTCCCAGTGGTACTGAATTTATATGTCTGGCCTCTAGGGTTTTGAGAGAATACATTTCTGTTATATTAAGTCACCAAACTTCTGGTAATTTTTTACAGAAACCAAAGGAAATTAAGATAGATGGATGGATAGATAGGTAAGTAGGTAGATAGATACATAGATAGATAGATATAAATACTGATCGGTATGTACAGTTATCATGCTTTTTTACTTGTATAATATAACTTTTTCCCTATGTCATTAAAACTTCTTAGAAACAACAATGTGGAAGCTGCATAAGTTCGTTTTATGGACATATGGGGTCCTCTTGGAAAATGAGATCATTTCAGACTTTTAAAAATAATTGACACTATAATAACCACCTTTGAACATACAACTTTGTGGGTATACATCAGTATTCTTTCAGAATTAATGTCTAAAAGAGGAATTACAGTGTCAAATGGATTTTATATTTATGACTTTAAATATATAGTGTCAAATTTCCATCTGTCAATGTTATGAATTTAAAACTCCATCTAGTAGTACATGAGAGAGTCTGCTTTCTTACAACAGCTTAAAACCTAATTAAACATTTAAAAATCATATTTTTTCAAAATGTAAATAGCTGTATTTTTTTCTGAATATAAGGGTGATTTATATTCATTGAAAACATTCAGAAATAAAGTATGAAGAGGAAAAAAATCTTCCTTCCAGAATTTTCTTTTTCTTTAAGCATATATATATACTGTGTAAACAGGAGCAGTTGGGGAAGAGAAAGAAGACAGCATTAAAGATACACCAGAAGAGTTAAAGAGGAGAGGGTCTTCTATCGAAGAAAGTTTGAGATTTTAGAGGTTAGCCAAATCAATTAGTGATAGAAAAAAATACATATATTGCCCTCATCTAAAGAAATATATATATGGAGAAATTATGTTTATATATATTGTATATAAAAGTATATATTTAATGCAATTATATATATAGTCATAAAGGAGAAATATATATAAAATTTCTCTTTATATACAAAAATATAGAAATATATATAATATATATTTTTATTTAAAAAATAAAATTGTCTTTATATATGTGAAGATAATTTTATAATTTTTATATAAATATATATTTATATATAGAAATATGTATGGAGAAATATACATATAAGGAGAAATATATATTTTCTCTATATATATATTTCTCCTTACATATATATATATAGGAATATATATATATATATAATCTTTAAATGAGAGCAAGGACAAATGGAGGCATCTTAGTAAGTCAAGGATCATAACTAAGGCCCAGACAGATTCCAGAAAGGAGTAAAGGGATAGATATCAGAGAGTAACCTGAAATGATACCCTAGAGGACTACTGGATCCATGAAACTGGTGAAAGTTGCCCTCTAGAGTTAATGGAATGTTATGAGATAAGTTGGGGGGGTTTACTCCTCTAAATGACTAGCACAACCACACGGACTGTAGTGGTCAACATGGTCAGAACAGAATCACCAACTTCCATTCTCCCCGATCTGCTCCTCTACTGAGCAAGTTTTCCCTATTCCAGTAAGTGGTACCATCATCCACCCAGATTCTCTGGCCAAACTCTAGGAGTCATCACTGATTGTTCTTCCCTCATGACCTCACAGCCATTCAAATTTTACCAGCTGAGGGCCCAGATATAGTGGAATAGAGACAAGCTCTGTCTGAATTCTAGATGTACAGAATCTAGAATTGTCGTTTCACAACACCAAATTATGGAGCAGTAACTGATTTAAACACATTCTTTTAATTTATTCTTCATTTTAGTGCATCCTCTGATTCATCAGTATTTAATTTTCCATCTTCCGTTTCATTTTTATTCAATTTCTATTCCATCCTTCAAAACGTTGTATTTTATATTTCAATCCAAATCCCATTCCTTTTTTTCTATTTCATCTATTTAAAAGCCTACAGTGTATATTTCATAGTCCATTTATTTCATGCCACTGCATTGTCAGTTCCATTCTATATTCCTTCCTATTTAATTTCAATTTTGTTCTTTTTCTTTTTTTTTTAAATAAATTTATTTATTTATTTAAATTTTGGCTGTGTTGGGTCTTCGTTGCTGCACGTGGGCTTTCTCTAGTTGTGGCGAGCGGGGGTTACTCTTCGTTATGGTGCACGGGCTTCTCATCGCAGTGGCTTCTCTTGTTGCAGAGCACGGGCTCCAGGTGCGTGGGCTTAGTCGCTCCACGGCATGTGGGATCTTCCCTGACCAGGGCTCGAACCCATGTCCCCTGCATTGGCAGGCAGATTCTTAACCACTGCACCACCAGGGAAGCCCTCGTTCTTTTTCTTTAAAATTGTATTTTATTCTATATTCCATTTCATTCCTTTTCTCATATGACATTATATTTTTTATTCTGTATGCCATTAGATATTTATTTCCATTCTCCTTTCCATTCCATTTTCCCATCATATTCCATTCAGTTTCCATCCTATTCAGTTTTGCTTTCCATACCCTGTTCAGGTCCATATTCTATTCCTCATTTCATTCCAGTTTCCTCTGCAACCAGTCTCCATTTCATCCCCTTCTGTACTACATTTCAAATCCACTTTACATTCCATATTATTTAACACTCCAAATACCATTCCATTCTGTTTTGTGTTGTGTTTCCAGTTGTTCATGAATTCCATTAAACATCCCATTCCATTTTGCCAAAATTGTTATAAAAATGACTTCCAGGAGATCAGCTTGCCAATATTTTTATCAAAGAATTACATATGTGCCTGGTACATATGTGTTGGTACAATTACATATATACCAACAATTTCCACTTCTGGGAATTTATGCATAACAATGGCAAACTTATGAACAAATTTTAGCAAGAAGGATGTGTCTCACAGTGATGTGTTAGAGAGTGAAAAGTTGAAAACAACACAGATGTTGGCAATATAAGAATATTTGGAAATGTAGGTTTCTTCTGTAAATGGAGTATTTTCTAGTTACAAAATGGCCTTGTGTAAATTTATTAATTGACATGGAAAGTGTGTTTTCTAGGTCTGAATCACAAGTTACAAAATAATTTGTATGGATAAATAATTCTACTTTTATAAAACAAGACAAAAACTACATAATACATGAATGGCCGTTCTGCCAACATATAAATTTAGGTGCAAGTTTTCTTACATTTGCTTTTCTTTTTTGGGTACTAAATATGCAACCCTTTTGTGATAATGACTAAAAATAAATGTCCAAACGTTAAACTTGAAGTCTGTGCATCACAACATATTTATATTAACAGAAACTAGACATCGGTGGCCAAGAATGAAGACTAGGTCAGATACATAGCATACACTCATCACTAGATTACTATGTAGCCTATACAAATGTTGATGTATATTTAAGGGCAGTACCACTCTTAATTCCAGGCAACCCTTGCCTTTGCCTGAAGGAGCCAGGTGGGCCGAAGCAGTCTTCCGGGAAAATGTCTAAAACTCCCTCTGGTGCCTGGGAACCACGAGGCAGCAGGGCTGAACATTTCAAGAACAGCGTGGGGCGCCATCCCATTTCTACCCTTTCAGAAAGCCACGCTCCAACTCTTAAACCCACACCAATTCGGCGTGGGGTGATCCAGATGCCAGGAAGAGTTCCAGGACTGTTCCGTCTGGGGTCATCCATGGACCCAGTGTTTTGACCAGTTCCATGAGGACGACCTAGCTAGGGGATTATCTCTTTCTGACTAGTGTATTTCTTTCAAGGGATTTCTTGAGTTTGAGCCACCAGCGTGATGCTGACACGCTGATTTGGGGGCCACTCAAATTGTTTATCTAGAGACCCCACCCTCCTACACACAGTCACACACTTTTAGGGGCTATGTTTAAATACTGAGGAAATTCATATTACTGACCAGTCCAGGGCAGACCCCAAAGCGGTGGGGCACACTCTGCTGTTTGCTGCCAGAAGGATCTGGGTTGGACTCTGGGAAGATGAGAACTGTCATGTGATATCCAGCTCACCAATCAGAAGCGAAGATTCCACCAGGGCCCGCCCATCTTCCTCGTTCTCCTAACCCTGGCTCTACCTGAGCCGGCGTCTGCCGCAGAGTACCTCTGTTTCTGAGAACCTGGCGTTATGGCCGCCCGGTCAGACTAAGAGGAGGAGAGAAGCAGCAGCAGTCTGATTTCATGCAGGGTGAGGCGGCCAGTGGGCCTAAGAACGAGGTCGCCCCTGCCGCTACTGATAACCTTAGGACTGGCAAGGTTCTGATCTACGAGGCTGCACGGGTTCTTGCTCAGACCTCAGAGGCGCGTGGGCCCAGAAAGACCAGAATCAAAAACGTGCACGCTGGAGCGAGGACGCCACGGGACGACCCACAAGGGGCACTGGCTCCATCACGGACGAGCCTGGACCGTGGTTTAGGGGAAAAACGGGCCCAGAAGCAGCTCCACCAGGAAGAGCCTGCCGGGATACGGAATCCTCCAACGTGCTTTCCGTTTCCTAGAGCTTCCAGGACTCAGAGGTCTGAGCTTTTGCTGCCATTTACTCCAAAGTCTCAGCCCAGCAGCAGACTCCTTTCTCAAGGCTTCTGTCTGGAGTCCAGCATCCCGGCCAGGCCCTGGTCTTCCCAGCCGCAACCCCACACCAGGCCCGACCCTCCTGAGCCGCCACACAGGTAAGAACGGTGCTTCGCTGCTGCCCTTTTCCACCCCGGGCCGGCTGGCCTGAGTCCTGCTTCCCCCCTAGATTGACCTGAGGAAGGCTGCTCTTCCCCTGTGCCCTGGTGGTAATGCCATCTGCATTAGTGCCTCCTCCTCCTGCTCTCGTGGCACATTTTCCTTTCATTTTGCTGGGCAGTGCGTTGAGAGCACCTCCTCCTTCAGGTCTCTTGGCTTGAGCCCCTCTCCCTCGTGGGGTTTTCTGTGCTCAGCTGTCCGTCGTACCGTGATGACGATTCGTTTTACCTGAGCTTCAACTCCAAGCCTAGTCCTCCGAGAGTTAGGCCAGTCTTGCTGCCTGAACTTGATGCCCCCGAGCCCTGCCTCTCCAGGAGAGCAGGCACACCCCTACCCTCCCACCTACTGTGCTGTGACCCTCTGTAAGCAACCTTCTAGAAGCAAACGTGGAACAGACAGCCAGCTAGCCAGCCAGCCACTGCAGTGATTGGGCTGCCTGCTCGTGTTCACCTGTGAGGTTTCCAAGAGTTCTAACCAAGATTCAGAGCAATTTAAAAGCCTCTCCTCCCCATGGCTCCAGCAGTCAGCGCTTAATCTGCTGTTAACCCTTGATTAACAGCCCCCTGCTCCCTGAAAATGGCCTGCCTCTGCTCCTGAGCTGGAATTTCCCTTTTCCAAGTTGCCTTTTATAGAACGAAATTTTCTTTAATGGTATCTCATTCTGGCTTTTCCATAACTACAAGTAAAAGTAAACACTTCTTTTGTTCTTGTCTCTGGGCATTTATGTTTCTGTAAAATGCCTATTTATACTCATTATTTGGAAAAAGCATGCATTATGAATAACCCTTTTTCTGGTTCATGTGGAGCAAATACTTCCACTGTTTGGTCTTGTTCTTTAACCTTGAAAATACTCTTTTTTTTTTTTTTTTTAAATTAATTATTTATTTATTTTGGCTGTGCTGGGTCTTCGTTTCTGTGCGAGGGCTCTCTCCAGTTGCGGCGAGCGGGGGCCACTCCTCATCGCGGTGCGCGGGCCTCTCACCATCGCGGCCTCTCCCGTTGCGGAGCACAGGCCCCAGACGCGCAGGCTCAGCAATTGTGGCGCACGGGCCCAGCCGCTCCGCGGCACGCGGGACCCTCCCAGACCAGGGCTCGAACCCGTGGCCCCTGCACTGGCAGGCAGATTCCCAACCACTGCACCACCAGGGAAGCCCCGAAAATACTCTTTTTAAAGTTTTTTTTTTTTTTAATTTTATTTTTGGCTGCGTTGGGTCTTCGTTGCTGCGCGCGGGCTTTCTCTAGTTGCGCGAGGGGGGGCTGCTCGTCGTTGTGGTGCGCGGGCTTCTCATTGCGGTGGCTTCTCTTGTTGTGGAACATGGGCTCTAGGCGCGCGGGCTTCTGTAGTTGTGGTACATGGGCTCAGTAGTTGTGGCTCGTGGGCCCTAGAGCACAGGCTCAGTAGTTGTGGTGCACGGGCTTAGTTGCTCCGCCGCATGTGGGATCTTCCTGGACCAGGGCTCGAACCCACGTCCCCTGCATTGGCAGGCGGATGCTTAACCACTGTGCCACCGGGGAAGTCCCAATACTCTCTTTTAATAACTAAAAGTTTTAAAATTATTATGCAGCTGAATTTGACTGTCTTTTATAGTTCGTGCTTTTTATATTTTAACTAAGAAATCTTTTACTAGTCCCAATGTATATAAGATAGTCTTATTTTTTTCTATATGCTTTAAGTCCTACTTGTCACAGAATTATCTACCTGAAATTTGTTTCCGTGTACAATTTAGTGGAGAGATTCCCATTTTTTTCCTTTTTTCCATATGGATAACCTATTGTCCAGTAGCATTTAAAAATTTCCTTCTTTTTGGGGGCTTCCCTGGTGGCGCAGTTGTTAAGAATCTGCCTGTCAGTGCAGGGGACATGGGTTCGAGCCCTGGTCCAGGAAAATCCCACATGCCACGGAGCAACTAAGCCCATGCACCACAACTACTGAGCCCGCGTGCCTGGAGCCGGTGCTCCACAACAAGAGAAGCCACCACAATGAGAAGCCCGTGCACCACAACGAAGAGTAGCCTCCACTCGCCACGACTAGAGAAAGCCCGTGCGCAGCAATGAAGAACCATCCCAGACAAAATTAAATAAATAAAATAAATACATTTATAATAAATAAATAAATAAAAATTTCCACCTTTTCCCATGATCTACCACCATAGCCCTAAAGTGGAATAGGTTTTAATTTATGCGTGGATGTATGTTTAGACTCTTTTCTGTACAGCTGGGTCATTTGTCTCTATTTGCACTTATACCATGCTGTTATAAAAATCCTCTATGTCGTAGGGCAGATATCTCACATCATTCTTTTTCAGGAGTATTTTCATACTATTCATATTTCATGACCCTTTCCTTTTTCATATACATCCTAATATGTCAAATTGCATGAAATATCCCATTGGGGTTTTGTTTGAAATTGCTTTGAATTTATAGGTTATTTTGCAAAGTCTATATTCTTGTAATGATGAATCTTCTTGTCCATGAAAATAGTGTATATTACCATTTATCTAGCAATTTGTGTGTGTGTGTGTGTGTGTGCGTGTGTTTCATTGACATTTTTATACTTTTCCCACTAGTTTTACTCTGATGTTTCCAGGAGTGGTTTTCTTTGTATCTATCTTGCTTGAGGTCTGTAGGGGTTCTTAATCCTGCAGCTTGATATCTTCAGTCAGTTTTGAAAAATTATAGGCAATTATCTCTTCACAGAAAGAATTTTTTTAATAAATAAAACTTGAAGTGTTGGTTTCATTTTTTAATGTAAATTTTTTTATCGTGGTCTCTAAAGTTGTTAATTTTATGTCATGTTTGGAGGATTAAAAGAAAGTAGCATGCTAGTTCACTCTTTAGAAGGGACAAAGGGTCATCATTTATGGCCTTTATATGAAATGGAGTTATGACCATAAAATTCCCATTTGGACAATTCATACCCTCTTAGCATAGGTAATTTACAACTTGGACGAGAGAACTAGAGTTTAACCCAAGGTGTCTAGAGAAAGGGAGGGGTGATGGAGGTACCCAGCGTCAGGAAGAGGCAGTGCATGATCAAGTGTATGAGAGAGAAGGATAACCCAGATAGGAATAGGGAGGGCTGGGAGGAAGATTCAGAATCAAGAAGGAGGAAACAGCAGAGGTCAGGAGCCTGGGAGGAAGGTCTTGGTTTTTAGAGGAGGAAACAGGAGCTTCTGAAGCCTACAAGATGGGGAGGAAGGGGGCTGGGCAACTATTCAAGGTTAATGACTGACATGCTAAAATGGTCAAATATTAAGTGAAAAAATATGTTAATGGGTAATCTCGTTTAAAAAAATAGTTATGACTGAGTTTGTGAGCAGATATGTGACATGAGCGTGAGTGTGTATGTGTGTGTAGACACTTGTATAGAATTGGATAGGCATATAACATGCTGTGAACAGGATATATATTCAGTTGTTTTTTCACCTTGACCATAGCATAATTTCTGTGATGCGACTAAACTTAGCTGTTTTTCAAAAATTTAAGTTGTGGAAACATGGTAGGAAACCACATTGAAGTGAGTGGAGTGGGAAAAAAAACCCAAACACTAAAATGAACTCCCTCTCCCTCCTTTCCCATATTTCTCCTCTCTCTCTCTCTCTCTCTTTTTTTTTTTTGGCCAGGTTTACATATACTCTGAGTAGATGTTTTTTAAAATTGAAGTATAGTTGATTTACAGTGTTATGTTAGTTTCTACTGTACAGCAAAGTGATTCAGTTATACATAGATATATATTCTTTTTCATATTCTTCTCCATTGTGGCTTATTACAAGATATTGAGTATAGTTTCCTGTGCTATACAGTTGGTCCTTGTTGTTTATCTATTTTATATATAGTTGTTTGTATCTGCCACTCCCAAACTCCTAATTTATCCCCTGCCCTCTTTCCCCTTTGGTAACCATAAGTTTGTTTTTGAAGTCTGTGAGTCTGTTTCTGTTTCGTAAATAAGTTCATTTGTGTTATATTTTAGATTCCACATATAAGTGATATCATATGATATTTGTCTTTCTCTTTCTTACTTACTTCACTTAGTGTGATAATCTCTAGGTTCTCCTCTCTTTTCTTTTACTTTTCTGGTATATGGCCAGTACTGGCATTTGACCTGGTCAAGAAGGGTCATAGTGCTGAGCCCTGTATTAGGCCCTCCTTATCTGCTTTTCATGCCAGAGCTAAAAGTCCACAGGGACAAGGTGATGAGGCTCCTGACACCCTGTTACTTTTGTAGAAAATATATCAGGTACCCTAATTCCCTAAGGATACTTCCAGGGCCAGCAAGGTCCTATTCTCAAAGTCATTCTGAAGGAAAGAAGAGCTGGGCCTATGATATGCTCAATCTTGGGCACAAAAGGTGGCTAGGTGGTCACTGTTTGTGGGAGGAAGGGGTAGACAAAGCTTGGAGGTGTGGGTTGAGGTGCTCTTAGTGTTAGGTGTGCAGCCCTGCATGGTGTAGGACATAATGGCCATGAGAAGAAGGGATCCAGGACATGGGCTGGTGGCCTCCATTTTACTTTTGCCATAGGCACTGCAAAAGTTAGTGGTGGGTGTGTATGTGTCGTTAGCTCTGTAGCCCAGCTCCAGAGAGTTAGAAACACCCAGGGATGTATATCTAGGAAGCTACACTTTATTCCTGGAGGTAGCCATGACCACAAAACACCCCCTCATATACCAGAGGCCGAGGAAAGCTGTACTTCAGGCCTTAGGTCTGGTTCCTTCCTTCAGTGAGCCAGCATTGCAGGCAGAATCAAAGATCCAACCATCCTACTTCATCCTATGGTTTTAATAGGTCTCCTGGACATTTGATCTGCCTGAGTGTGGACACGAATCCAGTGTCCTTAACTCAGGCCCTCCACACCAAAATCTACATAGCCCCAGCTGGCCACAGGCTCTTCTTCCTTCCTTTGACCTTGAGACCTTCCTATTCTCTCTCCTTAAGAAAGGACCAAATACCATCAGAGAGCAGACCTTCACACTGCAGAATCCAGTGGAAACATGTTAGACATCATCTTACTTGACCTTTTGGCAGCATTTAATACAGTTGATCACTCCTTTTCCTTGATACATGTTCTTTCTTGGTCTTTAAAGATTTCCCTCTTCGTGTTCACCTTGTGTTCTCCTGGAACTTCCTCATTTTCCATACTTCTGTGTGTTAGAATTTCCAAGGCTTTAGTGTTTGGTCATGTTTTTCTACACGCATTCACTTCCTAGGGGGTCCTATCTAGACTCGTGTTTTTAAATGTCACTTTAAGTTGATGAATTTCAAATATGTATGTTCATTTTTACTCATTCCCTTGTACTTCCATTCATACAGCTGAGTAATCGGTTTTTCCACTTGAGGTCTAACAGGCATCTCAGACGTCAGTAATAATAGAGTGCTGTCCATTGGCAATGTAATACTAGCCACACAATGTAATTAACAGTTTTCTAGTAGTCAAAATTCTTTGTAAAAAGAAACGTGAAATTAACTTTAATAATATGTTTTTAACTCCATCTATCCCAAATATTATATTTTCCGTGTGGAAGCAATATAAAAATTATTAATGGGCTATTTTTCATTCTTTTGTACTGAATCATTGAAATCTGGTACATATTTTACTCTTACATCATATCTCAAGTCTGACTAGTCTCATTTCAAGTGCTCAATGGCCACATGTGTGGGCAACACAATTTTGCACCTTCTCCTTTCCTTCATCTCTCTTGTCAGTTTCCTGCTGAATTGTTTCCAACCCCAGAGTTTCTGCTAATCATGGAGTCTTGCCCTAGAAGGAAACACTGAGGTATCAGTTTTGAAAGTTCACAGTGGTCTTCTGCTCTAGTACCTTTGGTCCTTCTTGAGGTGTGCTCCTTGCACTTGCCTGCTATGGAAAAGCCAAAACCCTCCCAATTGCAGCCGCTCTTTCCAGTGAGTACCTAGTGACTAGTTTGCTATTCTCTATTATAAAGTTAGTCAGATGCTGTGCCATTGCTTCTTTTTTTTTTTTTTTAACTCACATACAGACACTGATACCATGCAGGTAATGTGTCTCTTGATGGTTTGTCCTCATCCACTTGAATTTTAGGATTTTGGAGGAATGTTTTTGCATTCCCAATGCTGTGAAATCATCAGCTCTATTTAATAACAGAGCATATTCATCACTGCAAAATGAAACCCATACCAATTAAGAAGTTAATCTCATTCCTCCCTCTTCAGGCCCTGGCAACCACTAATCTGATTTCAGTCTCTGTGGATTTGCTTATTCTGGATACTTCATGTAAATGGAATCATACCTTTTGTGTCTAGCTCCTTTCACTTAGCACAACGTTTTCAGGTTCATCCAAGTTGTTGCATGAATCAGTACTCCATTCCTTTTTTTTTTATTTATAAATTTTATTTATTGATTGATTGATTGATTGATTGATTGATTTTTGGCTGTGTTGGGTCTTCGTTTCTGTGCGAGGGCTTTCTCCAGTTGCGGCAAGCGGGGGCCACTCTTCATCGCGGTGCGCGGGCCTCTCACTATCGCGGCCTCTCTTGTTGCGGAGCACAGGCTCCAGACGCGCAGGCTCAGTAATTGTGGCTCACGGGCCTAGTTGCTCCACGGCATGTGGGATCCTCCCAGACCAGGGCACGAACCCGTGTCCCCTGCATTAGCAGGCAGATTCTCAACCACTGCGCCACCAGGGAAGCCCTCCATTCCTTTTTAATGGCTGAATAACATTCCATTGAGTGTCTGTACCACATTTTGTTTATCCATTCATCAGTGGACAGACGTTTGGGTTGTTTGGATATTTGGACCTTTAGGCTATTGTGAATAGTGCTGCTATGAACAGACATGTACGAGTTTTTATTTGAACACCTGTTTTCAGTTCTTTTGGGTATATATCCAGGAGTAAAAATGCTGGATCATATGGTAATTCTATCTTTAACTGCTTCAGGAACCACCAAACTGTTTCCAGAGTGGCTGCACCATTTTACATTATCCCAAGAAATGTTATTAGATTTCTATATTCTCTACATCCACTTTAAACTTTATTATTTTTCTTTTTTTATCTTATAGCCATCCCAGTGGGTGTGAAATGGTGTCTTACTGGGTTTTGATTTGCATTTCCCTAATGACTAAGGACTTTGAGTATTTTTCATGTGCTCATTGGCCATTTGAGTATCTTTTTTTTTTTTTTTTTAATTTATTTATTTATTTATTTATTTATTTATTTTTGGCTGTGTTGGGTCTCGTTTCTGTGCGAGGGCTTTCTCTAGTTGTGGCAAGCGGGGGCCACTCTTCATCGCGGTGCGCGGGCCTCTCACTGTCGTGGCCTCTCTTGTTGCGGAGCACAGGCTCCAGACGCGCAGGCTCGGTAGTTGTGGCACACGGGCTTAGTTGCTCCGCGGCATGTGGGATCTTCCCAGACCAGGGCTCGAACCCGTGTCCCCTGCACCGGCAGGCAGATTCTCAACCACTGCGCCACCAGGGAAGTCCCCATTTGAGTATCTTGTTTGGAGAAATGCCTGTTGAAGTCCTTTGCGAATTTTTAAATTGGGTTTTTGTCATTTTGTTGTCAAGTTATAAGTATTCATTATACAGTCTGGATACAAAAACATTATTAGTATATGATTTGCAAATAATTTCTCCCGTTCTCTGAGTTATCTTTTCAATCTGTTAATAATGTCCCTGATGTACAAAAGTTTTAAATTTTGATGAAGTCCAATTTAATAACTTTTTCTTTTGTTGCTTGTGCTTTGGTTGTCATAACTAAGAAACCATTACCAAATCCAAGGGTCATGAAGATTTACTGTTATATTTTCTTCCAAGTTTTTAAAAAAATTTTTATTGTGTTAAGAACATTTAGGATTGTATATTTAACAGATTAAGTGTACAATAAAATATTATCTATAAAAATAATGTTGTATAAACATAATATTGTACAGCAGATCTCTAGAACTTATTCACCTTGGATAACTACAATTTTATACCTGTTGATAAGAAACTCCTCATTTCCCTGTCCCCACCCCCAGCCCCTGGCAACTACCATTCTCTTCTTTGCTTCTGTGAGTTTGACTATTTTAGATTCCTCATTTAAGTGGAAGCATGCAGTATTTGTCTTTCTGTAACTGGGTTATTTCATTTAGTATAATGTCCTCATAGTTCATCCATGTGTTACATATTGTAGAGTTTTCTTGTTTTTAATGCTGAGTAATATTCCATTGTATGTATGCACCACATTTTTTGTCCATTCATCCATCAATGGACATTTAAGTTATTTCTACAGCTTAGCTATTGTGAATAGTCCTCTAATGAACATTGGAGTGCTAATATCTCTTCTGTTTCCTAATTACAATTCTTTTGGATAAATATCCGAAAGTGGGATTGCTGAATCATATGGTATTTCTATTTTTATGTTTTAGAGGAAACTCCGTACAGTTTTCCATAGAGGCTGCAGCACTTTGCATTCCTACCAACAGTTTGCTCCACATCCTTGACAACATTGACTGTTTTCTTTTTATAACAGCCATCCTAATAAGTGTAAGATAATATCTCATAGTGATGTTGATTTGCTTTTTTCTGACGATTATTGAGATTGAGCATCTTTTCACATACTGTTGGCCATTTGTATCTCTTCTTTGGAGAAATGTCTGTTCAAGCCCATTTTAAGATCAGGTTATTAGTTTTTTTGCTGTAGAGTTGTGAGAGTTCCTTATACATTTTGGAAATTAACCGCTTATCAGATAAATAGTTTGCAAATATTTACTCCCATTCTGTAGGCTGCTTTTTCACTCTACTGATATTTTCCTTTGTTGTACAGAAGCTTTTTAGTTTAATGTAGCCTCACTTACCTATTTTTGCTTTTGTTGACATATCTATGAAATCACTGTCAAGACCAGTGTCATGAAGCTTTTTCCCTATGTTTTCTTCTAGGAATTTACAGTTTCAGATCTTCTTACTCTTAAGTCTTTAATCCTTTTTGAGTTGATCTTTATGGATGGTATAAGATAAGAGTCTAATTTCATTCTAAGGATTTTCTAGTTTTAGTTTTTATATTCAGGTCTTTGATCCATTTAGAGTTAATTTTTTAATGTGGTATGAGCTAAGGATTTAACTTCATTCTTTGACATGTGTCTATCCAGTTGTCCCATTGCCATTTGTTCAAGAGAGTATTCTTTCTCCATTGAATGGTCTTGGTACCCTGGTCAAAAATCACTTAACTGAAGATGAATAGGTTTACTTCTGGACTCTAAATTCAACTCGATTCAATTCAGTTCTGTCCTATCCTATCCTATCTATATATTTATCCTTGTGCCAGTGTCACACTGCTTTTTTTTTACTGCAGCTTTGTAGTGAGTTCTGAAATTGGGAAATGTGAATACTCCAACTTTATTCTTCTTTTTCAAGATTTTTTTGGTTATATGGGATCCCTCACAATTCCATATAAATTTTAGGGCCAGCTTTTCCATTTCTTAAACATGGTCATCGGGATTTTGATAGGGATTACATCAAATCTGTAGATTGCTTTGGGAGTATTGCCTAAGTGTTTTCTTTTTTCTTTTTGATGCTATTGTAAATGGAATTATTTTCTTAATTTCTTTTACTATTGTTCAGTGATGGTATATAAACATACAAGTGATTTTTATGTGTTGACTGTGTATCCTGCAACTTTATTGAGTCTGTTTATTAGGTCTAATCATCTTTTATTTAGATGGGTGGATTCTTTAGGATTTTCTGTATATGAGATCATGTCATCTGCAGATACAAGTAGTCTTATTTCTTTCTTTCCAGTTCAGTTGACTTTTATTTATTTTTCTTGCCTCATTACTCTGGCAAAAACTTATAGTACAGTATTGAATAGAAATAGCGAAAGGGGACATGGTAGTCTTGATCCTGATCTAATGGGGAAAGCTTTCAGTCTTTTGCCATTGAGTATGATGTTAACTGTGGGTTTTTCATAAATGCTCTTTACCATGTTGAGGAAGTTCTTTTCTGTTCCTAGTTTGTTGAGTGTTTTGATTATTTATTTATTTATTTAGTTAGTTAGTTAGTTATTTTTGGCTGTGCCACACAGCTTGTGGGACCTTAGGGATTGAACCCGGGCCACAGCAGTGAAAGCGCTGAATGCTAACCACTGGACCACCAGGGAACTCCCTGTTGAGCGTTTTTAATGATGAAAAGGTGTTAGATTTTGTCAAATTTTTTTCATCAACTAAGATGATCATGTTTGTTTTATTTTCTAATACCTTTCTAATCTGTGATTTTTTTCTTTGACCCATTGGTTATCTAAGAGTATGTTGATTAATTTTCCAGTTTTCCATCTGTTATTGATTTCTAGTTTCATTCCATTGTTATTAAAGATGATACTTTGTATGATTTCAGTCTTTAAAATTTATTGTTTTGGAGTGTAATATATGATCTATTCTGAAGCATTTCCCATGTGTGCTTGAGAAGAATGCATATTCTGCTGTTGTTGGGTGGAGCGGTATATATATTTCTGTTAGTTCTAGTTGATTCATAGTGTTGTTCAGGTTTCCTATTTCCTTATTGACCTTCTGTTTAGTTATTCTATCTGTTATTGAAAGTGGGGTATTGAAGTATCCAAATATTATTATAGAACTGTCTGTTTCTCCCTTTAATTCTGTCCATTTTTGCTTCATATATTTTTGAACTCTTGTTGAGTGCGTATATATTTATAATTGTTATACCTTCTTGATTATTTACCCTTTTATCAATATGTAATATCCTTATTTATTTTTATAGGAACTTTTGTATTAAAGTCTAATTTTTCTGATGATATTAATATAACCACGTCAGTTACAGTTTGCATGGATACTTTTTGCATCCTTTCATGTTCAATCTGTTTGTGCCTTTGGATCTAAAGTGAGTTCCTTATGAACAACATACAGTTTGATCATGATTTTTTATTATACATTTTACCAATATCTGCCTTTTAGTTGGAGTGTTTAATCCATTTACAATTAAAGTAATTACTGATAAGGAAACACTTCTGACATTTTGCTATTTGTTTTATCTGAGTCATCTTTTTTGTTTCTCAATTCCTCCACTCCTTTCTTCTTTTGTGTTTATATGATTTTTTTTTGTAGTACATTGTATTCATCCCCTTCTCATTTCCTTTTCTGTATATATTTTTAGCTATATTCTTAAAAGTTATCCTGGAGATTATAATTGACATCTTAAATTTATAAGAAAATTAGTTTGAATTAATTCCAACTTAGTTTTAATAGTATACAAAAACTCTGCATCTACACAGCGCTGTCCTTCATCCTCTATGTTGTTATGATCAAAAATTCCATATTTATACATTATGTGCCCCTTAATATAGTTACAATTATTATTTTATTCATTGTCTTTTAAGTCATATAGGAAACAAATTAGGAGTTACAAACTAAAAGCACAACAATACTGGCATTTATATTTACCTATGTTATTTCCTTTATTAGTATTCTTTATTTCTTAATATGACTTCAGGTTACTGTGTAGTGTCCTTTCATTTCAGCCTGAAGGAATTCTTTTAGTATTTCTTGTACTGCAGATCTGCTAGTGAGAAATTCCCTCAGCTTATATCTGGGAATGTCTTAATTTCTCCTTCATGTTTTTTTTTATTGTGGTAAAAATATTAAATTTACAACCTTTACCATTTTTAAGTGTACAGTTCAGTAGTATTAAGTATATTTATATTGTTGTGCAACAGATCTCTAGAACATGTTCATCTTGCAAAACTGAAACTCCATACCCACTAAACATTTATTCTTCCTCCTCCCCTTCCACCCATCCTTGATAATGATGATACTACATTGTGTGTCTATAATTTTGATTATTTTATATACTTCATGTGAGTGGAATCATATAGTATTTTTCCTTTTGTGACTGGCTTATTTCACTTAGAATAATGTCCTTGAGATTCATCCATATTGTAACACGTGACAGAATTCCCTTCTTTTTAAAGACTGCATAATATTTCATTGTATAAATATACCATATATTCTTTATCATTGGATTTGTGGCTTGCTTCCAGCTCTTGACTATTGTGAATAATGCTGTGAAAAATATGGTTGTGCAAATATGTCTTTGAGATCCTGCTTTGAATTCTTTTGTATATATACCCAGAAGTAGGATTGCTGGATAATAGGGTAATTCTATTTTTACATTTTTGAGAAATTTCCATAATGTTTTCTATTGTGGCCATACCATTTTACATTCCCACCAACAGTGTTCAAGGGTTCCAATTTCTCCACATCCTTTTCAACACTTATTTTCTGTTCTTTTGATAGAAGCCACCTTGATGTGAGGTAATATCTCATTGTAGTTTTGAGCATCTTTTCATATGCTTGTTGGCCATTTGTATGTCTTCTTTGGAGAATTGTCTATTCAAGTCCTCTGTGCACTATTTTATTAGATTATTTGTTTTTTTTGATATTGAATTGTAGAAGTTTCTTATAAATTCTGGATATTAACCTTTTATCAGATATATGGTTTACAAATACTTTCTCCCATTCTGTAGGTTGCCTTTTCACTCTGTTGATTGTTCCCTTAGTGCACAGAATTTTTCAATTTTGATGTAGTCACATTTCTCTATTTTTACTTTTGTTGCCTGTGCTTTTGGTATCATATTCAAGAAATTACTGCCAAATTCAGTGTTCTGAAACTTTTCTCCTATGTTTTCTTCTAGGTCTCATATTTAGGTCCTTAATCCATTTTGAGTAATTTTTGTATGTGGGGTAAGGTATGGGTCCAACTTTATTCTTTTGCATATAGATATCAAGTTTTCCTAATACCGTTTGTTGAAGAAATTGTCATTTCCCTATTATGTAGTATTGGCACCCTTGTTGAAATAAGTTGGCTATATATGCAAGGGTTTAATTCTGGGTTCTTTCTTCTGTTCCATTCATCTCCATATCTTTCTGTATGCCAGTACCATACTGTTTGATTCCTGTAGTTTTGTAATACATTTTGAAATCACTAAGTTTTGAGGCTTCCAGCTTTGTTTTTATTTTTTCAGGATGATTTTGGATTTTGGGGGACCTTGGAGATTACATACGAATTTTAGGATGGTGTTTTCTATTTCTGTAAAAAAATATTCCATTGGGATTTTGATAGAGATTGCACTGAATTGGTAGATTGCTTTGGCTAGAATGGACATTTTAATGATATTAAGTTTTCTAATGCATGATCATGGGATGTCTTTCCATTTATTTTTATCTTCTTTGATTCCTTTTTAAAATTTTTTTAAATTTATTTTTTATTGAAATATAGTTGATTTACAATATTGTGCTCGTTTCTGGTGTACAGCATAGTGATTCAGATTTTTTTCAGATTATATTCCATTATAGTTTATTACAGGATATTTGGTATAATTCTCTGTGCTGTGTAGTAAATCCTTGTTGCTTATCTATTTTACATATAGTAGTTTGTATCTGTTAATCCCATACTCCTAATTTGTCCCTCTCCCCCTCCCTTTCCCCTTTGGTAACCATAAATTTGTTTTCTATGTCTGTGACTCTGTTTCTGTTTTGTATTCATTTGTATTATTTTTTAAGATTCCACATATAAGTGATATTGTATAGTATTTGTCTTTCTCTGTCTGACTCATTTCACTGAGCATAGTATTCTCTAGGTCCATATAGATTGCTGCAAATAGCAATATTTCATTTTTTATGGCTGAGTAATATTTATACACATATAGACATATCACATCTTCTTAAGCCAGTTGTCTGTTGATGGGTGCTTGGGTTGCTTCCATGTCTTGGCTATTGTAAATAGCGCTGTTATGGACATTGGGGTGCTTGTATCTTTTTGAATTAGAGTTTTTGTTTTTTCTGGATATATACTGAAGAGTGGGCCTGCTGGATTATACAGTAGTTCTATTTTTAGTTCCATTTATCTTCATTCTTTTTTCTCCTCAGACCAGTTAATTTCAATTGCCTTGTCTTCAATTTCATTGAATTTTTTCTCCTGCTTGATAAAATCTGCTTTTGAATCACTCTAGTGAATTTTTCACTTTAGTTATTTTTCTTTTCAGCTTTAGAACTTATATTTCATTCCTTTTAATAATTTCTATCTTGTTATCACTATTATTTGGTGAGACATCATTCTCCTGTTTTCCTTTAGGTCTTTGTCCATAGTTTCTTTAGCTCATTGAGCATATTTAAGAGAGTTAATTTAAGGTCTGTGTCTCGTAAGTTCAGTGTCTTTGCTTCTTCAGGGATAGTTTCTGTTAATTTTATGTCCTGTGAATTACCGTGCTTTCTTTTTTCTTTGCATGACTTGTAGTTGTTTTGTTGATAACTGGACATTTTGAATATTATAATGTAGTATCTATGGAAATCAGATTCTTCCCCCTCCTTAGGGTTTTTGTTGTTGCTTGCTGTAGGTTGTAGTTATTTCTTTGTTTAGTTGCTAACTATATTTTAAAGACTGTACTCTTTTTTGTGTATAGTCTTTGAAATCTCTGTTCCTTTAGCTTGTGGCCAGTAAGTGTTTTGACAGAGATTTCCTTAAACACTTGGAGAAAAAATATACAAACAAACAAGGAAAGAAACATAGGAAAAAGAAAAGAGAAGAAAAAAATACTCTCCTAGTCTTTGCAGGTTGGCTTTTCGAAGGGGCACTCCTTCAATGCTTGGTCAGGCCATTTACAACTCTGCCTTAGCCTTCACTTTCTGCTTGCAGTGACCCTACAGTTCAGCCAGAGGTCAAAGCTTAGTGTCTTCTCACATGTTTTCTGAGTATATCTCCTTCTCTGAGTATGGCATGATTTTTTTAGATTCTCCATTGTATATTGGAGTTTTTCAAAGCCCTTGTTTCCCAAAGTAATTCTTCCCAGCTTTTCCTCCCAGGCTTTCAGCATGCCCCCCTCACCCCTGTTATTTTTTGCCACAGGCTGTTTCTACTGGTTAATTTGTCTTTAAGTATTTTTACAGAATGTACTCCACTTAGCTCCTTTTCTACCCTGAATGAGTTCTAAGTTAGGTGAAACAAAGACAAGCCCCTTCTTTCATTCCTTTGGGGAACTCCAAGACAGGTCACAACAAACCATTCACTTTCTTATGAACAAGGTTGGCTCTGTTCCCTCTGTGACCAGATCCTAATACCTGGAACACAGGTTCTATCTTCAAGACAGCTTCTGCACCAGTGAAGTTTATGGGCCAAGACTGAGTTAAAATGCCACAAAACTCTTTTACTATATTTGTCATCTATTTTTTTTTTTTGATTTAGTGTTTGCTCGGTTGCCATAAACCTTTGACTATTTTCGAGAGATATGACAAAGTTGATTTTTATATTTTGTTTGTTTGTTTGTTTTGGTTTTTTTGGAGGGGAGGTGTTTCTGTGGAGGGATGAACCCTTGGAATTTCCTGTTCTGCCATGTTCACTGACATTACCCTAGACATACCTTTGAGGGCAGGGATCACCGTTCTGCCCACTACAGGGGTTACTTATAGAAATACTGCCTACTTCAGAGAAAGAGGCAAAAACCAAGAACAACGAGACAAAGACAAACTAACAAAAAATTCCCACTCAAAAATTAGTCTGATGACCAAAATTCAGTTGAATGATGAAATCCAATGCTAAGTATGGACTAGGAAATCAGAAAATGATGTAACTCCCAAAGAAAATAATTATAGAAGAGTCTCACAAGAAATTTGATATATGTAAGTTTGGGATATTCAAAGAGGAGATACAGGGATAATTTCCATAAATAAGCACAATAAAATTCACCAGAAATGAAACAAATATAGTAATATATGAGCATAATTAAATACTGTGAAAATGAAAATTTTCATTTAAATAAACCTGTGGTCTGTATCAAGAAGGATAAATGTCTCTTGCTGCCTTGATGTGAGATTCTATAACATTTCTACCCTTTCATTGAAGGGGTGCACTTCACTCTCACCCTATTATCTGTCTAATTACAGGTACAATCAATTCATACTACAGAACCACTTCCAGAGGACTTTGGATTTCACAAGAGAAACCATCAATGGGGACCTTGGGGAAACATCTGATTTCCCAGGTAAGGTTCATTCATTTATACATTCATAATACAAACATTTGTGAAGTATTTACTATACACCAGGCAGTGTTGGAGGTATCATGATTCACAAATATAAGCCTTTTGAGGAGTTTATACTCCAGGTAGCAAATTAGACACTTCCATCATAATGCACATCATAAATTAGAGAAATAAAGTTAAAACCTCAACACAGTGAAAGATCCTTGATGTTTTACTGGAAAACACAATCACCCTTTTCAAATGTTTGTCATCAGCATACACTTGGAGGGGAGGGACTGTTGAACCGAAGTATTTTTATTAAAAAGGCTTTGGAAAAACAGAATAAGTTGAAATTTGAATTACTAACGTTTGCAGTGCTTTTAAACCATATCTACAGTAATTATTCAGACTTACTTCCTATATTTAATTGATTTCCACATTCACCTTCAGGAATTCTACCATGCACTTCTATTTCAAAGGTTTTATTTTGATTAATTTTTTGAATTTTGATGAATTTTTTCAGAGAGAGTGGAATCTTCAGAGTGTGTATATGATTAAAATGATTTCTGTGGCTTTCACACATGACTTGATATCGAATTATTGAGTCACACACAGCTTTTTCCCCTTAACATATTATTTACTGTTCCTTTATATCCTGTTACTCTATGACATTCAGGAGAAGCCTGATTTTGTACCTTTATGGAAAATATTTTCTTTTTTGTTCCTGAAAGTCTGTAGCATTCTTGATCTTTGAAATTCAAAATGTCAGCCATTCATATTCAGATATTGAACAATTTTTGTTAATTTTGTTTTGATCCTGCCAAGACCTTTTCATCTGAAGATTAAGGTTTTTCTTCAGCTCGAGAAAACTTTATTGTCTTCTCTAAATATTGCTTCTGTTACATTCGTTCAGGAATTTTCTTTCAAGCATGCCAATAATCCACATATTAGATCTCCATTCTCTGTATGTAATATATTAATCTGTTTTTCTTAGGCTGCTACTGCACAGCTTTTAGGATAAAAGTATATATTTATACTTTGAATTGTCACGTGTGTGCTATAAAGATAGCCGTGGGTGCATCACTGCTTAGTGAAATTTCTTGCCTTCATTCATGATTTCTTCAATGTTTTTTCAGTGGATAAATGATTTTCACTACTCTTCCAAGTACAGTGAATGCCCTGGTAAAAGCGGGAGCTCCCACAGCATTTAAGGTGGTCAGGAGTCATCTATCCCTCCCTTCTAATGCGCGATCCCAGAAAACTTCGTGCCTGTCAGAAAAAGAGGCAAAGTTTTCCAGTGTTCTTATTTCGTAGAACTGTGGTGGGTGCCAACCAAGTTTCTTTCGATATGAAACTTTAAGTTGCTTCTGATGGAGATGACCGCTCATTAAGCTGCTGTGGGGATTGAATAAGTTAATACAAGTGAAATGCTTGGGACAGAGCCTGATGCCTGATCAGCGCTCTGCATTCCCAGAAACTGGGTTCTCCACCCTGCCCTGATGGCAAACTTGTGGGCAGCAGGTGATGACTGTGAAACCAGGGAAACCAGAGAATGCTTCACTGATGTTATGGCTTGAGCCTGCGGGCTGAGGGCCGAACTGCCTGGGCCTCATCCCCACTAAGTCACTTTCTGGCTGTGTGGCCCTGGGGAGGTTAGTTATTGTGTCTGGGCTCTACATATCCAGAGGTTACACATGGATGTGCTCTGCAAACCCGAGTTCTCATTCTCAAGTTCCTGTGGTCCCACACTCCTAGCCTTGAGAACTCCCTACCCTCTAGTCCACTACCTTGACCCTGCGCGACAGATGAGCTGTGGCTCTTGCAGGCAGCACTAGAAGAAGGCCCTTTTGAACTGTGACCACCTGGGTCATGAACTGCGTGAGTCCTGTAGCGCCCAGATGTCAGGCTCACAGTGAGATGCACGCGTGCAAGCACAGTAGTGGGGCAGGTCTTGTCAGATGCAGGCTTACAGGCATCCGGGCCTGATGGTGGCATGATCACTTAGGGGCCATCTGGTCACTGCAGGGACACAGCAGCAGTATACCCACCTCACCTAAGGCCTTTCAGCATACTTTTAAAAAAAATTAATAAAACGTTATTCTTTTGAACAGTTTGAGGTTTACAGATAAATTGAGCAGAAAGTAGAGTTCCCGTATAACCCCCAACACACTCCCCAGTTTCCCTTATTATTAACATCATGCGTTGATGTGGTACATTTGTTAAAATTGACAAACCAATATCGATACATTATTATTAGCTAAACCCATAGTTTACATTAGGGTTCACTCTTTGTGCGGTAAATTCTGTAGATTTTGACAGATGTATCATGACATGTATCTGCCTTTATATTATCTTACAGAATAGTTTCATTGCCCTAAAAATCCTCAGTGTGCTGCCTCCCCTGCCCCACCCCTGGCTGAAGTTTTTTACCGTCTCCATAGTTTTGTCGTTTCTACAATGTCATATAGTTGGAATCATGCAGTATGTAGCCTTTTCGGATTGTTTTTTCACTTACTAATATATGTTTAAGTTTCCTCCATGTCTTTTCATGGCTTGATAGCTCATTTCCTTTTTCTTAAATTTATTTATTTATTTATTGGCTGCGTTGGGTCTTCGTTGCTGCACGCAGGCTTTCTCTAGTTGCGGAGAGCAGGGGCTACTCTTTGTTGCGGTGCACGGGCTTCTCACTGCGGTGGCTTCTCTTGTTGTGGAGCACGGGCTCTAGGTGCGCAGGCTTCAGTAGTTGTGGCGCGCGGGCTCTAGAGTGTAGGCTCAGTAGTTGTGGCGCACAGGCATAGTTGCTCCGCAGCATGTGGGATCTTCCCAGACCAGGGCTCGAACCCGTGTCCCCTGCACTGGCAGGCAGATTCTTAACCACTGCGCCACCAGGGAAGCCCAATGAATGAGTTTCTTTTGGTCCATGTCCTCACCAGGATTTGGTGTTGTCAGTATTTTGGATTTCAGCTATTTTGATGGGTATGTAATGAAATCTCATTATGATTTTAGTTGGCTTTCCCCTAATGGCTAATGATGGTGAACATCATGTCATGTGCTTATTTGCTGCCATGTCTATATCTTCTTTGGTGAGGGGTCTGCTGACATCTTTTGCCCGTTTTTCAATTGTTTTCTTTTTTTCTTGTTGTTTTCTTGTTGTTGAGTTTTAAGAATTCTTTGTATATTTTGGATACAAGTCCTTCATCAGCTTTGTGTTTTGCAAATGTTTTCTCCCAGTGCGTGGCATGTCTTTTCATTCTTGTAGTAGTGGCTTTTTAAGAACAGCTTTATTGAGGTACAATTGATATTTGAAGAACTGCACATGTGTAATGTGTACAGTTGAATAAGTTTGGATGTATGCAATACCATCACCACAATCAAAATATCAGTAGGAGACATATTCAGCACCTCCCAGAGTTTCCCTGTGTCACTTTTCTTTTGGTGGTAGGAGTCCTCAACATGAGACCTACCCTCTTAACAAGTGCTGAAGTGTGCAGTACTGTTTTAGTGCTATGTGGTAGATATGCTAGATGAATAAGTTCTAGAGATCTGCTTTACAGGGCAGAAGTGTAAAAAAACCTTTTGCTCTTAAATTCTTTATTTTCATATAAAGAAAATATTTCTCTTATAATGAGAAATAAGGCATAACTAAAATGTTAATAGAAGAAAAATGTGTAAGAAGTAGAAAATTAAGAGAAAATTCTTTGCAAATTTCATTTTGCTATCTTACACTTTTCTTTTTTTCTGACTTTGCTTTTGTCTTTGAAGATTGTCAGATTGAGTCATCAAAAGTAACAGTATTTTTCAAGATTTAAAAGGAGAGGACTTTTTTCATTGTGATAAAATATACATAACAGAAAATTTACCATTCTAACAATTTTAAGTGTACAGTGACAAGTGTGTTCGCATTATTGTGCTGTCATTGAAGATTTTAATTTTAATGACATCCACCTTATCAAATTTTTCTTTCATGGATCATCTTTTTGGTGTTTTATCTAAAAAGTCATTGCCAAACCCAAAGTCACCTAGATTTTCTCCTATGTTATCTTCTAGGTGTTTTATAGCTTTCCATTTTACATAGAAAGCTGTGATTCATTTTGAGTTAGTTTTTGTGAAAGGTGTAAGGTATATGTCTGGATTTATGTTGTTCCAGCATCATTTGTTGAAAAGATTATGCTTTCTCTATTTAATTGCCTTTGCACCTTTGTCAGAAATCAATTGACTATATTTGTATGGGTCTATTTCTGAGCTCTCTATTGTGTTCCATTGACCTGTCTATTCTTTTGCTAATACCATAGTGTCTTGACTGACAGTTAATATAATCCACTAAATCAAGAGGCTAAAGAAGAAAAATCATATGATCATATCAGTAGATGCAGAAAAAGCATTTGACAAAATCCCAACACCCATCAATGACAAAAAAATCTCTGAAAACTAATGTTGTCTCAGCTTTAAACATACCCTCTGTGAAAAACTACAACTAACATGACACTTAATGGTGAGAAACTAGTTGCTTCCCCACTAAGATCAAACACAAGGCAAGGGTGTCTGCTTTTACTACTCCTATTCATCATTGTACTGGAAGCTTTATAGTAGGTCTTAAAGTTGGTAATGTCAGTCCAATGACTTTGTTCTCTTTCAATATGGTGTTAGCTATTCTGGGTCTTTTGCTTTTCTGTATAAACTTTAGAATTAGGTTCTGATATCCACAAAATAAATTTCACAAAATAAATAGCAAAGAGGTGGAAGTAACCCACATGTCCATCAATGGATGAATGATTTTTTTAAAATGTGGTATATACATACAGTAGAATACTGTGCAACCTTAAAAAGGAAGGAAATCCTGTCATATAAGCATGAACATTTAGGACATTATTCTAACTGAAGTAAGCCAGTCACAAAAGGACAAATACTGTATGACTCCACTTATATGAGGTATATAAAGTTGCTAAATTCATAGATACTGTAAGTAGAATGGTAGTTATCAGGGGCTAGAGGAGGGGGCAAAAGGGAATTGCTTAATGGGTATAGAGTTTCAGTTCTACAAGATCAAAAGTTTCTGGAGATCTGTTTCACAACAGTGTAAATATATTTAACACTACTGAATTGTACACTTAAAAAAGGTTAAGATGGTAAATTTTATGATAAATTTTTACCACAATAAAAGTAAACTTGCTGGGATTGCATTGAATCTGTAAATCAAATTGGGAAGACCTGGTATCCTGACTGTATCGAGTGTTCCTATTCATGTACACAAAATGGCTTTCCATTTGCTTAGATCTTCTTTGATTAATTTCATCAGAGATTTGTATTTTTCCTCATATAGATCTTGTACACATTTTGTTAAATTTATACCTAAGCATTTATCTTTATTTCATGATAAAATTAATGGCATTGTGTTTTTAATTTCAAATTCCAATTATTTGTTGTTGGTATTTAGGAAAGCAATTGACTTAGATATTAACCTTGCATCCTGAAACCTTACTGTAATCACTTAATAGTTCCAGGAGTTTTTGTTGTTGATTCTTGGGGATTTTCTGCATAGAAAATCATGTCATCTGCAAACAGTCACAGAGTTATCTCTTCCCAAATCTGTTTACATTTATTGTGTTGCATTCTAGCATTAAGAATGCCTTTTCATGTTCTTTTACAGTGTGAGCTATGACTTCCAGTACAATGATGAATAGGAGTAGTAAAAGCAGACACCCTTGCCTTGTGTTTGATCTTAGTGGGGAAGCAACTAGTTTCTCACCATTAAGTGTCATATTAGTTGTAGTTTTTCATAGAGGGTATGTTTAAAGCTGAGACAACATTAGTTTTCAGAGATTTTTTGTCATTGATGGGCGTGGGATTTTGTCAAATGCTTTTTCTGCATCTATTGATATGATCATATGATTTTTCTTCTTTAGCCTCTTGGTTTAGTGGATTATATTAACTGATTTTCAAATATTGAGCCAGCCTTGTATACCAGGGATAAGTTCCACTTGATCATGGTGTATAACTCTTTTTATGCAGTGTTGGATTTGATTTGCCAGTGTTTTGTTGAGGAATTTTGAATCTATGTTCATGAGAGATATTGGTTTCTAGATTTTCCTTTCTTGTAATATCTTTGTCTGCTTTTGTTATTAGGATAATCCTGGCCTCAGAATGAGTTAGGAAGCATTTCCTCTGTTTCTATTTCTGAAAGGGATTTTAGAGAATTGGTATAATTTCTTCCTTAAATGTTTGTTAGGATTCACCAGTGAAACCTTTTGGGCCTAGTGCTTTCTGTTTGGGAAGGTTATTAATTGATTATTATTGATTCATTTTCTTTAATATATATATAGGACTATTCAGAATACATGTTTCTCCTTGTGTGACTTTTGGTGGATTGTGTCTTCCAAGAAATTTGTGCATATCACCTAGGTTATCAAATATGTGGGTATAAAGTTGTTCAAAATATTCTTAATTATCCTTTTAATGCCCATGGGATCAACAATGATGTCCTCTCTTTCATTTTTAATATTAGGAATTTGTGTCTTATTTTTTTTTCTTAGTCAGTCTGACAAGAGGATTATTAATTTTATTGATCTTTTCAAAGAACTAGTTTTTTGTTTAATTGATTTTTTTTCTATTGATTTAGTATTTTAATTTTCATTGATTTCAGCCTAATTTTATTATTTTGGATTTCATTTTGTTTTTTTTGTTTTTTTTTTTTAATTTTTAAATTTTTAAATTTTTTTATTTTTAGCTGTGTTGGGTCTTCGTTTCTGTGAGAGGGCTTTCTCTTGTTGCGGCGAGCGGGGGCCACTCTTCATCGTGGTGCGCGGGCCTCTCACTGTCGCGGCCTCTCTTGTTGTGGAGCACAGGCTCCAGATGCGCAGGCTCAGTAATTGTGGCTCACGGGCCTAGTCGCTCCGTGGCATGTGGGATCTTCCCAGACCAGGGCTCGAACCCGTGTCCCTTGCATTGGCAGGCAGACTCTCAACCACTGCGCCACCAGGGAAGCCCCATTTGTTTTTTTAAAATAAAAGTTTACTAAGATTGAAGTTTACATTATTAATGTTATATCTTTCTTCTTTTCTAATATATGTATTCATTGCTATAAATTTCCCTCTAAGCACTGCATTTGCTACATCACACAAATTTTAGTAAATTATATATATATTTTTTTTCTAAAATTTATTTATTTATTTTTATTTTTGGCTGTGTTGGGTCTTTGTTTCTGTGCGAGGGCTTTCTCTATGTGGTGAGCGGAGGCCACTCTTCATCGCGGTGCGTGGCCCTCTCACTATCGCAGCCTCTCTTGTTGTGGAGCACAGGCTCCAGACGAGCAGGCTCAGTAGTTGTGGCTCACAGGCCTAGTTGTTCCGCGGCATATGGGATCTTCCCAGACCAGGGCTCGAACCCGTGTCCCCTGCATTGGCAGGCAGATTCTCAACCACTGTGCCACCAGAGAAGCCCAGTAAATTATATTTTTATTTTCTTTAAGTTTTCATTTCCCTTAAGAGTTTTTCTTTGACCCATATATAATTTAGAAGTGTGTTGTTTAGTCTCCAAATATTTTGGGTGTGTCTTAGTTCATTCAGGCTACTGTAACTGAATGCCATGGACTGGGTGGCTTATAAACAACAGAAATCTATTTCTCACAGTTCTGGATCAAGGTGCTGGCAGATTCAGTGTCTGGTGAGGGCCTACTAACTGATTCATAGATGGCCATCTTTTCACTGAGTCCTCACATGGTGGAAGGTCTGAGGGAGATCTCTGTGATCTCTTTTACTAGGGCACTAATCTCATTCATGACCTAATCACCCCCAAAGGCCCTGACTCCTAATAACCATCACACTGGGGCTAAGGATTTCAACATATGAATTTTGGAGGAATACAAACATTCCGTCCATAATAGGGGGTTTCCAGCTATCTTTCTGTTATTGATTTCTAGCCTAATTCCACTGTGGTCTGACACCATACTTTGTGTGGTTTCTAGTATTTTAAACATGTTCAGGTGTGTTTTATTCACTCGAATGTGGTATATCTTGGTGACTGTTCTATGTGAGATTGAGAGGAATGTATAAAGGCATACCTCATTTTATTGTACTTTGCTTTATTGTACTTCCCATATATTGTGTTTTTTTAGAAACTGAAGGTGTGTTGCAATCCTGCGTCAAGCAAGTCTATTGGTGCCATTTTTCCAACAGCATTTGCTCACTTCATGTCAGTGTCACATCTTGGTATTCTCACAAGATTTCAAATATTTTTGTTATTATTATATTTGTTATGGTGATCTGTGATCTTTGATGTTACTATTGCAAAAAGATTATGACTTGCTGAAGGCTCAGGTAATGGTTAGCATCTTTTGTCAATAAAGCATTTTAAAATTAAGGTATGTACAATTATTTTTTAGACATAATGTTATTGCACACTTAATAGATTACAGTATAGTGTAAACATAACTTTTATATGCACCAGGAAACCAGAAAATTAATGTGACTTACTTTCTTGTGATATTTGCTTTATTTTGGTGGTCTGGTTCCAAACCCACAATATCTCCAAGGTATGCCTGTAATCTGCTGTTGGGGGATGAAGTATTGTATAAAGGTCAGTTAGATCCAGTGTACTGATGGAGTTGTTCAGTTCAAGTATGTCCTTACTATTTGTCTACCTGCTGGATCTGTCCATTTTTGATAGATGGGTGTTGAAGTCTCCAAATTTAATTGTGGATTCACTCATTTCTCCTTGCAATTCTGTCATTTTTTTGCTTCATGTTTCTTGATGCTCTGTTGTTAGGCATACACACATTAAAGGTATTCGTGTATTTTTGTAGAATTGAGTCCTTTATCAATATATAATGCCCCTTTTTATCCCTCAGAGTAATATTCCTTACTCTGCAAAGACTAGCAAAGTAATATTCTTTTTTTGCCCTCTCTTTTTTTGTCATTAGACTTTTAAAGAAAATTTTGTCAAATTACTAGACCACTAAGCTAAGGGAACAGGGGCTTTAGTGAACACAAATAAATAAAATTACAATCTTTGCAAAAACAGTTTAGAGAAGTCAGTAGACAAATAAACAACTATAATCCACAAAAGCAGTAACAAATCTTGGTGAGAAGGGAGAATATTATTTTAAAAGTCACCACATTATAATATTCAAAATGTCCAATTTTCAACAACAGAATATTAGTTTAAAAGTCACATTATAATATTCAAAATGTCCAATTTTCAACAACAGCAACAACAAAAATGAGGCATCCAAAGAAACAAGAAAGCATGGTTCATTCACATAAGAAAAGAAATTAACAGAAAATTTTCTATCTCTGAGGAAGCCCAGAGGTTGGAATTCATAGGAAAATATTTTAAATTAAATGTGCTGAATATGTTCAAAGTGCTAAAGAATATGATGGAAAAAGAAGTAAAGGAGACCAGAATAACAGTGGCACTGGTGTAACAATGGATCATATCAATAAAAGGATAGAAATCATAAACAGGAATCAAATGGAATTTTGGAGTTGAAAAGTACAACTGAAATGAAAAATTCACTAGAGAGTTCCAGCTGTAGATTTGATGAAGCAAAGAAAGAATCAGCAGACTTGAAGATAAGTTGGTTGGAATTATTGAGTCTGATGAACAGAAAGAAAAAAGAGTGAAAAAAAAATGAATAGAGCCTAAGAGACCTGTGAGATACCAACAAGTGTACCAACATATACATATCCGGAGTCCCAGCAGAGAGGAGATACAGCAAGGGACAAAAATAATATTTGAAGAAATAATGGCAGAAAACTTACTAAATTTGTTGAAAGGCATGGGTCTACACATCCAGAAGGTGAACAAATTACAAATAGTATAAACTCAAAGAGATCCCCATTGAGACACATTATAATCAAATTGTTGAAAACCGAAGACAAAGAGAAGACAAAGAGAGAATTTTGAAACATCAATAGAACAGGTAAAGAATTACTGGTTGACATTTTATTTTCTTTCAGCATTTGAAATATGTCATCACACTGCCCCCTGGCATCCATGGTTTCTGATGAGAAATTGGCTGTTAATTTTATTGAGGATCCCTTGTAAGTGATATAAAATTAGTTAAAAATAATATAAGAAAATTCCCCCAAGTAACTACAGTAGTCTCCCCTTATCCATGGTAGATACATTCCAAGACCCCCAGTGGATGCCTGAAAGCAGAGATAGTACTGAACCCTATGTTTTTTCCTATTCATACATACCTATGATAAAGTTTAACTTATAAATTAGGCACAGTAAGAGATTAACTATAATAACTAAAAATAAAAAAGAACAGTTGTAACAGTATACTATAAGTTACTTGAATGTGGTCTTCTTCTTTCAAAATATCTTATTGTGCTCTTCTTAGCCTTCTTGTGATGTTGTGAGATGATAAAATGCCTACATGATGAGTTGAAGGGAGGTGAATGTTGTAGGTATTGTGATGTAGCATTAGGCTACTATTTACCTTTGACAATATGTCAGAAGGAGGATCATCTGCCTCAGGTGACTCTGGATCATTGAGTCATGACTGTGTTGATGGCTGGGGATCCTGGGTGGGATGGAGTGGGATGGTGCGAGATTTCATCACACTACTCAGAACAGCATGCAATTTAAAACTTATGAGTTGTTTATTTCTGGAATTTTCCAAATAATATTTTCAAACCATGGTTGATTGCTGGTAAATGAAACCTCAGAAAGCAAAACTCCAGGTATGGGGGGACTACTCTATATAACTTTCTAGAATGATAGATCCTAGTAAATACTAAATGCACTGAATGGGGAAAATTAAAGCAAAGCATTACCGCTGTCCCACCACCAACCACAACAGCAGCTATTTTGGGCACTTTATCCAGTCACTGTTTTTTTTTGTTTTTTGTTTTTTTAATGGTGAGTTCTTGTATTTGCATATTAAAAGAGGGACTGTTCTTTTTTTAATTTTAATTTTTTATTTTATATTGGAGTATAGTTTATTTACAATGTTGTGTTAGTTTCAGGTATACAGCAAAGTGATTTAGTTATACGTATTCATATATCTATTCTTTTTCAGATTCTTTTCCCTTATAGGTTGTTACAGAATACTGAATATAGTTCCCTGTGCTATATAGTAGGTCCTTGTTGATTTTTTTTATATATAATAGTGTGTATATGTTAATCCCAACCTTCTAATTTATCCCTCCCCCCACCTTTTCCCTTTGGTTACCATAAAGCAAAACATCACCACTGTTCCACCACCACCACAAACAACAGCTGTTTGGGGCAGTTTATCCAGTTATTCTTTTAGGACCCGATTTCCAGTATAGATTCACCACGCCACATGACACAATTGGGTGAGAGGTACTTGGCCTCTTTGCCCTACCCCAGCCCCATTTGCATGGACTCAGTCAACAGAGAAGGGGGAATCAGTGAATGGTCATTGATGATATTATAAAGAATGATATTAATACTGGAGATGTTAGCAAGGAGATGTTTTTAAGCTGTAACATACATTTGTTCATTCAGCAGTTGCCTGCTTCGCTGCTCATGTGGTCCAGTTTGGGCCCTTTGGCACCCTGTTAAGAGTGTCACCTTCATGTCCTCCAGTAGCAACAAGGCAGGTGTAGGACCCACTGATAGGTTAGGAGGCACAAGTAGGTTATTCCTATCCTCTTCATTTCTACTGTTAGCATAGGCCTCTTGCTATTTTTGCCAGAGTTCTCTGAATAATTTTGCTCTATTTAGCCACGGTGAAAAACCTCCTGACTGATTTTTTAAATGTACTGTTCAAATTAGGATTGAATAAAAGGCAAAGTACATCTTTGCCAAAAATCGCAACAGATAAATAATAGATTAGGGATGACGTTTATAAAGTCTGTGTCATATGTTTGAATCTTCACCTATTCCAGCGTAGTTTCCATTTTGCACATCCCATAGCTCTATCTTCTGTGGCAAAGCAAACCGATAGAAGGTAATAAACTAGTAAAATATGTACTTTTAAAAAACTTACAATATTAAATGTGTTGTGCAGACATTAAGACTGTAGAAATTTTGCTTAAAATTAGGACAGACTTCCAAAATTTGTGTGCTTTCATTTCTTGGAGCCATTTTACTAATAGAGTAGAGTGTGTCTCTAGGGCCAGTGGTACTTTCTCAGAACTCATTAGCCAAAGAAGAATGTTTTTCACTTACAGCCCTAGGGAATCCTGGCTGTGTTCTGTGACACTTTAAGTGATGTACATTATTGTCCTGTCACCTTGGGTGTCTATTGCAAAGTTCCTTAATCTTCATCTGGTCAATTTTTGAAGAAAAAAATGTGTTACTCGGGCACTTTGGCTGAGAAATGGAGACGTTAGACCAGGCAGAAACAGTGTGTTTGAAATATTGTTTTCTTTGGTCAGAAATTTTAAATGCCAATTCCAGAAACAAAATGAAGTAAACTCAAAGAAAATTAAACCATACTGCTCATGATGCAACTTGGGGCATTTTGCGCCAGTGATCATGTGATTTGGCATAGTTTTACGATTTCAACAGGATTGATCCTGCCATGCTGCAGCTTTCAAAAACCACAGAAAACCCTTTATTTCCTTTTATAATTGTAGCAGACTGAGACCTAAGATATGCAGTAGGGATATTTAAGCTCTAGTTTTACCCAGAGGTGAGTCTCCTGCTCTGTTTTCTTCCTGCCTTCATAGCCTGACTGGTTTGCTACTGTTTACTTTTAATTATTTTACAAACCTCAAGGTACGTTTTGTTTATTAGCAACAGATTCCAATTTATATTGTGTACCCCGCAGGCCAGCAGTGCAGTGCAAACCGGTACAAAGGCCTGTAACTCATTCCACCTGTTACAGTGCTCATGTCCTGCATGGCCGTGTCTAGAGTCCTTTAGCAAAAACACAACTCATCTACACTGTCCACTAACACAAGTCGGCCAGCCTCTTCTCTCTGCTGCCGTATCAGCCCCAAGGGCAGGTGACTTCTAATTAAGTTGAAGACTCCCTCTCAGCATGAGCCTCTGAATCCTCAAGTCAATAAACTTGGGGCATGAAATAGATGTTGTTGACCAAAAATCTGACCTGGAAGACGCGGCAGCTATATTGATCCCAAGAACTTGAGTAAGCAATTCTTACTGGTGTGTGGCTGTAAGACAGAGAATAAATATTAATTGTTTTTCTAAAGTTTTCTTTTGAAACAAAGACATTGGAATGAGGGGGGGGTGTCAGCTTACTATGCTATTCATTGATCTGCATAATGAATAACTGTCAAATATAGGTAGTTTAAATGGCTTTTGGGTAATTAAATTGAATATTTTGCCCAATCAACTTCACTGAGGGATAGTACAGAGCTCTGATTTGGTCTTGAAATTATTCTTCGGCTGTTTATGGTGATTAAATCTGGTATTACATTTCCCTGTAACTATCTCTTACCCAATTCTAGATTACATTTGAACCATTAGTCATCTCCACAGATTTAAGTGACCCATTTTTACATTGCAAGTGCGAACACTTTGATATGGTTTTATGGCTCTACCCTCTGGCCCGATGAAGAGCTGCAAGGCAATGGCAAATAATTAAATTGTCTCTGAACACAGAAATTCACAAGTCCTGAAAGCAGAATGCAGTCTTTGTGCAATTCCTGGTAAATGCAGAGTTAGAAGGCCCAAACTCCTTGACCTTAAGGCACATTCTGTGGCCTTGTGGCTCCAGCTAAATGCATAGTGCCCGTTTCTAAAGTACAACCTGAGAGTACCCCCCTCCCCCAAACTTTCTAATCACCCAAGCATCAAGCACTGCAGAGTGGGCCAAATTCTGTTCTACCTTCGTAGGTGTCAGCACCAAAGAGACATTTGACACCCTTCCCCAGACCCCTGCAATCACCGCAGAGAATTTGGCTGTCGTCTCCATATTTATGTAGAAAACCCATGGAGACCTACAAATTAGGGGTGGAAAAATGCACTGAGTGGAGCCTTCCTTCCTGTATTTTTACCTGAGTCAGGACAGTGGACGTGATTGAGGCAAATCACACACATTCAGAATGTTCTCTGGATTTTTTAGTTTCACTGTTTACTGTCAGTCGAGAGGTGTGGCTTAACTCAAACCCTGTCCAATGAAAAAGAACATGAAGTTTTAACAATTACAAATCAAAGTAAGAGTGAGTGATTAGCTTAAAATGGTCTAAAGAGAGTGACAGATGAAAGTATATAAAAATGGATTTATGGCCTCAAGTTCTCATGGTTGTAGCTCTTCAGGGATTTCTCTTCAATTCAGTTAGTAGCACCAAAGCCCTTTTTTGAGTACAAGCCAGACGCCATCCTTGTCACTTCCTTACTAGTTGACAAGTTCCCTTTAACCATAATGTCTGTGCTTGTGACATTTCCCAATGATTTCCGATTAAAGCCGCCTGACACCTGTGTGTTTGCTTTAACTATTGGGTGTCTTTAGAACTGCGCTGCATTTGCTCTCAGCCTGGTTGCTGGCCCACTTCTAATGCAAAGCGAGGTCGCTGGCTGTCTGCAAACCATGAATATAAAGGTGGAGGAGGTGGGTTGAAGAAGCTAAGAAGAGAGAGATGAAGTAGCTTTCAGGAAAAGAAAAGCTGGGATCCTGCTTCCCAGAAGTCTTGTGTCGATTAATGCTGGCCCTGAGTTTCTGGAAGCCAATTTACAGCATATGATCAAGTGTGATTTCTCCCGATTACCTCAGAAGTAATTAGGGAGTACCTCCCCACCCAAGACCTCTACCTAATTAAAGAAGTATCTGGTAAGGAGGTATTTGCATATGTTCAAGTCATATTATGTCACGAGGACATTTGAGCTGATGAAAACTGACATTTACTATAAAGTAAAAATGCATTGCATTGAAACCAGGAGTCATGAGAAACCCAGAGCTGCGAGTTTGGGAACCTATTTTAATTGATGAGACACAGCGGCTGTGCCTCGTGAAGCAAATGAGAGCATGAAGCAGGAGGAAAGTAAATATGCAGAGGTCAGACCATCACCGCGGAGGCAGAGCTGCAGACACCACGTTTGGTGCAGGTCCCCTGACTGCCGTCTCCAGCTTTTCTCTTCTCTCTTCCCTCGGGATTTATGAAGCAGGATTTAGGGGAGAAGCTTCTATCACTTGCTCTCTCTCACTCTTGCTCTTTGCTCCGTTTTACCTTTGCTGTGCCATTTCTATTTATTAGAGAATTACCACCAAGTGCTCCCAGTGACAATGGTTTTTGGACAGCAGAGAGGCCCAGAGAAAGAAGCCATTTTGCAGTTGATTCCCGGGAACGTGCTTCACGTAACTGTGTTTGCCTTCCAATAACTACAAAGAGTAGCTGTTACAATTACAGCAATAACTGCTGCTCACTCTATGCCAAGCATTGTCCTGCGTCCTTCACATGAATTCATTCATCTGATCCTTACAAAAGTCCTCTGAAGTAGGTGCTCTTTTTATCTCCATATTAATAGTTAGGAAACAGGGCCTAAGAGTGACGGAATAACTTGTTCTAAATCAGCCAGTTTGTAAATTGAAGTCAGAATTTGAAATTAACCAACGTAACTCCAGAGTCTGAGCTCTAAACAGTGCACTTTTGTTGGTAGTTGCTATTTCTCCAATATGTTGTTCTCACACACGTATCTTAAATCGATACCATTATATGTGTTTCTTTGGTGGTGTTGACTTAAAAGTGTCACTAGTCAATAAATAAAAGCAACTATAAATTGCTCTAGGATGAAGATGGGTACAGTGAGTACATTTTTTTTTTAATATTTATTTATTTGGCTGCACTGGGTCTTAGTTGCGGCATGTGGGATCTTTAGTTGCAGCATGTGGGATCTTTAGTTATGGCACATGAGATCATTAGTTGAGGGATCTTTAGTTGCAGCATACGAACTCTTAGTTGTGGCATGTGGGGTCTAGTTCCCTGACCAGGGATCGAACCCAGGCCCTCTGCATTGGGAGTGTGGAGTCTTAGCCACTGGACCACCAGGGAAGTCCCTACAGTGAGTGCATTTAAATCAAACAGCACAAAGAACCTTTTCCTACTGTTTTCTCTACCTTTATTGGTCATACTTACACTGTTTTTAAGTGTTCCCATTTAGAGCTCCACTTGCATCTTTTTCTTTAACCCACTCTTTTTCCATTGTCAACTTTCTCTTTGGATTCTAACCATCTGTATGTCACAGTAGTGTCCAGAACACGTTCATGAAAGATATGCTTGCCTGCAGTGCTGATTAGAGGTATACAGCCTGTCTGAACTGGGGAAGAGCAGTCAGCCGGGGAAGCACCTACCATTTGCTGCTTCCTCTGGGTCTTCAGATGCATGTCCCAGCAGTCACCCATCTTCCTCTGTTATGTTTGCACACATAAACATACACATTTTCTCCAGATGTCTCAAGCTAATTTGCATCATGACTCTTCCAAGCTGTCTCTTCCACATTAAAGTTAACTGGAGCAAAGGGTTCTATAAGAATCCTTCCCTTGTGTGATGCCTGGCAAACCGAAGAATGTTAACAAACCTTGGACAAACACAGTAGTACCTAGTGGCATACATGGGTCAAGCTTTTGGTAGTTTTAAAAATATTCAATCTTAAGTCAAAGACGAATGTCCAGTTTCTTACTAATCTTCACTGTGAATATATGAATAAAATATAAGAATTCACCTTTTCTTAAAAAATATACTTTTAAAATCAATTTTAGGTTCATAGCAAAACTGAGCAGAAGGTATAGGGTTTTCCCATATACGTAGATTTCCACAGATGCAGAGCCTCCCCATTGTCAGCATGCCCGAGCAGAGTGGTACATTTGTTATAATTGATGAACCTACAGTGACACATCATCATCCAGGGTCCATAGTTTACATTAGGGTTCACTCCTGGTGTTGTGCATTCTATAGGTTTGGACAAATGAATTATGAATCCACCATTATAGTATCATGAAGAGTAGTTTCATGGCCCTAAAAACCCTCAGTGCTCTGCCTATTCAATATTTTCTCCCTCCTAAACCCTGGCAGCCACTGATCATTGTACTTGTCTCCATAGTTGTGCCTTTTCTAGATGTCATATAGTTGGAATCATGCAGTATGTAGCCTCTTCAGAGTGACTTCTTTCACTTAGTAATTTGCACCTAAGGTTCTTCCCTGTCTTCCTGGCTTGATAACGTATTTCTTTTTAGTGCTGAATCATATTCCATTATCTGTATGCAGCACAATTTATCCATTGCTGAAGGACATCTTGGTTGTTTCCAAGTTTTGGTAATTATGAATAAAACTATTATAACCATCCATGTGCAGGTTTTTGTGTGGACAAGATTTTCAACTCCTTTGGGTAAATGCTAAGGAGTGTGATTGCTAGATCATATGGTAAGAATATGTTTAGTTTTGTAAGAAACTGCCAAACTGTCGTCCAAAGTGATTGTACCATTTTGCATTCCCATCAGCAATGAATGAGAGTTCCTGTTGCTCCATATCCTCATAAGCATATGGTGTTGTCAGTATTGAGGATTTTGACCATTCTAATAGGTGTTTAGTGATATCTTGTTGTTTTAATTTGCGTTTTCCAGATGACACATGATGAGGAACATCTTTTCATATACTTATTTTCCAGTTGTATATCTTCTTTGTTATGTCTTATGGTCTTTGGCTGAAGTTTTAGTCAGTTGGTTTGTTTTCTTATTGTTGGTGTTTAAGTGTTCTTTGTCTGTTTTGGGTAGCAGTCCTTTATTAGAAGTGTCTTTTGCAAATATTTTCTCTCACTCTGTGGCTTGTCTTTTCATTCTCTTGATAGTGTCTTTCACAGAGCAAACTTTTTAAGTTTAATGAAGTCCAGCTTATCTGTACTTTATTCCATGGGTTATGCCTTTGATGTTGTAACTAAAAAGTCATTGCCATATTCAAGGTCATCTAGATTTTCTCCTACGTTACCTTCTAGGAGTTTTATAGTTTTGGATTTTACTTTTAGGTCTATGATTTATTTTGAGTTAATTTTTTGAAGCATTTAAGCTCTGTCTCTAGAGTCATTTTTCACATGTGGATGTCGAATCATTCCAGAACCATTTGCTGAAAAGACTTTTTGTTACATTGTATTGCCTTTGCTCATTTGTCAAATGTCAGTTGACTGTATTTGTGTGGGTCTGTTTCTGGGCTCACAATTCTGTTCCATTGATCTATTTATCTGTTCTTTCACAAATACAACACTGTCTTGATTACTGTGACTTTACAGTAAGTCTTGAAGTCAGATGGTGTCAGTCCATCGACTTTGTTCTTCTCTTTCAATATTGCGTTGGATATTCTAGGTCTTTTTCTTATACATGTATACTTTAGAATCAGTTTGTGTATATCCACCGAATAACTTATGATCTTGATTGGGATTGCATTGAATTTATACATCAAGTTGGAAAGAAGTGACATCTTGTGTCTTCTTATCTATAAACATGGAATATTTCTCCATTTATTAGCTCTTCTTTGATCTCATTCATCAGAGCTTTATGTTTTTCTCTATATAGATCTAGTACATATTATGTTAGATTTATACCTAAGTATTTCATTTTTGGGGTCCTAATATGTTATTTTTAATTTCAAATTCTACTTGTTAATTACTAGTATATAGGAAAGCAATAGACTTTGGTATATTAACCTTGTCCTGCAACCTTGGTATAATTGCTAATTGGCCCCAGGATTTTTTTTTTGCCAATTCTTTGATATTTTCTACATAGACAATCATGTTATCTGCAAGCAGAGACATTATTATTTCTTCTTTCCCAATCTGTGTATATTTTATGTCCATTCCTTGTTTTAATGCAGGACGTAGGACTTCCAGTACAATGCTGAAAAACAGTGATGAGAGGGGACATCCTTGCCTTGTTCCTGATCTTAGTGGGAAAGCTTTAAGTTTCTCATCATAAGTATGTTAGCTGTAGGTGTTTTGTAGATATTCTTTATCAAAGTGAGGAAATTATCCTCTATTCCTAGTTTGAGAGTTTTTATCATGAATGGGTGTTGGATTTTGTCACATGCTTTCTCTGTATCTATTGACATGGTCATGTGATTTTTCTTCTTTAACCTGTTGATGTGACAGATTACATTAATTGCTTTTCTAATGGTGAACCAGCCTTGCTTTTCTGGGATAAATCCTATTTGGTTGTGATGTATAATTCTATCTGTATATTGCTCATTTTTCTAATATTTTGTTGAGGAATTTTTGCATTGATATTCATGGGAGACACTGGTCTGTAGTTTTTTGTTTGTTTTTAATAATATCTTCATCTGGTTTTGGTATTAGGTTAATACTTCACTACAGAATAATTTAGGAAGTATTCCTTCTGCTTCTGTCTTCTGAAAGAGATGATAGAGAATTGGTATAATTTTTTTCCTAAATGTTTGGTAGAATTCACCAATGAACCCATGTGGATCTAGAACTTTCTGTTTTGAAAGGTTATTAAATACTGATTCAATTTCTTTAATTGATAAAAGCATTCAGATTGTTTCTTTTTGTGCGAGTTCTAGCAAATTGTGTCTTTCAAGGAATTGGTCTCTTTCATCTAGGATATCAAATGTGTGAGCATAGAGTTGTTTGTAATATTCCTATATTATCCTTTTAATGTCCATGGGATTAATAGTGATGACTTCTTTCATTTCTGGTATTTGTGTTCTCCCTCTCCCTTTTTAAGTTAGACTGGCTATAGGCGTATTAATTTTATTGATCATTTCAAGGAACTAGCTTTTGATTTCATTTGTTATCTCTGTTGATTTCATGTTTTCAGTTTCATTGGTTTCTGCTCTTATTTTTCTTATTTCTTTTCTTCTGCTTAATTTAGATTTAATTTGCTCTTCTTTTTCTAGTTTCCTAGGGTAGAAACTTAGATTACTGATTTTTCATTTCTTCCTTTCTGATATATGCATTCAATGCTGTAAACTTCCCCCTAAGCACTGCTTTCACTGCATCCCACACATTTGGATAAGTTGTATTTTCTTTTTCATTTAGTTCAGAATATTTTCTAGTTTCTCTTGAGATTTCTTCTTTGACTCATGTGTTATTTAGAAGTGTTTTGTTTAATCTCCATATATTTGGGGTTTTCCACTTATCTTTCTTTTATTGATTCTAGTTTAATTTTATTGTGATTTGAGAGCAGGCATTGTGTGCTTTCTATTTTTTTAAATTTGTTATGGTGTTTTTTTTGTGGCCCAGAATGTGGTCTGTTTTGGTGAATATTTCTTATGAGTTTGAGAAGGTGAATTCTGCTGTTGTTGGATGAAGTAATCTGTAGATGTCCATTATGTCCATTTGACTGATGGTGTTTGTTGAGTTCAAGTATGTCCTTACTGCTTTTCTGCCTGCTGGATCTGTCCATTTCTGGTGGAGGGGTATTGAGGTCTCCAATTATAATAATAGATTCATCTTTTTCTCCTTGCACTTCTATCAGTTTTTGCTTTCTGTATTTTGATGCTCTGTTGTTAGGGCATACACATTAAGGATTGTTATGTCTTCTTGGAGAATTGACCCCTTAATCATTATCAGTGCCCTTCTTTATCCCTGATAACTTATTTTGATCTAAAGTCTGCTCTTTCTGAAATTAATATAGCTATTCCCACTTTGTTTTGATTAGTATTTGCATGGTGTATCTTTCTCCATCAATTTTTCTGCCCAGCTTTATTAAGATATGATTAAAAAATAAAAACATAAAAATTGTGTATATTTAAGGTATATGGAGTGACATCAACAAGATGATGAAATAGGAGATGCTCCATTCATGTTTTCCCACAGCAACAATAATTTGCCCGCCATCTGTGGACAAAAGTGTCTTTTCAAGAACTTTGGGATCCAGATAGTTGTTTGTGAAAACTTTGTGGAACCCAAGACCAAAGAGGGTCATTCTGAGAAGGTAGGCCCACACCCAGGTGGCAGGCTTGCTGACTGTGGTCCTGGTTACAAACCTGGAGACAGTCCTGTCCCGCTGTGGACTTGGTTATAGCCCTGTTTGGCCTTGGTCCTGCCGCCAGCACAGTCAGCTAAGGGACCCAGGAGGAGTCATGCCTGCCTGTTCCTCAGGTAGCAGGCCCATAGGGGATGCTGAGGGGGCCTAGGACTGGGTCACAGCTGCTTTAGAGTCCACAGCCGGTACCAAGTCTTGTTTCTTGATCTATTCTGACATCTCTGTCTTTTACTTGGTACATTTAGATATTGATGTTCAAAGAGGTTATTGATATAGTTGGAGTACTACCTACCTTATTTGCTACTATTTCCTATTTTTGCCTTCGACTCTTTTTTTGCCTTTGGTGGTTTTAATTGAGCATTTTATGTGATTCTAGTTTCTCTCCTCTGTTAGCATATCAGTTATATTTCTTCTTTTACTTTTTTTAGTGGAGTCCCTAGAGTTAGAAGTATACATTTACAAGTAATTCACATCCACTTGCAAATAATATTATACCACTTCTTGGGTGGTGTGAGTACCTTATAAAAACACAATAATCCTAATTCCTCCCTCCCATCTTCAGCACCATTGCTGTCTGTTCATTTCACTTATATACATACATACTCAAACACATTGTTGCTCTTGTTATTTTGAACAAATTGTTATCTGTTAGCTCAATTAAGAATTAAAAAATCAAAGTTTTTATTCTACCTTCACTTATTCCTTCTCTGATGTTCTTCCTTTCTTTATGTAGATCTGAATTTCTGACCTATGTTATTCTTATTTTTCTTCCCTCTAAAGAACTTCTGTAACATTTCTTGCAAAGCAGGTTTACAGGCAACAAATGCCCTCAATTTTTGTTTGTTTGAGAAAGTCTTTATTTCTCCTTCACTTTTGAAGGATATTTTCTCAGGGGACAACAGTCTAGGTTGACGACTTTCTTTCTCTAAACACTTTAAATATTTCACTCTTCTCTTTTCTTGCTTGCATGGTCAGATGTAGGAGAAGTCAGATATAACTCATATTTTCGTTCCTTTGTAGGTAAGGTGTTTTTCCTCCCTCTGGCTTCTTTGAGGATTTTTTCTTTATCTTTGACTTTCAGTAGTTAGAAATACATGTAAAGGGGTTGTGCTTTTAGCAGAAAATGACATCCCACCAAGTCCCTCATGATGACTATATCTTGTCTTTTTGCCGCTCTCTGCTGTGTGGTCTCTCTCTACTTCCATTAAAAAGGTAATTGTGTTTCCTCTGCTAAAAACGCATGCCTGTGCCTTTTGTTACACTGCTAGCTAGGCACTTTAAATATTCTTGCATTTATTCAATCAGTATTTACTAAATAGTTTTATATTCTCAGATGAAAGGTAAATTTTGCTGTTTATTTTCCCCTCTGGGGCCTAAAGTCAAGTGACAGTGGATTTTTATACCAAGATATAGTCCTCAGAGTTATTTCATCTGGGCTGGAAGCACTCAGTAAATATTTTCTTAATGAATAAATATACCAAAATCTATTCTGATCACAGAAGTCATTCTAATTTTTCCTAAATTTATGCAGTCCATACCCCCTTTACATGTATTCATAATTCAAAGAGACTTTCTTATATATAAAGAGGGAATTCTCACTGAACTCAGCAAATGACAAATACAAATGAGAATGGAATGTTACCAAGCTTTTCTTTGAATTGAGATGTCTGAAGAGAAAGACGTGAACTCAGTCATGTGCTGAATAGACCAGAAAAGTGAATAAAGTCTCTAAAGTGTGTTTGGGTTTGATTGTCCCATGCAGAATGAAAACTTTATATTCTCTCCTCCTGTACTTTTCCTGCCGTTTGCAGCTTGGTGGTTTCTAACACTGATTAGTGCTGTAGAGAGGACTAAGCACTCGTAATAGTTAAAACAGTTAAAATAGCCCAGCAGATGTGATTAATGTGTGGACACAGTTTCCTTTGTTAACAGTCTTACAAAGAGTTCCAGTGGCCCCCACGGCACTGGTACTCCATCTTCCTGATAAACAAGGACCATCATCCTAACATGTCTCACATGACACTGGGAACGCTCTGTGGAATATGCCAGGCTTTCTACTAATCAGCATTTCAGACAAAAAATAAAATGGTAGTAGAGAATGTTTCACTTGTGTATTCTAAAGGTGTGTATTAATATTTGTAATAAGATAATCAGGCCCTTTTGAAAGATAAAGGGTACAATAAACAATGCTTGAAACTGAAACCACTTCCAAAACAGTATTGTAGTCAAGATGTAGTTATACCTCTTGGAGAAAAGTGCGGTCTTTAAGGAATAAGGTAAAAATGTTTTAAAAATTGTATTAAAGGAAATTGATGTAGAGTAGATCAAACCTGAGATTGTTCAAGAAAAAGAGTTGCAGCCTAAACTGCTGTTCAAACTACCCAGTGTGGAATAGCTCACATCCAGGACCTCCAGCTCACCTGTGATATATGTGTCTTTCCTCAAATTAAATGCCCCCCCAGACAAAAACTATAAATAAAAAGCTGTCAAGATAGCTATTCCAGTAGCATGACAGTCGAATTGGATCTTTTCTAGTTGAAGTGTGTGCACTTTCAATTATGTGAGCTATTTGAGGAAAGGCATTTAAAACTAGAGCAGTTTAAAACACCGTTGCCTCATACAATCCATTAGAGCTGAATTACACGGGCTTTCAATCACTTGATGACTGAGTTCTGTATGAGGAAATGTCCGATATCAAAACAAGAGTGACAGGGATGGTTTTTATAACCTGTTTTAGGAGAAGAAATGTGGTTCATATGAATCTGCAAGAAGACTTCCTATGACAAAGTGCAAATTGCATCATATTGTAGTAAATAACCTACATATACAGTGACGGGGAAAAGCAAATGGAAAATTATAGCCTGGGCACTTAACTGTATCCAAAAGAAACCACCAATCTTTTTAGAAAGAGCTATTTGGTCAAGCAGTTCCTAAGGCTATAATTTTCTTCTTGTTTTGTTTGCTACCTTTATCTAAGATCTTCTGGAAAAGAAACTAAAGAGAATTTTAGGGAGAACTTCCCTAGGTATTCCAAAGAGAAGAACTTCTTTCTCTAAGTTCTCTGCAAACCTAATAGAATGAAGCATATATCTCTCCATTCTCTCTGAATGATGTTTGATTTGAATCTTTTCTGTCTTGATTAAAACTGTGTGATATTTGCCATCACTGTGTAGATCTGGTAACGTGAAGTTTGCACTTCAGAAGTGGTTTATTTACTTCTAGATATAGTATCTATAGTTCAAGGATCTGAGTGGAATTAGGATGTCAGTAAACTAAGATTTCTCTAGATGTGAGTAACAAAAATCATCTACTGGAACATAATTCAGTCAATCATGCTTTTTTAAATACTCCTTGTGAAAATGTTGAATGGATGTTTTTAATCTCTCCTGGGCTACCTTGGTGTCTTTCATCAGTTCTGCCCCCTCCTCTCATAGATGCACCGAATGTACACATGGAGCAATTTCCTCTGAAAGAGATAGAAACTAGCGGAATAACTCCTACACATAGACCAATGAGAAACTACCCCCACTGAAATGGATAGGAAAGGCTGAGACAAACTCTTGCCATAAACCCCACCCCCTGCACGTGCCATACAATCAGAAGGGAACCCCCAACTCCCAGCTTCTCCCTGAGGAGCAAAGAACTTGGACCCCACATCGAGCTCTCCAACTTTTAAGACTGCCCCCCAAACGATGGGCCCTCAAAACACCTAACTATGAAAGTGAATGGAGCTTGTGTCTGCGAGACCCACAAGACTATAGCAAACAAAGAAGCAGTTCTTAGTGGTCAGAGAACACTCACCATGGTTCTCTCTTCAGGACACTGTGCAGAGAGAGCAGGCAAAACTGCCTGTCTCCCAGTCTTTCCCTGAAAGGGGTAAAGGCTGCTGCCTGAGGTCCAGGCTTCTAATTTAGCACGCATCTAGGGGCTAGCCATAATCTTCCTTGGAAACCAGAGAAACCGGTGGACACCTCCCTTGCCTTATCCCTCCAGCCCACTTCAAGTCACCAGTGTCTGTATCACACCTTTTGTGTCTACTGCCCAAGGGATGAGTCCCTGTATCACCTGGCTCTGATAGCCAACCTGGCTTGCATTTAGGAGTCCCATAGGACTGTAGCAAATAAGCAGTTCTTAATGGGTGCAAGAGATCCCCCATGTCTATAAACCTGCACAGAGAACAGAGGAACAGGCAAAAATGCCGATCTCCCAGCCTCTCCCTGGAAGGGGCTTAACTGTATAATTTCCCAGCTGCTACCTGAGGGTCTAGCTTCTGATCAGCCTGTATTAGGTGCTGACTATGATCCCCTCCTTTGAGGCACTGACAGGCCTTGGCAAACCATCAACTAAAGGGAGCCACTAAGAACGAAGAAGGTGTCTTGTACAAGCACAAAAGTTTGAGAGATAACTAGGTGCTCAGGCTGAGCTGATTAACTGGGTTCATCTTCTACATAAGACCATGATGTCAAGACTTTTATCTAATGCACAGAAACCAACACAGAGAATGAAAATGAAGGGATGGAAGAAGATATTTCATGCAAATGGAAATCAGAAGAACACAGGAATAGCTATACTTATATCAAACAATATAGACTTTAAGCCTCAGACTGTAATAAGAAACAAAGAAGGTCATTGTCATTATTATGATAAAGGGGTCAATTTGTGAAGACGATATAACATTTGAAAATATTTATGCACCAAACATAGAAGCACATATATTAAGCAAATATTAACAGATCTGAAGGGGGAAATAGACAGCAATACAGTAATAGCAAGGGAATTCAGTACCCCACTTTCAATAACGGATAGATCATCCAAACAAAAGAACAAGATAAATCCACAGAAACAGATCTTTTTATAAATTGATATATAGTTGATGTACAATATTATATGAGTTACAGGTATACAGCATAGTGATTCACAATTTTTAAAGGTTATACTCCATTTATAATTATTATAAAACATCACCTATATTCCAAGCATTGTACAAAATATCCTTGCAGCTTATTTGTTTTATACATAATAGTTTGTACCTCTTAATCCCTTACCCCTATATAGCCCCTCCCACTTCCCTCTCCCCACTGGTAACCACTAGTTTGTACTCTATCTGTGAGTCTGTTTCCTTTTTGTTATATTCACTAGTTTGTTGTATTTTTTAGATTCCACATATTAGTGATATCTTAACAGTATTTGTCTTTCTCTGTCTGACTCATTCCATTTAGCATGATACCCTCCAAGTCCATCCATGTTGCTGCAAATGGCAAAATTTCATTCTTTTTATGACTGAGTAGTATTCCAGTGTATATATGTACCACATCTTCTTTATCCATTCATATGTTAATGGACACTTAGGTTGCTTCCATATCTTGGCAATTGTAAATAATGCTGCTGTGAACATTGGGGTGCATGGATCTTTTTGAATAAATGTTTTGGTTTTTTCAGATATATACCCAGGAGTGGAATTGCTGGGTCATAAAGTAGTTCTCTTGTTAGTTTTTTGAGAAACCGCTATACTTTTTTCAACAGTGGCTGCACCAACCTACATTCCCACCAACAGTGTACGAGGGTTCTCTTTTCTTCACATCCTGGCCAACACTTGTTATTTGTGGGCTTTTTGATGACAGCCATTCTGACAGGTGTAAAGTAGTATCTCATTGTGGTTTTCATTTGCATTTCTCTGATGATTAACGATCTTGAGCATCTTCTCATGTACCTATTGACCATCTGTATGTCCTTTTTGGAAAAACGTTTATTCATATCTTCTGCCAACTTTTTACTTGGGTTTTTTTTTTTTTTTCCTGATTAGTTGTATGAGTTGTTTATATGTTTCAGATATTAATGCCTTGTCAGTCATATCATTAGCAAATATTTTCTTCCATTCAGTAGGTTGTCTTTTTGTTTTGTCAGTGGCTTCCTTTGCTCTGCAAAAGCTTTTAAGTCTAATTAGGTCACATTTGTTTATTTTTGCTTTTATTTCCTTTGCTTTAAGGAGACAGATTGGGCAAAATATTGTTACAATTTGTATCAAAGAGTGTTTTGCCTATGTTTTCTTCTAGGAGTTTTATGGTTTCAGGACTTACATTTAGACTTCGTTTTTGTAGATGGTGTGAGAAAAAGTTCTAATTTCATTCTATTACATGTAACTGTCTAATTTCCCCAGCACTACTTATTGAAGAGACTGTCCTTTCTCCATTGTATATTCTTGCCTTCTTTGTCATAGATTAATTGACCATAAGTGTGTGGGTTTATTTCTGGACTCTCTATTTTATTCCATTGATCTTCTGATCCTCCTGAAAGTCAGCCCCACTGGCCTTCAAAGCCAAATGCTCTGGGGGCTTGTGTTTTCAGTGCAGGATCCCTGGGCTGGGGAGCCCAATGGGGGCTCAAACCTCTCACTCCTTGTAAGAACCTCTGCAATGCAATTATTCTTCAGTTTGTGAGTGTCCCACCCCAGATTATAGGATTTCATTGTATTTGTGAGTCTGCCCCTCCTACCTGTTTCACTGTGGTTCCTTTTTTATGTCTTTAGTTGTAGAAGATCTTTTTTGGTAGGTTCCTATCTTTTTTTTTTTTTTTTAAGAATTCAATAGATTTTATTCAGTGAGTTCTATGTGTCAGATGTTGGTCAAGGCTTGGAATATAAAAATAACTAAAACACAATCCTTGTTTTGAACTTGAGGTGTTCACATCCTACTGATGATTAAATAAAATATGTAAAAGGTTAGATTACAATGTGGGGGGATAATTGCAACATAGTAAGTATTAAAGCATTATTTTTAAAGTTTTGTGGGAATTCAAGCCTTATTACTCACAGGGTAGGTTCCTATCTTTTTAATCGATGGTTGTTCTGCATGTAGTTATGATTTTGGTTTGCTCGTTAGAGGAGGTAAGCTCAGGGTCTTCGTCCTCCACAATCTTGTCCCACACCCACCAGAAACAGATCTTAATGAAATGGAGATGAGTGATTTACCTGATGAAGAGTTCAAAATAATGGTCATAAAGATGCTCACTGAGGTCAGGAGAGAAATGCATGAGCAAATGAGAATTTCAACAGAGATAGAAAATATTTTTAAAGTACCAAATAGAAATTGTAGAGCTGAAGAATGCAATAACTGAACAGAAAAATTCAGTGGAGGGATTCAGAAATTCAAGTAGAAGAAAGGATTAGTGTCCTTGAAGACAGGACAGTGGGATTCATCCAAAGAAGCAAAAAAATCAATAAGGAAACATTGGATTTAAATGACACATTAGATCAAATGGACCTAACAGACATAAATACAGATCATTCCATCCAGTAGCACCAGAATACACATTTTCTCGAGGGTACATGGAACATTCTCCAGGATATAGCAAATATTAGGCCACAAAACAAGTATTAACATTAAGAAGACTGAAATCCTATCAAACATCTTTTCAGACATCTTTTCAGAACAAATGCTATGAAACTAGAAAACTGGAAAATTCACAAATATGGGGAGGTTAAATAACAAACTCCTGAACAGTCAGCGAGTCAGCAAAGAAATCAAAAATCAAAAAATATTATCAGACAAATGAACATGGAAAAACAAAATACCAAAATTTATGGGGTATAGGAATTAGCAGCAGAAAGGAAATTACAAAGATCAGAGCAGAAATAAATGAGAGAGAGACTAGAAATATAATAGAAAAGATTACAAAAACTAAGAGCTGGTTTTTTAAAAGATAGACAAAAATTGACAAACCTTTAGCTAGACTTAACAAGAAAAATAGAGGACTCAAAGAAAATTGTAAATGTGTTTCTTCTTTTAATTGAAGTATAGTTGATTTACAATGTTTCAGGTACACAGCAAAGTGATTCAGTTATACACACACACACACACACACACACACACACACATACATATATATATATATATTCTTTTTTGGATTCTTTTCCATTATAGTTTATTACAAGGTACTGAATATAGTTCCCTGTGCTATACAGTAGGTCCTTGTTGTTTATTTTATTTATAGTAGTGTGCATCTGATAATCCCAAATTCCCAATTTATCCCTCCCTCCTCTTTCCCCTTTGGTTACCATAAGTTTTTTTTCTATGTCTGTGAGTCTATTTCTGTTTTGTAAATAAGTTCATTTGTATCATTTTATAGTTTCCACATATAAGTGATATCATATGATGTTTGTCTTTGTCTGACTTATTTCACTTGGTATGATAATCTCTTGGTCCATCCATGTTGCTGCAAATGGCATTATTTCATTCTTTTTTATGGCTGAGTAATATTCCATTGTATATATGTACTACACCTTCTTTATTCCTCTGTCAATGGATATTTAGGTTGCTTCCATGTCTTGGCTATTGTAAATAGTGCTGCACGTGTTTTCATTCCCACCAACAGTGTAGGAGGATTCCCTTTTCTCCATACCCTCTCTAGCATTTATTATTTGTAGACATTTTGTTGATGGCCATTCTGACCAGTGTGATGTGGTATGTAAATGCATTTCTATACACTAATAATGACCTATCAGGAAGAGAAGTTAAGAAAATTCCATTTATAATTGCATCAAAAAGAATAAAATACCTAGTAATAAATTTAACCAAGGAGGTAAAAGATTTATACAGTGAAAACTCTAAGACATTAATGAAATAAATTAAAGGAGACATGGATAAATGGAAACATATTCCGTGCTCATAGTGTGGATTTGACACTGTCTTTACATTCAGTATTGATCTCTTGAACATTTTTTGTTTTAATCAGTCTTGACTTTCTGAACGTAGGTTACATATGACTCTGATTTTCCACCTTTTCCCCAAGGATACTTTGGGGGATTTTATAAAGTCTCTTAAAGAGTTTGATACAGTGTCTTTCTCTGTTCTTCTCTTTATCAGTCTAGTAAGAATGATTCCTGTCAAAAGGAAAAATTAGGTGGTTTTGCCTTGACTTGTTATTAATTAATCCATAATGGTTCTTGCTAAGTACCATTCCATGTATAAATTCTCGTTAAAAGCCATAACAGGGATTACTTTATCCTAAGAAATGCATTAGCTTCCTCCCTTTTTCGCAGAAAAGCATGACTGTGAGAGAAAATTGCATGGCAAGGGCATCAAGCAGTAGAGATGGGAGTACTGATACAGTTGTATGCCTTTAAAGTGAAATTGTAGGGAACATGGTATAATCGAAAGAATGATAAATTTGTAGTCAGAAACTCCTATGTTTGAAGCTTGGTGCTAGGCAAGAGAGAATGAGGGAATCAATGTTCAACTTGCAGTGCCTTTGTAAGAATTAGAAGCTGTGCATGTAAAGTTTTCCACAGGATTCGGCACTTAGTAAGTTTCAACTATTTTATTATTGAATGGTAGGGAAAGTGGGGGGAAAAGGTGAAGGAGAAACACCTAGATTAAAAGATCATGAAAGTCACATCAATCATTATTATATACAGGTGTTACTTATTTATTAAAGAAAATGTAAAAACAATGATAATATCTGAAGCAGCAGTAATTTTGAACACCAGCTGGATATATGGTGACATAAATGAACTTTTTGTTTTAGATGTGAAAATAGTATCATAACTGTGTTTATTTTTAAAGCTTCTTTTAGAGAAGCAAACTGAAGAATATATAGATTATAAGGGAAGTCGATGGGGTGTAGATGGGGCAGGATTGTCTGTGAATTGAAGGTTTTTAAGGCTGTAGGGTGGGTATCTGTGTTAGTCTGTCTGTATTTGTGTATGTTCAAAATTCTTGTTTATAAACAGTTAAATCGTTCTCAAAAAAGGAGACAGGAGAAAGACAGTTAGTTATAGGTCATAGCTTAAGACATTAAGCTGCCCTGGAAGGCAGGATCTTATATAAGAGCACAGGGGATTTGAAGAGTCGCACAAACACATACAGAATTTGTGAAGGAGAAGCAGTAGGTCCCAAAGAAGGCCTTTATTTATACCACAAATTTCCCTGGAGCTAGGCTCTTACACACACAGTAATCGTTATGAATGTCACACCAGATGAAAATTTAGTTGTATTTGTTTAATGTCAAATTCACAGATCTCTTTTTAAATTCTGACTCTTCATTAACCCCTTCAAATCTCTGTCTTAGTTCATCGCCATAATCAGCTCATAGGTTTGTGGCTTTGCTTGATCTCGATTGTTGACTATCTGGCAGTATATTTTCCCCTGCTTTTGAAAAACCTCTGCTTCATTCAGTGATCTGTTTATGCTTCTGGAATACGTTTGCCAATATGAAATCGCTCTTTTTCCCTCTCAGGACATATACATTGAAGAATATAGTATAAACTTTTGCCTACCTTTTGTTATTTTACCTTAGTCATGTACACTTTAATTTTCTTCAGAATAAAAATTCATTAAAATGATGTTGAGGTTTATACAGTGTGACAGAATTGACCAAAAACACAGCTGGGATGATTATTTTAGTTACAGAAAGTCTCAGTTGTCAAACAATCAAATAGATGATAACATAATTGATCCTAATTGCTTATTAAAATGAAAGTATCAACTAGCAAGATGACACCTTGATTCAAAATCAGTCATTTTAATGACTGAATCAGAGCACTGCATGTTTCAAATCTGAGGAATTAGCTACTACTGAGCTGAAAAGAAATGCATCTGCTATTGAAGGATATAACTTTAGTATATGACATATGTTAGAAATCACAGTGGGAGAAAGTTAAATAACATTAATATTACTATATAACACTTCTACCATACATTGATTTTACAGAGCATTTCGCATGTGGCCCAGTTTAGTCTTCGCAAAATAATATTGAATATTATTATTCTTATGTTGAGTTATTGTTTTTCAAACAATTCCGTTTAAATGACTTACCCAAAGTCATATATCTGATGAGTGCTGGAGTTCTGACTGATGCTCATATCTGAATTCAATGGTTTTTCCTTTGTTCCTCCACTGGCATCCACAGATAAGAAGTTGTCATTTTTCCATAGTTATATTATTCTAAAAATTAACTCATTAAATTCATTTGTATTTTGAAACCTAGATCATAATTTCATAGTTATCCTTGGGAAGGATGACCGGTTTTCTGGCATTATAAATTAGTGGAGGTTTATAACCAACTCACAGCTCTATTGGCAATTTCTGTAGAAAGTCTCCCAAATGACAATTTTTTAAAAAAAATTATTTATATATATATATATATTTTTTATTTTTTTTTGGCTGTGTTGGGTCTTCGTTTCTGTGTGAGGGCTTCCTCCAGTTGTGGCGAGCGGGGGCCACTCTTCATCGCGGTGCGCCGGCCTCCCAAATGACATTTTATGATGATTTCGACCCAAATGTAAAGAAGGTTGAGCAAGGCTTTCTGTCAAAGGATTTTACCTTATCAGGTGGAGACCCCATTGCTCTCACATGCATCAGGAAACTGTAGCTGTTCTTGACAGACTGATCTAGTTGTCAGCTATCCTGATGCTTTTTCTGCAGCCATTTTTGTTGTAATTTTTCATAGATACTCTCATAGTTTCTTATCAGTTATATAAAATCTTTTGTTTCGTTATTTCCTAGTTGAACCATTAATATAAAATCAGTTTCACACCGATTACAGTCACTGTTTTGATTGTTTGATTCCTGAGCTACTCACAAAATATTCTGCTGTATATTTTAAGGATCTGAAATCCTTTACACATGTTCATTATATTTTCTTCATTAACTATATCTTTCTCAGAGGAAGAAACATTAATTTCCTTTAAAATATATCTGAAGCTATTAAATGCCTATGACGGTGACTGTATCTTCATGGGAGTGACAGAGTGTGTTGAGGGAGATGTTAGGAAGCAGAAATACTGCTTTAAGGCCCAGACAACACAGGCCCCTTCCAAGCCTCTGACCGGGCTCCTGGTTGGACCACTAGCAATCCACTTCTAGCCCACACTCTGGGTACTCATGTCCCAGGGATTCCCTTCTCTAATGGCCCTGAGTCCCCTGCCAGGGCTGTGTGGGCTCCTTCCTGGGTCCAGCATGCTGAGTGCAGACCTGCCTCAGGTGTGTACAGCCCTGGGCCCGAGGGGTAACCAAGTGGCAGATATTAATGGGGAGGTATGAATAAAGTTTTAACCTATGTATGGGGTGTCCACAAGAATGCACAGTCCCTCTCAGTGTGGGAAGATGAAAAGCAGGCAGAAGTGAAGGGGAAAGGACCACTAGAGCCCAGTGGTGCACTTTTTCTGTGCTGCTACCTTCTAACCTATAACTCCACAGAGGCTGAGAGTTCAGCATTTGAATCTGCCCTTCCAGGTGAGGAAGGTACTTTGTCAAGGTAGGAGCATAGAGCACTCTTACTTAACAGTTTCTTAGTGTTATTTATTACTTTTAAATGCATAGATATATGATATGTGGGCCTTTATTTGTTCTTTTGTTACAAGCCCCACAGATGCTACATGTGGCCTGAGCAAGGGTGGCATTATCAGATAGGGAATTTGCACCTGCTTTGCTAGCATACACCAGTAACATCGAATATAATATGATAATGTCAGCAGAATATGCCATGCTGATCATCAGAGCCTTGATTATTTCTCCTTAGATTTAAATAGCTTCCCAGGTTTCCTCTGGTAGATACCCTAAATGTATCACATCGCGAAGTCTCTACGCAAAGTTATGAACCAAATATTAAGAGTTCAGACTCTCCTAAAGTATTCCTGAAATGACAATTCAGGGCAATTCAATCTAAAATTATTCATCCATTCAACAAACATATACCAGTCATCTACTGTGTAAATGGAAGACATTCTTTAAAGAATATGTTAGGGATAAAAAAGATGAATTGTGCATAGTTCTTATTTTCTTGTCTAATAATGAAGATCAGATAATCATGTTAATGACTGTAATATAAGTCAATAAGCAGTATATTCATGAGAGAGAGACATGATTCTATGGGAGTTTGAAGGCAGGCACTTGTGGGAATTACGTGCACTGCTTCAATGGTGCCATCCGCGCTTGAATCCCCAAAGCTTAATGCTGCCCCCTCCTTCTGCTTACTCCATTCCTTTTTCTAACTAACTCCTAGTTAATTTTGGAAACTCATGTCAAATTACAGCCTCTGCAAGGTGCATTTCCCGACAGTGTTCTCCCTTGCCTGGGGTATGTTCATATCCCTTGAGCTCCCTGAGTACCGCGTGCACGCACTTCACTGGATTCTAAGAGTTTGCACATCTGTCCATCCACCAGAATTGAGCTGCATTAGGGCACAATGGCATCTTCCATATCTATATGTCCTCTGCTACACACAATGCCTGGGACATGCTAGGAATGACCTGAAGGCCTGCTGAACGACTGAGGATCTCAGGAATACAATAACTCTGTTGTAGAATACCTAAAGACAGAACATGAAGATGAAGAAAAAGGGGGAAACTATTTGAGGTAGAGGAAATATCATGAGCAAAGCACAGGTGAGACATTGATATATGGAAAAAAGCAAGGAGTGTAGGTGAGCTTTGTTGTGGGTTTTCTGGAACAATGATTTAGGAAAGATTTGGGAACTCATGCAGATTGAGAAGGTTTTGAATATTAGGCTATGGAGCCTGCATCTTATTTGTTAATAAATCTAGTGCCAGTGAGCATTTTTGACCAGTGGAGTTTTATGAATGGAGGTCTACTTTAAGAATTTAACATCATAAAAAAAAAAAAAAAAAAAAAAGAATTTAACATCATGGTTTGTGAAGATGCCTAGGAGGGGAGACTAGCGGCTGCAGATGAACTCAGAAACTCTTCATTCAACAGCCATTTATGGAGAACTTATTAGTTCACAGGCCCTGTCCTGGGATCTAGAGACACTGAGGCACATAAGTCCTTAAAATCTCACAGTCCAGCAGGGGAGACTGACCTTTAAATAAGGAGGAATGATCCTGGAAGGTATTATAAGAGGTTCTATGAAGGGAGCTTTGTATGAACCCAGAGGAGCAGGAGGATTCAAAGTTGGCTGTGGTTGGAAATTGACATTTGCCTGGAGGGAAGAAATATCAACTAACCATATCACAGAATGCAAAAGGAGGGGTTGTTTAAGAGGAAATGTAATGCTTAATCATGTTGAGCCTATTGTTTTTTGGGGATTGCAGGCAGAAATAACAACACAAGTACTGAACAAATTATGCTTCATGAATCTCCCAACTTAATTTCTACAAGTACCCCCATTATGCAGCATAAGGAATCACTAATGTTAAACTGGAAGACAGGCAGCCTATTCTGTATTTTGGGGCACAGGGTATATAAATAAGGTAGAGAAGAAGAGACAGTGTAACTGTTGAGAAGATAATGTGAAAATCTGACACTTAGACATGCAGGAGCAGAAACCAATTTAGACCACACATTGACAAACAAAATATAGATGTGACTGCTGAACATGAGTCCACTTTAGGGCTTTGGGCTAAGGTGGTCCTACCTACAAACCCATGCACCTTGCTGTGCTGGGTTTCCAGAAAGCGATTGTAACAAGGGCTCTGATATTTCCTTAACGATAACAACTTTCCACTCCTGATGAGTATACTTTCAGCTGGATGAAGAATTTCAGATGGGAAAAGTAGTAGGGCAGGAGTCCTTTCCTTTTAAAGTAGGTGAGTGCATCTGTCACCTCTTTCTACTCACAAAGGCCAGTATCAAGCAGAATCATTAAACTCCGGTGCTTCTAGTTCTGGCCCCTATTTCCAGCTGCAAACAAGTCTGCCAATCACTGTCAGTTTTGTCAGGAAATTTTGTGACATGGATGCCTGGAATGAGCCCAGTGATTAGGTTCTCATAGACTATTGAGAGCCTGTTGGAGAAATGACACTGTGGGTGTCATCACAGAGATGTGCAGTCTGTTTGTATCCAAGGCAGTGACCTAGAGAGGGAAGATCAGAATCTTCCCACATCTTATTAAAGATTGGCCAAATTAATGTGTATGATAATTAAAACCTATTATACTTTAAGACAGGGAAATGAATAAGCGACAAAATAGGAAGGAATCAACTCAAGAAAGCCATGGCCTCAATTAGATTTCCAATACAGCCTCCCTTATCTTGAACGCTAGTTTCATTAATACATCTTTTGCACCTGCAAAGTGACTGGATTCGTCTAGGCTAGCTTGTGCTCCAGGAAAAAACAATCTCAAAATCTCAGTGGCTTAAAACAATGATAGTTCATTTGTACCGTGGATTCTGCTGAGGAAAAATAAATGCTCCAATCAGGAATCAAATAAAAAGTGACTGATTTTTAGGAGGAATTTGGCATAAAGGAGATTATCATAGGGGTGGACATGGGAACATGGGCTTGGAAGAGGGGAGTGATTTCTCCGTGTTCATCCCAGAGCCTCCCCCATGCCTTTCACAGACTCCACTTCATCAGTGCTTGTGATCTGAAGGTTAAGATCTGAAGGTTAGGGCCTAAATGATTCCTGATATCACTGCATTCTGGGATATTTCTCTGTGAGATTTTCTTTTTCTACTAATCGTTTCAACATGAGGAAAGAGAGGTCTCTAGTTTAAATTACAGCAGGGCCTATGTTATTAAACACAGATAAATTTATATTAGTTAAATGGCATTTAAAAATAAATTTTCAGTGGTTTGCTAAGAGGCCAGGTGTAAATAGTAGTTTAAATATGTATTACTTAGGCACCTTGGTCCAGTTTTATAAATTCTCTAATGATATTAAATTTTAGAAAAGACTTAAAAATTTCTTTGCCCAGAAGATGGTCTGGAAACAATTATATGCTTTTAAATAGTAAATCGGTGGCATTTGAAATAACGTCTAATATATTATAAGCTTAAAGGAGGAGGGGGAATCTAGTTAAGCTAAATGATTATCAATAGCTAACACATTGTCTTTGAGAACTGTAGTACCCTGATAGGACCCAAGCCCATCTGGTGACTTCTGCTGGAATTGTGTCAAACATTGGAGGGATGAACTCAGTGTAGATGTGACCTTAGAGATGACAGAAAGTCCTGGGAGAAGTCCAGGAATGGCTTCTGATTTGCTGTTGTGGGTTTTAAGCCCTTGTATCTGAGCCTTATGCCATTATCATTTTAGGTTCAGTGCTTTAATAGAAATGCAAGATTTCCTTAAAGTAAGAAATGTTTTTGTTAAATTTCCCTGAGTTTTATTAATAAAATATATTTTATCTTTCCAAGCATTATGTTCCAAGTGATCTGAAAACCTCTGTAGCTGTGATCCTCTGACTGCAGGCTTGTTTTTGTTTGTTTGCTTTTTGTTTTTTCTGCATAGTCCTGATCACACTGGTTCCTGGTGATTACTGTAACATTCATTTAGTTCTGAGTAAAATAAGTTGTGTTTTTTGTTTTGTTGGTTTCGGTGGGGGCGGTTTGGTGAGGAATCAGGACAAAATACAGAGCTTGCTGGGTCTTGTTGTTAGGATCGTGTCTACCGTGCTCCAGTGCCCTCTCTTCCCCAGACACGCCCCCCTCCACCATCCCAGGTCATTAGTTGCTCCGTCCTCATCACTTCATAGAGCTCTGTAATATTTGCTCTGAGACTGCCTCACCCCAGAGTAAACTGGCCATGTGATCTGGACAATATGCTCCTTTAGGACAAGAACTATGACTGCTCATCTGCTTACACCCAGCTCAGCTCAGCTCAGTGCATAAAGTAAAGAATGAATTACTCAACTGAAAGTACAACCGACAAGCTTCAGGCTGTCTGGATTCTAGTCCTGCCTTCACTCCAACCTCCACATTTATAAGAAGGCAAGGAAAACCACACTCCTTAGTGGTTGATCATCTTGATAATTACTCTGTGGAATTAGGGGAATACCTGTCTCCAGGGTTCTTCCAGCTCTAAAAGTCTACATCCCTAAAAATGGAGGCTGTGTTCTTGTGTCCACTTTACTGCCCACCACGGACGTGAACGCGGGCAGGCCTGCTTTCTCGGGCACGTGTCTTCCTCCCGGCCTTCCTTGACAACCGAGTTCTGACATCATGTCCCCCACTGACACTGGCTGGCAGGCAATTTGTCAAGTGTTTGACTCCATCTTTTTTTAAATTAGATGACAACAGATAAAAGTACAATTACCTTTTAAAACATCTAAAATATAAAATTGAAATAAACAATGGAAAATTTATTTCCCTCTGGTGGAAGGGAGTGTTCAGTGCTCAATAAAGAGAAGAGTAATAACTGTCAATAAGTGTTCCAGAGACATGCAGAATGAGATTCCGGACTACAAAGCCCCTACTTACAGATGGTAAAACAAACAAACAAACAGAAAAGCAGGGCATGAAGGCTGCTGTTATTTTTGTCACTGATAAAAATAAATCTAGAGTATTTTTTAGTTAAGGAAAAGCATTTAGACACCTCTGTTAATCCAGCATTTGTTTAAATATTGCACTGTTTTCAAATTCCACATTGCTGATCAAGACTGGCTGTAAAATTACTCAAAAAACAAACGGCCAGTTATTAAGAATCAGACTTGGTTTATATTACAAGAACAAACTGCCATGTGTTCTTTAAAAAATGGAAAGTAATGTACATAAATTTTTATGTCCTTAACAATCTCTTATTCAACAAACAATTTTTGAGGAGCCACCAGAGGCAGATGTCAAGGTCCTGTGCTCAGTGAGGGGGACGCTCCCAGGAATACGACGCGGTTCTGGTCACAACGACGATGAAAATTAATGATTAAAGCACTGATTCTTGCAGCTTAAATTTGCAGTATTCACATCACTCATTGATTTATGACAACAGTTCACTAACGTGCCAGCAAATATACCAGGTGAACTGGGGGACTCACCACTTTCCCATCCATCCGCAAGAATATGATCTCCGAGACTTCTGTCTTGTTCGTGGCTGTAACTGCTGTGCCCAGAGCAGTACCTGGAACAGAGTAAGCAAAATAAATGTCTGTTGACAGAAAGGATGAATTCACTTCCTAACTACTTCAGTTCCCCCCGTATTAGAAACCTGTGACAGGTTCTGGGACAGTCTGTAAGAAGAATGCGCCTGGTCATTGCACACGGGAGCTTAGGAGCAGCGTCTGGAGTCATACCCCTTGGATTCAAAGTCTGGCCCCAGACTCTCCAGCTGTGTGACCTTGGGTAAGTTTCATGACATCTGTGACCTTCAGTCTGTACGCGTGTCCTTCGCACATGGTCGTCATAAATCTCCTCCTGGCAGGACTGTGTGAGGTGAAATCGTCTAATGCACGAGCTGTGCTCAGCGTGATGCCTGGGCAGGAAAACCAGTGTCCTTGTTCGTGACACTGCTCTCCCCTTTGCATAACGTTCAGCTCATCGGAGTTAACTCACGTCTCTAAAACCATGTGAAAGTACCGTGGAAGACGAAATTTCAAATGATGTGATGTCTAGGACACGCCAAGCGCCTGAGGCACAGCGCGTGACGAGCTAATTCACGGTAACGACAGAGAACCTGGGAAACTTGCGCCCCAGGGTTGGCGGCCGTGCAGCCGCTCCCGCCTCATCCTTGGCACGTCTCCTGCTTTGCTAGCGCAGGTCTTACAGTCAGACCCGCAGCAGCCAGCTGGTCTCCTTTCCTAAGAAGCGAGGACGACAGCAAAGGGTCAGGAACCCGTGCGGGGTTGAGACGGGAGGAGAGACAGGTGTTCCGGGGCCGCTGCCTGGAGAGGAGCAGAAACAAAGCAGGGGGAGACCCGCGCGGTGGGGCCACAGGTGTCTTCATTCCAGCAGCGTTCCCCGCGGCTCTTACCTCTCCGGCTCTAGGCTGTCAGTGAAAACTGAGAGGAACCTGTGAGCCAGGGGAGCGCAGTTTCTTCACTGTTGCCCATGAGAAGAGATTAAATTAAATCTTCCCAGGGGAGCTGTGTCCTCCACTTGTCTCTTTTAGAAATAATAATTTTAAACTAAGTTTTAAATGGATGTGTCTTTTACAATAACTCTACCATAGTTTATATAAACACGCTTTTGCAATATCATTAAGCGTTTATGAAGGGTTAACCCCCAGCAGGAAGGCAGGGACTGCAATGGCAGCACGTCACACGATGCCCCGTCGCAGATGCGGTTTCGGGAGCAGGTCGCACCGCCTGCTGACAGACGCGGCTGCCACGGACCTGAGGAACCGCTGCCCAGGCGTGGAGCTCCTCCTTCTCTCAGCCCCTGATTCTGCTCGGGGGGGTCCAGCAAGCGCCACATCGGGGGGATCAAGTTCAGTCACTACTGAAAGGACAAAATAACTGCTCTATTTGCTTCACGCTCACCTAAGTCAGAAATGGATTTTGTGCCAACGTTAGAAATCAATTCTGATGATCTGTGGAGATTAAAATTCCCACCAGATGCTTCCGAGAGTAGAAGAGTTTGAGCCACTGTCACGCTCAAACTCATGTTGTGGAGTGGGTGTTCCGTCTACCTAAATGCCCCATTCGTAGTTATAAGTACTTCCAGAGGTTCCATACTAAGTAAACGGCATGTAAGCTTTTAATAGATGCAGAAAGGTATCTTTCTAAAATTCTGAGTGAAAGGAGTGTACTGAGCACATGTTTTCCACCTTCTTTCCGCCCAAGCTCGCAAGTGACTTCTCCCACATCCCTCAGGTCACTGTGCCTGCCAAAGCCACAGATGTGTTAGACATCCCCTGGCTGCCCAGAGCTTCACCTCCTGTAGCAGACTACGAAGCGGTTAATATACAGATGAGGAAAGGTGTGCGGCTTGCTTTTGCCGCTATTCAATCTTTCCTTTCCAAATCACTCTGTGCACATCAGTCATGCACCCGCCCCTCACCAGGACAATGAACCCTGTGTAGTGCTGTTCCTCCAAGCGGGGCATCCCCTCCTCCCCCCATCCCACATTTACTCCATCCAAGACAGTCTTTTCTAAGTTGAAACATCATAATCTCTCTTCCTCTTCCCTAAATAAGACTTCTCCCATTTTGTCTCTTTTCTTCATTAACCTGGTGTCCTAGGATTGTTGTTTACAGTGATTTTGAAAAAGCATCAAAGATTAATGACCTCAGAGATGTACTTGTCGTGTGAAAAGGAGATCCTGGAGGTACAGTGGTTTGTCCCAAGAGGAGGAGTTGTGAAATCTTAGACAGTGGATGCCACTGTTTAAATGTCAGGATTCCAAGATATTGTCTGGAAATACATGAGTCATAGATGCATCAGTAGAACTTTCAAGCTGTGTGTGTATCAGACTTTACTGAGGCCAACTGTATTTGGAGTAGGCTGTATGGGACGTAGTCGCCCACAATTCAAACATATACTCACAAGCAGTGTCACAGCAGTTTATAGTATATATTATCTTGTGATCAAAGGCTCTGTGATTGATGGATATGGATTTTATATTTTTAGATAGCTGGTTTCAGGACAACAATATGAGTCTCTCAATTCTTTTACCAAATCCTATAGGAAAGGATAAAGATACATTAAATAGAAATATTTAGTAGTGTTAGAAAACAAATAAGGGACACATATTTGTGTCAGTTATTCTATAAATTAATTTATAAAGTCAAAATGATTCCAATAAAAATTCTAGCAAGTTATTTTTGTGCAACTCTAAAGTTGACTTAAAAATTAAGATGGAAAGTACAGGACTCTAAAAGAGCCAAGACAATTCTAAAAATGTACAAGGAAGTAGAAATTCTCTTATGAAATAGCAGATAATTATTGAGATTCTGTAATAATCAAAACAGGTATTTTGGCAGAGGGATAGAAAGTAAATCAATGAAACAACATAAGGTATTCAGAAAGAGCCCCCAAGTATATCTGGGAACTTGGTGTGTGTTGGATGTGTATTTTACAGATAAAGAAATTAAGAATTACTCAGTAAATGATGCTGGGAGAATTGTCTTTCTACAAAGAAAAAATAATAAAATTAGATATCTAATTTCACACAAAAATAAATTTCAGAAATTTATATAAACTAAATAAATATGAAAAAAAATTAAAACTATATTAGGAAAAATATAAGGTATTTCTTAATTAGAAAAAACAATCACAATTCATTAAAGAAAGATGGATATATTTAACCATATTATAACTATATAGTAGGAAGAAATCCTTAAAAGCTAACCTACGGAGTTCCCTGGTGGCCTAGTGGTTAGGATGCCAGGCTTTCACTGCTGTGGCCCGGGTTCAGTCCCTGGTCAGGAATTGAGATCCCGCAAGCCGTGTGGTGTGGCCAAAAAAATAAATAAATAAATAAATAAAATAAAATAATTAAAATAAAGAAAAAGCTAACCTAGAGGCTGAGAACTAATCATATGACCATAGAATGCTTCCTCTCCTTTCACATCTTACCCAGCACATCAATAGGGCTCTTACAAAATAATGGGAATAAAACTGAAAGAAGCACCTGTCTCAGATCTTATCTAAAAGGAAGTCTCTAGGGAACCTCAAAGATAACAGAGGAGACTTTTCTTCGAAAATTATTTTATTCTTATTTGGTGTAATGGATAACATTTTGTTCACAATAATAATAGCAACAATGTATTTGGTGATTATAGCCTATGGATAAGTGAAATGAATGTATTGTAATGTATGGGAGGTAATGAATTAGGAATACTCTGTTATAAGGTACTTGTACTACCTGTGAAGTGTGGTATAGTGTTATTTGAAAGAGGACTTTGATTAATTATACATGTGTAATGCAAACTCAAGGGCAACCACTAAGAAGGTAAGGAGTAGCATAATTGATTTTTTAAGAGGGGGAAAAATTAAATATAATAACAGCAAACTACAAACAAATGAAATATGATAATATCATCAACTTGAGATTTCAGTCATAAAGCATTAAATGGGGTTACTATTTTGATAAAAATTACAAAATGCAATGGAGAAATAATGGTCCTGTGTTTGTGCCAAATTGCATAACAAAGCATACAAAGTAAATTCTAAGACAAATAAGCAGAAAATGAAAATAACAGGGAATTTGAAAGATTTTTGTGGTGTTGGCCTTTATTTTAGTAAATAAATCTAAAACTCATTTGGTAGCTGTTATGGACTGCATTGTGTCCCCCCAAATTCAAATGTTGAACTCCTAACCCCTAATACTGTAGAATATGGCTATATTTGGAAATCGAACCTCTAAAGAGGTAACTGAGGTTAAATGAAGTTATATAAGTGGGCCCCAGTACAAAAGGACTGGTTTCTATTGATATAAGAAGAGGAAGAGACACCAGGGATGTGTATGCCATGTGAGGACACAGCAAGGTAGGTACCTCAGAAGAAACCACACCTGCTGACCTCTTGATCTTGGATTTCTAGCTGCCAGAATGATGAGAAAATACGTTTCTGTTGTTTAACCACCCATGGGCCTGGATCTGGCTCCGACTACCGACACTCACCTGCACTGCTATGCTTGCCTACGGGTAGCCCCTGTGTAGTCCTGCCCCAACTCTTGTCACCATGCTCCACTGCTATGCACATGCCCACAGCTAAGTGTATGCCAAAAGCCACTGCAGCTGTGAACCTGCACACCACCGACCCCAACTCCCATCGCTTGCCTCTCCTGCTGTGTGCTCATCTTCTGCTAGCCCCTTCACTGGCCTGCACAGCCACCTGTGCTTGAGAGTAGAGCTTTAATATTCTCACCATAACAACAACAACAACAACAGAATGGTATTTTGTGAGGTGAAGGATGTACTAACCTTATTGTGGTAAACATTTTGCGGTATACACCTGTATCAAATTATCACATTGTACACCCTAACCTTACACAACAGTTATATGTTAGTTACATCAATAAAGCTTGGAAAAAATTTTATGAACCAATAATCTACCCAGGCTTCTCGTACTTAATGTACAGACAAAATAACCTTGGGAATCTTTTAAAAATGCAGATATTTTGATTCTGATTCGGCAGGCCTGAAGTGAGGTCTAAGACTCGACATTCCTAACAAGCTCCCCGGGGATGCTGATGCCACTGGTCCTGAGGTCACAGTTGGCATAGCAGGGCCCCAGCCAGCCTCCCTGTCTCAGGGACTGGATCCGAATTGTGAATTCTCTGAGCTGGAAAATTGAAACCAGAGCAACAACCAGAGTGCAGTCACTCATCCCTGTGCTGTTAAGTGTTGGGCAGAGTATGAGCTCTGGTTAAATTGAAAAGTGGTGCTGGAGAAGGGACAGAAGGATTTCTAAGGAGCCAGACTGGAGATGTGAAGCACAGTAGGTGTCAAAGAAGAATGGGAGGGAGAACAAAGACAAGACCAGTATAATCTGGCATTTCTGGTCTGTATTTCACTGGGTGAACGCATTGTCAAATGCCAGCTTTTCTGTGCTCCCAAGCAATGTGAAGTCCTCAAAAAAATTTCTTAATGGATACAGAAAGAATTTGAGGAGGTGAAAGATGGTCCGATAATTGGAGAGACATAGATCTTTTCTGCTTGTTTCCACACCCCCTGCTGCTATGCTACATTTGGGACGTTTTCTTTTGGAGAGTATTCAAACTGGTGGTAAAAATATTGCGTACATTGGAAAAGAAATAGAACTATAAAAAATTCCAGCCTACACAGAAATATATTAAATCACTTTTGGTTTACTGGAGCTAGAATAATTTCCAGTGTTTTCCTTGTCAAAGGCTATTCATCGTTTATTTTGTTTGTTTAGTTAATACAGAAATTTGGGGGAGAGCATGAGGGTTGGTCATTTTAACAGTATTTTTTAGGCAAACTTGAAGCATCTGTGAGCAGAAGTTTCTACTGCCGGACTTTGTTCTGTCAAGGTCTCGTACAGGCAACATTGAAAGTCAGAGCATCTCACCCATATACTATATTCTCTGCTTATAAATAAGTAGGTTGAGACAAACTGGTAAGTGAGGTACTTTGCAGCTACCACAGTCATTAGGTGCTAATGGATCAGTGTTTCTTCTGGTCCCATGACATGTCCATCAAAAGAAGAAGAAACCAAATAAAAAACAGTATTTTTTTAGTCTACTAACTGAATTCGAGAAGAAATACTTTTATTTCTCACCTTTAAAAATATTTTACAGTGGTTCTCTTTATAAGAAACTGCAGGTTATTTCAGAGCTAACTTAGCATTTTGAAACTTGAGAAACGAATTTGACTTTAGCTAAGCAACATACATGGTTGTGTTACCAAATTGGTCGTGTGGACCCCCACCTGGGTCCTAGCCAGGCAGAGGCTCTCTGCCTCAGCAGGGAAGGTTCTTTTTTCCTTTGGGTTCCTGCAGCCAAAAACAAAACCGAAACCGAAGGTGGGATTGATGCAGCGCAAGCTTTATTCAATGGCCAGAAAATGGAGAAGCTTGAACTTAGTTCACAAATCAACTTCTCTCCTAATGGTGGGAGGAACTTGACTTTTAAGGCATAAGAATAATAAGGTGGAGGTGCATGCATTAATTTTCTGGGAAAAGGTAAGGGTCTTTTCCTGGAAATGAGATGCCACCCTTTTTCTTTGCTTTTTTGATCTGGAGCTTCTGATCATGGCTGCTGGTGGGCATGTCATTTAGCATGCTAATGTAGTAAAATTAGCATCTAATGGCACTCAAGGTCTGCTGGAGGTTGTCACCATCTTGGTTTCAGCTAGTTTCATCCGATTCTTGTTTCCTCTCCCTACTGGCTTCCTTCCTTTGTGTCCAACCCTGTGACTTAAAGGCACAGGTTAGTTCATTTTGGGGGGAGGGGCTGGTCAGTGTCTGAGCAAAATTCCGGCTGCGGACCTGGTGACAGTTCCCATAAAATGAAAATCTTTACAAAAACGTCAAACCCCAACTACCATTTATTGGCTAAAATCTATGTCCTACTTTACTTTAAACTGTAATTTTCCCAGTAGTACTATTTATAATCTGGCATCATCCCTGTTACTTCTTTCTCCTTTGGAGAACAGATTTTGAGTGGTTTTATGATAGTAAAAAATAAATTCCAAAAAATAAAATAAAATAAATTCCAATGAATCATGAAGATTCTTTAAATGAACCTTAAACATTGTTAAAATAGTTGAGTCATTTGTGTTTCCTTCTCACTGGGGCAATAAAAATTTCATTTGGTCAAATTATTTTCACTTTTCCTACCAGTTTCTGGATTGCTTAAAGGTGAAGAAAACTTCAGAGCATTTCCTACTAACTTTGTGTTTTGTTTGTTCTTCTTTTCCTAGTTACTTTAGGTGTGAGGTTAGATTGTTTGAGATTTTTCTTGTTTCCTGAGGTAAGCTTGTATTGCTATAAACTTCCCTCTTAGAACTGCTTTTGCTGTGTCACATAGATTTTGGATCATTGTACTTCAGTTTTCATTTGTCTCCAGGTATTTTCTGATTTCCTCTTTGACTTCTTCAGTGACTCATTGGTTGTTTATTAGTATATTGTTTAGCCTCCATATGTTTGTGTTGTTTGCAGTTTTTTCTTGTAGTTGATTTCTAGTCTCTTAACATTGTGGTTAGAAAAGATGCTTGATATGATTTCCATTTTCTTAAATTTACCAAGGCTTACTTTGTGGCCTAGTACATGATCTGTTCTGGAGAGTATTCCATGTGCATTTGAAAAGAATGTGTATTCTGCTGCTTTCGGATGGAATGTTCTATAAATATCAATTAAGTCCATCTGGTCTAATGTGTCATTTAAGCACAGTGTTTCCTTATTGATTTTCTGTCTAGATAATCTGTCCATTGATGTAAGTGTGGTGTTAAAGTCCCCTACTGTTATTGTGTTATTGTTGATTTCTCCCTTTATGTCTATTAATATTTGCTTTATGTATTTAGGTGCTTCTGTGTTGGGTACATATATGTTTACAGTTGTTATATCTTCTTCTTGGATTGATCCCTTGATCATTATGTAGTGTCCTTCTTTGTCTCTTATAACAGTCTTTATTCTGAAGTCTGTTTTGTCTGATGTAAGTATTGCTACTCTGGGTTTCTTTTGATTTCCATTTACATGAAATACCTTTTTCCTTCCCCTCACTTTCAGTCTCTAAATCTTTAGATCTGAAATGAGTCTCTTTTAGGTAGCATATATACAGGTCTTGTTTTTATATCCATTCAGACACACTCTGTCTTTTGGTTGGAGCATTTAGTCTGTTTATGGTAATTATTGATATGTATGTTTTTATTGCCAGTTGTTTTGAGGTTGTTTTCATAGATATTTTTGGTTCTTTTCTTCCTCTTTTGTTCTCTTGTGATTTGATTACTGTCTTTAGTGTTATGTTTGGATTCCTTTTTCTTTTGCATTTGTGTATCTAGTATAGGTTTTTGGTTTGTGTAAACCATGAGGTTTTTATATAGCAATATATATATATATATATATATATATATATATATATATATATATATGATTGTTTTAAGGTTCTGATCCCCTAATTTCAAATGCATTTGAACAACCCTGCATTTGTGCTCTCCTCCCCTCATGATTACTGTTTTTGATATCATATTTTACATCTAATTGTTTTGTGTATTTCTTTTTTTTTTTTTTTAAAGATTAGTTTTGTTTTTTTTTTTTTAATACTTTATTTATTTATTTTATTTATTTATTTATGACTGTGTTGGGTCTCTTAGTTTTCGTGTGAGGGCTTTCTCTAGTTGCGGCAAGCGGGGGCCACTCTTCATCGCGGTGCGGGGGCCGCTCTTCATCGCGGTGCGCGGGCCTTTCGCTATCGCGGCCCCTCCCGTTGCGGGGCACAGGCTCCAGACGCGCAGGCTCAGCAGTTGTGGCTCACGGGCCTAGTTGCTCCGCGGTATGTGGGATCCTCCCAGACTAGGGCTCGAACCCGTGTCCCCTGCATTAGCAGGCAGATTCTCAACCACTGCGCCACCAGGGAAGCCCTTGTGTATTTCTTAACTGCTTATTGTGGATATAAATGGTTTCCCTACTTTTGTTTTTTACCCTTCCTACTAGCTTTGTGTGTGAGATGATTTCCCACCTTTACTGCATGTTTCCCTTTACTGATGAGCTTTTTCCTTTCATAATTTTCATGTTTCTAGTTTTGGCTATTTCTGTTTCACCTAGAGAAGTTCCTTTAACATTTCTTGTAAAGCTGAACTCTTTTAGCTTTTCTTGTCTGTAAAGCTTTTGATCTCTCCATCAATTTTGAACAAGAGCTTTGCTGGGACTGTTCTGTGAAACACAGAAAGGAATTTCAACATCAAAGAAGATCACCACTTAGCAGGAATTTGTAGTTAAGTAGCACCTTTCTTAGAAGTACCTTGCTAATCTTTATTGGTGAATATATAACTTAGTTATTTAAACACCCATTACTTTTCTTTTCATTGTAGCTACATAAACTGTTAGCTATGCCAGAGAGACAGTTCTTTTTTTAAAACAGCTTTATTCAGGTAAATTGATACACAAAGAACTGCACATATTTAATGTGTATACTTAGATGAGTGTAGACATATACAAACACAAAGAACTGCACATATTTAATGTGTATACTTAGATGAGTGTAGACATATACAAACATCCCTGATATCACCACAGTCAAGGTAATAGACATATTCAATAGCTCCAAGATTTCCTTGTGTTCCGTGTTTTTTTGTGTGTTTGGTTTTTGTTTTTGTGGTAAGAACACTTAATATGAGATCTACTCTCTTAAATTTTGAAATGCATAATACCATATTGTTAACTGTAGGAGCTATGTTGTACAGCAGATTCCTAGAACTTATTCATCTTGCATAACAGAACTTTATACCCATTTAATAACAACTCCCCTTTCCCCCCACCTCCTGTCCCTTAGCAACCACTATTGTGTTCTCTGCTTATATGAGATTGACTATTTTACATACCTTTTGGAAGTGGAATCATGCAGTATTTTTCTTCTGTGACTGCCTTATTTACTTAACATAATGTCCTCTAGATTCATCCATCTTGTCACATGTGGCAAATTTTCCTTCTTTTTTAAGGATGAATGATAGTCCATTGTATGAATATACCATTATTTTCCTTATCCACTCATCCATCCATCAATGGACATTTAGGTTTCTTCCATATCTTGGCTGTTGTGAATAGTGCTGCATTGAAAATGGGAGTGTAAATATATATTCAAGATCCTGATTTCAATTCATTTGGATATATACCCAGAAGTGGGATGGTTAGACCATATAATAATTCTGTTCTTTATTTGTTGAGGAATATCCATACTATTTTCCACAGCTGCTGCACCATTTTATATTCCCACCAACAATGTAAAAGGCTTCCAGTTTCTCCACAACCTTGCTATCTTTTTTTAAATAATAGTCATCCTAAAAGGTGTGAAGTGATATCTCATTGTAATTTTGATTTACATTTTCCTGATAATTCATGATATTGACCATCTATTCATGAACATGTTAGCCATTTGTATGACTTCTTTGGAGAAATGTCTTTTCAAGTCCTTTGCCCGTTTTTAATCAGATTATTTCAGTTTTTTGCGATTGCGTTGTAAGAATTCCTTATAAATTTTGGAAATTAACTCCTTATCAGATATATGGTTTGCAAGTATATTCTGTAGCTTGCCTTTTTACTCCATTGATTGTTTACTTTGCTGTGCATGAGATTTTTAGTTTGATTTTGTCCCACTTGTCTACTTTTGCTTTTGTTCCCTGTGTTTTTGGTATCATATCCAAGAAATCATTGCCTAGATTAATGTCAAGAGGCTTCCCCCTAAATTTTCTTCTAGGAGTATCATGTTTTACATATAAGTCTGTAATCCATTTTGAGTTGATTTTTGTTTATGATGTAAAGTAAGAGTCAAATTTCATTCTTCTGTATGCGGATATCCAGTTTTCCTAGCAACGTTTGTTGAAGAGACTATTTTTTCCTCATTGTGTGTTCTTGACACACTTGTCAAAGATCAGTTGACCACATATGCATGGATTTATTTCTGGTCTGTCTTTTGTGTTTCAGTGGTCTCTATATCTGTCTTTATGCCAGGACCATGCTGTTTTAAATACTATGTTTGTAATATATTTTAAATTAGGGAGTGTGATACTTCCACCTTTGTTCATTCTTCAGATCACTTTGGCTATTCTGGGTCTTTTGTAGTTCCATGTGAACTTTAGGAGTATTTTTTCTATTTCTGTAAAAAATGCCAGTGGGATTTTGTTGGGAGTAGTGTTGATTCTATAGATCACTTTGACTAGTATGGACATTTTAACAATATTAAGCCTTCCCATCCATGAAACAAGATGTCTTTCCACTTTTGTGTGTCTCGTTTAATTTTCTTTGTTAATATTTTTTAGTTTTCAGTTTATAAGTCTTTCACCTCTTTGGTCAGTTTATTCCTAAGTATTTTTCTTTTTGATGCTATTGTAAATGGGATTGTTTTCTTAATTTCCTTTTTAGATTGTTAGTGTCTAAAGCACAATGATTTTTGTATGTTGATTTTGCATCCTGCAACTTTACTGAACCTGTTTATTAGTTCCAACAGTTGTGTGTGTGTGTGTGTGTGTGTGTGTGTGTGTGTGTGTGTAGTCTTTAGGGTATTGTGCATATAGGATCATGTTATCTGAAAAAAGAGAGAATTTTACTTCTTTCTTTCTGATTTGAATGCTTGCTATTTCTTTTATTTATCTAACTGCTTTTGCTGAGATGTCCGGTACTTTGTTGAATAGAAGTAGCAAGAGTGGACATTTTTGTCTTGTTCCTGATCTTAGAGGGAAAGCTTTCAGCTTCTCACTGTTTAGCATGATGTTAGCTGTGGGCTTATCATATATGGCCTTTATTATGTTGAGGTGCATTCCATCTATACCTAGTTTGTTGAGAATTTTTATCATGAAAGGGTGTTGAATTTTGTCAAATTATTTTTCTGCATGTATTGATATGATTTTGTGATTTTTATCCTGTATTTTGTTAATGTGATGTACATATCACATTTATTGATTGGCATATATTGAAACATCCTTGCATCCCAGGGATAAATCTCACTTGATCATGGAGTATGATCCTTTTGATGTGCTGTTAAATTCAGTTTACTAGTATTTTGTTGAGGTAGTTTTCATCAGTGTTCATCAGGGATATTGGCCTGTAATTTTCTTTTCTTGTAGTGTGTTTTTCTGTCTTTGGTATCAGAGTAATGCTGGCCTCATAAAATGAGTTTGGAGGTGTTTTCCCTATTTGATTTTTTATAATAGTTTGATTAGTATCGGTGTTCTTTTTAAATATTTGGCCAAATTTACTAATGAAGCCATTTGGTTTAGGGATTTTCTTTCTTGGATGGTTTTTTTTTTTTTTTTTTAAGAAATTCACGTTCTTTTATTTATTTATTTATGACTGTGTTGAGTCTTCGTTTCTGTGCGAGGGCTTTCTCTAGTTGCGGCAAGTGGGGACCACTCTTCATCGCGGTGCGCAGGCCTCTCACTATCGCGGCCTCTCTTGTTGTGGAGCACAGGCTCCAGACGCGCAGGCTCAGTAGTTGTGGCTCACGGGCCTAGTTGCTCCATGGCATGTGGGATCTTCCCAGACCAGGGCTCGAACCCGTGTCCCCTGCATTGGCAGGCAGATTCTCAACCACTGTGCCACCAGGGAAGCCCTCTTGGATGGTTTTTTGATTACTAATTCAATCTCCTTATTCATTATAGATCTGTTCAGATTTTCTGTTTCTTCATGATTCAGTCTTACAGGGTTGTATTTTTCTAGGAACTTACCCATTTTTTCTAATGTATCCAATTTGTAAGTATATAGCTATTTGTAGTAATCTCTTATGATCTTTTGTATGTCTGTGGTAATGGTTATAATGTCTCCTCTTTTATTTCTTATTTTATTTATTTGAGTCTCTCTTTTTTTTTGCTGGTTAGTTGAGCTGAAGTTGTATCAATTTTGTTTATCTTTTCTAATAACCACCTCTTGGTTTTTGTTGAGTTTTTCTAATCTCTATTCATTTATTTCTATCTAATTTTTATTATTTTCTTCTTTCTGCTAACTTTGGGTTTAGTTTGTTCTTCTCTTTGTAGCTTCTTGAGGTGTAAAGTTAAATTGTTTACTTGAGATATTTCTTCTTTTTAAATGTACATGTTTATTGGTATAAAATTTCCTCTTAGTGTTGCTTTTGCTGCATGATGGTATGGGACCAGACTCACAAACTGGCATATACCAAGTTGTAATTAAGAAGACCTGGGCTAAGCAGATGAATCACCAAGGTGAAGGAAGCCAACTAGCCTTAAGAATGGGTAGATATTAATAACGAAATAATTAAAATTGAATTCTATACAAGATAAATAAAAAACATGGGAACAGAAGTTGACACAGTAAAAACAGTGCATCATTGAAGAATGGTGAGTATTTGAGTCTGGCTGGATTTTAGCTTTCTTTCACCAGAGTAGCAGCTTGAAATTCTCTTTTGCAATTCATAAAATTTGATGAATATGGGCACCTGAAAGAATATGGGCACATTTTGAGAGTAACTGATTGTTGTTTTAACAAACAAGAGGTACTCTCATTGAGGTATTTCAGGAAGGTAAATCTGGATATATAAAAAATGAGTTGAAGAAAAATTGATAAAGTAGGGGCTCAGAGAATCAGTCCTTCCACTGAAGCAATCATTAAGGTCCAAAAAATTGAGAGTATCAAATTTGTTGGAGCTCTTGAATGTAATATAAAAAGATACAGCTACCAGGTAAGTTCTTAATGAAGAAACAGGCTGCTAAATATTAGCCAAAAAAAGTGTCATGGTGATTTTACTTACTAGCCAATCATCTTCCATTCCCCTGGGCATCAGCAGTCCATAGAAATGGCAGCCCATGATCCTGGTGTGGCTTTCTGGTGTCAATGCAGACCTTATTCTCAAAAAACTGTAGTTGTATGTTTTTCCTGTCTGGTGGTTCACTGAGGGACCAGAACAGAAGCAGACCTTTGTTTTGCTAAACTTCAGCTGGAGGGGCTTTCTGTGCGGCAGCATCTACTGAAATCATTTAAAGATATACACTATTCATAGTAACCTAGAGCACAGGATAACAGACAGGGCACATAGCAGACAGACCCAAAAGTCTGGGAAGGAGGAGTCAGGAGGAAGATACTTGGGGGAATAAGGCCTTGGTTGGACTACTGTATATACTGAAGAAGCTGTAGTATTAAGCTCATGCCCAGGGCAAGACACATGCTCAGTGAAAACCTAAGAGGAACCCAGATTTTGTACCTTGGGCTGATTTGTGGATGGCACAAGCAGGAGGGTCAGGCTGAAACGTAGGCATCCTGGCTTAAAGTTGAAGGAGTACCCCAACTCAGAGCCAATATGCAAAGACCAGGAGACATTTTTGTTTTTGTTTTTTTGCTCCTGGAACTTAAAGATATCTCTGTTAGGTCACTGGCTGACCAATCAGATAACAGGACAGAGACTTCAGTTACCACACATAACAAAAACTTCAGTCTTTGAAAAAATAGTTTGGAACAGTCACTAAACAAATGGACAACTCCAACCCACAACAATCAATAGCAGCAAACGCTGGAGAAGGGTGAGGATCTGCATTCCAGAGCTACTATATAAAATATTTGAAATACCCAGTTTTCAATTAAAAAAATTACACGGTATACAAAGAAATGGGAAAATATGGCACATGCACAGGAGAAAGGAAGTTGCCAAAAACTGTCCCTGATGAAGCCCAGATATGGGACAAACTAGACAAAGACTTTATTTTATTTTATTTTTATTTTATATTGGAGTAGAGTTGATTAACAATGTTGTATTAGTTTCACGTGTACAGCAAAGTGATTCAGTTATACATACACATGTATCTCTTCTTTTTCAAATTCTTTTCCCATTTAGGTTATTACAGAGTATTGAACAGAGTTCTCTGTGTTATACAGTAAGTCCTTGTTGGTGATCTGTTTTAAAAATAGCAGTGTGTAGATGTCAATCCCAAACTCCCAATCTAGACAAAGACTTTAAATCAGCTGTCTTAAATATACTCAAGGAGCTAAAGGAAACCATGCACAAGAGTTAAATGAAATCAGGAAACCAGTGTATGAACAGAGAATATCAATAAGAGGTAGAAATTATAAAAAGGAAACAAACAGAAACTCTGAAGCTGAAAATACAATACCCAAAATGAAAAATTCACTGGAGGGTTTCAACAGCAGATCCGAGAAAGCAGAAGAAAAAATTGGCAATTAATAGGACAATTGAAATTATCCAGTCTGAGGAACAGAAAGAAAAAGAATTAAGAAAAATGAACAGAGCCTAAGGGACCTGTGGAATATCAACAGGTATACCAGAATATATATTATGGGAGTACAAGAAGGAGAAGAGAGAAGGAAAATGGCAGAAAGAATACTTGAAGAAATCATAGCTCATAACTTCCAAATTTGATGAAAGCCATGACTCTACCCATCCAAGAAGCTCAACAAACTCCAAATATGATAAATTGAAAGATATACACTGAGACACATTGTAATGAAACCATCCATCAGTAGGTGAGCAAATAAATTATGATACACACACACACACACACACACACACACACACACACATATCGCACCGCGCGGCTTACAGGATCTTAGTTCCCAGACAGGGATTGAACCCATGCCCCCTGCAGTGGAAGCGCGGAGTCTTAACCACTGGACCACCAGGGAAGCCCTGAGATATATATATTTTTTAAGCCATACCAAGGAATGAAGCACTGATACATGGATACATGTGTGAATCTCCAAAATATTATGCTAAGTGAAAGAAGCCAGAAAGAAAAGATCACATATTATATGGTTCCATATATGTGAATATCCAGAATATGTAAATACATTGAAACAGAAAGCAAACTGGTGGTTTCCGGGGTCTAGGAGGAAGGGGGAATGGAAAGAACTGTTTAGTGGTTCCTTGTTTTCTTTTAGGGTGATGAAAATGTTTTGGAACTAAATAGAGGTGGTGGATGCACAGCATTGTGAATGCACTACATGACATTGAGTTGTTCAATTTAAAATGGCTAATTTTGTTATGTGAATTCCACATTAAAATTATTTGGAATTAGACCTTGGAGGCTAATAAGAAAAATATTGGAGTAGCTTCTGCGTGAAATAAGGCTTGGGTTTGGATATTGATCTTTTCCATAGAAAGATAGTACCACTGTGAGAGATTATGAGAAGGAAAAAGCATTAGGATTTAAAGAACTCGTCTGGAGGCAACAGACAGAATTTCAGACTATAGTGACTTAGAGATCAAAGTAATTATAAAAGAAAAAAAAATGGAATTCCAGGGAAGAACTTAGTTGCTTTTATATTATTATTTTGGTATTTATAACATTATATTGGCCTTCAGCCTGGGTAATTCTTGCAGTGTCCATGAGACAACAAAGTGTCAGTTACACTTTGATAATTTTTTGTAAATTTTTTGATTAAAAAAATCTTTAACATAACATGAATACTTATTAATTCCTGACAGTAAAAACACAGGTGTTCTATTTTTCTCTGTAATTTTCTGATTTCTTTTTCATTTTTCAAAAGAAAAGAAATGAAGGCAAGGAGAGTAAATGAGTCTGTTAAGAAACGAGAGCACAAGGAAGAATAGGTTAGCTAATTTCTAGTTGGGGGAAAGATGAGAATATATGTGTATAAGGGGAAATTGGTATATAGTATGTATTAATTCTGGCTGCCATAACAAAATAACACAAACTAGGTGGCTTTAACAGCAGAAATTTATTTTCTCAAGTTTTAGAGGCTGGAAGTTCAAGATCAGCATACCATCATGGTTGGGTTCTGCTGAGATCTTTCTTCCCAATTTGCAGAAGCTTGCCTTGTCGCTGTATCTTAGATGGTGGATAGAGGGCTCTCGGGTTTCTCCTCCCCCTCTTATAAGGACACAAATCCCATCAGATTAGGGCCATACCTTTATGACTTCATTTTAACTTTAATTACTTCCGCAAAAGGCCCTATCTCCAGATAGTAACATTGGAGGTTAGGCTTCAACGTAAGAATTTTGGCGGGACAAAAATATTCAGCCCATAGTAAGTATATGAAAATAAAAGAAGAAAAAGAAGATGGTGGACAGAGAGGAAACGACTGGTTAGACAGCGTCACATGAGCAATTAGATGACATGGAAATAGAAGCTCCAGTAGATCTGACAGGACTGTGGGAATTCTTCTTTATAGAGAGGAAGAAGAAGAACTAGAATACAAAGAGGCATTTACAGGCAATGAGGAAGGGAGGTAATTACAAAGAGGATTTTCTTATTACATGGTCTTATTCTTTCAGTAGTTTGTAAATGTATTCATTTATCAAGAGTAAGAGATACTGTGATTAAATTATACCCTGAGGAGTGCATGAAGAGTTTGAAATGGCTTCTATGGTCATTGTAATAGAAATTCAACAAAAAGTGTATTTTTTAATTGTCAAGGAGCAGTGAAGGAGCACTTGGAGATAGGAAACATTAATTTGTAGTGGATTTTCAAAGCAAATGATCATAATTTTCTTCACATCAACTTGACAGCAAAAGGTTGGTAAGTGACAAGGCTGTGACCGGTGGTTCAGAGCATAAAAGCTTCATTGTTGGAAAGAAAATAAGAGCTCTGAGAGATGATAGCTCGTAGTTGGTCTAGTTCTTTCTAGCTAAGCCATGATGTTCCTCTGCTGAAGATAAAATCACAGAATATCATCATCAGATAAGGCTTCTCCATGACTGTGATTGAACAGGACAAGAACCCTGCTCCATAATCATGCAAGCACGAAAATAACCGAACATCTCCCTCTTTCAGCTAATATAAGTAATTGCTGCTTCTTCCCCAATGACAACCTTAGCCCCACTCCTTTCCTCCTTGCCACCTAGAAAGCAATTACAGTGACCCAATCCTCAAGTTATTCCTGCTTTCTGACAACATGCACTCCAGAACAGACACACACTTTCTTGGAGCCTCCCTACAGTCAATTAGCATAAACCCAAATCCTAGAATAATCAATCCCCCAGCTCCTTATTGGAGTGTCCTACTGTTCCCGTGATTCAGTCGCCCTTGTTGCAACAATAAACTTAACTTTGTTGACTGTAAGTGTCCCTGGTGGTCTCTCTCTGGAGGGCATCAACTTAGGGCATAAAATTTGGGCTTTCATCTTTAACACAGCTACTCATGGGGTCCAAGCTAGGAAGGCACACTGAGACTAGAAAGGAGCTTGATGGACCGGTAGACGTGTCGGCCAGAGAGGAAGCACGCACAGCAGTGGGGGAGAACTGGTTTAGTGTGTGAGAGACTGGACAGGGAACAAAAGGACGGGACAGACTTCCCCCTGAGGATGACAACCTGTACTGAACACTTCCATTTACAGCCCCAAGCACAGCTTCTCATGCTCAGTAGACTGTACTCTGATTAAAAGCTAATTTTTATTTTAAAGGTGGAGCTTAGAGCCTCTTATCTTTTCCTATATCTCAAGATGGGTAGACATTTGCACATCAACTCAGACTCACAAAGTATGTCAGAAGCACAGGGATCCTATAATGTTCTCTCTCTTTCTCACTGACTTGATAGGGAAGAAAGTAGGAGGAACCCTTTCTATAGAGGGCAGCTTAGGGGAACACTTGCTCTACTTTTCTGGAAGAGTAAAGTAGCTCAGGAGAAAACGTAATTTATTTTATCATTCAAAGAGCCCCCTTCCCCACCAGCTTGTCAGTGGAGAAAAAATATCGCTATGTATTCAATCTGGTATAAAATTAGTGTGATCCAAAAATATTGAGGAGCATCATTCAGAAGTGTAGATTATCAGACTTTGAATGAAATATTTCATATTTCAGAGAGCCTTCCCTTCCCCTTGCTTCCCTCTCTCAGGTGGTGCCAGGATAGATGGACAGAAGGGTTTTAAGGATCTCCCTGACATGAGAAAGACCCAAAGGCCTCAGATATGATGCCCTCTATTTCTCTGGTCTCTGAGACAAGGTTCCTTGTAGACGTGAGTGTCGTTAACCTTGCTAACAGTGTGGGAGAAATTTCTTATTGGTTCAATTAATGATCTGGTCTCTTTTAACTTGGTCAGAATAATTGAACCTCAGCTTGGTCTCCATCAGTGGCAGGTTACTGATTGCAACTGATGCCCCTTCACACCTGCTGGCTTGACAGCTACAGTGACCCCCTGCCCTTATCAAGCCAGTCAGATTTCAGTCTGTGCCATATGGGAATTGGGGTTGGCTCATTAAGAGCAAACTTCAGGGCTTCCCTCTGTCAGATCTCATTATCAGGCCAAATTCTTAGAATCTTGTTCAAGGTTGTTGGGAGAGGGACAGCCCAACAACTGACTTTTCCTAGATCCCTCAATGGAGAATAAAGGCAACATCCTCCTTCTCAGTCATCCTTATTTATCAAAAGTACCGCCTTCCTGGAAAGGGAACCCTCCTACACTGTTAGTGGGAATATAAATGGGTGCAGCCACTATGGAAAACAGTATACAAGTTCCTTAAAAAGCTAAAAATAGAGTTACCATATGATCCAGCAGTCCCACTCCTGGGCATATATCTGGAAAAGATGAAAACTCTAATTCGAAAAAATACATGCACCTCAATGTTCATAGCAGTACTATTCACAATAGCTAAGATATAGAAGCAACCTAAGTGTCCATCAACAGATGAGTGGATAAAGAAGATGTGGTATATATACACAATGGAATACTACACAGCCATAAAAAAGAATGAAATATTGCCATTTGCAGCAACATGGATGGACCTAGAGAGTATCATACTAAGTGAAGTAAGTCAGAAAGAGAAAGACAAATACCATATGATATCACTTATATGTGGAATCTTAAAAAATAATACAGATCAACTTATTTACAAAACGGGAACAGACTCGCAGACAGAAAACAAACTTAGGGTTAGCAAAGGGAAAAGGGGAGGGGGAGGGATAAATTAGGAGAAAGGGCTTAACAGATACATGCTACTATATTTAGAATAAACAACAAGGACCTACTGTATAACACAGAACTATATTCAATATCTTGTAATAACCTATAATGGAAAAGAATCTGAAGCTATACACCTGAAACTAACACAATATTGTAAATCAACTATAGTTAAATTTTTTTAAAAAGTACCTCCTTCCTGTAATCTGCAGCTCTAAACTGGGTAATTGGTGACTGCTTCCTTCTTTTCCTCCTTTCTTTTCTTCCTCTTTACATCATTTCTTAGCCAGAAAAGGGCAGTATTTCTCTAAACTCCCGCTATGCTCTATTTTCCTTGTACCATTGAGAAGTCAACTTACGAGCCTAAAGTCATTCATGAGTGGGATAAGGAATAACTATAAATTGGCTTTGTATGGCTGATGCTTCATAGCGTGAGATTTGGAAAATAGTCTCTAAAGATAATACGAGTCTTGCAAGGCTGCCACCTAGTGTCATAATCCAATTTAGAAAATGAATGAATATTACCTAGGTCTTGTGTAACCAGTTAACACTCACCCCTCAGACAGATGGATGCCTAGGAAAAATTAAGTTAATCATAGTTTACAAAGGAAGCCATAAGGAGACTAACTTGTTAGTTGAGGGAGAAGTGATTGATAAAGAAATTGTGATAATGGTGTCAATTTGTGATAGCAAAACGCAACCAGGAAGAGCACTAGGGTTTCTGACATTGTGTGTGTTAACATGTTCTATTGGAACTGAGTGTTTGGGGTGGAGGTGGCGGTCCTCTGATTTTTGTTTTCATTGCTAGAACTCTGAGAGAGACAGCATTGTACAAAGGCTTTCCATTCCTGGAGACTTGATTTATCTTTTAGGGTCAAAGAACAAAACAGATGGTGATAATATATGTTTCATATGTATATTTTTGGATTTATTCAAAATTCCTCGTCTATGGTCATCCTAATGAATAATTCTGTTTTCACAATCAGCGGTCTGATTCACTTGCTCTATAATTCTCTGTGTAACTATTCTAGAACTATGAGGGAAATACCAGGTACAAGATGTGAGCATTTCCCTAATCAGAGCAGAGAACTGGAAATTTTAATAAGCCTATTTAAAATGCTCTAGGGTCTTTAATAAAAATGCTAACATAACACAAAAGTATACTATTAAACATATTTACACACTAAATATCCCTTAATGTTGTACAAATGTTACCAGAAACTGGTTTATATTCCATATTATTAAAATCTCATTTTTCCCACTTCATAAATTATTTCAAAGGCAATTTTCACCTGCAAATGACTATAAAGTACTAGTATTTTTTTAATCCTCTTTAACTATATTTCAAAGTTTAACACAGTGGGAGATTCCGCCTCTGTTAGAAATTACATATAGCTGTGCTAGGCAAATGAATTTGAGTTGTGCTTCAAATTGAACATGTTAATTTTTCAAGTTTTATTGAGATATAATTGACGAAAGTGTATACATTTAAGGTACACAACTTGATGTTTTGATGTACACATATAGTGAAATAACTGCCACAGTCAAGCGAATTAGCATATCTGTTACCTCATATAGTTACTGTTTTCTTGTGTTGTGTTTTGTGATAAGAACATTTAGACAGTTTCAGGTAGACAATACCATATTGTTAACTTTAGTCACATTGCTGTAAATTAGATCTTCATAAGTTGGTCATCTTGCATAACTGAAAATTTGTACCCTTTGACCATCACCTCTCCATTTCTCCCTCCAGCCCCTGGCAACCACCATTTTATTCTGTTTCTATGAGTTTGACTATTTATATTTTACGTACAAATGAGATCATGCAGTATTTGTCTTTCTGTGTCTGGTTTATTAAACTTAGCATAATGTCCTCTAGATTCACCCCTTTTCATTTAGGTTTCTTCTATATCTTGGTTTTGTGAATAATGCTGAAATGAAAATTGGAGTGCAGATATCTCTTTGAGACACTGATTTCATTTCCTTTAAATATATACCCAGAAGTGGGATTGCTGGTTGAGAAGGTGGTTTTATCTTTAATTTTTTGAGGAACCTCCGTACTGTATTCTGTAATGGTTGTACCAATTTACATTACCACCAACTGTGTAAAAGGGTTCCCTTTTCTCCACATCCTGGCCAACATTTGTTATCTTTTGCCTTTTTGATAATAGTCATTCTACCAGGTGTTAGGTGATATCTCATTGTGGTTTTGATTTGCCTTTCCCTGCTGATTAGTAAAATTGAGCACCTTTTCATATACCTGTTGGTCATTTGCATGTCTTCTTTTGAGAAATATCTATTCAGGTCCTTTACCCATTGTTTAATAGGGTTATTATTTATTTATTGTTATTGAGTTGTTTGAGTTACTTTTATATTTTGGTTCTTAACCCCTTATCCGATATATGACCTGCTAATATTTTCTCCCATTCTGGAAGTTACCTTTTTACTCGATTGTTTCCTTGGCTGTGCAGAAGCTTTTTAGTTTGATGCAATTTGACTTGTCTATTTTTTGTGTGTATTGCCTGTGCTTTTGGTGTCTTATCCAAAAAATCACTGCCCAGGCCATCAATGTCAAGAAGTTTTCCCCTATGTTTTCTTCTAGTAGTATTACGGTTTCACGTATCATGTTTAACTCTTTAATCCATTTTAAATTGATGTTTGTATATGGTGTGAATTAAGGGTCTACTTTCATTCTTCTGCATGTGAATATCTTGTTTTCTCAACACAATTTATTGAAGACACTATCTTTTCCCCATTTTGTGTTCATGGCACCCTTGTTGAAGATCAGTTGACCATAGATGCATGGATTTATCTCTGGACTCTTTATTGTCTATTAGTCTGTGTATCTGTCTTTATGCCAGTACCATATAGCTTTGTAAAATATTTTGAAATCAGGGAGTGCGATGTCTCCAGCTTTGCTCTTCTTGCTCAAGACTGTCTCGGCTCTTTGTGATCTTTGGTGATTCAATATGAATTTTAGGATTGTCTTTTCTATTTCTGTTAAGAATGCCACTGGGATTTTGATAGAGATTGTGTTGAATCTTAGATCACTTTGGGTAGTATGGACATTTAAACATTATTAATTCTTCAGTCTTTGAACATGAGATGTCTTTCCACTTATTTGTGTTTTTAATTTTCTTTATTAATGTTGATTAAAGCAAATTAAATCCCATAAAGAAATTTAATCAGGTAGGATGTCAACCTGATTTAAAACTTGTAGTTTACTGGTTAAAAAATAACCAGTAAACTGGTTGCAAATAAGGTTAACAAATAGGAGGATAATCACCTTTTATTGTATTTCTCATTACTTTTCTAACTGTAGAAATATTTACGGTCTTGCATTTAGTAATGACAAATTTGTATTGTTGAAAGTTTTCAAGGTTTCAAATTTCGAAGAGCAGAGAGTACTATCCCAAACAGTAATTTCTTGGAAGCCTGGTCATAAAGGGACAGTAGTTAGAAAGGTCAATCTGTTGACTCTCCAGTGATCTCACATGACTACAGTGACACTCAAACCTTTTGATCCTTGGAACCATACTATGAATAAATTGATCTTTGATCAGAACCTCTTCAACCAGACAGATTGACAATTAAATCAAATTTGAAATCAACTTAGTTCACTTAGCATAACTGTACATGGTCTTCAGTGAGTCTTCTTGCCTTTGTGCATCATTCAAGAATAGCACTTCACAGACTAAAAGCAATAGAATAATGATAAACTTCCAGAAATCTGAATTGATTCCAGAAACTAATGTATCCAGAGAGTCTTTTAGCCCTACCAAAGCCCTACCATCAGCAACACAGAGTGATAGCTCCTATTAATCTGGGCACAGCCCGTTGTCCCCTGAAGCTCAAGAAAGTTAAGACAGAATGCAGCAGTGTTGTCTTAGGACAAAGCACAATGACAACAGATAGGGAGTTGTAGGCAATTATGCTGTATGCTGTGTAGTGATGAAGTTATGAAGGACATAAACTTTGAAGAAGCCTAGTAAGAAATGGAGGAACCCTTAGAAAGAGAAAGGTAGTCATCCCAAATTGATACTAGTAAGTGTCAATATCACAGAGGCAAGATGAGTGTCTGGTTTTAAAGCATACCTGAAAATTATTTGACACTCTTCCCACCAAGAGGTGAAGTCTAATTTCCCACCTCACCTCCTTTTAAATATGGACTGGCCTTAGTTAACAGTGGCTACTAAAGAGAATACAGCTAGAGTGATGGTGTATAACTTCTGAGGCTAGTTTAGTAAAGGCAGCACGGCTTCTGACCGGCTCTGTTAGGACACTTGCCTTTGGAACAAAGCTGATACGGTGCATGGAAGCCCAGTCTACATAGAGAGGCCATGTGTAGGTGTTTCTGTTGTTAGCCCCTGCCGAGGTCCCAACCAACAGCCAACATCAACCACTAGACATGCGAGTAAGGAAGGCTCAGAGGTGGTTCCAGCTCTAGGCATTGTTCGAGTGCAACATAATGAGAGACTCCAAGTGAAATCCACCAAGCTGAGCTTAGTCAACCCCTAGAACTGTAAAGAAATAATAATTAGAAATTGTTCTTTTTTTAACACTACTTAATATGGATCAGATTGTTAGTCAGGAAGAGATAGTTGAAGCATTGGGACATATATAGGGGTAGTAGCCCTTAGAGATGATTTGTGAAAATATTCCTGCTGAAGTTAGCATGTTTCCCTATCATCATGTATGGATTAGGACAAATCTCAAGTCTCTAACAGAGACACTGAAATGTAATTCATGTAAAAGAATGTGAAATTGACAAAAATGCCCTCCTGCTTTGTGTATTGTTTCTGTAATATGAAGGGAAGTGATTTGTTGAAATTTAAGAAATTAGTTAAAGAGTAAGAATTGTTCTATTTTGCAAGAGTGTAACTTGACCATTTGCCATGAATATTCTAGGCCCTTTGACAGGTATAGATAGGGTGTATCCATGTATAATACTATTTAACAGAACTAACCACTTAATCACGTTTTGTTTTTGAACTTGTATATTTATACAACATGTTGTTCCAAAAAGAATTTGAGGAAGCTTGAAAAGAATATCTAAGATTGGAAAGTGTATGATAAATTTTTTAAAGTTGTGCCATGAGAAAACAGAAAATGCAGAGTGAGGACAAAGCACACTGACAAATTAGGCTAAAATGCATTCAGTTATGACTTACATTTTGTGGGCCACAAGTTTCCAACATTCAATACACTAGTAAATTTAGACAATTGCATAATTCAAAATACTTACCAGATTAAACAGAATAGTTATCCAAGAGCACTTACTCCTTGAACTACAAAAATATGACTTTTTTTTCTTGAGGAGAGTATCAAAAAATGAGACATTACGCACTATAATGAACATCTTTTCACTTAGAGGCATACGTCGTTTTATTGCACTTTATTGTGCTTTCAGATACTATGTTTTTTACAAGTTGAAAATTTGTGGCAACCCTGTGTTATCAGATGATGGTTCCATTTTTTTAGCAATAAAGTATTTTTTAATTAAGATATGTATTTTTAGATGTAATGCTATTGCAAACTTAATAGAGTACTGTATAATGTAAACATAACTTATATGCACTGGGAATCCAACAAATTCTGTGACTAGCTTTATTGCTATTTTAGCTTTACTGCAGTGGTTTGGAAATGAACCCACAGTGTCTCCAAGGTGTTGCCTGTATTATGTTGACAAATTCCAGAGTATTTGTTTTCTGTCTTTTTTTGTTGTTTTTCTTTCTTATCATTTAAATTACATAAGTGATACCATTTTATTGAAGAAAAGGGGAACTCGTATAAGTTAAAAGGTAAAAAAATACCTCTTTGTGTTGCCACCAGCTTCACCACTTGATTTGAAATATCCCTTTTATCAAACAAGAAATTCTGCATAAGCTACTTACTTTTGTTGAAATGACCAAAAATTTTCCAAATTTGGTGAAAACGATAAACTCATAGATCCAAGAAACTCAACAAAATTGAAGCAAAAGAAACATAAAGTACAGGCGTACCTCATTTTATTGCACTTCGTAGATATTGTGGTTTTTACAAATTGAAGGTTTGTGGTAACGCTGTGTCAAGCAAGTCTGTTGGCAACATTTTTCCGACAGCATTTGCCCACTTCGTGTCTCTGCGCCACATTTTGGTAATTCTTGCACTATTTTTTTTTCCCCCATCATCAGTATTTATTGAGTATTTACAGTGTATTAGGCACAGTAGAACATACAGAAGACATTGTCGCTGCTCTCGAGGAGCTTACATTCTAAAAGAAAAAAAAATACACCTCTTTTAAAATGGTATTTTTGTTTGGTGTTTTCTGCAAGGTACTGAGGAAATAGCTTGTAGGGTGAGTTTTGGGTATAACTTAGCCCCATCATTATTCAAAGAGAGGAAGAGGAAGGATTTTAAAGGCAAAGACAATGACAGACCATTCAGGATAGGTAGGGTTTACAGGGAGAGAAACACAATCTCATCAACTAGGGAGAGATTTGCTGCAGTGTATAGGATGAGGGAAATAGTTTGTGGGATGCAAGCAAAGGAAGCAGGGTATCCTTAGTCATTGAGTGGAGCCAGAAAGATCATGCGGCCTTTTCCCCAAGTACGTGGCCACCAAGTAGGAACAGTTGGTGACAAGACACAAGGCTTAAAAAAGGTAATCCTGTGCACCTGACAAATAGGAAGAATAAAGGATCAAAACTGAAGGCAGGGTATAAGAGTATCAAGAAATTCTTAAAAACAAAAGTGATTTGGAAGCACGAAACTTACAGTTAATGCTACCCAATGTCATGATGGGCCAAGAACATTGCGGCTTCCTAAGTTAGAAAATGCCATATACCAAAATTTTAAATGGAACACATTACTTTTTTTTTTTCATTCAATCCCCCTGTCTCTGAAAAAAAAGAAATTTTTTCAGGGGGAGGGGGGAGTATGGGACATGGTTGGGAACAGTAGTAGTTATCTTAGTAGTATCTTGTTGTTATGATAAACTTTGTATTCAAACTTAGTAAAAGCCATTAGCTTCTTGGAATATTTTAGACTTTTTCATTATTATTATATTTGTCATGGTGGTCTGTGATCATTGACCTTTGATGTTACTGTTGTAAAAAGATTATGACTTGCTCAAGGCTCGGTTGATGGTTAGCATTTCTTAGCAATAAAGTATCTTTAAATTAAGGTATGTACATTTTAATAGACATAATACTATTTCATACTTAATACACTGCAGTATAATATAAATGTAACTTTTATATGCCCTGGGAAACCAAAAAATTTGTGTGACTCGCTTTATTGCTATAGTCGCTTTATTGCAGTGGTCTGAAACCAAACCCACAATATCTTCAGGGTATCCTTATGTTACACCAATATACATTATAATCAAATTGCTCAACACCAGTGATAAAGAGAAAGACTTATAAGCAGCCACGGAAAAAAGACATGTTACGTAAAGTAATAAATTTAGGGATGACAACACCTATCATGTTGGAAACCATAAAAGTGAGAAGAAAGCACTGAGGAAGAAAGACTGTAAACCTAAAATTCTGTTGCCAGCAAAAACAAAGACAAAATACCTTTTCAGATATACAAAAGCTGAAATAATTGGTCACTAACAAACCTGTACTTTTCGAAATACATGTATAATATGGTACCTTTATCTGGTTATGTCTGTCAGACTTTTGGGACGTTGGTTGAATTAGAAATGAACTTGAGGATGTTGATTTAAGATTCATCAACATAGAGATGACTGATATCCTAGTTGGCAAGGAGACTGTGTAAAATAAGAAACGAGGCACAGAGCCAGAAGCATGGAAAGCAAAGATGAAAGGTGGGCATTAATTTTGATGAGTGCCTAACGTACCAAACACCGTGCGAGTTGTTTATCATCTCGTATCTCATTTTTCCCTTACATTAGGCCTATAAGGTAGATATAATTACCCGTTTTATTGATGAGAAAAGTGAAAACTCTGAAAGCTTATAAGTAAATTTCCTAAGAACATGCTGCTTAAAAATAGCAGGAACAGGGCTGGAATCCAAGATACACATCTCTAACATTAACTACCACATACACACATATAACACGCTACACCATGCTGCTTAACTACCACGTTACCTGGAAAATTATACTTGGCCCTTTTATCCAGTCACCCCTCTACCCCTAAATGCAATAATCCTGTGCATTTCCTTTGTAGCTCTTGTCACAACTGTAATTGAATAATTGTTGCTGCAATTATTTACCACCTCTGCTAGATTTTAACTTCCATGAGCATCTGGGCCATGAAATAACAGTGTCTTTTCACAGTACCTGATGCAGCACTTTGCAAATAGCAGGTGCTCCACACATTATTTTTGAATAAATTCTTCATCTCTACTGTTGCAAACAGGCTGAAAAGGAACTAATACCAGGGCTGACAAAAGGCTTTGAATTTACCCACTAGTAACTCCTTAAAATCACATGATCTCACATGAACTGGCTTTCTCATTGCAAAGCAGTTACCTAGAAGAACAACTGTAGTTAATAGTCTGTACTAGCACTGTCCAATAGAAATATAATATTAACGTCATATGTAATTTAAAATTTTCTGGTACTTCGTTTAAAAAAGGCAGGAAATAATGAAATAATGCCTTTTGCAACAACATGGATGGACCTAGAGATTATCATACTAAGTGAAGTAAGTCAGACAGAGAAAGACAAATATCACATGACATTGATATGACAATTTTATTTTTTCTTTTCCATTTTTTCCCTGTAGGAAAAATCAGGGAAGAAGGCTTTCCATGATGGAAAGCATGACATTGTTGACATATGTTGAACAATTAGAAGTTGTGTTGAATCTAGGAAAATACGTTTGAAACATGAATAATGGTGGGGATGGAGTCGGAGAGGTTCATGCAAAAAAAAAAAAAAAAAGAAATGATGAAAGGTTGTCCTAAGCTAAGGCTCCTCTACCATTTTGCTCATATTAGAGACAAAATGTAAGTAGCCAGGTTTTTGTGTAGAAATCCTCTACATTATTGCTATTGGATATGCTTTAGAAGTAGATGAAATTCATGAGGTGAATTATCATTGCAAATCCTGAATTTTTCATCCCTGTCTCTGCCTCAATTCTGCACAGAATCCAGTCTACTAAAATCTTTGGTTTGCCAGACATGAAATATTAAAAAGGTAGAAAACTCTGTTGCAGGAATCAGCTATGTAATAATCACTAACAGCTCTGCCACATATATGACAATAAGAACACTCTGCATTTTGAGTAATCACATCCACATTAAGAGGAAAAATGAGCAAGGCTCTGCATTTATGAGCCAAACCCATTTCCTGAGGGGCATATATATTGACTAATATTAGGATTTAAAAATGAAACCAATTTGGCATCTTTTTATTTTGTGCAAGTGGCAAATGAACAGAGGAGGGAAATAGGAATAAATGGAAGTTACCAAAAGATCGGTGGCTGCAGTGGGGACCGTGTTGTGCTTGACATTTGATATTTCCAAGAAATCCATAATATTGCGGTGAAAGTCTCATGCCCCCCCGCCTCCTCTCAGTTCTGTGTGTTTGTGCGAGATGATGCCACAGTCTGGCAAGACCACATCTCTCCTCGACTTCCTGCTGTTTTATTCTGGCTCTTTGGAAATACGTTCCTGTTGCTGCCGTGATCTCAAGATGAGTCGGGGAATGTTGATTTTTCAGTGTGTGTTCTTCCAAACTGGCCGTTTCTTTGGCAGTCTATCTCAGTGAAGGCAGTAAGAACGAGTCGTGTTATCCAGAGAGAAATAAAAATCACAGCTGGGCGTTATCTCGGCAGCAGGCGTCTCGTCGCGAGCATTCCCATATCATCTGGCTGACTGTTCCCTCAACTGCCTGAATGCGAGAAACTTCTGTCACCAGATATCACTGCGAATTGGAATGAGGGGGCTTCCCGATCTCAGAGATCCTTAGAGATGAGTCTCCGCGCGGCCCTAGAAGGCTCCTTTCCTGGACTTAACCTCACTCACAGCTGGACTGGTGACACGTCTGCCTTTATTCTCTTCCCCTAGGAAATAGTGTCGTTCTCCTGCCTCACGACTGTGGAAACACAGGTGCGTGGGGTGTTTATTGGCTCCCATCAGCCAGACACACAGGCAGCATTGTAGCACGCAGGTGGTTATGCTGTTGTTCGGAAAACAGTTTAGTAATAGAACATCTTGGGCCTGACTTAGGCGTTGAGCTTGGCGAAGGCAGTGGAAACTGTGTGAAAATCTGGGAGTAGGCAGGACAGAAAGAAGGGCAATCACATCTTGCTAGGGTGGCAAGCCCACGCAGATAACTGCTACTTTCTATTTCCATAATGTCACCCACCCTCACTGTGGCATATCTTGCTCTACAACTTGTGCTCCTATTCAAAATGTGTGAGGCTCTTGGTCCTCTCGAGCAAGAGAACGTGTTTGCCATTTAGTCAGGCTCACATTACTCATAAGATGGGGTTGATGGAGGGAAAAAAAATCATGATTTTAACACTGCCACTTCCCTCTGTGCAACTATCTCACCACATTTCGTGCATTTGATTAAAATAAAATAGAGATATGTATTTGGGCAAAAGACAATCTCCCTGTGCCTCTCTCAAAATAATAAAGGGTTTTCTCTTTTTATCAACTGTAACTGGTATTTATTTATTTATTTATTTTGCCTGCACTGGGTTTTAGTTGCGGCATGCAGGATCCTTAGTTGCGGCATACGGGATCCTTAGTTGCAGCATGCAGACTTAGTTGCAGCGTGCATGCGGTATCTAGTTCCTTGACTAGGGATTGAACCCGGGCCCCCTGCACTGGGAGCACAGAGTCCTACCCACTGGACCACCAGGGAAGTCCCCGGTTTTCTTTTGTTAAAAAATCAGTCTCTGTAGAAGTCTCTGTCCACAGAGAGTTGTGGATTGTGGGGATTTAGAAGAAGACAGGGGTTTCCAAAGTAGTAGAGACTAAAGGCTAATTCGAACTGTCTCCACTTCCCCACAGAGTTTCTAGACTCCAAACCTGGTCCACAGCCTGGTTTATGCCCCAGGGCCCATAATGAGAAGGCAGACATGAAGAACTTCTTTCTGATTCATTTGGACTTGATGGAAAAAGAGACCGTGCAGCCTGTATTATCTTAAATTTATTATGTCCTCTCTGGCCTCCCAGCCCTACAGCCCTCCCATCAAGGGGCAAGACAGCTACACCCCAGCCGTCCTGTCCTCCACACTTACAGTGGTTGCCAGTCACTTAGGGGACCAAGCCCAAGCCCAGACTCCCCAGGCTCTTTGAACTCTCCAAACCCTAACAACCTTCACTTACTCGACTCTCTCTCTCTCCTCTTCAGTCCCACATCTTTTATTCATTGCTATTTTTAAAAATATTTATTTAGGCTGCGCCAGGTCTTAGTTGCGGCATGCGGGATCTTCGTTGAGGCACGTGGGCTTCTAGTTGCAGCATGCATGCGGGATCTAGTTCCCTGACCAGGGATCAGACCCGGGCCCCCTGCACTGGGAGCATGGAGTCTTACCCACTGGACCACCAGGGAAGTCCCTATTCATTGCTACTTGTCTCCACACTTTTTTCATTACATATGACTCACCTGGAACCACCATCTCAGCCCAGAGCCCTGCACACAGCAAGGGCGCAGGAAGGATGGCCGCCATCACCATGATTACTGGTCCAGGCATCCAACGACATTGGCCGTACAGAGCCTGCCTCTTCTCTTAGCCAGATTTCCTACAAACTTCAAGGTGCAGCTCAAGGTTAAGCTTTTATTTCCTTGGATGGTTTAATGACTCTTTGGCTATTCTAATTCCCATGAAGCATTCTCTCAGTGAACTCTGTACCACACTGTGTAGTACTTTATTATTGAATCACCTAATCTTTTATTATCACCTGAACATTTCGTAGACGCACCTACACATACACAGTCTTATCCCTTAAACGTGATATTCTACACTTAATTATTATTTTAATAAATATCAATTACTCTCCTGCAATGGGTCAAATACTGCACTAAGAACTGTGGATGAAATAAAATGTAAAATTTATGATCCCTGCTTTCAAAGAGATCAGAAACTTATCAGTAAATATTAGGCACATGGAAAATAACTAACAGGAGGAAGAGGGTGCTGTGTCGTGATAATTACAAGAAGCGTATAGACATAGGTCTTAGAAACTCAAAGCCAAATAACAGTAAATATGTCCCTAAAACTAATAAAATGAAAATGCAGAGAATTCCAGACTTCAGCCAACTAGACAAATATTCTCAGCAAAAATAGTTTTGACAAATTCTTATAAAATGAAAAAAACATTGACACTTAGAGTTCGTATGGATGAGATTTTTAAACTGTTTTGCAGTTCCAAGCTTTGAACTTTTGGAAATGCATCCATATGTGTTGGCCCCTCTAATCATCACATTGTACTCCTTAAGCTGAAGTTTTATAAAGACTGGCAGTGACTAGAAATTCTCCAGTGCTGGAAATACCCTGAGATAAAAAAACCCCTGGCTTGAAATTGGACAAAATCGAATTTAGATGTATTAACCACATTGTCCATATAAAAACAATAATAGCAAGAAGCATCTGTTAAGCACTGATTATGGGCTAAGCACTTGTGCCATGTAGGGCGGTGTAGGTCAGTTTTGTGGCCTGAAGTAAATGCCACATTCAGAAAGTGGTAATTGAGGTTGAGTGAAAGGCAGAGTTAAGGGGAACTGATAGGGTTTGGTGAAGGTTCCCATTGCTGTAATAGTGGATCACAAGTAGCAGCTAGGTGTGAAGAAGCAGGGGGAGTCAGCCACTGGAACGCCAAGAGAACTGATAGTTGCAGGTGAGAGCCACCCGTTAGAAACTCAAGTCCTTGGGAAAAGAAAGCAGACCGTACAAAATCCTGACCCAAGAGACAGGAGGCTGAAAGAATGTATATCCTGATCTCCTGTTGGTGTCTCACTTTGCCTAAACCCAACCAGAAGCCAGAACTCAAAGGGACCCAATTGATATAATGCATTGAGGTCATCCTCCCAGGGCACAGACATGGTGGCGTGATTAATAGGTGTTCTAAAGGAACTTGCTATCTGCGTGCCTATTAGGAAAGTTTAATGCTAATGACAGGGGAGGTGAAGAGATTCTTTGGGTTAGAAAGCTCGATGACCTTTCTTTCGAGATTTATTTGGATATGGCTAATCGTGAGGGAGTGAAAAGCCACTTTCAATTTAAACCTCAATAACTTGAGATAAATATTACTCAAGTGTAGCCCATTCTGTTGCAGATGCTACAGCATTTTGGAAAACAACTTGGAAACCTTAGTAAACATGTCCTCAAACAATAAAGCTCCAGACAAAGCCCAGAGAGCAAGAAAGAAGATAATAGATGTTGCTTTAAAATAATTTATCTTTTTCTTTGGTATGAAAATAAGGTAATGAAGGGAAGAGTATTTTATAATAGTGATTGACTACAACTGTGTGAAAGGGCATCCCTCATGGGAAGGGAGGCTGAAGAAGCAAGTATTTTAGCTGAACACGTTGCCTGGACAGCATCATGGTTATGTTAGTAAAGAAGAGTGAAAAATAGATCCCAGGTGGGCAACTAGCAGATAATGCCCATATTTCCATTGTACATATGAAGAATAAGTCTCAGCCATTTTAAGCTACTTTCCCAAGTCATAGATAATAAGTGGAAAAGAGAATATTTTAACACAGGGCTGACTGGTTGAAAACATTTGCTTTTTCCTTCAAATCAGACTAGGAGAGCAAAAATCCACCCCTTCATTCACCTAATGAATCACTTCTTGAAAGCTGAAGAATAGGTTCCTTACCTAAAATCACATAACTAGTGGAAAAGCCATATTAGCACATGATCGTCCAGATTTTTACCTGTGATTTTTTTTTTTTACTTAAAAATCACTGCTTCAAATTTGTATTTTTCAGAAACCACATTGGTGAATGCCTACAATTAATTCCTTTACTATATTAGTACCTACCACATGTTCTACTGTAGACTCCTATGATTCTCCTGAGGTTATGTATACCTTATTTGATTTATCAGCCTAATGTTGTATCTGATTTACAGCTCATATACATGAGGTCATCTGTAAGCTTATTCTACTTCCTGTCTTTCTCCTCCTTTCTGTCTCATTTTTTGTTATTTGTATTATATATAATTTCAGAACATATAATATTTAAGTCATACTCTGACATGCTGTTTCAAGCCATTATTTTATCTTAAATATATAGTTACTTATGTTTATCAGCAGTCTTTTTGCCAAAAGTTTTCCTAATCATCACTAGTTGACTAAAGCTCATTCTCTAGGAAAGGCACATAAAAATGATATCACCCTGGTTACTGAATGTTTCATTTATTTATTTATTTTTAAAAATTATTTATTTATTTATTTATTAACATCTTTATTGGAGTATAATTGCTTTACAATGGTGTGTCAGCCTCTGCTTTATAACAAAGTGAATCAGTCACACATATACATATGTCCCCATATCTCTTCCCTCTTGCATCTCCCTCCCTCCCACCCTCCCTATCCCACCCCTCTATTACTGAATGTTTTAAACTCTTAAAGGACAGCTTGCTTGGATACAAAATCATTGTTTCAAACTTTTTTTAAGAAATATCTTGTAGTCTTACTTCAATGTCTTCTGTTATTTAATGGTGCTATTGAAAAAGATCTAATACCAACCCAGTTTCCTTTACCTTTGCATTTTACCTGGATGGCCATAGAATTATTTCTTCATCTTAAAAGTTCAGTGATTTTGGGACTTCCCTGGTGGTCCATTGGGTAAGACTCCATGCTCCCAATGCAGGGGGCCTGGGTTCGATCCCTGGTCGGGGAACTGGATCCCACATGCATGCTGTAACTAAGAGTCCACATGCCACAACTAAAGATCTCACATGCCATAACTAAGAGATCCCGCATGCCGCAACTAAGAAGTCCACATGCTGCAACTAAAGATCTCGCATGCCGCAAGGAAGATCCCGCATGGCACAACTAAGACCCGGCGCAGCCAAAATAAAATAAATAAAAATAAATAAAATATATATTAAAAAAAAATACCTTCAAAAGTTCAATGATTTTACCAGGATATGTCTTGAGATTTATTATCCTGGATCATTTTCATCAGGTACATGAAGTTGGTATTCAAATGTATATTCAAATCTTCCTTTATTTCAGGAGCATCTTCTTAAATAATAGTTTTGAATATTTGTTTTGTTGAATTGTTTTGAACTTCTTTGAGGAGTCAAATTATGTGCATATTGAAACTTTTTTCTGACTAATTTCTATAGTTTTGTGAGGGTTTTTTTGCATTGGATTCGAATAAAGTTTCAGGAATCAAGAATAGCTCAACTTTGGAAAGTATGGAAAAGAAGTAAATCTACAAAAAACACATCAGTGGCTTAAAAGAAGAAAATAGTAACATCTCTACAGAAGCAGAAAATTTTTTACTAAGCTCACCACATTTTGTGATAAAAACATAGTACACTAAGAAGATAAGGGAATTTCCTTAACCTAAAGAAAATTTCTGTAAAATTTCTAAAAGAAATGTCATTCAGGAGCATTCCTTTTATTAGTAAGTTTAGAAATATTTTCATGTTTTATTATGAGAAAGAGTAAAAATAAGATAGACAAAAAATAATGGATATCTATATTGTTTCATCCATATACCTACCCACTTTCTTAGCAAACATCCAAGCCATCTTTCAGCATACCCTTTCAATTATTTTGAAGCAGGTCCCAGTCATCATATTATCCCATCTGTAGATATTTCTGAATGTATCTCTAAATGAAAAAGACTCTTTAAAAACAGGAATATCACTATCACCTCTATGCAGTAAGTATAGCTTAATATCATCCAATATCTAGTTAGTATTTAAATTTCCCCAGTTTGTACGTTTTGTTATAGTTAGTTTGAATTATGTTCCATATAAAGCCTATACATTGCAATAGGTTATGTCCCTTGAGTCTGTATTGATAAAATGCCTCTCTTTCCTTTATTTTCTTGCCGTTTATTTTTTGAAAAAAACCCAAAAAAACAAAAAACAACAACAAAATAACGGAATGGTTTCTTCTATACTGTTTCACACAATCTGGATTTTACTAATTGAATCCCTATAGTTTAGTTTAACATGCTCCCCTGTCTCTTGTATTTTATGTAAATTGTTGATTAGATATAGAATTTTCATTAGATTCTGATTTGCATTTTTAACAAAACTGTCTCGTAAGTGGTACAGTGTACTTTCATTAGAAGGCACAGACTATCTGATGCTATCTTTGTTAGAGTAACAGCCATTGATAGGCATTGCCTTGCTCCATTATTTCAATAATGGTTGCAAATTGATGATATTCTATTATTCTTTTTTCATTTATGTATTAGCTAGGATGTTTCTATAAAGAAGTACCTGAAGTTACAGTTAATTCTAGAATGGCAAGATAAATACTTAATTCTTTCCTTTTATTTATTTTCTAAGTAATGAATTCATTCCTTTGCATCCCTCAAAGTTGACCAGTGAGTGTGATGGGGGGTGTGTGTGTGTGTGTGTGTGTGAGAGAGAGAGAGAGAGAAAGAGAGGAAGAGGGAGGGAGAGGTACAAATGGATTTAAAGATATTTTAAAACGTATTTGTTTTTCATTCTTTGCATTTACTATCCATGCCCTAAATTTCCCATTTTTGGCAGGGTATAATTCTTCTCTAGTTGGTGTGACATGATTCAAATATTATTTAATAATCTCCTAGTATGAACAGATGTTCTAGGCTCACATTCCACATTTTCATCCTCAGGTATATAATCAGCCATTTCTACAGAGAGACTTGCTTTTAATGTTTTAAATCTCTTTTTTTACTTACGTTTCCGTAAACTTTGCTCTTCATTTATTTCTCCTCTGTCCTTTACTGTGCTTTCTGTAGTGGTTATCTTGTGTTCCTTGTAATTTCATCTTCATTTAAAATATTTTTTTAATTTGTTTCCTGAATTCTGTTGATTCACATTTCATATCATCCTATTTTCAGGCCATCACTTCCTCTTTTTTTGGCCACCTTTTCTTCGAGTTCTTACGTTTGTATTCCATGATATTCCCACATAACTATAATTGCTTTTTCAAGCATTTGTTTTTATTTGTTTTCTATTTTATTTTTTTCCTTTTTAAAAAATTGTTGTTGAAATGTTAAATTATAATTTTTATCTGCTTCATCAAAACCATTTTCAGGTGAGTTTTCCTATTATCTATAGGAATTAATGTTACTCTCATTCATGCTTTATTCTGTAGTACCTTTCTGTGTGGGCAGAGCTTCCTCCTTTCCTGTTGCTTTCATTTAAATGAGATGGATTTTCCTGGACTTCTAGTAGGGAGCTGGTGTGAGGAATACAGGCATGTGCCATGATATCATTCTCAGCTTCACAGCTCACACCTCCCTCCTCTGTCACTACAGTGAGTGTCTTACAATATGGTCAACTCTGTAGCCAGCCCTGCTCTGACTCTCTGAGCCCAGCCTGATTCGGGCGAACTTCTCCTGCCAGCGCTGGATTTCCTAGTTCCCTCCACGGCCCTTTCTTCGACCATCACGCACCCTTAGACGCTGTTTCTCGCTGGCATGTTCTGCTGTCTGCCACCTCTGGGCTCCCAAACTCTTTCTGGACTTTGTCTCTCTCTTCCTTCCCCAGGGCTCTTGAGGTTCTCAGTCTCAGTTATACTCCCCGTATTTCCCGCTCAGATAGGATGCCCTCATTTGGGAAGCAACGATTGGTTGGAGACGGCTGAGATCCCAGAGCTCTTTGAAGCCCTCTGCCCCCCTTCCGCTCCCTCAGTCCTCTCACAGCCACCAGCTTCCTGTGCAGCTTCACCTTCGGTGTAATCTATATGCAACTGAGTCTGTGAGTTTTCTCTATCTCCTAGTTTCACTGAAAATATAATTTAAAGTTTTTTGGTTTTCATTTCTCCTTTTTTCTACACATGATTTCCAGGAGGAACGAGATACTCCCAAATCAGTTACTCGGTTATAAAACTCTTGATTGTAAACTATTTGGTTATGAAGTTTGATTTCCAAACTTTTCTAAATAGTTAGAAAAGTATCATTTGCTAAGGATTGCTAAGGACCAGGCTCAGGCCATTTACGATAGATGTGATGACTCAGTTTGTTACCAAACACAAGTTCGTGTGCCCAACACATAGTGAGGCCAAACAAACATCAGAGTTTGGAGCAGAGAAGGGTTTATTGCAGGTCCAAGCAAAGAGAACAGGTGGCTCGTGCTCAAAAAATTTCCACACTTCAAATATGTCATCTCGCTGCTTTTTCATCTCTTATTTCTTTTTTCTCTAGCTTTGTCGAGGTTTTAATTGACAAATAAAAATTGTATATACGTAAGGTATATAATACGATGTTTAGATATATGTATATATTGTGAAATGATTACAAAAATGACATTAATTAACATATCCATAACCTGACATAGTTATAGTTTTTTTGTGGTGAGAATACTCTCTTAACAAATTTCAAGTATACAACATAGTATTAACTATAGTTACCATGCTGTATATTAGAGTTCCAGAACTTATTCATCCTGCATAAATGAAACTTTGTACCCTTTAACCAAAATCTCCCCATTTCCCCCCACCCCCATCATCCTCTGACTACCACCATTTCACTCTCTGCTTTTATGAGTTTGACTTTTTTATATTCCACATATAGGTGAGATCATGGAGTATTTGTCTTTCTAGGTCTGGCTTATTTCACTTAGCATAACATATTCTACTTTCATCTGTGTTGTTGTAAATGGTGGATTTCCTTCTTTTTTGTGATATGTATCACATTTTCTTTATCCATAGTCTGTCAATGTACACTTAGATTGTTGTCTTGGCTATTGTGAATGACGCTGCAGTGTACATAGGAATGCTTATATGTCTTCAAGATACTGATTTCATTTCCTTTTGGATAGGTACCCAGAAGTGGGATTTCTGGATCACACTATTTTTTAATTTTTTGAGGAACGTCCATACTCTTTTCCATAATGGCTGTACCAATTTACATTCCCATGAACAATGCACAAGGGTTCCCTTTTCTCCACATCCTCACCAATATTGATATCTTTTGTCTTTTTAATGTGAGGTTTGTGAGGTGATATCTCATTGTGGTTTTGATTTGCATTTCCCTAATGATTAGTGATGTTGAGCAATTTTTCATATCCAGGCATACCTTGTTTTATTGCACTTCACTTTATTGTGCTTCACAGATGCTGTGTTTTTTACAAATTGAAGGTTTATCGCAACCCTGAATCGACCAAGTGTATCAGTGACATTTTTCCAAGAGTGTTTGATCGTTTTGTGTCTCTGTGTCCCATTTTGTTAATTTTTTGCAATATTTTAAACTTTTTCATTATTATTATATTTGTTATGGTGATCAGTGATCTTTGATGTTACTGTTGTAAAAAGATGATGACTTGCTGAAGGCTCAGATGATGGTTAGCATTTTTTTTTAGCAATAAAGTATTTCTTAATTAAGATATGTACATTTTTAAGACATAATGCTTTACACACTTAATAGACTAAAGTTTAGGGTAAACATAACTTTTACATGCACTGAAAAACCAAAAAATTTGCTTTATTGCCTCAGGCTGGAACTGAACCCACATTATGTCTGAGATATGCCTGTAGTTGTTGGCCCTTTGTATGTGTTATTTTGAGAAAGTTCTATTAAGATCATTTGCCCATTTTTTTTTACTCAGGTTCTTTTATTTTTCTTGCTTTTGCATTGTATGAGTTCCTTATATATTTTAGATATTAACCCCTTATCTGACATATGGTCTGCTAATATTTTCTCCCATTCTGTAGGTTGCCTTTTCACTCTGTTGATTGTTTCCTTGCTGTGCAGAATCTTTTTAGCTTGATGTAGTCCCACTTATTTTACTTTTGTTTTTCTTACTTGTGCATTTGGTGTCATATCCAGAAAATCGTTGCCCAGATAAATGTCAAGAAGTTTTTTGTCTGTTTTCTTATAGTGTACTGTAGTTTCAGGTCTTACTTTTAATTCTTTAATTCATGTCGAGTTGATTTTTGTACTTGGTATGAGATAAGGGTTCAAATTCATTCTAATGCATATGAACATACAGCTTCCCAACATAATTTATTGAAGAAACTATCCTTTTCTCATTCTTTGTTCTTGGCTCTTTTGACAAAGATCAGCTGACAATACATGCATGGATCTGTTTTTGGGCTCTCTATTCTATTACAATGGTCTGTATGTGTGTCTTTATGCCAGTATCATACTGTAGCTTTGTAATATATTGAATATTTTGAAATCAGGAAGTGTGATGCCTCCAGCTTTGTTTTTCTTGCTCAAAATTGCTTTTAGGGGTCTTTTGTGGTCCCATATGGATATTAGGATTGTTTTTTCTGTTTCTGTAAAAAAAAATGCCATTAGGATTCTGATGGGGATAGCATTGAATCTGTAGATCACTTTGGGTGGTATGGACATTTTAACAATATTAAGTGTTCTAATCCACGAACACAGGATGTCGTCCCATTTATCTGTGTCTTCTTTAATTTCCTTCATCAAAGTTTTATAATTTTCAGTATGTAAATCTTTTACATTTTTGGTTAAGTTTATTCCTATGTCTTTTCTTCTTTTTGTTGCTCTTGTGAATGGGATTATTTTCCTAATTCCTTGTTAGATAGTTCATTGTTACTTTACAGAAGCATGATTGATTTTTGTTTCCTGTAACTTTACTGAATTCATTAGTTCTAAAACATTCTTTATTGATTCTTTAGGGTTTTCTTCATATATGATCATGTTATCAGCAAACAGATCATTTTACTTCTTTCCTTCCAATTTGGATGCCTTTTATTTCTTCTTGCCTAATTACTCTTGCTAGGACTTCTACTACTATGTTGAATAGAAGTGGTCAGAGTGGACATCTTTGTCTTGCACTAGGTCTTAGAGGGAAAGCTTTGAGTTTTCCCTCATTGATTATGATACTAGCTGTGTGCTTTTCTTATAAGGACTTCATTGTGTTCAGGTAAGTTCCTTCTATACCTATTTTGTTAAGTGTTTTAATCATGAATGCATGTTGAACTTTGTCAAATGCTTTTTCTGTGTCTAGGGCAAGGATCACATGTTTTTTCTCTTTCATTTTAATGTGGGGTATCAGTTTAATGGGGGAGTAGTATGGACTCCAGGCCGTACCATCAACTTGTATCAGCATCAGTGAAGACTGCAGGGGTCTGCAGTGGCAAAAACTGCAGGTGTCTGCAGTGGTGACAAGGGTCGCTAGAGTCCTCTTGCTCTCTTTTACCCATGTGAAGCATGGTTGCAGCTAAGGGAATTCCTCTTGATGCTGAGTCCTGCCAGAATGGAGGATTAGATGATGCAGGAAAAATGTTTTCCTTTGCCTTTCTATGTGGTGATCCTGAGTTTTTTTGTGTTCTATGGGGTTTTTGCAGCCTTCTTCTTTCACTCTGGAACTCTCTCAGAGCTAGTTTTATCAGTTGTTTAGCCATTGTTTTTATTGTTTTTGTGCGGGGAGATGAGCATTGGGTCCTCTTATTCTGCCGTCTTGCTAAAATCACTGACCTCTATTACTTCTGATAAGATGTCATCTGTTAATCTTATGGGGTTCCCTTAAATGTGATGAGTCATTTTTTTTCTCTTGCTACATTCAAAATTCTCTCTTCGGGTTTCAACATTTTTGAATATAATGTGTCTGGGTGGGGATCTCTTTGCATTATAGCGCTTGGAGTTTGTTGAGCTTCTTGGATTTGTAAATTAGTGTTTCATTCCCAGCTATTATGTTTCAAGTATTTTCCTGTCATTTTATCTCCTTTCCTTCAAGGGCTCCCGTTATATGTATATTTGTGTGATTAACAGTTTCCTATTTTTCTGGCTGTGTTTATTTTTCTTCATTCTTTTTTTCTCTGTTCTTTAGATTGCCTAATCTCTATCAATCTATATTTTTAGTTCATTGATTCTTTCTTCTGCCAGCTCGAACTACTGTTACACCCTCTACTGAATTTTTAATATCAATTATTATATGTTTCAACTTCAGATTTTCCATTTGTTCTTTTTAATAACTTCTGTATCTTTAGTTATATTCTTTTTTGAATGAAACACCATCATCATACCTTCCTTTAATTCTTTACGTATGGGTTCCTTTAGTTTTTGAACATACTTATATAGCTGCTTTGAAGTTTTTAATCTAATAAATCCACCATCATGGACCATTTATAGACAGTTTCTATTGCCAGCTTTTTTCCCTATGTGTGAGTCACACTTTCCTGTTTGTGTCATAATTTTTTTTTTTGAAAACTGGACATTTTAGATAATTTATTATAGCAACTGTGGATACTGACCTCTCTCCAGAGGTAACTATGGTTGTTTTTTTTCTCGTTTGTTTGTTTAGTAACTTGGCTCAACTATTTCTGCAAAGTCTATTTCCCCCTCAGTGTATAGGCTCTGAGTTATTTTTCCCTTTGTTTTTATGTTTTAGTCTGGCTACCTAGAGTTACCTTTTGCTGTCATAAAGCACTTATTCGTCAAAGGCTGTGCTTAAGAACCCTTAGCCAGTTAGATTTTTAATCTTTACCATGGGATATTTGTATGGTTCGGAGGCTGCTATCTCAGTTCGGGGAATTTACATTTTTTTTGTGCCACATTCAGCTGGGCACTAGTGGCTTGAAGTTTTCATCTCTGATAACTCTAGATAGAGTGCAGCCTTAGGCATGTATGCAGTGTGCCATACTACCAGCGATGATTGTGATATTTTTAAGCCTTTCTTAGGAGTCACACCTGGGTTCAAGGAGCTCATTGGATAGTCAGAGTTTTGTCAGAGGTTTTGTTTAAGCCTCTTGTGCCAGTAAGACTTCTGCCCTGTATTAATGGGTCTGTGTGTGGCTCTGCCTCATGTCCTGCTCTGATTGCTTCTGAGTGGATGCAACATAATGCATATGCACAGCCTTCTCAAACTCTAGGACTGACTTTGATCCTAGGAGGGCTTTTCATTGTGCTGTCATTCCCTGGTCCTTGCTATTAAACTTCTGGCTGTTCTGCCAATTTGTTTATATCTGAACTACATCTCTGGTCCACTAAGGTCTCCATTGTTCTCAGCAACACTCTCTGGCATGAGTTCTCTACTCACTGATCCAAATAATGTCCATCCATCCTCTCAGGCAGAGCCGAGGGGGTTTTGTCCCGTCAGTCTTTCCTTTACTCCTGGATGAACCCCTTTGCCACTGCACTGGAGCTGATGGTGAGGACCCGCTTTTCCAGTACAACAACCTCTTTCTAAGAACGGGCCCTGGGGGACTGAAACATTAGGCCTGGTCTTCTCAGTTTGTCCCTCCAGGCATGAAACCTCCACTCTATCACTGGTCTGGGGCCAGGATTCCTGGCCCGTAGCACCTGAGATAGAGCTTTCACCTTATGAGTGGAGACTGGATATGAGAAGGAAGACCATTCCTCTCTTCTGCCCACTCAAAATAGAGGTTCTGCACTTTGGGAGTGAGAGGAGTGAGGAAAACCAGCAGTCTGACCCTCCTGGGATGAAAATATAGCCACAGACTCGGGGGTGGGGTGAGAGGGATCTGCCATGTTCTTTGTTTTACATGCCTGGTAGAGCGTCTGTGACACAGAACTGGGAATGGGTGGGTAATGGACCAGGTTGCAGCTTAGATGCTGCAAACTCTCACCATTCTTACCATGATTCCATAGATTTTCTTTAATAAATGTTTCTCCTATGCTGTATGATTTTAGGAAAATTTAGAGACTTTAATAAAAAGATTTTTTTGTTTTGTAATTTTTGCTGGATAAATAGTTTTTCTAGGCAGGGGGTTTGCCATGCTCTTTACTCCATCATTCCAGAAATTTCACCTCTCGTAACTACTTCATATTCTTTGTACTCAGAGTTTCTAGCCCACTATCTTCCTGTTTCATCTTCAGTGTCTTCCCCTTTGTTGATGCTAAAAGAATGAATGAATGAAGTTCTCAGGAGATTGGCTGGCAAGCTCCTCAGAATGGTGGTACTATGTCCTGCACACCTACTTTTCCTCTTCCTGCTCTGACTCTGTGTTGGGAAGAGGGACTTATGTGTTCATTGTTCCCTGCATCAATAGGAGCACTTTTTCTTTCCATTACATAGAAGACAGGCATTATGCAATTTCCCTGTTTTATGCAACATTGTATTTCTAGTGTCTGAAGACTTTAAAAATCGCCCATACATTTTATTCAAAAATCCTTAGGCAAATTGGGCCTTGATGATCCACCATGCTATCCCAGAGTTAGTAATGTAGATAGGAACTATATTCTATCACTGGACCGTACAACTAGTAAGCTAAAATATTTTTAAAATTTATTTTATTGACGTATAGTTGATTTACAATGTTGTGTTAATTTCTACTGTATAGAGAAGTGATTCAGTTATACATATATACAGTTTCTTTTTCATATTCTTTTTCCATTATGCTTTATCACAGGATATTAAATATAATTCCCTGTGCTATACAGGATGACCTTGTTGTTTATTCTATATATAATAGCTTGCATCTACTAATCCCAGACTCCCAATGCATCCCTCCCCCATGTCCCCTCCCCCTTGGTGACTACAAGCCTGTTCTCTATGTTTGTGAGTCTGTTTCTGTTTCGTAACTAAGTTCATTTGTGTCATATTTTAGATTCCACATGTAAGTGATATCATATGGTATTTGTCTTTCTCTTTCTGACATACTTCACTTAGTACGATCATCTCTGGGTCCATCCATGTTGCTGCAAATGGTATTATTTCATTCTTTTTTTACGGCTGAGTAGTATTCCATTGTATATATGTACCACATCTTCTTTATCCATTCATCTGTCAATGGATATTTAGGTTGTTTCCATGTCTTGGTTATTGTAAATAGTGCTGCAATGAACATAGGGGTGCATGTATTGTTTTGAATTATAGTTTTGTCCAGATATATGCCCAAGAGTGGGATTGCAGGATCATATGGCAACTCTCTTTTTAGTTTTTTGAGGAACCTCCATACTGTTTTCCATAGTGGCTGTACCAATTTATATTCCCACCAACAGTGTAGGAGGGTCCCCTTTTCTCCACACTCTCTCCAGCATTTATTATTTGTAGTCTTTTTGATGATGGCCATTCTGACCGGTGTGAGGTGATACCTCATTGTAGTTTTGATTTGCATTTCTCTAATAATTAGTGCTGTTGGGCATCTTTTCATGTGCCTATTGGCCATCTGTATGTCTTCTTTGGAGAAATGTCTGTTTAGGTCTTCTGCTCATTTTTTGATTGGGTTGTTTGTTTTTTTGTTACTGAGTTTTTTAAATGTTTTTTACTTTCTGGTAAAACAAAACCATTTAAATCAAATTATTTTTTCCATAAGAGTTCTAAGATTCTTTAGAAGGATGTAACTGGTGTTCCTGAAATCTTCTTTACACTGACTAAAAAAATGAAATCAAACAATACTGTCAAATCAAAGAATTCCTTACGTCATTATTCTGGATTACTTACCTTGGGGTACACCTAGGATGAATTCAGAGATGTGGTTTCTGATCATTACAGTGGGACTCTTCCTTCCTGTGAATTGGACACTACTTCTTTTAATACAGCCCAAGATGGAGGCAGATAGGATGTGGTATTAAACATTGCCAGATGTTTCGTGGCTTATATTCTGAGAGTCATCACTGCAGTGAACACATTTCTAAATGGAAATGTATTTATAAATAGCTGAGATGCAGTTCTAGTAATTCACAGTTCCTATGTGCCTTTAGAGTTCTCTATTTTCACCCCAAATCTTTGCCAATCATGGCAAGTGACTGCCTGGTTTATGTCTTGGGTCTGAGAAAATACTTTTGCTTTCTCTCATATTAAACAGTGATCATTTCTTACCTTATAACCTCTAAAAGTTTTCTCTTTCCATTTCCGCTTATACATAGGATCTCAGTTGAATTCTATTTTTATATGAGCTAATGTGTTTCTTTTTATATCTGTTATCTTTTTAGTCTTCTAAAGGATTCTGAACAGGCTCTTAGGACATATGCCCTTGGAAAAAATAGAATTAATCATTCTTTAAAACAACAATTCTCTTAGCTCTGACCAATATGACAACACATATAGAAAACTTACTGATTTCACAAGGTTGTAAATAACACAAAGGTAGATACCAGGAAACTGAGTTAAGGAAGGGGGCATTTTTTCCTGGAAATGTATTCAACCTGCAGTTAACTAGCAGTGTCACAGGCCTTGAAATATTGTTGCCAGGGAGTCTACATCTAAACTCACTAGAGGAAATGATGGGAGTAGGGGAGAAGTGGGATGGCAGAGCAAAGTGTTTATTTCTACAGAGTGTTTATTTGTCACCAGAGGATACGTAACTCCATCATTTAGTTATTTCTCCCTTTGTTGACCTGGAAAATACTATTTTTGATACCAGCATCAAAGAGCAATGTCAAAGAGAACAGCTGTTTATGTGCTCATAATATTTTTGCCTGAGAAGCATGTTTGGTCTTTATTTTTTATGCCTGGGATGCAAATAATATTTATATGAACATTAGGAGTACTAAATTATTAAGCATATGAAAAGGATTCAGAAGATGTGTTTTTAATTCTTGTCTGCTACCAACATGCTATGGAAGAGTTCCAATGTGTGAATACCTTAATGCCTTTAAATACAGTGTGGGAACCATCAAAGTCTGTTTTGTTCTGACAGCCAAGTTTTCTGATTACAGCTGAAATGTGAGCTAAATACACATATATGAATATATGAGAATTACAGTATATGATGAGGATTAATAATGTAATGTAAGCAGTTAAAAATGAAAAAATTATATTTTCAAGCAGAATAAAACACAAATGTAAATATCATGTTTTTCATTTAAACTGAATTGTAACTAAAATCATCCTTTTTATCATTAGTAAAATGGGGCTACAATATGTTATCATCCCCATCTATAGACATTGTTACTTAAGGAGTTTTGCATAATCTACCACCACATTGTTATTTAAGGATATATATATATATACACATATATATATGTATATATATGTATATATATATTTAAGGATATATATATATGTGGATACATGTAATTATATGTTGTATAAATATAATAAGTATATAAATAATATATAAATAATTTAAAGTGTTTTTTAAAAATATTTGACTGGAAAAACTCTCAAAATCTAAAATTCAGTACTTTGTTAATGTATAAGAATTCAAAATTTGTTTTTGTCAGAATAATCATAACACATTGACATTGTCTGTGTTTGTGTGTGTATGTGTGTGTATGTGTGTGTGTGTGTAACTAAATAATTGTTTCACTCTTCACAAACAATGGTATACTTTGGAATTTGTTCAGTCTGGCATTTTTGAAAGGTAATAAATATTTAGAGACGTAACACTTTCTACAATACTAATATTTTTATAGAGAGTTAAGTATAATCTTTTCCAACAAAAACTACAAGAAATTGTATAATTTCAGTAAGCCAACTTAAATTATACGTTTTATCTCACTTAACTACAGATACAACATTTCAAAGTGATGTGTGAAAATAAATTACTAAAAATACTGATGGATGGTACGCTTTATTTTATCTAACTACTTTCCATTACTTTTGCTCTAAATCAGGATAGTGATTGTTAGGACAGCCAAAAGAATTCAGAGCGTAAACATTATATGATTCTAATAATATCATAAAATAGCCTAGGTAACTTGTTTGGATAGTAATATATTTCAATCTTTATTAAATTGTATTCAGCACCAAATATGAGACTCATTTTCCTTCAAGGTCAATTAAGTATATAGTTACAAGTTATTCCCACATGTCTTTGTCCCATGGTTGTCAGTTCGGATTCTCCAGGGTCATTATTTTTCCATAGAGCTTTAGAAAATCATATGAAATTATTTATGCCATCTGTATTCTAAATAGCTTTATAATATTAAAAGTTCCATTTTGCTGTTTCTTATGCCCAGTGATGAAGTGGTACATGTTCTTCATCTTAATAAAGACCAAAAAGTGTTTTCATTCTCGAAAGTGCCTGATTTTGCAGGTTGTGGCAGAAGGAAGGAGTGAAGGGGAGAGCAGGTCATGAAAAAGAAATGGAAGTGCAGTCAGCACCAGGAAATATCATCACAGGGTGATATTTAGGAAGAACTAAATAAATTTACACTCTTCTGGATATTTCTTTCTGCCCTTTGACTATCACTTATTCAGTCAAATAGCCATTGTGCATGACTCAGGAGAAATGAAGAGAGGGGGACATACAAATAATCAGATTTTGGCTTTTCAATTTCAAACATCTAAGATCAGAAGAATAAGGTATAATTTGTATTCAGAGATTTGTTAATGAGAAATTATGATAAGTAGAAAAAGTTTCCCTGGTTTGGGAAGAAGGGTGATAGTGGAAGTGTGAAAAGTAAGAAAAGTCTGTGAGGGCTTAGAATTTAGGATGAAAAGGAGTGATGTTAGCAAGATGGTCAAATATCCCTCCCTCAACAGCAATAATTTGCCATGCATCCATGAACAAAAGTGCCTTTGTGGGAGCTTTGGGATCCAGGTAAGAGGCTGTGAAAACCCAGTGCAGTCCAAGAATGAGGAGAGCCATTTTGAGAAGACAGGCCCACACCCAGGCAGCTGACGTGCTGACCATGTTCTTAGCTATAGACCTGTAAACAGCTCCAGGAAGTAGAAGGAAAGCTGGAAATTTCATGGATACGTGGAAATTAACAACACAGTCCTGAGAAATGAATGAGTCAAAAAAGAACTCAAAAGAAAAAAATTTTTTTAATTCTGAAACAAATGAAAATCAAAACACAACTACCAAAATGTGTAGGATGTAGCAAAGGCAATTTTAAGGGGGAATTTGATAGCAATAAATGCCTACTTGAAGAACAAAGAAAAATCTCAAACAACCTAACTTTATACTTCAAGGAACTAGAATAGAAAGAGAACTTTAAGGCCAAAGTCAGCAGTAGGAGGGAAATAACAAAGATCAGAGCAGAAATAAATGAAATAGAGACCAGCAAAACAATAGAAAAGATCAACAAAACTAACATCTGAGTAAATTATCAGCAAAACACAATCAACAGTTTTTTATAAAAATTACATGAAAACGAAGGGCTAATCTCAAAATTGCAAGAACAGTACCATATTAGATAATTTATTAAAGTAATTCACTAAAATAACAAATGAGAAATATTTCATTAACAGTCATTGTCATACCATTGAATAAAATGTAGTAACAATTAAAGATAAATATTTTTGGCAAAGTTAACTTTCATAAGTGTATCTACCAGACGCCTATAACAAATATATATACAATTTAAGATGCAAAGTTCTAGAATACTTTACCTTAAAGGCAGGAATAAAAATATCATCTCTTATTAAAAAAAAAAAAAAAACATCGTGCTAAAAATCCTCCCCATTACAATAAAACAAGAGAAAAATTACGGAGCATGGATATAAAAGTTAAAGAAGAGGAAAAAAATATTACAGATTTCCCCCCACTATGTGAAAGTAGAGCGTTCCTATGAAACCTTTCGTAAACCAAAATGACATAACGTGAAGAAGCAATTACCTTAGGACGCTTCTTGCTGACAGATGCACAAAATAAATTGAGATAAATCAGAGATGCTCACAGACACATTTCAAAGGCAGGGTGGCTTGATGCTGAGAAGCTGAGTGTAGTTCCCAGGGAAGGAGCTTGGAGGGGCCACTCTCTCTGCTTGGGGTGCGCGCTGCCTCTTTAACAGCTGGCTGTAGAGCAAATGCTGAACACCATTTTCACTGTTCGCCTTTTTTTGTAAAAACAAAAATCCTTTTCAGATTTCTTTTGGTTAGCAAAAACTGGTAATAATGTAGGCCTTTCGTAAAAGTGAAGTGGCGTAAAAACGAACTTTCAAAAAGTCGGGAATCTGTATTTGCAGATAATATCATTTATGAAACAATTCAGGATAACCGATAAAACTATTAGAGCTAAAGGGAACTTTCAACAGTGTAACGTAAATTTATACTGACAGCTATCCTTAGGATTGTGCTATTTTACTACCATTGTGCTTAGTACACCACATGTAAGGATGGAGACAGAAGTCTGTTGGATTGGTTTATAGGATTGGTTTGTCAGTTGCATGTGGTTAAAAAACAGAAGTTTAATGATATTAAGGGAACTTGTTTGAAAATAGTTTAGATAATCATTGAGATCTGAATTTTATTTTTAGACTTAACATTTAAACCTGAATTGTCTATATAACTGTCAACTACATTTCCAACTTTATGCTGTGTAGATGTAGTTTACATGTGATTTTCACTCAGAAAGTGAAATTTAAAGCACAGACATCCTTCCTTGATTTGTTTTTAATATACTCCTCCCAAAAAGTCAGTTGAAAATCTCTTAGAAAGAGCAAAGTTAGTTTCCTTAGTGGAAAAAAATATTCTGACTAATCAAAATAATGTGTTCAGATCTTTTATTCAGATGAATATAGTTTAGTTAAAGAATGATAAGGAGAAATGAAATTATGTTCAATGCAAAACAAACCTAGCATTGGGACTTCCCTGGTGGTCCAGTTGTTAAGACTCTGAGCTTCCACTACAGGGCGCACGGGTTCAATCCCTGGCTGGGGAACTAAGATCCCGCAAGCCGAGTGGCATGGCCAAAAAACAAACAAACAAACAAAGCTAGCATCCTTAGAGATGCTACTTCAAGAACTATGGTGTCGACTGAAAAAAATGCACAATATGAGAGTTGCGAGTTAAGTTTTATTTGGGGCAAAATGAGGACTGCAGCCTGGAGACAGCATTTCACATAGCTCTGAAAAACTGCTCCAAAGAGGTAGTGGTGGGGAGGTCAATATATATGATTTTGGTGAAGGGGGAATACATGCAATCAAGCACATATTTTTGCAGAAGGTCTCTTGAGGGTTACTGCTAGTCACGAGAAGCAGACGTCACCATGAAGGAATTTAGTGCTTTTCTAGATATGAGAAGATGCAAGAATTGGGCTCATAAAATCAGCTCCTGAAAATATCTAACTATCTGAAGACCTTTTCTGCCACTTTTGCTCAAAGCACTGAGTGCCTTATTCCTGATCTCCACCCTGAATTCCTTTCAGGGGGTGTTGAGGGTCAGCAGCTGCAGTGGCACCTGATTTAATCATTGTAGAGGCAGATGGCAAGTGCCCATGGCAAGTGCCAATTTGTAGTTGACAATGGGTAACCTTTATTTCTCTGTTGTTACATAGTTATGACAATAAGTAGACACTGTTTTGAGTTGGTAACAGCATTCTATCAGTTCCAGAATGTATCATGTAGTTTCTTGATTTAATGTACACACGAATAAAAAGAGATCAAAGCAAAACTCATTTTTCATATGGAAATGAAAAGGAATGAAGAAGCAGAGATAACTACATATGCTTTGCTTAACCCTGCTGCAATGAATTGTATCTCACTGAAAGTATTTTTATTAGATTTTAAATCTGTTGACTGATGAGCTATTCTTTCTCTTGGAGATGCACCGGTTATGCACACACATAATGCAATTCATTTCTCATATACAGAGCCACTTAAAGTTGAATAAAAACAAACAGCCTTCTAATCTCATGACATTTGGAAAACAGCATGTGGAAAAGAAATTACAGTATGGATTTGGCAGTAAAATAAAATGACATAATTGGATTCCCTCATTTATTCTTTTCCAGCTTGAGGCAGATCTAAATTAAGAAGGTGGTAAAGAAGGTAAAATGAGCAAATCATAAATAAAGCCAGCTATTTCAAAAACATTTCAATTTTAAATGTGCCAGTGATTTATTTATTTATATATTATTCCAGCACTTTTAACTTGTAAATTTTGAAAATTTGCCTTTGTGACAAGTTACCGACAATGAACTTAATCTCTTTCAATTTAGGAAAATCAAGTATACTCAAAGTGGCCTGTACTTCTAATTTTGCATTTTGAAAGCTAGCAAGCTCTTATAAAAAAAAATGCAATCCTGCCTCTACCTTAATCGATTTAGAAGCCTCCAATGCAGCAGTGCTATTAATAATATTTTGAAAGCAATTTTAACCCACAAAGTCAAGCAGTGACCTGTAGGATTGATTCTACTTCACTGAGGGTGCGTTAATATATCATTTCTTTGGATTTCAGAAATGATAGCTTCATTTCACCGAAAATACAAAAGCAGCAAAGTCAACTTTAGTTTTGCATTACTAAATTATTTCATGTCTACATGTTTTACAAAATAGAATTTAGAAGTAGATACTTGGGAACTACTTTAATGTGTCAGGTTAATTTTCTGTAGCTCCTAACCATATAGCTTCTATTAGCCAAATGCATTATTTTAATCTATCATTATTCAAAAATGTCCCTTTTGATAGGATATATAGGTAAGTCCCACTTTGAAAGCTGACAGTAAAGTAAATATTTAGCGTTCTGGGAATAAAAACAGAGATTGATCATGTATTTCTTGCTGTACAGGGAAAATAAGAAACAATTTCTATGTTTAGCAGTATTAACTTTGAAAGATTAAAAAAAAAAAAACCCCACATTGTCAGCTGTTGGTGCCATCTAGTGCTGAACGCCTGGCAGAGGATGGGTGAAATGCTGTCTCAAATACAGAGGAAACAAAGAGTACAGAGCTACCTAGTGATTATTTTAACACTTCAAAATAGTCATCTCCAGTAGGAGGGGTGACTTGCGTTTAGATGTTCCACAAGTCTAAAATATTTCCAGTTTTTAGATAGCATCAAATTTGATTTCATCCTATGGATCCTGATTCTCTAAAACAAAGGTCAGTAAGCTAGGGCCTATGGGCCAAATTCAGCCTGCCACCTATTTTTGTACAGCGGCGTATGAGTTAACAGTGGTTTTTACATGTCTGCATAGTTGAAAAAAAAATAAAAGAATAATATTTTGTGACATGTGAAAATTGTATGAAATTCTAATTTCAGTGTCCATAAATAGAGTTTCATGGGAACACAACCGTGCCTGTTTGTTTACACATTGTCTGTGGTTGCTTTAAAGCCACAACAAAAGAGCTGAGTAATTGTAACTATGTGTAGCACACAGAGCCTAAAATATTTACTATGTGGCCCTTCCTTTATTGCTGATCCCCTGCTCTAAAATATGTTGGATTTTGAAAAACAACCCAAAAAAGAAAGAACACATGGATGTATTCTATTTAGTATGTGCAATATATATATTCATATGTCTGTGTATATCTATACGCCTATTTCTAGTTTCTGTAATACATCTATATGTTTTAGTATTTATTCAGTTTCAATTAAACATCACTTCCCATAAAAACAGGATACTATTCTTTTGCACAGCTTCACCCTCAAGGAATCTAGGATACAGGCTTCAAGTTTGAGCTCCATTATTTTTCCCTTTATCCCTTTCTTCATGGATGGTTCACGCTTTGTCCTGAGGGCACCAAGCCTGCAAGACATTCCTGCTGCCCAGAGCCCTGCATCCTGCAGTGCACTGCTCAGGACTGTCTCACACCATCTGTGTGATTTCTTTACAAAGGCCCTGCAGGGGCGAGGAGTTGTAAATCACTGCTTGGCATTTCCAAAGGGTTAACAAAAGGGATGGATATTCTGTTAGCATTGCTTGAGGAGAACTGGCCAGCTCCCATCTTTCCTTTCTGGAGATTTTGATAGCATGATGTCTCTATGAAATGGAAACAGGCCCAAAAGGAAGATAAAGATGCAATGGTAAAGGTTAGAAAATGCAAAATAAAAATTACTTTAAGAAATATGCAGGCATTATGGCTGCCTTTGACATGTGAAAAGGGAAGAATGGAAAATTGCAGGAGGGAGATGAATTAATGTATTGTTTCCTGCTCTGGACATCAGGCTCTTATGCTTGCAACAAAATGATTTTGAAACACACTTGAGATTTGTCTGATATTTATCTTCTCAGACTTCCCTGATTTCTAGAATTCATTTGTAATTTGGTTTGTAAAGTATTGAGACATAACAAAATACATTTTAAGATGCATTGCTTTTGCAGATAATCATTTAAATTTTTATTCCTCCCTCTGTTTTACTACCTTAGTATCACTAATATCTGTGATTTGTGAAGATAATACAAAAAACAGCTTTTATATAAATGGAATACTTTATAGAAACTTCATAAGGGCCTCTACTCTAACGTCTCTGGCCCAGTAGAAGATACTCCTCATCAATATTCCTGTCAATACTATCGACTGAAGAAAAATGCACAACGTGAGAGCTGTGAGTTAAGTTTTGTTTGGGGCCCATTGAGGACTATCGCCCGGGAGACAGCTTCTCATATAGCTCTGAGGAACTGCTCTGAAGAGGTAGGGCGGGAGGTCAGTATATATAAGATTTTAGTGAAGGGGGAGTATGTGCAATCAAGCACACACTTTGGCAGAAGGTTGGTGCTGGTCGTGAGAAGGTTGCAGCTAGTCACAAGGAGCAGATGTCTCCGTTAATGATTTTAGTGCTTTTCTAGATATGAGACGATGCGAGAAATTGGGCTCATAAAATCTCCTGAAAATATCTAACTTTCTGAAGGCCTGTTCTGCCAGTTTTTTTCAGAGCACAGAGTGCCTCATTCCTGATCTCTGCCCTGAACTCCTTTCAGGGGGTGTTGAAGGTCAGCAGCCACAGTGGCTAGTGACTTTATCCTTGTAGAACCAGATGGTGAGTGACAGTTTTTAGTTGCCAATACCATTGCAGGAAGGGGAACCCCTTCCAGGGCCCGAGAGTGGGCTCTTGTCTAACACTTGGAAATGAATTGTCTAAGGAGACACACGTACTGACAAATCAAAACACTTTATTGAGAAGGGGTGCCTGGGCAGAGAACAGCAGGGTAAGGGAACCCAGGAGAACTGCTCTGCCACATGGCTCACAGTCTCAGGTTTTATGGTGGTGATGTTAGCTTTCTGGGTTGTCTCTGGGCAACCTGGTCTCTGGTCTTGCTTGACCCATATCTGGTCTGACTCAGGGTCCTTCCTGGTGGCGTGCGCATCTCTCAGCCAAGATGGATGCCAGTGTGAGGGTTTCTGGGAGGTTAGGGCAGGACATACTGTCTCCTTCCTCCTCCTTTTGGCCCCTCCTGAATTCTTCTGGGTCAGTTATGGGGTGGTGTCTCCTCCCTCCTTCTGGCCCCTCCAAACTTCTCCTGGTTAGTTTTCGGCGTTCTTTATTGCGACCTCCTGTTTTGAGACAACTCAGGCAAATGGTTATTATCGTGCCTGGCCAAGGCAGGCAGTTTTGGTCAACGGTCTTGGGAAACAAATGATTGGGGTCCTGTTAGGGAGTGGTGTTACATTGGTGCTGGGCCAAGGACCAGAATTACTTCAGTCCCACCTAGCGCATCTTCCCAAGGAAGGTACATAAGAGGTACAGAAATAAAGAGATCCTGTCAACTGAAAAAAAATGCACAACCTAAAAGTTGAGAATTATGTTTTATTTGGGGCATTACTGAGGACTGTAGCCCGGAAGGACAGCCTCTGAGATAGCTCTGCCTTGTAGAGGTAGATGGCAAGTGTCAGTCTCCAGTCGGCAGGGCCCCTTCACGGTCATAAGTTTGACCATGGTTTGGGGGGGGCATTTCATGACCATTTCGTCCAATGGTGCTAGGAATGCTCATTCCCGGTTCTGGCGAAGATTTTGTTGACAGGCCACTCAATGTGCTGTTACTGAGCTAGGCCTTGTTAACAGTTGCCAAAAGTCTTTGGATCACCTGCCTTACTAGTCTCTTATGGTCCAGGAAAATATTCCCTCTTGTTGTTTCTTCTCATATCTAGAGTTACACTATTACAATCATTGATCTCATATGGAACCATATATCATCATTTTATTAGAGGCTCAGTCACACATTTGGTAATGTAAGAAACAACAATTTTGTAAAACAGGCAATGTAGAAAATAATATAGCTAGCAGTAGTACTAAGGTCATAAGTAAGAATTTAAGTCAAGAACTTCTATTAGGTGCAGCCCAATATATCCCAGGTCATCTGACTTAGTCTGTTCTGTACCAATCCTTATCTTTCAGGGAAATTATATATTGGAATTGTCCACAAGGAACCCAGCCCAGTTTCCTAGTGTTACTAGGCTGGTTATCCTTAGTGTAGTCTGATTGTTTCTTTAAATTTTAATGACCATAGCCTGGTGTTAATCTCCTGGTTGTAGATCATGGAGCATCTGATCTTTATCCAAAGATTGATTATGAAGTTAGGCTTCAGAAACAAACTTAGAGTGTCCTTCTGACAATGGAATTAAATTTTGTAACAGTATAACATAACAACAAGGAACTATGAGTCTTAGTAAACACAGACCTTAATTAACAAAGCTAGAATTTAATATTCAGTGAAATATATGTTTTTCTAAAATTACCCCCATTTTCACCAAGCACAGCCAAGGCTAATTTATTTTTAAAATAAGTTTGAGGGGACCTTCAAGATGGCGGAGGAGTAAGATGTGGAGATCACCTTCCTCCCCACAAATACATCAAAAATACAACTACATGTGAAACAACTCCTACAGAACACCTACTGAACGCTGGCAGAAGACCTCAGACCTCCCAAAAGGCAAGAAACTCCCCACGTACCTGGTGGGGCAAAAGAAAAAAGAAAAAACAGAGACAGAAGAATAGGGACGGGACCTGCACCAGTGGGAGGTCTGGTCAATGAAGGAGGGGAAGCCTCGGAGCCACGAAGGAGAGCGCAGCAACAGGGGTGCGGAGGGCAAAGCAGAGAGAGATTCCAGAGGAGCGGTGCCGACCTGCACTCACCAGCCCGAGAGGCTTGTGTGCTCACCCGCCGGGGCGGGCGGGGGCTGGGAGCTGAGACTCTGGCTTCGGAGGTCGGATCCCAGGGAGAGGACTGGGGTTGGCTGCGTGAACACGGCCTGAAGGGGGCTAGTGCGCCACAGCTAGCCGGGAGGGAGTCCGGGAAAAAGTCTGCACCTGTCTGAGCGGCAAGAGACCATTGTTTCGCGGTGCACGAGGAGATGGGATTAAGAGCGCCGCTTAAAGGAGCTCCAGAGATGGGCGCGAGCCGCGGCTATCAGCGCGGACCCCAGAGATGGGCATGAAACGCTAAGACTGCTGCCGCCACCAAGAAGCCTGTGTGCCAGCACAGGTCACTCTCCACACCTCCCCTCCCGAGAGTCTCTTCACCAACACTTCTTATCTGTCTTTTTAAAATTGTAGTCATAGGTGTGAGGCAGTACCCCATTGTGGTTTTGATTTACATTTCCCTAATGATTGATGATGCCAAGCATCTTTGCCTGTGTTTATTGGCCATTTGTATATATTCTTTGAACAAATATATATTCATGCCTTTTGCCCATTTTTTCAATTGGACTGTTTATCTTTTTGTCATTGAGTGTGGGGAGATCTTTATGTATCCTAGATTCTAGGCCCTTATCAGATATATAACTTGCAAATATTTTCACTCATTCTGTGGGCTGTCTTTTGACTTTTTGTTTAGCCTTTTGATGAATAAAATATTTAATTTTGATTAAGTTCAATTTAACTGTTTTTTTCTTTGTTCATTTGTGCTTTTGGTATCCTATTTAAGGAACTGTTGTCTAATCTAAGACTGCAAAGATTTCTACCTATATTTCTTTCTAAGAGTTTTATACTTGCAGCTAAATGTACCTAATGTATACATTTAGGTCTTTGACCCATTTTGCAATAATTTTTGTATACCATGTGAGATAGGAGTCCAAATTTATTATTTTGCATGTGGATATCCAGTTGTACCAGAACCATTTGTTTAAAAGACTATTCTTTCCTTCATGAATGGTCTTGACACTTTTGTCAAAAACCAATTAACCACAGATGTAGGATTTTTTTTCTAGATTCCCACTTCTGTTCCATTAATCTATATGTCTATCCTTATGCCAGTACCACACCGTTTTGATTACAGTCGTTTTGTAGTAAGCTTTGGAACTGAAAGTATGAGTCCTCCAGCTTTGTTTTTCTTCTTCACGATTGTTTTGGCTATTCTATGCCCATAGCATTTCCATATGAATTTTCAGATCAGGTTGTCCATTTCTGCAAAAAACACAGTTGGCATTATGATAGTAATTGTATTGAATCTGTAGGTCAATTTGGGGAGTACTGCCATCATAAGAAAATTAAATTTTCCAGTACATGAACACAGGATGCCTTTCCATTTATTTAGGTCTTCTTTAATTTCTTTCAACAATGCTTTGTAAATTTCAGTGTACAGTTCCTGCAATTCCTTGGTTAAATTTATTACCACGTATTTTATTTTACTTGATTCCTTTAAAAATGGAATTGTATTCTTAATTTCATTTTTGGGTTGTTCATTGCAAGTATATAGAAATACAGCTGATATTCGTGTATTGATCTTGAATCCTACAACTATGCTGAACTCATTTATTAGCTGTAATAGTTTTTGTGAATTATGTCATCTGTGAATACATAAAGTTTTACTTCTTCCTTTCAAATCTGGATGCATTTTATTTCTTATTCTTTCCTAATCACCTTGAATAGAGCTTCTAGTACAGTGTTAAATTGAAGTGGCAACAGAAGACATCGTTTTCTTGTTCCTGATTTTAGGGGGACTTTCATAAGTGTGATGTTAGCTGTGGATTTTTCAAATACCGTTTGTCAGGTTGAGGAAGTTCCCTTCTATTCCTTGTTTGTGGAGTGTTTTTATCATTAAACAGTGGTGGATTTTGTTAAATGCTTTTCTGCATTCATTGAGATAATCATGTGGGGATTTTTCCTTCCTTCTATTAATACAATGTATAATATTGATTGATTTTCATAGATAGAACTGCTCTTGCACTTCTGGGATAAATCGCATTTGAACAAGGTGTATAATTATTTTAATATGTTGCTGGATTCAGTTTGCTAGTATTTTGTTGAGTGTTTTTACATCTGTAGACATAAGGGATATTTTTCTGTAGTTTTCTTTTCTTGTGATGTCTGTCTGTTTGGTATCAAGTAATACTGGCCTTACAGAATAAGTTAGGAAGTGTTCCCTTCTCTTCTGTTTTTTGGAAGAGTTTGAGAACAGTTGGTTTTAAATCTTAAATACCTAGTAGAATTCACCAGTAAAGCTGTATGGTACTGGGTTTTTCTTATCATTGTAAACCTTATAATCTTCAAGTTAAATCTCTTCACTTGTTATGGGTCTGTTCAGATTTTCTGTTTCTTCATAAGTCAAGCTTGGTGGTTTGTATTTATAGGAATTTGTCCTTTCCATTCAGGTTATATAATTTGTTGGCATATAATAGCTCATAATATTCTTTTTTTTTTCCAAGAAAATGTTTTAATATTTAATATTCCAGTGTATATCAATACAGTTATAAAATATAATTTCTAATATTTTTCATAAAGGAAGGGGCCCAGGAAGGCACAAGTACCTAACGGCCCTTGAAAGTGGTAATGCAGCCCTTCCTGGAGAAGATATGTGTGTTGCCAGAAGCTCACAAAGTCTCTCTTAGACAGTTGGGTCCGCATTTTGCCCTTCTCCTCTTAACTGTAGGGATTCAAACTGGATCAGATAGTGATGAGACAGCTCTTTCCTTCTTTTCTGGCTCCACCTTCACCAAAATTCCTCTCCATTTCTCAAGTTACAAAATCAAAACTTTCCTGCAGGCAAACAGATGCCAATATTCTCTAAGAAGTTGTTTTTTTTAGTTATTATGTTGGGAGTCCACGTCCTTTGAGCCCAAAGTCTTTTTTTTTAAAAATAATTTATTTATTTTTTATTTTATTTATTTATTTATTTTTGGCTGTGTTGGGTCTTCGTTGCTGCGCGTGGGCTTTCTCTAGTTGTGGTGAGCGGGGGCTACTCTTCATTGTGGTGCGCGGGCTTCTCATTGTGGTGGCTTCTCTTGTTGCAGAGCACCGGCTCTAGGTGCGCAGGCTTCAGTAGTTGTGGCTCGTGGGCTCAGTAGTTGCGGCTCACAGGCTCTAGAGCTCAGGCTCAGTACTTGTGGTGCACAGGCTTAGTTGCTCCGCAGCATATGGGATCTTCCTGGACCAGGGCTCGAACCCATGTCCCCTGCATTGGCAGGCGGATTCTTAACCACTGCGCCACCAGGGAAGCCCTGGGCCCAAAGTCTTATACTTAAATTGAATATTTGAGTATGTAGGGGTTCTACACCAAATCTCTACATCTGATTCACCAAATCCAGATGATGATGGCATGAAGGGTGATACCTTTCTCTTCCAATTCAAATCCAGTTACTAACCACCTCTCTGACGTGGAGCATATACTTGGGAGGAGTATGCAGAGAAGCCTAGGGAAGATGTGTGAGACACGGGCTGTGCTAGCATCCAGAGAGCAAGAAATCAAAAGTGTTGACTCCCTCCTTGTCAGATGGGATCTTGGGACTGACTGCTGAGAGCTAGTTTTGGAGGCCAGAAGTCTGAAATCAAGGCATTGGCAGGTTTGGGGCTGTGAGGGAGTATCTATTCCTTGTCTTTCTCTTAGCTTCTTGTAGCCTCAGGCATTCCTTGGTTTGTAGGTGGCTGCCTTCTCCCTGCATCTCCACATTGTCTTCACTTTATGCAAGTCTCGCTCATAATGTTCTTTTATAATACTTTTTATTCCTGTAAGGTCAGGAGTAATATCCTACTTTAATTCCTGATATTAGAAATACAAGTTTTCTCTCTTTTTTTTATTTGTCTAGCTAAGGTTTGTCCTTTTTTTTTTTTTTTTTTTGATATGTTCAAAAGAACAAACTTTTGGCTTTGTTGATTTTCTCTATTATTTTCTATTCCCTGTTTCATTTATCTCCACCATAATGTTTGTCATCCCTCCTTATGCTTCCTTTGGGTTTAGTTTGGTCTTTCTTCTTTTTCTAGTTTCTTAAGGTGGCAGGTTACATTACTGTTTTGAGACGTTTATTCTTTTTTTAATGTAGGCATTTACAGCTATACATTTCACTCTGAGCCTTACTTTCAGTGTATCCCATAAGTTTTGGTATGGTGGGTTTCATTTTTAATCTCAAAGTATTTTCTCATCTGTCATATCTCTTGCCTCAGGTGGCCAGGGCTAGTATATTTGTATATTAAATGATTTTGATCAATGCCTACTAGGAGGCCAGTCTAGCTGTGAGAACATTTCATGGAGGGCAAAACAAAAGAGCAAGCCCTTAAACTGATCCTTCAGAGAGCCATCATTCAGGACAAAACTTGAATTCTTTGAGAATAAAGTTTGTGTGGCCCCCTCCAGCATCTGCAAGCAACACTTAGAACCACTAGTGATCTGGGGTGGCTGCAGTTTGTGGCAGCTTGAAATGGGATCTCAACTCCCTGACTGGGAATCGAACCCGGGCTGCAGTGGTAAGAGTGCCAAATCCTACCCACTAGACCACCAGGTTCAAGTGGCTAGAAGCAGGGCCCTGGCTCTTGTCTTCTTTGGAGAAAGATTTCAGCAAAGAGATGGAAATTTGTAAAGCAGGTAGAACGTTTATTAGGAGCAAAGTACATGCGGAAAGATACATGGGCAAGCTCAGAGGGAGTCGCACGCTTTTGGGGTAATTTAAATCATTTATATGGGGGCAGTTCTTCCAGGTTGCCTCTGGCCAATCATCTTGCTTTGTCTGGCTCTGCGTCCATATGTGGTCTGACTCAGGGCCCTCCCGGATGTGCATGCGCATCTTTTAGCCAAGATGGATTCCAGCGTGTGGGTCTCTAGGAGATTGGCAGAACATATTGTGGACCAGCACCCTCTCCCTTTTCTGACCCCTGAGGAACCTTTCCACACACCTGTAGTTTGGGAGGTCTCCTTGATCCCAAGAATGAGGAATATGTAGACTCCTTATCTTTTTACCCAGGCAGGGCTCAGCTCCTCTCTGCTTCTGCCATTATCTTTATCTTGAAGTGTCTGTCCTCAGGGGACAAATTCCAGCTGCTCAACGTGGGGCCCATCTATCTCTTGCCTCACGAGTACTGCACAGCTGAAAGGGGCCATGAGGAATTTTCTTCCTCCGATACAGTGTTTGTTCAAACTTATCTAGCATATATCTGGCCTTGTTAGTTATAAAGATGTTGCCTTCTCCTGTGTTTTAATTCTGTAAAGTTGTGCTGTGGCTTCAATGATCACCCGTTCCCCAATAGTTTTGACATGGCTGCCACATAATAAGTGCTCAATGAATACTTGTTAATTAAGTCTCTTATATTTAAGGTAGAGGAGCTAAGACCCTGAAAAACTGATTTGACTTACAGTGGCTCACACAGTACTCAGCAGGGAAACCCAGCTGAAACCTCGGAGTTTCCCATAAAAATCTCGTGTTGTTTATTAACTACTTCGGATTTGAATCCTTCCTTGCTACTTTGACTTGCCCTTGAGGACACAGACCATGTATTGAACTGCCAGAATATCGTGTTAGTTTCTTTCTGTGCCCAACTCCAACCCCAGTGCTCAAGAATGCTCCCGAAAGAGGTCTTTAAGTATATGGGCTACTTTTTTTCTAAATATTTTGTTGTTAAAAATATTTCAAGGAAAAAAATACTTTATGGTCAGTCCCAGCTGCTGTACAGCAAATTGGTCACCTGTGATTTCTCAGGTTCCTGCAAATCTCAGGGCTATGTAGAGAGTACAGGGTAACAGTTTCTGTCTACTATTTGTCACTTCATCCAGAAGAACATCTGTGCCTTTAATTGCCCATTTAAATAGCTTTCAGCTCTTGGCAATTCAGTAAGATAAAACCTTTGTAGTTAAAGTCACCATGTGACAATATACCACCCTGACAGGGAAAAAAGTGCAAAGGTAAAAGCACATGAACCTAATGAACAAAGTCAACCACACAGATCTGATAGATTTGAGAGAATTAAGAGGAAAATTACCCATTTCCTTTATTGTGAATAACGCCTTCCAGAATATGATCATTATAAAATGCTAATTCTTGCTCAGTGCCCTCACGTCTTGCCCTAATCCCCTATAGGAGCAAGTCTCTCTGACAGTGGGCTGTAGTTCAGTCACCAGGAGGCAAGGAGAATAAAACTGATAAACATGAGTCTCTCAGCCCTTAGCCAGGGAAACAATAAATAACTTCAGTGTGTCCCCAGCAGATGAAAAGCACAGATGAAAGAGAGAACCAAGATAAAACCATGAAGGGGCCCCCAAATTCAACAAGAGGCTTAGTACACAATAATCACATCAATCTGTTCAGGTCAAACACTAATACTTCTCTGCCCTTGAAAGTCTAAGAAGAAGGTCCAGCCAACAACTGTAGGCACTTGTTTAAAAGGGAAGGTCTTAATGCAGGGGGTGGGGAGACAGTATGGAAAGAAAAGACAAACATTCCTATGGCCAGCACTCCGTGTTTTGTTTTGTAGGGCGTAAAATTTACTTTATGCTTCTGAGAATTGTTTTTCAGCCATAAAGCTTTCAAAAGTCTGGTGTACCTAATTCAAAGCCTTTAAAATTTATGTTATAAAATGTATTACAGTGCCCTTATAAATCAGCACTTGATGGTAACAAATTATCAGAATGAGCTGTATATTAAAAAGATAAATCAGAATTAAATAGTAAAAAGAGAAGGTGTTTCAAATCAGAGAGCCAAAGCACTAACTAATGGGAATATTTGTAAACGTGACAGTGATTTATAGCAGGGCTCTTAGAGTGCATAAATCCTGCACAAGTTTTTGCATCTAACAGCTGGGACTTTCCATCCATTGTTTATAAATCAAGAAGTTAATGAAGAGTCAGGGATCTGTAAATCCAGACACTAAATTAGAAATTTGTTGCTTTTGATTTATAGTAAGTTACCTCAAGAATTACACATATAAATAAGCAGAAAAAGAAATTACATTTAAAATCAGGTGAAGGTTAACATTTAGAAATCAAAGTTGTAAATAAAAAGATTACCGGTACCAACTCAACCAGTTGTACAGCTCTGCATTTCATAAGACCATGACAGGGATGTATAGAGCAAAATTCCAACACTTAGTGACTTCAGTGAAATAATTACCTCATTATTATAAGTATAGAGCAAAATTCCAACACTTAGTGACTTCAGTGAAATAATTACCTCATTATTATCTGTTAATTTTAATAGGTTGCAATTTTTAAAACTATGGTATTGACATTACAATACTTTTTTGCGCTACCAAAACAGGGCCCCCAAAAGAGTTATATGGCAAACCTTAACCTGAAAAGAGGCTGTCTAGTTATATACATGAAGTTCAAAGATCTTCCTTTTCCATACACACACACACACACACACACACACACTCCCTCTCTCTCTCTCTCTCTCTCCCTCTCTCTCTCTCTCTCTCCCCCTCTCCCTCTCTCTCTCCCAGGTAAGGACAATTCTCTCTGCTTCTGCTTTGCCTCCTGACTTTGCCTCACAGTCGAATCCTAGAGAAGCACAGGCCAGTTCAGGGGCGGGTTGCTCAAGCCCCACGTGGTCGTTCGACACAAGCCGTAGACAATGACACTGAAGCACATGAGCTTGGGGGACCCCCACAGACCTCCTGTTTGTTTATCGCCAAATATCTCCTGAAAGGAGAGGGAAGACTCTCATCACAAAAGCACACGAGTGAAGGAGCGAAGCGGAATCAAGGGACATTAAGTAGCACAGGGCTAAGGACCCCCGGCAGGTGACTGACTCAGAGATGAGGTGGAACTTGGCATGTGTGCCTCGCCCTGGCTCTGCCCCACAGAGACCCCGTTGCTGGACTGTCTCCCTGGGGGTTACTCCCCCGTGGGAGAGCTGCCCCCAGTTGAGTTTCGGGGACTCATCCTGTCAAAGCCCCTCTGTCCTTTACCTCTACGTCCCACCCTCCCTTGAGAGTCAAGTGCCTTATTCTCCCGGCTGCTCCGAGGCTGAGGTGAAATATCCTGCTTCCCCATCCGACTGCGGCATCCCTGCCTTCTGTCCTCTTCCCTCCACGCCGCATTAGTTAGTGTCTCACGATAAATGAAATCATTTACGCTCCAGATTTGAACGCTTGCTAACCTGTGACCCCCTGTGGCTAACACCTTTCCCTGTGAATAGGGACCTTCAGGTGCTCTTCCCTAAGGGAGGCGATAATATGCGACTTCATAGAGGTAGCGGGGAGGGGTGATGAGTGGTGGGGGGAGTGGGGGGCAGTTTCTGTGTGAAGGTATTTGGGAACGGGGGTATGTGCCCTAGAATCACCCAGATGATACCTCATACGCCATTGCTTACTACCCTGACTCACGTGGGATGAAATCAGATCTCAGCAGCCCACTGCATCGTGAGCACTCAGGACTTGTGTGGGGAGTGTCCGCCCTTTTCCCTCCCGTGTTCTCGCTGACTCATCATTCATGGATGTGAACACCCTGGACTCCCCGACGTGCCTCTTGCACAAGGTCTGAAATCATAGCATCTCGAGGCAGACACGGTGGAGAATGGGGTTGGATATATCAGCCTCAGGTCTCCTGTTCTCACTCCTCACGGGAGACTGTGTCTGCCTCGACGTGTCCTGTGTTTTTCTTGGCTTCCCCAAATTCGCGTTTATGGACTGTGTGCTTGTACTGATTCCCCCGCCCTTCAGTTTGGCAGCTGTGCTGCTTTTCACAGCATGACATTGTTTGGGGGGAACCATGTGAAAATCTAAATGTCAGTTGTGTCCTCATCTCCCTCTACAGATAGAACCACTCGTCCTGTTATACCATGCAGATCCCTCAGGAGCCACCTAATATTATTTGTTAAATATTTTAAAGCACAAGCTAAAGACACAATGCATCTTGATGCTTGATTAAAATGCATTGTGTTATAGTGTATTTCAGAAATCTGATGGAATGAAATTAAAGGGCACAGATCCTAACACCTGGAGTTTGAAGGTAAGAGCCTTTCCTCACTTCATATTTACTCTCAGGTTTATTTAACATCAGTCCTAAAGTTAGATCTGATGTGGCATTTCAGACTCATTGTACCCTTCTGCACTCTGCTTAGGATTTTAGAAAGCTGGGCATAGCAACAGATTATTGGGGTAGTAACAAAGTAGAAAATCAGAGTGAGTGGTGGCATAAATTAGATATAGAAAATCCTCCAGCGCACTGTTCAAGCAGCTCCATTAGGCCCAATACAAATAAATAAAATCTATCAGATTGTATAACATGGTATTTTGCTTCATAAGCATTTGATTATGTTTTGCCTATTGTTTGGAAGGAAAGAAAGAACCATTAGTCCGGAGACAGATTCACACACACACACACACACACACACACACACACACACACACACACACACACACGTATAAAAATATATTGATTCCTATAAAGAATAAAATCTGGGATTTCTACTCATGCTTTCATTTGTATAAAATAATGCTAGTTATAAAGTTCCAAACGCTTCAATGTATCCCCATTATAAGTTTATCAGCATTAAACATGTGTTACCCAAGTTGTAATTAGTCTGGTATCACCTACTTTAAGAGGACTACCAAATCTATGTCACTGATAAAATTTTATTCTCTACAAGAAAATATGGTACTAACTTCTAAACCAGTGTTTGTAAGTTTCAACCAGTCACCAAATAAATATCAATGTTTTTCAGTTATTGTAGAGAAACTGGCTGATTTGCGAAACGGATACTCCTCTATCGGTGGATTTACCAGAGAGCATTTTGCAAGTAGAGATAGAAATCACAGCTGTTTAAATGAATAAACAATCAAACATATAAATGGCAGCTAGAACCTGTCAGTCTGCACAAAGAATAGCCAAGTCATGGTTTGGGGTCTCTGGGGGGTAAGTGCCGTCTGCCCCCAGATTACTGAAAGCCATCCTCTGCTCTTCTCCGCGCCCCAGGAGGCTGTGCCCTGCCGTGTGCGTCACCTGGGCTCCCCTGCACTCTGGCTCCTGTTGGGTTTGGCCAGTGGGACGCGTCAGCAGAACCTTGGAGGGCGGAAAGAGAGCAAGGTCACAGAGTTTATTTCTTTCACCTCTTCCTGGCTTGCGCAGTTATGGCAGTGACAGCACTCCTCCACAGCTACAGCCCCTGCCCAGGGACCCTGCTGAAAGGCTCCTGCTGTCAAAACACCTTTCCCCTTCAGGTGTGGTAAAGGCTTCTGTTGCTGCAGGTCCCTGGGTGCCTCAGCAGCCCCCATGGGCTCCCTGACCCTGTCCACACCTCTGTAAATAGCCCTACAGTTAAAGAAGCCACCTAAGAGTTCGTCGTGTCAACCACTTTCCTTGTTTCTTAACACATGAAATTAGTCAAACATCATAGAGCTATTGTTAACTTAGGGTTAGAATTTGCCTCTGGAGCCCCAGTCTAGGCATTACCCCACACGACCCTCTACCATATTCCCATGTGGAAAGGGGCCAGGGGTCAGGGGTTATAGTAGTAAGAGCTAAAGCCATGGAACATCCATAATGAGAAAGGATGAAAAGGCAGGAAGAGCGAGGCATGGGCTGTGCACCTGCATCGGGGTCAACAGCACTGTACTGAAGGCTACACCCCTTAGATGCAGAGAAATGCAATCTTCCACGGAAAAGCGCTCATGCAGATTTCATGCCTCCTCCCACAAAGGTCAAGTCAAAGTCCACCTTGTTTCTGAAGACTTCCTGGAACTGAAACCACCAAACAAAATTAAATTCCCATAGACTTTATTGCTCCTAATGTTGTTGTGAAGATCAAGTGAGATGATGCATACTGGAATGCTTTGTAGAAAGTGACAGATTTACAGTATCATTAATGAGAACCGTCAATTAAAGATGAGAATCCTTACCTCTGAGATATGGCGTCTGTTTTGACATGAAAGGAAATGTGAAAAAGGTGCTGCTGTCTTCACCTGTCATTAATACTTCTCAACTTTCCTCACAGGGCTCGAATGAAGGGGCTTGATGAAAAGTAAATAAACTGAAAGTGGCTTAGATTCTCATCAGAACGTTGGCTTCAATGTCTGTTTTCAGCTTGATTTATACATCGTGACCACGGTCTGTAGTATTTAATTTTCCTTCATATAACAGACTGAGGATGAGGTGGTCTCAGAAGACTCAGAGAGGGCCTATATAACGCGCAGGGACAGAGTCTTTCTGACTGTTGAATTCCAGAGCATAGCTACAGCCTTGGCTGAGTTACCAATGTTGGGTGGGTTATGTCATTTCCAGCAGAATTTTGACAGCCCTCCAGCAAAAGGGCCCCCACAGAAAAATGAGGAGTTACTAAATCATATTTCAGGGAATCACTTGACTCAGAACTGGCGGAGTCAGCTCTAAGAGAAAGAAAACAGGAGATCTTCCCCTGAGCTGGACGTCATACAAAAGCAGCCAGCGAGAACTTGGAAACTCTGCCTCACGAAGAGTGTGTGGCTTCCACAGCCTGATAGAGATGCCCGGTCCCTCAAACCAGTAACACCGTACAGTCCCCAGCGCTCGGGCATCGCTTTGCATCTGAGCTGAGGACCCTGAAGCAACTTAGAGAAACAGTCTGTGCGGTGGAGAAGGAAGCCCCAGATTCGATGAAGTTCAGTTCCCCCTCCAGAGCCTCAGGACGAAATACAGACTGCAGAGGCAGCCGACTCCTTATCCCCTATTTACCCGGAGGAAATTCTGCCAGTTCACTGGGCGCGAGTGGATGCAGGATCACCTGCAAGGTGCTCTCAGGAAACAGGTTTCTTACATGGAAGACAAAGTCCTTCCCCTCAAGTACCTGCCCCCGAAACACCGGGCACTGCTCTGCAGAGAGGGCTCTGCCAGGCAGCTCCTAGAGAGAAGGCAGGCGCTGCAGTTCCTGCCTGCAGGCCAAGGTGGGCACCGCATATGCTCAGCTGCTATAGCAACTGGACAGACACTCACCCCGACCCGTGGGACAAGCCTGTGTGTTTTCATCTACATAAAGCTGCAGACCAGCCTGTGTGTTTTCCGCTACATAAAGCTGCAGCAATGTCAGCATGTTTGGAAGAAAGCTGTCAACACACTTCTGACTTAGAAAAGACCCCAAAAAGCAATCTACTTTTATTAAAAGGCCACCAAACTGCAACACTGATTCTGACTCGAATAAGGAAGTGGACCAGTTTAGTTCAGAGGTGGGCTTTTAGGGAAGTCAATCTTCGTTTAACCTGTGTTGCTGGTATGTGCCAATGAGCTCTCTCAAGTCGGGCCCGGGCGCTAGTCATTGGAATAAAGGCCACAGGTTATAAGTTAGGGAAACATTTGCCTTTGGAGCGACAAAGAGCAAGTGAATTTTACAGGCTGTTAGAGGAAGCCTATCCCAGACCATTTGGTCATTTGCCTGCTGACCATATGGTAACCTTTTGTCATTTTTAGAAGGGCTAGGTCAGGGACCTTAGCGGCCCCCCACCTGGACGAATTCTTCCCAGGAGCTTGACACCATTAGAATGTATCTGACCTCAGGGTCTAAGTTGAAATCACCAGATCTGGAGAAGCACTTCCTAAAGGGCTTGCCCTGCAGGCTTTCAAGTCAGGAAACGCTGTTGCCTACACCCCCTGTGTGCCACCTCTACTCTTTTCATTGACAATAAAACTCTGAAAAGGGCTATTTGGACTCTGGCTGCATCTCTCCTCGGCTTGCCTTGTGATAAGCGCCCTCCCGTACACAAGTCTGTTACTGCACTGGGACGTGACACCGTGATTCTGTTTATGAATGCGTCTTCCCACTGAGAATTCCAGTTCTTTGAAGGAATGTGTGTTTAACGGTAACACCAGATGTAGCACATAGAAAAACAAAATATGCAAGGAAGGAAGGAAGGAAGAAAAAGAGGGAGGGGAAAATTACACAACTATTAGTAATAACAATTGTCACCATTTATTGAATCCTTACTATACAATAGGAAAGATCTTACCTGCTTTATAAATATTTTCTCATGAACGTCTCAGGGAAACTCTGTTATTATCTCTCTTTTGCAGTAGCGAAAACTGAGCTCAAGAGTTAAACTTTCCTCAACTCATGGAAATGAAAACTGGTGAAATCTACATCTGAAGTCAGTTATTTTTTTTTTTTTAAGCTGAGTTGGGTCTTCGTTGCTGGGCGCCGGCTTTCTCTAGCTGCGGCGAGTGGGGGCTACTCTTTGTTGCGGTGTGCGGGCTTCTTATTGCGGTGGTTTCTCTTGTTGCAGAGCACAGGTTCTAGGCGGGCGGGCTTCAGTAGTTGCAGCACACAGGCTCAGTAGTTGTGTCACGTGGGCCCTAGGACATGCAGGCTTCAGTAGTTGTGGTGCGTAAGCTCAGTAGTTGTGGCGCACGGGCTTAGCTGCTCCCAGCCTGTGGAATCTTCCCAGACCAGGGATCAAACCCATGTGCCCTGCATTAGCAGGTGGATTCTTAACCACTGGGCCACCAGGGAAGTCCGTGAAGTCAGTTTTGACTAATTCCAAAGCCTGTGTTCTTATCCACCAAGCCCAGAAAATACCGGAGCCCAGAGAATTTGAGAATCTTACCTGATCCCATACCTAGTTAGTGGGAGAGTAAAGGAAGACTCTGGTTCTAGCAGTTAGGAACTCTTTAACTAGGGTTTTCCAGCTAACGAAGAGATTTGCATCATTTGCAAGAATGAAAATTATGTAGTGAATATTATAGCTTCTTTCATACATATAATTTCAGTTTTCCATATATTATTTTGTGTGTATATTCATTTGAAAATAAAATGAATACCCACTTTTATGTATTTTCCCAAGAGAAGTGAAAACATCATCACCCAAAGACTTATACACGAATGTTCATGGCCGCTTCGTTCATAACAGCCCCAAATGGAAATAGCATAAGTATCTTTCCACTGGTGAATGAATAAACTCATTATGATAGATCAGACAATGGACTACTACTCAATGTTAAAAAAGAGCAAGCTACCGGTACAGGCAAAAATATGAAAGAATCTCAGATGCCTCATGCTAAGTGAAGAAAGCCAAGCACAAGAGACTAACATACTGTATGATTCTATTATGGGACATCATCCTGGAAATGGCAAAACTATAGGAACAGAAATCAGATCAGTGCTAAGGAGTGAGGGAGGGGATTGGCTACAAAGGGGCATGAAAGAACTTTTGGGAAATGTTCTATATTATGATTATGGTGGTGGTACATGACTGTTCACATTTGTCAGAATTCATCAAACTGTACACTTGAAAATGATGAATTCTACTGTATTTAAATCATACCTCAATAAACCTGAGTTAAAAAAAAATGAAAGGGACTTCCCTGTTGGCACAGTGGTTAAGAATCTGCCTGCCAATGCAGGGAACATGGGTTGGAGCCCTGGTGCGGGAAGATCCCACATGCCGCGGAGCAACTAAGCCCGTGCGCCACAACTACTGAGCTTGCGCTCTAGAGCCCGTGAGCCACAACTACAGAGCCCGCGTGCCACAACGACTGAAGCCCGTGTGCCCTAGGGCCTGCATGCCACAACTGCGGAGCCCGCATGCTGCAACTACTGAAGCCTGCACCTAGAGCCTGTGCTCCACAACAAAAGAAGCCACCGCAATGAGAAGCCCGCACACCTCAATGAAGAGTAGCCCCCGCTGGCCGCAACTAGAGAAAACCTGCGTGCAGCAACAAAGACCCAGTGCAGCCAAAAATTAAATATAAATAAATAAATAAAATGAAATAGAAGGAATATATACTCATGATAGATAATGAATACAGCATACAAATTTGCTACTCTTTAAACTCACAAAACTAGATTTTACTTACATAATATATATTTTAAAATTGAACTGTGTCCTGTAGTCTGATAAGTATTCATTACCTTAAAAATAATGCCTTCTGATGGATTGGACAGTGAAGTTGTGTTGATCAACCCATTTATAATCTAAATAATGGAGGAAAACTTTGCAGTTTTGTCCTTTTCTATAAAAGGCCAACATGCACATCTTCCCCAGATACACACACGCCCAGGTTGCATCTTAGGAAGTTCCAGAAAGCCCTGGTTTCATCTGACATTTAGATATCTAATTTATCATAGCACATCCTGAAAATTAAGTGCATTGCCATTTAATTGATGTGAGGTTACTGGGACCTGTAAAATGGAAAGGATCTTTTCAATGATTGACCACGTCATTCTGGTCTTTCCTTTATAGAACATTTCTTCATTTACAATTTTCAAAGGAACAGGATTCTAAGGTGCTCCAGATGATTGGTTTAAAACTTCACCAAGGCTTGTCAAAAGAACAAAGTGAAGGCAAAGAACAAAGTGAAGGGATCCAAAGATGAAGAAAACGAATTCCTAGGGACAACTCCAATGTAGGAGATGAGAATCTTATTCCATGAGTACAGAAGGCTCTTATGTTCATGGGAGCCAGGAGTTCAGCTAAGAAGTTCTTGGGTTCCTCAGATCCTGGGGTCCAGCAGGGGTCATTACAAAGGAGATCTGCCTGGGTATTATACTGTGAGGAAGCACACATCCTCAGTACCGTAACTCCCAGGAGCATTGGGAAGTGCATGGCATATACGCATAAGTGATTCATTTCCCTTGCTAGGTCAGGGAATACAGGCCTCCTTATGTGCAGACCTGTGTTTTTCTGTAGCCTCAGGATTATCTCAAAGACTAGTTTTTCTAGGAAGTGCTTGGGTCATCAGAATGAGGCACTGAAGGAAGTCCTCTGGCATAAAAGGAAAGAGAAACTGGCTTTATTGGGGCTACAGTATTGCTCATTGTCAAGAACGCATCCAGTGAGGGGACATCCCAACAAGAAATGAGCTTCAGGTCTCTTGGCCCTGGCTCCCTGGGGTCCACCTCCATGCCGGTCTTCCTGAGAGAGACAGGCTGGCAACTGAGCATAGACACAGGAGGAAAGAACTGGACTCTTGCAGCACACTTGTTATGATTATATTTGTTCTCTCTCCAAAATAGACTTTTATGGTATTAATTAGTACAGACAACTTTTTAAGACATTCTTTTTCTGGCAAAGGACAGAGAAATTCTCGAGCAATATATAGCAGAATGCTGTGCTAACTCAAGGCAATTCTTGAGTCCAGGCTCTCTCTCTCTTTTCTCCTGGGAAATGTGTTTTCCCACAAGCTACTCTTGGTTCTCTTCGGACCATTCCATTTCCATTTTCTCTTCTCAAACAACTGGTATTCTCTATTTGCTCATGGGTTTTCTTCCCTCTTAAATTTAACATGACCTTTACAAAATTCACTCTCCTCTGTAGTCAGTGCCAGGCAGTGATTAAGAGAAGAGGCTCTGGGAGACTTCCCTGGTGGTGCAGTGGTTAGGAATCCACCTGCCAGACGTAGAGAATGGACTTGAGGACACGGGGAGGGGGAAGGGTAAGCTGGGACGAAGTGAGAGAGTGGCATAGACTTATAAATACTACCAAATGTAAAATAGATAGCTAGTGAGAAGCAGCCGCAGAGCACAGGGAGATCAGCTCGGTGCTTTGTGACCACCTAGAGGGGTGGGATAGGGAGGGTGGGAGGGAGACACAAGAGGGAGGATATATGGGGATATATGTGTATGTATAGCTGATTCACTTTGTTATAAAGCAGAAACTAACACACCATTGTAAAGCAATTATGCTCCAATAAAGATGTTAAGAAAAAAAAAAAAGAATCCACCTGCTGATGCAGGGGACACGGGTTCGATCCCTGGTCCGGGAAGATCCCACATGCCACAGAGCAACTAAGCCCGTGTGCCACAACTACTGAGCCTGCGCTCTAGAGCCCACAAGCCACGACCACTGAAGCCCGTGCGCCTAAAGTCCGTGCTCCGCAACAAGAGAAGCCATCACAATGAAAAGCCCACGCACCGCAACAAAGAGTAGCCCCCCTCACCGCAGCTAGAGAAAGCCCACACGCAGCAATGAAGACCCAATGCAGCCAAAAAGTAAATAAATAAAATAAATTTAAAAAAATAAAAAAGGGAAGAGGCTCTGGAATCACACAGACCTCAGCTTCAACCATGACCCCACGAGTTATTGCACAGTCAAGTAATTTACCTTCCCTGGGCCTGCAAATTAAGACTAGTGCCTGGGTCATAGAGTTATTATAGGGATTTAAAAGATAGCCCATGTAATGTGCTAGATAGTCTCAGGCACATAGTAGGGACTCGGTAAATGTTAGCTTTTTACATTCTCACTTCATCCCTTCAGTTTCTGCCTCCAGTTCTGATTGATAAATTATTTTCTGACTCTCTGTGTTCAAATTCTTGAGAAAGAAAATCAGGTTGGCATAACAGTCCTATCAAACCACACAGCTACAGGGCTGTCCATGGATTAATGAGTCTTCAGTCAGATGCCCTCTCCTGACAGCCTCACCATGGCCTGGACATGAGCTTAGGTTACAAAACCTGCCTATCAAAGAAGCAAAGGCTATGAGGGAAGCAGTTTCCTGAAGGAGAGGCAGGCCTGATTGGTATTGATCAGCATCCTGGAAAGAAAGTATTTATAAATGCAGGTTTTCACAATACTGAACCAATGTTTCTTTATATCAGAAATAATCATGGTAAATGCTTGTTATTGGTTTTGATGGGTTTGGCTGGTAGTATACATCTGCGTTTTACTTAAGCCTATTTACTTTGAGAATTTCTGTTGTAGTTTTTTTTTTTTTTTCTGTTGTAGTTTAAGATCATCAATACAATGATAATAATTCAAAGGCAATTCTAGAAATACGAAGTAAAATTGTTTCTATGAAACTGTCTTCATAGCAGTCAGCGTTTGACATGGCAGTGGGCAGAGTTAACGTGAACTCTGTCTGCCATTGCCTGTGTGGTGAACATCTTCCTGAGGGTAAATGGGCTTCACGTAGCAGGCAGGCATGCCAAGCAACATGCACGTAAACCTCCTAGAAAGGGGCATGAGAGCTCAAACTCAAATGAAAGCATCTGTGCAGAGAGGTCTGTGGAGCGGAGGAGGGTGTTATGTACAGGCCAGTCCTGTGAGGTTTGCTGGCTGAGTAATCAGGACACTTGCTACTCTGGCCTTTAGCCCCTGCTCTGGCTCAGCTCACACAATTCATCTACCCACACAGACCAGTTCTCTACCACTCTGCTGACCACGCACAGTGCTGTCTATTCTAGGGCATAACTTTATTGCCAAACTATTGTCTACTTTGGTACAATGATTTATTTCTTCTTAGTTCGTTTTAAAACTATGAAGAGATAACTTTTGTAACTCAATTGTTAAAGACAACAAGATACGGGTGAATTCATTCATTCACCCATTCATTTAACAAATGTTTTCCAAGGACCTACTTATGGTAGACCTTGTTTCAAGTGCTTGAGATACATCAATGAACAAACCCCCCAAAAAAATCCTAACGTAATAGAGGCTACCTTCTATGCAGACAGAAAATAAACAAGATAGGGACTTCCCTGGCAGTCCAGTGGTTAAGACTCTGTGCTTCCACTGCAGGGGGCATGAGTTCGATCCCTGGTCGGGGAACTAAGACCCTGCATGCCACGTGGCCAAAAATAAAATAAAATAAACAAGATAAATAAGTAAAATATAGGGTATGATGGAGAGTGATAGAGATTGGATTTTTTTTTTTTTAAATAGCAACAAAGAAAGAAATACTTTCGTTCCTTTTAAAGTGGAGGGGTAGATATAACATTAGTAAGGCTGGGAAAACACTACATGCAGAAGGAAAGTCTCTCACATGGACAAATTCATCTGCGGGCAACGACTCCCCAGTGGCCTATAGCCACAGGTAGAACAGAAGTTGAGGGCCTCAAACCAGCCAAATCCACCAGAGAGGGAGTGAATTCTACTGAAGATCAGAGGATATGTTAGGTAAGGCCATAGGCAAATAAAAGCAAGAAATAGATCTAGAAACCTGGCAATCAGAAGAGGAGGAAATATCAGGCATGTACTAAAGATAAGGCCAGACATAAGAGAGGACAAACCGAAGACAGTCTCCTATTAGGAGCTCAGAGATAGGTAGGGGTAATTGGGAACCAGATCCCCAAACAGGACCTCAGGAATAGGGGACAGAACTCAGCCAGAAAACTTGAGAAGCAGATGTGGAACAACTCAGCCAAGCTAACCTTAACTCTAAATCAACATTCACCCTCAACTAGGAGCTTTGAAAAATGTCTTGGGGCAGAAGTCACTTCATTCTGTCTTGGCCTGCAGGTAAAAGGAAGGGAGGGTGGCTATGATAGTAATTTCAGGGATACTTTTTAAAGTTCTACACAACCAGTATTACAGTGTAGTGTCCAAGCAGAATGGAGACAGGTCCTAATGCTGAAGAGGGTCCTGGAAGGCAGTTCCAGGTGTGCCACCTTAGTTGCTGAATGGATCATATGGTAGTGAGGGGGGATGTCTAGGGCAATGACAAAGAGGACGTCTGGAAGCTCAGGGAAGTGGCTGATAATCAGCTAGTACTCAAACACCTCAATATATTGATATAATTTGCCCATCTCTCAGGTATTAGCTCCTACATCCAAGATCCTTGAGGAAGAGCTTTGATGACAAAAAGTACCTTTGTCCATTCATAGCATTTTGGTCCATGTGAAGAGTGCAGTGTAGTCATTACAACACAGAGTTCTGGCCAAGCCACTTGCAGACTGTGTCTCTGGCACTTTGCTTATTCTCTCCAGGCTCTGGATCTCCAGTCATGAAATGGGATGAAGATACCTTCCTCGCAAGGGTGTTGTGAAGATCAAAGGGATGGGAAAATGCTCCGAGTAGTGACTAGCACATAGAAACTGTGCAGTAATCACTGGAATAATGTTGCACTAGAAGGGACCTAGATGAGATCTCGGCCAGTTCCCTGGTACATATGAGAAACCTGACGTCCTGGGATGTTGTCATTTCCTCGTGGTCACCCAGTAGTTTAATCACAAGCTCAGAAGAGGAACGCAGGTTTCCTGCCTCTCAGTTGAATGCTTTTCATTCTACATCACACTGTATCTCTTTTATCCTTTTACAAATAATGTACTGGAGCTTTGCCCCAATAAGCTTTGCATCAATAAGATATGCATTCATGTTATTGGGTTGGCCAAAGTTCGTTAGGGTTTTCCGTTAAGATGTTACGGAAAACCCAAACGAACTTTTTGGCCAACCCAATAGTAACTTTTTGCTGTAGAACACGTAGTAGGGAAGAGGGAGAAGTAAACATAAAATGAGATTTTATGCATAAAGCATAAAACCTATAGAGGTATGCTTAATGAAGGGCCTTGGAGTGTGGCGATGGGGATGCCAATGAAAATAGCACACATTTATATATAGGCTACGAACTCATTCTTTCCAGAATGATTAGTCAGCATGATGCCATCTATTTATTGTCCTCACAGATACTTCCCAGTTATTCTCTAAGTTGACTCTCCAGAAACTCAGGTAGGGGAATATATTCTGACAGAACACAGACGATCTTGCCCTGGGAACCACTGCCACTAAGTCTCCCATGAATCTGCATTTCTCTCTCTATCTGTCAGCTTCAAGACGATGTTTAGAAGCAGCGATGTTAAGTAAATAGCCACAGCATGGAGAGTTCTTTCACCAGATTAGCATGACCACTGACAGCTGGGGACAGCAAACTCACATTTAGAGACCACTGCCAAATGTGTCACGCTACTCCCTGCTTTCCCTTTAATTACCCCACGCCAGTAAATGGGTTTGTGTGTGGAGACAGCAAAGGAGACAAGCATGAGGCCTGGATTTTAGCCGCCCCCCTTCCCTGTCTCCTCCCCCATCTTCAGATCTAGAAAAGAGCAGCTCCACTGATGGAACTTGAGATGTGCTTCCATGGTTCACTGGTGTCTGGGTTTGTGTGTGTATGTGATTTTTCCATAGACACAACCCTTAACAGTTACTAAGACAGCAGAACATGTGCTACCTTCCAAGAAGCAGAAGACTCAGTCACAAACTGTCAGAGAACAACTGTTTGCCAAGGAACTCTCCCAGAAGCACTAACCTTAGTTTAATATGTTATTGATTTTCTAAACTGTTAAGTATGGTTTATAATGGCAATAACCTACATGATACTACACATTAAATCAGTTATTACCTAGTTTATTAAAGCATTAATGTTGCCATAGGCAGTTAGCTGAAAAACTGATGATGTGTGTGAAACTTAAAGTAAGAGATTTCTAAATGAACATTGGTTAAGTATTTTTAAATGGCTTATGGGAGCTCTTCAGTACATCCCAGACTCTTCTTGTCCTTCTCTTTTCTTCCTAAAAGAAATGAGCCTGTACTGTGTAAGTATGAAGCTCCTCTGGGTTTAGTGAGATAATCCACAATTAGCCACTGGAATACATTTGCATAGTTAACTAAATGTCAACTACTGATTGAAAGGTGTGTGTGCTTGTGCCCATGCGTGCAGGTGGAGAACTTGGGAATAAGGTAAAGAAAAGAGTTCTAAACTATGTAAAAACACTAAGTGTTTCCCCATTGTTAATGCAAGGAAGGATTCATGTCTTTTCTTTTACAGGGAGTGTATTAGTCTGCTAGGGCTGCTGTAGTAAAATACCACAAACTGGGTGGCTTAAACATAAATTTATTTTCTCACAGTTCTAGAGGCTGAAAGTCCAAGATCAAGGTGCCATCAGGGTTTGTTTCTGGTGAGGCCTATCTTCCTGGCTTATAGATAGCTGCCTTCTCACTGCGTCTTCACGTGGTTTTCCCTGTGTGTGTGTGTGCAGAGAGAGAGAGAGAGCTCTGGTGTCTCTTCCTCTTCTCATAAGTAATCCAGTCCTATTGGATTAGGACCCCACCCTTGTGACCTTATTTTTCCTTACTTATCTCCTTAAAAGCCCTGTCTCCAAATATAGTCATATTGGGGATTAAGGCTTCAACATACAAATTTGGTGCAGACACAATTCAGTCCATAGAAGAAAAGTAGCATAACATATGGAAAGACTTGGACCTGGTTTTGGGTCCCATTGATTCCAGGTGTGTGGCCTTGGGCGAGTTACTTCATCTTTCTGTGCCTCAGTTTTCTCATCTGCCTACCTTTCAGGTTGTTAGCCTTTAATAGACATAAACTGTAGTTATTTTCATTTCTTATTTCAGGCAATTGCACTTTAAGGACTTTGCATTACTCTTCATATAACTTGTTAAAAAACTGTTATAAGAGGGTTCTCTTTTAGTCTCTGAGTGTGTTTTGTTGTGTTCTTATATGCAGGGGGTGGTGGTTTACTTCCAGTTTGGTTGGAAGTTGTTTGAGGTCAGGGTACGTTACATCTTATGTTTCTTGTTATCTGGCACCTCACATAGTATATTTCACATAGTAGACACTCAAGAAAGTCATGATAATTTGGTTGGTTAGAAAGTTATGGCACCTGCCTACTTGATTTTGGGGTTGTTTCCTCTATCCCTCCCCCTCCTTAAACATAACCCTATTAATGAATTTTAGCACATTGTATGGGATTGCTGAAGTGCTGAAGTTAATAATTAATGGCTGATGTTTATGTATTATTTTCTACCTCATTCTAGAAAATAACTGTCAATATATGTTAAGTCCTGAAACAAAAGGATCCATTTGTGTTGATATCAGCTACTGAACTATAAAGTCAATCCGTTTCTGACAAAGTTCCTCCAAAAAGGGCAGAGACAATTAACAACTAAGTTTAACTTACTGTTTATGTTAGTTCCTACATGGTAATATTTTTACCTGTTTTTATAAAGGGTCTCTGTAATATCTTTCAAGCTCCTCTTATTTTTAAATTCTATCTGAAGACTATGATTTTCAGGAAGAGAATATGTTGACTCACTGTGTGTGATTAGTAATTTGAACAAATAGTCAATAATGTCTGTTACTGCTAAAATGAAGTAGAAGACATTTTAGTTCAAGGAGCCTATGGTCCAGTATGAGACATAATCTATGGTGATGTAACAAATGAAAATATAATACTCTAATCAGGATTCAGATGAGAATACTATTTGAGCTCACCAAGATTATAAGTCACTAGAGAGAGAGAGAGAGATGAACTTATATTTACTTACGTCTTCACCATGACTGTTTCTGTGTCAGATATAATTAATGTTCAGTAGACATTTATTCCATGAATAGCCAGTTTCTTTTTTTATTGTATTAGTTTAAGGTATACAGCATAGTGATTCAGTATTTGTGTATATTATATTGATACTACATTAAAAGTTATTATGAAATAATGGCTATAATTCCCTGTGCTGTACCATACACCCCTGTTATTTATTTTATTCTTAGTAGTTTGTTTCTCTTAATCCCCTACCCCTATCGTGCCCCTTCCCCCTTCCCTCTCCCACTGGTAACCACTAGTTTGTTTTCTCTATCAGTGAGTCTGTTTCTGTTTTGCTATATACATTCATTTCTTTTATTTTTTAGATTCCACATATAAGTGATATCATACAGTATTTGTCTTTCTCTGATTTATTTCGCTGAGCATAATATTCTCTAGGTCCATCCATGGGCTAACCAGTTTCTTGACCTACACTGGAAATTTTTCTAACAAACATTCAGTTACTATTTCATTTTTTCTTCATGATTCTAGATGATAAAGACTGTGAATAGAAATAAAACAAGAACATTTAAAAGACTTGCATTGTTAAAGCTAATATGTACTTATGTGTGTATTTCTATGCATGAGTCAACAAGATACATCTCCCTTATTAATAATGCAATAATAGTGTGATGTTTTTATGTATAATCAAATTAATTAAATGTTTACCGACATTACTCAGCTCTCAACCTCTCTGTAGCCTCCAGCTTAGTTTATCTTCTTAAAATCTGTGTGTAGACTGTTGCATTGTGAAGTCCCAGGCTTCTATCAGGAGCTAATATCGGGTGTATTTCACACCAGCACGTGCCTCTCTGCCAGCTTTTTGTCTTAACTTCCTCTTCCTATGAATGATACTGCCCGTCTCCCATGCCTATGTCAGCTGCACAGGTCACCAGTTTCACTCATCTTTTACATCTACCTTTTCCTTTTCCTCATCCCTCAGCTGCAAGCAGTGATTAGGATATGAGGTTTCTAGGAGTTCCAAGGCTGGCCCAATCATTTTTTCTTTCAGTTTCCATTGCTTCTAGTTCAAGTTATCATTATCTCTTACCCAAAAGTGATTGTCCAGTCACCAGTTTCTCTTTGCTTCAGATATTAGTGTGGCTCTCTCTGTTACTCAGTGTCTATATAAATATGATCTTGATTCCACATCAGCATTGGTCTGTTACCTCCATTCATACCCCACCAATCTATTGCTTACATTATCCACTTACTTGGAATGCCCTGCTTCTCCCCATATCCACATATCTAAAGTTTGTCTCTTCTTTAATCCTGTCAAAAGCCTCTGTTTCCATAAAGCACTTCTCTTTCCATTAAACTATAATACCTCAGCTGCACCCTTTTGATGATATTTTTCAGAGGCTCCCTATTACAGTGGTAACTGGTATACCTAAAGCTTTTTCAGGTCAGAAGCTGTAATTAATTTATATAGTATCTAATCTTAGGCTATATGTCTAAATTTCATCATCACTGGCTTATACCCAAGGAGCGTGAAAAGAAGGAAAGTTTAAACCATCCTAGGTTTATGGAAGAAATACAATAAATAAACAAACGTAACAGAGTTTGGGAACATGAGAAATTTGGAACACAAGCAGGCAAAATCATGTACTGGAGTATCAGACAAAGTCATGTATTATTGTATTTCTTAAATAGAGAGATTCTTAAACTTTCCTATAAATCACAATTATTAGAGAAACTCTCAAAGATAGATAGATATATAGATAGATGATAGAAAAATAGAGATATGTGTTGATCAAACCATTTTATTGTCCCAGACCCTTTGCATTTAAGACATTATTGACTGCTAATAGCGGAATTCAGTAGGGATGGCTTGAAACAGTGGCTACATGGCGAGTTGGACTACATAATCTTCACTTCAAACACCAACTTAAGTGAATTTATAAATATCAACATCTAAAAATTACCTGGGAAAAACATTTTGTCATCATAAAAGCATTATATTAAGAAAGTATGCTATTTTTCTGTTTATCAGGAATACTATCAAATACCAATTATTAAAAAAATTATAAGTAGTTGTCTGTAGCATGTGTGGTACCAAACAGAAGAACTGGAATTAATTACTCCCTTTAAGCAGCATTTTTAGTGACTTATGTTGCAATGCCATGTAGATGGTGCAAAATAATGACTATTATTTATTTATGCCAATGTACATTCAGAGTCAAAAAGTAATGATGCTTAGTAAAGGCTTAAAACTAGTTAGAATTTAAGTCTCTAGTTACATTGCTAGCCCATTCCTGGTGGATGTCAACATATTTTTAGTGTCATTTCACAAAGTGAGAGTTCCAGAAAACTAGACTCACAAGATGCTCCAAGATCAAAAGCGTTCATATGAATATAATATAGTAGTCAAATAATTCAACTAAATAATTGAATTAACAAATAAATTGGGGAGAAAGTATACCTGTTCTTTACAGAATAATTCCAGTTAATAAGTGAAGAAGGAATGAAGGAAATAGGAAAATCACCTTTGGTCAAACATCACAGAAAAAACTAGTGTGTGCAAGAACTGTTGGTTGATGCTAAAACTAGTGGATGAAAGTATGGAAAGAAACAAGGTATTTGTGTAGTCTCAAAAGCTGTGCCCACAAGACATTTGTTAATTACAAAAGGAAAACTAGTAACTTTATAGTGGAGAAATCCAAGCAGACACCACTGTCAGGGAGGAAGAAAACTTTCTCCTACCCACTAGATTCTTCTGGCTTGTGTAAGAGTTAAATCGACGTGAGACAGATTAACAGGATAAAATCTAAATTAATTTCGTACGTCTAGGAACCCCACATACATGAGAGGTTCAGAGGCAGGAAGGTATAATGAGGTATATGTGCCATCCTGAGTTAAGGAATGGGATTTAGGGTATGGAGTTTCAGAGGGGAGGAGAGTAAGTCAGAGGACGATAAGAAGAGTATATTTTTAGTAATTAGATGTTTGTCCTGCCATACAAATAGGTCATAAGAAGTTATTTCCAGTAATAACTGTTATTATGGCAAGACCCTCAATTTAAATTTTTTAAGGGAAAGGTAAAAGTTTATCTTGAGCTCACAGGGTCTAGATTGCCTGCAGCTCAAAATAATTCACATGCCAAGGTGGCATATTTTAGGGAGGCCTGTTCTGAACCCCTTCACCACCTAAACAAGTGATCAAGTTTAACAGCACCTCTAAGACACTTGAACATCATGAATCCATGATATGATGCACTGAGGGCAAATTATTTCTTTGGTATTCTTGCCAAAGATGTATAAGCTCACTCTAATTGTGAGAAAACACCAGACATACCCAAACTGAGGAACATCCTACAAGATAACGGACCAGTACTTTTTAAAAGTGTCTATAGGGACTTCCCTGGTGGTCCAATGGCTAAGATTCCGTGCTCCCAATGCAGGGGGCCCGGGTTCGATCAGGGATCTAGATCAGGGAACTAGATCCCACATGCCACAACTAAGAGTTCACATGCTGCAACTGAAAAATCCCTCATGCCACAACTAAAGATCCCGCATATGGCAACGAAGATCCCGCGTGCCGCAAATAAGACCCAACGTAGGCAAATAAATAAATATATTTTTTAAAAAGTGTCTATATCATGAAGTACAAGGAATGACTGAGGAACTGTCACAAAATAAGGAGACATGACAGTTGAAGGCAATGTGGGAACCTGTTTTGGCTAGTAGACTAAAAAAATGACATTAGTGAGACATTAGCAAAATTCAAATAAGGTCTGTGGTTTAGTTAATTGTATAGTATCATTGTTAATGTTCTGCTTTTGATAATTTGCATTATGGTTATGTAAGCATATGTTAGCATTAGGAGAAGCTTGGTGAAGGATATACAGAAACTCTCTGCTAACTTTTGTAACTTTTCTGCAAGTCTAAAATTTATTTAGAAATTATTTCAAAATTTAATAAAAAAATTTAAAACCCAAGAACCAGCTTGAAGGGGCTCCAAGTGGACAAACTTGGGGCAATTCAGGCATCAAAAAGTATAATGGATTTTAACACCTTGAATACAAAAATATCCCCAAAATAATATGCAACTACATGGAAAGGGCTGATTATTTAATGGTGAAGGGGGTCAGAATTTTGCCACCCCAAAATATAGTAGAGAACAACCCCTCATGAGGAACTAATGTATTGCAGTCACAGAGCCCAGACATGATTACATCTATTCATCCTGAAATTTCACATTTTAGTGAATAGTTTTCTCTGTTTAATTTTAAAACTTTCCAAATTGGACTTTACATACTGCCTTCCTAAAAGGGAAATTCAGCCTTGTTAAAATTCAACTTTATTTTTCTTCTTTCAGTTGTAGGTGAAATTGTGAACAAATTAGCTTTCTTGCTCCTAGGGTTGTCTTTCTATGACTTTCTTCAACAATAAAAGTTGTCCTTTATTTCAACATTGTATATTATACTAATCAAAAGATATTTATATGAGAATATAAAGAATTTTTAGTAAATGATGGTTTGAAATAAGTAAAATTATCTTTTTTACTAAGTTATGCTTGACATACAGTATATGTTTCAGGTGTACAACATAGTAATTTGGTATTTTTATGCATTATGAAATAATCACCACAGTAATTCTAGTTACCATAACTCACCATACGAAGTTACTGAAATGTTACTGTGTGTCAATAATATTCCCTATGTGTACATTACATCCCTATGACTTATTTATTTTATAGCTGGAGGTTTGTACCTCCTAATCCCCTTCACTGCCCCCCAAACCTCTTTTCCCTCTTTAAATCATAACATATTTCCATGGATTAAAGAGATAATTATAAAAAGTGAAACCCTAAAGATCTAGAGGTAGCTCTTCTCTTCCTCTTCCCTTCTTTTCCCGAATAACTCAATCATAAAGCCGTGAGGTATAGACAAGCAGGACAGGCGTTTGCACCAGGATAGGGAAAGCCACGGTGGCCCAGAGTGAGGTAACATGAGCATCTGCATAGGAGGAAGGCCTGGCATGGGTGCTGGGGCCTGAGCAGGGTAAACAGGGAGCCCAGGCATGGCGGGTGGCCTGGCTCAGGGTGTCGGGACTGCGTCGGATGAAGAGGGAGTCCAAGCGGTGGTGTCCACCTGCAGCAGCCCTGGGGTCCAAGTGGGGTAAGGAAGTCACTGCTGTAAGGGAGGTGGTGGTGGCTGCAGAGGGAGATTGGTGCACCTAAGGGACTTGATCAAATAAGTAAATGTTTTAAGGATAATGAGATCAGAGGAGAAAATGAGATTGAACTACGTGGTGATGGATTATAATTGGAGATGTTGGTGTGAACTTAACAGTTTTCAGTATTGTAGAAATGCATGGAAATAAACATAAATGTAAATGTGTACATGTGCATATGTGTGTATGTGCAAATATTCCCATCTGTCCACAGAGGGAGAATGGGAACAGTGACACCACAATAGTAATAATTACACCTAGAATGCAGATCTTGGTTCCCAAATACTATTCTCCCCTAAAAGGAATCAGGGTTCCTTGGCTGATTCTAGGGCTAAGAAAGGGAAAGTGCAAATGAGTTTGGAACATCAAATTGTAGCATTAATAAGTACTCAAAGCCATGTCAAAAGGACAGAGAAGACAGCTTATAGGAACTCAAGTCTCAAAGTACCTCCCTAAGAAATACTTACAGTTCCTTTCTTCTGCCTAATTTTCTATCAGGTTGTTTATGTTTTTATCATACAGCTTTTTGAGATTCTTTATTCTGTAAAACAATCCTTTCTAGGTGATATGTGTGGAAAATATCTTCTCTCATTTGTAGCTTATCTGTTCACTATCTTTAAGGTATCTTTTGATAAACAGCCATTATTAATTTTAATATAGTTGAATTTATCAGTTTTTTTCTTTATGATATGTGCTTTGTGGACCACGTTTCATAATTATTTTCCTACTACACATTCATAAAGATAGCCTCCTATATTGTCTTCTAAAAGTTTAAAAGTTTTACCTTTTACATTCAGTCTTTAACCCACATAGAATCTATGTTTATATATGGAGCAAGATAGAGAGGCAATTCCTTTGTTTGCATATGAATAACCAATTATCATATTGGTTATTTACTATCCTATGGAATGGAATAGTCATTCCTTTTTCGCCCTAAGTATTCTGTCCCAACACCAATACCACACTGTCTTAACTATGATAACCTTATAAAAAAATCTTAATATCAGATAAGAAAAAAAAAAATCCCCTGAAACTGAAACTCCCACATACCAGCCAAGGGCCAAGTTTGCAAATTGGTGACCTTTCTAAGGATACTAGTCTCAGGCCTGCTATGTTAACTCTTTTCTGCAGAGGACAGTTGACTTAGAACTCAAATAATAGAAACAGAGGTTTTAAGGAACCTACTGGGAGAGAATGATGAGGTGAAGGCAACAAGGTGAAACCTACTAGGGAAAACAAGAGCCTTGCATTCAAGTGCAAAAGATGGATTACTATACTGGATGCAGGAGACCCAGCATGATGGCAATTAATGTGAAAAACACCCAGGAGGGTTTGCTCCTTAATCTGAATTAACAGTGTTAACTGAGCCACTGGAAAAATTAATGGAATCTTATTATAAATTAATGGAAGTGTCATATCCAGATCAATGGACATAGAATTCCCACAGTATTCTGAAACGATCAAACGTCATTTGGAAAATGTATGTACTTATTCTAATGCAGATATGAATAAATAAGGGAAGTGCAGTAGATAGTGTGGGCCGCTAAAGTGACAATGATATATGAGCGCTCTTATCATTTTTGAAATGAGGGTTTCAGATTTTGAAATGAGTCTGGGAGATTCTCTTTTGCTCCATTTGGCAGAATTGAGACCAAAGGAGGCAGCTTTAGGAGACAGATACGGAGACAGTATAAAAAGGAATTAGAACAGCCCAGCTATGGAATTAGCTGACTTGGGCTAAAATGTCTTCCCCAATGCAAGTATTCACACAGTTGGATGAACATGTGTCTCTAGACTGGATGAGGCATTGAAACTGAAGATCTGTAGAGTCTCTTTCTGCTCTACAGTGCTTGACCCTGCGGTCCTATTAATTTAGACGTTTCCACTGTGCCCGTGGCTGAGAGGCTGCTGAATGGACGGTCGAAGGAAGAACAGGAGTCATGACCTTTGCCCGGTGTCGCAATCTCATTTTGAGTGTTGCCGCAGGAACCCCGAGGATGCTGCCAGGCCCTGGGGGCTCATTTCATAACATTGCCTCACACAGGCAGGCCCGAAATTTGGAGACAAAACTTTTCACTGGCAAGACTCATGCTTGAAATTTCACCTCTAGAATTAATCTTTAAGGATTCTGTGACAGACATCGACACTACCTCAGTGATCAACACTATTAAATTTTAGATGCAATTTCATTATATACCAGGAAGTAGTCTCTTGGAGTTGATACAAGCTTCTTCTTTGCCAGTGCCCGTGTCACCTTTTCTCCTCCAACCCAGTTAGAAGGTGCTCTCAGGTCCATGCTGGCCCCTAGAAGTGCTCTGTCCAATACGATAGGCACTAGTCACATGTGGCAATTGAGCCCTTGAAAAGTGACAAGTCCAACTACAGTGCGCTGTAAGTGTAAAATATACATTGGATTTCAAAGAGTTCAAAGAGGAGCATGTAAAATATCTCGTTAATTTTTTATATCAACTACTTGTTGAAATTTTAATTTTTTTGGTTATATTGTGTTATATAAAATATATAATTAAAATTAATTTCACCTATTTCTCTTTACCTTTTGTAATGTGGATATTAAAAAATTTAAAATTACATATATGGCCTCCACTTGTGGCTAATATTATATTTCCAGTGAACAGTGCTATTCTAGACCCTCTTAGTTCTAATAACTAGACACCCCCTTTAGAAATTGTATCTTTCAGTGACAAAGTAAGTTTGCATCTGGTAGACTTGGATTCATTTCCTAGTTCTGCCACTGGCTATATGACTTGAGGCCATTTAGTTATCTGGTTGGGTCTTGGTTTCTTTATTTGTAAAATGGGACCATTAATACCTATCAGTTTTATTGTACACATGGTGCCATTTTATAGATTTGCTGTTCTGAAGTTTAAAAGAGATAAAGTTTGTGTACACCTCAGTGCCTGCCAAGTGTAGGTAGGTCCTTAGTAGCTCTCCTCATCCTAAATCTCTTTAGAGGTACCAAATGGACTTTTCAAATCTTAAGTCTCCTTAGGGCTCCTTGTCTCTGATGTGTTCTTTGCACAAGACTGTTCTCTAAAATGCTCTACATAGTCTCCATAAAAAAAAAGATTTCCAATAAACAGTACTATATATTCAAGAGTCTCATGCAAATGAAAATAATTTACATGATACAGAATTTTCCTTTAGGTTAATTTGTTTTTAGCCCATGTGCCACTCCAGAATTTTACAAAATGCTACAGGCACCGTTGATTTAATTGTTTCAGGTTTTATTTTACACTACAGATTTTCTCCCAGTCCAGAGGAAATATTAATTCATTTTCTCTATACAGGGAGGGTTAAAACATAAGCATACAAATAGTATAATCTCCTTCCCCAAAGGAAAATCAGTCATCAAATCCCCATATCATTCCCCACCAACAGTGAGGATAAGGCCAGAAAGACTATACACAAAAGTCATTAAAATAGAAAATATGCATTAGTCACTGTTTCTTTTTTTCTAAAACTGAAGTTAATACTTTTTATATGTCACTAACTTTCAATGAGTCAACATGTATTACTTTAAAAGGAAAAATATATCCTGAAAGTATTCTTTATCCATATTTTGATGTGAAATATGTTAGGCTTTTTAGTCTATATCACATGACACTTTTACACAGAAACTGGGGAAGAATTAAGCCAGACTATCAGTAGTTCTCCACGGTTATGATATGATTTTTGTTACAAGAAGTACTTGCCATTGGTTTAATATCTTCCTGGGGCACCTGTAGATGTGACTCATATTACTGTACATGAATGGATACTGAGTTGACTCTTTGTAAATTCTCTTAGGTTATGTGTGCGTGTGTGTGTGTGTAGGTATGTTTATGTGTGTGTTCGTGTTGATGTCTATTGTATTTCTCTGACTAAAATCCTAGTTTCTTCTATCTCTATGATTTACTTGGTTGGTTGATTGATTCATTCATTCATTCATTCATTCCACACCATGCGGCTTTGTGGGATTTTTAGTCGATCCCTGACTAGGGATCGAACCCGGTCCCTCGGCAGTGAGAGCTCTGACTCCTAATCACTGGACTGCCAGGGAATTCCCTAGTTGATTTTTAAAATTAAGGTATAATTTATATAGAATGAAATTCAAGTTTTTTGACATCCAGTTTTGAGAGTTTTGATAAAAACATACAGTTGTGTTAACTACCACCACAATCAAGATATAGAATAGTTTCATCACTACCCCCACCTCCAGAAAACTTAACCTATTTTCTGTGTCTATAAGTGTTTTGCCTTTTCCAGAATGTCATTAAATGAAATCATAGAGTATGGAGCCTTTCGAATGTGACTTCTTTCATTAACATGATGCAGTAGAGATTCATCCACATTATTGCATGAGTCAGTAATTCATTCCTTTTTATTGTTGAGTAGAATTCCATGATACGGGTATAACATAATAGTTTGTTTTTCCATTCATCAGTTGAAGGATATTTGCTTTTTACAAGTACAAGCTGGTATAAACACCCACATAGAGGTTTTAGTATGACTATACATTTTCATTCTACTTGAATAAATACCTAGGACTAAAATTGCTGAGTCATGTGGTAAATGTATGTTGATCTTTATAGGTAACTGCCAAACCATATGCCAACGTGGCCATCCCATTCTTCACTCCCCTCGGCATTATATGAAGGTTCCAGGTGGTCTGCATCCTTGTCAGTGTCTCAATTTTAGACATCCTAATAGTTGTATAGTGATGGCTCATTGTGGTTTTAATGTGAAATTCTCTACTGACTGATGATTTTGAGCATCTTTTCTTATCCTTATTTGTCATCCATATATCTCCTGTTTCAGTAAAATGTGTGTTCAAAGCTTTCACCAAGTTTTTCTCCCTTTTTTCCTTATTATTGAGGGTTTTTTGTGTGTTCTAAATACAAGTTCATTATCAGATATGTGATTTGTAAATATATTCTCCCAGTCTGTGCATTGTCTTTTCATTCTCTAAATGGTGATTTTTTTAAGAACGTTAAGTTATTAATTTTAATGAAATCCAATTTATCATTTTTTTCTTTTATGGATCATGTTTTGGTGCAGTGTCTTAAGAAATTTTTATCTCACCCTAGGTCTCAAAGATTGCCTCCTATATTTTCCTGAGAACTTTTATAGTTTCATTTTTACATGCAGTTGTATGATCCACACTGAGTTAATTTTTATGTCCTGAAAGAAATTAAGTTTTTTTTTATTTTTATTTTTTGCAGATAAATGTTGACTTGTTCCAACACTATTTGCTGAAAAGAATGTCTTTCCTCATTGAATGGTCTTTCGCCTTTGTCAGAGTTTAATTGACCATAAAGATGTGGGTTCATTTCTGTACTATTCATCTATATTTCTGTCCCATTCATCTATGTAAAATTTTTTTTCATACCATACTGTTTTGAATACACTTGTTCTATAGTAAGGCTTGAAATCAGACAGTGTGAGTCTTCAAATGTTGATATTTTTTAAAAATTTCTTTCGGATATTCTAGTTTTGTTGACATTAGTTCATTAGTCAGCTTGTCTAGTTCTACAATATATTAGTTTAGTAGTCAGCTTGTCTAGTTCTACAATAAGTCCTGCTTGGATTTTTGTTGGAATTGTATTGAATATATAGATCAGTTTTGGGGGAAATTGACATAACAATATTGAGTATTACAATCCATGAACACGCTTTATCGCTCCTGTTGTTTAGGTAGTCTTTGATTTTTTTCATCAGTGTTTTGTAGTTTTCAGTGTACAGGTCTTCACACATTTTCTAAGATTTATACTTGAGTATTTCATAGAGCTTTTTTGGGTGCTATGTTCAATGGTATTTTTTTCCTTTTTCAACTATATGTTGCTAATATATAGAAATAAGATGGATTTTTGTATATTGGCCTTATATCTTGAGATGTTACTAAACTCATTTATTTCTTGCAGTAGCTTCTTTGTACACACTTCAAGATTTTCTGTGTAGACAATTATGTTCTCTGCAAATAGAGACAGTTTTATTTCTTTATTTCCAATTTGTGTGTCTTTTCTTTTCTTCTCTTATTTTATGAGCTAGTACCTCTAGCTCAGTGTTGATTCTGGCTTGTGAGAGTGGATATCCTTGCCTTGTTCCTGATTGTTGGGTGGAAATCATTCAGTCTTCCACCACTAAGTATGATGGTAGGTATAGATCATCCATAGAAGCCCTATATCAGGTTGAGAAAGTTCCCCACACCAATTCCCAGTTTGCTAAGACATTTTAAAAATAAGGAATGGCTATCTGAATTTGTCAAATGCTTTTTATGCATCTAGTGAGGTGCTTTTATGATTCTTCCTTTTTTAGTCTGTGAATATGATGAATTATACCAATCGGTTTTCTAATGATGAACTAGTATAGCATTCCTGGGATGAACTCCACTTGGCCATGATATACTGTTCTTTTGTACATTACTGGATTCCATTTTCAACTTGTTAGGAATATTTGTGCCTACATTCATGAAGGATACTGGTCTGTAGTTTTCTTGCAGTTTTTTGCCTGGTTTTGGTATCAAGTTAATGTTTGTCTCAGGATGTTGGGAAATATTCTTTCCTCTTCACTATCCTGGAAGAGTTTTTATAATTTGCATATTTCTTATTTAAATGTTTAGCAGAATTCATCAGCAAAGCTATGTGGGCTTGGATTTTCTTTGTGGGAAGATTATAACTAAAAATTCAATTTATTTAATAGATAAGAGCTATTCAGGGTATATATTTCTTCTTGAGTGAACATAGGTACATATATATACACACACACAACACACACACACACACACACAGCATTTTTACTGTGGATTTGTTTTGTTAAAATTTTTATTTAGGATATTTGTATCTATGTTTATACATCAAATTAGCCTGCAGTTTAATTTTCACCTACGGTTTTGAATTTATTGGCATAAAGGTTGTTCATATTACAACTTCTAACATCAAATGTGTGGGATTTTTTTCCCACATCAACTAATTCGCAAACTTTCCAAACGCCACCTGGGTGTCCTAAAATTCAATCACGAAACTGTCTGGAGTTGGAACACATCCCACAGATTAAGGTTTCAATCCTACGAGACGGGCACCTCCACCCTACCCCACTCCCCACACACATACTTCAAGGACCAGTTGCAAGTCTAGGCTGTCACCTGTGCTCTGATCAGTAGGAACTGGAGTTCCTGTGACCTCCTCCTCAGGTTTGATAATTTTGTCTAATTGCATAGAGAACTCAGGAGAATAGTTTGTTTACTAGATTACCCGTTTGTTATAAAAGGATACAACTCAGGATCAGCCAGATGAAAGACTACCATAGGGCAAGGTATAGGGAGAAGTGGCACAGAGCTTCCATGCACTCTCTAGTTATGTTACCCGAAAATCGGGTTCGCCTCTTGGTGGGTGTTGAAATAATAGACACAACCAAGCCAAAGCTAGGGAGAAGGAAGGATTTATTATTACTTGCAGCAAGTAAGGAGAACACCAGGGATCTATCCCAAAGCAGTGTCCCCCTGAACAGCAAAACTGGGGAAGTTTTAAGCTAAGGGTACATGCATATTCATGAAGGGGCTTAAGCAGAGGAGAATTTAGCATAGAATTGGGACAAAGATCAACAGAGTCGAAGCTTTAATTGATTGAAGTCAGGAGGGTCAACATCATCATTCCATTCTCCACCTGGGTGGGGGCCTTAGTTCCTGCAGAACTCAAAGATACATTACCATGTATATCCCTTGAGGAGGAACTAGGACTCTGCTTTATCGCTGCACTATTGTTTGACCACCTTTTCTCTGTTCCTGCATTCCTTGTTCCCTTAAGCGTATTAATTACTGAGACCTGTTCAAGGGCAAGCACTGAGGTCAGGCTTAGATCACAAACTGACTTAGACCAAAATAGTTTCTCTTATGTCAAAGTCCTTCCGGTTCTCTCTCTCCAGGGACCCCCAAACCTATCTGCTCACAGTTACATCATGCTCCTAGCACCCCCATGTGTTCACCAACCAGGAAGATGTCTGAACCCCTTCCATTAGATTTTTTACAGAGGCCTAATTATGACTGATTAAATCATTGGTCATTAGTGATTAACTCAACCTCTAGCCCCTCCCCCCTCTGGCAGTCACGAGGAAGGGCTGAATGTTCCACCCTTCTAATCACTTGATTGGTACCCCTGGCAACCAACATTCCATGATTTGGGGCTTCCCAAAACTCAGGTGTAGTTAAGGGGGTTTGTTATAAATAACAAAAGATGTTCCTTTCACCTTTATCACTCCAGACCTGTTTCAGGAATGGGGAGGGGTGTTGGGGGGGGTGGAGACGGGACAAGTATTATAACAAAGATGCTTCTGTGGCTCTTATCATTTAGAAAATTACTAGATTCAGGGCCTCTAGCTAGGAGCTGGGGATGAAATTCAAAATATATATTTCTTATTTTGTAAAAATATCACAATTACTTTGCCTCATTATCCTTTGACTGAGTATATGATCTGTAGTGATGTCTTCTCTCCCATTCCTGAAACTGGTAATTTGTTTCTTCTCTCTTTTTTTCCTGATTAGTCTACATACAGATTTATCTTTTTGTTTAATTTTCTGAAAAAGTCAGCTTTCATTTAATTGATTTCATCTATTGGTTCTTTTTTGTTGTTATGTTTTCTTTTATGCTCTTCTCTGATCATATGTTTAAAAAATCCTTCCTTCTGCTTAACTGGGTATATTTTGGTCTGTTTCTACTTTTTAAAGTGGAAGGTTAGATAAGGGATTTGAAACCTTTTTCCTTTCTAATATAGAAATTTAATGCTTTAAATTAACATGCAAGCACTGCTTTAGCTATATCCTACAAATGTTGATATGCTGTTTTTGTTTTCATTCAGTTCCAAATAATTTCTAATTTCCCTTTGATCACTTCTCTGACCCTTGGTTGTTTAGAAATGTGTCATTAGCTTCCAAATATTTGAGTGTTTTTCAGATTTTTTATGTTAATGATTTCTAATCCAATTTCATTGTGATCAGAGAAAATACCTTTCATGATATGAATAATTTTATATTTATGGAGATGTGTTGTGGCCTGGAATATGGTCTGTCTTGGTCAGTGTTCTATGTCCACTTGAAAAAATGTTCTATTAAGGAATATGTTACTAAAAATCCATCACATTGACACTATGATTTTTCTTTTTTTTTGACGTCATTGTTTTTAAATTTTTATCAGAGTATAGTTGATTTACACTGTTGTGTTAGTTTCAGGTGTACAGCAAAATGAATCAGTTATACATATACATATATCCACTCTTTTTTAAGATTCTTTTCCCATATATGACACTACAGAGTATTGAGTAGAGTTCCCTGTACTATACAGTAGGTCCTTATTAGTTATCTGTTTTATATGTAGTAGTGTGTATATGTCAATCCCAGTCTCCCAATTTATTCTTCCCCACCTTATGCCCTGGTAACCGTAAGTTTGTTTTCTACATCTGTGACTCTACTTCTGTTTTGTAAATAAGTTCATTTGTACCATTTTTTTAGATTCCACATATAAGCAATATCATATGATATTTGTCTTTCTCTGTCTGATTTACTTAACTCAGTATGACAATCTCTAGGTCCATCCACATTGCTGCAAATGACATTGTTTTGTTCTTTTTTATGGCTGAGTAGTATTCCATTTTATATATGTACCACATCTTTATCCATTCCCTTTGATGGACATTTAGGTTGTTTCCATGTCCTGGCTATTGTAAATAGTGCTGCAATGAACATTGGGGTGCATGTATCTTTTTGAATTATGGTTTTCTCTGGGTATATTCCTAGGAGTGGGATTGCTGGACCATATGGTCCTGCACGAGCTGTTTATATATTTTGGAGATTAATCCCTTGTCGGTTGCTTCATTTGCAAATATTTTCTCCCATTCTGAGGGTTGTCTTTTCGTCTTGCTTATGGTTTCCTTTGCTGTGCAAAACCTTTTAAGTTTCATTAGGTCCCATTTGTTTATTTTTGTTTCTATTTTCATTACTCTAGGAGGTGGATCAAAAAAGATTTAGCTGTGATTTAATTCAAAGAGTGTTCTGCCTATGTTTTCCTCTAAGAGTTTTATAGTGTCCAGCCTTACATTTAGGTCTTTAATCCATTTAGAGTTTATTTTTGAGTATGGTGTTAAGGAGTGTTCTAATTTCATTCTTTTCCATGTAGCTGTCCAGTTTTCCCAGCATGACTTACTGAAGAGACTCTTTTCTCCATTGTATATTTTTTCCTCCTTTGTCATAGATTAGGTGACCATTGGTGCATGGGTTTATCTCTGGACTTTGTATTCTGTTCCATTGACCTCTATTTCTATTTTTGTGCCAGTACCATGCTGTTTTGATGAGTATAGCTTTGTAGTACACTCTGAAGTCATGATTTTTCTTAAGATTAGTATGATTTCATCTTTTTTATCCTTTATCTCCACCTAATTATAACAAATAATACCTAATAGTTCCCTACAGACTTCCCTGGCAGTCCAGTGGTTAAGACTCTGTGCTTCCAATGCAAGGGGCGTGGGTTTGGTCCCTGGATGGGGAACTAGGATCCCACATGTCATGCAGCTTGGCCAAGAAAATATTTTTTAAAAATTAAAAAAAATACTGCTGCCTAACAGTTCCCTACAGAGAGAACTCCATGGTTTTTAAACTGCATAAAAGTATTGCATATTCAGACTACTTATTTTCATTTATAAATAGTAAAAAACAAAAACAAACTGAATCCTGGTAGTGAATAAAAATTATTTACAGAGACACAGACTAGAAAAGGTGGCGGTGAGGAGACCAGAAATTCATTTTGTTTAACGGGTTGGTCTTTTTTTTAATATTTTATTTATTAATTTATTATTTATTTTTTGGCTGTGCCAGGTCTTCATTGCAGCACGCAGCATCTTTAGTTGTGTCATGTGGGCTTCTTAGCTGTGGCACGTGGATTCCGAGTTGGGGCATGTGAACTCTTAGTTGCGCATGCATGTGGGAATCTAGTTCCCAATCAGGGATCAAACCCAGGCCACCTGCATTGGGAGCATGGAGTCTTACCCACTGGACCACCAGGGAAGTCCCGAGACCAGAAGTTCTTGAAAGACAGGAAAAGCAGAGGGTTTCAGATTGTTTAATTCAAAGGACTTGAAACATCTGCAACAGAAAACCCCATCACATTCAGAAACACTCTATATCAGAGTAAATGAAATTGCAGCACCATGGAGGATCCTAGGTCAGCTGTGAGATGAAAGAGCTAATCCGTGAACAGCACATGCTTCATCCTGCCCGGCCCTGAGCCTCCTCCACCCCTACTTACATTGGGCATAAGCACCTGTGCCATTTGACCACCTTTAATCTCCCAAAACTGCACTCCAGAGACAGTGAATGAGCTTAAGATACCTGTAGACCTGCACAGAAGGGAAACATCAGGACACAGCTACCTCGAAGGGAAAAACATTTTTCTTCTGATGTGAGAAATTACATCTTTCTTTTGGCAACAGTGAGGGTCATTAGCCTACCTGAAAGCTCTATGCCATGTATCCCCCAGAGGAGACCACTGAATAACTGACACGCTCTGCCCTCCCATACAGAGGAGGAGACTATAAGTGAAATGGACATCACAACTCTAGAGCCATTCCATGCTAATTACTGAGGCTAATCAAATGGGTCCTTTATTCCGAAGTTTAAATGAACAAAGGCTTGCCAGATATTGAGGAAAGTAAAAGAGAAGATCATGATGAACAAAATGAACTATTTCTGGGGGGTAAAAAAAAACACCCAGATATAATACAGAAAACAGAAGAGAACATGATCAAACTTTCAAATTCATATTCTTCAAATTTTAAGGGAAGAAAATGGATTTATGAAATAAGGAAAAGCTGCTATAGAAGGAAACAAGCAGAGGACAAGATAAAGTTCTTGCAAATTAAAACTATCAATGCAAAATTAAAAACGTAATAGATACCAGCTGCTCAGGCCAAAGTCATCCTGCCTCGCCCAGGCTTTGATGGAAAAAAAAAAAAGACAAGGTTCTTAGCAATGATTTCTGTCAGTCTTCATTCATCTGGAATTGTTTTTATTTTGCCTTCATATTTAAGTGATAATTTTGCTTACTAAAGTATTCTTGGTGGACAGGTTTTTCTTTCTTTTTTCCTTTCTGCCATTTGAATATCTCACAGCCTTCTGGCCTCCACTGTTTCTGTTGAGAAGACAGCTTAGGGTATATTGTGGTTCTCTTCTACATCTCAAGTAATTTTTTCTTGCCGTTTTCAACATTTTCTCCTTGTCTCTGTGTTGGAAATTAAACTATGATGTGTCCAGAGGTGGATCTCTGCATTTTTCCTAACTGGATTTGGTTGATCAGCTTGGATGAGTGATGTTTATCAGCAGATTTGGGAAAATTTCATCCATTATTTCTTCAAATACTTCTTCTGCCCCTTCCTCTCTCTCCTCTTATTCTGGGACTCCAATTATGCATATGTTCATGTGCTTGAGGATGTTCTACTGGTGTCTGAATCTATGTTCGTATTTCATTCTTTATTTCTTTTTCTGTTCCTAGGATTATATGATCTCTAGTGATTTAACTTCAACTTCATTGATTTTTTTTCTTTGTCAGCTCAGATCTGCTGTGAAGACTCTGGTGAATGTTTTCATTTCAATTAGTGTACTCTTGGAGCCCAAAATTTCAAGTTTGTTTCTTTTAAAATTACTGTACGACTTAATTTTTATCCTCTACTTGACAAATCATTTTATTCATACTGTCATTTTAGTCTTTAAATACGTTTCCCTTTAATTTTTTGGCATGTATGAATAAAAGCTGCTTTGACATCTTTGTCTTCTGGGTCTACTGTCTAAGCCCTTTCAGGGAGTTTCTATTTACTGCTTTATTTCCCGTGTATTTGTCAAAATGTCTTATCTATTTGCATATCTCACAATTTTTTCTAAAAAGTGAACATTTTCGATCCTGTACTGTAGCATCTATAACTTCTGCCTGGATTTCTTCTGTAGAGGCTGTCTCCCTTGTAGTGTGTGAATGCTGATGTATGCTCATTTCTTTATTCTTATCTTTATTTTCAAACCTGGCTACCTAGAGGTCACCCAAGTGTCAGTATACCTTAGGGGTCAGCTTTGATTGGGCAGATTTTGTGCTTGAAACACCCTTAGTCAGCTGGCGCTGCCATAAGAAAATACCATCAACCAGGTGGCTAAACAGCCACCGTTCTGGAATTCTGATACAGATATTCTCTATCTGAAACGCTGTCTCCCAGGCTACAGTCCTCATTTTGCCCCAAATAAAACTTCACTCCCAGCTCTCACGATGTGCACTTTTTAAAGTCAACACAACTTAGGCTTCTATTTCTTTCCCTCCCTTTTTCCTTCCTTCCTTCCTTCCTTCCTTCCTTCCTTCCTTCCTTCCTTCCTTCCTTCCTCCCTCCCTCCCTCCCTCCCTCCCATCCTTCCTTCCTTTCCTCCCTCCTTTCTTCCTTCCTTCCTTCCTTCCTTTCTTTCTCTCTCTCTCTTTCTTTCTTTCTTTCTTTCTTTCTTTCTTTCTTTCTTTCTTTCTTTCTTTCTTTCTTTCTTTCTATATAAATGAATAGATAGATAAGAAGCTAGATAAATAGACATAGATGTAGGTACTATCTATGAAAAGTTAATCAGTCAATCTAGGAAAGAAATGGAAAATTTTATTTGAGCCACATTTGAGAATTATAACCTGGGAAGAGCCTCTCAGAAAGCTCTGAGAATTGTTCCAACCATTAGAAGTCAAGGCACAGTTATTTCTGCCTATGGGGGAGGTCTGGTTGATGCATAATGCAGATACACAATGCACAGTGGGATGAGAGAGGAGGCCAAAGGGCAAAGAAGATTTTTTATTTTGCTTAAGTTTTTCTTGTCTTCTCATAAAATATGAAATTTATTTCACAGTAATAAATTTATTGAGAACCTACTATGTGTTGGGCATTTTGTATACAATATCTCTAACCCTGACAAAGTGATACTATTGAGCCCATTTTACAGATGGAGAACTGAGGTTCAGAAGTGTTAATTGTCTTGTTCAAAGCCATACAGCTACTAAGTGGGCCTGCTGGAGAGTTTCACCTGATATGTATGAACCGCAAATCTGTTACCATTCCCTCTATCGTGCTGCTTCCCCATGCATTCTTCCTCTGAGCAAACAAAGTACATTAAGCTTTAGGAGGAAGAACTATTGTAATTTTGTATCATTCTGCTCCCAACATGAATATATATGCTCCCTAAACTTGTTTTAAATTGAAATCGGAGGGTGGGGGAACTGGGATGATATTGGTCAAAGGGTACAAACTTCCAGTTATAAGATGAACAAGCTCTGAATGATAACATACTCCATAGGGTTAACAGAAGCTGGCGCCTTAACAGACGTGATTGAGTGTGTCTTGCAGAACAGCAGATAAGGGAACAGTTCGTTAAAAACCCCTCTGCTTGGAACCTCCCTTTACTAATTAAGCCTGCTTTAGTTGTTATTTCCTTTCTTTAATTGTATACCCTCCAAGCTTCCCATAGCCTAGGTAATATATCACCAGATTTCTTAACCAGATTTCTTTTGTGTTTTGGTTGGAGCCTACAGTTCTGTTCCAACAAGATCACGCAGCTTAGGAAGCAGAAAACTAGCCTCACTTCCCAGACTGACAGTACCTGTAGGGCTTGGAAACTGAAAAAGGAAACGAAGCCTGAGTCTACAGCATCCTCCAAGTGCCAACAGGTGGGCAGGGCAGCACAGTGAAGAAATGAACCCAAACTTCAGACACTTCCCCATCAGGCATCAGGCTCCTCTGACTAAACAATTAGGTACTTATGACAAACTCCAAACAAGGGGAACTGTTATCAAACTTGTACGATTTCATGTCCAGGATCGCATAAGTGTCTCTTCTTTGGACCTCAACCAGGGGGCAAGGAGAGCTGTCGTCATTGAAACTACACAGGTAGAGACGACCCAAATGAATTCGAGGCTCATCAACATCCAGGCCGCTCTACAAAAAATGCACATGTGTTCTCTGATTACCTTAATAGATACTGAGATAATGCCTCTGACTTACAGGTCACTAAAATAATATGGGGGCTTAAGTTGTTTTCCAGGAACTTGGAGTCAGCTCCTGTCCAGTTTAAGATGGCCAAGACTGGTTGGGACCATTGACTCCAAAACTGGGCCTGTGCAGGTGTCCAATGAACAAACTTGTGACATCTGAGGGCTGAAAACTCCACCCTCAAATCATGCTAAGTGCCTCCATTTTTGAACACGTATCTCATGAAGAAGTATGTAATCCAGATATGCCTGCACAGAATACAGATTACCTCACCTTTTCCCTACCTCCAATCCCCTTTTCCATGCCTAAGACCACCTGTCTTTATCCCATAAATAGTTTAAGCCCCTCAATTCAGGAAGGTAGATCTGAGACTTATTCTCCTGTCTCCTTGCTTGCCTGCCTTGGGAATAAACTCTTTCTGGGCTACAAACCTTGGCATCTCAGCATTTGGCTTGCTGTGTGTCAGGCAAACAAGCCTGGTTTGGTAACATGGTGATCTAATGCATGACATGGTGATTATACTTAGAAATGTTGTATTATATGCTTTAAAGTAGTTAGGAAAATAGATCTTAAATATTCTCACCACACACACACACACACACAAAGGCAATTATGTGACAGGATGGAGCTATTAGCTAATGCTTTGGTATTAATCATCTTACAAAATATAAGTGTATCAAATTAACATGTTGTACCCCTTAAATTTATGAAACCAAGTAGGACCCTGTGGGGCCTTTCTGGGTAGAAACCCCTCTGTGTCTCCAGCTTATTGTTTGTAGAAAAAGGTTTAGTCTCCTAGGCCTTCCCCAGGTTCCAAAGAGCAGACTCAAGCAGTTACTAATTAGAGAAATGAGGGAATGCCAAAAAAAAAAAAAAAAAAAGAAAGGAAAAGCAGTCAAGCAAGAAAAGTAATGATAGCTTAAACAACATTTCAGCCGTAAGAGAGAGTCACAGGACTTCTAGTTCCTCCTCAAGTGATATAGATAACAAGCTGATGCATATCCTTGAGTTTTGCAGAAACTAAGACCCCCACCAGGTAAAGGTTGTTGACTACAAGCTGACCACAAGCACACAGACCCCAGAATGGTTGGAACCAGAAGGCTGATGATTGAGAATCCTGAAATATCACCTTGCCACCTTACCACCAACCAATCAGAGGAATGTCCATGAGCTGATCATGTACCCTGGCAACTCTTACCCCTTATGTTGCCTTTAAAAACTCTTACCTAAAAGCCATCGGGGAGTTCAGGTCTTTTGAGATTTAGGTGCCTGTTCTGCTTGTTTGCTGCCTTGCAAATAAACCGTGCACTATCCTTCACCACAACCCTATGTCAATAGACTGGTTTTGCATCTGCAACGGGTGACGTTTGGTAACATGTACAATGTTATATGTCAACTATATCTCACTGAAGCTGGGAAAAAAATAAAAAGAGTACCAGTTTTTATCACATAAAGTACATAATTTAAAGCAGCAAACAGACAATTATCTGGTTCAATTGAATGTCCTTTGACTTATTTCTTCAGATAGACATGGCTTTTCGTGTGGGTCACAGAACACGTATAGAAATTAGGAGTCATCTGTTTGTGATACTGATACATAATAGGCATGATGCCGTTCTTTGCACAGATCACAGGCAAATGTGTATCCTCTAAGATACAAAGATTCATGCAGAAATGAGGAAAACTGAAGGCCCAGTTCTCTAAATAAAAGGAAAATCACAGAAACAAGAGGCAGCATGGACAGCTTCACTGATCATTTGTCCACCTGGGATGTCAGAATGTTTGTCTAGCACAACGATGATGATCTGTGACATAGGTTATCTATGTTCTAATAGAGTAACACAGAAGAGACAATATTTGCGTGCTTATGGATGATCTATTTCTGCCGAAAAACTTGTAGCAGGGCTGCTAATCAAGAGAAAAATGCAGCTGTTTTTTGGTGATAAAAATTGCTTTCCAGTGACTGACTGTGCTAGTCAATCTTCTGCAAGGGAAATCAAGAGTAAAGGATGGCCAATAGTTCCATCACATTGCTGCACACCCAAAGAAAAGTAACTCATATGCAAAACACAGGAAAGCAACTCTTGAGAAAATGTCATGGGACAAATAAGTTGGGAAGCACTTCTAATTTGCAAATTCACACTGAGTTTGGGAGATACCAAAGGTTATAGGAAGTGGAGAAACACTTCACTGGGTTCATCTCTATATTTTTCAGGTGTATTTGATCACAGATTCCTCTTTTCATCCAATACCATGTAACATGTCCACAGACATATGTGTACTGAGACTCCTGGATGAGACTTGCTAATGTAAGGAAGGACAGACTTATGTTGAGAAAAAGGATCCTGCAGCAGCAAGTAGGATAAAGGGGAGAGAAGAGGAGATAGAGGCAGGGAGGGCAGACCTGAGCAGGGAGGAGGGTGGTGAGGAGAGAAAGACGAAGGTTAAAGAGAAAACCAAGGGAGAAGGCACGAGGGCTGGAGACATTGACTAGACAGCTCTCTCCTATTTACAACACAACAAATACAGAGTTCAAAACATCTTTTACATGCAAAATGGCTTTTGTCAAATTTTGGACCAGTGTTCACTGTAACACTGTAGGAGTTTCCTTACTTTTTGGTTTGTTTTCCCTGAACATATAGGCAGTGCCCAACTTATGATGGTTTGACTTAGGATTTTTTGACTTTAGGATGGTGCTAAAGCAACACGCATTCAGTAGAAACCAACCGTACTTCAAATTTTGAATTTTGATCTTGTCCCAGGCTAGAGATCTGCCCTCTGGTCCTCTCTTGTGACGCTGGGCCACAGCAGCTCCCAGTCAGCCGTGGCATCATGAGGGCAAACAACCGATACACTTAAATCATGCTGTACCCACACAACCATTCTGTTTTTCACCTTCAGTTCAGTGTTCAGTAAATATCATGAGATATTTAACACTTTCTTATAAACGGGCTTTGTGTTAGAAGACTTTCCCCACCCGTAGGCTCATGTGGGTGTTCTGGTATGTTTAAGGAGGGCTACACTAAGCTATGATGTTCATTTTGGTAGTTAGGTGTATTCCATACATTTTTTACTTATGATATATTCAACTCATGATGGGTTTAGCAGGATGGAACACCATAATAAATCGAGGAAGATCTGCGTATCAAATGTATTTTCCTGTTTTATCTGAATATGGTACATGTTCACGAACTTAGCCACTATCCCTAAAAAAATGCAGATGAAGGGCAGGAGGCAGAAGAGGATCTACAATAAAAATACATTCTTAGGGCTTCCCTGGTGGCGCAGTGGTTGAGAGTCCGCCTGCCAGTGCGGGGGACATGGGTTCGAGCCCTGGTCTGGGAGGATCCCACATGCCGCGGAGCAGCTGGGCCCGTGAACCACAACTGCTGGGCCTGCGCGTCTGGAGCTTGTGCCCCGTAACGGGAGGGGCCGCGATAGTGAAAGGCCCGCGCACCGCGATAAAGAGCGGTCCCCGCACCGCGATGAAGAGTGGCCCCCGCTTGCCGCAACTAGAGAAAGCCCTCGCACGAACCGAAGACCCAACACAGCCAAAAATAAATAAATAAATAAATAAAGTAGCTATAAAAATACATTCTTAAAATCCTTAAATGTCATTTGTGACCAGTGGCTAAGGAGGATCCAACCCCTAAGGAATCCCCCCACCCCACCCAAGTGAGCCACGATTGCCTGACTCCTTACCTCCAGGAGAGGCCAGTGGGCAGTTCTCTCCTCATCACAGTTTCCGGAAGTGGTCCTTAGGGTCCATGGATCTGCAATGGCAGAACTGAGATTAAATTTCCATCTAAAGAGGAGGAAATTGCCACATGTGGTCGGCATTTTCGAGTTTTCTGATGAAAAGTGACATTCATTTCTAAGCAAGGTTTAGTATCAGTAAATTAAATTGAAACGTTGACCAGAAAAAAATCTGTCATAAACTCGATCGTACTACATCTCTTAATTAAAAATCTGTCTAAAATTAGTACCAGAACATTCTGGGTTTCAATGACAGGTAATGCGCTAGCACTTTTTCTTACCACTGCAGCTAACATTCTCTGCCTGCCGCTCACTCCAGGTTGAGTACTGTAGATTTGTTCTATCCCTACTCGAGGGCAAATCTGAATAAGAAATGGACGTTGCATTTTAAACTGAGGTGACATTTCTAAATGATTTAAGAAACTTGAATAATGAGAACACGGATTCTCAGTCAGTCATAGGAGCCTTAATTTAATTTTTTTTTTTTTACCTTCTCCATGCTTGAAGCAGGTTCTAATACTGTGCTGTGGGCCTGTTATAAAGCATGTATAAAAAGGCACTGCAAAGATTATTCGCATGGCTCTTGAATGTGATAAACACTTTTTATAATAAATTATTACAGAAAAGCCCTTAAATGTTAGTAGCATATTTATGAATGTTTCTTTACATTAAAGTGGCAATAAAGTAGTTATTTCGTATGGAAAAAAATCAACTGAAATAAAGATGTTATTTTTTCCAGACCAGAGTGAAACACAGTTTCACCTTTTAAAAATTCTGCTTATAGGTATTAATGTAGATGAAAATAACATATTAGAATGTTATATAAGACATCCAGCCTTTAGAATACAAAAGTGCTCTGTGAGAATATAAGTGAGGTAGAAAAACTTTAAAACTGGATTGTGCACTATAATTTTAAAGTGCTCTGCTCTCTATAATCCTTAACCAGGAAAGTGTCTCTAACTAGTTATTCTCACTCCTGTGTAGTATATTTATGCTATCTTCTGGCAGTGGTCCCTTCAGCTAGGAATGTTCAATTTAACAGGCTGTACTAACATCAAATAATTTGGTATTTCCACACAGAATCACTCGCTGTCACTTTCTAGGTTGAAAGTAGTGCTCTAAAAGTGGAATGAGGCCAAAATAACAGCTCTGCTTAGTAAATAGAAATAGGATGATGTTACAACATCACTATTCTGACAGTCTGCTAGTCCCAATATGCCAGGATAGAGGCTAAATATTCAAAAAAAAAAAAAACTGTAGAAATTAAACATTTGGAAAATACCAAGTGAAGGGATGGAGCAACCCAAACTCTATTTCACAGAGCGCCGGCAGAAGTCTAAATTGGAGAACAGTTTGGTATGCCCACTGAAACCAACAAGAGCATAGTTGATGACCCACAGTTCATTGTTTAGTAAGTAAGGCTTATACACATGCGCTAAGCAATGCTGACAGAACGTCCTGAGCAGCATCGCTCCTAAAGGCAAAAATATGTAATCAGCCCAAATGGCCTTATGTGGGAGAATGGACTAATTTATTCATTGGAGGAATATGCACTGGGATATTATACAACAGAAAAAAATGAATGCACAGCAGCTGCATGCATCACTATGCAGTTCAAAAAAGAGTGACAGAAAAAGACATGCTCTAGGATTATATTCATATACCACTAAATGAGGCAAAATTGAAAAACAAATTGTTTATGTGTTCAACATGTAAGATAAAAGCAAGAGAATAAATAATATGCATTTGGACCGTGAGTACTTCTAGACTGAAGAGAGGAAGGGGGGGTCAGGGAGGAGCGTACAGGGGACTCTGAGGTACTGATAATACTCTCTTCTGAATTTGGTGCCAGGTACATGAGCACTCCTTTAATTGTCATTGTTTCAACTGGTATATGCCTTTTGGACACAACTCCCTTTAAGGGCCTGCCTACAACAAATTGGTCTTGATGTGTAATTTTTTAATATACTGTTGAATTCAATCTGCTAATATTTGTTGAGGATTTTTGCATGTATGCTCATGAGAGATGTTGGTCTGTTGTTTTCTGGTTTTTAAAAAAAATTTATTTATTTTTGGCTACGTTGGGTCTTTGTTGCTGCACACGGGCTTTCTCTAGTTGCGGCGAGCGGGGGCTACTCTTCGTTGTGGTGTGTGGACTTATTGCGGTGGCTTCTCTTGTTGCAAAGCACCGGCTCTAGGTGCGCAAGCTTCAGTAGTTGTGGCTCATGGGCTCTAGAGCGCAGGCTCAGTCGTTGTGGCTTACGGGCTTAGTTGCTCCGCAGCATGTGGGATCTTCCCAGACCAGGGCTTGAACCCGTGTCCCCTGCCTTGGCAGGCGGATTCTCAACCATTGCGCCACCAGGGAAGCCCGATCTGTTGTTTTCTTGTAATGTTCTTGTCTGATTCTGGCATTAGGATAATGCCGGCCTCATAGAATGAGTTAGGAAGTATCCCCTCAGCTTCTAACTTCCGGGGGAGATTGTGGTAGAATTGATATAATTTGTTCCTCAAATAAATTGGTAGAATTCATCAGTGAACCCATTTGGACCTGAGGCATTCTGTCTTGGAAGGTGATTAATGATTGATTCTATTTCCTTAATAGATGTAGGCCTATTCAGATTGTCTGTTTGATGAGTTTTAATTAGAAAATAATCTCAAGATACTAAGAAGTCAACCTGGATTTAGACTCCACCTACATTTTTTTCAGATTATTTATAAGTTTTAACATTGCTCTTCCCATATTTATTTTGACGATGTTTCTTCTCACCTTTATGGGATCACACCAAAGTACACAACCTAGTTTTCATACTAGCTACTCTCTCTTATATCGTTTGTATTGCTTTTAACTATTAATTAAATTATCCAATTATCAGAACATGTCAAGTAATATAAGGAGTATCATAAAAAACACAGGTTATTCTTGGAAAACTTTCATGTGCCTGTGGGAGAGGGCCTACAACAGAGCAGCCTACTAGTGCTGAGTCTTGAGTATGCCCATCGCATCAGCTGGCTTGCTGTACAGAGACAGTGGAGAGCACTTGTTCATTAGGTGAACTGGGTGAATAGACATAGGTTTGCTAAATGAGCTCATGATACATTAAATACCATATAAAGTATTTCCGTACAAAAGAAATCTGAACTAGAAAGCACGGGTGGCCTGACACATGATCTCTCAGTCTCCCAGGACTTCGGTTAATTCCTTGTACAATAGAGAGAACGGAGTTACCCATGGAAGGGCTATCCTAGATGAGGGAATCTCTTGGGATTCCTTGGGGGGGTGGTAGAGGAAAAGGGAGAGGAAATGCACATTTATAGTGCATTTCACGACCTCTGCATATATTACAGAACACAGGGTTCTCTCTAGACCACACAAGTCTAAGGTCCTTATTTTAATCAATGCAAATTAAAAGCCTCCTTCTGTAAAACAAGATTACTTTTGCCACACAGCAGTTGGCCAAGACAAATGACATTTTTAAACTGATTATAACAAATTAAAGTTTAAAAAAATCCTGCATACCAGATGTCTTCACTCAACCCTGGTTAATATAGTACTCATATTATACAGGTTTGTTTGTTTTATTATTGAGATCGTGCTCTACAAAATGTGAACCTAGTATGTGTTTTTTTGGTAAAGATGGCGGAGTCTGAAAGGTTAAGTCTCATGGTGGAGAGAAATTTCTGACATCAGGGAAAAAATGGGTTGAATGAGGTGTGTGTGTGTGTGTTTTCAGAAAATGTGAGTCACTGCTTTCTTATTCCCAAAACAGTTTGTAAGTGGATCAGGTGAGAGACTATATATGAGAGAAACAAACAAACAAAAAGCAAGAAAAAGAGCCAGTTTTAAATAAGAAAAAGTAATCATGTATACTTTATTTTAAAGTGCCTTTTTAAAAAATTTCTGTTGTTTTCCTCTACCTCTTCCTCTCCCTCCTTCCTCCCTCCCTTCCTCTCCATTTCATAGAAGGGCTTAGGAATAAACATTAAATAAATGAAATTAGAAAAGACTAGGAACTTAAAATACATCATAAATGAATGTAGAATTAAGAAGCATGGAATAACTTATTTTATAAAGTATTTTAAAGGAAAACTTTTATCTATTTATTTTCTCATACAATATTTTACAGTGAACTCAGAAACTGGAACAATAAATGAAAACCAAACTTGGGTTTTCTGTGTGCGCATTTTGCTTCTTTCTCTTCGGATGAAGCCTGTCTCTGATATAAAAAATAAAAAACATATTCCAGGACTATCATGAGTATTAGGGGTGCCCATCAATTCAGTTTATGGAAGATGATGTGCCCCCCTAGGAGGCACATACTAAATCTTAAAACATGACCAAATGAGTGTTCCAAGACTAAAACAAAAGTGACAGTGAATTGGTAAAAACATTCAAACCATTAAAAAATTTATTTCAGTAGGTACCAAAAAGAATATATTCAGGGGAGAAAATATCTGAATGTGATCATGATTCACTTTATCCTTCTTGCTTTATTAAAATTTGTGACAGCTTGTCAAGTAAAGATACTGAGGTATAAGAAACTCCAGCTTTCCTTTTTGTACTCCAAGGCAATAGTAAAAAAAAAAAAAAAAAAAAAAAAGACTCTGCTCTTCATCACTGTGATTCTATGCCAGGCGCGAAAAACTGCTCCCTACAAGGGTTATCCTCTTGTCTTTCAGTCGTAACTGTCAACCCTAATAATCAATAATGCTTATTCCTCTTATATTTTTTACATGACCTACCAACTATTCATATAAATTGAGCCTTTATAAATTTTATCAAAAGCAAACTTTGTCTTTCATCTTAATTCTCTCTCCCTTTTCCAGTTCTCTAGATTCCATTCAGAATAGCTCTTCCACCCAATAAATTGGGGAGATGGGAGCTGCCCTCAGGTGCTCAGTCTACTGGAACAGCTCTTATGCAAGGCAGAACTGCTGAGGCCTGGGTACCATCTCTAGTTTGAATGCCATGGCTTCCCACTATTCTTACGTAGTTTTCATAGGCTTTGTTAAATAAATGCTTTTCTCTTTGTTGTATGCCCTTTGATGCATCTTTATCCCTGAAAGACTTTATTTTTATTTATTTTTTTTAAACATCTTTATTGGAGTATAATTGCTTTACAATGGTGTGTTAGTTTCTGCTTTATAACAAAGTGAATCAGCTATACATATACATATGTTCCCATATCTCTTCCCTCTTGCGTCTCCCTCCCTCCCACCCTCCCTATCCCACCCCTCTAGGTGGTCACAAACCACCAAGCTGATCTCCCTGTGCTATGCGGCTGCTTCCCACTAGCTATCTATTTTACATTTGGTAGTGTATATATGTCCATGCCACTGTCTCACCCTGTCACATCTTACCCCTCCCCCTCCCCATATCCTCAAGTCCATTCTCTAGTAGGTCTCTGTCTTTATTCCCGTCTTGCCACTAGGTTCTTCATGACCTTTTTTTTTTTCCGTTAGATTCCATATATATGTGTTAGCATACGGTATTTGTTTTTCTCTTTCTCACTTACTTCACTCTGTATGACAGACTCTAACTCCATCCACCTCACTACAAATACCTCCATTTCATTTCTTTTTATGGCTGAGTAATATTCCATTGTATATATGTGCCACATCTTCTTTATCCATTCATCCGATGATGGACACTTAGGTTGCTTCCATGTCCTGGCTATTGTAAATAGAGCTGCAATGAGCACTGTGGTACATGACTCTTTTTGAATTATGGTTTTCTCAGGGTATATGCCCAGTAGTGGGATTTCTGGGTTGTATGGTAGTTCTATTTTTAGTTTTTTAAGGAACCTCCATACTGTTCTCCATTGTGGCTGTATCCATTTACATTCCCACCAACAGTGCAGTAGGGTTCCCTTTTCTCCACACCGTCTCCAGCATTTATTGTTTCTAGATTTTTTGATGATGGCCATTCTGACTGGTGTGAGATGATATCTCATTGTAGTTTTGATTTTCATTTCTCTAATGATTAATGATGTTGAGCATTTTTTCATGTGTCTGTTGGCAATCTGTATATCTTCTTTGGAGAAATGTCTATTTAGGTCTTCTGCCCATTTTTGGATTGGGTTGTTTGTTTTTTTGTTATTGAGCTGCATGAGCTGCTTGTAAATCTTGGAGATTAATCCTTCGTCAGTTGCTTCATTTGCAAATATTGTCTCCCATTCTGAGGGTTGTCTTTTCATCTTGTTTATGGTTTCCTTTGCTGTGCAAAAGCTTTTAAGTTTCATTAGGTCCCATTTGTTTATTTGTGTTTTTATTTCCATTTCTCTAGGAACTGGGTCAAAAAGGATCTTGCTGTGATTTATGTCATAGAGTGTTCTGCCTATGTTTTCCTCTAAGAGTTTGATAGTGTCTGGCCTTACACTTAGGTCTTTAATCCATTTTGAGTTTCTTTTTGTGTATGGTGTCAGGGAGTGTTCTAATTTCATACTTTTACATGTACCTGTCCAGTTTTCCCAGCACCACTTATTGAAGAGGCTGTCTTTTCTCCACTGTATATGCTTGCCTCCTTTATCAAACATAAGGTGACCGTATGTGCGTGGGTTTATCTCTGGGCTTTCTATCCTGTTCCATTGATCTATGTTTCTCTTTTTGTGCCAGTACCAAACTGTCTTGATGACTGTAGCTTTGTAATATAGTCTGAAGTCAGGGAGCCTGATTCGTCCAGCTCCATTTTTCGTTCTCAAGATTGCTTTGGCTATTCGGGGTCTTTTGTGTTTCCATACAAATTGTGAAATTTTTTGTTCTAGTTCTGTGAAAAATGCCATTGGTAGATTGATAGGGATTGCATGGAATCTGCAGATTGCTTTGGGTAGTAGAGTCATTTTCACAATGTTGATTCTTCCAATCCAAGAACATGGTATATCTCTCCATCTATTTGTATCATCTTTAATTTCTTTCATCAGTGTCTTATAATTTTCTGCATACAGGTCTTTTGTCTCCTTAGGTAGGTTTATTCCTAGATATTTTATTCTTTTTGTTGCAATGGTAAATGGAAGTGTTTTCTTAATTTCACTTTCAGATTTTTCATCATTAGTGTATAGGAATGCAAGAGATTTCTGTGCATTAATTTTGTATCCTGCTACTTTACCAACTTCATTGATTAGCTCTAGTAGTTTTCTGGTAGCATCTTTAGGATTCTCTATGTATAGTATCATGTCATCTGCAAATAGTGACAGCTTTACTTCTTCTGTTCCAATTTGGATTCCTTTTATTTCTTTTTCTTCTCTGATTGCTGTGGCTAACACTTCCAAAACTATGTTGAATAATAGTGGTGAGAGTGGGCAACCTTGTCTTGTTCCTGATCTTAGTGGAAATGGTTTCAGTTTTTCACCATTGAGGACAATGTTGGCTGTGGGTTTGTCATATATGGCCTTCATTATGTTGAGGAAAGTTCCCTCTATGCCTACTTTCTGCAGGGCTTTTATCATAAATGGGTGTTGAATTCTGTCGAAAGCTTTCTCTGCATCTATTGAGATGATCATATGGTTTTTCTCCTTCAGTTTGTTAATATGATGTATCACGTTGATTGATTTGCGTATATTGAAGAATCCTTGCATTCCTGGAATAAACCCCACTTGATCATGGTGTATGATCCTTTTAATGTGCTGTTGGATTCTGTTTGCTAGTATTTTGTTGAGGATTTTTGCATCTATGTTCATCAGTGATATTGGCCTGTAGTTTTCTTTCTTTGTGACATCTTTGTCTGGTTTTGGTATCAGGGTGATGGTGGCCTCGTAGAATGAGTTGGGGAGTGTTCCTCCCTCTGCAATATTTTGGAAGAGTATGAGAAGGATAGGTGTTAGCTCTTCTCTAAATGTTTGATAAAATTTTCCTGTGAAGCCATCTGGTCCTGGGCTTTTGTTTGCTGGAAGATTTTTAATCACAGTTTCAATTTCAGTGCTTGTGATTGGTCTGTTCATATTTTCTATTTTTTCCTGGTTCAGTCTCGGCAGATTGTGCATTTCTAAGAATCTGTCCATTTCTTCCAGGTTGTCCATTTTATTGGCATAGAGTTGCTTGTAGTAATCTCTCATGATCGTTTGTATTTCTGCAGTGACAGTGGTTACTTCTCCTTTTTCATTTCTAATTCTATTGATCTGAGTCTTCTCCCTTTTTCTCTTGATGAGTCTGGCTAATGGTTTATCAATTTTGTTTATCTTCTCAAAGAACCAGCTTTTAGTTTTGTTGATCTTTGCTATTGTCTCCTTCATTTCTTTTTCATTTATTTCTGATCTGATCTTTATGATTTCTTTCCTTCTGCTAGCTTTGGGGTTTTTTTGTTCTTCTTTCTCTAATTGCTTTAGGTGCAAGGTTAGGTTGTTTATTCGAGATGTTTCCTGTTTCTTGAGGTAGGCTTGTATTGCTATAAACTTCCCTCTTAGCACTGCTTTTGCTGCGTCCCATAGGTTTTGGGTCGTCGTATCTCCATTGTCATTTGTTTCTAGGTATTTTTTGATTTCCCCTTTGATTTCTTCAGTGATCACTTCGTTATTAAGTAGTGTATTGTGTAGACTCCATGTGTTTGTATTTTTTACAGATCTTTTCCTGTAATTGATATCTAGTCTCATAGCGTTGTGGTCGGAAAAGATACTTGATACGATTTCAATTTTCTTAAATTTACCAAGGCTTGATTTGTGACCCAAGATATGATCTATCCTGGAGAATGTTCCATGAGCACTTGAGAAAAATGTGTATTCTGTTGTTTTTGGGTGGAATGTCCTATAAATATCAATTAAGTCCATATTGTTTAATGTATCATTTAAAGCTTGTGTTTCCTTATTTATTTTCATTTTGGATGATCTGTCCATTGGTGAGAGTGGGGTGTTAAAGTCCCCTACTATGATTGTGTTGCTGTCGATTTCCCCTTTTATGGCTGTTAGTATTTGCCTTATGTATTGAGGTGCTCCTATGTTGGGTGCATAAATATTTACAATTGTTATACCTTCCTCTTGGATCGATCCCTTGATCATTATATAGTGTCCTTCTTTGTCTCTTGGAATAGTCTTTATTTTAAAGTCTATTTTGTCTGATATGAGAATTGCTACTCCAGCTTTCTTTTCATTTCCATTTGCATGGAGTATCTTTTTCTATCCCCTCACTTTCAGTCTGTATGTGTCCCTAGGTCTGAAGTGGGTCTCTTGTAGACAGCATATATATGGGTCTTGTTTTTGTATCCATTCAGCCAGTCTGTGTCTTTTGGTGGGAGCATTTAATCCATTTACATTTAAGGTAATTATCGATATGTATGTTCCTATTCCCATTTTCTTAAATGTTTTGGGTTTGTTATTGTAGGTGTTTTCCTTCTCTTGTGTTTCTTGCCTAGAGAAGTTCCTTTAGCATTTGTTGTAAAGCTGGTTTGGTGGTGCTGAACTCTCTCAGCTTTTGCTTGTCTGTAAAGGTTTTAATTTCTCCATCACATCTGAATGAGATCCTTGCTGGGTAGAGTAATCTTGGTTGTAGGTTTTTCTCCTTCATCACTTTAAGTATATCCTGCCACTCCCTTCTGGCTTGCAGAGTTTCTGCTGAAAGATCAGCTGTTAACCTTATGGGGATTCCCTTGTGTGTTATTTGTTGTTTTTCCCTTGCTGCTTTTAATATGTTTTCTTTATATTTAATTTTTGATAGTTTGATTAGTATGTGTCTTGGTGTGTTTCTCCTTGGATTTATCCTGTATGGGACTGTCTGTGCTTCCAGGACTCGATTAACTATTTCCTTTCCCGTATTAGGGAAGTTTTCAAATGTAATCTCTTCAAATATTTTCTCAGTCCCTTTCTTTTTCTCTTCTTCTTCTGGGACCCCTATAATTCGAATGTTGGTGCGTTTAATGTTTTCCCAGAGGTCTCTGAGACTGTCCTCAGTTCTTTTCATTCTTTTTTCTTTATTCTGCTCTGCAGTAGTTATTTCCACTATTTTATCTTCCAGGTCACTTATCCTTTCTTCTGCCTCAGTTATTCTGCTATTGATCCCTTCTAGAGTATTTTTAATTTCATTTATTGCATTTTTCATCGTTGCTTGGTTCCTCTTTAGTTCTTCTACGTCGTTGTTAAATGTTTCTTGCATTTTGTCTATTCTGTTTCCAAGATTTTGGATCATCTTTACTATCATTATTCTGAATTCTTTTTCAGGTAGACTGCCTATTTCCTCTTCATTTGTTAGGTCTTCATTTGTTAGGTGTTTTGACCCTGCTCCTTCATCTGCTGTGTGTTTTTCTGTCTTCTCATTTTGCTTATCTTACTGTGTTTGGGGTCTCCTTTTCACAGGCTGCAGGTTCGTAGTTCCCGTTGTTTTTGGTATCTGTCCGCAGTGGCTAAGGTTGGTTCAGTGGGTTGTGTAGGCTTCCTGGTGGAGGGGACTAGTGCCTGTGTTCTGGTGGATGAGGCTGGATCTTGTCTTTCTGGTGGGCACGTCCACGTCTGGTGGTGTGTTTTGGCGTGTCTGTGGCCTTATGATTTTAGGCAGCCTCTCTGCTAATGGATGGGGCTGTGTTCTTGTCTTGCTAGTTGTTTGGCATAGGGTGTCCAGCACTGTAGCTTGCTGGTCGTTGAGTGAAGCTGGGTCTTGATGTTGAGATGGAGATCTCTGAGAGATTTTCGCCATTTGGTATTACGTGGAGCTGGGAGGTCTCTTGTGGACCGGTGTCCTGAAGTTGGCTCTCCGACCTCAGAGGCACAGCCCTGATGCCTGGCTGGAGCACCAAGAGCCTTTCATCCACAGAGCTCAGAATAAAAGGGAGAAAAAATAGAAAGAAAAAAAGAAAGAGGATAAAATAAAATAAAATAAAATGAAGCTATTATAATAAAAAATAAGAAAAAATTATTAAGAAAAAAATTTTTTTTAATTTTTTAGAATAAATTTATTAATTTTTTATAATAAAATATAAGAAAAAATTTATTAAGAAAAAATTTTTTAAATGTTTTAAAATAAAAAATATGAAAAAACTTATGAAAAAATTTTTTTAATTTTTAAAAATAGAAAATAGGAAAAATTTATTAAGAAAACATTTATTAAGAAAAAAATTTTTTAAGTACCAAAAAAAAAAAAAAAATCGGCCGGACCGAACCATAGGACAAATGGTGAAAGCAAAGCTCTACAGACAAAATCTCACCCGGAAGCATACACATATACACTCACAAAAAAAGGAAAAAGGGAAAAATTAATATATCCTGCTCCCAAAGTCCATCATCTCCTGAATTTGGGATGATTCGTTGTCTATTCAGGTATTCAGCAGATGCAGGCACATCAAGTTGTTTGTGGAGCTTTAATCCGCTGCTTCTGAGGCTGCTGGGAGAAATTTCCCTTTCTCTTCTTTGTTCGCACAGCTCCTGGGGATCAGCTTTGGGTTTGGCCCCGCCTCTGAGTGTAGGTCGCCTGAGGGCATCTGTTCTTCGCCCAGACAGGACGGGGTTAAAGGAGCAGCTGACTCGGGGGCTCTGGCTCACTCAGGCCGTGGGGAAGGAAGGGTACGGAGGCGGGGTGAGCCTGCGGCGGCAGAGGCCAGCGTCACGTTGCAGCAGCCTGAGGTGCACAGTGCGTTCTCCCGGGGAAGTTGTCCCCGGATCACGGGACCCTGGCAGTGGGCAGCTGCACAGGCTCCTGGGAGGGGAGGTGTGGATAGTGACCTGTGCTTGAACACAGGCTTCTTGCTGGCGGCAGCAGCAGCCTTAGCATCTCATGCCCGTCTCTGGGGTCTGTGCTGATAGCCGCGGCTCACGCCCGTCTCTGGAGCTCGTTTAGGCGGCGCTCTGAATCCCCTCTCCTTGTGCACCGCGAAACAAAGAGGCAAGAAAAAGTCTCTTGCCTCTTCGGCAGCTGCAGACTTTTTCCCCGGACTCCCTCCTGGCCAGCTGTGGTGCGCTAACCCCTTCAGGCTGTGTTCACGCCGCCAACCCCAGTCCTCTCCCTGGGATCCGACCTCCTCCGAAGCCGGAGCCTCAGCTCCCAGCCCCGCCCGCCCCGGCGGGTGAGCAGACAAGCCTCTCGGGCTGGTGAGTGCTGGTCGGCGCCAATCCTCTGTGCGGGAATCTCTCCGCTTTGCCCTCCGCACCCCTGTGGCTGCGCTCTCCTCCGTGGCTCCGAAGCTTCCCCCCTCTGCCACCCGCAGTCTCCGCCCGCGAAGGGGCTTCCTAGTGTGTGGAAACCTTTCCTCCTTCATAGCTCCCTCCCACTGGTGCAGGTCCCGTCCCTATTCTTTTGTCTCTGTTATTTCTTTTTTCTTTTGCCCTACCCATGTACGTGGGGAGTTTCTTGCCTTTTGGGAGGTCTGAGGTCTTCTGCCAGCGTTCAGTGGGTGTTCTGTAGGAGCAGTTCCACGTGTAGATGTATTTCTAATGTATCTGTGGGAAGGAAGGTGATCTCCGTGTCTTACTCTTCCGCCATCTTTCCCAGACCCCCCCCCCCCCATGAAAGACTTTAAATGCGTGTCTATGCCAGTTTTACCAGCTTAACAGACATTTCTCCAAGGAGAAGATTCCCCCAAATTCCGTACACCACCATTCTGGAAGTCCAACCTCGCTCAGAATCTTAAGGGTGGGTATTTGAAGTGCCCCTTGGAAAGGCATCATTATTTATCTTTATCCATCAGTTATCCCATCACCAGATGCATGAGCTTCAGTGAGAATAACAGCACTGAGAAGTGGGAACATAATAAAGCAAGGTGGCTGAGAACCACTGAGTCTAGAATACACTGATACCAGATAAAACAAACAAAGCTGACTCACCATTTCCAACTGGACCAAGTCAGTGGCAGTAGAGTGTGCTGATAAGTTGACATGAAATAAACACCTTTCTCCTGGTCACCAGGTAATGTGTTGAAGAGTAGGGTACAAAATGGTAAATTTTTATTCTGTTAGCAACTGCTTTGAATCGGCTTCTTTTAGTAGAAGTTGAAGCTGGAGAGACCTGAGAAGATTCTGTAGATCAGTCCTTCTCAAACTTTACCTTGTGCATGAATCACTACGTATCCCATTAAAGTACGGATTATGATTCAGTTGGTCTGGGGTCTGGCCAGGGATTCTGCATTTCTAGCAAACTCCCCAAGGATGCCAGTACTCTTGGTGTCTGTGGACCTTACTTTGAGTAGTAAGGATTTAGAGCCCTAGGGATGGAATCCACTGAATGAGCAGATGGAGAGTGGAGGAAGGGATGGCACTGACAGAGAAGAGAGGACAGATGTGGATTCTGATGGGACAAGCAAGGTGTGAAGACTTTCCTCTTTATTATGTAGAACCCCTTCCTCATGACTTCGCAAGTCGTCAAGATTAGTAATTCAAAACTATATTTTTCCGGGGAAAAGCAATCTTTTCAACAAACAGTGCTCAGAAAACTGGATACTCATATGCAACAGAATGAAGCTGGACCTATACCTTATGTCATATAAAAAATTAACTCAAAACGATTCGAAGACCTATATGTAAGCTAAAACTATAAAACTCAGAAGAATATATAGGGGGAAGCTTCATGACAGCGGCTTTGGCAATGATTTTTTGGATAAGGTGCCGAAAACTCTGGGAACTAATGAAAAAGTAGATAAATTGCTGTTCATCAAAATTAAAAGCTGTCGTCATCAAAGGACAGTATTAAGAGAGTGAAAAGACAACCCATAGAATGGGAGAAAATATTTGCAAATCATATATCTAATAAGTGATGAATATCCAGAATATATACACAACACCTAAAACTCGACAACAACAATAACGAAATCAACAAAAATACCCAATTTAAAAACGGGAAAAGAAGTTGAATAGACGTTTCACCAAAGAAGGTAAACAAAGGGCCAATGAGCACATGAAAAAATGTTCAACAGCACTAATCATAAGGGAAATGGATGTTAAACTACCAGATACCACTTCCCATGCATTAGGGAGGGAGGAAGGGAGGGAGGGAGGGAGGAAGGGAGGGAGGGAGGGAGGGAGGAAAAAACAGATAATAAGTGTAGGTGAGGATGTGGAGAAATAGAAACCCTTGCTGGAGTGAAAGTAAAATGGTGTAGTCGCTGTGGAAAACAGTGTAATATTTCAAAACATTAGAAATGGAATTTCCATATGATGGAAGCTTTACACTTCTGAGTATATACCCAAAACAGGTAAAAATCAGGATTTGATCAGATACTTGTAAACCAGTGTTCGAAGCAGCAAGATTCATAAGAGCCAAAAGGTGGAAACAACCCAAATGTCCACTGACAGGTGAATGGTTTAACAAAACGTGACATGTGTGTATCACACACGCAATGGAATATTTCTCAGCCTTAAAAAGAAATTAAATTGTGATGCATGCTACAAGTTGGATGAGCCTTGAAAACATTATGCCAAGTGAACTAAGCCAAAGTATTTTTACGAATCCACTTATTTGAGATACACGAGAGGGGGACCACTTCCAGGAGCAAGGGGTAGGGGCGGGGCAAGCATGAGCCGCTCCAGTCAGGAGCCAGAGCTGGACCCTGAGCCGTCAGGATGCAGAACTGCAGACCCTCCCCGGTGGGCAACACCTCCCGCAGCCGGGGAGGGGCCGGGGCGGAGCGAGCGAGCGGGGCAGCGCCGGGGCGGAGCGGGCGCGGGCAGAGCGCTGCGCGGGGCCGGCGGCGAAGGTCTGCGGCGGGATCGGCGTCGCTGCGGCTGCCCACGACCCGGTCCCCGGCCGGCCGCCCCGCAGATCCACCTTCGTGGTGCGGCGGAAAGCGCGTGGATCCCCGAGGGAGCGAGTCCCCGCGCGCGGCGGCTCGGCTGCTTCCCTCCGTGGGAGGTCGGGCTCCCGGCTCTCCGGACCCGCCTGGCGTCCTCGTCTCCGGCGGGGCGGGCCGGCTGCGGCGCCCGGGACATGGCTTCGGCGGGCAGCGGCATGGAGGAGGTGCGCGTGTCGGTGCTGACCCCGCTGAAGCTGGTCGGGCTGGTGTGCATCTTCCTGGCACTGTGTCTGGACCTGCGGGCCGTGCTGAGCCCGGCCTGGGTCACGGCCGACCACCAGTACTACCTGTCCCTGTGGGAGTCCTGCCGGAAACCCGCCAGCTTGGACATCTGGCACTGCGAGTCCACACTCAGCAGCGGTGAGGGCCCGGCGCGCCGCGACCCCTGCCTCCCGCCCCGGACCGCCCCGCGCCCCGCTGCCTGGACAGCTACCGCCTCTACCCGCCTCCCCTTCTCCCTTGTGTGTCCCCCACCCTAGTTCGCCCCCTCCATCCTGGCCCTTCGCGGATCCTCGGGCTCCAGCCAACTCCCTGATCTCCACCCCTCACCTCTCCCCAGTCCCGGTCGCCAAACCCAGTGCAATGTCCCACGCTCTCTCTTCCCGTGGCCATTCCTCGGGCTCTGGAGTAACACGTATGCTATTTTGGGTAATTGTTATCATTTAAGGCGAGAACCATGTGGCTGTGTTGAAAGTGCAACGCCTTCCACACCCACGTTAAAAAAGACACAAGCAAAAGCGCCCCAACTCCCACCAGGATGCTGTGGGTTCTCTGTGCCTTCCCCACTCACTTCTCCCTCCTCTCTCAAGAAAGAGTTTGCCTGAGTTTACCACCTAGTGCCCCCGTTTCTGCCTGTTCTACTCCACTTTATCCAGAGTTTTCCCCAGTGAGTTAAAGCTTGGATTTTACATCCTTAAGTTTCTGAGGGATGTAGCGAGTGGGGTAAGGAACAGGCTTAATTTCCTTTCCTTGTTTGGTGACACTGTCCTTGGTTGCAAGGTGCCCCTCCTTCTCTCCCACTCCAGTGCCTCCTCTGTCCTCCAGAACTTTCTTTTTCTTCTCCAGGAGCTACTCACAGAAGCCTGGAAAGTTGCGGCTCATTCAGCCAGCGCTGGAAGCTGCAAAGGGATCTTCACTGTGAGAGCTCCTCAGACAGTTGATGTCAGAATTAGATCTTGGAGTGAAATAAAAATGCTCTAAAGGACATTTTTGGAATGATTCTTGAGTTCAAATAGGGATATTAGATAATATTAATCAATGTTAAATTTCCTGATTTTGATCATTAATAGTGCGTGAGTAAACTATTTACTTTTTATTTTTTATCTTTTTAGGAAATACACAGTGAAGTGTTCAGGAGTAGAGAGGCACAATATACCCAACTTTCTCTGAAATGATAGAAACTGTGTGTGTGTGTGTGTGTGCGTGTGTGTGCGTGTGCGCCTGCAGGGGGAGAGAAAATAAAGCCAATGTGGCAAAATGCAATTGGCAGGTACTGGTAAATGGCATTGTTTGTACTATACTTACACGTTTTCTGTAACTTAAAACCATTTAAATTTTTTAACTTAAAAATAATATTGTTCACTGGTATCAAGTACTTTCAGCCCAGTGCATTTCAAAGGAGGATTTTCCTTTCCTTTAAAGGAAAATGATAAAGTAGGATGAAAAGTCATTAGCTTTGTGAAAACTCTAGAATATCTGCAATGTATTTTCCTTGAAAAAAACACAATATGAACAACCAGATTTTGTTTATGTTTTAAAAACATGAGCAAGATTATACTCCAAACATTCTGTGATATTTGGTATAGGTAGTGAAGGTTCTAAATAGCATGTAGGTCACAATTACGAACAGCACTTTATTCTATTTAGAGGATTTCATAGCTCGTGATTGGTCTAGGAATATAGCTACTTTAAGACAAAGCCAGTTATGTTAAAATACACACACACACACACACACACACATTGACCTACACACTCACACACAATCATCTGAAGCAGTGTGAGAGTGAGAATCAAGATGTATTTGAATATCTTTAGTACATCTGACATCACTTGTTTCGTATATAGTGTTAATCTCATGGCTGGTGCACAGGAATGGATCTTTCTATAAAGGCTGCCTCTGGTAATGTCATTTGCAAGTGTGGAGCAGTTCCATAGAATTTGCACCAGTGCCTTCTGCTTTCCTATCTCTGTTCACCTTGAACAGCAATTGGTCTAAAGTAAAGAGAGGTGGAGAGGTGTCTTCTCAGAGTGGGGAGGGGTGTTCTGATACGCCTTTTCCTTTGTAGGAGAAGTAAAATGTTTTAATACAGTGTCACTATCTATTAGCTCCCTCTGCACTTTGTCTATGGTCAAGCATGGTGTGGTCATGACGGTATCTATAACTTTCCCGAACAAAGCCTTGTGTAAAACATGCTTCCGCCTTGCTGAGATGATCGATCTCAGCTCAGCAGGGTCCTATGGAAATGGAGCCCTCAAAGACAGACCATCACACGGGGAAGTGAACCTAGGTCTGTCACCCACACAGTATTCTTAGGTGCCACATTCAGAGTCCTCTGAGAGGATAGTTTTTAACTGATAGCAATGCACACAATTTGGGAATGCAGATTTCAAATATGCACCATGAAGGTAGGCAAATCTGTGAACATTTTTTTAAAAATTGACAATTTACTTATGGTTTTTTTCATTATTTTCAAACTTGTCTTGATTCTTCGAATGTGCAGTCTTCTTCTTTGCATTCACACTCAATATTTCCCTGTCTTATGTCTTCAAGAAGTTCATTAGCTGGTTGGTTTTTTCTCCTGTGAAGAAAACTAAAAAGAGCTATTATTATAAGCATAAAAAATATAATAAAGAACCATGTGGAAAATTAACCTATAAGATGAAATCTACTAAATGCTCTTTAGAAAACATAGCCAACACCCTAAACCTCTTTCTCTAGGTCAGCAATGAAGTGACTTTCAGCTCTCAACCACCACATCTGCTGTCTTCCTCATCATGTGAGTGTGTCCTTTCAGTAGCAGTTGCCCTGGGCAGGGACAGTGACATGATTAACAATGTTATATCCAGACTTTAGCACATTCCTGCCAACCATGGGTGTTTAAATAGAGCAATAATGATACCAGTACTTGTGCTCATTACTGTAAGAGGATGCCCCCAGGCGTTCTGCTGTTGGACAGCAGCAGTGAAATCAAAATCCAGTCTGTGGACTATCAGTCTTTGTCCCCCTAACTAAAAAAAAATAAAACTCCAGTTGACCTAATATAAACCCCGAGACCCTTAGCTGTATGAAAAGAAGAGGTAACAAAACAGCATTGAGGAGTTAAGATAAATGTGGCCATATGTATATCAAGGAAGAACTAATTATTTTTTTTAAAAGTACTTGAGTAGTATATAGTGTGATGCTTTAACATATCTAACCCCATTCCATTCACCTTCAGAAAAAAAAGTTCTTCTGCTTGATCTATAGAGATATTGCACACAATCAAGATGCACACCCAAGATAGCCTATGCAATAAAAAGGCCATACACACACACACACACACACACACACACACACACACACTTATGGGGAATTCTTTTTATTTTTCTATACAAGTAAATATATGCTATAATTCAATTACATAACTCTAACAAATATTTCTAGTGTGCAGGCATAAATATAATGCCACCAGCATTTAATCCCTGTTAATGTAAAGGGTTTAGAAGATTTCTTAATCTTATAAACTCTAAGACTGAGAAAGGCACATTACAGACATTTCCTGATCATTTTTTAGTCTGTACTTTCCAACAAATTTTGTTAAAGTATTTGTTTTCCAGAGGACCTGTTGAAATACATAAATGAAGAACAGAAAGTGGAAGTATCCAAATTAGAATCACCTAGATGCACTTGCATGTGGTAACAATGGTCAACCCACAATGACTGTTTCCACCCTTCCAACCTTATCATGGTAGCCATCTAGAACACAGACTTTGAGCGTGGCTGAATGAGGTCAAATGAATGAGCGTGGTAGTCGGCCAGTTCTCTTCCAAAAAAGTAACGACAAACTGGAGATAACAACCATTTCAGTACTCTGGAAGTTGATAAAAAGCATACAACAAACGAAGAATGTTTATGCAAGAATAACAGTGAGAATTTGTGGCATTCGTAGCCTAAGCTGCTCCTATTCTGCCTCCCCGCCCCAGGACTGGTATAGTAGTTCCACTAAGGTATAGGAGGCATGAGGCACAATGGCCTGGATGATGGAGAGGGTTGATTTCATTTACATGTGGAAAAATCTATGCTGAGGGGTGTTGCTGAGAACAGTACATATCTCTGTGCCAAACCCTTTGGGAAGAGCTACATCACAGCTACCCTGGGGGTGCAGTCTGGGTTGGTGTGAACTACAAATGGGAAAATCGGCCATAAATTTAACAGAGACTTCTGGCAACAGGGCAACTATCCTACACTTTAAGAAGTTCCCACATATCACAGCCATTCTGGAAGTCTGTGTGCACTCAGGAAGGACCAGACAAGGCCACAGGTAGCTACCCGTCGCTGGCTGAACATGAGGCCTTGCATACCCAGGAAGTAAAAGCCAAGGCAGACTGGTAAACTTCCTGAACTTTGAGTGCCTTCCCCAATTCATGAGATACATCCATCAGGAAAGGCAGAACTCCTTCTTGGCTCAGGTTGTATTATGGACTAGAAGTCTGTGTCCCCTCAAAATTCATTTGTTGAAGCTGGAACTCACAATGTAACTGTATTTGGAGATAAGATCTTTATGGAGGCAGTTAGGTTAAATGAGATCATAAGGGTGGGGCCCTGATCCTATAGGTTTAGTGACCTTAGAAGAATAACCAGAGCCTTACTTTCCCTCTCCCCCATGTGAGGACATAGCAGGAAGGCCACCATCTGCAAGCCAAGAGAAAAGCCTCAGAATGGCCTACCTTGCCAGCACCTTGATCTTGGAACTACCAGCCTCCAGAACTGTGAGAACTCCAGAACGGTGGCTTTGTTTAGCCACCTGATCGACGGTATTTTCTTATGGCAGCACCAGCTGACTAAGGGTGTTTCAAGCACAAAATCTGCCCAATCAAGGCTGACCCCTAAGGTATACTGACACTTGGGTGACCTCTAGGTAGCCAGGTTTGAAAATAAAGATAAGAATAAAGAAATGAGCATACATCAGCATTCACACACTACAAGGGAGACAGCCTCTACAGAAGAAATCCAGGCAGAAGTTATAGATGCTACAGTACAGGATCGAAAATGTTCACTTTTTAGAAAAAATTGTGAGATATGCAAATAGATAAGACATTTTGACAAATACACGGGAAATAAAGCAGTAAATAGAAACTCCCTGAAAGGGCTTAGACAGTAGACCCAGAAGACAAAGATGTCAAAGCAGCTTTTATTCATACATGCCAAAAAATTAAAGGGAAACGTATTTAAAGACTAAAATGGCAGTATGAATAAAATGATTTGTCAAGTAGAGGATAAAAATTAAGTCGTACAGTAATTTTAAAAGAAACAAACTTGAAATTTTGGGCTCCAAGAGTACACTAATTGAAATGAAAACATTCACCAGAGTCTTCACAGCAGATCTGAGCCGACAAAGAAAAAAAATCAATGAAGTTGAAGTTAAATCACTAGAGATCATATAATCCTAGGAACAGAAAAAGAAATAAAGAATGAAATACGAACATAGATTCAGACACCAGTAGAACATCCTCAAGCACATGAACATATGCATAATTGGAGTCCCAGAATAAGAGGAGAGAGAGGAAGGGGCAGAAGAAGTATTTGAAGAAATAATGGATGAAATTTTCCCAAATCTGCTGATAAACATCACTCATCCAAGCTGATCAACCAAATCCAGTTAGGAAAAATGCAGAGATCCACCTCTGGACACATCATAGTTTAATTTCCAACACAGAGACAAGGAGAAAATGTTGAAAACGGCAAGAAAAAATTACTTGAGACGTAGAAGAGAACCACAATATACCCTAAGCTGTCTTCTCAACAGAAACAGTGGAGGCCAGAAGGCTGTGAGATATTCAAATGGCAGAAAGGAAAAAAGAAAGAAAAACCTGTCCACCAAGAATACTTTAGTAAGCAAAATTATCACTTAAATATGAAGGCAAAATAAAAACAATTCCAGATGAATGAAGACTGACAGAAATCATTGCTAAGAACCTTGTCTTTTATATATATATAAATTTATTTATTTATTTATGTATTTTTGGCTGCATTGGGTCTTTGTTACTGCGCACGGGCTTTTCTCTAGTTGCGGCGAGCGGGGGCTACTCTTCATTGTGGTGCGCCGGCTTCTCATTGTGGTGACTTCTCTTGTTGCGGAGCACGGGCTCTAGGCACGTGGGCTTCAGTAGTTGTGGCGCTCGGGCTTAGTTGCTCCACGGCATGTGCGATCTTCCTGGAGCAGGACTCGAACCCCTGTCCCCTGCATTGGCAGGCGGATTCTTAACCACTGCGCCACCAGGGAAGTCCGGAACCTTGTCTTTTAAAAAAGTTCACAAGAGTTACCCCATTTGAAAGGAAATAACACCCGGCAGTAAGTAGAATACACACAAAGAAAAAAAGACCACAGATAAAGTTAATTAAATATAAAACACTGTAGAAATATTCTTCTCCTTTTTTTAGTTGTTTTTAAAGAGAATTCATAATTATAATAATTAAAGCATTTTGTTGTTGGATATGTACCATATATAGATGTCTATGAGAGTAGCAGCACAAAGAGGGTGTAAGGAGTGGAAGGAAGCTGGAAGAAAGTTTCCGGGTTTTACTGGAAGGTATTAGTATTAAGGTGAAGCATAGGTAAGCTGCTTCTTGTGGTAAGATACACATTGTAATCCCTAGAACACTCACTAAACAATAACTAAAACATAAGAAAGCAAACCAACAAGTGAATTAAAAAGGTCAAATAGGGAAATATCTATTTCATACAAACAGAGTAGAGGAAGATCAGGGAAACAAAAAAGACATGAGATGTACAGAAAACATATAGCAATATGGCAGACATAAATCAACCATATCAATAATAATATTAAAAGTAAATAAACACTCTAGTCGAAAGACAGATATTGTCACAAGGGATAAAAAAGGAGAGCCAATTACATACTGTCAACATGAGATACACATTATATTGAAAGATACAAACTGTGTGAAAATGTAAAGAATAAAGAAGATATATCATGCAAAGACTGAACAAAAGAGAGTGGGAGTAGCTATACTCATTTCAGGAAGAAATATATATATATTTTAAGACACAAACTATTACTAGGTGCAAAAAGAAACAATTTATAATGATAAAAGGCCCAAATCATCAGGAAGAGATAACATTATAAACAAACATACACATAACTAAAGAGTCTCAGATGCATGAAACAAAAACTGACACAGTAGAAGGATGAAATAGCTAAGTCAGAAATAATGATTGGAGTCTTCGATTCCCACTTTCCCTAGTAGATAGAATAGGAAGAAAAGCAACAAAGAAGTAGAAGACTTTACTAAAACTATAAACCAACTAGACCTAATGAACATCTATTGAACACTGCACCCAACAACAGATGAATACTCATTCTACCCAAACACCTATGAGATACTCTCCAAGATACAGTTGATATAATATATTAGGACAAGCCTCAATAAATTTAAGAGGATGATACTCTTGCAAATAATATTTTTTGAGCAAAATGGAACAAAATTAGAAATCAATAAGAGAATATACAAATATGTGTATCAGTAAGGAAATGAAATCATATGATATGTGTATCAATAAGGAAATTCACAAATATGTGGAAATTAAACAACAAACTTGTAAATAACCAATGGGTCAAGGAAGAGATTACATGGGAAATTACAAAATACTTTGAGATGGATGAAAAAGAAACACAGTATACCAAAACATATGGGATGTAGCAAATGCAGTGGTTAAAGAAAAATGTATAGCTGTAAATGCTTATATAAAAGAAAGAAGATGTCACATTACATCATTTTCCAAATTAAAAAATAAAAATAAAAAGATGACAGCCAACTACATTCAAAGGAAGCAGAAGTAAGGAAATGTTAAAGATTAGAGCAGAAATAGAAGCAATGTAGGACAGAAAAGCAATAGAAATAATCAACAAAATCAAAGGAGGTTCTTTATAAACTCAAACAGCAGCCTCTGGGTAGACTGTATAAGAAGAAAGAAGAGAAGACAAATTATTAAAATCAGGAGTTTATCTGCGTTAGATAATTACATATAAGGGAATACTATGACCCAGAACTAGGTACGCCACCTAGATGAAATGGAGAAACTGCTAGGAAGACACGAACTACAGAAACTGACTCAAGAAGAACTAGAATATGTGAATAGACCTATACTAGGTGAAGTGATTAAAATAGTAATTTTAAAACTTCCCACAATCAAAAGCCCAGGCCCAAATGATGTCACAGGTGAACTCTATGACGTATTTAAAGAAGAATTAATGCCTATTCTTTGCAAACTTTTCTGAAAAATACGACAGGGAAACATTTTCTAACAATTTCCCTGAGGTAATTCTTACAGCAGATTCAGAAAAAGGCATCCCAACAATACTACCGACCAATATCCCTTATGAATATAGATACAAAAATCTGGATTTGGGTTGTGGGCTGTAGTTTGACAACTCATGTTATAAAACAAACCAGTTTGTGATAAAATAGCAGAATGGACAAAATTCTGTGTGTGTGTGTGTGTGTGTGTGTAATCAGCAACTGTTGATTCAATAATTGTTGAAGTTAAAGTAAATTTTTAGTGTGATTGGTCCAGGACTTGCATGATGGTCTGACTGAGTGAGTTGTGTAAATCGAGGCATCATTATTATTTTCCAGCTCTCCAGGTGATTCCACAGTGCAGCCATGTTTGAGTACCAGGTTGTTAATCCATGTTTTTAACACTTCAGAGTGCATATTCGTCACCTGAGATCTTGTTGAAATATAGATTCTGATTCAGTAGGTCGAGAGTGGGGCTTCAGATTTTGCTTTTCTAACAAGTGGCCAAGTGGCTTCTGATCCATAGAATATACTTTGGGTAGCAAGGTGCTCACACTGGCTTCCACTGCCTGGGATATCGGGGTCCTGCCCCAGGGGACTCTGATGTACTTGGTCTGGGAAGTGGCCTGTGCATCAAGAATTTTAAAAGCTCCACAGGCGACTTTAATGGCCGAGAAAGCTAAGAACCTTTGTGCTAAAGTGCATGATGTTTTATAAATTTTAATTTTTGTATTATTGGGAGCCCTAATATGGTCCCTTTTGCCCGTTTCTTGCCCTATTGTACACTCTTCATGACAAACATCCATATATATGGTGGGAATCAGAGTGAGCCCTTTATCCTTCTGCTCTTGTCCATCTCTGACGAATGAGAAGTAGTTCAAGATGGAAAGAGAAGGATCAGGTAAGCTGGATTGGAGAAGAATAAGCTAATCGTGTCTAGGGGGCTCTTTACAAGGAAGGTTGGTTGAGACAAAATGGGAGGATTACCACGGAAATTTGTCACAGTAAAACTCATTTCCGGGCTTGGCTTGGGGCAACATAGACAAAAATCGTCCTTCCTGAGTCCTGGCTGAGCCTGACACCCAGAGAAGCTGCAAAGGACTTTTTTTTCCTTCTCAATACGCAAGGTGACACGGTTGGCCAAAATGCAAGAGGGAATTCCAATGGCAAGGTCTAGACATGCGGTCTTTTCCCCCAAAGCGTAAAGTACAACATGGAACTTAAAAGTGACAGAGACTGATGATAAAGATGGTGATGTTTATGGTAATGATGAAGACCAGATAGACGGCTAACACATAAAGTACTTCTACTGTGCCAGGTGATGTTCTAAGAGATTCACAAACATTAACTCGTTTAATCTTCACAGGAACCCAGTGGAGTTGACACTTTTATTATCCTTATTTTAAATGTGAGGAAACTGAGGCACAGAGAAATTAAATACCTTAACCACAGTTACTCAAGATGAGTGGCTAAACTGGCATGTGAACCCAAGCAAACTGAGGTTAAGAAACCCTACAGCAGAGAAGCAGGTCTGTTGTTTCCTTGGGAAATCTTTTTACTGGGAAATAATGTCTTTCTACCCATAGCCAAGACAAGGTAATAGGCTAACACCTCTCCACATCTAGAAAGGAGAAACCAGAGGCCACACTGAAGTTAGGAACAGGCTTATTCTGAGACAAGCTCTGAGCAGACACAGGTGGCCACAGTCTGGAATGAGGTAATGGTCCAGGTGGGGCCAGCAGCCCTCCGGATGTTCCAACACCTCATCCCATCCTCTGAGTGTTAGCTGCCCTGGGTGTGGGGCCGCCTGTGCCATAGTCTCTCTCCACGCTTTTGCTGGTGAGTTTATCCACTCTTATGACCCCAGCACCATCAAAAGGATGATGTCTCCCCATGTTTATTTTCAAACCTGACATTCCACCTTGTTACTCAACCAAACTCGGGTCCACTCCCCCAAAGCACAGTGAAGCCAATCTACTGGCATTGGTTTGGTGAAGGAAAGTACAGCTTTTATTACAGGCCAAGCAAGGAGAACCAGCCGCTCATGCTGAAAAGACCCGAACTCTCCAGCTGCTTTACAGGGAGGATTTTTAACAACAGTGTGAGGGAGAGGGTCTCGGGGTGCATGATCAGATTGTGCTCAAGTCTCTGATCGGTTGATGGTTAGGTAACAGGGTGATGTTTTCAGGAATCTCGATCATCAGCCTTCTGGTTTCAGCAGGTCTGGGTTATACATTCTTGTGGTCAGCATGTAGTTAACTTTTTCTACCTGGTTGGGTTTTAGTATCTGCAAAACAACTCAAGGATATGCCTCAGGATATTATCTAAAGCCCTGGAGAAGAAACTGAAGGTCCTTGACTTTGTTTTATGGCTAAGCTCTTATTTTGTCTTGGTTGACTGTTTTCATTTGTTTCTGCACATTCTCACTTCTCTGATTCAATTTGCTCTAAGCTTTTCTACAAACAAGAGGTGGGAGGGGGGCATACGGGGTCCTATCCCCAGAAATGACCTGCAGAGTAGTGCTTGATTTCAACCTGAGCTTCACATTCAGTTTTCTGGCTACGTGCAAGACATTTCCACTTGCATATCTAATAGGCATCTCAGACTTACATGACAGGCTTTCCCCCATCGTTTCTGTATCGCTGCTAATGTTCCCAGATTAATTTATAGCAACACCTTCAACCCAGGTGTTCAAGTCCAAACACTGGAATGTAGATTATCTCCCCTCATTTCCCATTCCTCACCTCTTGCCCATAAGCAAATCTTGTCGCCTTGTCCAAAATCCATTTGGAATGTGTGCAGGTCTCTTCATTTCCTCAGTGACCACTATATTTCAAGCCACCACTCTCTCTCTGGACCTGCTACAATGTCTCCTAACTTGTCTCCCAGTCTCAACTCACCCTCACTCCCCTACATTCCTCAAAGCAGTCGGAATCACTGGCTTAACATTCAGGGAGTTTTATTCTATTTTATATTCAGTATCAAAAATTTGACCTTCACAGTGAGCCCATATTTTTCAGCTTTCCTCATGAGGTAATTTGAGCTTTTTTTGGTACTGTGTTAGTTTAATGGAAGAAAGGGTACAGTGGAAGGGGGGAAAAATATATATATATACATATATATATATATATATATATATATATATAATGTATATGTATATATACATATGGATTTTTTTAAAGCTATTTTAAGCACATCAAGTTTTTTTTTTATTAATTAATTAACTTATTTATTTTTGGCTGTGTTGGGTCTTCGTTTCTGTGCGAGGGCTTTCTCTAGTTGCGGCGAGCGGGGTCCACTCTTCATCGCAGTGCGCGGGCCTCTCACTGTCACGGCCTCTCTTGTTGCGGAGCACAAGCTCCAAACGCGCAGGCTCAGCAATTGTGGCTCACGGGCCTAGTTGCTCCGCGGCATGTGGGATCTTCCCAGACCAGGGCTTGAACCCGTGTCCCCTGCATTGGCAGGCAGATTCTCAACCACTGCGCCACCAAGGAAGCCCCATATGGATGTTTTTTAAGGGCAATTTGCATGACTAGCATGTGACCTAGGAAGTCACTCCCATGCCTATGGGAAAGTCAGCCTCTGGCTCAGGTACCATTATCGCTGTTGTTCGGGATGACATTGTCATAGAGGGACCCTGCCATACCTGTTCAGGACCCCAGGCTGCTACCCAGAAGTGATAAATGTTCACATTCACATAATTTAATGAGCTAAAAGTTTTCAGGAAAAGTTGAAGGCACCCTTTATTTTACTCCCTGTCCAATCCCATTCTTCACTTCTTCCTAAGAGGCAACCAGTATTTTGTATTCCATACTAAGGTTTTTTATATATTGCTATATAATTTTACCATGCACAGGTACCCACATAGACTAGGGCTCAGAAGACCCACCCCACCCCACCCCTCTACACTGATTTTGTTCATAAGCGGAAGATTGATTTTGTGTTTTCCAGGGTCCCAAGGAAGACCATCTCCCTCCCTCTGTGGTGATCCTGAGCTGCATGTGGACCAAGCCTGGGTGTGTTCAGAGACTCCTGTATACCTGCTTTAAAATTTAAAAGGTGAGAGATTTGCCCACATGAATCAACCAGAGACCTTTATTTATTTATGAACCAATAACTTTATTGGAAGAAACGGAAAAACTGGAAGAAAAAAACTTAAGTGATAAAGTCCAGGAAAAGAGAGTCCTGCACTTGTTGCGAAAAAAAAACAAACAAACTTAAGTGAACTTCTTCTGCAAGGGCACTATTGCCGTCTTCATGGCAGGCACGGTGACCAGGGCTCTGGTCACCCTGTGGCTCTGGGGAAGTCCAGGCTCAGTTCTTCTTGTCGCTGTCGCCCAGGGTGAGCTTGTCAAAGAGGTACCCTGCCAGGTCGGCGTCCGGGGCCCCCATCATGCTCAGGGTGGTGACATGACCCTCCAGCTCTCTGATGAACGCCACCTGCTGGCCGAGGTGGTGAGTTGCCAGGAAGAGACGCAGGTGGGGGTCGCTCTTGTCGGTGGCCAGCTGGTGCAGGTCGAGCAGGCTCCGGTTCACGAGCTTCTCCAGGCACAAGGCGCACTTCATGGCCTTGAGGCCGCTCTTCCACTCGTCACTGGCTGGCTTCCTGATGTCTTGGAAGTGGAGGCGGCCCCCGCGCTGGTTCTGCAGGCGCATCAGGCCCTGGGCCCGCTCGCTGTGCTCGTGGGAACGGCGCAGGAAGAACCCGGTGAAGTGTTTCAAGGCGACGTCGTCGCAGTTGAGGTAAAGAGCCACGGCCAGGCACACGGCCAGGCACACGGAGTAGGCGTGGCGCTCCAGGGTGAAATGGCTGTTGACGTTGGCCTCGCAGTGGGGCTGGTAGTTCTGGCGCACCTTCGAGGATGGCGCGGGCAGCATGGCGGGCGGCGCGGGCAGCCTGGCGGGCAGCCTGGTGGGCGACACGGGCAGCCTGGTGGGCAGCACAGCAGGCGGCGCGGGCAGCGTGGCGGGCAGCATGGCGGGCGGCGCGGGCAGCCTGGCGGGCGGCGCGGGCAGCCTGGCGGGCGGCACGGGCAGCATCGTGGGCCTGAAGGCCAAGGTGAAGGCGAAGCCGCGGGGCCTGCGGTAGCTGCCTCGGAGGGCTCTCATGTGGTCGAGGAGGGCGGCCGCTCTGGGATGGACCGAAAGGCGGGTCCATTACCCGGGTTTGGGAGTGGGGAGAGGAGGTTCCGATTCCGTTACAGGGGGGATGGGAGGGTGGATGTGCACGGGGGGCGGGGCACGGACGCTGCGTCCCAGGTTCCATCGAGGCCTGGGTGAGGCAGGGAGACTGCGCTGAGCTTCTGGCCTAGTCTTTTTAAATGTTATTCACGAATATAAGCGCAACCGTTTTGAGTTAATCACTTGCGTGATTTCTTATTTGAATAGTGCCCTAATGTGATTCTTTCATTAAACAGTTCTTTTGTGGTATCATTGGTTATATTTACTATCACAGAGCTCTACTTGAAGTTAGCTCTCCTCAGTGACTTTAACACCCGTACTAATGACACTTCTGATAGCCTCTTCGCTGGGTTCCTGGACCTTATTAACTCCAGTGAGCTCCACTTTTCTCTTTCTGTTTCTGGTCACGTTCACACTTGTCTGACAGCAGAGCACCACCTCCAAAGTCTCAGTGAATCTTTCCACCTCTCCAGCTTTCACTCGTTTTGAACCTTGTCTTCACTCCCTTTGTTGTCTCTCATCTCTTAATCTTTCAGCACAGTCCTAGAAACACAGCCCCTTTCACCTGATTTACCAATTCCTTCCTCTGGGTAAGTGCAGACTTCTCTTTTCTTTATCAGAAAACAAAAGGCTTAGATGCATTCTTAGAGAAAGAACTTAACTGTGTGGATGTATTTATCCCCTCCAACCTCATTTGTCCTTTCACTGCCACTCAGCAAGCATTTTTTTTAACCCCTCAATTATGTTGTATGGAATGAGCCACAGTGATAGGAAATACCATTGATCTCAAATTATCTTTCATTCATTCATTCAATAAATATTTATTGATTACTTAATATGGCCCAGGCACTGGTATGGGATTTGGGCATATATTAGTAACAAAGAGAGACAAAGTCTGTTCCCATGAGGTTTGTATTCTAGTGGAGAAGCAGACCAAAACAAAACAAAACAAAAAACTGCTGTTTTTCTCCCTTTATTGTCTCAAGTAAATACGTATAAGGTATTACACATGTATATGAAATTTAAAAGTCAATATTTTCTTAGAAGTTAAGGATATTATAGTGGAAGACATAAGACCAATCTAGGTATTTATAATTAATTAATTCAACATTAATTCAACAGCCATTTATATACAGTACTCCAAATATGTGTCACTGTTTGACTCTGGAGATACACAGAAGAATCAAACATGGTCTCTGTTCTCAAGGTACAAGAAAGAGTGATGGACTGTTTTAAGTGCTCTCAATGGTTTTAAAGTTTTTGGATAAAATAGCTGTTTTCACTTAAAGTTTTATTACCATGGCTTTGACTAATGTACTTTTTTGGGGGGGGGGTCTCTTTATTTCTCTTTGAAAGCTCATGCTATGCTATAATCATTGTTTATGAAGGAAGCAAAGGATCAAATATCAACTGTCACATTGTAAACTTATCTAAGCAATTTTAGAGGCATTTAATTGTTGAGTCTGTAAAGAAATAGAATAATAACAATGTCTATTTGATAAGTTGATTTTAATGATAGAATCATACATTAGAGATGGAAAAGAACTACATGATTAGTTTCTCAGTGAGATAAAATTGTATTCTATGTTTGCTTAACACCAGTGTTTAGTCTTAATATAATTGCAATCTTTCAAAAATTTCCTTGGAAGAGTCCATTGTAGACTTCACTGGAAGAATCTATTTAAATAGAAGAAATCGTGATTTTGTAGAACATTTTCTCATTATGTCCCAAGATTATTTAATAATTAATTTATCTGGACAACTTTACTCTTCAAATATTAAAATAATACTATTGAATGGTTATATGTGTACTAAGGGGTGATAGTGGTGTTTCTCAGATGTTTTATCCCTCATCATTACTTCCTAGGTTAGAAGATAATGTTAAAGTACATGTTATAACTAAGAGAAACCTAAGGTTTAAAATCTAACTTTTTTAAGGGAAATCAATAAATTAGCATGAACTGGAACCTCAAATTTCCATGAAGGAAATATACATATGTATAAACAAAAACATTGCGTCCAGTTTTTCTTTAATGAGGAATGTAAAGCTAAATACAAACACAGAATGAAAAAACTTCAGAGCAGATCATGTTTTTAGAAAAATTTAAAATTTTATTTTTTAAATTTATTTATTTTATTTTTTAATTTTTGGCTGCATTGGGTCTTTGTTGGACGCGGGCTTTCTCTAGTTGCAGCGAGTGGGGGCTACTCTTTGTTGCAGTGCGTGGGCTTCTCATTGCGGTGGCCTCTCTTGTTACGGAGCATGGGCTCTGGGTGCGTGGGCTTCAGTAGTTGTGGCACGCGGGCTTCAGTAGTTGTGGCTCATGGGCTCTAGAGTGCAGGCTTCAGCAGTTGTGGCTCGCAGGCTCTAGAGCGCAGGCTCAGTAGTTGTGGCACACGGGCTTAGTTGCTCCGCGGCATGTGGGATCTTCCCGGACCAGGGCTCAAACTCATGTTCCCTGCATTGGCAGGCGGTTTCTTAACGACTGTGCCACCAGGGAAGCCCCCAAATTAAAAAAAATTTGATAATCAAATTTTATAGTTTATAACTTGGTCTGTGCTAAGATAATGTCTTTTAAAATATCAATATAGGACTATAAGATGAAGGTTTCTTTGAAATGTTTGTGGTCAGTGTTGGTATTATATTAGGATTCTCCAGAAAAACAGAACCAGTAGAAGATATATTTGTATATTATATAAAATAAGGAATTGGCTCACGTGAATATGGAGGCTGACAAGTCTCAAAATCTGCAGTTGCCATACTTGAGACCCAGGAGAGTCCATGGTGTAGGTCCAGTCCAAAGGCCAGGAGGCTCAAGACCCAGGAAATTCAAGTTGAAGGCAGGAAAAAACAATGTCCCTGCTCCAAGGCAGTCAGGCAAGAGGAGTTCCCTCTTACTCAGAGGAAGGTCAGCATTTTTATTTTATTCAGGCCTTCAAATGATTGTATGAGGCTCATCGACTTTAAGGAAAGCAATCTGCTTTACTTAGTCTACTATTTCAAATGTTAATCTCATGGAAAAACACCCTTTCAGGCACAAACGATAATATTTGACTAAATATCTGGGTACCCCCTGGCCCTTTCAAGTTGACATATAAAAATTAGCTATCACAGTATTATTCATGATAAATGCAGAGTCAACAAATAAAAATTCTCATGCTGTAATCTGCAAAAACTGTTTTGACTTTCAGTTCCCTTCATTAATTTAAAAATGGTACAGAACTAATAGTTACACAACTGATATTAGACAATAAGTTCTGACTCCATGTCAATGACTAGCTCTCATTCATTCATTCAGTATATTTCTATTGAGCACCTATTATATGAAAGGTATTTTATAGGTACTAACATAAAAACTTGTTCTATAAGCTCCTCATATTTGTATTTCTTTTGTAGCTAAGTGCTAGTAAATGTTTCATATAATTCCTTCTTTGAAAATTAATACATGAAGTAGGATCAATGGTATAATCTTAAGGAAGTAGACCATAAGTAGCAGCAGTCGGTGGCTTATCTCACTCTCTGTGTTGTGTGTGTGTGTGTGTGTGTGTATACATATGTATAAATAAATCATTTAATGAGAGGTAGTGAAAAGTGATACATCAATATTATATATCTCTGGGCTGTTGACTCTGCATTACCTCATTATTACAGATACTGAATTAAATTTGATTATTATTACCCATATTTTACAGATAAAGAAATTGTGAATTAAAGTATGTAACATGATCAAACACAGAGCTTGTAAATAGCAGAGAGTGACACTCTGAACTGGATTCCTCTCTAGGTAGTTTGGGAAGTTTGGCTGGACCATGAGCTCCTTTAGAACAAAGACTGGTCAACTTGTGATGCTAAATTTCACATAGTAGGGGCTCAAAAATATAAATTAAAATATTGAGTGGCCTATTAAAAGCTTTAGTCTCATTATTTCTCCAAATGAAAAAAATGAGTGGGAGTGGATGTTGAATATATATTTAAACTCTGTTTCCTTTAGAAGGAAAAAAAAATCAGACACCCAATGGTGATAAATTACTATTATAATTTTACTTTAATATGCATAAACATAAAACCAGGCATAGAAATTGGTATGCTTTTATAACTGTAAACCTAACAATTTGTAAATATATGCAAATACAACTATAAAACTATTAAAATTAAAATTAAGAAATTCCAGTTATGCATCAGATTATGCGTTTTGTCTTAAACACAGTCCCTTCTCACTGAGAACATACTAGTTGACGAGATGCAAGTTTCCTTTTGAGTGTGCCATGCCTGTGCCCTGATATCCATGAAACATCTCAGTTCTCTACCACCCTTCTTTACTGAAGACATGGCACACTTTAGCTCATATGATGATTCATAATGTACTTTTGCTTTCAGGTAGTGGAAGTCATCATTCAAATATTGTCTGTCCTTGTTCTTTTTTATTAGTTTGTGAATAGTAATTCTGATGCAGTTTGTTGATTTCATGAAATACCATTAAAAGTCTCAGGAACTTCAGTAACTGAAGAGGCTGTTCAAACTGGGAATTGAGGGGGAAGAGAACTACTGACAGAATTTTAAGGGATAACACTCTTCCCTTTGAGTTTCATTCTATTAAACTATTTTTCGCTTCCCAGTCATCACTTTAAAAGGAAATTTTAGTGTTTGCAGCTGGTAAAATGTGACTATAAGGGTGGACATGCGACAGTTGGCCTTTTTACACTAGAACATGCCAGCCTAGCAGCAGTCACACTCAGTGTGATTCAAAACACACATGCAGGCATGGACGGTGAGTTTGTGCTGCTGCGTTGAGCTATAGACAGATCAAGATAATTCTGAAAATGCTTCCAGTAATTTTCCATTTGGATGTAAACACAAGAACAGATCCATGGAATTCACAAATACAGGTAGAGAACACTGAGTTAGAATGGCATGGACACACCATATATCTAGTCAATAACTATTTAGGACCTAATCCAGCTTTGTGCTAAATGCTGAATGATTGCAACAGGCGTTGACTTTAATCTCATGGGCCCTAGAGTCTGTTTCAGTTCACTATGTTCACTGACAGAATATATATGTGATGAATATAAAATTAGATGCTAATGAGTTAATAATAGAATATGTATATATATTGAAATATTCATATATATTCAATAATATTTTGTTTGAAATCTTTACCACTATTGTCACAGATACAGAAATTGCTACAGACGTTCTCATACCTTTTCCTACATAGCAATTAGGTTTAGGGAAAATATTTTTGGTGGAATGGTGTTAGTCAACCTACAAATCCAGAATGTCTTGGTTGAAGGTGTAGATACTTTGTTTCACTAAAATCAAGTGTAAGTTTTTCCAAACAAGTTAGGAAAAAAATGCAAAATCCTTATAAAATGTTCCTTATGATTCCATACCTTACTATACTATTAACCCAATGTGTTAATAAGCTTATATTTAATGTAATCATTATTCTTCTTAATTTGACATGAGTAATGTGCTCTCTCACATTTTAATTTTCTAAACTTTTATACCATATTCTCAATGACTTATTTACTGATTTCCTTTTTTATAAAAATATGATAATGACCTCAACCAACCACTGTTAAACTCAGCAAAAAGCACAATTTCCAAATTAAATGTTTTGTAAAGTGTTTCCTGTGTATTATTCACATTTATTACTTTTCCTCTGAGCTTTTGATATTTCAGTACATACATCAAAAATAAATAATGTCCTTTTGACTTATTTTCTTGAAGTCTTTTGCCATTTTCCAAATATATCTGAATAGTTAAGGTCAGTTAAACCTATTCAGAGTTTCAAATTTCTAGGAAATATCTGATATTTAGTAACTTTCTGCCCAAATGATTTTAAATCTCATTTATTATAAAGTGAATTAAAAGATTGGCATATATTCTTTAAATAGAAAGATTATCAACCTGCTTTTGCTAATGTAGATGGTGCTCTTAAGTTCTGATTTCATACATGACAAACAACCCATGATTAAAGGCTCATTAATAATCTGCCAAATACTGTCAGCTGTATGACTCAGTTCTCCATTAGTAATGTAATCCCTTGATTTTCTTCTGCCAGAAAAGTGCTGATTCTTTGAAACCATTGGCAGTAATATGAATTTATACATTATATGTATATGTGTGTGTGTGTGTGTGTGTGTGTGTATATATCTCTTGGAAGAGAGACTGAACGCCAAGACAAAACCTCGCATTCCTTTACAGGACGTGCAATGCAGATGTGTTGTGGAGTAACTGCTGGATCTGGGAAGGAAGGTGAGGCCAAAGGCAGCCCATTAGAAAGGGAAGAGGCTGTTGGAACTGGGAATTGAGGGAAAGAGAACTACTGACAATTTTAAGGGATAACACTCTTGCCTTTGAGTGTCTGTGTGGTAGAGTCCGTGGCCTGGAGTAGAAGGGGAAAGCTGTACTAGAGCAGCTTCTGGTGGCAGGAATATTATTTTCTTATACATGCAGCTATTGAAACATTGCTTAACATTCCTCAGATCTTAACTGTCAAGGACAAAAAACAGCAATGATAACTGGAAATGTCAGTTCCACGTCCACAATAATCTATTTCCAATTGCTTCCCTATTTCACGAGTTCTCTATCAATTATCCATGCTTTTATTCCCCCCAAATCATCACTTTTTGCCTTAATCATGTGTATTCCTCAGTTATGCTGTAGAGAACAGCAATTTTCCCTATGTGGCCCTTCCCCCTTAATTCTTTTTTTTATTTTCCACATTAACAATCCCTAATTTTTAGAAAAAAGACAATAGCATATAAATGAATCAAGGTGCAGAATTCCTCAAATTATAAAAATCAATTCCTGGAGCGTTACTGATTGATAACTATATTGATCACATCAGTGTAAGTATTTTAATCAGTCTGTCTACAGAGATTGCAGCTACAAGATAAAAAAACATAATCAGTTTATTCAGTTGTTACAAATGTAGGAGGGGGAAATGGAAATAGGATTAACAAGATTTTATGCAGAACCAAGAGTCCACTTCCTTTTCTTTCCAGAGACACTGTTCTATAAACCATGGTATTGCTTCTCCTAGCCAGACTATTAGGCATGTTTGGTTAGATTACATGTTGAATTATACCAGTTCGTTGGAGTAAATGTCTCTATGGGACACTTGGGTTTATAAAGCTCTGTTTCATAGCTGGATGATGTAGAGCATCCCTCAGACTATCTTCTTGCAAAAGAACGCTGTTGGGTCAAATGAACAAGAGAAAACAGGTAATAATATAATATTAGAACTCTCTACAAAATAACATCTCAATTCACATTTTGTGATACGTTCAGTGACATCTTAGAAAGCCATGTTGTGTGTACGTATGTATGGAGTGCACACATTTGTACGTACATGTTGGGCTTTGATCACTAATGTTAATGTTCGCTAAAATTTGTACCTTAATGTGGATTGTAGTATGAATATATATGTAGTAAATTATTATAAAGAGATATGATTATTAATATAGAATAGTATTCTGTATTTTATAATTAGGGTTAGAGTGGTATAATTTAAAAATAATAATAATATTGAATATTTTTGCCTACCCTTCCAATATTGGACGTTAGTTAGGTAAAGTAGACATTAGTGGAAACATGCATCTTAGCTGATTGTGTATGTATATACTCTGTCAATTTTTAATTCTTTAAAAAATACAAATATTGTATTAGAAGCCATGGGGTATTAGAAGTCAGCGGTAGTGGAAAACTGAGGTTATTGATTATTTTGTGTTTTCATATCCACAATATGAAGTGATTTTGGAAGTGTTTTGCTAGCTACTAGAAAGTAAGCTAAGATTTATGCTAGCTCTTTGAAGGTATCTACCGAAGCACCATCACTAGGAAAGTGAGGTCACCCTTCTTTGATTAAATCATCAGACATAACATAGTACCATTTACATGTCCTCAAAGTTTTATTACAACACAATTAATAGCCAAGATTTTAGCTATTTACAAGGTCTTCTAACTATATACCAGATAATTTCATGTGTACATGGCATGAACTACCTTATAAAATAGAGCTGCCTCTTTTTATTTCCTAAATATTATAATCTATCTATATTAGTGAACTGGAGCTGTGGATCAGGTGATAAGATATGCATAACTGTGTGCACTGAGTGATAGGAATGCCACTTGTTATCTTTATTCTGGAAATGTCTATATAAGAAAATAAAAGGTACTTTCTAGAAATATGAAAAAAATAGCAGCCTGATACTGTTCATTCTTACCCTTTTTGGGAATTTGAATAAGTAACTTATTCTCCCTTAACCTCAAGTTCTCTATTTAAAAAAGTGACCTTGGACTAGATCCTGTTGCAGATACTGTGGTCAAATGATTTTATGCCCAGGGATTTCAGCCGTTGGCTGTGAATCAAAATCAGTTGAGGAAATTCTGATTCAGCAAGTTCGGGGTTGAACTCTGGCATATGTACAGTTGATGCTTGAACAACTTTGGGGTTAGGGGTGTGGACCCTCACACAGTCGAAAATTCAGGTATGACTTTATATAATCGGCCTTCCGTATCTATGGTTGCACATCTTCATATTCAGTCAACCCCAGATTGAGTAGTACTGTAGATTAAGTGAACCCACCCAGTTCAAGTCCGTGTTGTTCAAGGATCAACTGTACTTTTAAGAAGTGCCACAAGTGATTCTGATACTCAGCCAGGATATGGAATATTGATTCTATGCTATTTGGTGCGAAGAACAAAATGGGAATCTCTAATTCTATATATTGATTATAAGTTGTCTAAATTTCATACCTTACTAAGAAAAAATATCATTGGGTGTAGCAATGGTAAAATAGCTGCAGTGTATTTCATTGTAAGAGAAGATGGTTACAGTGTTACTGGTAGAAAAATGATCAGAATAGTGTATTAGTTAGGGTTCTCCAGAGAAACAGACCTAATAGGATATTTATATTATATTGGATTGGATTGGATATATAATAGGTTATTGTATTTTATATAATAGGGTAAAATATCCTATTGCGGTTGACCCTTGAACAATATGGGTTTGAACTGTGTGGGTCCACTTATACACGGATATTTTTCAGTAAATACTGCAGTGCTACACGATTCGTGGTTGGTTGAATCTGCGGATGCAGAACCGGATTATGCAGTTTTTAACTGCACCCTAACCCCCATGTTGTCCAAGGATCAAATGTTTATATGTGGGGAGGGGTGATTTCTTTTAAGGAATTGGCTATTGGCTTTGGTTTATGTGATTGTGGGGCTTGGCAAGTCAGAAATCTGCAGGGTAGGTCAGCAGGTTGGAAATTAAGGTAAACGTTCATGTTGCAGTCTTGAGTCCAAAAGCTAGAAACTCAGACAGAATTTCTATATTGCAGTCTGGAGGCATAGTTCTTTATTCATGGGAGGACTTCAGTCTTCATTCTTTTTTTTTTTTTTTTTTTTTTTTAATTAATTAATTAATTTATTTATTTATGGTTGTGTTGGGTCTTCGTTTCTGTGCGAGGGCTTTCTCTAGCGGCAAGTGGGGGCCACTCTTCATCGCGGTGCGCGGGCCTCTCACTATCGCGGCCTCTCTTGTTGCGGAGCACAGGCTCCAGACGCGCAGGCTCAGTAATTGTGGCTCACGGGCCTAGTCGCTCTGCGGCATGTGGGATCTTCCCAGACCAGGGCTCGAACCCGTGTGCCCTGCATTGGCAGGCAGATTCTCAACCACTGCGCCACCAGGGAAGCCCAGTCTTCATTCTTAAGGCCTTCAACTGATTGGATGATGTCCAGCACACTATGGAGGGATCATCTGCTTTTCTCAAAGTCTGCTGATTTACAAGTTAATCACATCTAAAATATACCTTCACAACAGCTTCTAGACCAAAAAACCAGGCACCATAGCCTAAGTTTTACAGGTAAAATTAACCATCATAAATGGTAAATATGACTGAGGGCTGGCTGAGGCAGGCAGAAGGATGCCGAAGTGGGTTCATTCAGAGGGAATGTGATTGGGTATCAGAGGAGGGCTGGCATATGCTGTGTGGGTGGAGGAGGCAGCAAGGTTGTGGACTACTTGAATCTGTTAGGGCTCAAAAATGGTGCCCTGAGCCAGCGTGAAGTCTACCACAGTAAATGTGGTAGGCAACTGAGGGTAGGCAGAGGCACATGGGATGTCATACTTGAGACCAATTAGGCTTCATTTAACCAGTGAGTTTCATCACGTTGATTTTCATAGTTTATTCTCATTCCCTTGTTCATCTGTTCGTTATATACTACTCCAGTCAGAGCCTTTCAACTTGCTTGAGCATTTGTTTATTAGCTTGGTGGTGTTGGTTTTGGTTGTCAGTACTGCACTATTCATTTTTGGAGTAGTATCACTTCATACTAAGGCAGTTGTTGCCTGTTGATTGAACAGGCCCGTTGTAATTTCTCTGCACTCCATGGCAATATCACTTTTCTTCAGCCCAGGAAGGGTTGTTTGAATAAGCAGGTTGCTTCCACTTTTAGTCTTTCAGCTGCCACTTGGATACTTACCAAACTTTGAATCCACTTGCCAAACTATCATGACCCTGTTATCCTGTGTGCCCACCAGTTATATACATATTATCTTTCCTTACCTATCTTGCATATGCTGAATTTTGACTTTCTTCAAATTTGGTTACCTTGGATAATACCATTACTACTTTGGTTTTTAAAGCCTTTAAAAGTCTTTTGCGACTATAAAAGGCGCAGGGCTCTAGAAATGGAATCCTCAGATTTTGGTGTGCATAAGATTCACCTATAGCTATATGAAATGCAGATTCTTGGCTCCATTTCTAGAAAATTCTGATACAATTTATATGGAGAGAGGGGGGTCTGCAAATCTGCATTTTACAGGAGCTACAGTTTCTACTATGCTTAATAGCTATTCTGTGTTGATTCATCATAATGCAATGCAATTATGCACTTAAAAAAAAACTAAACCTTTTTTTGAGAATATTAGATTTATCAAACAGTTGCAGAAATAGTACAGAGAGTTCTCATGTACTCTTCACCCATCTTACTCTAATGTTACTATTTTACATAGTACATATGTTAAAACTAAAAAGACAGCAGTGCATTAGTTTTAGCTAAACTCCAGACTTTATTCAGATTTATAGATTTTTTTTTTTTTTTTTTTTTACAATTCTGTCTTTTTTCTGTTCTAGGATCTAATCAAGTATATCACATTGAATTTAGTTATAATCTCTCTTCTATGGTCTCTGACAGGTTCCCAGCCTTTCCTTGTTTCCCATGGACCTTTATAGTTTTGAGAAGTACTGGCCAGGCTTTTGTAGAATGGCCCTGAATTTGGGTTTGTTTGGTGTTTTTCTCATGATTAGACAGACCAGGGTTTTTTGGGTTTTGGGGAAGATTACCACAGAGGTGAAATGTCTTTCTCATCACCTTGTGTCAGTAATGACTTTTACTGGTGATGTTAACCTTGATCACTTGGTTAAGGTGAGGTCTGCCAGATTTCTTCACTGTGAAGTTACTATTGTTCCCTTTCCATACTCTTATCTTTTGGAATCCAGCCAGTACTCCTAAGAGGGAGTTTAAGCCCCATCTCCTGGAGGGAAGAGTATTTACTTGTTATTTGAAATTCTTTGTAAGAAAGATTTGTACCTTCTTCCGCATTTACCTATGTATTCAGTTATTTATATCAGTATGGACTCACGAATATTTATTTTATATTTCTCTATAACTTTAAAGTTTAATTAATTTTATTACTCAAATTGTTTCAGCTTAGGCCATCAGGTGCTCCTTCAGTTGGGTTCTTGTGTCCCTTTGATCTGCCTCTATCCTTTTGATTTTTGAGTGCTGCCTTATTTCCTGGCACTACATAATGCTCCAGGCCCATCTTGTGTTTTCATTGCCCCAGGCCTAGAGTTAGTCATTTCTCCAAGGATGTCTGGTTTTTGTTATTTTGGAGAACCATGTTTAGAAACTAAGGCCTGGATGCTAGATGTGTTTGTTGCTACTTGGTGTCATTGTTTCTAGTCTCTCTGCAGAGTTATGAAATATCTGCATGTATATTAACCAATATGTACACACATATCTGTAATCATTTCTATAGGTGTCTGTCTCTATACCTATTAAACTAAACATGAGTTCATACTAATGTCTAAGACGCTAATCCAGTATCACATGGTTCATTCCAGCTTTTGCCCCTTGCTAATTTGTAACTTCTTTTACTGACAGTGAGAAACCTGACTCAAATTATTTACCATTTATTTACTTATTTGTTCTACACTAGTGTAAATGTTTTCAGATTTCTTAACTGTATTCCTGTGAGAAACAAACTTACCAACTAAAATTGTGTTTATGTACAGTTATTTTTGAGCCTAGTCTTATACTTACCAATCAAAACATCATTTTCCAAAGTCACTTATGTCAGTTCCTTTTTCTCCACCCCCTTCAGTGCCATTTTATCATATGTTGGGAATACAGTTGAATTCATTTGTCACAGTATGCATTACATCCAGGATACTCTGATTAAAAATTGCATACATTAAAGTTCACCCTGTGATGTACTATTCTATGTGTTTTGACAAATGCGTAGTCATGTATCTTATGCCTAGTACCATACAGTACAGTTTCATCAACCTAAAATATTCTCTGTGAGTGGCCTTTGTAGTCAATCACTCCCAACCTCTGACAAATGCTGATTTGTCTTCCATCCCTATAATTTGTCTTTTCCAGAATGTTGAATAAACAGCATCATACAATATGTAGACTTTTGAATTTGGCGTCTTTGACTTAGCAACATGCATTTAGGATTCATCCATGTTGTTGTGTGAATCTATAGTTTCTTCCCTTTTATCACCTGAAGTATCCATCATCTCGAATACCAAGTTTGTTTATCCATTCACCTGTTGAAGGATAATATGATATGATTATTTCTAGTTTGGGACAATTATAAAAAAAGCTGCTGTAAACATTTGGGTATAGGCCTTTGTGTGAACATAGGTTTTCAATTAACTGGGGAGTATGATTGCTGGATCCTATTGTAAAACTATGCTTAGCTCTGTAGGAAACTGTCAAACTGTCTTCCCAAATAACTGTATCATTTTATATTCTCACTAGCAATGAATGTATGTTCCTGTTGCACTTTGTCAGCATTTGGTATTGTCAGTTATCGGATTTTAGCTATTCTAATAGGTGTGTTGTGATATCTCATTGTGGTTTTATTTGTATATCCCTAATGACATATGATGTTGAGCATCTTTTCATATGCTTATTTGCCATCTGTATATCTTCTTTGGTAAAAATAGGTATATATGTATTTTTCTTTCTTTTGTTCTTATAGATTGTGTGTGTGTGTGTGTGTGTGTGTGTGTGTGTGTGTATGTGTGTATATACACACATATATAAAGTTAGGTTGCTTGTTTTCTCATTGTTGAGTTTTAAGAGTTCTTTATATATCCTAGATATGAGTCCTTTATACAATATATTCTTTTGGAAAGTAAAAAAAATGAAATGGATACAAGGTACAAATAAAAGTTTTAATCAACAGTCATATGAAAAATTTTGAAGCTGCCCAGTTGAACTTTAGGATATTCTAGATAAGTGAATACTCATTAGCTTGCTAGTTACAGTATTATTAAAGGGAATGGTTGAAACATTGGCTCTTATAAAAGTTCCTCAGAATTTTTCTAAATAAGGAAGCTAAAATTATACCCTTATGAAAATTCTCTTACTATATAAATAAACATCATGAAATCTACTAAATATCTTGAGACTTTAAAGCGTATTCCTATAAATAAATGAAAATATTTGTGAGATATAAGGAGATCTCTATGACTTTTGCTTCCCCTTTATGCATTGACTATAGCTTACTTCTGTTTTCTAATTATAATTATACTATATGAAATAGCAATATTATACTGGATGTTTATTCTGAGACAGATAACGTGCAAAACCATGTTAGATAAATTATATTGATTTACAAATAACCCATTTGTTTGATTTCATACGAAATTTAGAAAGAATATATATTGTGTCCAGTTTACAGAGGAAGAGCCAGAGGCAAAAGAGGCATTTATCATTCCTCATTCACAAGGAGGAGCTAAGGCATACTTGTTAGTAAGGGGAGAAAACATCATTCAGCTACATCTAACAAAGGAAATGATAAAGATTCTCTTGACAAGTTAATAAACATGTTTAGAACAATTAATTCTGTCATGAAAAATACTGTGATAAAAGAATAATCCAAGATGAATTTGTCTGTATTTCAAATCTTTATAAAACAGCTTTTTCACGGGCATTGTTGTAAGCACCACAAAAGAGATAAAAATCTAACTGTTATTATTCATGGAAAAATCAAGGATTGCAATTGGATCTGTAGAGTGACAAATATAAATCTGTGATATTAATCACCTACTGCTTAAGAGGTAAATGTCTCAGTTTTCAAAGTCTAATGTATTTATTTATTTATTAAATTTATTTATTTTTTAAAATTTATTTATTAATTTATTTTTGGCTGTGCTGGGTCTTCGTTGCTGCACGCAGGTTTTCTCTAGTTGCAGTGATAATGTATTTATTTTTATTTCTTTGGAGATTTATTTTCTTCTTACAGATCATATGGTATCACCACTGTTTAAAATTCTCATATTATTCTTTCATTTAAAAATTATTTTGGGGGCTTCCCTGGTGGCGCAGTAGTTGAGAATCTGCCTGCCAATGCAGGGGACACGGGTTCGAGCCCTGGTCTGGGAAGATCCCACATGCCGCGGAGCAGCTGGGCCCGTGAGCCACAGTTACTGCGCCTGCGCGTCTGGAGCCTGTGCTCCGCAACAAGAGAGGCCGCGATAATGAGAGGCCTGCGCACCGTGATGAAGAGTGGCCCCCACTTGCCGCAACTAGAGAAAGCCCTCGCACAGAAACGAAGACCCAACACAGCCATAAATAAATAAATAAATAAATAAATAATTAAAAAATTATTTTGTTAAAGTACTTAAAATTTTTATACAATTTTAAAGGTTACTTTCCATTTACGGTTATTACAAAATATTGGCTATATTCCCCATGTTGTACAATATATCCTTGAGCCTATCTTACACCCAAGAGTTTGTACCTCCCACTCCCCCACCCCTATATTCCCCTTTCTCCTCATGACTGGTAACCACTAGTTTGTTTTCTATATATGTGAGTCTGCTTCTTTTGTGTTATGTTAATTAGTTTGCTGTATTTTTAGATTATACATATAAGTGGTATCGTACAGTATTTATCTTTCTGTCTGATTTATTTCACTTAGCATAATGCCCTCCAAGTCCATCCGTGTTGCTGGAAATGGCAAAATGTCATTCTTTTTTATGGCTGAGTAGTATTCCATTATATATATATTTATATATATATATATCTCACATCTTCTTCATCCATTTATCTGTTGATGGACACTTGGGTTGCTTCCATACCTTGGCATTGTAAATAACACTGCTTTGAACATTGGGATGCATGTATCTTTTTGAATTAGTGTTTGTTTGTTTTGTTTTTTTTTGGTATATACCCAGGAGTGGAAATGCTGGGTCACATGGTAGCTCTGCCATTCATTTTTTGAGAAACCTCCACTGTGTTTTCCACAGTGGCTGCACCGATTTACTTTCTCAACAACAGTGTACAAGGGTTCTCTTTAGTCCACATCCTCACCAACATTTGTTATTTGTTGACTTTTTGATGATAGCCATTCTGACAGGTGTGAAGTGATATCTTACTGTGGTTTTTATTGGATGGGCCAAAAGTTTTGTTCAGTTTTTTCTGTAAGATGGCTCTAGCAGCACTTAGTTGTCTTTAACTTTATTTGAAACAATTTTGTTAGATTGTATGTGACAGCTGTCATATCAGCATGCATATAAAGAAAGACTTATCAAAATTGGTAAATTTTTGTGTAGCCATTTTAATATTGAAGATGGAAGAAAAAAGCAACATTTTTGGCATATTATGCTTTATTATTTCAAGAAAGGTAAAAACGCAACTGAAATGCAGAAAAAGATTTGTGCAGTGTTTGGAGAAGGTGCAGTGACTGATTGAACATGTCAGAAGTGGTTTGCGAAGTTTCGTGCTGGAGATTTCTCGCTGGACGATGCTCCATGGTCAGGTAGACCAGTTGAAGTTGATAGCGATCAAATCGAAACAGTAGTTGAGAACAATCAACATTATACCACGTGGGAGATAGCCAGCATACTCAAAATATCCAGATCAAGCAATGAAAATCATTTGCACCAGCTTGGTTATGTGACTCGCTTTGATGTTTGGGTTCCATATAAGTTAAGTGCAAAAAATCTTGACCATATTTCCACCTGTGATTCTCTACTGAAACGTAATGAAAACGTTGCATTTTTAAAACAAATTGTGATGGGTGATGAAAAGTGGATACTGTACAACAATGTGGAATGGAAGAGATCGTGGGACAAGCGAAATGAACCACCACCAGCCACACCAAAGGCTGGCTTCATCCAAAGAAGGTGATGTTGTGTATATGGTGGGATTGGAAGGGAGTCCTCTATTATGAGCTCCTTCCAGAAAACCAAAGAATTAATTCCAACAAGTAGTGCTCCCAATTAGACCAACTGAAAGTGGCACTCAACAAAAGCATCCAGAATTAGTCAACAGAAAATGCATTAATCTTCCATCAGGATAACACAAGACCACATGTTTCTTTGATGACCAGGCAAAAACTGTTACAGCTTGGCCGGGAAGTTCTGATTCATCTGCCATACTCACCAGACATTGCACCTTTGGATTTCCGTTTATTTTGGTCTTTACAAAATTCTCTTAAAGGAAAAAATTTCAATTCCCCGGAAGACTGTAAAAGGCTCCTGGAACAGTTCTTTGCTCAAAAAGGTAAAATGTTATGGGAAGATGGAATCATGAATTTGCCTGAAAAATGGCAGAAGGTAGTGGAACAAATGGGTGAATATGTTGTTCAATAAAGTTCTTGGTGAAAATGAAAGATGTGTCTTTTATTTTTACTTAAAAACTGAAGGCACTTTTTGGCCCACCCAATATTTGCATTTCCCTGATGATTACTGATGTTAGGCATCTTTTCATATGCCTATTGGCTATCTGCATTTCTTCTTTGGAAAAATGTCTATTCAGTTCTGCCCATTTTGTAATTGGGTTCCTTGTTTTTGATGTTGAGTTTTATGAGCTGTTTATATATGTTGGATACGAATCCTATATTGGTCATATCATTTGCAAATATTTTCTCCCATTCAGTAGGTTGTCTTTTCATTTTGTTGATGGTTTCCTCTGCTGTGCAAAAGCTTTTAAGTTTAATTAGGTCCCATTTGTTTATTTTTGCTTATATTTTCTTTACTTTAGGAGAGGAATCCAAAAAATAGAGCAGAAATAAATGAAATAGAGTCAAAAAAAATCAATGAAACTAAAAGCTGGATCTTTGAAAAGATAAACAAAATTGATAAATCTTTAACCAGACTGATCAAGAAAAAAAGGGAGAGGGCCCAAATCAATAAAATCAGAAATGAAAAAGAACTTACAACTGACACCACAGAAATACAAAGGATCATAAGAGACTACTGTGAGCAACTATAAGCCAATAAAATGGACAACCTAGAAAAAAATGTACAAATTCTTAGAAAGGTACAATCTCTGAAGACTGAACCTGGAAGAAATAGAAAATATGAACAGACTGATTACCAGTACTGAAATTGAATCAGTTATTTAAAAACTTCCAACAAACAGAAGTCTAGGACCAGATGGCTTCACAGGTGAATTCTACCAAACATTTAGAGAAGAGTTAACACTGATCCTTCTGAAACTTATCCAAAAAATTGCAGAGGAAGTACCACTTCCGAACTCATTCTTTGAGGCCACCATCACCCTGATACCAAAACCAGACAAAGATACTACAAAAAATGAAAATTACAAGCCAATATCACTGATGAACATAGATGCAAAAAGTCTCAACAAAACACTAGCAAACTGAATCCAACAATACATTAAAAGGATGATACACCATGATCAAGTGGGATTTATCTCAGGGATGCAAGGATTTTTCAGTATCCCAAATCAATCTGACACACCACATTAACAAATTGAAAAATAAAAGCCATATGATCACCTCAGTAGATGCAGAAAAAGCTTTTGATAAAATTCAACATCATTTATGATAAAAACTCTCCAGAAAGTGGGTATAGAGGGAATCTACCTCAACATAATAAGGGCCATATATGATAAGCCCACAGATAACATCATACTCAACAGTGAAAAGCTGAAAGCATTCCCTCTAAGATCAGGAGCAAGACAAGGATGCCCATGCTTGCCACTTTCATTCAACATAGTTTTGGAAGTCCTAGCCATGGCAATCAGAAAAGAAAAAAAGATAAAAGGAATCCAAATTGGAAAGGAAAAAGTAAAAACTGTCACTGTTTGCAGACGACATGACACTATACAAAGGAAATCCTAAAGGCGTCACCAGAAAACCACTAGAGCTCATCAGTGAACTTGGTAAAGTTGCAGGGTACAAAATTAATATACAGAAATCTGTTGCATTTCTATATGCTAACAACGAAATATCAGAAAGAGAAATTACGGAAACAATCCCATTTACCATTGCATCAAGAAGAATAAAATACCTAGGAATAAACCTACCTAAAGAGGCAAAGACCTGTACTCCAAAAACTATAAGACATTGATGAAAGAAATTGAAGACGACAGAAGCAGATGGAAAGATATATCGTGTTCTTGGACTGGAAGAATCAATATTGTTAAAATGACCATACTACCCAAGGCAATCTGCAGATTCAGTGCAATCCCTATCAAATTACCAATGGCATTTTTCACAGAACTAGAACAAATAATTTTAAAATTTGTATGGAAACACAAAAGATCCTGAATAGCCAGAACAGTTTTGAGAAAGAACAGAGCTGGAGGAATCATGCTCCCTGTCTTCAGACTATACTACAAAGCTACAGTAATCAAAACAGTATGGTACTGGCACAGAAACAGACACATAGATCAATGGAACAGGATAGAGAACCCAGAAATAAACCCACATACTCATGGTCAATTAATCTATGACAAAGGAGGCAAGAATATATAGTGGAGAAAAGACAGTCTCTTCAATAAGAGGCGCTGGAAATCTGGATAGCTACATGTACAAGAATGAAATTAGAACATTCTCTAACACCATGTACAAAAATAAGCTCAAAATGGATTAAAGACCTTAGTGTAAGAGTGGACACTATAAAGCTTCCTAGAGGAAAACACAGGCAGAACACTCTTTGACATAAATTGAAGCAATAGTTTTTTGTAAAAATACTTTTAATAGAATTTTTAAAATATGAACATGTGGGAAAATTTTCTTCGCATTTGAGTATTTTTCTTCTTTCACAGAATTGGTCATCTGACTGGGTATAAAATATTGGTATAAAATAGTTTTTATCAGGCATTATTCCGTTGACATTAGATTCTGTTGGGTTAGATGTACATCTGATTCCTTAGTAGGTCCCTTGTTTTTCTGCTCTGACATCTTTTTAGAAAGCCTTATACTTGAGATTCTGAAATTTCATCAGCGTATGTTTCGGTATGGATCTTTTTTTAATACTTTGAACTCTGTACTTTACTCTGTGGACTTATTTCAATCGAAAACTCAGATATTTGTTCAGCTAAGGGATATTATTTTATTAATGTCTCTTTGATGATTTCTTCTCTATTTCTTATGTTAACTGATTTTAGAACTTCTGCTAGTTTTGTGTTGGACTTAATCACCACATTTCTTAATTATCCCTCATATATTTAATCACTGTACCTTTTATTCAACATTCTATAGTATTTCCTCGCTTTTATTTCCCTTTTGCCTGATTCATTGCATTATTCAGTTCATATACTGAAGATTTAAATTCCAGAAATAGTATTTTAATTATTTATTTATAATATATAAATGTAATATTGTGTTAATGTCAAAATATTAATCTTTATAACTTGCTTAAACTGAATTGTAAATACGGATAATATTCTCTTATCTGATGTTTTTCCAAAGGATGTTCCACTTGATATATGAGAGTTTAATAGGTATTACTTGAAAAAAAAATCTTTTCTGACGTCAAATGAGTTTAGGAAACACTGCGGTTAACAAATATTAAATTTATTTCTTGAATCTGTTATTGTAAATAGCATTTAGTGAACTCATGGGCATTGGGAAACTCTAAGAAGCTATTTTATAGGGCGAATTTTTCAGATTTATTTTACTAAAATATTTATAAATTAAAGAACATATTAAGGCACAGGGCAGTTTAAGAAATGGAACAATGTCACTTTAGAATATACAGCATTGGAAATACATTTTTTACAGTCAAATTTTGTTAAATTTAACATGGTGTATTATTAGAAATTTCTAATATCTTTGTATTAAATAAATAAATTAAGAAGTACTTTATGAAAATAGGAGCAAGGGAATATCATTTATTCCTCCATGCCCCATTTCATTTCCTCCTCCAGGATTTCAAAACTAACTTTTCACATCTTTATTTTGGTGACAGGTTAAAGTTTGGTTGTCTTTTTTCTAGATGATTATAATTATATAAAATGAAGGGAATTAAAGTACTATGGAAAGGCTTGACTAAGTTTATTTTAGCTTTCCTCCTTATCACTATTAGGAAAACAGTATTCAATCAAGATCTGTCTGTATGGAGACTAACTGTTGACAGGGTCTAAAAACACACTGTGTTAAGATTATTTCTGGTATAAAATTTATTATAATCAGATCAACAGTGGGCCACAGAAATAGCTTTTTAAAAGTAAAACCAATCAGTCAACATACGTATTGACTGCCTATATATTTGTAATAGGAAGAGCTGTATTGTATATTAACTGTTTTGTTGCCAAATTACAGGAAAAACCACAGTTGTTTACAGCAGTGACTTTTTTACCCAGCAGGATGGACAAAACATTCTCAGAAATGTTATAAATATTTTCAATGTAATCAATTTTGTGGTTGCAACTGTATTTATTTTGATTGATTTAACTCATGGTTAAGTGTTTGCAAAGCCCTTTGTATGTAAATCTGTGGTGCATTATTGTGCATTATTGAACTAGAGTTCATTAGGTAATGGAGTTTTATGAACTTTATTAGCTTTTTTATTTTCTTACCCAGGAGTAAATAAATAAGGTTCTTGCTCTAAATAATAAATTTCGTAAACTATTGGTAAGATGGCTTTACTTTTAAAAAGGCTAGCAAAAATAAATAAATGAAAAGCTTGTTGCTATCTCCTGCCATCATCATCTTGCAGAACACAAATTTCATATTCACATTAAAAAGACATATTGCTCATGTTGATTATTAACTAGGAAAATGAGCCATAGGGGATACATTATGCTAAAGAACAGTTAAGTGAGAAAAATTCCCAAGACATTTCCCTCTTGAAAACAGCCTATAAGTAAAATCTTTTAAGCACCATGCTGTCATTTGATAAACTGTTTTACTGAAAAGGTAAAAGTCAATACCCAAATTTGAGATGTCACCACACACATATCACAAGTGTGACTTCACTTGTCTGTAAATTGAAGTCCTCTTTTTACAGTAATTTTAGTTATAATAGTGAATATTCTGGTAGTTAGCAGAAAGTTAACAATAATAACTTAATGATATAATAGCAGCCTTGGGAATTGAGATAATTCATGATCTATATATATTCTCAGTGTACTGCTACTTCATTTAAGATATATAGGTACAAAATGAATGCAATAAGCATTCTTTATTTCTTTCGCAGGTACGAAAGACTTGGGCTTCTGTGTCAAAAAGTCCTCAGTTGAAAGCTTGTTCCAAGCTATGTGAACTTGCATATAGTGATTTACTCATCAGAAGAATGGGACTAATAATACCATATATTATAAGTATTAACTTAGGTGATTCATTTAAAATGATGCTAATATTACACTTAGCTCATTGGCTTCAATTAATATGTGGTAGCAATTATTTTTAAAAGACTGACCTTGATAAAGTAGTCTATTCATTATGTAAAAACTCAAGTTCATTTTTAAACTTTAGGTTCTTCTGTTATAAGTTTGGAAGGCTAACATAATACCTTTCCCCCCTTTTTTCTTTTTTTTTTGTTTTCCAGCTAGTCACTGAAATCTCATTTATATTTTTTCTTGTAGAAGTGTTAGTAGGTAGTACATTTCCAGCATATGAATAGCTTTTGGAGTCAATAAATCCTGAAGATTAGTTTGAGACAGAGGAACTAAACTTCCAAAAGTAGCTTATCAAGGGCTACATTTATATGGCCTTTAGATATTTCATATATTATTGTTCTGAATTTATATTTAATTTCAAGAGTAACTGTCCTGTCTCTCTAACAACAACAGAAAAGGAACTTTAGATTTTGTCTGTGTTTCCATTACAGATTTTTCTCTCCCAGAGGCTCAATAATAATGGTGTAATAAGTAGTACATCTTACGGAGTTTTTTAGTCCACTGAATACAGATCCACTAAATATTGGTTCTGATACACTGTACTGTATTGTGAAAATTTTGATAGTTCATCATGCTGAATTTGCTTTTTAAAAAAATTAGAGGAAAGATTGCAAATATGCAATATATAGTAGATTTCAGTGATTTTAATTTTTTTATTTATTTTTTAAAATAAATTTATTTATTTATTTTATTTTTGGCCACATTGGGTCTTCGTTGCTGCGCATGGGCTTTCTCTAGTTGTGGCGAGCAGGGGCTACTCTTCGTTGTGTTGTGCGGGCTTCTTCTTGCGGTGGTTTCTCTTGTTGCAGAGCATGGACTCTAGGCACACAGGCTTCAGTAGTTGTGGTGCGTGGGCTCAGTAGTTGTGGCTCACGGGCTCTAGAGCACAGGCTCAGTAGTTGTGGTAAACGGGCTTAGTTGCTCCGCAGTATGTGAGATTATCCTGGTCCAGGGCTCGGAACTGTGTCCCCTGTATTGGCAGGCAGATTCTTTTTTTTTTTTTTTTAATTTTTGAATTTTATTTTATTTTTTTATACAGCAGGATCTTATTAGTCATCAATTTTATACACATCAGTGTATACATGTCAATCCCAATCGCCCAATTCATCACACCCCCACCCCCACCCCCCCACAGCTTTCCCCCCTTGGTGTCCATACGTTTGTTCTCTACATCTGTGTCTCAACTTCTGCCCTGCAAACCGGTTCATCTGTACCATTTTTCTAGGTTCCCCATACACGTGTTAATATATGATATTTGTTTTTCTCTTTCTGACTTACTTCACTCTGTATGACAGTCTCTGGATCCATCCACGTCTCAACAAATGACCCAATTTCGTTCCTTTTTATGGCTGAGTAATATTCCATTGTATATATATACCATGTCTTCTTTATCCATTCGTCTGTCGATGGGCATTTAGGTTGCTTCCATGACCTGGCTATTGTAAATAGTGCTGCAGTGAACATTGGAGTGCATGTGTCTTTTTGAATTACAGTTTCCTCAGGGTATATGCCCAGTAGTGGGATTGCTGGATCATATGGTAATTATATTTTTAGTTTTTTAAGGAACCTGCATACTGTTCTCCATAGTGGCTGTATCCATTTACATTCCCACCAACAGTGCAAGAGGATTTCTTTTTCTCCACACCCTCTCCAGCATTTGTTGTTTGTAGATTTTCTGATGATGCCCATTCTAACTGGTGTGAGGTGATACCTCATTGTAGTTTTGATTTGCATTTCTCTAATAATTAGTGATGCTGGGCAGCTTTTCATATGCTTCTTGGCCATCTGTATGTCTTCTTTGGAGAAATGTCTATTTAGGTCTTCTGCCCATTTTTGGATTGGGTTGTTTGTTTTTTTAGTATTGAGCTGCATGAGCTGTTTATATATTTTGGAGATTAATCCTTTGTCCATTGATTCGTTTGCAAATATTTTCTCCCATTCTGAAGGTTGTCTTTTCGTCTTGTTTGTGGTGTCTTTTGCTGTGCAAAAGCTTTGAAGTTTCATTAGGTCCCATTTGTTTATTTTTGTTTTTATTTCCATTACTCTAGGAGGTGGATCAAAAAAGATCTTGCTGTGATTTATGTCAAAGAGTGTTCTTCCTAGGTTTTCCTCTAAGAGTTTTATAGTGTCCAGTCTTACATTTAGGTCTCTAATCCACTTTGAGTTTATTTTTGTGTATGGTGTTAGGGAGTGTTCTAATTTCATTCTTTTACATGTAGCTGTCCACTTTTCCCAGCACCACTTATTGTAGAGCCTGTCTTTTCTCCATTGTATATCTTTGCCTCCTTTGTCATAGATTAGTTGACCATAGGTGCGTGGGTTTATCTCTGGGCTTTCTATCTTGTTCCATTGATCTATGTTTCTGTTTTTGTGCCAGTACCATATTGTCTTGATTACTGTAGCTTTGTAGTATAGTCTGAAGTCAGGGAGTCTGATTCCTCCAGCTCCGTTTTTTTCCCTCAAGACTGCTTTGGCTATTCGGGGTCTTTTGTGTCTCCATACAAATATTAAGATATTTTATTCTAGTTCCATAAAAAAATGCCATTGGTAATTTGATAGGGATTGCATTGAATCTGTAGATTGCTTTGTGTAGTATAGTCATTTTCACAATATTGATTCTTCCAATCCAAGAACATGGTGTATCTCTCCATCTGTTGGTATCATCTTTAATTTCTTTCATTAGTGTCTTATAGTTTTCTGCATACAGGTTTTTTGTCTCCCTAGGTAGGTTTATTCCTAGGTATTTTATTTTTTTTCTTTTTGTAGCAGTGGTGAATGGGATTGTTTCCTTCATTTCTCTTTCTGAACTTTCATTGTTAGTGTATAGAAATGCTAGAGATTTCTATGCATTAATTTTGTGTCCTGCAACTTTACCAAATTCATTGATTGGCTCTAGTAGTTTTTTGGTGGCATCTTTAGGATTCTCTATGTATAGTATCATGTCATCTGCAAACAGTGACAGTTTTACTTCTTCTTTTCTAATTTGTATTTCTTTTATTTCTTTTTCTTCTCTGATTGCCCTGGCTAGGACTTCCAAAACTATGTTGAATAATAGTGGTGAGAGTGGACATCCTTCTCTTGTTCCTGATCTTAGAGGAAATGGTTTCAGTTTTTCACCATTGAGAATGATGTTTGCTATGGGTTTGTCATATATGGCCTTTATTATGTTGAGGTAGGTTCCCTCTATACCCACTTTCTGGAGAGTTTTTATCATAAATGGGTGTTGAATTTTGTCAAAAGCTTTTTCTGCCTCTATTGAGGTGATCATACGGTTTTTCTTCTTCAATTTGTTAATATGGTGTATCACATTGATTGATTTGCATATACTGAAGATTCCTTGCATCCCTGGGATAAATCCCACTTGATCATGGTGTATGATCCTTTTAATGTGTTGGATTCTGTTTGCTAGTATTTTGTTGAGGATTTTTGCATCTATATTCATCAGTGATATGGTCTGTAATTTTCTTTTTCTGTAGTATCTTTGTCTGGTTTTGGTATCAGGGTGATGGTGGCCTCATAGAATGAGTTTGGGAGTGTTCCTTCCTCCGCAATTTTTTGGAAGAGTTTGAGAAGGATGGGTGTTAGCTCTTCTCTAAATGTCTGATAGAATTCACCTGTGAAGCCATCTGGTCCTGGACTTTTGTTTGTTGGAAGATTTTTAATCACAGTTTCAATTTCATTACTTGTGATTGGTCTGTTCATATTTTCTATTTCTTCCTGGTTCAGTCTTGGAAGGTTATACCTTTCTAAGAATTTGTCCATTTCTTCCAGGTTGTCCATTTTATTGGCCTTGAGTTGCTTATAGTAGTCTCCTAGGATGCTTTGTATTTCTGTGGTGTCTGTTGTAACTTCTCCTTTTTCATTTCTAATTTGATTGATTTGAGTCCTCTCGCTCTTTTTCTTGATGAGTCGTCTGGCTAATGGTTTATCAATTTTGTTTATCTTCTCAAAGAACCAGCTTTTAGTTTTATTGATCTTTGCTATTGTTTTCTTTGTTTCTATTTCATTTATTTCTGCTCTGATCTTTATGATTTCTTTCCTTCTGCTAACTTTGGGTTTTGTTTGTTCTTCTTTCTCTAGTTCCTTTAGGTGTAAGGTTAGATTGTTTATTTGAGATTTTTCTTGTTTCTTGAGGTAGGCTTGTATAGCTATAAACTTCCCTCTTAGAACTGCTTGTGCTGCATCCCACAGGTTTTGGGTTGTCGTGTTTTCATTGTCATTTGTCTCTAGGTATTTTTTGATTTCCTCTTTGATTTCTTCAGTGATCTCTTGGTTATTTAGTAACGTATTGTTTAGCCTCCATGTGTTTATGTTTTTTACGTTTTTTCCCCTGTAATTCATTTCTAATCTCATAGCGTTGTGGTCAGAAAAGACGCTTGATATGATTTCAATTTTCTTAAATTTACTGAGGCTTGATTTGTGACCCAAGATGTGATCTATCTTGGAGAGTGTTCCGTGTGCACTTGAGAAGAAAGTGTAATCTGCTGTTTTTGGATGGAATGTCCTATAAATATCAATTAAATCTCTCTGGTCTATTGTGTCATTTAAAGCTTCTGTTTCCTTATTTATTTTCATTTTGGATGATCTGTCCATTGGTGTAAATGAGGTGTTAAAGTCCCCCACTATGATTGTGTTACTGTCGATATCCTCTTTTAGAGCTGTTAGCAGTTGCCTTATGTATTGAGGTGCTCTTATGTTGGGTGCATATACATTTATAATCGTTATATCTTCTTCTTGGATTGATCCCTTGATCATTATGTAGTGTCCTTCCTTGTCTCTTGTAACATTCTTTATTTTAAAGTCTATTTTATCTGTTATGAGTATTGCTACTCCAGCTTTCTTTTGATTTCCATTTGCATGGAGTGTCTGTTTCCATCCCCTCACTTTCAGTCTATATGTGTCCCTATGCCTGAAGTGAGTCTCTTGTAGACAGCATATATATGGGTCTTGTTTTTGTATCCATTCAGCAAGCCTGTGTCTTTTGGTTGGAGCATTTAATCCATTCACGTTTAAGGTAATTATCGATATGTATGTTCCTATGACCATTATCTTAATTGTTTTGGGTTTGTTTTTGTAGGTCCTTTTCTTCTCTTGTGTTTCCCACTTAGAGAAGTTCCTTTAGCATTTGTTGTAGAGCTGGTTTGGTGGTGCTGAATTCTCTTAGCTTTTGCTTGTCTGTAAAGCTTTTGATTTCTCCATCGAATCTGAATGAGATCCTTGCCGGGTAGAGTAATCTAGGCTGTAGGTTCTTCCCTTTCATCACTTTAAGTGTATCATGCCACTCCCTTCTGGCTTGTAGAGTTTCTGCTGAGAAATCAGCTGTTAACCTTATGGGAGTTCCCTTGTATGTTATTTGTCTTTTTTCCCTTTCTGCTTTCAGTAATTTTTCTTTGTCTTTAATTTTTGCCAATTTGATTACTATGTGTCTTGGCGTGTTTCTCCTTGGGTTTATCCTGCATGGGACTCACTGTGCTTCGTGGACTTGGGTGGCTATTTCCTTTCCCATGTTAGGGAAGTTTTTGACTATAATCTCTTCAAATATTTTCTCGGGTCCTTTCTCTCTCTCTTCTCCTTCTGGGACCCCTATAATGCGAGTGTTGTTGCGTTTAATTTTGTCCCAGAGGTCTCTTAGGCTGTCTTCATTTCTTTTCATTCTTTTTTCTTTCTTCTGTTCTGCAGCAGTGAATTCCACCATTCTGTCTTTCAGGTCACTTATCCGTTCTTCTGCCTCAGTTATTCTGCTATTGATTCCTTCTAGTGTAGTTTTCATTTCAGTTATTGTATTGGTCATCTGTGTTTGTTCTTTAATTCTTCTAGGACTTTGTTAAACAGTTCTTGCATCTTCTCAGTCTTTGCCTCCATTCTTTTTCTGAGGTCCTGCATCATCATTTTCACTATCATTATTCTGAATTCTTTTTCTGGAAGGTTGCCTATCTCCACTTCATTTAGTTGTTTTTCTGGGGTTTTCTCTTGTTCCTTCATCTGGTACATAGCCCTCTGCCTTTTCATCTTGTCTGTCTTTCTATGAATGTGGTTTTTGTTCCACAGGCTGCAGGATTTTAGTTCTTCTTGCTTCTGCTGTCTGCCCTCTGGTGGATGAGGCTATCTAAGAGGCTTGTGCAAGTTTGACATGCAGATTCTTAACCACTGTGCCACCAGGGAAGCCCAATTTTTATTTTTTTAATTAAAAATTTTTTCCAACTTTATTGAGATATAATTGAGAAATAACATTATATAAGTTTCAGGTATATAATGGGATGATTTGATACATGTATGTATTTTGAAATGATTACTACAATAAGTTTAGTTTATCCATTACCTCACATAATTAAATTTTTGTGTGTATGTGGTGAGAACATTTAAGATCTATCTTAGCTACTTTCAAGTATATAATATGGCACTGTTAACCATAGTCACCATGTTCTACATTAGGTCCCCAGAACTTACTCACCTTATAACTGGAAGTTTGTACGCTTTGACCAACATCTACCCATTTCCCTCACCCTCCAGTACCTAACAACCACCATTCTGCTGTTTCTGTGAGTTTTTTGTTTTAGATTCAACATATAAGTGAGATCATAGAGTGTTTGTCTTTCTCTGTCTGACGTATTTCACTTGGCATAATGTCCTCAAGGTCCAGCCCTGTCACAGATGGTAGGAGATCCTTCTTTTTTATGGTTGAATAATATTCTTTTATATTTAGGTATATATGTATGTGTATATATATATATATGTATGTATATATGTATGTATATGAGATAACATATTCTGCAAAGCAACTTGCCTAAAGCCACAGGATGACAACATGGCAGTGCTGGACTATGAACTCATTTCTGCCTGGCTCAAAAGGCTGGGCTTTTAATGCTCTTTCATGCAGACTGTCAGAAATGAAAAACAATTTCCTTTTTCTTTATTAAACTACATATTCCTAGAACGAAATTCTCCAAAGGTTTTGTTACCCCTTATGTGACACTGTAATACAATTGATTATTATAATATTTGTATAATATACCATCAACTTTAGGCGCATGGCTGGCTTAAAGTGGAGGCTAACATGGACATACATATCACCAAAGGAAATTTTAACAGAGAGGAAGTTTGCTACAGTCTACTGTAACCTATTTTCCTAACCTAAGCAAATCTTTACTTTAAACAATTTTAATATGAGCATAATTAACCTGGTTAGCAATGTTTAATAATTACACAGTGTTTGTTTTCACTAGGGTTGTAGCAAATAGAAAATATATGTTTCAAAAAATAGGATGAGGTATAATATTTTCCCTTTTTTAGTAGGATACAATCTGATGTAAAAAGTTAAGTGCTGTGCACTTGGGCAAAAAAGAAGCAGTGAAAGGGCGATAATTAAGAAATCACAGGTTTCGGGCTTCCCTGGTGGTGCAGTGGTTGAGAATCTACCTGCCAATGCAGGGGACACGGGTTCGAGCCCTGGTCTGGGAAGATCCCACATGCCGCGGGGCAGCTGGGCCCGTGAGCCACGACTACTGAGCCTGCGCGTCTGGAGCCTGTGCTTCGCAACAAGAGAGGCAATGACAGTGAAAGGCCCGCGCACCGCCATGAAGAGTGGCCCCCGCTCGCCGCAACTAGAGAAAGCCCTCGCATAGAAACGAAGACCCAACACAGCCAAAAATAAATAAATTAATTAATAAAAAAAAAAAAAGAAATCACAGGTTTCCATTTTGTAAGATATTAAATAACAGGAGTGGCTGTTCATTACCTTTCAATTCTTCCATGTACTATCAGTTTCTTCCTCATGATGCAAATATCTGTTGAATAAATTATGCCATAAATATTTGCTTACTTAAAGGCATTGTCTTTATTATGCACAATAAAAGTTCCTTATTTACTCTAATGATAGATTGAAAAGAGAACAATATCCTTAAGTTTTTTTTAAATGGTGAAAGATCAGGAGAGCATGATACGAGTATCAGTGGCCATGCAGTCCACTTCCACCTTGTCTGTGGCTTTTACATCCAGAAAGGAATTTATCCCCCCTCCTGCCACATAACTGACCAACAACAGGCAAGATGGAAAAGCAGGGTACAACTCATTCCAGAAAATGAAAGTATATCTTTATGTTTTCTTTATTAGAGGCTCCGGTACATATGTTGTTATTGCCCTAGTTTCAATAGTTGGGGTCCAAGGTTTCAAGATGTATATTTCATTTTTCATAATATCGCTGAATGTCAGTGTGGAAATAATGCACACAATTAGAAGACACTCAGATCTCACACTTTAGGTAACTCAAGTTATCTGGAGTTTTCTCAGTTATTAAAATGAAGACAATAATACTTTTGGGTTTCTCTATATCATTAACCTCAAAAACACCAAAGATTGTGAATGGGCTTTGAAAACTTTAGGAGGCTACACTAACACAGATATATAAGGCTCTCCTGATTTGTCTCTCCTAAAAACTACAGATTTGAGGGCAGGTTATTTCTTAAAGTCTCATTGATGCTAAAAAAAAAAAAATCCAAATAGATCGAACATTGCTCCTGTTTATTTCTATATGACAACTAATACCAATACAGGTAATTACAGCAATGGAAAAAACCCACATAATTTCTCCAAGGAAAGTTTATTTCACTGGAAGTAGCCATCACCAATAAGCAATAAGAAGCTTTTCTAGTGACTCTCATTTTGCAAATACATTTTTTTTTCATCTTAATAGATAAGATTGAGCTTTAATCGAAGGCTATCACACAAGATAAACACCATTAAAGCTTTTTTTTCTTGGGTTCTTTGTACCTTTTTGGAACTCTCCTTCCTTCCTCTCTCCCTCCTACTCTTCTACAAATATTTGCTGAGTATCATTGTGTGATGCTTGTAATATTAGGGACTTATGTAAAGTGATCATTTAATTCTCACCAAAATTTGAGTTTGTTGATATGGTTTCCACTTTATAGTTGAGGAAACGTGTTCTGTGAAATGCAAGCTCACGTAAACAAAATGTGGAAAAGCAGATTTTATGGGATGGAATAGTGTAAGGGTGAAAGGTGCTGCACAAAGTCAAAGGCTTGAATGGAGAGCCACAGAAACCAGATAATGCTGAGCCAGAGAGCATAATATTGGCCTCTTTGATGTGTGAATAAATAAGTTTGGCAATTTCCTAGATTTTGAAGGCATTAGTTCCTCATTTGTCTGGAGTATTAGAGTGAATTCTTTAGTAGAAGGCAACTGGCAAATGAGGGTCCTTGTCTAAAAACATAAGATCTTAATAAAACCAATCATAAAATTGGCCTTGAAGGAGAGAGCATTGAAAGAAGATCACAGTGGTCTGAGTGAAGTCCTAACAATAGGGAAGATCATGTACAAAGACATAGAGGTATGAAAAGGACATATTGACTGGAATCTAGAATGTAAGAGTGTGTTTGTGTGGCTGTGTGTGTGTGAGAGAGATGTGTTTATGCGTATAGGTAAGTTTAGATGAGCCTGGAGAATTAACAAGCATGTGAATTTGACCAGATTTGCATTTTATAAAAATATACTTAAGAAGAGAGACTAATTTGGAAATCATTGCGTAAATAAGATACAGCAGTGATACGGACTTAAGGTTGTGGTGAGAAATTTTAGATTAGAGAGCAATTCTAGGCTTTGGCTTACGAAACTACATAGAAAAGACCTGGTTCTTCAGGCACACGATGCTCACAGGCAAACTTCATTTGAAGTAGAATATTTGCACATAAACAGATATCCTCTCCTATAAGGATGAAATATATAGATATACTTCCATTTATAGATGAATTCCTTCATTAATGGAAGCAGAAGTACACTCTAGGTCTGCACTATGAATTTTTCTAGCTACAAATTTTCCTGTCCCAGACAGTTTTAGCTGTTATTTTGGAAATGTAAAGGAGTTGCTTGATTTCTTAAATTAATGAGTGAATTTTAAATTGCTATTCATGAAATGCAAAGCATATGAATAGATTTGTGAGGATATTTGATGTTGCTGTATAGTTTTGATCACAGATGTCTATTTTGCAAACTACATTTGCCAGGGACCTGAAGCACCCTGCTGTTCTGTATCTGTGATATAGGATATGGAAATATTCCTTTGTGGTGAATTTTTATGAATAATGTAAAATTTAAAAATTATATTTAGTTGGGAGATATGATAAAATGGCATGACTCAAGTTTTACCTACAATTTAAGTAAGTAGTATTCAATCTGGCTTTGGGGGCTTGATGGAATTGTAAAAGGGGAGATAATAATTTCATTATTAAGCAGAGTTAACATTGTTTTGACCATAGATTTCAATTTTTGGTTAACAAAATAATTGTCATAATTATTTCATTACAATCTTAATATAAGTGGAGCTATACAATTCTCTTTTTATGCAGCACTATTATTTTGAGATTCCTCCCATGCTGTAGTGACTTAACTAGATCATTTTTCTAAGAGTAATTCTGCTTTTACTTATGGCTTCATTTTCGCCAGTAATTGATATAAGTGTAATGTTCATAGCACTACAAAAATATGAGAGGAGTATATATGAATGTTGGTCTCATAGTTGATAAAATACTGATGAACCTGAAGCAAAATTCAACTTCTTTAATAGATATAGGTATATTCACATTATCTATTTATTCTTGAACTTGATTAGTTTCTGTATTTCAAGGAATATATCTTATTTCATCTATCTTGTCAAAATTATAGTCAAAGTATTCATATTACTTCTTGTTATCCTTTAGATAGCTGTGGAATCTGTAGAGTGATGTCACCTCTTTCATTGCTGATTTTAGCAGTCTTTTTCTTTTTTTTTTTTTTTTTTTTTTACTAATTAGACTGGCTTGAGGTTAATATACTTTATTGGTCTTCTTAAAGAATCAGCTTTTACTTTCATTGATTTATCTCTATTTTTTTCTGTCTTCTATTTGATTGAGTTCTCCTCCCAATTTTGTTCTACTGTTGACATCCATTTTGCTCTTGTATGTCTTATAAATTCCATACTACTTAAAAAAAATTACCTTTCCTTAAATACTGCACCACCACTGATTTTAATATATAGGAAATCTTATTTATTTACCCATGTAGTTATCAATTTCACTACTCTTTATTTCTTTAGACACTTATTTCCATCTGGTATAATTTTCCTTCTGCCTAAATGAAATTATTCAACTCTTTTGGGGGTACTTTATGTCTGCTAGTAATGAATTTGTTCATCTTTTGTATGACTGAAAAAAATCCCTATTTTGCCTTGGTTTAAAGAGATGTTTTCACTGTACATAGAATTCTAAGTTTACCAATTTTTTTTTTCTTTCTTTAAGGAGGCTGTCTACTTTTTCTCAGTTGCATTATTCAGATAAGAGGTCTGATTTCATCCTGATTTTTGTTTCTTTGTATGTAATGTGTCTTTTTTCCCTCTGGCTCTTTTAAAATTTTTCTGTTTATCACGGTTTTTGAACAATTTGTTTACGATATGACTTGTCCTTTTTTTGTGTGTTTCTTGTGCTTGAAGTTTGTTGAAGGTCTTGGATTTGGGGACTTATAGTTTCCATTAAATTTGGGGGAAAGTTGCCATTATTTCTTCAAACATGTTTTCTGTCTTGCCTTCTCTCTCCTCTTCTTTGGAGACTCCAATTTTATATATATATATATATATATATATATATACACACACACACACACACACACAGACACAAACACACACACACATACACACACACACATTAGATTGAAGTTTTCTTCAAACAGTTTACTCATGCTCTGCTCATTTTTAAAAATTTTTTCTTTTTGTTTGTGTTTTATTTTGGATAATATTTCTTGCTTAGTCTTCAAGTTCACTAATCTTCTGCAGTGTCTAATGTGTCATGGATGCCATTCAATGTGTGTTTTTTTATTATCTTACACTTTGAATTTTTCATTTCTAGAAGTTTGATTTAGGACTTTTAAAAATATATTCCATGTCTCTGACTTAACTTTTTGAACATTTTGAGTATAGTAATAAGAATTGTTCTATGGTCATTTCTGCTAATTCTAACATCTGTGTCGATTATGAGCTGGCTTTGATTGCTTCATTTCTTCATTACAAGGGTGATTACTGCCTCTTTGCTTCCTTGATAATTTATTATTGGATGCAAGCCATTGTAAATTTTACCTTTTTGGGTGCTGGATAATTTTGTATTTTTACAAATATTTTTTACCTTTTTTTCTGGGATACTGTTAAGTTGCTTGGAAATGGTTTGATCCTTTTAGGTCCTTTTAAAGATTTGGTAGAAAGAAATATAGCAGGCTCCTGTTATATTATATGGCTTAATAATGTTGCTGTATTGTTCTTTTATAATATATGGTTAAATATTCCCCACCACTGAGGCAAGACCTTTCCATGTATATTGTCCATTGCCCTGTTAATCTTGAGGTTTTACAGTCTGGCTGATAGGAAAAGTCAGTATTTCAGGCCCTATATGAGTATTAGGCACTGTTTTCTGTAGTCCATTTAAGTGGTTCCTTTCCTGGCCTCTAGTAATGTAGTCACACACGTAAGCTGATCAGTAATCAGCTGAACAGTTAGTGTGGAGGTGCAAGATTCTGGAGTTGCCTCTCTGTGAATCGTTCTCCTCTCTGGTACTCTGTCTTGAGAACTCTACCCACCTTGTTCTCTAGAGTCTCTCAGCCCTTTCTCCTTTATTTAGTGAGACTGCTGGTCTCTGCCTGGGATCCCCCTCCCTGAGCTGTGGCCTGGAAACTCTCAGGTAATGTGAAGCAATCATAAGGCTCACATCATTTATTTCCTGTCTCTCAGGAATCAGTCTCTGCTCCTTGATGTCCAGTGTCTTGCAAACTGTTGTCTTATTTCCCTACCCCTTTTTTTAGGTGTTCCAGAGGGTAACTCTGATCCCTGTTACTCTATTTTGGCCAGAACAGAAAATGTAATTTACTTTTTCTTGCTTTGTCTCCACCAATTTGTCAATCTACCTTCTCAAAAGTCACCAGTGACTTCCAAATCATCAAATATCGCCAGTCCCTGACTTACCATGGTTCGACTTTGTGATGGTGTGGAAGTGATACACATTCAGTAGAAACCATACTTCAGATTTTGAATTTTATCTTTTCCCAGGCTAGTGACACGTGGTATGATACTCCTTCGTGATGCTGGGCAGCAGGAGTGAGCTGCAGCTCCGAGTCAGCCACGCTATCATGAATGTGAACGACTGGTACGCTTAAAGCCATTCTGTACCCGTTAACCATTCTGTTTTTCACTTTCAGTGCAGTATTCAATAAATTACATGAGATATTTAACTCTTTATTAAAAATAGGTTTTTTGTTAGATGATTTTGCCCAAATGTAGGCTAGTGTAAGTGTTCCAAGCCCGTTTAAGATAGGCTAGGCTAACAAGCTATGCGGTTCGGTAGGTTAGGTCTATGAAATGCATTTTCAATTTATGATATTTTCAAGTTACTATGGATTTATCAGGACATTACCCCATCATAAGTTGAGGAAGATCTGTACCTTATTACATTCTTACTGATCTCCATCATTAGAAATTATAGCTCAACACTTACATCATTGAAACAAAGTTCTCGCTTAACATCCATACCATTCTGTTTTTCTTTCCCCCCAATACTCATGATATTTATCTACTTTAAAATCCACGAAATAAATACCAAACTCCTTAGCATACAACATTAGGTGTTTTACAAGTTTGATGCAGCATAGCTCTTCTTTTGCCATAGCCAATAATACTCCAATACACAAATTACATATTAGATGTAATTCTTCAACCGTGGCTGCAGCTCGTATCTTTTCTTAAAATCCATTTTCTATTCATTTGTTTGCTCAACACATGTTTGTTAAGTTCCCATTTTGTGTGACAGTGTGCTGTATCCTCAAACTATTGCAATTAAAGATACAAACATTATGTTTTCCTATAATAAAATTTCTACCAATTCTTTGCCAGATGAAATAAATTTTGTCATATGAATTATTTCAAAGATTTTGTTCAGACTTCATCCTTGAAGTACATTCTTTCTGAGTAAGTTTTGAGTGGGGCAGGTTAAGATTGTAAATCAGTGAAATAGAATTAAATGTGTCAGTACAACCAGGATGACCTAAGATTGATGTGTCAGAAGCTAAAGTATGAAGCAAAGGAATAAAAATTTAGGTGACCATCATTCAATGGGAACTTGGTTTAGTCTAGTGACCATTGCATGTAACTGTTTTATTATTATTATTATTATTATTATTCCCTGCAGTATGAATCACAGGCAGAACATCTCCACTTAAGGTCAAGGACAACGTGACATTTTCATTTAAAGAAGTAAAGATGATTAGCAAATTGCCTACAGTTAATGGCCAGTTAAGAAAACATCTGATATTCAGATACCTTTGAAAGTTCACTATCTCCCCACTTTGTGATATGGCATATACTTTTTCCATATGATGAGAGATGTACAATTAAAATTACACCCACCCATTATTACAATTATCAAGTGAAATGTAATGAATCAGCATCATGTGTTCCAAGTAATGCTTTCAGAGCTCACTTCACTCAAATGAAAGAGATTACATTACTGTATGAAAATCAAAATCTTCCAATTATCCATCCTACTCTGGCCATGGAAGTCAATATCAGGAGATAAGGCTATTGAAAAGGAGCCTGCTGAGGTTGTTTGACATCTCTCAAAGCCATATTTCTGAAAAGTGATTATCGATGTAGAATCCCATCTCTTTGCTCAATTGCCCCATTTTTGGCTTCTTGAAGTATTAGGGAGCATGTTAATGTTGTATCTTAAAGGTAGTTGTTACCATAATTTTGGTTCTTTATACCAACACACAATAAAAACATTTTTGACAGCTTGTTGTCTAGGAAACCTTTTCAATATCAGATTATTCTACTAGCTTCCTCTTTTAGTTTTCATTTTGATTTTCCTTTTTTTAAATCAACATGACATTGTTAATTCTCTATATGCTTGGCTTCTATGTGTCACTTCTCTCTCTTTTGATATTATCAAATATTTGTATATAATTATGTTTCCACTTAGTCATCTGCTTTTCCAGGTTTTCCAAATTTAGTCTCCCTTGTTTAATATTTTTTTATAAATCATTCCAGGCATGCATCATTGTGTTCATCTTCTCTGAACTTCAATTTCATCTAATTTTGCCCTTAATTTTCACTATGGAAGCATGCAAAGTTTGTTCTTCCTGAAATATCAAGAAAGTTCATATTTTATTACTTGAATACTCAAATGAAAAGAACATGACTGTGAAATTTTAGATTCATTTCTGACCTAGCAAAAGGAAACACAACCAAGAAGCTGTGTTGTGTAAAGTTCAACTATATAGGAGAAAAGTATCAGCCATGTATAGCATTGAAAGCATAATGTGAATAATCACAGACCAAAACTTTGTGAATTTTAGAAATTAAAGTGTTAAAAGATGATGTTCAGCATTCAACTATCATGAGAGGCACAGATTCTTTCCTGTAATAATGTACTTTATATAGGGAAAAATACCAAAGTACAGACTCATTTCTGATTTCTTAAAGAGGAAACACCGTTTATCTTTTCAGAAATATAAGTCTGATACATGTTAGTTTTCCTTCATTTTCCTGGATCAGATTTTCAGTGTGTCCCACCACAAAAAAACATCATTATCATGGTCTCCCTTATGTCAGGCTTGTACCCTCCACTTTCTACATTGATGTAGAATACACTCTTCTTTTTTTTAAATAACAGCTTTATTTTCATTATGATTCACGTACCATACAATTAACCCATTTAAAGTGAACAATTCAATGGCTTTTAGTATGTTCACTCAGTTGTGCAGCTATCGCAACAGTCAATTTTAAAATAGTGTCATCATCCCCAGAAGAAACACTATCTATTAGTAGCCACTACCTTTTACCCCCATCTCCCTCAGCCCTTGGCAACCACAAATCTACTTTTTGTCCATAGATTTGCCATTCTGGACATCTCATATAAATGACTACATAGAATATGTGGTCTTTTGTGGCTGGGTTATTTCACTTAGCATGATGTTTTCAAGGCTCATCCATGTCGTAGCATATATCAATACTTCATTTCTTTTTATTGCTAAATAGTATTCCATTGCATAGATATACAATATTTTATTTTTTCTACTGTGAATAAGGCTGCTATAAACATTTGCATGTACTTTTTTTTATGTGACATACATTTTCAGTTCTCTTGGGTATATACCCAGGAATGGAATTTCTGGGTCATAAGGTGGTAACTCTATGTTTAACTTTTAGAGGAACTGTGAGATTATTTCAAAGCAGCTTTACCATTTTACATTCCCAGTAGCAGTATATGAAGGTTCTAATTTCTTCACATCCTCACCAACACTTGTTGTTATGTCTTTTTGATGATAGCCATGTCAGGGTGTGTGAAGTGGTATCTCGTTGTTGTTTCAGTTTGCATTTCTCTGATGGTTAATGACATTAAGCATTTTTTCATGAATTTATAGACCACTGTATATCTTCTTCGGAGAAATGTTTATTCAGATATTTTGCCCATTTATAATTGGATTATTTGTCTATTATTGATCTGTAAGAGTTCTTTATATATTCTAGATTACGGGCCCTTTATTATATATATGCTTTGCAAATATCTTCTCCCATTCTGTGGATTGTCTTTTCATTTTCCTGATGGTGTCCTTTGAAGCAGAAAAGTCTTTTTAAAAAAATTTTTATGAAGTCTGATTTATCTATTTCTTTTCTTTTGTTGCTTGTGCTATGATTTTGGTATCATATTTAAGAAGCTGCTGCCTAATCCAAGGTCACAAAGATTTACTCCTAAGAGTTTAATAGCTTTAGCTCTTACATTTCCATTTTGAGTTAATTTTTTCATATGATATGATATGAGAGATGGGTCCAACTTCATTCTTTTGAATATGAATATTCAGTCATCTCAGCTCCATTTATTGTAAAGACTGTTCTTTCCCCCATTGAATTATCTTAGCAGTACTGTTGAAAATCAATTAAATGTCAATGTGAAGATGTATTTCTGGGCTCTCCATTATATTCCACTGATCTGTGTGTCTAGCCTTATGCCAGTACCAAACTCTCTTGATGATTGTAGCTTTAAGTTTTGACGTATGGACGTGTGAGTCCTCCAGTCTTTTCAAGATTGTTTTTGCTAGTCTGGGTCCCTTGAATGTCCATATGAATTTAGGGTCAATCTGTCAAATTGTGCAAAAAAGCTAATTGGAATTTTGATAAGGATTGTGTTTAAGGTGTAGATAAATTTGGGGAATATTGCTACCTTAACAATATGAAGTCTTCTGATCCAAGATGTCTTTCCATTTATTTAGGTTTTTAATTTCTTTCAGCAAGGTAATGCTACTTTCAGAGTATAAGTTTTATATTCTTTTGTTATAGGCCTCTGCCCTATGAGTAGAGGCTTTAAGTGGTTTTTAAAAAAATAATTTTCACCAGCTATGATTGTTTTGCTGGGGAATGGGTCTGCTTTTCATATCATCATTCCATAAGTGCTAGCGTGAGAATAATCTTGAGGTTGATTCTGACTGCATCCATTTCTTCCTTGAATTATATTGCTTTCTTATTACCCTATAAACAATTAATGATCATTTTCTAAATATGGTGATGTGCCATCTGCCTTACAAGCGTTGTTTTTCATTTTTTCCCCATGGTAATCTGGGCATAGAGAATGACTCACTATGTCCTGAAAACCCCTGTACCTTTCAGTAATTATACCTTTAAAATGAACCTTTTTACATAGCTCTTTCCTCTACCTCTGTCAAAGAGTTTTCAGTCTTTGAAGGATCCCTCAAGTACCACCTTCTCCTTCATGAATCCTTTTGCATTCTCAGGAGGCAAAAGAAGTATTTCCATCATCTGCCTATATTAGCAATTTGAAATTCTTCCATAGCCCTTATCCCATTAAACTTTGCTCTAGAGTCATTTTATGTATACTTTTCTAATATACTATTCCATGAGCTCTTTGTAGGCAAGATTTCTTACCTTTTTATTAGTTCATTTCCACAATACTTAGCCCAATTCCTTTCATATAATACGATCTCAAATTTTTGCTGAATCCAAGTGAGTGTGTTCTGTGTCAAAGTACTATGCAGCTTTTATTCCCTTAAAGAATTCTAAATATAAAACATTCAAAATTGATCATGGAGCAATTTAAATTTGATCTCTTTTAATTCTTTTACTGGACCATTAAAGCGCTGTATTTCATCTTCTAATTAAGGGATCTAGCAGAAGGAACAAAGCTGGCCTTTCAATCTTTACTGTGACTGCAGCAACACCATGGATTACAGTGTAGAGTACACTGATTTACTGCTAAGTAAATGGAGACTTGTGGACTAGTCAGCACTGTGTATACTCTGCTCATTGGTCATATTAGGTCACAGTATTGCTTCTATTTGCAATGGCTTCACTGACTTATGGGGAAAATAAAATCTTTTCCTCCTAGGAGCTTTAACAGATCATATTTACTTTATTTTGGCTAAAATAAATACTTATGAAAAAGTAAAATTTCCAAGGAGTGGGTAGCATTAATAAGCACTGATTTGCATTGATTTGATAATTTAGGAGTATGAAAAGTGGTTTGAGAAGCGTTATGAGCATTCATAGTCATTTAGATATTTTTTTCTAGAGCTTTTTGGAAATGTGAACTTGAAAACAGATGAGATTTGGACTTGATGGTTAACAGCCCTTAGATTTGCCATGAGACGGCATAGAATCCATTTTCTTCTTCAATACAAAAGATAATGGACAATTTGAGTATCATACTTGCGCAATCTTATAGACTTGTTTTCCGATCTGTATATTTTGTTTCTGTGATAAGGCATGATTCATTTCAAATTTATGTTATATTTTGTGATGGCTTTTTAAAAATTCTTGTTTCATATTGGTTGTTTTGTTTTTTTCCATCTACTAGGATATATATAGGACAGAGAATTATATATATATATATATAGGACAGAGAATTACAACAGGGCATATAAGTACATATATATTGAGTATATACACACATACAGAGAAAAATACAAATAAGAGAAAATAAAATAGCGGAATTCTTAGGATCTTTCTAATGTTATTCTAATGTCATTTTTCTTATTTTAACCTAAATCTGTGCTTGAACAAATTCATCAAATAAGATAGAGTACTTCTTTAAGATGGGATCATATATTTTTTTCTACTTTAATGTCTTATGACAAGAATTTTGCACTTACATTCCCAGATTGCCTTTCTAAAATTGGTAATTTTTATTAGTGGCATTTAATTGAGTTATAAAAATGATTAAAACTATGACTTTATAAGTAAATTATTTGAAATTTCTCACAACACATGCTATGTATGTAATCCATAGATATAAGGCAACAACAAGATGTGTGGGCTCGGGTAAAGCTCAGATTTCAATGTAAACAATTAATAGTTTATTTTCTAAAAGAATTTCTAAATATCTTTAGCATAAATGACACAATACTAATAAATTCTGTTGTTTGTATTTGTATGTATGTATGTATTTACTTATTTTTTACAAAGAACTGGAAGTGATACAACATTGGTGGAGTTGTTCCTCTTTGAACTGCTAGCATCTAATATGAGGGAAATTTTGCTCAGTGCCTCTGTTACCTCCTAATTTCTTAGATTTATTTGACTGGACTTCCTGTTCTTTTTCCTTTTCACTGCTCCATTTGTGTTCTTCTTGAAGCTGAGCTCTTTAACAGGATAAACTTTGTATTTGTTCAAATAGTCTTTAATTCAATTAAAATAAAATTACCCACTTAAAAGTCCTCATCACAAGAAAAAAAAATTCTGTAACTATGTATGGTGGTGGATGTTAACTAGACTTTTTGGGATGATCATTTCACAATATATACAAATACCAAATCATTATGTTATACACTTGAAATTAATATAATGTTGTATCAATTATACCTCAGTAAAATTTTTTTTAAAGTATTGAAAGAAAGAAAGAAAAATCTGGACCTCAGTAGTCTCTATCACCAAGTAACTTTTCTTTTTTTGATACTTTTTGTGTCCCTGGAACTGCCTTTCAGAGTGGCTGATGTCCCTCCCCTTGGACAGGCCTGGGAAACTGCTGTGGATGCTTTGGTTGCTGGAAAGAGAGAGTATGATGAAGTCTAAAATTGGCTAGATTGTGTCACAGTGATCATGGAATATCCAACTAGCTAAAGAGGTGCCAGAAGAAAAGTTTCCAAATAACCAACATCTTTCCTTATCTTCCACAGAAAGCTTCCCTCCTTCTTCAGTGCTGAATAGTGTATCTAGAGCAAAATGACCTGCACTCAAGTGCCTGCTTATTAAGAGAAGAGGTAAATATGCACGTTCAGGGGTGAGAATATAGGTATTAAGCATTTAAAGATGAGTTTCAACAATCCCTTTCTTGATCTTTTGCTTAGCAACAAATGGCTTTGCCAAAAATCTCTGGGTACACACACATGCGTGCATGCGCGCGCGCACACACACACACACACACACACACACACACACAAAGGGTGTGGGGAAGAGAGAGAGAGAAGCATTTGTGTTATTGCTTATTTAGCCTTATTTAGAAGACTGTAAGAAGACCATGTTTTTCTCAACCCTCACTGTCCAAAGAACCAGGCTTCAGGTTATCTGCTAAAGAGTTCAGTATTTAATCACAATCAACCATTCAGTTAGTTAAATGTATATTTTGCTCACTAAATGCAAGGGGTTTTAGATACAACTTCTGGGTTGAATACTAAATTTCCATATTTAAGCTTTCTTCTTCTTATATCTTGCATTCATTATTCAAAACTTTATCCTCGTTGTGTTGCTTATACGTAGAGTTATCCCTATTGCAAATTTCCTAGACTTTTTCTTTCCCACCTCTAACCTACCTGCTCCTAATTTTCTTCTTTCTCATTTTCTTTCTATAAATCTGTTTTGCAAAGGTTTTGTCAGAAAGCAAAGTAGATTTTGGAATCCTAGAGGTCTATTTCAAAGTTATTATAATTATTATGTTACCATTATTTTTACTATAGTTTTTTGAGCTCATGCTATCTGCCAGACACTTTAAAAATGTTCTAAATATATTAGTTCATATAATCTCCATAAGAAAAAAATTATCATCAAAGCAGTGTGCTCATTTTACAATCAATCACTCTCATAAATATTGTTTCTCTGGATCTGTATTCATCAGTTTAGTAAATAAATAGTTCGTGTGTTCATTTTGTACCGTGTAATGTATAAGTTACTGTTGTTAAACAGTGGTTAGCCTCATAATCTTTTTCTTAATGAGGATAACAAATAAGCAAAGAAAAAAACTATAATAGCAGGTAACAAATGCAGTGGTACAGATATCCTTGTCATCTCATAAGATAAAGATAGGGATGTCAGGGGAATGTTTTAGAGAAGGTAATATGCTTTTCTTCTTGAAAGAGGAATTAATCAGATACACAAGGTTGGTGTGGACATGACCATGGAGAGAGTATCCCAGGTGAATGGAAAAGAATGTGAAAGATCTCAGAGACATAAAACCTATGATATTTTCAGGTAATTTAAAGAAAGTCAATGAAAGGAAAATCAGAAAGAACAGAACGTACCAGATCATGAGAGCTGGCTAAAGCAGAGTTTCTTTTTAAACCCCCCCCCCCAGTTTTATTGAGGTATAATTGACCAAAAACATTGTGTAAATTTAAAGTGTACAATGTGATTATCTGGTATACATATATATATCGTGAAGTGGTTACCACAATAAAGTTAGGTAATGTGTTTCAGAAGTTGTTTAGCCTTAGTCCAAATTCCAAGTTTTGCCCATTGTTACCTTTTTGTGCCTCAGATTTATATCTGTATAATTGAGATAATAATAATATTTTCCTTATAAAGTTATTTAGGGGTTAAATTGGTTAATAGCTGCAAAGATTTTATAGTAGCCTCTATCATGTAACAAATGCTATATGAATGTTGGCTGCAATTATGCTCTGCTAAAGAGACTGAAGCTGTATGTTTAGATTTTTTTTTAACAGGATCCCTGTGGAATAACTGAGATGAATGGATAGTGGGATGCATAACTGCCCTCAGTGAGACCAGTATGTAGGTTAGAAATGTTGCATGAACCAACTAAGATGGTACCTGTGCATATGGAGAAGAGGGCTTGAATGTAGTTTGGCCCTGACTCAGGACCTTTAGTATATGGAGAAGGAAAATCTGTTCTGAAAAACTGGCTATACTGTGGTTCTGCTTACAGAAATAGGAAAAAAAAAAGTAGGAAGAGGTTTTTCATTTGAACACCTTGTCTTTAGTTGCCTATCATGCATAGTAATGGAGGTATCTGGTAAGTGGTTGAAAATGTATGTCTGGAGCTTACATTTAGATCTGTAAGAGAGTCATCATGAGAAAAACCGGTAAATTTTTGAAGTATAGTTAGAAAAATTACGAATCATAAGTGCATAGCTCAATGAATTTTCACAAAATGAAACACCCATATCATCACTATATTTTAATCTGAGGATAACTCACTTGAACACATGAAACATATATTCTAGTCTGAGAGTGGCATTTTAGTATAAGAAACAGACCATAAACTAAATGAACTTCAAAATAATTGGAGTTCTTTGCTTGTGTTTATAAAACATTAGCAAAGATATATGGAGTTTAGAGAAACCCTTATTAAAATGCCATTTTCTTTCTCTTATACTTCCTTTCGCCCGTAAAATTTCTCAGCTATCTATTCCAAACTCTTTAATAGAACCCCAACCCTCTCTACAGTTCTTTTTAAAAACTCTGACAAAATATCTTTTCTTTAAGCAATAATATATTTCTTTTAATTGTTTACTGTTCCTCTTCCCCTAATTTTATGTCCCATGCAACTCAAAGAACTAGGCTGTGAATGTTCAAACCCTTTCAGAGAATGGATATCAGCAAAAACACTAATAAAGAAGAATCAGAACCTCTTTTATAGGAAAATATTGGGAGTGCTCACAGAACAATATTTCTTTTATATGTACATTTAAAAAGCTTTGAGAAGGAAGCTCTGGAAAACATCAAAAGCAGACATTGCAGCAGGAAAAACAAGCAAGGGACATCTGGAGAGGAGTCCTAGAAATCAAAGGAGGAAGAAATTTCAGAGAAATGGAGGGTGGCCATCAGTATAGTAGGTTTCAGAAGTAATGTAGGATGGTTTCCAAAAATTTTCAATTGGCTTTGACAAATTGGAAGTTTTTGGTGATTTTAGTAATTGCTTCTAGTGGAGTGACTAGAGAAGAAGCTGAATTCCAGTGGGTTGGGAAGCACATGGGAATTAAAAAGTAGAGGTAGAGAATTTAGATGACATTTCAAAAGAACTAAAGTATGAGGGACATGAAAGGAAGAGTAAGATTTCTGGCAGGGTGAGGGAGATACAGAATAGATGGAGAGTTGCTTTTGAAGATTTGAGTGGCTTAAATGAATATTTTCTTAAATTCTGAAGAGGAAAGAACCAGTAGAAAGGAAGAAGATAATGATATATAAATCAGATGAATTACGATGATTGAAGAAATGAAAGCATATGGAATCCAGAACACAGATGGAAGGATTGTCCCAGTCACGAGGAAGAATACTTCCTTTAGTGGGACAGGTAGGAGAAGTGCCTATGACTGTAGATACATTACAGAGGGATCAGGGAGGTGAGCTATGCCTTGCTGAAAAGGCAGTGTTTCTTGCTGAAACACTTGAAATCAGGTATGTTGCTTCCGTGAGAAGTGATTCAAGTCCACTTTCTGGCCCTTTCCTAATCCCTCACATAACACGTCTGAAGGGAGAAGGATAGTTTATGAACTGGTTAGAATGAATGTCTTGTTTACTTTTGGAATTGGATGTTGTGTTAAATTTTAGTTTATCATAGTGGTTCTTTCTCTTTTACTCAAATGGCTGGAACATTAAGCAAACCAATGACCTACTCTGTTAGATAGTCTTTTTTTTTTCTTCTTCTGCCTCTTCTTGCCACTCAAATAGGAGATAGAAAGTAAGGAGGATTGAGTTTGGATGCATGCCATGTCATCTACATTCCTGCTTACCTGTTTTCCCCTGGTACCTTCCTCTGCCTAATTCCTGTTGGTTGGACCTGGTGAAATTGTCCCTTCTTCAAAGAGATTGCTAACCCCACATCTGAATCATGGCCAGTGTTATATTTATGTGTCTCATAATAGCCCATTTTTTATGTCAAACAACTGTTGATATTTATAATTGCATGTTTTTGGTATTGTTGTTTCAATGTTGCTTTCCCATAAGACTGTAAGCTTTGGAAAGGTAGGTACAAAGTATATTATAACTTTAAGTTCCCATTGTTCCTTTTACAATGATCTGTTTAGAGCACCTCCCGGCCAAGGAACCATATGTCTGTGGTCCACAGCAGGATTAAGGTAATCTTGATTCTATGAACAAGTGCTGCAATGTCACTATAGCTTGTATATTAGTTGGAGGTAAAGGCAATTGATTATTAATGATCTGGCTGACATAACGGAAAACATACTCATTAAACTTTAAGAGGACACTGGCAATGTATTATTGGGAATTTTAACTGGTCCAGTGTCATTTGTTTCCTTTTTGTATTCTCACTTGATTTACTGTTTCTTAGTTGAAAAGAATGCAAACATCTGATTACAGACAGCCTAACCAGCTAAACACCAGACCAAACAGGAAAAGAAATGAGAAACAGATTAAAATTAATTTTTGATGTCCAACGCATCATTAGTCAGTAGGCACATAAGCAAGTGATTATTTTCTTAGTTAATTCAGTAGTGCTAGACCAAAGAAGTTAAGAAAAAGCTCTTTAACTTTTTGTTTGTTTCTGTTTTTAAAACTTTCAGAGCAGTGCAAGTAAACCTCAAAAGTGACAGGTAACTTGGTTCAGAGGCATAAGCCCTGCTGGAATTAAGCCTAAAGTTACTGTTAATCTTATTATAAAATTGTATTATATGTGTGTTTAAAGTGCTTCCCCTTTATGAATACGGAATAACTCAGAAGGCAAGGCAAGGCTTATTTAAATAAAGCATAAAAATAATTCCAAGCATACAATGATTGTTTGTGACCTCTGAGTTTCTATAGGATGATAGCAGCTTCTTAAATCCTAATCTTTCCACACATGCTCTAGAACCCATAGAGATCAACAAGGAAAGAAAATAAAACCATGAAAAACTTATGCCAAAAGCCTAGAAGTCAGAGAATACTACAACTTGGGCTTATGTCTAATAGGAAGACATCTGAAACCAACAAAACTCGTTTTGCAGCCCAGGCTGAAGGGGAGATTCAGATGAGACTGCTGAAAATCCCGAGCATGCAGCAGGATAAAACTGGTGCCAGAACGCAGATAAATTTCTCCTAGAAAAATGAGGTCTTACCCTGAGTGGAAAAATACCAAAAACAAGTAAGAGACAAGAAGAATCAGAAAACACTGGGTACTAAGAATCCAAAGGATTCCAAAGGACCTAAAAGTGTGGGACCAGAGGTAACAGTCATAGAAAGGCACTGCTTCTGGGAGAAAGGGAGCAACTTGGAAGGGATGAGCATCCCCTGGGCTTTTGAAAATGAAGAGAAAGAAAAAAGTATATGGAGGAGATTAGAGATCCTACAGAAACAAAATAATGCATAATCGGAATATAAAACCCTCTTTTAATTGTGTCATTCATTAAAGAAACTGCACATCACTGTAGCAATTATATTCTAACTCTAGAAAATAATTAGGAAGAAAAAGAGAGAGTTATACATGATTGTAGGGTTCTGACATTTTGACCTGCCAGTAGCAAAGAGCATAAATAATACTGAGATCTTGGTTTCTAAAAATCATTCCTTGCTGAAAGGAACCAGGATTCCTTGGCGATATGGCCTATTGTAGGAAAGGTCAGAGAAAGTACAAGGTAAACCAGAAAGCGAGGAAGTGCTCAAACACAGATGAGATTCATATCAAAAGAATTCAGTAGTTGAAGTTGGGCCCAATGGATACATTTGGTACAGTGTGAGCATTACAGAGAATAATGATGGTAGTACATTAAACAATAATAAGTATCTATGAATAAGAGTAAAGAAAATTTCATAATTATTTTGGAAAGAGGGATAGGAAAGATAGGAAATGATCTCTTAAATATAGGATTTAAGATCATACCAAATGATCTCAGCAAGTAAATGTAAAAAGAATTTCAGAATTAGAAACTCACTATTTTGTAACTCCTGATGTCATAGATATTTCCAGTTAAGGGTCAATGGCTGAAATCACATGGTAAAGAAATGTGGAGGACAGGATCTTTACAATCCCTTAAATTACATATTAATTACAAATGGAAAATATGTCTTTGCAACAGAGAAATCAGTGGCCCTCTCATAAATCACTAATGTTATGACCTGGCATTAATGAAATGCAGAGAAAGTTACACAATATTACCTACGTGGTGTCCTTGCCAGAAATATTTTATCTGAATTTAAACATGGAACACACTCTGATGAATCCTGAAAGTATAACATACTGAAGAACAACTGGCCTTGACTCTGCAAAGTATTCAATGTAATTAGAAGTACAGGACAGTAGATCAACTCTTCCAGATCATGGAAGACTTAAAGAGCCATCATAGCAAAATACGATGGTTGATGGTTGAATTAGATTGAATCATGGGGAAAACCAGCAGTAAAAAGTACATTTTGGGGAAAATAAGAAAAGTTTTAGTATTGTATGGGAGGGAAAATAATTTTCCCTTTACCCTTCTAGATTCTTGGCTAAGACACTATAAGGGTAGAAAAACTTTCCTTCTATCCTTCTAAGTTCTTTGGCTGGTCTAATAATCAAATAGACATAAAACAGATTAACAGGAGAAAGACAAGTTTAATTTCGTATGTAAGAGAGTCCCATAAAATATGAGACCCAAAAGGCAGCCAGGTAATTGAAGCTTATATAACATCCTGAGCTAAGGAAACGGGTAGGGGTCTGGGGATACAAAAGGAAGGAAGGCATTCACAGGAATGCAGAGGAGATGTTTAGAAAACAACGGTTATCCTATTATGCAGGTAAGTTTCTTAGGTAAAAAGTTATCTCTGGTAATAGCTCTCTTCCTGTATAGGCTCCCTTTCCAATGTAAATTTAGGAACTTGAGGTAGAGGTAAAGAGCTTTTCCTGAATCTGTTGGGTTTTGATTGTTTATAGCTCAAAATAATCCTCCTGCCAAAGTAGCATATTTTGGGGTGGCAAATGCTGCTCCCCTTAAGTTCCACCTTTGAAACTTCAAATAAGTTTCACAACCCAGACGCTAAGTTGATAGATTGCTGCCTATCTCATTGACCCAGTCTCAGCCTTGAGAATAGGTCAGTTGAGTTAACAGTTGTGTTTCATTTCAGGAGGTGGATGATGCAGGTGGGCTCCCAAAGTTAGGCTTGTATTGCATAAACAAGCAAACAGATATTCAATACGAGGATTTCCATGGAATAGAGAGTTTCTATGGAAGAGAAAGAAAAATGAAGGTTAATGTTTGGAGCAAATTATGAACCCAGTGTCTGAGTCCTGAGAGCTGCCAGTCAAGAAGACCTCTAGATATCAGGCTTGAAACATCTTCAGATGGAGAGAGGGCAGACAGACAGTGGGAATCTGACGGATTTTCCTGGTTTGCAGTTTGAATGTCTCTGATGAGGGCACTGGGTGTACCAGTCTGAGTGGCCCATGCAGTAACAGGCACAAAGGAGATTGTCTAAAAAAGCTATTGTGGTGATTTCTCTGGAGTTTATATCAAGTCATTCACGTTCTGTTTGCAGGGGTGCAGGAAAAAGCTTTTGTTCTCCCATCTAAGGATGGGAGAAAATCAGAAATATTAGTTTGGAGAGTTGTAGCCAGGTATTTGAGGGAACTGAAGGAATTAAAGATCCAGTCCACTTTACAGGCAAATAATAAAACCTCAAAGACAAGAAACAGCCCTAGAATCTAATATCCACAAAGGTGTGTTGCTGAAACATACTTTTTCTCTCTAAAAAATTTCTACACCCTCATTTTTACAAAGAAGCCAAAATAAGACTAATCTGTTTGCAAAGTAAGTCTAATTTCAGTAAAATTTGTCCTGATTTTGTACAGAAGTGCAGCTAGAATAGTGATTGACCACATAAGCTCTTTTAAACATGCTTTGCCAGAATTTTTCTAAAGGAATCTCAGATTAAACTTTTGAACTTTTTTGTTTTTGGCTGTGCCCCGCAGCTTGTGGGATCTTAGTACCCCAACTGGGGATCAAACCTGCACCCTCAGCAGTGAAAGCACAGAGTCTTAACCACTGGACCGCCAGGGAATTCCCCAGATTGAACTTGTAAAAGCCTCTCGAGGGTAGGAAGCCAAACCAAAGACTTGCCATCTGACTTCACTTGCAATACCTATAGATATAGGTGAATTCTTCTCTTCTCGAGGTTCCCCAGTTACCCTGAGATTACTGCGCCTGTCAGGAAGTTCATTACTCACCTGATTAGGCTGTTGGGAACCCTGTAAGCAAGGTTCCAGGCTGTCTTTTCAAGGGTTTTTATTGGCTCCATAAAGTCACCCTTAATTTCTTAAAGTTGTCTGGTCACATTTGATTCTATGTACATTATTCTCAAATATGACATTCCAGTCAAAGCCTTGGTTAATATAATCAGTTTCCAATTGTGTCCTGTCACAAGGAAAGCAGATATCTATTGCACTTATGCAGATAACTAACTGTATTGCTGTGAGATGAATACTCAAGAGTTTCCAAAATCTGGAGGGTCAGGTAGGGAGAAAAAGTAAATGTTTCACCTTTGTTTACAAAGGTGTATCTTACCCAATTGCTGCTAGCTTAAGAGAAAAAGTTTTCTTAACTCTGGGGGAAAAAACATTAAAGAACCAGCAAAGTTTCAAAAAGTTGTAAAAACTATAGTCATCCTAATCAGTTCATTCACTCCCGTGTTATTAATTCTTGTTATGCTTGAATACAGTTTTTCCATTAGTTCTGAAAATTCTTCCCCAGTTCAGTTCTGTGATCTTAAAATTATCAGAAACTTGGGCTTTTCAGAATCCTTTCCATGAATCTCCTTGAATATGCAGCACTTTTTCAGGAACACTTTTGCAAAAGCATCAGAGTAAAACAATAACTGTAAATGATAAAAGACTTAAAAATGTCCATGGTTAAAGATCCGATGAGGGTATATGCCCAGTATTGGGATTGCTGGGTCGTATGGTAGTTCTATTTTTAGTTTTTTAAGGAACCTCCATACTGTTCTCCATAGTGGCTGTATACCCCGAGAAAACCATAATTCAAAAAGAGTCATGTACCAAAATGTTCATTGCAGCTCTATTTACAATAGCCAGGACATGGAAGCAACCTAAGTGTCCATCATCGGATGAACGGATAAAGAAGATGTGGCATAGATATACAGTGGAATATTACTCAGCCATAAAAAGAAACGAAATGGAGTTATTTGTAGTGAGGTGGATGGAGTTAGAGTCTGTCATACAGAGTGAAGTAAGTCATAAAGAGAAAAACAAATACAGTATGCTAACACATATATATATGGAATCTAAGGAAAAAAAAAAGGTCATGAAGAACCTAGTGGCAAGATGGGAATAAAGACACAGACCTACTAGAGAATGGACTTGAGAATATGGGGAGGGGGAAGGGTAAGCTGTAGCAAAGTGAGAGAGTGTCATGGACATATATACACTACCAAATGTAAAATAGATAGCTAGTGGGAAGCAACCGCATAGCACAGGGAGATCAGCTCTGTGCTTTGTGACCACGTAGAGGGGTGGGATAGGGAGGGTGGGAGGGAGGGAGATGCAAGAGGGAAGAGATATGGGAACATATGTATATGTATAACTGATTTACTTTGTTATAAAGCAGAAACTAACACACCATTGTAAAGCAATTATACTCCAGTAAAGATGTTAAAACAAACAAACAAACAAAAGAGCCGATGAGAGTTCATTATAATGCAGCTGACAAAGAAACCTTATTATTTTTGTGACACACAACATTTTAATATAACTAGAATTACAAATGATAACATTATACCAGGACATATCAGATTTCTAGGAATTTCATACAATTTCAGAAATACTTATATTAATAATACATAGCCATACAAATATAATTATTACTTCTTATTTGACACTGCTTCCCATGTAATTTAACATACCAAATAAGCTGAATTAGTGTAATATCTGTCTTTTTATAAGGAGAGATAACAAATCTTTTTATGTGTTCTAGGGACTCTCTGGAAAATCCCAAAGTTAGATTGAGGTCAAAAAATCTTCATTTAGAATTTGATTTTGGGAAGTTTGTCAAGAATATCAAAAGTTTTGGACACTTAATAAGCTCACAGATAATTATGAAACAATACTTAATTATCTGTTTGACCAAAGTGACAATAAAAGATTTCAAAGGCAAATGCAGGTGGTTATATAGTTGTTGGTAAAGCTTAGCTCTTTTAAATTGAGAAGATTCAGTTTTCATAAGTAATCAAATACCTGATTAAGACAACATAGAGCACAGGAAATTATTTTAATGACACACAAAATCTTTGCTTTCTAGACAGATTACTTAAAAGATAAAACTTTCACTATATCTTATTATCAAGAGCAGACTAATAATACAGGGAAACTTTGTCCTTTTAGCAGATGAAAGACTATTAAGTTTCAGGTTTTCACAGGTACACTATTGATATTAAAGCTTATTTAAAAATCTTTATAAAAGCAATTCAACTTTAGCCAGCTTGATTACACAAGGTAAAGTTCTCTCTGTCTTGTTTTCTCTCTCTCTTCTCAACTTTCTACACCAGTCTATCCTTTATCCTCCTCTTTCCCATTCTGGAATAACCAGTTTTATTTTAGGACAAGTATACTTTCTTTTTCCTTACAAATTTATCTACATACCTCATACATTTTTTTGGCTAAGACACATCCTATGTTCTTTGCATACAGAATTGTGTCCTCTATTATTTCTCATATCTTTAATTATGTATATTAATTAGAATCCTTAACCCTTAGAAACCTTAATTTCTAGTGAAAACTAGGAAGTAAGCAATTATGAACAGTCACACCAGCGTTCTTTAGATTGGCAAATTTATGGATACATTTTATCATTTCTCGAAGCATGAATTTTTTTTTCACTGTATAATCTTTCAATGTGGAACAAAGCATGTTTATTAAGAGAGTCAAATTTATCTTTAGTTCATCTGTAATAAGAATCCAAAGATAGCTAAATCCATGTTCAGTAATTAATGTTTCTGTATTTTATCTTATTTGGAAATGATCTATATGCTAAATGAATTTTCATCATTTAACTTAACATAGCAAAACTCTAAAATTTCAAGTTACCCAAAAGATTTTAGAAGCTATTTTTAAGTACACATACCCTAAAATATAATTATTGCTATAAAGTTCACTAAAAACTTTGATCCTACTTGCATCTGTCTAGATCACTTGCCCCCAACAATTATGTTTAGACTACTCATGAAAACTTCATGAGCTATTAGACAAATTCAGCCATCATCCCAAGCTATGTTTCTTGCTGACAAATTTTGCAACAGAGATAGCATGAATTTTACTAGTAAACTCAGGTAGAATAAAATTTGTTTACATTCATTCTTTTAATTAAACCAACATGGATATTTTAATTAAACTAACAAACTTAAACTAGGTTTTATTTACTGAAGATTATCCCAGATTAACACTTGGGTTAGTTTCTATATTTCTGAGAGTTTTAGAAGACCCAAGTTTTACAAGCACTTGACCTTCAACCCAACTAAATAGAGCTCTTTCACAAATTAATTTTGGCAATACCATCCTAAGGTAGAAAAATACCACATATATACAACGTACATATATAGACACACATAAACATACAGACAGATGCAAACAGAGACCTTATAACTATAGTTTTAAAATGTTAGCTATGATTAAGGTACAGTAATATAAAACTCACTAGTTTATAAATGAACAGGTGGATCCAAATTTTGTTTTGGCAGTTGGAATAAGTGAAGTTCACCTGCTCAGATGGCTAAAGCTTTTTATTAATATTTGTGGAGAGGACATTTAAGATTTTTTTATTTGCCCAATTTCCAATTACCATCCCCCCCCCTTTTTTCTGATGAAAAACATCTCCCTAAAATTTGCATTTTAAAGGAATGGCTCTTAAGTCAATAGAGGAGATGGAGGTAGAAAATCTACATCATAGAGAAAGTATCCAAGTTTTCTCCAAGATGGAGTTTTGGGGGCATATTTGCCTGTTTTCAGAGGTCCAGGGTAATTGCTATTCAAATTTTTCTTTTTCTTAAGTGCAAGACAGGTCTGTCTCCAATGTCCTGGTTTTTAACAATATCTACAAGCATTTTGAGATGAATAGGGGAGGTTTGGAGATTGGTAAAATAGGTGGAATTTGATTTGCTTCTAGAGCCACATTTCTGGTTTTTTTTAGAGATTTGTAAGACAAAGATTGTTGTTTCCAATTCCCCAAAGACCTGGATAACAGCCTGAATGTCAAGGGACTGATGTGCCCATCCAACTAAACTTGCTTCTTTATATCAGGGAGATTTCCAACTAAGATGAAAATCAAAAGATTTCTAGAGCTTGAGGGTTTAATGCAGTATGCCTTCAAAAAGTCCGTCTAAAGCGTTTAACAAAGACCTTTCTGAGTACAAAATTCAACCTCAGACCAATTCACCTTAGGGGGAAAACCTGTACTATTGCTTCTACTAGCCCCTAAACATTGGCCTCCAGGTGATCCATTTCCTGATCATTTGTAGGAGGGCCTGGGAGAACTTCTGTTTCCTCTGTTTCCTCTGCAGGGGGGAGGTGTTCCTCAGGGGACTGCCTGGCTTGTCTGATAGCTATAGTATAATCAAGGGTGGGAAGAACATCCCTTAACAGCCAATCTAGGTTGCCGTGAGTGTGGTTGTGAATGGCCACTAAGCTTTCCATTCCTCTCTAAATTTGGTAAGATGTTCTGAAAGTTGAGGTAAAAGGCTTTATAACTTAGAAGATCTGCTGCTGTCTGGGGGACATGAATTTTTTGTGGTGTGGGTCCTGGATACAACCACAGAGGCATTGCACAGGAAGGCCTAAAGCTGGCAGAGCCTGTTTACAGAGCCCTGGAAAGTGGAAGGGGTCATAAGGGATGGAAAAATGATCCCTACCATCTGTCTCTGGTACTTCTGCTGAATTCAAGTCCTTGCTTTTAGTAATTTAATGCGTAATCTGTATACCCCAGGCCTAGAGGTTAGGCCAGAGTGCTCTCTGTAAATCTTGTAAAGAAAGGGAAGTCAAAACAGGCAACTTGATGTTTAAGGGATTTTGGGGGAAGTTGGAGGAATCTGGGGACCTAAGGGAATTCACTGAGGTGATGGAGTTGGATTTTGAGAGGTAGGGTTTAGACCAGAGGCCCAGAGATCCAAAGGATCTGGAGGGTCAGGGACGGGGAGTTGGGGGTAAAGGAATGTATAAGAGGATGAAAAAGGGGAATTTATGTCAGGTGTAGATTTTATTTTTGTTCTGAGTCTAATTTCTGTTCTCTCATCTTATTAAGGGAGTCCCTAACAATAGCCATTACACTGAAATATAGCCAATTCGAAGCTTCCATTGTCTGGCAATTGACAGGTAGGATCTTATATTAATCTCAATATCAAATCAAACCAATAAGACGGTTTATGGCTTAACCATGGATGCAAGAGATGTCCCAAAGGAGACTGCAAAGATGCAGCCCTAACAATATCTGGAATGAGACAATGAAGGTTGAGATGACAAAGGCCCCTTATGGATCAGGGCCCCTTGTGACTGAGTCCCCTGAGAGCTGGCATAGTCAGACAAAGAGATGCCAGTTGCAAGCCCAGATTGTTACCAGTGATTCTCATCAACTGGCTACCGCACTTGGAATCCCAGTCTTTGCAACTGGAAATGCACACAAGTATATGTACCTTCCAGGTGGTGGAGACTAGAGGGGATATTCTCACTGGTCATAAAGCTAAGCTCTTAAGCATAGAACAACACAAAAGGAAAACCTCCTCCACTTCTTTTTTTTTTTTCATGTACACATTAATGGCTTCAGCTAAGCCTTGGGTCTCTTGGAGCCAAACTGATACCTAAGAGGGATGTGCCACTGGATTGGGGATTGTGGTATTTTACCATGTACCTCATGGCATGGAAATGTTCTTGAGGTTGGTGGTGACCTAGTCAATTTAACCCATTCATGACCAACTTATCCTAACCTGGGGGTCTTTGAGTTAGGTTGCGAGTGCTCTAACAGCTTTTAAGTGCTCAACTGTGCCCACCAATTTTGTGGCTTGCTTCTGAAATTCCCACTAGTAATAGCCTCTACCTCATGTGCACATTAACTCACAGTGCCGGTCTGGTGAGAACTGTGAACTCACCAGTCTGTGAGGCAGGCTCAAATGACAGGCTTATAGGACTTTTGCCTCTGTTACGCACTGTGGTTTTCATCATTATGGCAAATGCCACGAAAGACATAAACAAAGAAAAGAAACAGTAGGAAAAGAATCAATAGAAAACAAGAGTACTCGTATCAAATTTTTACCAGAGTAGGTATTCCTAAGCAACGAATTCACCCAGATATTCTCTCCTGCTAATGTAAATTTAGAAAAAGCAGAGGACTCTCACCACCTTCCCTTCCATCAGACCCTGCAGGCAGAGATCTGGGAGACTGCCATGAGATTCCTTCTTCTGGCTTTTGTCAGAGGTCCCAGGATCTCTCAGCTGCAGCAGGCACAGAGTGAGCAGTGTCCAGCCAGTGAAGGTCCCTTCGTGGTTGCCAACTCAAGTGGAAAAGTGTTCCTACTCCCCTTCTAGGTTCTTTGGCTGGTCTAATAATCAAATTGACCTAAGACATTAACAGGAGAAAAACAAATTTAATTTTATATGTATGGGAGTCCCATAAAAATAAGAGACCCAAAAGGCAGCCAGGTAATTGACGCTTATATAACATCCTGAGCTAAGGAAAGGGGTAGGGATCTGGGCATGCAAAGGGAAAGAAGGCCATTCACAGGAAGGAAGAGATGTTTAGAAAACAAAGTTTGCCCTGTTACACAAATAAGTCTCTTAGGTAAAAAGTTATCTCTGGTAATAGCTTTTTTCCTGGTACAGGCTCCCTTTCCAATGTAAATTTAGGCTGTTGAGGGGGAGGTAAAGGGCTTTTCCTGAATCTGATGTATTTTGATTATCTTTCGCTCAAAATAATCCTTATGCCAAAGAGACATATTTTGGGGTAGAAAAATGTGTTCCCCTTTAATCCTCCTATAATAAAATACAGAGTAACAGGAATAAATACAGAATTTTAAAAATAAATTTATTTATTTTATTTTATTTTATTTATTTTTGGCCACATTGGGTCTTTGTTGCTGCATGCGGACTTCCTCTAGTTGCGGTGAGTTGGGGATACTCTTCGTTGCGGTGCGCGGGTTCTCATTGCGGTGGCTTCTCTTGTGGCGGAGCACGGGCTCTAGGCATGCGGGCTTCAGTAGTTGTGGCTCGCAGGCTCAGTAGTTGTGGCGCACGGGCTTAGTTGCCCCGCAGCATGTGGGATCTTCCCGGACCAAGGCTCGAACCCGTGTGCCGTGCATTGGCAGGTGGATTCTTAACCACTGTGCCACCAGGGAAGTCCCCAAACAGAATTTTAATAACAGGTATACCTCCTATATACATGGGAGGTACCCAGGAAAACTGAGTATCTCCCCAAAATGGCCCAAGCCACCACCTTAGATACCATCTCCAGCTAAAGACAAAGAAGATGTTTAGTGTTGGGGGGCAGTTATGGGAGGTTACCAGGCAAAGCACAGTAAATAGGGATATGTTTGTTATGCAGATTTAAGTCATTGTCCTCTCTACTGATAAGAGTTTCTAGAGACTTAGAGTCATCCTTCCTTTTCTGATATAGAGGGGGAGACACCCTTACAAATGGAGATTTCCCCTTGTAAATGTCCCTTACAAAAGGGTAACTTCTACTTGGTTTTCTGAGTTTCTCCTGAGTCTGCTCTTTTTTTAAAATAACCAGTCTAAAATAATTCTTATGCCAAAGAGGCATATTTTGGGGTCCCAAATTTTCCTCCACTTTTGTATAATGGATGATAGAATTGAATTAATGTTAATTTTCATAAGTGTGGTAGTGGTGATATGGGTTTGTATCCTCATTACAGGCATAATGAAGTATTTAGAGGTGAAATATAATATCCTCAGGCTAATATCAGATTGTTTGATAAAAGAGAGATAGGTGTGTGTGTGTGTGTGTGTGTGTGTGTGTGTGTGTGTGTGTGTTTGGAGAGAGAGAGAGAGAGAGAACTGGCATTGTGGTACATTAATAGTTGGTATATTTATTCATTATACTGGTCTTTCAACTTTTCTTTGAGTTTGATACTTTTCCCACAAAAATGCAAAAAATAAAATACGAATTAAAAATTTGGTTTAACTGCTTATAGACATTATCAACTGTATGTGTATTTATGAGGTTTTATAGATTTTAATATTTCATCTTTTTTTCCATAAATAATTGTATACCAAAAATCCATGGAACATCAATTTGAAGGAAACACTGTAAGTGTGAATACCAAAAGTGTTGTGTGTAGTGAGTATCAGCTCATGTTTTTTTGTTATGTGTATAGATGATTCTCAATGAATCTATCTGTGGGCTCAAGGGACATTCTGATATCAGCATTCAGTTCTCTCCTTGAGTCCCTAGAATAAATGTACAAAAATCATAGTTGACTGTGAAAGAGAGTTTGACTTAGAATAGATTTTCAAGAAAGGTTCACAGTATTTTTAAAGAACAATAGTAAAATTAATGCTAGAGTAGATTAATGTCTGTGAATTTGGATTTCTTTTCAAGTCTTGAGATCATTTCTCTCCAATTAATTTCACGGAATTATTGTATAATGTGTCACCCAAGTAGAACTAACTATAACATATGGATGTTCATACATTATTTCAATTCTGTTTTGTTCTTTTTATACTATGAAATCTCATTATGAGGACACTGGATAATGATAGGTTTTACTCAATCTCACGGTAAGCTTAATATTCTATTTTTATATTGTGTGAAATATTGCGGTTTGGGGGGGAATACATATTACTTTGAGAAATCATAACCAAATCGGGTATATAGAATGGATTGAAATGGGAATTAAATGATCTGGTTAAAAGTATTCTAGCAAGACCTAGTAACTGGAAAGAAAATATTTTTAATAAAAACGATTATTTTGTAGTTTCATTTTCATTGCTAAAGCATATATTTCACATTTTTATGTTCAAAAAGCGAACATTTCCATTATTCTTTCTTTCACCTTCCACACTTGAGAAACCTATTTTTCTGTACCAGCGAGTGTCCTACTTTATAATAGTATCTCAAGTGCAATTCTGATAGCATTTATGCTATCATAAAAATTGGCCGTCTACTCTCACCTCTCTTAAAAATGATACTCTTAGATTAATAGATTACCTTCACATGCTAGATGTTTAATAGTCTCCCACCAGAGTTATATATAATTGTGTACCAGTAAGTACTTTATTCATAAATGCTTTGGTTCCGCCAGTGTTATATGATGTCACTTTCTCTACAGAAACTTTTTTTTTATTAATTAATTAATTTATTTTTTTTTGGCTGTTTTGGGTCTTCGTTTCTGTGCGAGGGCTTTCTCCAGTTGTGGAGAGCGGGGGCCACTCTTCATCGCCATGCGCGGGTCTCTCACTGTCGCGGCCTCTCCCGTTGTGGGGCACAGGCTCCAGACGCGCAGGCTCAGTAGTTGTGGCTCACGGGCCCAGTTGCTCCGCGGCATGTGGGATCTTCCCAGACCAGGGCTCGAACCCGTGTTCCCTGCATTGTCAGGCAGATTCTCAACCACTGCGCCACCAGGGAAGCCCTACAGAAACTTTTATTTGCAAAAATAGGTCTACAGGATTCACGTCAGGATCATATTTAGAAAATTCCTCAGTCTACAATTTTCTGTAGTCGAGCAGTTTTCTGGAAAGGCATCTAACAAAGCAATTTTTACCTAATATACTGATGCTAGTTAATTGTTTCTTTTGTTTTTAATGTTCTTTAAGATAGATTTCTAATTATGGTACATATTATTTTCACATTTACTAATTTTGAGGTACTCTGTAGCACATAACAGAGTTTATTATAGTGGTTCACTTCTTGGAAGAAAATTGTGCTCTTTTGTGAGGAGTTTATGTTTATGATCATGGCTTTAGTTTGCAAAGCTCATTCATGTGAATTATTCATGTCAACAAATGTTTAATGTGTACTTACTATGTTCCATATATAAGGTTATGTACTAGAGATACAAGGAAAAGGAGGAAGAGAGAAGGACTGGCCCAAGGAGGAGGAGAAAGCATGATCTAAGACTCAAGGACTTAGTAAAGGACATTGATCCATTACAGTTTTTTTAACTTTTACTGTTTACAACTATTTAAACTTAATAAAACAGCACAGAATCACTAGTGTATCCAAAACTCAGATTCTAGATGTGATTTTTCCCTATTTGATTGCTTTCTTGTTTTAGAGTAAAATATTAGTGATACACATGAGAGCTCTCAAAGTCCATGGCATTTTCCTTACTGCGTAGTTACACACTGTCTAAAGTTTGACTCTACTCTAGCATCCATATTTTTATAAATCAGGACATTTGTTTATAGTTAGAAATAATATTCTACTCTTTTATATTTTGAACTTGCATAAATAATATATTTCCTTTTGTAACTTGCATTTTTCATTCAATGTTATGTTTTTCCCCTCAACAGATTTGGAGTTTATCTATTCTAGTTCTAGATTTTTAGTAATTAAAGGTCTAACATTCCTACTTGAGTGATCACAGTCTTATATTTAATAGCTCTAACCCTTACAGAAAACAACATTGATAAGTTTCAAAGCATTGGTTCTGATTGCATTTTATATCATCTCCATGTAATTATCATCTGTATTTTAATTGCACTTTATTTTTGACTTGGCCCCCAAATTAGTCGCACAGTTACACAGTGTTTAACAGTTAATCCTTCTTGGATTTATCTACATGTATATCACTTTCTTTGCTCAGTATTGTTCTTTAATCCCACTTCTTCACGGAGAGTTTAATTCCCTTCAGTAAGAAACCTATTCCTTGGAAGTTTTACTATTGAGGGTCTATAGGTAGAAATTTCTGTCTTTGTCTGAAAATGTCATCTCTTTCATTTTTTAATATGGTTAGTTAAATGTTATATTCTAGGTTAAGAGTGATTTTTCCATTAGTACTTTAAGGATAGTGCTTTCAGGTATCTTCTGGCATCTATCGTTACTGATAAGAAGATTGCTACTAGTCTAATTGCTCTCTTTATTTGATATTCTTTCTTTCTTCCAAATTGTTTCTTAGACTTTGCTCTTTGCCATTATGTGATGTGGTTTACCAGCTATTTTTTAGCCTTGGTTCCCCAGAAAGCAGAGCCTCAGGCCAAGAGTTTATGTGCTATTATTTAATTAGAGAGTACAATCCAAGTGAACAGGATTGCAGGGCAAAAGCAGTGAAGCAGGGAAGGATGGCGATTCAATATGAGAATGCATGATCAAGCTGGGATTTGACCCCTGGAAGTTCTGTAAACTGGATCTCAAAATTATGGGGAGGGAATGTGAAGGAAGGAGAAAGAATTCATCCATGGGTTTAGCCTGTGGAGGAACTGAACGGGTTGCTTTAGGAATATTCTCACCTGCTGGAGTAAGGAGAGAGGTGGGGGATAGATTTGTTGGAATCATGAACACAGTGAGACACTGTCAGATCGTATATGTAAGTAGTCTGCCAGTGTTGCACATTCTTTTAATGTGGAACAAAGGAAGGATGAGGCTGAGGTGAGGTATACGATACAGGGATATAGTCATATATTTGTTTTCATTTCTTTTACTGGTGACTCCATGCACTTCTTTTATCTGAGGATTTATTTCTAACTTGATCTCTGAGAAGTACTATTTCTTCAAATGCTTGTTAAATTCACTCTAATCTCACCTTCTAAAAATATTATTAGATGAATGTGGGTCTTCCGTTTTATCCTTTATTCCGTCATCATTCACATTTTCATTGAATCTCATAATTTTTTCTGGCTTATTTTCAACTTATAAAATTCAAATTCAGTTTTATCAAATATGTTATTTAAACTTTCTATGGCGTTTTGAACGCCAATGAACATACTTTTTATGCCTTTTTCTGCGTCAATTGAGATGATCATGTGGTTTTTCTGTCCTTCATTCTGTTACTGTGGTGTATCACATTGATTGATTTGCATGTGTTGAACCATCCTTGCATTTTACAAATAAATCCCGCTTGGCCATGGTGTATAATCCTTTTAATATGGTGTTCAGTTCATTTTTCTAGTTGGATTATAGCTTATCTTTGAAGATTCCAGCTTATCCTTGATCTCCTAACTTCAAATCATGTCTCATTCCTGACTGCCAGCCCTACTGACTTCAGGACTGGCACCAAGAGGCAGGGGCAGTGGATTTACATAGACTGCTTAACCAAGTCCCACTATCATGTAAGGTTTAATCCCTATAATAAAGTCCTTCTAGTGGTTCTACTTCTCCAATCAAACCTTAGCATAGAGTTTATCTAATGTCATTTGATATTCTGATCAAGGAAAAAGGGAGAAAGCCAAGGTGTAAAGTATAGGACCAGAAAGAAAAAAGATATAAAGGGAAATATATTAAATTTAGGATGATGCACTGAACGTAAATATGCTGTAAAAATCTAAAAACTGGATGAAATTGATTATTTCCTAGTAAAATATATATCACCAGAATTGATTCAAGAAGAGTGTGAAAAACAAAAGAGAACCCTTAGAAGCCCTTCATTGCTACTTTTGGTGAATTTGTCCACATTTCCATCTGGCTTGGCTTGGAGATCCCACCTCCATATTCTAGTGCTGGGCATGTGACCAAGACCTGGCCAGTTAGAATCCCCTGAACTTGAGGTTTTAACAGAAATCCCAAGCTGAGTCAGTCTTTTGTATAAAGGCTTTCTCTTTGCCTGGGTTCAGTAAATTGGTAATATATAAAAATAGAGTTGCTATTGGTCATTTTTCTTGCCACGCCTTGGAGAAAGCTTTCCCCAAAATAATACGAAACAAAACAAACTGCAGAGGGAAGAATATCCAAGTCAGAGAAACATTTTCTATTTATATCCTTTGGGCCCCTACACTTACCTGTGTCTGAAAGTATCAGCACTTTCAAACTTTGGTGTATTGTGAGTCAATAAATTCCTGTTTAGCCTTTCAACTAATTTGTAAGGGTTCTCTAAAATTACAATTTATAATTAATACAATGACTGTGGCAGCAATTGCATAAGATTTCAAGAAGCTAATTTTCTTGCAAAAATGAAGTTATGGGTATATACTCTTTCAAGTTCAAATACTCTGAAACTCTTTCCCTGTTGCTGAAGTTGTAAAGTCCTTTATATTGGATTTCAAAATACAAAAGAAAATAGACTCTGGTTCAAGATGTTTGTGAATGTAAGCATACGTAGCCGTTGCCTTTGCCTCTCAAGAACCTATCATAATAATGGTGAAATCTGAAAGAAAGGGAAGCCCACTACTATAATATGCAAGGAGGGGGCTTCAGCTTCTGAGGTATATATGTGCCCAGCAGAACTCCTGAGGAACTCAGGATGGCAAGAGGGAGAAGTAGACTGAAAGTCTATGTGGGGCAGAGTTACTTCACCTACACCTTTTTCTCCCAAGCAAAAAGCCTGACAGAAAGGCATTTAACCACCCTCTTACCAATTCTTTCTTTTAAAAGAGAGCCTTTTAAAAAAGATATGTAAAGACTGTTTCCAGGTGATCTATAATGGCCAGTATGTTTGTTACAGTTCCTGCCAAAGACTTACTCTTTCAACATTTGTAGGTGTTTAGAATAGTGGCAGGTCTCCATCTGTTCATGGTAAAACTAAGCCTTTCAGGTTCTTTCCTAGTCCATGAATTATTCCTATTTCTCCCAGGATTTATTTTTCTATTCTTAATATTTATCTTATTCTCTCTCTGTCATGCCTATCTCAAATATCTCAACAAATATTTATGGAACATCTACTTTGGGCAAGGCAGTATTTTGGGTGCTATGACTATTGTAGTGAAAATTACAAAACCCTTGCTTTCCTAGGAGTTTACATTCTTCTTAACATCTAGAGATATTTTGTTTTCTCTTCATATTTACGAATGAAGACCGTGAGCTCTGTGTTTATGATTATCTTTATACCTCTCGTTTTTCTGTCTTGATTATCTTTGCTATCTTCTTTATGTCTGTCTACTTTATAATTGCTCCTGTTCCAAAGGATTCCATCCATCTCCCTCCACTACTACCATGGAACATCCTTTCCCAGGCAATACCTCGTACTTCTTTGACTTCAATCTGGCATCTTTATCCTAATTTTAGAAGCATACTTGATATTCCGTGATAGCTAGATGAACATTGCCACTAAAATATCACTCTGACATCTCAAATCTCAGAGATTCCAGCTGAATTGTCATCTGTTCCTCTACTATGACAAACAAGTTATATTGCATTTCTTATATCAGTGGAACTTCTCACCATCTACTCAGTCACCTAAACCAGAAACTTAAGGTCATCTTTAGATTATCCAAGCAGCCACCAAATTTTATTGTGCTTCTTTAATACTACTTGAATCTATATGCATCCATATCTCAACTGTCTCACCATTATTTCAGGACTTTATACTTTTTTCTTCCAGTTAATGCCATAACTCCGTAAGTGGGACAATCTAACTTTTTGACAATCTGTTCATATCCCTGCTAGTTTGACCATTCTAAACATTGAAAACTGTTATTCCTATTAGAAAAATCATGTTGACTGTGCATTGCTTAGAAGATCTAGTTCAACTCTTCAGCCTGATACACAATACCACTTGTTACCTCATTGGCCTCATCTCTTCATGTTTTGCTAATGTACTTACATCGCTTCCTCTTCTGCCCCAGAGTATGATGATTCATACTTACTGTTTACTGAGCCCTAACTTTTCAGTGCATCTTTACTGTTGCATGCGGTGTTTATTTTGCTTAGAATGAAATTAATGACTTCATTTCATTGGCTAACTGCTACTAGTCCTGTAAGATACAACTCAGATATAACCCAACTTTAAGGAGTTTTGAATTATTAGTGTAGATTTCTCCTCCTAGATCATTCCATTATATCCTGTGTCTGAATCTGTGTCAGGGCATCCCTCACGTAGAGTGTTACTGTCTGTTTATTCATCTGCCTTCTTTAAAATTTAATACATTTCTTAATGATAAGTGCTGTGCGTCTTAACTATGACCCTAGCACCCAGCATTGGGCATGGCACGTTCTTGGTCAGTGTTGAATGCCTGAAATAGTGATTTAGAAAAGGGTTGGCAGATATTATAACTTCATAGGCAAGAAACCCTATACAAATATGTTAAGTAAGTGAGAGAGGTCTAGGTTGAAATAGATCAAATCCGGGATGCTAGGTAACAGTATTAAAATAGGTTTTTTTTGAAGAATAAAGGGTGAAAAATAAGTCTGGGATGCTCACAGTGGCCAAAAATTCTGAAGCAGTCTGTGTGTGTGTGTGTGTGTGTGTGTGTGTGTGTGTGTGTGTGTATGCTAGTAACTGTTCTAGTTCTTAGAAATGTAGTAGTAATTAAAAAAAAAAAAGAAAGATCTTTTGGAGCTTCTATTTTGGGATAGGAATGGGGAAGAAAACAAGCACAAGATAAATAAAAAATGTTTTAGACAGTCACAAGTGCTACTAAAGAAAAAAAAAATACACCGCCAGAATAGAAGATGACAAGGCCAGGGGTGGTAGGTAACTGTGTTGTGACTGGTGACGTCAGAATGGATAACCCAGAACCCGGAGTTGCCTTATAATTAGTGTCTGTCCTCTACGAATGGTGGATGAGAGAAAAAGGAATTTCCCCAAAGTGCTTTTCCAAATCCCCACATTTTTGCAGTGATGTTAAAGATGCTGGCTTGATGATTAAAAATGGAGAGTTTTGAATATCACACAAAGGGGAGCCCCTTATTTCATAGTGAAAAAGCCTGAGTTAGGATGGTAAAGAATTTTCAAATCTTAAATGAAGTCACAGAAAAGAAATACAGTTCAGATTTCCATTCGAAATTCTCATACCAGGAAACTTCTCATGGAAGGGAGTATACATTCACCTCTCAAATAATGAAAAGACGTGAAATGTTTGGTTAATTGTAGTAAAGAAGATACTGAAGATCTCAAAGTATTGTATATTGATAACAAGTGATATTACTTAACAGAAACGTCACATTTCTTTGTGAACTTTCCAGTACATGCAGTGTTTTGATGTTCATGTTGTTAAGTGCTCAGGCTTGTTTGCACTTACAAAAGAATCTTTATACTTAATTCTTCATGGAATATTGAGAGCACAACTTATTTTCATGGTTAGCCAAAAAAGATAGACGTTATATTGCAATCAAAAACCTATCCACAGGCTATAACTACTTTCAGAAAGAATTTGTTATTCAGATAAGGGTTTTGTTTTGGAATTAGGGCAAAATAAACAAATATTTAAAAAACTACAAAGAAAATACAGAGAAAATTCTTAAGATGGAAACGTTTATGCTCACAATCACGGTGAGTGATGCTGTGTATTTAAACTGATATACTGTAATGTAAAAAACGTATCAGGTTGAGCTCAGAAGATTCAGGTACAAATCTTCTCAATTTCTGATTTGTCAGGGCAGATAGAGAGGAATATGATTTGGAAGAGCAATATAATACTCAGCAATCGCTTTGAGACAAAAATAAGTGGCTCTATAGTTTCCAAGTCAGAGTGTTAAATTGGGTTTATGATATAAGCAGCATACACTGGTAGAATGAGATAGGGTGATGTGAAGTAAAGTTAGAGCGATAAGATATTGGTGGTTGTTCAAACAGGAAGGATACTGTCTTCTAGGAGCTTCCGTAGCAGGAATTAGGGATTCCATTCTTGGGGAAAATGGTAGAATATAATGTCATAGTGGGCCTAGAACCAAGACATTGAGCCATTTACTTGTCTAGGACTCATTATAATCATTTTCTCAGTACAGGATGGATCCCAGATGAGAAGTTGTATTAGTTTTCTGTTGCTGCATAAGAGATTAGTACAAATGTAATGGCTTAAAACAGCATCCCTTTATTAGCTCACAGTTCTATAGGTTGGGATACTGGCATGGAGTGACTAGGTTCTGTGTTCAAGGTCTTAAAGGTCTGAAATCAGCATTTTGAAACCCTTGTCAGATAATTCTAGCATCTAATTCATCTTGGGTCGGCATCATCTGTCACATCTTATTCAAGCTGTCATGTATCTGGTTCTTGGTATAAGTAGTGATATTTTATTGTCTTTTGGACATTTTGGCTATTATGTTAGGATACTTTGGTCCCTATGTAAAGTGTTTTGTTTTGTTTTGTTTTTTCAACTTTTAGCAGGCATTCACTCTTTATAGGTTTGGCACACATCTCCTGTACTTTGACGGACTGTGGTTCCATGATAACCTAATTTTCAGAACCTTTGTGGTACTCTTTTGGTCTGTTTATCTTGTGCAGGTGGGGTTACCTCTGGTCCCTTCTCATGCTGCTCATGGGGTCTGAAGCAGCTTCCCCGGGATACGGCCCTTGGTGCTTCTGGTGAGGGAAGGGAATCTCTGGAACACTTGATGAGGAGTCCTTCCTGGGCCAGGCACTTGTGCCAGGGTCTCCCTGGACTGTAAGGATGGAGGGCGCTCACCAGGTTGAGAGCTTTCTGTGGAGGGATCTCCGTTGCTGGTACCAGCAAGTTGCCTGATGTTTCTGGGTGGGGAGAGGAGTCTCAGGCCCATCTGAGGAGAGCATTTTCCAGGTGGGAGCTTTTTGTGGTAGGATCCCTGTTGCTGGTACCCTTAGCCACGGATGTGTCTGGGTGGTGAAGGGGGATCTCAGGCCCAGTGGGGAAGGAAAGCACTTTCCCTGGTCGTGTAGTGTCATCAGGGCTTCCAGGTGTTCCTCCTTGCAGGTTCTGCACGGCTCACCTGGTGTTTGGGGGCTCCCCATCTGATGTGCTGGAGGAAGAGCCTATTTGAGCCACTTCCTGTTACTAAGTTGGGAGTTAGGAAATGCTGGGCCTGGATCACATTTTTTTGTTGGTAGAGGGTCATAAGGTGCCCTGCCATGAGGTTGTTCATCCATTCTGAGGGTCCCTAGGCAAATTCACCTTCTTTAGACCTTTCAGAGCTGTCCTTCGGTTGTCTCATATTATTTCCAGGATATATAGTTGTGCCTATAAAGGGGGAGCCGGGAGAGAGAAGTACAAACCATCTTATCTGGATCAGAAGTCCTCTCTGTGCCTTTTAAGTGCTCACCTGATTAGGTCAGGCTCACTCTGGATAATCTCCCAATCAACTGTGCTACATATATCATAATCTAATAATGGGAATGATATTCCATCACATTCACAGGTCTCATACTCAAGGGGAGGGGCTACTACAAGGATCGTTGGGCATCATCTTAGAATTCTGTCGACCACAGAAGGTGCATGTGAATGTACTGAAGCATTAATTAAGCAATTATCATCCCTTGGAAGGTTTTAATCTGTTAGGATAGTATGAAAGCCAAGTACTGTTACAATTATTCTACTCACTTTAAATGAAGTGTATCTGATACCAAAAATACTTCATAAAAATCAGAATATTCAAACAACTTTCAGAAGTTAATGTCAATTTCAGAGGTTTGATCCAAGCCTTCATTTCTGGCCATGCAGGTATCTTCTGTGTGAAAAATATGCTACCTCAAAGATGTTTTAAAAAACTTCACCACCACTCCCCATTTATATTTTGTAGTTATGTGCAAATACTGTGGCTGCCAGCAATTCACATAGAAAATAAAGGTCAGTGATGTTTCTGACTTTAACTTTTTAGAGAAGGTTTATACTTAACACTGCCTACATTTGTATAGGTTGCACATTGCACAAAATTTCTGACTATTGCTTTAGGTTATAATACAATGTACTCTCACCTATACCAGGATTGAAAATTTTAAGCACAGTTTTCTGGACTGGCCAATACACCCCCCATAAAATAGTTTTCAGGCTGAATTAGGAGAAAAAGCCTTCACTATGTTTAGGTTGGAAGGAAGCATGACCCAAATTTTGATTTCAAATACTCACGGTTTTGGGTGATGGTTTTACTGGGGACAATTAGAATTGAACTATGTAGACATGTTTTTTGAAGCCAAGTTTTACCTTTAAGGCTTTCGTGTTGCAGCTTGAGAGGCTCCAAGCAGCAGTTGGGTACTTTGGGTCATTCCCACAAGGATTAAGAGTCATATATAAACCAAAAAACCCTTTATAAGAAATCAGAATCTGTTTTAAAAATGAATTATATGAACTAAACATATATAGAAAGAAATTGAAGCTTGAATATATTTAAGAAGCAAAAATTAAAGACATACCTATAACTGCCCTTTTTCCTTAATTGTTTACAATCACAGCACATCAAAGTGTGACATGTTGAAGAGAAAGGTAATTCAGTTCTAAGGCTTTGTCATCTTATCACTTTTAAAAATACAAGATCCGAGTAGATGAAAGGAAAATAGAGAGGGTCGTTAAAGAGCTGAGTCATAGAGTGGAATATAGGACAAGCGGAAGAGGCAAGAAGGCGCACGCAGACTGGGTGTGAAGAGAGTTGGGAATACTGGTTGTGGGAGATGGTCTCTGATTTGCTTATCGGATCTACTCGCCATCCTTCTTAACCCTGCTCCGTGATTCCAGGAGGCTGACCTTTGTCAGCTTCATCGACCAGTCTCTCTGTGTCTTCAGGTTGGGTTTGGCTAATGTGAAGTACTGACAAGAGATGAGAAGTCAGGAGGAAAGAAGGTAAGGGTATTTATTTCCATGACCTGCCCCCTTCCAAACTTTAGGTTGGCGCGGATGCCATTCTCTAAGGTTACGTCTCGTCGGGGGGGACTCCTGCTACAACTCTAAGACCTTCTGGGTTGCAGGAACTACCATCTCTCTGTGCCCCTTCAAACCTAGTGGTTGTAATACTGGCTTCTCACAGTTGCTAGCCTCAGGGTACTTCATCATCTCCTGGTTCCCCTTCATTCTTTACACACTTTAGTCTCTTCATTAAATGCTATCCCATCACTCTTTTAAAGTGTGCCATCAGTTTTTAGCTAGAACTGACTGATACATTGGTCGTGGGGAATAGGAGAAACTTTAAGGTAGTGTTAGGGAGGTGGGATAAACTGCTGTGGAGAGAGATAGGAAGAGAAGGGTTTCAAAGCTTTTTATGGCATTCTATGAATGTAACATGACTTCCTTATGTGGATGACTCTAATATAGTCTTAAATTGCCTCTTAATTATTGACATTTGGTTGGGTTTCTGTTTCTTTGCATGCACAACCAGGATTGAACAGGGCTGAGAGATGTCTGGGATTTACGTGACTAGATAATACTACTAGGATCTATCTAGATTCATTACATCATGTGAAGACATTTCTCCCATGGAATCAGGAACATCCCAACCCAGTGCACATGCTAAGTTTTTATTGAAATTCAGTGAACTGCTGTGGTGTGAAGTTAACTTTTATTGTCAAATTGGACAATATTGTTTGACTTTTTAATATTTCCTTTTATGATGGAACAGAAATTGGGGAAAGCCCAATGATTCCTTCAGGAACTAGTGATTCAGTTCAGATTGTTATATATAGATTCAGGTTGTTATATTTAAGCATGAATAACTCTAAAAGTGGACATGAGGCAGGTGACTGTTGTTTGTCCGTCACTGTAACACTTTACATAGCTGAGAATTCAGATCTCAATTAGGATTTTCAGTCTCATTGGAATCCACTACTTGCCCACGACAAATAGGACAGGTAGAGTTCTCAGAGAGCCAGTGATCAATGCAGTAAATGTGATATTCATGGGAGCAAGGTAGGATGCGAAGCTTGCTGTTTTTGATGTACTCTGTCATGCAAATGCTGCAAGCTTTTAATGCATCATTTTCATCAAAAGATCTTACAGCCAAGTTGTCAATCTGTGCTTTGCTGAGTCCTGTAGGTTGGTCTAGATCATCTTCATCTAAGTGGAAAATCTGTTCCAGATTAAGGAAGAGCAAAGGGTCACTTTCATCAGATATTACTGGGGTCATTTGTCTACCCCCTTGCCTGGTCTCTGATGGTAAGTCTGATGATGAGTTAGTTTCTTCAGTGCCTTCAAACATCAGTGAGCTAATTTCTGAATTTTCATCGCTTGAGCTGGCATTGGAAATAGTACGAGAACTGGAACTAGACATACAATTGGGGCTTGAATGACAAATCAGTGTGGAACTTGAGTGGGGATTATAGCTAGGATTTGAATCGGAACCAAATCCACTACTACTACTACCATTAGGACCATCGCTGTCATCTGGTGACTCTGGCCATTCCATGCTTTGACTTGGAGGTGAGACACTATGCTCTAAATTACTGTCACTGTCCATAAGGTTACTTGAGTTACTAAATTCTGTCATTGTCTGCCTTAACGTGCTCTGAATTGGAACAGATGTTGTGTCATCTAAGCTAGTATTTAAAATTCTACAAACGGGATTTCTGATGGTAATGACATAAGCTCTCACATCTGCCTGCTCAGAATGTGAATACATATGCCTCAGTCCTCGTTCACTTTCAGAACTGACGGTGTTGTTTGGTGTCTCAGATGTTAACTGAGTTCTACTAGCTGTGCTGTCTCTCTGAGAATATGCTCCAGAATGAACTTGTCCTACTTCAAGACTGAAGTGTATGGTCAGATATACTTCCCTCATTCCCCAAGATTCATCACTGCTGGTTGTATCTGGAGAATCTTCTCCATGAACGGCATTCCTTGTTCTAGAAGTTTCAATAAGACCACTATTTTGCACCTCAAATCCAGTCATTTGCTGTCTCAATATTTCTTGGTGCTCAGTTGTAGAAAATCTCACATTCTCACTTACCAGAGGCTGCTCAGAAGTCTGAGATGGTATACTATGATTAAGTCTTTGTACACTTTCCCTAAGTGAATGTGGAGGCGACCAACTTTCAGTTCTTGCTCTGGTTCTCGGATACTCTGGGCTCCTACTTCTTGCTCTTCTCTGACTTCTGGTAGGTGAGAATTCCACTAACGTTTCAGTTGTATCTTGTTCAGACATAGATGGTCTTGTAAATATTGATTCAGATTGTGGATTTTCCACTTGCCTTTGGCTGTCTTCCATATTTTCTCTTCTGGGAAGTCTTGCAGATGCTACATATTCATTCTCTGGATTTGGACTCCCATTATCAAGGTGAAAATTTCTTTCTAAAGTGAATCTGAACTGGTCACTTGTAGGATTAATTTGGCCCTCTTCTCTCCCAGATTGGTTTTCTGTCTGTCCACTTGTCATATTTTCAGTTTGTCCAAAACAGTTAAGCCCGTCTATTATAGAGTCGCCACTAGACACATCATCTGGAGCGTCTCCTCCATCTGTTAACAAAAAAAATGGGGAGGGGACATGAAAGAACTACCAAAATTAGAACCATCATAAAATAGCACTCTGAAACTTTGTTTCAAAAACAAACAAAAAGTGAGAACTTAAATACTCAGATGTTTTAAACTGATTTCACATTTATAGGGTTAATATTTTATAAACTACACTGTCTAGATTTACAAGTAAAGGTAGGAAAGTTTCAATTCCATCTGAAAAAGAGTGAGCTAATCCTAGATAAACTTAGAGAATTTTTTAAAAAGGGAATCTGGAGGAAGTCTATTTTGCAATATTTCATCATATACACAGCCCTGTGTACCAGCCCTGTGTAGGAGGAATACCAGCCCTGTGTAGGAGGAATGTCAAGAGACTTTTTTTTCAGTCCACTGTCAAAACACTAATGCAATTAAACAAGGTAAACACCAGTTAAGGTACAATGCTAGTATTTTAGTTCAATTTACATTATTGTCTAATTTTCATTAGTCTCCAACATTACTATTTCTAGGCTCTTCACCTATGTGCTTTTGATAATATATCAGCTGTTTTAAAATATAAGATTATTGCGCAAACATAAACAAGTTTTATAGGTTTAAAAGTATTTGAATTTTGAATACTTGTTAATGTTACCAAGATTTGTAATTGACATTAAATTGAAGGTCAGATCAAATGAATAGACTGAACCTAGCATGGTACATATAAGACCATATTCAAGAACCAAAGTATTACAGTCTCCTCTTCATTAGACAGTAAAATCCTCTACTTCACACTGGGAGAGAAGGCACCAGACCTGAGGTTTGAGCACGGCTTCTCAGCCTTAGCACTGTTGACATTTCGGTGCTGGACAGTTCTTTGTTTGGGGAGCTGTCCTGTGCATTGTGGGATATTTGGCAGCACCCCTGGCCTGTGCCCACTAGATGCTAGTGACAACCATGCCTCCCCTGCGACAACCAAAAATATCTCTAGCCATTGTCAAATGTCCCCAGGTGTTGGAGAGAGCAAAATTGTCCCCAGTTGAGAACCACTTGATTAGAATATGAAATATTTCTGTTTGCTTTTTTTACATGTCTATGTAGAAAAAATAATTCAGGAAGTAGGAGGGACTTTCAATTGAGGTAGAAAACCAAGAAAAGTACAAATAGGCTACTTCACACTGTTTCCCAATTAAAACAACCCAAATGTGAATCAGGAAAACAAACAAACATACCTTGACATTCTCACCAAAAATCAAGTAAATGCCGGTTCTTTTTATGAGAAGTTACTCACCAGATTAATTTATGTCACTTCTGTAGAATTAGCTACTATGTACTATTATGAAGTTACTATTTACTATGATGAGGTTCCTTATTCATCCCATCCTATTCCCTCCAAAAGCAAAGTATACCTGTATTTTCATCTGAGTCTTGTGGTGGGTTTTCTTTAATTAGCTGAAGTCTTCTCAGCAACTCTTCTTCTGTACTTTCACCTGGAATGCCTAGAAGATTGTTGTCTCTCATAAGTTTGTAATCTTCTTCACTCAGACTGTTGACAAGCCTGAAGAAATCTTCTTCCCGAACCAGTCGGTCCGTTTGACTTATGCGTTGGGCCGGAACGCCATCTCCTTCATCGTCGGAATCCGAGTTTTCCATCTTAGTAAACAAGTAGAAAAGGATCTGAAATTCACGACATAGTGTTGAAATTCACCAACGGCCGTTTAGCGTTCTTCGCTTTCTATCTCCTGCCAGAGTGTCCGGTTTCGGTTCCGGTTCCGACTCGGTCGGATGACCCTCCGCACAGGTTCCTCCCTTCTCCCGTCCCTGACTCAGCTCTGTAGCCGCCTGGTGACGCAACAGGTGGGAGCCGCCTCTGTCGCAGAACTTGCTAGACGTTGCCTAGGCATCCATTATCTTCCCCGCTGTTACCGGGTAGGGACTGGATTCAGGTTAGGTTTCATTTCATTGAAAACCAGCCAGTATTACTGAGGGTTTATAGTGTACCAAGCACCGTCCTTCACCTCGTTTCACCCACATGAGCCTATTCTCAGGTTTTCAGGAGGCGTTTTCAGGCTCTGATACGCTCTATTTATTCGTTACCTTACCTATGACTGCCTTCTTCAAAATGCCATGCCAAAGTCAGCCTAGTTAAGTGCAGCAGTTCTCATTTTCAGGTGCCCAGGGACCCCTCCGCCTTTTCTCCTCATGGATTTCTCAAATCATAGACTCTCACTAAGAAAGCCCACAGTTTGCGATAACTTACCAGGGCCCTAGCTGAGTCTCTTTAGAGTATCCTCTCCCTTTTAACTGTTAGTGGCTTCACCTTGCATTATACGGCCCTTCAGTCTTGTCTCAAACAAACAAACGAGAAACACCAAAACTCTGGCAGGCTTTTCTGCTCAGCCAGGGAATTCCTTCTCCACAAAAGCATCAGGTTCACTTTTGTCCTCCTTTCTCATAAATATTATAAATCTTACTTAAAGAAAACTAGCCAGAACATCACAGGAACTTTTAAGACAGATACATAATAGTTACTTTGTCTGCCACAGTGAGTACTGACTTTGCTGATTTTGTGGCATGTATATAACCTGAAAGGCTTGGTGAAAATAAAATAATGCTCATTTGCAGTGCCATCTGAAGGAGACCTCTAAGAGCTTCTGGACTCATTAACATTACCAGCCCCACTTAACACTTGTTTAGGAGCTCTTTGTTCAACTTATTCACGTAAAGACAAGATTTGGCTGCTGAATTTGAGACTTTATTCAATTTGACTTATTTAATAATTAATCCATCCAACATAAACTGGGTCAGTTATTGCCTCAGCGGCTAGAGATATGTCAATTGTTGAAGCAGTTTGTACTCCCAAGTAATTCACACACCAGGTGAGGGAAACACCACATGGAAACTATCAAAGTACAGTATATTTTATCATAGATTTATAGATGCAGTATTGTGTAAGTACAGAGAACTGTGTAGCAGTTATTTAATGGGAGTTGGGAAATGCTTCACAGAGGTATTATATTTAAATCTGAATCTTTAAATATAATTATACTTTCTATAGATGGAAAGTGGCAGTTATGTGTTGCTAGAGAAAGACTATGTCAGATGGAAGAAGTAGACTTGAAAGACCTTGGCTTGTTTGGGCAACTGTGGCCACAATTTTGGGGTTGGGTGGAAATGTGGAGTTAATCTCAGAAAGAATACTTGACAAAAACTATAAGTTGAGTTTTGATTTTTTTCATGTAAGAAATAGGACACTGATTAAGATGTTTTGGTATTTTTTTGAGAACAGGCAGTAGATTTTATTTGTGTCTGCTTAGCTTCCCCTTAACATACTTATGCTAATAGCATCCTGATTTTCATGGGGGAAAAACCCATTCTACAGTCTTAGTCCACTTGGTTTAGGTTTAGCTGGATTCACTGCCATGGCTAGAGGAAAGGACACATGACGCAGCCACGTCCAATCAGTAAACCTCAGATCGGTTACGGTAATTGGTTTAAGCATGGGCATGCGACCGAAAGTACATTTAAGAGTTAAATCTGAGATGTTGCGAGAAATCATTTTCCACTGCGGTTGCTAAGCTGCTAGGATATAAACCTGAAGATGCTTGTGGCTATGTTATGTCCCAAGAATGAGGAACATTGACATAAAGGGACAGAGGAAAACCATAATGGAGAAAGAGCATGATACCTGAGGAAAAATTTGAGAAATACCTGAAGCTAGATGTGCCTTAAGATTTTTAGATCTGTAAAACAACGTATTTCATTTTTAAAATGTAAGCCTGTGAAAGATTCCTGCCACTTATCATTGGAAGGCTCCTAAGAGTTGTCACGGGAGAGCCATATGATTGGTGATGTAATCAGACGTCAAAAAGTAATTTGATACAGGGCAGGGGGTCAGGGAATGAGTGAAACGTGTGGGAGATTAAGTGGTACAAACCTCCAATTACAAAATAAAGGAGTCAAGGGAATGAAATGTACACTGTGGAGAATATAGTCAATAGTAATGTAATATCTTTGTATGGTGACAGACGGTAACTAGACTTGTTGTGATCATCTTATAATGTACAGAAATATCTGATCACTATGTTGTGCACCAGTGACTAACATAGTGTTGTAGGCCAAGTATACTTCAAAAGACAAACAAACAAACTAATAGAAAAAGAGATCAGATTTGTGGTTACCAGAGGTGGGTGGGGAGGTTGGATGAAGGTGGTCAAAAGGTACAAACTTCTAGTTACAAGATGAATAAGTATAGGGATGTAATGTATAACATGATTAATATAATTAAGACTGCTGTATGTTGCATATGAAAGTTGTTAAGAGTAAATCCTAAGAGTTCTCATTACAAGGAAAAAATATTTTTTTCTTTTTCTTTTATTTTGTATCTATACGAGGTCATGGATGTGTGCTAAACTTATTGTGGTCATCATTTCATGATGTATGTAAGTGTAGGGGAACAGAACTTGCCACTGCAAAATGTTCCTTTGGTATGCAGATGATTTCAAGCTGAAAAAAAATCTAGGCCCAAAAGTCTCAGGAAGAAACTTTGACCTTGCTCCTAACCGCCTAGAAAAATTTAGATAGAGGGCCAGTCATTCCGCACTAGAGCTATCACCAGAGATATCTGCAAAGACTACGGGCTGGTAGTGGTAGGAGAAACTCAGCAGGGCCTAGAGATCAGAGTCCACTCTGTGTCCCTCGTCTCTCTACACGGCCCATCTACCAAACATTTGCTCTTCCATCTTCATGTAAATCACCTTGCTCCCATTTGAAGTCTCAAACAGTACCCACAGCATCCTCTTTTGTTTTTAGCTGAAGATGATATTTCAGGTGAGGGTTTCAGCCATACTGGTCATTCAGTTTTCCTGGGTCTCTCCCATATGTACATGTTATTAAACTTTGTTTGATTTTCTCTTGTTAATCTGTCTCATGTTAATTTAATTCTTAGACCAGCCAGAAAAATCTAGAAGGGTAAAGGAAAATTTCTTATTGCCCAACATAAGTCAAATCATTATGCTGTACGGTAAGTCCCCTGCAAAGGAACGAATTCCATTCCGAGAGCGCATTCATAAGTCCAATTTGTTCGTTAAGTCCAACAAAGTTAGCCTAGGTACCCAATGAACACAATCGGCTATATAGTACTGTACTGTAATAGGTTTATAATACTTTTCACACAAATAATACATGAAAAACAAACAAAAAAATGAAACATTTTTAATCTTACAGTGCAGTACCTTGAAAAGTACAGTAGTACAGTGCAACAGCTGGCATACAGGGGCTGGCATTGACTGAACGGGCAAGAAGAGTTACTGACGGGAGGAGGGAGAGGAGGCGGGAGATGGTGGAGCTGAGGGATCGCCAGCAATAGGAGACGGAGGGCAAGCTGCAATTTCACTCGCGTCTGACGTTGATGGCACAGGTTTGGTTCCTTGCTGGTTTCGATTCTGTCTCCCCTTTTGAAAAAACAATCCAGTGATGTCTGCGTAGTAGCTCTTCTTTTCTTGCCATAGATGATGACACAGTAGTACTGGATTGCATTCTGAATGGCTGCTGCAACCTTTGTGTACTGTTCTATGTTTGGATCCTGTGCCTCAAAAACTAACAGTGCCTCATCAAATAAAGAAAATCCCCTTGCCATTTCCTGCATCGTGAATCTCTTTGGTTCTTTAGTTACTTCTTCTTCCTCTTGTCTCCCTTTATCCTTTCTCTGGGCTGCCAATTCCATCTTTTCGCCTCGCTCCACTCTCTCAATTAGTTTCAGTTTTGTTTCCTTCGTTATCACTGCTTCTTAGCAGTACCAGCTACATCATCGCTGCTTTTATGCTTGCTTCCGGACATCCTGGGCTTGAAATAAAGATACTGTACTACTGTATTCTATACAGTACTGTAAAGCACACAAAAGCACAACCACTTGTAGAGGATGCACACACATGACAGTGTACACCAGACATGTGAACTGACTTACGTGATTGGACATGTGACCACACGTTCGCATATTTGACCTTTCACAACTTGAAGGTTCGTGTGTAGGGGACTTACTGTATGCCTTAAACTTCGACAGTGCTAAATGTCAAGTATATCTCCATAAAACTGTAAGGAAAAAAACCAAGTGATTTACAATAAAGTTGCCATGTAAAACTTACTTGCTTTTGTCCATTCTATAAAGTTAACATGTTTATACAATTTAAGTTTAATTGGATTTAGTTTTTATGAAAAAATAAGCAAACAGAATTTTTCTGTCATTTATTTGTTTAATAAGTATTTATTAGGCTTTGAAATTCTGTAAAGTTGAAGGAAATGAACATTTTCATTTGATTATGAATGAAATGTGGTTATGACATATAATGTTAACATTGTGAATAAATTTCCTACTTCTTTGTACCATGAGGTCCTTTCAAAATGTCCCTATTTTTGTATGTGTTTCATTTATTATACAATGTATTCTGATACCTTGGCCCGGTAATACTCATTTAATTCTCATATGAAGAGAAAATATCCCGAGGTAAAGTACCACTGAACGCTTGGCTTATATTAAGAAACAGAATGGTCCTGGTGGGAACTAAAATGTCTTTCACCGATAACCTTACTAATGAGTGAGATAATGTTATGTGACCAGTTAGCTCCCTGGTGGGATTTTTAGGATGCCTAAATTTAGCAAAGTCTTAGTGTGAGTAAGTGTGTACTTATGTGTGTTCTTGCATGTATATGTGTGGCGTATTTAAAAAGTTTTAACAGATGTTTGGTTAGGTTAATGACCATTGGCTTAGGTGTGGTTTCTGGATACTAGTAATAGGTCTATTTCACTGAAGTTTTGAAAGCTCCTCTACAGTGTGAACATACTTTATCTAGAACTTTGAATTCCTATAACACTATAGTTATTGTCTAATTTAAAGTCTTGTTTTTAATATTTGTTCTATGCATAAACAAAAAGATACAGCATGTTGTTAGCACTTAGAAAGTTACAATTGACTTCTTAACATTTTTCATATTTAAGTTCGTAACTGAAGATGGTCAGATTGACCACTTTGGGAGTGAAAGGAAAAAATAAAGGCATATTTACTTTTAAGTTCACCTGCTAGATGTGCTCACTGTATGCCCTGTTACATATGCAAGGCCAGGGTGACTGGAAGTGCAATTGTCAGGCTTTTTCATAAACTGGATAACCATTTGTTTTTGCGCAGCACATTACCTTTACATAGGAGCAATAAGGAGAAAAGGTGGAAGAGGCAAGCATTCTGCACTACAAAACACCACCTTTAACAGCTAACCCGCATTACTCAACTGCTGTACAGCTGTGTCTAGTGCAATTAAAAATATATAAACAGCTCATGCAGCTCAATATTAAAAAAACAAACAACCCAATCAAAAAATGAGCAGAAGACCTAAATAGACATTTCTCCAAAGAAGATATGCAGATGGCCAACAAACATATGAAAGAATGCTCAACATCATTAATTATTAGAGAAACGCAAATCAAAACTACAAGGAGGTATCACCTCACACCAGTCAGAATGGCCATCATCAAAAAGTGTACAAACAATAAATGCTGGAGAGGGTGTGGAGAAAAGGGAACCCTCATACATTGTTGGTGGGAATGTAAATTGATACAGCCACTATGGAGGTTCCTTAAAAAACTAAAAAGAGAACTACCATATGACCCAGCAACCCCACTACTGGGCATATACCCTGAGAAAACCGTAATTCAAAAAGAGTCATGTACCACAATGTTCACTGCAGCTCTATTTACAATAGCCAGGACATGGAAGCAACCTAAGTGTCCATCGACAGATGAATGGATAAAGAAGATGTGGCACATATATACAATGGAATATTACTCAGCCATAAAAAGAAACGAAATTGAATTATTTGTAGTGAGGTGGCTGGACCTAGAGTCTGTCATACAGAGTGAAGTAAGTCAGAAAGAGAAAAACAAATACCGTATGCTAACACATATATATGGAATTTAAAAAAACACAAAACATATATATATATATATATGTATATATATATATATATATACGTATATATATACTTATATATACGGTCATGAAGAACCTAGGGGCAAGACAGGAATAAAAACGCAGACCTACTAGAGAATGGACTTGAGGATATGGGGAGGGGGAAGGGTAAGCTGGGATGAAGTGAGAGAGTGGCATGGACATATATACACTACCAAATGTAAAATAGATAGCTCGTGGGAAGCAGCCGCATAGCACAGGGAGATCAGCTCGGTGCTTTGTGACCACCTAGAGGGGTGGGATAGGGAGGGTACAAGGGAGGGAGATGGAAGAGGGTAGAGATATGGGGACATATGTATATGTATAACTGATTCACTTTGTTATAAAGCAGAAACTAAGACACCATTGGAAAGCAATTATACTCTAATAAAAATGTTTTTTTTTTTTAAAAAAAGACTCTGCATTGTACTATCCTGATCTTCCTTTTACTATCCTCTCTTTCTATTATCCATATAGTCACTGTACCTGGAAAACAGGGCTGGTGTGAGAGCCTCACCCTCCCCTCCAGTCTCCCTTTCCTCACCTTTGGAGTATTTATGAGGGTAAGGAACCCTTCATCATATACAAATTACACCAGAATTTCCAGGAATGTTAGTTTAGAGCATCTGCTGGGCATCGGTGGGCTTAAAAGATGACTATCTGGGAGATGGTTCCAATTTCTTCTGAACATGTTAATTTGGGGAGACAGTTGTCCATCCTTTAAGGTCATATCAACAATTACAGTCAGCCCTCTTTGTTTATACTTCTTTCATAACAGTGATGTGAAAGCAAGTGAGTGGACTTGCAAGTACTTTCTAACATATAGATAGGAAGATATATGATTACATAATTACCTTAAATTCTGTTCCAATTTCCTCTGGAGCAGAGTGATACAATTTTCATACTATATAGTACGAGTAATTCCATTCAAAGTTCTGTAACCTGACATTGATCATTGGACCAGATATCAGAGACTAGTTTTTTGGTTATTCCCTTTCTCCTTTTTAATATGTGTACTTTGGGGAAGTTATGACATTTCTCTTAGCTTCATTTGCCCCATCTATGAAATGGAGATAACATACGTGTTTTAACTAAGTCTCGGAGTTGTTGTAAGGCTCAAACAAGTTACTCTGTGAAAAGGTGATTTATAACTTACAAAGCATTAAAAATATAAGGCCCTATTTTTATTAACACTAGATGGGTTTAGGTTTTTCTCTATTTTACAAATTGCTTTAAGATGTTAATCTTATGACAGATGAACTTAAGCTAGTTAGCCTAGCTTTTCCATCCATTTATTTATTGTGAGGCAAGTGATGTTCTGTAAAAGAGATTTAGGGTCACTGCATTTTGTAAAGGTGAGAACACATTGTAGAAGCTTCATAAATATTAAACAACCATGTAAGACACTTGGAAGTATCTATTGAAATACATTGCTGTGTCTCTGAGACACCCCTTACCATACTTTGAATAATTAATAGATGTTGTAGAAAAAATTCTGACAGTAATGTGAGGCTCATTTATGTCTTTCAGAGCCTTTGGAGTTCCTGGGGATAAATGAATGCAATTCTGAAGAAGTATTAGAAAAAGTAACTCATGCAGTTTTCCGTAAGTCATCACTTTGTAAGTGAGAATATTCCATTTTTGTCCCAAGGAAAGGTTAATAGGAATATGGTGTGCAGAAAAAGAAAAAGCAGCAGTGGCCAGCCATGCACTTATTCATGATACCACATGTGAGTGCAAGTTCACTGGATGAGTTATCTTCTCAGGAAAGGTTTTTCACTGCTAGGAATGAGGATGACATTGAAGCTTAACGGAAAAGATCTATTTTACTTTATCTGATGAAAAAATCTTCCTTCTCACCCTCCACAAATAGGTATCAATTATATATTAGTGCAAATACCATTATTTAGTTATTGCTAAGCTGCAAGTAATAAGAAATTTGACCAATGTAGTAGAGAAGGAAGGGATTGCAAGAGAGGAAGCAGCCCTTCCTAAAGGGATAAAAGTGACCAGAGTGAATGCAGAAAAGCTGGAAACCTCAAGCAAGTGACAGTTTAATTTAATTATGCACCTTCACCATGGAGAAGATGAAGTGCTGTAAGAACTGTCAATGGCCATGCATTTTAAATCCCTGCCTTTTGACTATGAAGTATTATAGTATTATCCCAGTATTATAGATGAGGCAACTTAACTAAGAAGTGGTTGGAGTCCCAAGTTCACAAATTAAGTGATGGAATGTAAAGTGATGAAGAAATCAGCCTATGGATGTTTAGAGGGAATCTGAATTCAGTAGTTGGAGATGTGCTGTGAAGTGTCAACTAAGGCAACTAAGGATTTCCTGCCCTGGGCAAACTACGCCCGCCTCCTAGATCCTGATGTTCTACTGGACACATACCAGGAGCTCTACACATGTATGTTATTGACTCCCTTTAGAACAGTCTTTTGAAGTTTGCTTCCTTATGACCTACATAGTTCCAACCTCTTTTCTCCTGCTGAGTATTCAGAATATCCTCTCCTGGTCTGAGTCTCAGAAGAGATCCCCTCCACTGCTGACCACAGGACCAGTCAGTCTCTGGCCATCTTTCTGTGTGAAATGAAACCTGTGATTTTGGTGTGTTAAGGATTGGTGTGTGGTGGGTCCAAGCCTGTGGCTGGAACAGTCGATCTCTTTTTCCTTCCTACAATGCAACTTCTTTTTTTTTTTAAGATGACAGTATAATCTATTATTTTAATAACTTTATTGAAATATGATTGATATAGAAACTGCACATATTTAATGCATACAATTTGATGAGTTTGGATATATGCATACCACACTGTGAAACCGTCACCACAGTCAAGGTGATAGACATATCCATCACCTCCAAAAGTCTCCTGTGCCCTCCCTCCTTTTTTTTGGTGATAAGGATGCTTAACATGTGATCTGCCCTTTTTATATGCAATTTATTTTCTTAATAAACTTTTTACATTTTGGAGGCTTGTTATTATGGTAGTAGTAGGGTGTGTGTTAGGGAAGCTTTCTCTAATTCTGATTAAACCCTAGTTTTTGGAGTGTGCTATGGGCCTGTGCCTAGGGGATGTGGCTTTTACAAGAGTTTCTGTCCCTTCTCTAGGGGTAGAGCTTTTTCACCCCACGCCCTCTAATCCTTCACCCTTGCAGTGGTTGTCCTGCAGTGTCCCCAGTATATATAATTGAATTTCTCTCCCCTGTACATTTAATTTTTCATTTTTTTTCTTTAAGTGACACAGGGAGGCTGTGGTAGACCAGAGTTCCCTTCACCCAGCTTGAATGAGATTTCCCTGATGCCAACTGTCAGTGTCAGACTTTTTGGAGATTAAGCCTTTTGTTGCCCAAGAGAAGGGTCTGGATGGATTTCACAATGGCTACTCTTCCCTTCCACCAGCTAGGGTCCTGTGGCTAGGGGAGGAGCTTTCTTAGGATTTTGATTCTGTGAGAGCCTGGTGGGTTCCTGTGAGAAAAACCTTTAAAAATGTAGGCCCTTCCCCATGACTTCAGCTCCCAGGAGCTTCTCAGTCTCATGAGAGCCTATACCCAGCTTCTAGCAAGTCATCAAATTTTCTAGTTTAATGTACCTTCCAGCTTATATGGCATCTGCCCAGCGGCTTCAGCTCCAGATAAGTAAATGACAGAGTTATCTCCCTGGAAAAGCTCACGTCTCTAGATTTTGGGATGGTAATTTGACGTGCAGTCTCAGTTCTCTGATCTGTCCAAGAAAAGGGTGGATGTGCACGGAGGGCGGGGCACGGACGCTGTGTCCCAGGTTCAATCCAGGCCTGGGTGAGGCAGGCCGCCTGCGCTGAGCACCTGGCATCTATTAATCTTTAAATTTTGCAGTAATATTTCTATCTTCCAAGGACTTTCTCTTGTTCTCTTATTGTTCCTTCTTATAGCACCCTGTTCTCATTTTATAAACCCACTGTCTTCCTTAAAATTCTGAGAATATGAATTTGGATTTTTTTGGTAAAGTTCTTTTCCGTTTCCTGTATTATATTTCTTTTTTCTCCAGAAATAGTTCTGTTTGTTCATCGTGATCCTCTCTTTCACTTTCCTCAAATATCTGGCAAACATTTGTCCATTCATATTTGGGAGTAAGGGACTCATGTGATTAGCCTAGGTAACTAGCATGGATCTGATCTACAGTTGGGACGCCCATTTCATTAATAGGCATCTCCTCTGTATGGGAGAGTGGAGCATGTCAATTAGGGAGTGGTCTTCTCCTTTGGGAGTACACAACATAAAACTTTCAGGTAGTATAGGGACCCTTCCAAATGCCCAAACCATGGCATTTCTCTGACATCGGAAGACTTAAGTGGACCTCTCTTCAGGTAGATGTGTCCTTCTGTTTTGTTTCCCTTCGGTTGTGCAGGTCTGCAGTTGTCTCAAATCTGCTCTAATTTGGGTTCACTTCCTGGACAAGTAATTCACTCTCTTTGGAGTATAGTTTTGGGAGATTAACACAGATCAAATGCCACTTTGACTTTGTCCAACGTAAGAAAGATTGGCGTAGGGTCAGGGCATGGTAGCAGCAAACAGAACTGTTGTTCAGAGAGTAGTTCTTTAATCTAACAGTCCACTCAGTACCTTCTGCACTGCTTTGATTTCATTGACTCTGTTCTTGAACTTTCTTTGAATGTGCTTGGCTTTCTACTACAGGTATATTGTTTTATTTTCCTTTATTTTTAAAAATTGAAGTATAGTTGATTTACAATACTCTATTAGTTTCCGGTATACAACATAGTGATTTAATATTTTTATAGATTATACTCCATTCAAAGTTGTTATAAAATATTGGCTCTCTTCCCTGTGCTATACAATATATCCTTGTAGCTTATTTATTTTATACATAGTATACATAGTAGTTTGTACCTCTTAATCCCCTACCCCCATCTTGCCCCTACTCTTTTTTTTTTTTTTAAACTTTTGGGTTTATTTATTTATTTATTTTATTTATGGCTGTGTTGGGTCTTCGTTTCTGTGTGAGGGCTTTCTCTAGTTGCGGCAAGTGGGGGCCACTCTTCATCGTGGTGCGCGGGCCTCTCATTATCGTGGCCTCTCTTGTTGCGGAGCACAGGCTCCAGACGCACAGGCTCAGTAATTGTGGCTCACAGGCCTAGTTGCTCCGCGGCATGTGGGATCTTCCCAGACCAGGGCTCGAACCCGTGTCCCCTGCATTGGCAGGCAGATTCTCAACCACTGCACCACCAGGGAAGCCCCACCCTACTCTTTTCTTTCTTTCTTCCCTCTTCCTTTCCATCTCCCCTTTCCTACTAGTAGAACCTATTAACCACTAGTTTGTTCTTTAAATCTGTGAGTCTGTTTCTATTTTGTTACATTCATTCGTTTGTTTTATCTTTTAGGTTCGAAATATAAGTGATAACATACAGTATTTGTCTTTCTCTGTCTGACTTATTTCATGAAGCATAATACGCTCCAGGTCCATCCATGTTGTTGCAAATGGCAAATTTCATCTTTTTATAGCTGAGTGGTATTCCATTGTAGTATTACATACACCACATCTTTATCCATTCATCTGTTGATGGACACTTAGGTTACTTCCATGTCTTGGCTATTGTAAATAATACTGCTGTAAACGTTGGGGTACATGTATCTTTTCAAATTAATGTGTTTTCTTCAGATATATGCCCAGGAGTGGAATTGCTGGGTCTATTTTTAGTTTTTTGAGAAACATACATACTGTTCTCCATGGTGGCTGCGCCAATTTACATTCCCACCAACAGTGTACTAGGGTTCCCTTTTCTTCACATCCTTGCCAACACTTCCTATTTGTGGTCTTCTTGATGGTAGCCATTCTGACAGGTATGAAGTGATTTCTCAAGGGTTTTTGATTTGCATTTCTCTAATGATTAACTATGTTGAGCATCTTTTCATGTGCCTGTTGGCCATCTGTATGTCCTCTCTAGGAAAATGTCTACTCAGTTCTTCTGCCCATTTTTCAGTTGGGTTGTTTGGGTGGTTTTCTTTGTTTTTTTGTTTTTTTTGGGTATTGACTTGTATGAGCTGTTTACATATTTTGCATATTAACCCCTTATCACTCATATCATTTGAAAATATTTTCTCCCATTCATTTGGTTGTCTTTTTGTTTTGTTGATGGCTTCCTTTGCTGTGCAAAAGTTTTAAGTTTAATTAGGTCCCATTTGTTTATTTTTTCTTTTGTTTCCTTTGCCTTAGGAGACAGGTCCAAAATATTGCTACCACTTATGTCAGGTAGTGTTTTCTCTTCTAGGAGTTCTGTGGTTTCTGGTCCTACATTTAGGTCTTTAATCCATTTTGAGTTTGTTTTTGTATATGGAGTGAGGAAATGTTCTAATCTCATTCTTTTACATGTAGCTGTCTAGTTTTCCCAGCACCACTTATTGAAGAGGCTGTCTTTTTTCCGCTGTATATTCTTGCCGCCTTTGTTCTAGATTAATTGACCATCATGTGCATAGCTTTATTTCTGGGCTCTCTATTCTGTTCCATTGATCTATGTGTCTGTTTTTGTGCCTATTTTAGCTACTGCTTTGATACTGTAGCTTTGTAGTATAGTCTGAAGTCAGGGAGCGTGACAGCTCCAGCTTTGTTCTTTTTTTCTCAAGATTGCTTTCGCTATTCAGTGTCTTTGTGGTTCCATATGAATTTTAGGATTATTTGTTCTAGTTTTGTGAAAGATGTCATGGGTATTTTGTTAGGGATTGCATTAAATCTGTAGATCGCTTTGGGTGATATGGACATTTTAACAGTATTAATTCTTCCCATCCATGAACATGGGATATTTTTCCATTTCTCTGTATCATCTTCAGTTTCCTTCAACAGTGTTTTTATAGTTTTCAGAGTATAAGTCTGTCACCTCCTTGGGTAAGTTTGTTCCTGTGTGTTTTTTGATGCGATTTTAAATGGGATTGTTTTCTTGCTTTCCCTTTCTGATAGCTCACTTATTACTAATTCAAGTTTACTACTAGTGACCAGTCTGTTCAGATTGTTTATTTCTTCCTGATTCAGTCTTGGAAAATTGTGTATTTATGGAAGTTTATCCATTTCTTCTAGGTTGCCCAGTTTGTTGGCACATAACTGTTCATAGTATTATGATTTTTGTATCTTTGTGGTATCGGTCATAATTTCTCCTCTTTCATTTCTTGTTTTGTTTACTTGAGTCCTCTCTTTTTTTTCTTGAGGAACATGGCTAAAGACTTATCAGTTTTGTTTATCTTTAAAAAAAACAGCTCTAGGTTTCATTGATCTTGTCTACTGTTTTTTGAGTCTCTATTTCCTCTCTGATATTTATTATTTCCTTCCTTCTGCTGACTGTGGGCTTTGTTCTTATTTTTCTGATTCCTATAGATGGTAGGTTAGGTTGTTTATTTGAGATTTTTCTTGTTTCTTGAGGTACGCCTCTATCACTATAAAATTCTCTTGTAGAACTGCTTTTGTTGCATCCCATAGATTTTTGTTGTTGTTGTTTTGGGAGGGCATGCACTGCGCAGCATGTGAGATCTTAGTTCCCCGACCAGGGATCTAACCTGCACGCCCTGCATTGGAAGCATGGAGTCTTAACCACTGGACTGCCAGAGAAGTCCCTCATCCCATAGATTTTGGAAAGTTATGTTTCCATTGTCATTTGTCTTGAGGTATTTTCTGATGTCCTCTTTGATCTCTTCATTGACCATTGGTGTTTTAGTATTTTCCCATTTTTCTTCCTGTAATTGATTTCTAGTTTTATACTACTGTGGTCTGAAAAATGCTTGATATGATTTCTGTCCCCTTAAATTTGATGAGGCTTTTCTTATGGCCTAGCATGTGATCTATCCTGGAGAATGTTCCATGTATACTTGAAAAGAATGTATATTCTGTGGCTTTTGGGTAGAATGTCTTATAGACATCTAAGCCCAACTGGTCTAATATGTCATTTAAGACTACTGTTTCCTTATTGATTTTCTGTCTGGATGATCTGTCTGTTGATATAAGTGGGGTGTTAATGTTCCCTACTATTATCATATTATTGTCAATTTCTCCCTTTATGTCTGAGAATACTTGCTTTATATATTTAGGCACTCCTATAATAGGTGCAGATATATTAACAAATGTTATATCCTCTTCTAGTACTGATCCCTTTATCATTATATAGTGCCCTTCTTTGTCTTCTGTTATAGACTTTGTTTTAAAGTTTATTTTGTCTGATATGAGTATTGCTACCTCCACTTTCTTGTCATTTCCATTTGCATGAAAAATCTTTTTCCATCCATTCACTTTAAGCCTGTGTGTGTCTTTAGCTCTGAAATGAGTCTCTTGTAGGCAACATATAGATGGTCTTTTTTTTTTTTTTTAATCCACTCATCCACCCTTTTTCTTTTGATTGGAGCCTTAAGTCCATTGATATTTAAAGTGATTATTGATAGGTATGTACTTATTGCCCTTTTGTTATTTGTTTTCTGGTTGTTTTTGTAGTTATCCTCAGTTCTTTTCTTCTTTTAGTTTCTTCCCTTGTGGTTGGATGGTTTTCTTTAGTGACATGCTTGTGTACCTTTCGCTCTAGTTTTTGTGTATCTGTTGTAGGTTTTTGATTTGTGGTCACCATGGGGTTCAGATATGTTGACCTGTAACTATATCTACTTGTTTTAAACTGGTAGTTATTTAAATTCAAACACATTCTAAAAGATCTACAGTATGTTAACTCCCCTCCCCTACATTTTGTGTTTTCGATGTCATATTTTACATCTCCATATTTATACTTTAACTGTTATTGTATTTATATTTGATTTTTCAATTTTTTGTCTTTTAACATTTGTACTAGCTTATTTAAGTGGTTGATCCGCAGCCTTTACTATATATTTGCCTTTACTAGTGGGATTTTTTCCTTTTCTATAGATTCTTACTTCTTCTTGTAGCCTTTGATTATCTGCTTAGTGGAGACTCTTTAACATTTCTTTTAGGGTTGGTTTAGTATTGATTAACTCTTTTAGTTTTTGCTTCTCTGGGAAGTTCTTTATCTCTCTTTCAATTCTGAATGATAATCTTGCTGGGTAGAGTATCTTAGGTTGTAGGTTTTTCCCTTTCATCACTTTAAATATATCATGTCTCTCTCTTCTGGACTGCAACGTTTCTGCAGAAAGATCAGCTGATAGCGTTATAGGTGTTCCTTTGTATATGACTCTTTGTTTTTCTCTTGTTGACTTTAGAATTCTTTCTGTGTAACTTTTGCCGTTTTAATTATGATGTGCCCTGGTATAGGTCTTTTTGCTTTCATCTTGTTTGGGACCCTCTGTGCTTCCTATGCCTAGATAACTGTTTCCTTCTTCAGTTCTGGGAAGTTTTCATCCATAATTCTATCAAATTCATTTTTGACCCCCCCTTTTTTTTTAAACTCTTCTCCTTTTGGGACCTCTATAATGAGAATGTTAGTACACTTGATGTAGTCCTAGAGGTCCCTTCAATTGTTCTCATTTTTTAAACTTGATTTTTTTTTGTTCTGATTAAGTGGTTTCCATTATTTCATCTTTCAGGTTACTTATGCATTCTTCTATATCACCTTGTCTGCTGTTAATCCCTTCTAGTTTTTTGTTTGTTTGTTTGTTTGTTTTCATTTCACTTATTGTATTCTTTGACTCTGACTGGTTCTTTTTATATTTTCTAGTTCCTTGTTAAAATTCTCACTGTGTTCATATATTCTTTTCCCTAGTTCCATTAGCATTTTTATTACTAATGCTTTGAACTCTTTATCTGGTAAATTATTTTTCTGTTTCAGTATTTTTTTCAGAGTTTTTTTCCTTGTTCTTTTGTGTGAAACAAATTCCTTTGTCTTCTCATTTTGTTTAACTTTGTCTCTATGAAATTAAGTGAAACAGTTACCTATCCCCTTCTTGAAGGGGTATTGTTGTGTGGGAGCATCCCTATGCAGTTTGTGCCTGCCCAGTAGCTTTGGTGGCAGAGCTGAATCTGAAGTGAGCACAAGTCACATCTTCCCCCAGGGTTTCCTGGCAGTTATCACCTTGGTGGGCGGTGGGGCTGCAGATGGAGGAGCTAGAGTCAGAGCCAGATATGAGGTGGGGCTTCTGCCATGCTCAGTGGCCAACACCACCCTATTAGGGGTGGGGTTGGGTCCCAAGGTGCTGGAGCAGAAGACTTGAAAGTCAGCTCTGAGCTAGTTATGTTCCCTCTAAGTGTATGCTCTCCTTTCTCCCAGCATTGGCACTTTTGCCCTGGAAGGGAGCAGTGCTGGATCAAGAGGGGCCAGAGTGGGTTCCTGGTGTGGGCCGGGCTTGTGCTGGGGTGGTCCCAGCACACCAGTCTGAGTTCCAGATGTTCCTGATCTGCTGCCTCCTGTATGCCAGCAGTGGCCACCCTTTCCCCACTGAGATGTAGTGCTGGGTCTGAGCCAGATCCATACCCCACAACTGTGCACTCTCTTCAGCAATGGCAGCCTTTGCCCTAGTGGGGCGCTGCACCATGGAGCAAGATGGGCCAGAGCAGGCACTTTGTGTGGACCGGGGCATGCACTGGGGTGGTCGCAGGGAACTGGCCAGGGTCCCAGTCAGTCTCAATCTGCTTCCTCCACCTTGTTTTGACAGCAAGCAAACGTGTACATGAGTGAAATCTAAGTTTCTCACAGTACCCTTGCCAGTTCTATTGGTCTTCACACCAGCCAAGGGGACTCATCTTCCTGGTGTCATACCCTAGGTCTGGGGTGCCCAATAAGAGGTTTGAACCACTCACTCCCCAGGGAGGATCTCCAAGCACATGAAATCCTCCCCCTTCTGTGTTCCCTGCTAAGGGCACAGGTCCCAATCCTATTGCTTCTCTTCCCTTCCTTCCTGACTGTGTGTATCTTTCTTCCAGCCTTCATTGTAGAAGAGCCTTTCTGCCAGTCTCCAGTTTGTTTTGAGTGAGAATTACTCCACATGTAGATGTATTTTTCATCTGTTCATAGGGGGAAGAGAGCTCAGCCTTCTCCTACTCTGCCATCTTGATCTCCCAGTAGCCTACTGCAGGTATTTAAAATTCTCTGGTTTTATCATTGTGAAAGCATCTCCTGTTTTTATCTTCCAAGCATTCCTCACAATATCTGGTTTGCTAACTATATCCTTTCTCATTTGTGTACGTGTAGATAGTAGTTTTTGTGTCTAGTCCACCACTATGAGTCAATCATCACTTTTTACTTTTTGAAAATACAAATACTTATTTTTTAAAAAGTTAATGCATCTGTATGGCTTAAAAGCCACATAGTTTTCTCTCTGTAGTCAGTCAATGGCGTATTACTTGTTATAATCAGGAGAAGAAAGAGGAAGAAAAAGAAGAAATAATACTCATGTTAAGAAAATCATAGACACATAAGAGAGGAATCTTTAGAAACATATTCTTCAGAAGCATATTATTTTTGAGTACATGTGGAGCATTTACCAAGATAGACTGTGTTCTGGGCCACACAACTGGTCTCAATAAATTTTAACAGTTTCGAATCATGCAAGATATGTTCTCTGACCACGATGGAATGAAACTAGAAATCATTAACAGAAAGATGTCTGATAAATCCCCAAATATTTGAAAACTAATAGTAAAGTACACTTCTGAACAATCCAAAGGTCAAAGAAGAGATTAAGGGCATTAAAATTATTTGGAATGGAATGTAAGCAAAATACAACATATCAACATTTGTGAGATGCAGCTAAATCAGTGCTTAGATGGAAACGTATAGCACTAAATGCCTATATTAAAAAAGAAAAAAAGTCTCAAATAAATTATCTAACTTCCAAACTTAAGAAACTGAAAGAATGAGGAACAAAATAAATCTAAATCAAGCAGAGGGAAGGAAGAGTTTGTTGCAAGCCAGGAAGTGTTTTCTAACCTGGGACAAAGCTAAGATGTTGAGGACTCTGAATAAAGCAAGGGTGAAGCATGTCTACTGTTATTGGGGATTGGCCCCAGGGAGAGGCCAGTGGGCCAGATTTAGGGTCTGTGGTTGAGCTGGTCATTTCAAATAGAAGTCTAAGTGAGAACTCTGTCTTTTTTTTTTTTTAAACATCTTTATTGAAGTATAATTGATTTACAATGGTGTGTTAGTTTCTGCTTTATAACAAAGTGAATCAGTTATACATATACATATGTTCCCATATCTCTTCCCTCTTGCATCTCCCTCCCTCCCACCCTCCCTATCCCACCCCTCTAGGTGGTCACAAAGCACTGAGCTGATCTCCCTGTGCTATGCGGCTGCTTCCCACTAGCTATCTATTTTACATTTGGTAGTGTATATATGTCCATGCCACTCTCTCACCCTGTCACATCTCACCCCTCCCCCTCCCAAAATCCTCAAGTCCATTCTCTAGTAGGTCTGTGTCTTTATTCCTGTCTTACCCCTAGGTTCTTCATGACCTATTTTCTTTTTTTTTTTTTCTTAGATTCCACATATATGCGTTAATATACGATATTTGTTTTTCTCTTTCTGACTTACTTCACTCTGTATGACAGACTCTAACTCCATCCACCTCATTACAAATACCTCCATTTCATTTCTTTTTATGGCTGAGTAATATTCCATTGTATATATGTGCCACATCTTCTTTATCCATTCATCCGATGATGGACACTTAGGTTGCTTCCATGTCCTGGCTATTGTAAATAGAGCTGCAATGAACATTTTGGTACATGACTCTTTTTGAATTATGGTTTTCTCAGGGTATATGCCCAGTAGTGGGATTGCTGGGTCGTATGGTAGTTCTATGTTTAGTTTTTTAAGGAACCTCCATACTGTTCTCCACAGTGGCTGTATCAATTTACATTCCCACCAACAGTGCAAGAGTGTTCCCTTTGCTCCACACCCTCTCCAGCATTTATTGTTTCTAGATTTTTTGATGATGGCCATTCTGACCGGTGTGAGATGATACCTCATTGTAGTTTTGATTTGCATTTCTCTAATGATTAATGATGTTGAGCATTCTTTCATGTGTCTGTTGGCAATCTGTATATCTTCTTTGGAGAAATGTCTGTTTAGGGCTTCTGCCCATTTTTGGATTGGGTTGATTGTTTTTTTTGTTATTGAGCTGCATGAGCTGCTTGTAAATCTTGGAGATTAATCCTTTGTCAGTTGCTTCATTTGCAAATATTTTCTCCCATTCTGAGGGTTGTCTTTTGGTCTTGTTTATGGTTTCCTTTGCTGTGCAAAAGCTTTGAAGTTTCATTAGGCCCCATTTGTTTATTTTTGTTTTTATATCCATTACTCTAGGAGGTGGATCAAAAAGATCTTGCTGTGATTTATGTCAAAGAGTGTTCTTCCTAGGTTTTCCTCTAAGAGTTTTATAGTGTTCAGTCTTACATTTAGGTCTGTAATCCATTTTGAGTTTATTTTTGTGTATGGTGTTAGGGAGTATTCTAATTTCATTCTTTTACATGTAGCTGTCCAGTTTTCCCAGCACCACTTATTGAAGAGACTGTCTTTTCTCCATTGTATATCTTTGCCTCCTTTGTCATAGATTAGTTGACCATAGGTGCATGGGTTTATCTCTGGGCTTTCTATCTTGTTCCATTGATCTATGTTTCTGTTTTTGTGCCAGTACCATATTGTCTTGATTACTGTAGCTTTGTAGTATAGTCTGAAGTCAGGGAGTCTGCTTCCTCCAGCTCCGTTTTTTTCCCTCAAGACTGCTTTGGCTATTCGGGGTCTTTTGTGTCTCCATACAAATTTTAAGATGATTTGTTCTAGCTCCGTAAAAAATGCCATTGGTAATTTGATAGGGATTGCATTGAATCTGTAGATTGCTTTGGGTAGTATAGTCATTTTCACAATGTTGATTCTTCCAATCCAAGAACATGGTGTATCTCTCCATCTGTTTGTATCATCTTTAATTTCTTTCATCAGTGCCTTATAGTTTTCTGCAGACAGGTCTTTTGTCTCCCTAGGTAGGTTTATTCCTAGGTATTTCATTCTTTTTGTTGCAATGGTAAATGGGAGTGTTTCCATAATTTCTCTTTCAGATTTTTCATCATTAGTGTATAGGAATGCAAGAGATTTCTGTGCATTAATTTTGTATCCTGCAACTTTACCAAATTCATTGATTAGCTCTAGCAGTTTTCTGGTGGCAGTTTTAGGATTCTCTATGTATAGTATCATGTCATCTGCAAACAGTGACGCTTTTACTTCTTCTTTTCCAATTTGTATTCCTTTTATTTCTTTTTATTCTGATTGCCTTGGCTAGGACTTCCAGAACTATGTTGAATAATAGTGGTGAGAGTGGACATCCTTGTCTCGTTCCTGATCTTAGAGGAAATGCTTTCAGTTTTTCACCACTGAGAATGATGCTTGCTGTGGGTTTGTCATATATGGCCTTTATTATGTTGAGGTAGGTTCCTTCTATGCCCACTTTCTGGAGAGTTTTTTACCATAAATGGGTGTTGAATTTTGTCAAAAGCTTTTTCTGCATCTACTGAGATGATCATATGGTTTTTATTCTTCAATTTGTTAATATGGTGTATCACATTGATTGATTTGCATATATTGAAGAATCCTTGCATCCCTGGGATAAATCCCACTTGATCATGCTGTATGATCCTTTTAATGTGTTGTTGGATTCTGTTTGCTAGTATTTTGTTGAGGATTTTTGCATCTATATTCATCAGTGATATTGGTCTGTAATTTTCTTTTTTTGTAGTGTCTTTGTCTGGTTTTGGTATCAGGGTGATGGTGGCCTCATAGAATGAGTTTGGGAGTGTTCCTTCCTCTGCAATTTTTTGGAAGAGTTTGAGAAGGATAGGTGTTAGCTCTTCTCTAAATGTTTGATAGAATTCACCTGTGAAGCCATCTGGTCCTGGACTTTTGTTTGTTGGAAGATTTTTAATCACAGTTTCAATTTTATTACTTGTGATTGGTCTGTTCATATTTTCTGTTTCTTCCTGGTTCAGTCTTGGAAGGTTATACCTTTCTAAGAATTTGTCCATTTCTTCCAGGTTGTCCATTTTATTGGCATAAAGTTGCTTGTAGTAGTCTCTTAGGATGCTTTGTATTTCTGCGGTGTCTGTTGTAACTTCTCCTTTTTCATTTCTGATTTTATTGATTTGAGTCCTCTCCCTCTTTTTCTTGATGAGTCTGGCTAATGGCTTATCAGTGTTGTTTATCTTCTCAAAGAACCAGCTTTTAGTTTTATTGATCCTTGCTATTGTTTTCTTTGTTTCTATTTCATTTATTTCCACTCTGATCTTTATGATTTCTTTCCTTCTGCTAACTTTGGGTTTTGTTTGTTCTTCTTTCTCTAGTTTCTGTAGATTTAAGGTTAGATTGTTTACTTGAGATTTTTCTTGTTTCTTGAGGTAGGCTTGTATAGCTATAAACTTCCCTCTTAGAACTGCTTTTGCTGCATCCCACAGGTTTTGGGTTGTCGTGTTTTCATTGTCATTTGTCTCTAGGTATTTTTTGATTTCCTCTTTGATTTCTTCAGTGACCTCATGGCTATTTAGTAACGTATTGTTTAGCCTCCATGTGTTTGTGTTTTTTACGTTTATTTCCCTGTAATTCATTTCTAATCTCATAACGTTATGGTCAGAAAAGATGCTTGGTATGATTTCAATTTTCTTAAATTTACTGAGGCTTGATTTGTGACCCAAGATGTGATCTATCCTGGAGAATGTTCCATGCGCACTTTAGAAGAACGTGTAATCTGCTGTTTTTGGATGGAATGTCCTATAAATATCAATTAAATCTATCTGGTCTATTGTGTCATTTAAAGCTTCTGTTTCCTTATTTATTTTCATTTTGGGTGATCTGTCCATTGTTGTAAGTGAGGCATTAAAGTCCCCCACTATGATTGTGTTACTGTCAATTTCCTCTTTTATAGCTGTTAGCAGTTGCCTTATGTATTGAGGTGCTCCTATGTTGGGTGCATATATATTTATAATTGTTATATCTTCTTCTTGGATTGATCCCTTGATCATTATGTAGTGTCCTTCCTTGTCTCTTGTAACATTCTTTAAAGTCTATTTTATCTGATATGAGTATAGCTACTCCAGCTTTCTTTTGATTTCCATTTGCATGGAATATCTTTTTCCATCCCCTCACTTTCAGTCTGTATGTGTCCCTAGGTCTGAAGTGGGTCTCTTGTAGACAGCATAGTTATGGGTCTTGTTTTTGTATCCATTCAGCAAGCCTGTGTCTTTTGGTTGGAGCATTTAATCCATTCACGTTTAAGGTAATTATCGATATGTATGTTCCTGTGACCATTTTCTTAATTGTTTTGGGTTTGTTTTTGTAGGTCCTTTTCTTCTCTTGTGTTTCCCACTTAGAGAAGTTCCTTTAGCATTTGTTGTAAAGCTGGTTTGGTGGTGCTGAATTCTCTTAGCTTTTGCTTGTCTGTAAAGCTTTTGATTTCTCCATAGAATCTAAATGAGATCCTTGCCGGGTAGAGTAATCTTGGTTGTAGATTCTTCCCTTTCATCACTTTAAGTGTATCATGCCACTCCCTTCTGGCTTGTAGAGTTTCTGCTGAGAAATCAGCTGTTAACCTTATGGGAGTTCCCTTGTATGTTATTTGTCATTTTTCCCTTGCTGCTTTCAATAATTTTTCTTTGTCTTTAATTTTTGCCACTTTGATTACTATGTGTCTCAGCGTGTTTCTCCTTCGGTTTGTCCTGTATGGGACTCTCTGTGCTTCCTGGACTTGGGTGGCTATTTCCTTTCCCATGTTATGGAAGTTTTCGACTATAATCTCTTCAAATATTTTCTCTGGTCCTTTCTCTCTCTCTTCTCCTTCTGGGACCCCTGTAATGTGAATGTTGTTGCTTTTAATGTTGTCCCAGAGGTCTCTTAGGCTGTCTTCATTTCTTTTCATTCTTTTTTCTTTAGTCTGTTCCACAGCAGTGAATTCCACCATTCTGTCTTCCAGGTCACTTATCCGTTCTTCTGCCTCAGTTATTCTGCTATTGATTCCTTCTAGTGTAGTTTTCATTTCAGTTATTGTATTGGTCATCTCTGTTTGTTCTTTAATTCTTCTAGGTCTTTGTTAATCATTTCTTGCATCTTCTCAATCTTTGCCTCCATTCTTATTCTGAGGTCCTGGATCATCTTCACTATCATTATTCTGAATTCTTTTTCTGGAAGGTTGCCTATCTCCACTTCATTTAGTTGTTTTTCTGAGGTTTTTTCTTGTTCCTTCATCTGGTATATAGCCCTCTGCCTTTTCATCTTGTCTGTCTTCCTGTGAATGTGGTTTTTGTTCCACAGGCTGCAGGATTGTAGTTTTCCTTGCTTCTGCTGTGTGCCCTCTGGTGGTTGAGGCTATCTAAGAGGCTTGATGGGAGGCTCTGGTGGTGGGGAGAGCTGACTGTTGCTGTGTGGGTCAGAGCTCCGTAAAACTTTAGTCCACTTGACTGTTGATGGGTGGGGCTGGGTTCCCTCCTTGTTGGTTGTTTTGCCTGAGGCAACCCAACACTGGAGCCTACCTGGGCTCTTTGGTGGGGCTAATGGCAGACTCTGGGAGGGCTCATGCCAAGGAGTACTTCCCAGAACCTCCGCTGCCAGTGTCTTTGTCCCCACGGTGAAACAGAGCCAGCCCCCGCCTCTGCAGATACCCTCCAACACTAGCAGGTAGGTCTGGTTCAGTCTCCCCCAGGGTCACTGCTCCTTCCCCCGGGTCCCGGTGGACACACTATTCCGTGTGCGCCCTCCAAGAGTGGGGTCTCTGTTTCCCCCAGTCCTGTCGAAGTCCTGCAATCAATTTCCACTAGGCTTCAAAGTCTGATTCTCTGAATTCCTCCTCCCGTTGCTGGACCCCCAGGTTGGGAAGCCTGACGTGGGGCTCAGAACCTTCACTCCAGTGGGTGGACTTCTGTGGTATAAGTGTTCTCCAGTCTGTGAGTCAGCCACCCAGCAGTTATGGGATTTGATTTTACTCTGATTGCGCCCCTCCTACCGTCTCACTGTGGCTTCTCCTCTGTCCTTGGACGTGGGGTATCCTCCTTGGTGAAGTCCAGTGTCTTCCTGTCAATGATTGTCCAGCAGCCAGTTGTGATTCTGGTGCTCTCGCAAGAGGGAGTGAGACCATGTCCTTCTACTCCGCCATCTTGGTTAATCCCCTGTCGTTGGCTTTTAAAGTCTGAATTGTCATCTGTGTTTATTGCATAATTGCCTAGTGTGAGTACTTTATCATTGCTGTCACTCATTGCAATCATCCAAACCATAAGTCAGTCTAGGTCTGCCACCTGTTTGGAGACCCAAGATAGAGTGAGATTGGGCTCTTACCATTCACCTTCTCCCTGCCACTCCAGGAGCTCTGTTGTACTCTCTTTCCTTGTGGTAGGTTGTATTATTTCCTCACAATTCTTTCTTCCCTCCCTGTCCTAATCATGACTTCACTGGTGGTGGTAAATACTTCCTTGCTCCCTGATTTTGAGTGTCCCAAGTCAATTTTTTTGGACAATGGTATGTGAGAAGACATAAGGTTTGCCAAATTGGACCAGAAGATGTAAATGTCCCTGCATGGTTGGGCTTGGCCTCTTACGTTTCTTGCATCCACCATTTGAAGAACATGTCCTGGGCACATTGCAGAATAATGGGACATGTAGAACAGACATGAATCCAGCCCAACTAAACTCAACCCATAGCCAAACCTAACAGGTACCAGCTGACTCCAGCAAAAGTCATTCTGTAGACCTGTGAATGAGATTTTGAGGTTGCTTGCTAGACAGCTTTACTGCAGCAAAATTGCCTAAGGCAGCTTCCCGAAATGCAAGTTTCATACCTAGTTATTTTACTAACAGCAGCCAGAATTTGGTTACTCTCAGTTATGCATACAGTGGCTATTAGCCATTGCAGATTGGTGCCTGGTAAAGTCAATTTTCATGTTCTAATTCACTTTACAAATGGTTTAATAAAAATTTGTCAAAGAGGAAAACTTTACCTTTATGTAGTTTCTAAGACTCAGTTACCATGAAAACCAGTAAGCTTCAAGGAGCAACATGACACTGTATTATACACACAAAGAAAAAAGTACCTCCTAGGTGCAAGTTATTTGGCTTTATTCCTTTATAGAGTATGTACAGTCTGTTTCTTTTATAAAGCGACTTGTGGTGGAGATGGTAGACAGGCCCATGAAAAGATGCTCAACATCGCTAATCATCAGGGAAATGCAAATCAAAACCACAATGAGCTATCACCTCACACCTGTCAGAATGGCTGTCATCAAAAAGCACAGAAATAACAAATGTTGGAGAGGGTGTGGAGAAAAGGGAACCCTCGTGCACTGCTGGTGGGAATGTAAATTAGTGCAACCACTATGGAAAACGGTATGGAAGTTCCTCAAAAAACTAAAAATGGAGCTACCATATGACCTAGCAATTCCACTTATGAGTACACATAGGAAAGAAACAAAAACACTACTTCGAAAAGATACATGCACCCCAATGTTCATAGCAACATTATTTACTTTAACCAAGATATGGAAGCAACCCAAGTGCCCATCAACAGATGAGTGGATAAAGAAGATGTAATATATATATATATATATACACACACATATATATGTATGTGTATATACAATGGAATACTACTCAGCCATAAAAAGAATGAAATTTTGCCATTTGCAACAACATGGATGGACTTGGAGGGCATTATGCTAAGTGAAATAAGTCAGACAGAGAAAGACAAATACTGTATGATATCACTTATATGTGGAATCTAAAAAATACAGCAAACTAGTGAACATAACAAAAAAAGAAACAGACTACGCATATAGAGAACAAATTAGTGGTTACCAATGGGGAGAGAGCAGGGAGGAGGGGCAATATAGGGGTAGGGGATTAAGAGGCACAACCTATTATATATAAAATAAGCTACAGGGATATATTGTAAAACACAGGGAATATAGCCAATATTCTATAACAACAATAAATGGAGCATAACCTTTAAAAACTGTGGATCACTACATTGTACACCTGCAACTTAGGTAATATTGTACATCAACTATATTTCAATTAAAACAGGAAAAAAAAGTAGCATGTGGTAGGCAGAATAATGGCCCCCCAAAGATATTTACACCCTAATCCCTGGAATTTGTGAATATATTACTTTACATGACAAAAGAGAATTTGTCTGTGTGATTAAATTAAGAGCTTTGAAATGGGGAGATTGTCATGAATTACGTGGGTGGGCAAAATCTATTCACATGGGTTCGTAAAAGAGGAGAGATTTTCCCAGTTAATAGTCAGAGGAAGATGTGACTATGGAAGAATAGTGATAGAGATGGGCATTGCTGACTTTGAAGACTGAGGAAGACGGATACAAGCCAAGGAATGTTGGAAGCCTCTAGAAGCTGGAAAAGACAAAGAAACAGATTTTACCCTGGAGCTTCCGGAAGGAATTAAGTCCTGAATGCACCTTAATTTTAGCCTAGTGAGACCTGTGTTAGACTTCTGACCTACAGAACTATAAGAGAAATGTATGTTGGTTTTTTTGGTTTTTTCCCATGGAACGTGTTCCTTGATTTGATTTGATTTGATTTACAATGTTGTGTTAGTTTCAGGTGTACAGCAAAGTGAATCAGCTGCACATATATCCTTTTTTTTTAAAGATTCTTCTCCTGTATAGGTCATTACAGAGTATTGAATAGAGTTCCCTGTGCTATACAGTAGACCCTTATTAGTTATCTGTTCTATATATAGTAGTGTGTATACTTCAATTACAGTCTCTCAATTTATCCCTCCCTGCTGGTAACCATAGGTTTGTTTTCTACATCTGTGACTCTGTTTCTCTTTTGTAAATAAGTTATTTGTACCATTTTTTTTTAGATTCCACATATAAGCGATATATGATATTTCTGACTTACTTCACTCAGTATGACAGTCTCTAGGTCCATCCATGTTGCTGCAAATGGCATTATTTCATTCTTTTTTATGGCTGAGTAATATTCCATTGTACATATGTACCACATCTTCTTTATTCATTCCTCTGTCAATGGCCATTTAGCTTTCTTCCATGTCTTGGCTATTGTAAATAATGCTACAGTCAACATTGGGATGCATGTATCTTTTCAAATTATGGTTTTCTCTGGACGTATGCCCAGAGTGGGATTGCTGGATCATATGGTAGTTCTCTATTTAGTTTTTTAAGGAACCTCCATACTGTTCTCCATAATGGTTGTACCAATTTACATTCCCACCAACAGTGTAGGAAGGTTCCCTTTTCTCCATACCCTCTTCAGCATTTATTGTTTGTACACTTTTTGATGATGGCCATTCTGACAGGTGTGAGGTGATACCTCCTTGTAGTTTTGATTTGCGTTTCTCTAATAATTAGAGATGTTGAGCATGTGCTTTTTGGCCATCTGTATGTTTCTTTGAAGAAATGTCTATTTAGGTCTTCTGCCCATTTCTCGATTAGGTTGTTTGTTTTTTTTGATATTGAGCTGTATGGGCTGTTGGTAAATTTTGGAGATTAATCCCATGTCGCTTGTTTCATTTGCAAATATTTTGTCCCTATCTGTGAGTTGTCTTTTCGTTTTGTTTATGGCCTATTATGTTACCCTTGATTTCAATACTCTGCTTCTGACTTATAGATGACATTTCTGTATATGGAGGTGGTTTTCCATCCTTTTTCAATGGGAAAGATCAATAGCTCATTGTCAAGGTAAAGAAGAGATTTGGATTGCCTTTACTTGTTGGACTAAAACTAGTTTTAGGGAAAGGTGTTTGACCCCTTTCTCCCAACCTAGTTTTCCTTGGTCAATTCAACTAATAACCATTACTATTTCTATATGCTTATTTCCAATGAGAGTGTACTTTTGTGAGGGCTGCACAGTATTTTATTCCCTCCTCCCCTCTCAACAGTTTGGAACACATAATAGGTCTCAAATAATTGCTTAGTAGATTAACTACTAGTTACTTGGATTAACTAAACCAACACCTCAAATGTGGCCCACAATTGCCCACTGCCATTTTTTTCTATTATTATTATTTTTTAATTGAAGTACAGTTGATTTACAATGTTGTGTTAATGACAGGTATTCCAAATTACAGGTAAGAATTTTTTTTTCTATTCATGCTGGAGTCAAGGGAATAAATAAATCAGCTCTTTGTTTCCCTCTTGAGCCAAAAACCAGTTGAGACGTAAGACACAAGAATCAAATAGATAAGAGAGAAAAATATCAGCTTTGTCACTCTAAGATTGAATTGTACAATGAAACGGAACATATGGCCATAATGAGTCCCCCAGAACCTCCCTTCCTGACAGCATGTCTGAGAATGCAGCCTCCCACTTGCAGGGGGAAATCATTCCTGGGGAACTTACCACAGGGAGTTTGTGAGAGAGGGTGACTCTTTGGGGTGGCGGGAGAGAGAGAGAGACAGACAGACAGACGGACAGAGAAGGGGTAAGTCTATAGAGCCACACTGTATTCGTTGGGTCTTGTGAGAGGCAGACTCTGAGACACAGGAGTGCAAAAATTTTATTGAGAGGTAAAGTTTTGAAAGATAAAAGAAGGAGAAAGCACAATTGGGCAGGAGAGCCTGGGATCTCAATGCACATTTGACAAAACGTCTGCCAAGCCATTGGGGGGCTCCACAGCAAGCACTGTCTATTAAAGGGGTACCACCTTGGGCTGAAATGCCAGGCCTTGGCACTCCTGCTATGTTCAGTCATTGGTTGCGGCTGCCCAAGAAGAAGAACATGGCTTTCAAAATCTGGAGGCTGTCAACTAACTTCACTTGTTGCAACTCACTGTCAAGTTCTTTCTTGAAGGGGGATCTGAGTGGCACCCCTCCAGGGCTGCCACACAGACCTACTGTGTTCCTTTTCCTACTGTCTCTGATTAGAAGAGTTACTCTTTCATCCCTGAAGAGGAATGGACAAGGGAGCAGAGAGAAGCTAGCTGTGTTGCTCCCATGTGTTTCTTTCTCAAGGAATGAAGTGGAAACACAGAAAGAAATACCAGTTAAGGAAAGGTCCTTTACACAAACGTGAGACATAAGAAAGAATTCCCTCTGCTTCTTGCAACCAATACCATATAATCCCACTTGCCTTCTCAAAACGTCCTGTTAACTGGAGAACTTTTTATGTTGCCGAGCTAGAGATCTGGAGGGGACTCTGCGTAGGAAGACGGAAGAGCAAATAAGTAGGGGTGAGGAGGACAAGGATGGAGCCAATGACGCTGGGCATTGTATGGAGGAAGGACAGAGAGAAAATCACTGTATCAAAGAAGGCTAAGAAGGGATTTGGGAGAAGATAAATGTCAGAGATATTAAAGTTGACTACTTTGGGTAGCATGATATAAACTCCTTCTTGAGCTCCACTGTGGAATCTTGAGAAAGTCTACATTGCCCTCAGATGCTCTTGTGAGAGCGGATTCTTCACACGATCCTCGGTGAGGTATTGACACGTGTGCCTGGAGGAATATACCATGCAACAGAACTTAGTAGCTGAGACACGGTCTACCTTAGGTCCGCGTGATGCCAAAACCTATGCTCTCAGCTGCTCAGCTTACACTGCTGTTGGTTGGCTTCCAAGGAGGGTGGCAGTGGTTCACAAAGTCAGTGGAACAGCTTAAAAATTATTTTGCCCTGAATATGCCAGAATTGTGGAGTTCCTTCTTTAATGGGCGTGTGTTCCAAAACCCGGGCTGTGGAGCCAGAGAGTAGAGACACACTCTTCGTTTTCCGTAGTTGCTCCAGAGTAACTCTGCCTGGTTAGTCAACCCCCAAGGGTTCACGTGACCTGACAAAGAAGATAGCCGTGATCCTCCCTATCGTTGCGTTCAGCCGTTACCGTGGAGTTTATCCTGGGTCCCCCCTGGGGTAGGTTACAGGTGATCAGAAGCAGTCCCTCTGGGGGGAACTACAAGCCCAAACAGCCAGACCAAAAGAAAGAAAATGCAGTCTCTGGTGGAGAGCAACGGAGAGAAGCTAAAAGCACAGATGCTGGATATATAAAATGAATACCCTCCCATCACCGCCATTATTGTTAGTACTCATAACAAATCAATTTTAGGAGTCAGAAAAGGTCTGTTTCTATCTCTTCCTTTTCCCCTAGGCTGCAGTGATTATTGCTCACCCTACTTCTGTCCAAACCCCGCTGCTTCTGATTCTCTCAGGTCTTCATCCCCTGGCCTCATTGCCCACTTCTCTTCTTCCGCTGCTGGTGCGCTTTCTCCTCTTCCATAGGCCAGCCTTTGGTCTCCTCTCACAATAAACATGGCAGCACAGAGCACGTAGTGCACTGAACTGCCACAGACAGAGGCCAAACAAGAATGGGACGAGTATTGACCTCACCTCTGGTTAGCAAGCCCCATGTTTCCTTTTTACTTTATATATATATATATATACTTTTATTTGAAGTATAGTTGATTTACAGTGTTGTGTTAATTTCTGCTCTACAGCAAAGTGATTCAGCTATATATATATATATATATATATATATATATATATATATATATATATTCTGTTTTTTTACATTCTTTTCCATTATGGTTTATCATAGGATATTGAATATAGTTCTCTGTGCTATACAGTAGGACCTTGTTGTTTATCCATCCTATATATAAAAGCTTACATCTGCTAACCCCAGCCTCCCACTCCATCCCTTCCCCACCCCCTCCCCCTTGGCAACCACCAGTCTGTTTTCTACATCTGGGATTCTGTTTCTGTTTCATAGATAGGTTCATTTGTGTCCTACTTTAGATTCCACATATAAGTGATATCATATGGTATTTGTCTTTCTCTTCCTGACTTACTTCACTTAGTACGATAATCTCTAGTTGCATCCATGTTGCTGAAAATAGCATTATTTTATTCTTTTTTATGGCTGAGTAGTATTCTATTGTATATATGTACCACCTCTTCTTTATCCATTCATCTGCCAATGGACATTTAGGTTGTTTCCATGTCTTGGCTATTGTGAATAGTGTTGCTATGAACATAGGGGTGCATGTATCTTTTTAAATTATAGTTTTGGATATATATGCCCAGGAGTGGGATTGCTGGATCATGTGGTAATTCTATTTTTAGTTTTCTGAGGAACCTCCATACTGTTCTCCATAGTGGCTGCACCACCTTACATTCCCACCAACGGTGTAAGAGGGTTCCCTTTTCTCCACACCCTCTTCAGCATTTGTTGTTTGTAGACTTTTTAATGATGGCCATTCTGACCGGTGTGAGGTGGTACCTCATTGTAGTTTTGATTTGCATTTCTCTAATAATTAGTGATGTTGAGCATCTTTTCATGAGGCTGTTGGCCATCTGTATGTCTTCTTTGGAGAAATGTCTACTTAGGTCTTCTGCCCATTTTTGGATTGGGTTGTTTGTTTTGTTGTTGTTGAGTTGTATGAAGCTCCATGTTTCCTTAATTCTCAAAAAGGAAACCATGAAACAAAATATAAGCCAACAAAAGTAAGCTATCATCATGACAATTCTAACGTGTTCCATGTTAGGATTACATGAAGTATGGTTGCCTCATGAGGAGTATTTCAGAAAAGAGGTTAGCTGTTTAAAATATGTATTAGTACCCATCCAACACCATGGAGAGGAAGGTTGGTTGGTTTCTACAGGACCAGTTCCACTTATTCAGAAAAATTCCTATAGTAGAAAATTTACTCATTAATTCATATTACCTTATTATGAATATCACTTGGGAGAAAAAAGGTGTAGCAGATGCTGTTGATGCCCCACTCATATCCCCTTGACATTTCCCATGTCCATCCATGCTGCCCAACTTCCAGCTGCCAGCACCTGCAACTCTTTGCCTGAATCCTCTCTCTGGATACTGGAGCCCTCTCTGCCCTCTGCCCTCCCAGAAGCAACCCTCAACCAATGACTGATGGAGTTACTGGATAAATATCCCCACTCCCTTGCCTCATGAGTAGAATAAATCTGAGGCATGTTTTATCAGGAAGTTGCCCTTAGTGATCCTTCTCATCTATGCAAATTTTACTGGCTTCCTTCCCTTCCCTGCTTTACTTTTCTACTTGTTACTGGTATTTCCAGGGATTATCTGCCAAGTAAATACTTGGCATTTAAACCATTTTCTCAGGGTCACTTCTGGAAGAACAAAAACCAAGAAAATTTGCCTGACCCACTGCTTACTAAGCAACCTTTTGATTTGTAGTATAGTTACATTAATGGCTAATTTTTGGTAGGACGTTCTTGGGAGGTAATCTGTCCTGGTTATATGTGAGTCTTATCTGGCTGATTAGTGACTCTTGGAAATACTGTTGGTGTAAGTCAGTCTTCTAGAACAGGGATTGGCAAACTACAACCTGTGTGTCAAATCTGACCAGCCAGCTGCTTTTATAAATAAAGTTTTATTGGGACTGCAGCGACACCCATTCATTTACATATTCTTTGTGGCTTTCACACTACAGTGACAGAGTTGAATAGCTGTGACTAAGACCATAGGTGTGTAAATTCTAAAATATTTACGCCTTACAGAAAAAGCCTGCTGATCCCTCATGTAGAACTGTTCTCATTTGGGTTCACTGAGGAAAAGAAAGCCATGTATTTGTGAATACGAGGGTTAGAACTTGGACCAGTGGCATCTCACCAAACGGCAGCAGCTCAGCCTGAAATCCAGACTGATCACCACCCACTCAGTTTGTCCCCGTGTTTGGTTATAGCATGTCCAGAATCATGTCTTGAGAATTCTAGAGTAAAAATGAGCAGGAGGGCATGGGCTAGAAAGGAATATTGAGAAAGTGTCCTTTATTTTATTTTACTTTTTTTTTTTTGGACATAGATAAAACCATTTTTATTTTATGTATTTTTTCACATCTTTATTGGAGTATAATTGCTTTTCAGTGTTGTGTTAGTTTCTGCTGAACAACAAAGTGAATCAGCTATATGTATACATATATCCCCATATCCCCTCCTTCTTGAGCCTCCCTCCCACCCTCCCTATCCCACCCCTCTAGGTCGTCGCAAAGCATCGAGCTGATCTCCCTGTGCTATGCAGCTGCTTCCCACTAGCCATCCATTTTACATTTGGTAGTGTATATATGTCCGTGCTACTCTCTCACTTCGTCCCAGCTTCCCCTTCCTCCGCTGTGTCCTCAAGTCCATTCTCTACGTCTGCATCTTTATTCCTGCCCTGCCGCTAGGTTCATCAGTACCGTTGTTTTAGATTCCATATATACGCTTTAGCATATGGTATTTGTTTTTCTCTTTCTGACTTACTTCACTCTGTATGACAGACTCTAGGTGCATCCACCTCACTACAAATAACTCAATTTCGTTCCTTTTTATGAATGAGTAATATTCCATTGTATATATGTGCCACATCTTCTTTATCCATTCATCTGTCGCTGGACACTTAGGTTGCTTCCATGTCCTGGCTATTGTAAACAGTGCTGCAGTGAACATTGTGGTCCATGTCTCTTTTTGAATTATGGTTTTCTCAGGGTATATGCCCAGTAGTGGCATTGCTGGGTCATACGGTAGTTCTATTTTTAATTTTTTAAGGAACCTCCATACTGTTCTCCAAAGTGGCTGTATCAATTTACATTCCCACCAACAGTGCAGGAGGGTTCCCCTTTCTCCACACCCTCTCCAGCATTTATTGTTTCTTAGATTTTTTGCTGATGGCCATTCTGACTGGTGTGAGGTGATACCTCATTGTGGTTTTGATTTGCATTTCTCTAATGATTAGTGATGTTGAGCATCTTTTCATGTGTTTGTTGACAATCTCTATGCCTTCTTTGGAGAAATGTCTATTTAGGTCTTCTACCCATTTTTGGATTGGGTTGTTTGTTTTTTTTGATATTGAGCTGCTTGTGTATTTTGGAGATTAATCTTTTGTCAGTTGCTTCATTTGCAAATATAGAAAGTGTCTTTTAAAATGAGGTTCATCCACACACTTGAAAATTTCTCTCCAAAAGATGTTCTTTCTTGATTGGCCTGGTGCTTGCTTATCATCCCATTGTGCTATACCCTCTTGGATCTTACAGGCTCAGCATTAATTATTAATCAATTTGAAACTGGTTAATGGAGGTCCTCTGTATGTGATCCTACGCTGTGGATGCCATGATTCTAGCTAGCTTGAGCTCCTTCTGCATAGAGACACTTTCTATTCTTTCTTGTCAACCGTCTAACCCCCAACAATTGATAAAACCGTATTCTATATATAATAAATACTCAGTAAACTTTGTCTCATATCCATCACACACAGACTCCTACCCTTGAGCCAACATGGTAATAAAACTGGAATCATATGCCAAATATGAAGTAATTGTGCATAACAGGTGAGTGATAAGGAATATAGGTTTGAAATATGCGAACACAGTGGGTGAAATCCTTCATCCTGGCCATCCAGGCTTATTTTCCGACATTCGAATGGAACAAATTGCTAAGTCACAAAATTTTACACCTGAGCCCTTCCTGAGTAGGTAATAATGAAACTAGAAAAGAAAGAATAAATCTGACCCCTTTAGGAAATTAACCAGATTGCATAAACTCTATGTCTTGTTATGAAATCCTTTTGGCCAGAGACTACTTACTAAAAACTTGTTTTTGCTCTATCATCCACAATCTAGTAGGGGGATAAAATAGGTAAGCCAATAACGACATTTAGACATTGGAAAGAATAGCCTACCACTACATTTATTGTCTCGACTCTCTCACTTCTATTCATTTTTTAATCCACTGTGATCTGGCCTTTATTTTCAGTTAGGTTCAGCTTACCATTCTTTTTTTAAAGTTCCTATTACATGTATGCTAGTACTTAAGAAGAGGGGGAAAAAACCCACATATTCCCTGCCCTCAAGGATTCTATAGCCTATTAAGGAATGTGTATAATGTGCATGTGTATAAAAAAATTGTCATACAGAGTGGTAAGTGCGATTGAAAGAAATGAAGTAGGAGTTGTATTGCCTCTGTTTAAGGGTGGATTTTAGGTTGAGTTTTCTGGAAACAGAGCCTGAGACAGGCGTTTATTGAAGGACTATACTCAGGGGAAAACTGTACACAAGTAAGGGAAGCCGAATAGGGCAGGAGAAGGAATCAAGCAAGGATGTGATCTTAGGCAAAATCTAACCTTGGCTTGACACAAGACAGATTCTGGAGCACAAGTCTCACTGCAGAGACAGGGCAAAGGGTTCAGGCTCTTGTGCCTCTATCATTGGCCGTCCCAGTTAGCCAAGGGCACTCCTGAGAACATCACAGATGTAAGCTGTCAGCTGCAGCACTCACAAGCAGCTGGGGGTTTGGCTGTCCTGGCTGGTCCAATTGATCTGGGCAGAGCACCAATAGCATCTACAAAAAGAGGGTTAGAATAAACTAGATGATATATTTATCACTTTGGGCAGCCCAACATCTGAGCACCCTTCCTGTTTGGGGAAAAATGTCAAGACAGGAAACACTCCCATTTACCATTGCAACAAAAAGAATAAAATACCTAGGAATAAACCTACCTAGAGGAGGTAAAAGACCTGTACTCAGAAAACTATAAGACACTGATGAAAGAAATCAAAGGTGACACAAACAGATGGAGAGATATACCATGTTCTTGGATCGGAAGAATCAATATTGTGAAAATGACTGTACTACCCAAAGCAATCTACAGATTCAGTGCAATCCCTATCAAATTTCCAGTGGCTTTTTTTTACAGAACTAGAACAAAAAATCTTAAAATTTGTATGGAGACACAAAAGACCCCGAAGAGCCAAAGCAGTCTTGAGGGAAAAAAACAGAGCTGGAGGAATCAGACTCCCTGATTTCAGACTATACTACAAAGCTACAGTAATCAAGACAGTATGGTACTGGCACAAAAACAGAAACATAGATCAATGGAACAGGATAGAAAGCCCAGAGATAAGCCCATGCACCTATGGTCAACTAACCTGTGACAAAGGAGGCAAGAATATAAAATGGAGAAAAGACAGCCTCTTCAAAAAATGGTGCTGGGAAAACTGGACAGCTACATGTAAAAGAATGAGATTAGAACACTCCCTAACACCATACACAAAAATAAACTCAAAATGGATTAAAGACCTAAATGTAAGGCCAGACACTCTAAAACTCCTAGAGGAAAACATAGGCAGAACACTCTATGACATAAATCACAGCGAGATCCTTTTTGACCCACCTCCTAGAGAAATGGAAATAAAAACAAAAGTAAACAAATGGGACCTAATGAAACTTCAAAGCTTTTGCACAGCAAAGGAAACATAAACAAGAGGAAAAGACAACCCTCAGAATGGGAGCAAATATTTGCAAATGAAGCAACTGACAAAGGATTAACCTGCAAAATTTACAAGCAGCTCATGCAGCTCAATATCAAAAAAACAAACAACCCAATCCAAAAATGGACAGAGGACCTAAATAGACATTTCTCCAAAGAAGATATACAGATTGCCAACAAACACATAAAAGAATGCTCAACATCACAGAAACGAAGACCCAACACAGCCAAAAATAAATAAATAAATAAATAAATTTTTTAAAAAACCAAACAATTCTTTAAAAAAAAAAGAATGCTCAACATCACTAATCATTAGAGAAATGCAAATCAAAACTACAATGAGGTATCACCTCACACCAGTCAGAATGGGCATCATTAAAAATCTACAAACAATAAATGCTGGAGAGGGTGTGGAGAAAAGGGAACCCTCTTGCACTGTTGGTGGGAATGTAAATTGATACAGCCACTATGGAGAGCTGTATGGAGGTTCCTTAAAAAACTAAAAATAGAACTACCATATGACCCAGCAATCCCAGTACTGGGCATATACCCTGAGAAAACCATAATTCAAAAAGAGTCATGGACCACAATGTTCACTGCAGCTCTATTTACAATAGCCAGGACGTGGAAGCAACCTAAGTGTCCCATCGACAGATGAATGGATAAAGAAGATGTGGCACATATATACAATGGAATATTACTCATTCATAAAAAGGAACGAAATTGAGTTATTTGTAGTGAGGTGGTTGGGCCTAGAGTCTGTCATACAGAGTGAAGTAAGTCAGAAGGAGAAAAACAAATACCGTATGCTAACGCATATATATGGAATCTAAAAAAAAGAAAATGGTTCTGAGGAACCTAGGGGCAGGACAGGAATAAAGATGCAGATGTAGAGAATGGACTTGAGGACACGGGGAGCGGGAAGGGTAAGCTGGGACTAAGTGAGAGAGTGGCATGGACATATATACACTACCAAATGTAAAACCGATAGCTAGTGGGAAGCAACCGCATAGCACAGTGAGATCACCTTGGTGCTTTGTGACCACCTAGAGGGGTGGGATGGGGAGGGTGGGAGGGAGGGAGACTCATGAGGGAAGAGATATGGGGATATATGTATATGTATAACTGATTCACTTTGTTATAAAGCAGAAACTAAGACACCGTTGTAAAGCAATTATACTCCAATAAAGATTTAAAAAAAAAGAGGGAGGGGATATGGGGATGTATGTATACGTATAGCTGATTCACTTTGTTATGCAGCAGCAACTAACACAACAATGTAAAGCAATTGTACTCCAATAAAGATGTTAAAAAAAAGCAAAGAAAGACAGATGGAAGACAAGGCTCCACTCCACATGATGTTTCCCATTTTCTGAGCAAAGTTCTACGGCCTTCCTCGTCGGCTACCAGACATCCTTCTAAAAATGCCTTTTCTGTTGTGATTAGCCAGGGTCCAATTTTGTGGTTTGCCACCAAGAACCCTGATAAGTACAGAGATTATGGACATTGTTAGATCATAGATGATTAGAGCCTGAAAAAGATGGGGGTGTCAGGTAAGAGGAGAGCTAATGGAGAGGAAGGGATGTTCAGACTGAGTAAGGCCAGAAGTCTAGGGTCGACTCTGAAATGTTTTAGTTGTGAGACTACCAGAAGGTGTGGCAAATCTAGGGGGAGTTTAGTGAAGGGGCAATGAGTTCATCTGGGGACTTGTGGAATCTGAGTTTTCTGGCGACATCCAGAAGGAGATGTCTCACAGATGGCTGTGCAAATGTCGTAGTCAAGGGAAGCGTCTGGGAGTGGGGGGAGAGAGAGAGAGAGAGAGTAAGATTGGCCCATGGATGTGGCGGAATTGGAGGGGAAATATATATTGAACAAGGGTTGAAGAGGCCAACAGCAGAATGCAGGAGGATGGTTAGCTTTATGTAGTTCTCTGTAGATAAACCTTAGGTAAACCGCGAAAGGACAAGGAAGGTAAGAAAAGAAGGACACTATTAACAACTACAGAATGATCAAGCAGGGCAAGTGCTGAAAAGAGACTAATGGTAATGTGAATTAGTAAGCCAGTGATTACTTTTGAGAGAGGAGTTTTGGTAGAGTTCCTTAAAGGGAAAAAACTCTCCCTCCTCCTGTGTCACGTAAATCCACTGCCTCTCCCCTGTCTCCTCTGGGTCTTCTTTCATTAACTGTATCCCAGTGCACTCCTGAATTTGTAACCTTTCCCACTCTATTGGCTCCTCTGCAGGAAATGAACATAGCTAAAATACCCTTTCCACTCTTCTCCACTTGTAGAACTCCAGTTCTTCTTTGAAGACTCAGTGTTACCTCCACAGCGGACGTTGCCCTACGACCCAGGTAAGATTTAGACCCCGTTCCTCTCCTGCACTCACACGGCACCTTGTAAGCCTCCTCTTTTACATCTTACTCAGATAGATTGGTGCTATCTCTCTGTGTGTCCATCTTTTCCACCACGCTTGTGAGCAGGAACTGTGCCCTAGTCATATTATATTCCTAGTGCCAAGCACAGCGCAGAAAACTTCTAAGAATCCAGGATAATTTGTTGAAAGAATTTGGCTAAACATTCTTGGCTATTTTAATTGGGCTATTTGGCTAAAAATTTCAAAAGCTGCATGAATGCTCCCTCCTAGAATGTTTTATTTTAGGTGTATTTCTTGAATTATGGTTATAAAAAATATTTTAAGGTGGAACTTTTACTTCTCCATCAACTTTATAGAAGAATTAAACTTTGGGGAGAAAAAAAACCCATGCCCAGGGAATTAGCGCAGAGAAAAAAAAAGAGAATAAATCTCCTCGTTGCGTGTGGCATAGTTAATATCAGATATAACATGTTGTAAAGCAAAAGTAATGTTACCAAAAAATAAACGTTAAAATACAGATTAAAGGGAAGGAGTCTATTCCTCCTCAGGCAAGGCAGTCGCTTTGCATATTAATGAAACTTAAATGCCTCACAGTAAGAAAAAGGATTGGAATAGATTGCAGTAATTTAAAAATGAGTACACTTTAAACAGCTTCTGTGATGAATGTGTGATTATGGAGAATCACAATGGCTAGTCCCACTCTGATGCTCCCAGAAGAGAGATGACCGCTGGCCCTGAATTAACAAAGCCACGTGTGGAGCCGAGGAAACTGAAGACACAAAGGAAGTTGACAGGTTGACTTGCTGAAATACGCAAAGATGTCAGTCTGGAAGGTGACAACTACAATTCTGGGGAGTGTGAGGGTTAGGGATGTGTATAAAATATTATAAACATCCAAGCCATTCTAGAATATTCATTGAAAGTGACAGAAAAATGGAAGGCAACAGGAAAAGACAAAGAGCTGCGTAAAGACAGGTGAAAAGTTTCAAATATTTGACGGCTTGAGATGACTTCAGGGCTTGTGGCAAATTACTGTAAAACATGGCTTGGCAAAGATTTCCTGTAACGTTTTAGGCTTTGCAGGCCACACGGTCGACTGACTCTGCAGTCGTAGCGAGTATGCAGACACAGACAACAGGAAATTGATCGGGTGCGGCAGTGTTCCAGTAAAACTTTGTTTATCAAAACCCTTGGGGGCCAGATTTGGCTTGCAGACTGTGGTTTGCCAGCCCGTACTCTAAAAACACCAGTTTGTGACAAAACAGCACATTGCGCAAAAGCTAGTACGTAAATATGTGTGTGTGATCAATAATTGTTGGTTCAATCATTGTTGTTCGGGTTTTTATTGTGCTTGGTATGTTTTTATTGTGCTTGGTCCGGTACTTCCATGAGGGTATGGCTGAGTGAGTTGGTTAAATCGAGGCAGCAGTGTTATTTTCCAGCGTCCCAGGCGATTCCAAGGTGCAGCCACGTTTAACAAATAGGATGCTGAAGAATGCTACGCAAAATTCAATGTGCATATTATTCATCACCTAGGGTCTTGTTAAAATGCAGCTTCTGATTCAGTAGGTCTGAGGTAGAGCTTGGGATTTTGCATTTCTAACAAACTGTCGATGACACTGACCTGCCGGTCCAGGGACCACATTTTGAATAGCAAGGTGCTTGCACTGGCTTTCAATGCCTGGGATGTCTAGGTCCTGCCCCTGAGACTGATGTAATTGGTCTGGGAGGTGGCCTGGGCATTGAGAGCTCTAAAAACTCCCAGGTGGCTCTAAGGTGCAGCAAAGCTTGAGAACCTCTGTGCTAAATCAAGTGCGTGGTGACATAAATTTTTGTTATTATGTTATCAGTAGCCCTGTTGCCCATTCTCCCCTTCCAATCCACGCATTCCTCTCCTTTTCAGGTCCAAACATCCAGAAGGTGGGTGGGATCAGGATGAGCTTTTCATCCGTTCAGTCTTTCCCACCTCTGAGGAGTGGACTGTAGTTCAGGATGGAAAGAGGAGGGAGGCTCAGGCAACCTGGGTTGGGGAAGAATAAGCAAAAAAATTGTCCTAGGGGCCGATTTAAAGGGGAGGCTGATTGAGACAAATGGGGAATTACCACAGAGGGCTGTCACAGCAGAACTCACCTCCAGGCTTGGGCCTGAGTTTGGGGCACTGAAAACAGCAATCTACCCTCCTGAAGCCTGGCAGCAACTGGCAGCCAAGCAGCTAGGAAGGATTTCTCCTTCGTGATATGCAGAGTGACACAGTTGGTCGAAATGCAAGAGAGACCCCTAGTGGCAAAGTATAAATGTGAAATCCTTTCATCAACAAATCATAAACACCACAGATGAACTTAGAAGTAAGTGAATGATAATGATGGTAATGATGATAAATGATGGCTTACAAATAATATATGTACTATATGTGCCAGGCACTGTTGTAAGTATTTAGAAAATATTAACTCATTTAATCTCAGCAACCCAATGGGGTTGATGCTTTTTAAAAAATTTAGTTGATTTACAATATGTTTCTGGTGTACAGCAGAGTGATTCAGTTATACATATATATTCTTTTTCATATTCTTTTTTCTTATTGTTTATTACAAGATATGGAGTATAGTTCCCTGTGCTATACAGTAGGACGTTGTTATTTACCTGTTTTGCATACAGTAGCTTGTATCTGCTAATCCCAAACTCCTAATTTATACCACCTCCCCCCTTCACCTTTGGTAACCGTAAGTTTGTTTTCTATGTCTGTGAGTCTGTTTTTGTTTTGTAAATAAGTTCATTTGTATCATATTTTAGGTTCCACATATAAGTGATATCATATGACATTTGTCTTCCTCTGTGTGACTTAACTTCACTTAGTATGATAATCTCTAGGTCCATCCGTGTTGCTGCAAATGGCATTATTTCATTCTTTTTTATGGCTGAGTAATAGTCCATTGTATATATATACCACATCTTCTTTATCCACTCATCTGTCGATGGCCACTTAGGTTGCTTCCATGTCTTGGCTGTTGTAAATAGTGCTGCTATGAACACTGGGGTGCACGTATCTTTACGAATTATAGTTTTGTACAGATATATGCCCAGGAGTGGGATTGCTGGATCATGCTGTAGCTCTATTTTTCGTTTTTTAAGAAACCTCCAGACTGTTCTCCACAGTGGCTGCATCAATTTACATTCCCACCAACAGTGCGGGAGGGTTCCCTTTTCTCCACACCCTCTCCAGCCTTTGTTGTTTGTAGATTTTCTGATGATGCCCGTTCTAACTGGTGGGAGGTGATACCTCATTGTAGTTTTGATTTGCATTTCTCTAAGAATTAGTGATGTTGAGCATCTTTTCATGTGCTTCTTGGCCATCTGTATGTCTTCTTTGGAGAAATGTCTTCTGCCCATTTTTTGATAGGGTTGTTTGTTCTTTTTGTTATTGACTTGTATGAGCTGTTTGTATATTTTGAATATTAAGCCCTTGTCAGTCGCATCATTTGCAAATATTTTCTCCAATGGGGTTGACGCTTTTATTATCCCTGTTTTACATATGAGGAAACTGAGGCGCAGAGAAGTGAAATAACATGCCCAAGTTCCCCCAATTTAGCAAGTGGCTAAACTGGGATTTGAATCCAGCCAAGCTGTGGTGAAGGATCCAAGACACCAAACTGTTTCTCCAAAACAGGAGAGTAAGAAGGATCTTCAGACAATTTATAGTTATAAACACTCACAAACAGCTGCTCAGCCTGTGCTTCCTCATATCTAGAGGAGAACAGTTTATATATATATATATATATATATATATATATATATGTGTGTGTGTGTGTATATGTATGTATGTATGTATTGAGACTGTATCAGAGAGAGAGCAGGGACCTCAAAGCAGACAGAGAAAGCGGAAAAAACAAGTTTGACTAAAAAGAGTAAAGGGGGAAATACCATTCAACACCATTTTTCTGGAAATTAAACTCAAAGGACCATAATCCTCATTTTTAACAAAGTATTGAAGCACAGTTATGGGGAAATGTAGAAAGAAATGACTCCTTAGCTAAACTTGTTCATATTTCAGTAAATGTTGAAAGCAATCTAGTAACTCTAAAATGACTCAAGCTACTCGTGTGTCTTTGAATATAGGATACAAAGTCTGAAAATTTCTAACTCTGACCTTTGTAAACTGTACACGACACAGAAGAAACAATATGTTTTGAGTATTTTTTCTCAGACCTAGACAACCTTAGGGTTTACATGGGAACAGATTTCATCTGCTCAAATAGAGAATGGACTGAGAGAGGGGAAGAGTTTTAAAAGGGGAACAGAAAAAAAAAAACAAACATAGAAAAGCAGGTCTGTCGTTTCCTTGGGAAATCCTTTTACTGGGAAATAATTGTCTTTCTACCTATAGTCAAGAAGACAAGGTAATAGGCTAATGCCTCTCCACATCTAGAAAGGAGAAACCAGAGACCACACTGAGATTAAGAACAGGCTGATCTTGAGATAAACTCTGAGCAGACACAGGTGGCCACAGTCTGGAATGAGGCAGTGGTCCAAGTGGGACCAGCAGCTCTCTAGGTGTTCCAGTGTCTCATCCCATCCTCTGAGTGTTGGCTGCTCTGGGTTTGGGGCCGCCTGTGCCATAATCTCTCTGCTTCCTTTCTGGTGAGCTTATCTACTCCATGACCTCAACCCATCTATGTATATATAGGCTAATATGTCCCATATGTATTTGTCCAAACCTGACATGCCCCCTGAGCTCCAGGTTCATTTTTCTGGCTACCTGCATGACAGTTCCACTTGGGTATCTAATAGGCATCTCAGATTTTACATGACATGCCTTCCCAGCTCCTCGAGTCCCCCTGCAAATACCCCCAGATTAATAAATAGCACGACCATCAGCCAGGGTGTTCAAATCCAAGCTTGAGCCTAGATGATTTTCGTCATTTCCCATTCCTCACCTCTGGTCCATAAAGCAGCTCCTGTAGACTCCTCCAGTTCATCTGAAATTTGCCTGCATCTCTTCATTTCCTCTACCAACACCGCCGTTCAAGCCACCATTGTCTCTGTGGGCCTGCTACAGTTATCTCTTAACTGGTCTTTCAGCTTCAACTCTCCTCATCCTCTACATTCTTCAAAGCGGCCAGAGTCAGAGTAACTTGGCTTAACATTCAGAGAGCTTTATTCTACTTGATATTCAATATCACAAATTGACCTTCAGCCTGGACCTTATATTTTTCACTCCTTCTATTGAGGTAATTTGGGGTTTGGGGTACCATGTTACCTTAATGGAAGAAAGAGTACTGTAAAACAACCTACATTTGCATGTGTTGTAAGGGCAATATGCATGTCCAGCATGGTGACTAGGGAGTCACCCCTATGTTTGTGTGCAGGCCAGCCTGAGGCTCGCTCAGTGACCATTATCACTATCGCTCAGGGTGAGCTTGTCAAAGAGGGACCCTGCCAAGCTGGCTTCTGGGGTCTCCATCTTGCTTCCCAGAATCAACAAACACTAACATTTACATATTTTAGTGAACTCAAAGTTTTCAGGTAAAGTTTAAGGACCCTTTATTTTTATCCCTGTCCCATCCCATTCCCTTCATTCTTCCTCCAGAAGCAACACTACTGTGATTTTTATACCATGTTTTTATACTCCTGCTATTCGCAGGCACCCGCATTCAGCAGGGCCTCACCTCACCACCCCCCATATACCCACATTGTTTATAAGGGGAAGATGGATTTTGCACTTTCCAGGGCCCCATGGAACGCCTTCTCCCTCCCTCTGTGGAGATCCTGACCTGCATGTGGGTGGGGCATGGGTGGGGGGAGAGCCTCCTGGATACCTGTTTTAAAAAGTGAGAGATTTGCCCACATGAATCAGCCAGAGACCTTTATTTATTTATGAACCAATAACTTTATTGGAAGAAACAGAAAAACTGGAAGAAAAAAACTTAAGTGATAAAATAAAGTCCAGGAAAAGAGAGTCCTGCACTTGTTGCAAAAAAAACAAACAAAAAAACTTAAGTGAACTTTTTCTGCAAGGGCACTATTGCCGTCTGCATGGCAGGCACGGTGACCAGGGCTCTGGTCACCCCGTGGCTCTGGGGAAGTCCAGGCTCAGTTCTTCTTGTCGCTGTCGCCCAGGGTGAGCTTGTCAAAGAGGTACCCTGCCAGGTCGGCGTCCGGGGCCCCCATCATGCTCAGGGTGGTGACATGACCCTCCAGCTCTCTGATGAACGCCACCTGCTGGCCGAGGTAGTGAGTTGCCAGGAAGAGACGCAGGTGGGGGTCGCTCTTGTCGGTGGCCAGCTGGTGCAGGTTGAGCAGGCTCCGGTTCACGAGCTTCTCCAGGCACAAGGTGTACCACATGGCCTTGAGGCCGCTCTTCCACTCGTCACTGACTGGCTTCCTGATGTCTTGGAAGTGGAGGCGGCCCCCGCGCTGGTTCTGCAGGCGCATCAGGCCCTGGGCCCGCTCGCTGTGCTCGTGGGAGCGGCGCAGGAAGAACCCGGTGAAGTGCTTCAAGGCGACGTCGTCGCGGTCGAGGTAAAAGGCCACGGCCAGGCACACGAAGGAGGCGTGGAGCTCCAGGGTGAAATGGCTGTTGACGGCGGCCTCGCAGTCGGGCTGGTAGTTCTGGCGCACCTGCGAGGGCGGCGCGGGCAGCATGGCGGGCGGCGCGGGCGGCGCGGGCAGCACGGCGGGCGGCGCGGGCAGCATGGCGGGCCTGAAGGCCAAGGTGAAGGCGGTGTGGAAGCGGGCCCTGCGGGACTGCAGGCGGCGGTGGCCTCAGAGTATCCCCAGGGTGGGCGATGAGGGTGGCCGCAGCCGCTGGGCTCCGAGCCGGGTGGCAGATGGCTGGATGCCGGCTCTGGGATGGACCCGAAATGGGGTCCGTTATGGGAGTTAGGCGGTGGGCTTCCGGTTCTGTTACCGGAAGAGGTCGCGTGGGGTGGGCGGGGCACGAACGCTGCACCCACGTTCCATCAAAGCCTGGGTGAGGCAGGGTGACTTTGACCTGAGCACCTGGTATCTATTAAGTTTTTAACTTTGCAGAAATCTTTCGGTTTCCAAGGACTTTCTCTTGTTCTCTAATTGCTCCCTCTTATAGCACCCTGTTCTCATTTTATAAACCCATTGTCTTCCTTAAAATTCTGAGAATATGAATTTGTAATTTTTGGTAATGTTCTCTTCCGTTTCCTGTGTTATAGTTGTTTTTTCCTCCAGAAATTGTTCTGTTTGTTCATCATGATCTTCTCTTTCACTTTCCTCCAATATCTAGCAAACATTTGTCCATTCGTATTTGGGAGTGAAGGAGTCATGAGATCAGCCTAGGTAACTAGCATGGATCTGATCTACAGTTGGGACGCCCATTTCACTAATAGTCTTCTCCTCTGAATGGGGGGGCTCAGTGTGTCAGTTAGGGAGTCTTTTCTATTTGGGATACATGGTGTGGAGCTTGTAGGTAAGATAGGGACCATCCCAAGTGCCAAAAGCTTGGCATTTTCTGACATTAGCAGACTTTCGTGTATCTCTTCTGTAATAGATTGTGTCATTCTGTTTTGTTTCTTCCTCTTCTGCTGAGCGGGTCTGCGGTTATCTCAGACCTGCTCTCATATGGGTTCCCTTCCTGAGCCTTTGAATGACGTAAGGAGACTATCACCCCATCGCCTGCACCACCACTGTGCCCTGGATCTTGGTAAGAACAAAAAATAAAAATGTACTGTCTTAGGCCAGCAAGACTTGGGATATTTGTTACAGCAGTTAGCCTACCCTGACTAGTTACCCAAGGAAGTTCTGGATGACTACAGGTTATAAGCCATTGTAAGCTTTTATAGCATTTCCTCTTGGTGGAAACGCAGATCCAAAAGTTAAAAAGTCTAGATAGAGCTGAATCATCAGGCTCTTATTTCTTTTGCAAAATTCATCAATAATATATATCAGTCCTGTTCCCTTTTTCCCTCATGGAGAGTGGAATGAAAAATCCCTCAAAGACCCATGAAGCACAAGGAGTAAGCTTTTCCATTTCCCTCAGTGCTGGGGAGCAAACCCAGGCTGGTCCTCAGGTGCCCGGCCTTAAGCTGACAACAGGAGGCATAAGGGGTGGGACTGGGACCGGCTGACCCCTGAGCCAGTCAGCTGTGGTGAGGGAGATGTGGGTCATGTAGGAACCACATAACTGGAGGATGTGTTTGTGTGGGGCAGCTCCCCAGAAGAGGAGGATACTGGTGCAGAACTGGCAGCGGAGCTAAGGAGATGGTCCAGGGGTCGTACCTGTTGGCCTGCCCTATTGGAGTGTGCGGGCTGTAGGCTGGAGGGAGTCCCAGACCTGCGCGTGTCTCCTCCACCACACAGCACGCCTGGCGCTTAGCACCTCGTTCCCTGAGCAGTTCTTCGCCTTCGGGAAAGAGTAGAGAGAGAGAAAGGAGCAGCAACAGCGGGCTCAGGAAGGCCTGGAACAACCAGTCTGAGACATCTGTGGGGGTGGGAAATGGCTTCAGCGCCCAGACGCTGCCTCGGGAGGCCCTGGGGCAGGGTGGCCTGGCCGTGCTCGCCGCGAAGGCCGGGGTTCGGGAGCCTGGCCGCGGCGAGCACCGGTTAACCGAGGGGACCAGGGCGCCAGTCCCAGTGAAAGACTTGATGAGTCCTCCCCAGACCCGGTGATTCCCTGCCTTCTCACTAATCCTCGCAATTCTGTGAGGGAGGGTTGTTTTTATCATCTCCCGCACGAGGAAACTGAAGTCTGCGATATAAACTTCTTGTGCAGGATGACGTGGAAATTGCAGTGAAGTCAGATCTGACTCTCAGCTACACCCCTAGTGACCTCAGTCAATAAAATGGGGTACACACAGGACACTGTGTCGTGTCGTTTCTTGAGGCCTCTCCCAGGTTCACATAATGAGAGAACAAAGAGGTGCAGACAGACAGCTGTTCTGATTCTGTAGCAGCTCAGTAACCCCTCTGCCCCCCTTCTCGGCACAGTCCTAACCTTCAGCAGGGCCAGGTTTCCCGTACCCAGCCATACAGGACAGTCTCTTCTTGCTCAGCTTCTACTAGGAAAGAAGTTTAAGTAAATTTTTAAAAATTTATGAAGGACCACAGTTTGAGATGGAACAACACTTTTCCTCAGCAGGCCGGCAAGCCCCTGACCATGGCCGGCAAGCCCCTGACCTTGGCCGGGACGAGGGGGTTGAAGTTGGGCATCACTCCTGTCATGTGCCTCCTGGCCAACCCCTCCAGCTGGGTTGTTCTTGATTTACATTCTGCTGGTCTAATTGATAGGTGACATTTCCTCATAAGTTTGTGATCTCTCCTCCTCTTTCAATGGGGGTAATCAATATTTCATCCTAGGGTTAGAACAGAGACTTGGGTTGCCTTTCCACATAGACTAAAATCAGTTTTCTAGAGAATTATTTAGCACCTCTCTCCCAAACTCCTGTCCCTTGGTCGATTCTCCAAGTAACCATTGACATGTGTGTATGCTTCTTTCCAAGCAGACTGTACTCTGTGAGGTCTGACGAAGATCACCACCCGTCTCCCTCTCTCAACAGTCTGATGCACGTAAATCCCCCAAAATTGCTTACTGGTTATGTGTACCTCTTTGGCGTAACTAAACCACACTTCTCAAATGTGGACCATAAATCTTCACACCTGGTGTTTTAATCTGGGGGGAGGGGTGGGGCTGATATGTCAGAAAACCACCCATGTTCTGCCTTTAGTGGCCAGCAACGGACTCGGACCCATTTCTTGTGGAAACGAGCGCAGAGAGCGGTGGGGATCATCACTGGTCCTCAGTGCTTTCCTGACCGTGATTTTATGGTTGAGCACGTGTCGTTCAGAAATCCAGTACCTCAGTTGTGCTTCTTCATCCAGAAGCAGTTTAAAGGATTCCTCTGTCACGTGTGGCCAGAGACGGGGACTCTCTTGTGGGGAGTTCTAGTCTAGCTGTGGTCCTGTGATTACTGACTGCTTATCACGTGATCAGCTTGACCCAGGGAGGGGTGAGGAAGAACCGCTACAGGAGGAAGGTAAACAACAGAAGTCTTGGGGGTGGGCTCAGCCTCTCAGTAGCGCTGCTGTTGTCCAGAAATGCCTGGGGCACTCACCTGGGCCATACTGCTTGAGGCAGCCCTCACAGACCTCTCCCCTTTGGGAGCCAGTATTGTGATTGGACCCGCCCTCCCTCCCCACCTCACCCTGCGGTTCTTATTATGATTGCAAGATGCACTTCAGTAACGACGATCAGGGAACTTTGAAAAAAAAAAACATGGTTTGTTACTCACAGGTCCTGGAGGATACATGGCATGCGTGGAGCCACACAGCGAGGTCATTGGTAGAAAGAGAGTACGTGTGCAGGCCTGGGGTTCTTTTATTGGGGCCTAGCATGGGATGCCTAGGGTTTCACAGGTTCAGTCTTTATTGGTGCATTTAAAACATGAGCGGGAATTAAAATGCCAGAAGGGAAAAACAAGTGGTCAGATGGTCAGTTCCCTAAGTCGACCAGAGATCTCCAAAACAAAGGAAACTTCTGGGGCGGGGCCGCCTGGCTCTTCCTCTAGTCCTGTAGCCGGCAGTGTGTTTATTCAAGATAGCTGTCTTTGAAGTGGCTGCCTAGGCAATCAGAAGCTTAAGGTCAGGCACTTGCTTTACAATAAAAAAAAAAAAATTTAAAAAAAATACTAACTCAGCTGCTTGCAGTACAATCCCCCCCCCCCGCCCCGCCCCCCGCCCCGTGATGCTGAAGCATCTGAGTTAGTGGTGAGGACGTTAACAGCCTTCAGTCATTTGTAGGCGGGGAGCTGTCTGGTTGGGAGCGCACATTTTGGCCTGCTTCCGTGGGGAAATATGATACGGTGCTGTCCTGCTGTCGGCAGGGGACAAACTCACAGTCTGACGAGCCTCTTGGTATAGGGTAGGGTCAGCGAGCAAGGACCCAGCAAGTTCTGCAAAATCATACCATAGTAGGTCATCCCCCGATGCCGTCGGGGCGATGCGTTTAGTCCATTGTTTCTGGAAAGTCTTAGTCTCCATGGCAGCGTTCCGCAATATAAACTGGGAAGTCGGGCCATCTGGGTGAGCAGCTAGGTCTCCAACTGGTGCCATGGCCCTGGGGTGTCCTCTCTGGTACAGGACGCATGGGCATCTCCAGTGGTGAACTCTTGGGCTGGGGCGGTATTGTCTGGAATGGTATCCTCTCCAGCAGTGAGTCTGTCTCACTCAGGGGTGAGGTCCTCTGGAGTGGTGGCCACCCAGGGGCGGGTGCGTCCTCCCATGTGGCTATGCAGTTGGGGTACTGATCATGGGCTGGGCATAGGCTAGCCTGACATAACTTAGAGGCTTCCCCGAGGACCGAGCTGCACACCTGATGCCTGCTGCTAGTGGAACAAATTGTTAAGAGCTCTCTGGGGTCATCAGGGGCACATTTGGCAACAGAATGGGTTGCTGTCCTTTCCTTCCCGGAGGAGCTCATCCAAGCACATAAAGATTCTGGGCACGTTTATGTCCCAGGCTACGGGAGAGCTTATGGATGCCACTTAGGCATTCCTGGGCTCAACCCGTGAGGGCAATCTGTGGGCAAATCCTGGGAGCACAGTCCCTGTACCCAGGTGGGTTTTATGTACGGGCAATCATAGGGCCAGTTAGCTTGTAGCACGATTTGATGTTGAAATTGGGCAAGTGTCATTTAGACATTGCTTCCAGAGGGCCCCTTGCCTATAAAGGGATGCGATCCCTTGGCCGCTCAGACTCGGTGGCACACTAGCCTGAGCCCTTCCCGCAGGGCTCTCCAACATTCCCCGCTTTTCCACCCTGTGGTGCTACTGTGGGCCGGAGCAGTGTGTTTACAGCATTATATCTGGGTGAGGATTAGGCCCAAGGGCTCTCCCAGTAACCCTGTCACCCAGGCGGTACAAAGCAGTAAGAACAGCCATCACCAGATGGAGCGCTGACGTGTGAATGAGCTTGGGTCACGTTCCTTCTGGATGAGCTATCTGTGTGTTGCTTAATGGCTGAGCGCGGTTGCTTGGTGGGGGAAAGTACTGGGTCGCCTTGTCTGGCGTGGGGTCAGGCCACGACTTGTAGCTTGCTCGCCATGTTCTCATCCCCAAATGTGGCCTGCGTCCACCAAGCAGAGCTCCTGCCCCTCTTTCAGGCACCCAAAGTGCGCCACTGGTTGGTCCCGGGGCGATGACTTCTACTTCCTCTGAATTAGCTGGGGAGTTCAGTTTCATCAGCCGGCTCTTGTAGCCACTGTGTTTGGTGAGAGCGGCCGGTGTGGAGGTGGCTCCTTTTGGAGAGTCGTCACCGTGGGCAGGATCTCCAAAGCGATGATCTCGCACTGACTTGGTGGGCTTGTGGCCTGTGGGGCATTCAGTGGTGAGGGGACCGTATTGGACTGTCTGCCCTCGATCAGCCTATATCAGAGGGAAGCAGATGGTCAGATGATTAAAAAGAAAATCATAGCAGCATAGGGAAGTGGAGTCAGAGGTCAACGTTTAAAGGGCATCGTGCTGGAGTGTGAAAGCTTGAGAACTGCCAGAAATGACCCAACGTGGAATTTTGGAGGGTGTATGGTAATTGTGTAATAATTGGTAGGAGGGGTATAAAGGCTCAGGGGGTGAGAATTAAGCAAGATGAGGGCCTGCGGCAAGAGGTCCATCCATGTCGAGAACCACTTGCTTGAAAATAATTTAAGTAGTGTCTCTTTAAGAAGGTCATTAAGATGCTTGATGAGGCCAGCCACCTGGGGGCGGGAACCCAGATGGAAGTTTGGAAGAATGTTGGGGGGGAGAGCCCACTGTTGAATCTCCTGAGAGGTAAAGTGGGTGCCCTGGTCAGAGTCAGCAGTGTTTGGCGGCGATCTGAAGGGAGCAGCAGTGAAGGTAGGAAGGAAAGAGATTACCTGTTTTGAGGAGGAATTTGGGGTGGAGTTCACCAAGAGAAGCCTCGTGTTAAGCATCAGTGATGGTGATGGGTCACGTGGAAGCCCCAGCCGGGCGGGAGTATGGTCGGGCTCCCCGGGGGAGTGGGTCCCCGTCGGGACGGCCCCCGTTGTTTGCTTTGGGTGCAGAGAACGCGCTCATCTGTCACCACCTTGGCTGCCGCTGAGGAGGGGGGCGTCCCCTCGCATGAGCACGACTTGTTCAGGCACGAATTCCCCGATGACCTGAGGTTGTGCGGGTCCATTTCGCCAGCTGGGGAGAAGGGTCGGTACCCTGAGGCATCCACGGGGCAGAGAGTGGAGGGCTGAGTGAGGGGGTCTGACCGCAGCATTCTTGAAAATGGCTTCAGGTGTGGAGCGGTTAGCGTGAGCAGAAACGTGAGAACTGACGATGGGGGTCGGGGGTTCTCCTCGTTCCTTCCGTGTCTTGGAGCCCCAGATGGCCTTGCCTTGCGTGAGGAAGTTGTCCCTTAGCCACTGGCCAGGCCAAAGTGCAAGGCTGTTAGCAGCGGCCCGGGAGTCTGTGGAAGGCCCCTTTTTGTGGCCTCCGTAAGGGCTGGGTGAACAGCCACAGCTTCTGCCCGTTGGGCTGAGCCAGGGGTGTCCTCCCCGACTAGAAAGGTGCCCGAGGCCGGGTGCGTGACGCAGCCCTGCAGCGAGCCGCATGGCACGCAGTGATGGCCCTGCCCTTGGCGAAGAGCACTAACCCCCTGTCCGTTTCAGACAGTTGGTCCCAAGGGGCTCCCCGAGTAGCCACAGGAGGAGAAAGCGGGGTGGGGTGGGGTGGGGACGGGGGCTGTCACTCCTCGGGGCTCTCCGGCAAGGGGCTGAGCATGGGGGAGACCACATCCTCCTGCCATCTGGAAAGGCCTTTGACCTCAGGTTTAGCCCTCCCCTGCAGGTACCATTTCCCTGTTACCAAGGAGGCATCAGTGGCCGTGCTGAGCTTTTCTCTTCAGAGGCATCTCTAACCCAGGGCACTTTAGGAACTTGTGTTCAGAGTAATCCCAGGTGGGGGCTGGCTAGGGGCTCAGTTCCTAAAAGAGCCCAAGAGGCTGCCAAAAGCTGGTGCCCAGGGGGAGTACGCGGGCCTGCCGCTGGGCTAGGTGCTTAGTCCACAACCCCCCAGGAAGCCAGGTAGGCTCCTGTTTGGTCCCGAGACTCCAGGAGGCCACTTGACGTGGCATGCGGAGCCAGTGGGGACTAAAGGTAAGACCCGCTGGACTGCGTGCTGGGCACCTTGCAGAGCCCACTGGTTGGGCTTTGCCCCGGTGGAAGGTGGGTGACTTGTGTGCGACTGCGTGTGCGATGGGGCGAGATGAGGGGCGTGTTGCCTCCAGGACACGAAAAGGCCTGATATGTGTTGTGCTTGTCTGAGTGTAGTGGGTGGTTTAATGGTGAGTAGTTGATGTTTGGCTGTTGGGGAAATTTCTCAGCCCTTAGAGGACTAGGTGACGCCCAGAAACAAGACGGATGAGGCCAGGCCTTGGCTCTTGAGGTCCAGGGGGTTGGTGTGCGAAGGGATGCAAATCTGCCCGTACTGCTTCCTCAGAGGAACCCCTGAGCATAATGTCATCAGTATAATGCCAGAAACGGCACCTTTCCAACCGTAAGGTGCTTAAGTCCTGGTGGCAGAGGTTATGTGTGGTCGCAGGGCCGTTTAAATATCCCATTGGGAAGCACGTAAACGTATAATCGGCCCCCTTCAAAAGTGAAAGCAAACGGAGCCTGGGATTCCTCCACGATGGGAACAGAATGGAACATGTTAGTAGGTCAGTGAACACAGAGGACGCTCCTTGGGCCGACTGTACATCCTCAGCCAGTTCTATATTATTAGGAACTGGAGCCTTACCGGGGAACCTGAGCACTTTTTGGTTTCGATAGTCAACGGTGAGGTGCCTTCGGTTGGTGGCTGGCTTAAGTACGGGCCAAACGGGGCTACTGAACGGGGAGATGGTGGCTTCACGACTCCAGTCTCAAGCATGTCGTTAATGACAGGGCGTAGGCCTTCAGTGGCCTGTTTAAGTCGCTACTGGGGAATGTTTACCGTCTTGACTAGGGGAGGAAGGGTCCCTGGCGTCCATTTGGAGAGTCCCACCAGGAAGGCCAAGAACTTGGGCTTATTCCATGTGGCACGGTGTTGTGTCAGTACCTCCACGCCTATAATAGGAAAGAACGAGCTGGGGGGCCACCACCAGAGGAAGCCATTTGAGGTGAAGGGTCCCAGTAGTGATATCCGAATAGGTTTGTGAAGCTTGGATTGTTTTACCAGCAATGCCCTGTAGGTAGAAGGGCTTCCCTTTTGGGGATACAGAGGGATTGCCTAGAATGACAGTGACTTGGGTCCCCATGTCTAGTAGGGCCAAAAAGGACTGTGCATTTTTATTGTCCTAATGGACCACCAGAGTGGTACAGGGGTAATTGTCCCCAGGTGGTGGGACAGGCCCCTGGGAGCGGCTGATTCCCGAGGGTAGGAGCTTAAGTGGCTGCCAGCCCTGGAGGTTCGGGAAGGGGGCCGAGGGGGTAGCGGGGACGGGCTTGGGGCTAGAGGATGGACGGCAGAAGAGGGCCGTAGCTGGGAGAATGTGAGTTTCGGGGCCTGGAGTTTAGAGAGTGGCTGTCCGGAGGTTAAGTAGCCAGGAACCCCAAGTTTTCATAACTCGCAGTAGAGGTTTTGCCTGTGTATTCCCATAAGGGACAAAATTAAATCAGAGGTTTATTAGGAAGGGAGTGGGGAACCCTTTCCATTGAGGGAAATTTGTTCGAGGGAGACCCTTCTGGAGCAGTGGTGACGGAGGGCCCTGAGTGTGACGTATTGGGGCATCTGGGCAGCAGTCTCGTCTGTGTCTAGCAGCCACGTCCGTGCCCTCCGGTTGCCTGATGGATGGTTTCAGGAACCCCCCCGAAATGTAGTAGCGCTGCCCTGTAATTAGGGGGGCGCCCTGTGAAAAGAATTCTCTGGACTTAGGGTCACATGGGGCCTATTCAGGGTTGGAAATCCAGGGAGTCACTTGGGTCACTGTGGTGATGGAAGTGACAAAGCCAGTGGATCATGCCAGTTTTGCACAGCAGGAGGCATGGAGGACCCTCATGTACATTAATGGTCAATTAAGGCCTTTTAAATTAGTGGTCTGACTGTCTCATTAGACCGTGTGGCCTTGGTCACGGCTGCTCTGGGGAGATCATTGACTTATTATGGCAGCGGTGACATTTTGGCATGGATACTGCGGGCAACACACGACAGAGGCAATATGCAAAAGCACGTAGCGGCATGGCAGACCTCCAGCAAGCGGTGTTCCGTTCCCAGATGGTGTTACCCACTTGGGTTGGTCAGCTAGTAAGCCAGCTCACGGGTATTCCTCTTGATTAACTGCACAGGCAAATCATGCAATCCTGCCAACAAGGCCAATTGTTTTGTGCTGGTCTCAACCTATCAATAGTGATCTATTGGCTAGAAATGCCTAGGGGCGCTCACCTGGGTCTGAGGTGAGCCCTCACAGACATTTCCCCTTTCAGAGCCAGTGTTGTGATTGGACCCGCCCTTGTGGTTCTTATGATGGCAGCTACCATCAGGGAACTTTGAAAACAAAAAAAAGAAAACCAAGGATTATTACTCACAAATCCTGAAGGATACGTGGTACACCTGGGGCCACTCAGCGAGGTGGCGGCAGAAAGATAGTGGGCCTGGGGTTCTGTCTTTATTGGAGCCTAGGATGGGGTGCCTAGGGTTTCACAGGCTCACTCTTTGTTGGCGAATTTAAAACCTAAGGGTGGGAATTAAAACTCAGGAAGGGAAAAACGAGTGGTCAAATGGTGAGTTCCCTAAGTCGACCAGAGATCTCTGAAAGAAAGGAAACTTCTGGGGCGGGGCCACCTGGCTCTTCCTCTAGTCCTGTAGCCGGCAGTGTGTTTATTCAAGATAGCTGTCTTTGAAGTGGCTGCCTAGGCAATCAGAAGCTTAATGTCAGGCACTTGCATTACAAAAACAAAACCAAACCAAACCAAACCCAACTGTCAGGTGCTTACACTATATTTACATAAAGATGCCCTCTCTTATTGTACGTCCTCTAGGGCAAGGATGGGTTACAGAAATGGCTGAGGGAGCAAGAGTGTCCTTCAAATGCGTAAGTCGGCTATGTGGTTTTTCTTCCAGTTTTACTGAGATATAATTGACGTGTAGCGCTGATAAGGTTAAGATGTACAGCATAATGGTTTGACTTACGTAGATCCTGGAGTGATTACCAGTATGAGTTACCATCAATCATCTCATATAGATACGAGGAAGAAACAAATGTTTTTCCTCGTGATGAGAACACTTAGGATTTACTCTTAACAACTTTCATGTATACTATACAGCAGTGTTCATTATATTCATCATGTTGTATATTACATCCCCAGTACTTATTTATCTTAAAACTGGAAGTTTTCACTTTTTGACCGTCTTCATCCAATTTCCTCTCCCCACATGCCCCACCTCTGGTAACCACAAATCTAATCTCTTTTTCTGTGACTTATTTTGTTTTGATTCCATATATAAGTAAGATTATACAGTATTTGTCATTCTCTGACTGATGTCACTCAGCGCAATGCCCTCAAGGTCTATTCATGGTGTCACAAATGGCAGGATTTCCTCCTTCTTTATGGCGGAATAATATTCCGTTGTATATATGTATCCCATGTCTTTGTCCATCTACAGATGAAAGGATAACATTTAGGTTGTTTCCATGTCTTGGCTATTGCAAATAATGCTGCTCTGAATGTGCGGGGTGGGGTAGGGACAGATATCTCTTCAACATAGAGTTTTCACTTCCTTCTGATGTATTCCCAGAAGTGGAATTGCTGGCTTATATGGTTGTTAATTTTTTTGAGGAATCTCCATACTGTTTTCCATAGTGGCTGTACCAATTCGTAAATTCCCCATCAGTGCATAAGGGTTCCCTTTTCTCCACATGCATGGTGGCATTCGTTATCTCTTGTCTTTTTGATGCTAGCCATTCCAACAGGTGTGAGGTGATATCGCATGTGGTTTTGATTTGCATTTCCCTAATGCTGTTGAACATCTTTTCACGTACCTGTTGGTCATTCATATATCTTCTTTGGAAAAATGTCCATTCCAGTCCCTTGCCCATTTTTTAGTTGGATTGTTTGTTTGTTTGTTTGTTTGCTATTGAGTTGTATGGGTTCTTTACATATTTTGGATATTAACCCCTTATCAGATGTTTGGTTTGCAAGTATTTTTTCCCATTCCATAGGTTGTCTTTTCATTTTGTTGGTTGTTTCTATTGCTAAGCAGCTTTCTGGTTTGATGTAATCCCACTTATTTTTTAATTTTTTAAAAATTTTGTTTGCTTGTGCTTTAGGTGTCATGTACAAAAAAATCATTGCCAATACCCATGTTAAGGAGCTTTTCTCCTATGTTTACTTCTAGTAGTTTTATGGTTTCTGGGTTTACGTTAAAGTCTTCAGTCTATTTCCAGTTAATTTTTGTGAGTGGTATAAGATAGGGGTCTAATTTCATTCTTTTACATGTGAAGATCCACTTTTCCCAGCCACATTTATTGAAGAGACTGTCTTTTCTCCACTGAGTATTGTTGCCTCCCTTGTCAAATATTACTTGACCATATATATTTGGGTTTATATATATTTGGGTTTATTTCTGGGTTCTTGATTCTGTTTCAGTGGTCGATGTGTCTCTTTTTATGCCAGTACCGTGCTGTTTTGATGACAATAGCTTTACAACATAGCTTGACTTCAGGAAGTGTGACGCCTCCTGGTTTGTTCTTTTTCAGGATTGCTTTGACTATTCAGGGTCCTTTTTGGGTCCATCTAGATTTTAGGATTGTTGCTTCTATTTCTGTAAAAAATGCCATTGGACTCTTGGTATGGATTGCATTAAATCTATGGATGGCTGTGGGTATTATGGAAATTTTAACAATATGAATTCTTCCAGTCTATGAACGAGGAGTCTCTTTCCGTTTATTTATGTCATCTTTGATTTTGTTCATCAATGTCTTATAGTTTTCAGTGTAGAGATCTTTTGCCTGCTTGGCTGTATTTTTTCCTAAGTATTTTATTGTTTTTGATGCTATTGTAAGTGGGATCATTTTCTTTGCTTCATTTGCAGATAATTCTTTGTTAGTGTATAGAAACGCTACTGATTTTTGCATGTTAAATTTGAATCCTACAACTTTATGGAATTTATTGATTAGATGGTAAGTTTCTTGGTGGAGTCTTTAGGAATTTTTTTAGATATAAAATCATGTCATCTGCAAATAGAGATAATTTTACTTCTTCCTTTAAAATTCTGATGCATTTTATTTGTTTTCCTTGCCTGATTGCCCCGGCTAAAACGTCCAGTACTATGTTGAATAGAAGTGGTGAGAGTGGACACCCTTGTCTTATTTCTAATCTTAGAGGAAAGCTTTCAACCTTTCTACCTTTATTATTATATTAGCTGTTGGCTTGTCAACATTATGACCATGTTATGTATTGTTATTATGTTGAGGTAAATTCTTTCAATACCTAATGTGTTAAGAGTTTTGTTTTTTTTTTTTTTATCATGAACAGATGTTGAATTTCATCAAATGCTTTTTCCGCATCTATTGAGTTGACCGTATGATTTTTATTTTTCGTTCTATTAATGTGAGGTATCACACTGATTAATGTGTATGTGTTGAAACATCCCTACATCTCAAGATAAATCCCACTTGATGATCGTGGTGAATGGTCTTCTTAATGTGCTGCTGAGTTGAGTTTGATAGTATTTTATTGAGAATTTTGAATCTATATTTATCAGGTATATTGGCCTGTAATTTTCTTTATTGGTGGTGTCCTTTTCTGGCTTTGGTACAGGGTAATGTTGGCCTCGTAAAATGAGTTTGAGAGTGTTCCCTCCTCTTTGATATTTTTTGGAAGAGTTTGGGAAATATTGGCATTAATTTTTTATTTTTAATTTTTATTTCTTTTTTATTTCTTAATTTTATTGGAATATATTTGATTTACAATGTTGTGTTAGTTTCAGGTGTACAGCAAAGTGATTCAGTTATCCATGTACAGACACGTATTCTTTTTCAAATTCTTTTCCCATTTAGGTTATTGCAGAATATTGAGTTGAGTTCCCTGTGCTATACAGTAGGCCCTTGTTGCTTATCTTTTTAAAATAGAGTAGTGTGCATATATGTGACCTCCAAACTCCCAGTTTATCCCTGAGCCCCACCTTTCCCCTTTGGTAACAACAAGTTTGTGTTCTACGTCTGTGAGTCTGTTTCTGCTTTATGCATAAGTTCATTTGTATCTTTTTTTTAGATTCCGCATATGAGCGATATCATATGATATTCGTCTTTCTCTGTCTGACTTAGTTCACTTATGAAGTAAGTATGAAGTATGATAATCCCCAGGTTCACCCATGTTGCTGCAAGTGGCGTTATTTCATTCTTTTTAATGGCCGAGTAGTATTCCATCATAGATATATGTACCACATCTTCTTTATCCAGTCATCTGCTGATATACATTTAGGTTGTTTCCATGTCTTGGCTATTGTAAATAGTGCTGTAGTGAACATTGGGGTGCATGTATCCTTTTGAACCATGACTAACTTTACTGTTGTGTTTGGGTTCCTTACTCTTTTCTGTGTTTGTATCTATTGCAGATTTTCAGTTTGTGGTTACCCTGAGGTTTTGCTATAGCAGTCTACATACAAATAAGGGTGTTTTAAGTTGCCGGTCTTTCAATTTCAAATGCATTTCCAATATCCTGCATTTGTACTCTCCTGTTCTCACGATTGCTGGTTTGGATATCATGTTTGTGTGTGGATGATTTCCTACCTTTACTTTATGTTTGCCTTTACCGGTGAGCTTTCCCATTCGTAATTATCTTGATCGTAGTTGTGGCCTTTTCTTCTCCTCCTAGAGAAGTTCCTTTAGGATTTATTGTAAAGCTGGTTTTGTGGTGCTGAATTCTCTTAGCATTTGCTTGTCTGTAAAGCTTTTGATTTCTCTGTCGAATATGAACGAGAGCCTTGCTGGGTAGAGTATTCTTGGCTGTAGGTTTCCCCCTTTTATCACTTTAAATGTATCGTGACACTCCTTTCTGGCCTGCAGGGTTTCTGCTGAAAAATCAGCGGATAACTTTATGGGGATTCCCTTGTATGTTATTTGTTGCTTTTCTCTTGTTGCTTTTAATATTTTTTCTTTGTATTTACTTTTCGTCAGTTTGATTAATATGTGTCTCAGCATGCTCCTCCTTGTGCTTATCTTGCATGGGACTCCCTGTGCTTCCTGGGCTTGAGTGAGTGTTTCCTTTCTCATGTTAGGGAAGTTTTGGGCTATATTCTCTTCAAATATTTTCTCAGCCCCTTTGTCTCTCTATCCTCCTTCTGGGACCCCTGCAGTGGAAACGTTGGTGCGTTTAGTGTTGTCCCAGAGGTCTCTGAGAGTGTCCTCATTTCTCTTCATTCTTTTTTCTTTATTCTGTTCCATGGCAGTGATTTCCACCATTCTGTCTTCGAGCTCACTTATTCGTTTTTCTGCTACCGATGTCTTCTAATGTGGTTTTCTTTTTAGTTACTGTGTTCTTCATCTCTGTTGGTTTGTTCTTTAAATCTTCTAGTTCTTTGTTAAACATCTCTTGTATCGTCTCGATCTGTGCCTCCATTCTTTTTCCGAGATCTTGCATCGTCTTTACTGTCCTTACTCTAAATTCTTTTTCAGGTAGGTTGCCTATCTCCACTTCATTTAGTTGTTATTGTGGGTTTGTATCTTGTTCCTTCATCTTCAACATATTTCTCTGCTGTCTCATTTTGTCTGACTTTCTGTGTTTGTGGTCTCCTTTCTGCTGGCTGCAGGATCATAGCTCCTCTTGCATCTGGTGTCTGCCCCCCTGGTGGGTCAGGTTGGTCCTGAGGCTTGTGCAGGCTTCCTGGTTGGGGGGGACTGATGCCTCCCCATTGGTAGGTGGAGCTTGTCCCTCTGGTGGGCAGGGCCGTGTCAAGGGGTGTGTTTTGAGGTGGCTGTGAGCTCAGGACAACTTTAGGCAGCCTGTCTGCTGATGGGCAGGCTTGTGTTCCTGTGCTGCTGGTTGTTTGGCCTGAGGCGTTCCAGCACTGGAGCCTGTAGGCTGTTGGGTAGGGCCAGGTCTTGATGCCAAAATGGTGGTCTCTGTGAGAGTTCACGCCAATCAATATCCTCTGGGTCCTTTGCCACCTGTGTCCTTGCCCCCCCACCAAGTGAGCCACAGCTGGCCCCCGCCTCCCTAGGTGATCCTCCAAGACTCATAGGTATGTCCAGCCCAGGCTCTTATGGAGTTACTGCTTTGTGCTGGGTCCTAGTGCCCATGAAACCTTGTGTGCACCCTTCTGGAGTGGCATCTCCGTTTCCCCCAGTCCTGCACTCAAGCTCAGCTGGCCTTCAAAGGCAAATGCTCTGGGAGTTCCTCCTCCCGATGCCAGACCCTCAGGCTGGGGAGCCTGACGTGGGGCTCAGGACTCTCACTCTTGTGGGAGAACATCTGTGATATAATTATTTTCCCGTTTGTGGGTCACCCACACCTGGTGGGTATGGGATTTGATTATGTCACGAAAGTGCCCCTCCTACTGCCTCGTTGTGGCTTCTTCTTTGTCTTTGAATGTAAAATATCTCTGTTGATAGGTTCCAGTCCTTTTTGTCCATGGTTGTTCAGCAGTTAGCTGTGGTTTCGGTGTTTTCATGAGAGGAGGTGAGCTCAAGTCCTTCTGCTCTGCCGGCTTTCCCAGAATCGAGGGGCTGCTTTTAGTTTGCATGCTTGCTGCCTCTTTTCTCAGTGTGTACTGGCCGTTATCCCCTTGATATGGGGTGTACAGGTGCGGCAGCCCTTGCGTGCTCCCAGGATGGTGGGGGCAGGGCTTGGCACCTGCTCACAGGTCCCTAGGGTCGGCTGCAGTCCATGCACTCCCGGGACATCAGGGGTAGGGCTTGGCGCCCGCCTGTGGGTCTTCTAGGGGCAGCTGCTCTCTGCGCTCTCCCAGGACAGCAGGAGCAGCGCTTGGCGCCTGCTTGTGGGTCTTGTAGCGGTATCCTGTGCCCACTTCTGGCGCCCACAATGGCGTTGGTGACTCGCACCTGCCCTGGGAGCTCCTGTAGTTGGTGTCTCGTTGCCTGGGGGTGCTCACAGGGAAAGAAGCTCTTATAGTGGTCCCACCCCTCTTCTCGTGTGCCCCCCGATAATGGCACCTTGCCTCTCTGGCAGGCCCTGGCTTCTTCGGAGTACACCCTCGGTTGCCACAGTCCAGCCTCTTCAGGCTGTCTCCGCACAGCCAACCCCAGTCCTCTCTCTGGGTCTGACCTCTGAAGCCTGAGCTTCAGCACCCAGCCCCCACCTGCAACAAGTGAGGCAGGGAGACTGCGCTGAGCTTCTGGCCTAATCTTTTTAAATGTTATTCACGAATATAAGCGCAACCGTTTTGAGTTAATCACTTGCGTGATTTCTTATTTGAATAGTGCCCTAATGTGATTCTTTCATTAAACAGTTCTTTTGTGGTATCATTGGTTATATTTACTATCACAGAGCTCTATTTGAAGTTAGCTCTCCTCAGTGACTTCAACACCCGTACTAATGACACTTCTGATAGCCTCTTTGCTGGGTTCCTGGACCTTATTAACTCCAGTGAGCTCCACTTTTCTCTTTCTGTTTCTGGTCACGTTCACACTTGTCTGACAACACAGCACCACCTCCAAAGCCTCAGTGAATCTTTCCACCTCTCCAGCTTTCACTCGTTTTGAACTTGGTCTTCACTCCCTTTGTTGTCTCTCATCTCTTAATCTTTCAGCACAGTCCTAGAAACACAGCCCCTTTCACCTGATTTACCAATTCCTTCCTCTGGGGTAAGTGCAGACTTCTCTTTTTTCTGTCAGAAAACAAAAGGCTTCGACGCAGTCTTAGAGAAAGCTCTTAACCGTGTGGATGTATTCATCCTCTCCAACCTCATTTGTCCTTTCACTGCCACTCAGCAAGCATTTTTTTAACCCCTCAATTATGTTGTATGGAATGAGCCAGAGTGGTAGGAAATACCATTGATCTCAAATTATCTTTCATTCATTCATTCAACAAATATTTATTGAATATTTATTATCCCTACAACTTTACTCCACAGATTTTTAAAATAATAATACTCTTGAATGGTTATATTTGTACTAAGGGGTGATAATGGTGTTTCTCAGATATTTTATACCTCATCATTACTTCCTAGGTAAGTAGGTAACAGTAAAATATATGTTATAGCTAAGAGGATCCTAAAACTTAAAAACTAACTTTTCTAAGGGAAAAATCAACAAACAAGCCTGGACTGGGACCTCAAATTTCCACAAAGGAAATATGCATACGTATAAACCAAAGCCTTTCATCCAGTGTTTCGTTAGTGAAGAATGTAAACTAAGTACAAACACAGAGTGAGAAAACTTCAGAGCGGATAGATTGTATTTTTTTTTTAATGTGATTATAGGACCATAAAATGAAATGTTTGTGGTCAGTATTTGTATTAGTCAGGGTTCTGCAGAGAAACAGAACCAATAGGATTGATTGATTGATTATAAGAATTGGCTCGGGGCTTCCCTGGTGGCGCAGTGGTTGAGAGTCTGCCTGCCAGTGCAGGGGACACGGGTTCGAGCCCTGGTCTGGGAAGATCCCACATGCCGTGGAGCAACTGGGCCCGTGAGCCACAATTACTGAGCCTGCGCATCTGGAGCCTGTGCTCCGCAACAAGAGAGGCCGCGATAGTGAGAGGCCTGCGCACCGCGATGAAGAGTGGCCCCCGCATGCCACAACTGGAGAAAGCCCTCGCACAGAAACAAAGACCCAACACAGCCATAAATAAATAAAAATTAAAAAAAAAAAAAGAATTGGCTCGTGCAATTATGGAGGCTGACAAGACCCGAGGTCTGCAGTCAGCAAGCTGGAGACGCAGGAGAGCCTGAATAGAAAGAGAACCAAGAGGACCTGATGTGTCAGTTTAAGTCTGAAGGCAAGAAGAAAACTGATGTCCCAGATCGAAGGCAGTCAGACAGGAGGCATTCCCTATGACTCATAGGAGGGTCAGCCTTTTTGTTCTTTTGAGGCCTTCAGCTCATTAGACGAGGCTTATCCACACTAAGGAGGGCAATCTGCTTTACTCAGTCTACCAATTCAAGTTTTTTAAGGCAAGATTCTTTTTTTTTAAAGTAAATCTTTTTTTTAAAATTAATTAATTTATTTTGGCTGTGCTGGGTCTTCGTTTCTGTGCGAGGGCTTTCTCCAGCTGCGGCAAGCGGGGGCCACTCTTCATCGTGGTGCGTGGGCCTCTCACCATCGCGGCCTCTCTTGTTGTGGAGCACAGGCTCCAGACGCATAGGCTCAGTAATTGTGGCCCACGGGCCCAGCCGCTCCACGGCATGTGGGATCCTCCCAGACCAGGGCTCGAACCCGTGTCCCCTGCATTGGCAGGCAGACTCTCAACCACCGCGCCACCAGGGAAGCCCTAAGGCAAGATTCTTTTTCAAGTTTTATTGAGTTATAATTAGCATATCACATTGTATTAGTCCAAGGTGTATAATTTGATATATGTATATATTACAAAATGATTACCCCAGTAAATTTAGTTAACATTAATTACCTCACATAGTTATAAATTTTTTTCTCTTGTGATGAGAATTTTTAAGATCTGCTCTCTTAGCGACTTTCAACTACGCGATACAGTATTGTTAACTATATAGTCACCATTGCTGTACATTACATTCCTGGAACTTATAATTGGACATTCTTACCTTTTGACCACCTTCACCCATTTCCCCCACTGTCCATCCCCACCTCTGGCAACCATCAATCTCTTCTCTGTATCTGTGATTTTTTTTTTGGATACCATTTATAAGTGATAGCGTACAGTATGTGTCTCCCTCTAACTTATTTCACTAAGCATAATGGCCTCAAGGTGCATCCATGTTGTTGCAGTTGCAGGATTTCCTTCTTTTTTATGACTGAATAATATTCTATCAAATATATGTACAGCATTTTCTTTATCCATTCATCCAACGATGGACACTTGGGTTGTTTCCATGTCTTGGCTGTTGTAAGTAATCTGCAGTGAACATGAAGGTTCCGATATCTTTTCGAGGTAGTGATTTCATTTCCTTTGGATATATAGCCAGGAGTGGAATGCTAGATTCCAATTTATTATCACTGTTTGTGTCAGTAGTAGTTCATATTGTACTTAGTAGTTCCCAGTAGTATTTCTATGACTATATGGTAGTTTTATTTGTAATTTTTTGAGGAACCTCCATACTGTTTTTCATAGTGGCTGAACCAAATTACATTCCAACCAACAGTGCACAAGGGTTCCCTTTTCTCCACATCCTCACCATTACTTGTTATTTCTTGTCTTTTTGGTGATAGACATTCTGACAGGTGTGAGGTGATGTCTCCTTGTGGTTTTGATTTGCATTTCCCTAATAATTAGTGATGTTGAACATCTTTACATGTATCTGTTGGCCATTTGGATGGCTTCTTTGGAAAAATGTCTATTCACTTCCTCTACCCATTTTAAAATCAGATTGCTGTTTGGGTTTTTGCTATTGAGTTGTATGATTTCTTTATGTGTTTTAGGTATTAAGTCCTTATCTGATATATGATTTGGAAATATTTTATCCCACTCTGTAGGTTGCCTTTTCATTTTGTTGATGGTTTCCTTTGCTGTGTAGAAGCTTTTTAGTTTGATGTAGTTCCACTTGTTTATTTTATATTTTGTTGACTCTGCTTTTGGTGTCAAATCTGAAAAATCATCACCAAGAGTGATGTCAAGGAGCTTACCTCCTATGTTTTCTTCTACTAATTTTATGGCTTCAGGTCTTATGTTCAAGTTTTTAGTCCAATTTGAGTTGAGTTTTGTGTATGTGTGTAAGATAAGGATCCAGTTTCATTCTTTTGCATGTGGCTGTCCAGTTTTCCCAGTACCATTTATTGATGTGACTATCCTTTCCCTATTGTACATTTTTGCCTCTTTTGTCATCAATGAATTGACCATATATGTGTGGGATTTTTCCTGGTCTTTCTATTTTCTGTTCCATTGATCTATTTGTCTGTTTTTATGCCAATACCATATTGTGTTGATTACTGTAGCTTTGTAATATAGTTTGAAACCAGGCAGTGTGGTATCTCCAGCTTTGTTCTTCTTTCTCAAGATTTCTTTGGCTAGCTGGGTTCTTTTGTGGTTCCATACAAATTTTAGGATTGTTTTTTTTCTATCTGGGAAGGATGCCATTGGAATTTTGATAGGGATTGCATTGAATCTGTAGAGTGTTTTGGATATTATGAATATTTTAATAATATTAACTTTTCCAATCCATGGGCACAGACTATCTGTCCATTTGTTTGTGTCTTCTGCAATTTCTTTCATCAGTGTTTTATAGTTTTCAATGTGCAGAACATTCACCTCCTTGGCTAAATTTATTCCTATGTAGTTATTATTTTTGTTGCAGTTATAAATGGGATTGTTTTCTTAATTTCTCTTTCTGATCGTTTGTTGTTAGTGTATAGATATGCAACTGATTTTTGTATATTGATTTTGTACCCTGCAACTTTAAATTTGTTTATTTGTTCTAACCGTTTTAGGGTGGAATCTGATTTGGTTGCCTTTTATCTTTATTTATTTATTTATTTATTTTGGACTGATTGCTCTGGCTAGGACTCCCAGTACTTCGTTGAATGAAAGTGGTGAAAGTGGTCATCCTTGTCCAAATCAAATGTTAATCTCATCCCAAAACACCTTTACGGATACACGCAGAATAATGTTTGACCAAATAGCAGGACACTCCGTGGCCCAGTGAAATTGACACATGAAATTAACCATCACGGTATTATTCATATTAAGTGCGGAGTCAGCAAATAAAAATTCTAGTGTCATAATCTGTGAAAAGTCTTTGTTTTTCCTTTCAGTTCCTTTCATCATTTAAAAACGTAAAAGAACTAACAGTTACACAACTGATACTAGTAAGTTCTTACTCGGTGTCGGTGATTACCTCTTATTCATTCATTCAATGTATTTCTATTGAGTACCTTTTTATGCCAGGTATTTTTTATAGGTACTATCACAAAACCTTGTTCTATAAACTCTTCATATTTGCATTGTTTTGGAGATCAGTGCTCTTCAGTCTTTCATGTTAATCCCTTCTTTAAAAATTAATAATGCAGTAGGCTCGATGATACACTCATAAGAAAGTGGACCATACGGCAGCAGTTGGTGGCTTATCATCCTCTCCAAATATATATATTTGATGCGCATGCATATATATAAACAAATCATTTAACGAGGGGTAGTTAAAGTGATATATCAATCTAAAATGAATATTATCTGTCCCTGTGCTGTTCACTCTACATTATCTTATTATTACAGTTACTTTCTGAGTTAATTTTTATTATCATTACCCGTATTTTTCAGATAAAGAAATTGTGAATTACAGAGTATGTAACATGCTCGAGCACACATCTTATAAATAAGCAGAGAGTGACACTCTGAACTGGATTCCTTTCTAGGTAGTTTGGAAAGTCTGGCTGGACCATGAGGATTAGAACAAAGACTGTTTAACTCGCTTGAGCCTAGATTTCACATAGTAGGGGCTCAAAAACATGAATTAAAGACTGAGTAGCCTTTTAAAGTTTTAGTTTCATTATTTGTCCAAATTAAAACAGTGAGTGGGAGTGGATGTTGACTATGTATTTAAAGTATATTTCCTTTAGGAGGAAAAAAATCAAACACCCAATCGTGACAAATTGTTCTTAGAATTTTACTTTAATATGCACAAACATAAAACTAGGTATAAAGCTCTGTAGCTTTAAAGTGTGCTTTTATAACTGTAAAGCTAACAATTTGTAAATGTATGTGCATATATATCTCATATATCTCTCATATAAATATATGAGTATATATGTATCATATACATGAGATATACACATATATGTGTATATATATGTATATATGTGTATATATATGTATATATGTGTATACACGTACACATGTAAATATATCTGTGTGTATATATATCTCTTGGAAGAGAGACTGAACGCCAAGACAAAACCTCGCATTCCTTTACAGGACGTGCAATGCAGATCTGTTGTGGAGTAACTGCTGGATTTGGGAAGGAAGGTGAGGCCAAAGGCAGCCCATTAGAAAGGGAAGAGGCTTTTGGAACTGGGAATTGAGGTGAAGAGAACTACTGACAGAATCTTAAGGGATAACACTCTTGCCTTTGAGTGTCTGTGTGGTAGAGTCCGTGGCCTGGAGTAGAAGGGGAAAGCTGTACTAGAGCAGCTTCTGCTGGCAGGAATATTATTTTCTTATACATGCAGCTATTGAAACATTGCTTAACATTCCTCAGATCTTAACTGTCAAGGACAAAACAACAGTAGTAATAACTGGAAATGTCAGTTCCACGTCCACAATAATCTATTTCCAATTGCTTCCCTATTTCACGAGTTCTCTATCAATTATCCATGCTTTTATTCCCCCCAAATCATCACTTTTTGCCTTAATCATGTGTATTCCTCAGTTATGCTGTAGAGAACAGCAATTTTCCCTACGTGGCCCTTCCCCCTTAATTCTCTTTTAATTTTCCACATCCACAATCCCTAAGTTTTGAAAAAAGACAATAGCATATAAATGAATTAAGGTGCAGAATTCCTCCAATTATGAAGATCAATTCCTGGGTCATTATTGATTGATAAATATATTGATCACATCAATGTAAGTATTTTAATCCGTTTGTCTACAGAGGCTGCAGCTACAAGATGAAAAAACATAATCAGTTTATTCAGTTGTTACAAATGTAGGAAGGGGAAATGGAAATAGGATTAACAAGATTTTATGCAGAACCAAGAGTCCACTTCCTGCCTTTCCAGAGACACTGTTCTATAAACCATGGTATTGATTTTCCTAGCCAGGCTCTTAAGCATGTTTGGTTAGATTACATTTTGAATTAAAGCAGTTCATTGTAGTAAATGTCTTTATGGGACACTTCTTGCGAAAGAGTGCTGTTGGGTCAAATGAACAAGAGAAAACAGGTAATAATATAATATTAGAACTCTTTTACAAAATAACATCTCAATTCCCGTTTTGTGATAGGTTGAATAACATGTTAGAAAACCGCAGTATGTGTATGCGTGTATGGAATGCATACATTTGTATGTGCATATTAGCCTTTGATTGCTAATGTTAATTTTGCTAAAATTTGGACCTTCATGTGGATTGTGGTATGGATATATATTAGCCAGGTAATGTAGACATTAATGGGAACATGCATCGTAGCTGCTTGTGTGTGTGTGTGTGTGTGTGCATTCTGTGAAGTTTTAATTTTTAAAAAAATATAAATGTTGTACTAGATGCCGTGGATCAAGTCAGCACTAGTAGAAAGCTAAGGTTATTGATTATTCTGCATTTTTCATATCTGTAATAGGAAGTGATTCAGGAAGTTTTTTGCTAGCTACTAAAAAAGTAAGCTAAGATATTTAAATGTAATCTCTCAGTAAGTTCTATGTAATGAGCAATTCAATCTTGGGAATTTAGATTATTCATGATCTATATTCTCAGTATACTGCTGCATTGCTTAAGGTACATAGGTGCAGAAATGAGTGCAATATGCATTCTTTACTCCCTTCTTAGGAGGAGGTGCAAGGTGTGGGGTTTTGTGCCAGATAGTCGTCTGTTGAAAGCCTGACTCCATGCCTTCCAAGCTATGTGAACTTACCTATAGTGATCTACTTATCAGAAAAATGGTACTAATGATAGGAGATGTTATGAAGATTAAATTAGACGATGCATTTATGATGAGGCTAATATTACACAGCTCATTGATTGCAGTGAATACACAGTAACTATTATTTTAGGAACTAGACTGACCCTGAGAAAGTAGTCTACTCACTATATAAAAGCTCACCTTCATTTTTAAATTTTAGACTCTTTCTGTTAAAATCCTGGAAGGCTAATATAATTTCTCCTTCCCTCTTATTTTGTTCTTTTTCTATTTTAGCTAGTCACTGAAATCTAGTTTATGTTACTTCTGGTGGAAAGGTTAGCAGGTAATGCAGTTCCAAAATATGAATAGCTTTTGGAATCAATAAATCCCAAAGATTAGTATGAGAAAGAGGAATTAATCTTCAAAAAGTAGCTTATAAAAAATGTAAATTTATATAGCCTTTAGACATTTGTAATATTATTAGTCCTGAGCTGCCGTTTAATTTCAAGTGTATCTGTCTTTTCATTCTAAGAAAATTGTAAACTTCCTAAGGTCAGGGACATTAGATCCTGTCTATTTATTTCTATTGCAGAGCTTTCTCTACTTGGGGCGTAATAATAATAATGGTGCAAAGAGTAGTAGATCTTAATTTTAATCCTTTTATTTTAAATTATTTTAGTGTAGTAGTAAAGTAATAGATATTACTTAAAATTACTTCAAGAGTATAGACCTTTAGTCTATTGAATACAGATCCATTAAATACTGGTACTGGTATTCTGTACTGTATTATGAAAAATATGATAGCTCACAAAGCTGAATATGTTTTTATTTAAGGATATGAAGGAAAGAATGCAAATATGCAGTGTGTAGTAGATTTGAGTGTTTTTTAAAAATTTTATTGTCATTTTTTTTTTTTTTTGCCACACCACACGGCACGTGTGGGATCTCAGTTCCCTGACCAGTGATCGAACCCGCACCCCCTGCAGTGGAAGCGCAGAGTCTTAACCACTGGATCACCAGGGAAGTCCCTTGAGTGATTTTTAGAAGTTAGTTACTTTCCCCACATGCTAGAAAGAAAGTCTGATTGGGGAAGAGGGATGTGAAATCAGCAAGATGGTGGAATCAGAGGTTCCCGGCTTTAGTTTTCCTCAAGGAAATACAAAGCAGCAACTCTCCACAGACAAGAAGGCCTCTGTGGGGGAAAAAAAAAGAAAAAATCCCAGAACCCAGAAGTGAGGCTGAAGCACCCCCCTGTGGACCACAAGGCAGCTTCACTTTGACCACGTAGCCCTTCCTGCAGGCCAGCACGCAGCCGCACCAAGAGGTTTCTCCAGTGGGGAAAAGAGACCCCAGCGTGAGCATCCGGGTTCCACAACATTCTGGGAAGCTTCCCATGAGGTCCACATCTATCCTTCACGAGCAACACTGGGAGAAAAGGGAGAGCTCAACCACCTGGTATCAGCTTGAAATAAAGGGGGCGGGGGCAGGGCTTCCGGCTTCCAGCATGGAGATTGTGATGGACTGTGCACCTGACGGCAGTGGTGCCCAATCAGCGAGCACAGCCAGCAGTTCCTCCCACCTGTGGTGTGGAGCCAGTAATCTCATCTGGCCAGGGAGCACGTGGGCAGCTCTAGCCAGATCGGGTCCCCAGCCAGCAGTCTGGCCCAGCCATGGAACTCGTCCTCCATCCCTGCTTAGGCAGGGTCGCAAGCCAGCAGCCCCATCCAACTGCAGAGCTCAGCCTCTAGGCTTGCCCAGCCAGGAACCCAAAGAGTGACTCTGCAAAATCTTGGAACCCCGTGCACAGACTCGCCTGGCTTTGGAGCCCAGCGTCCAGCCCCCTGGGTGGCTGAGCCGATTTCCCATTATGTAAGCTATTGAACTACAAGAGTAGCTATTTCATTATCTTGCAGTTCTTCCATGTGCTCTCAATTTCTTCCTCACAATGCAAAGATTTGTTGGGTATGCTATAAATATTATAAACAGTGCTATAAATATTTTCCTTACTTAAAGGCATGGTTTTTATTATACCTACTAAAGATTCTTTAGTTGCTCTAATGATAGATTGAAAAGAGAACAACATCCTTATCCTCTGCTTAAATGGTAAGAGGTCAGGAGAGCATGACATGGGTATCACTGGCCATGATATCCAATTCTACTTGGTTTGTGATTTTTACATCCTTCCAGAGTTGAATTTAATTTATCCCTGCTCCTGCCACACAACTGACAAAGCTGTGGTGGCTGTAACAGGCGAGATGGAAGAGCAGGGTACAACTGGTTCCAGAAAATGAAAGTCCATCTTTATGTTTCCTTTCTTAGAGGCCCTGGTGCTGGGAACGTTCTTCCTCTAGTTTCAGTGGTTGGGGTCCAAGGTTTCAAGGTGAATATTTCATTGTCCATGATATTGCTGAGTGTCAGTGTGGAAATAATACACACAACTAGAAGACTTTGACCTCACACTTGACCTTAGATAATTCAGTTACCTGGAGTTTTCTCAGTTATAAAATGGAGATAATAATTCTTTGGGGTTTCTCTGTGTTATAAACCTCAAAACAAACAAAAAGCCCCACAAAGACTGTGAATGGGCATTTTGAAAACTTTAAGTAGCTACACTAACACAGTTATACATCAGGCTCTCCCTAATTCCTTCTCCTTCTAAAAACTATGGATTTTGAAGTCTCCCTGGTGTTAAGAAGTCTAAATTCTGTTTGCGTCTGTTTATATCTGTATGACAACTAATAGCAATGTGGGTAATTGCTGCAGTGACGGAACCCATATAATTTCTCCAGGGAAAATTTTATTTTCACCAATAAGCGATAGGAGGCCTTATTAGTGACTCTTACTTTGCAAATGCACATTTTCATCTTAAGCAAAAGCTAGGATTGAGTGAGGTTTAGTTGAAGACTATCACCGTGGATAAACACCATCAAAAAGTGTTTTTCTTTTTTCCCTTGGCTTCTTTCCTGGGTACCGTTTTAGGACCCTTCTTCCTTACTCCCTCCTCTTTCCCAGATGTATGCTGAGTATCTGTTCTGTGATGTTGGTAGTATTAGGCACTTATATAAAGTAATCCTTTAATTTTCAGCAAAGTTTGAGTTCGCTAATATGGCCTCCATTGTATAGATGCGGAGACATGCTTCTTGAAGTACAAGGTCACATAACCAAAATATGGAAAAGAAGATATTCTAGTGTGTGTCTTCTGACTATAAATGTGTCGCTATTTCTGTGACATGTGCATATTCTTTAATGCACTTTTAAAATTGAGGAAATTGTAGATAATTGATTCTACTTTTGGTTAAATGGGAGACTTAAATCTCCTTTCTTACCTGTCTTGCACATCACAGCTCTTCTAATGAACTACTGCCCATGGAGTCATTTCACACTACAGTTTGATTTACCTGGTTTATTTATTTCAAAGATAAACTCATTCATTCATGCAGTTGAGTATTTGAGGCCCTGTTATTTACAAGGGGGCGATTTGTGTTAGAATACAATGGGATAAAGTAGATCATGAGCACATTGACTGGGACGTACAGTGTTAACCTTATAGACAAAGGAAATGACACGTAGCCCTTGTTTTGGATGTGACTGCAGTGGAAACTCTGAGAAAGGCATGTATTATAATACAAGAAACTCTGATAAATTGTATTTGATCATTAAAAAAAGAAGGAAAACGAATGAGATCTTTTGAAGAGGAAGAGACCACTTCTGGTAGGGATTGTTTCACATTATGGGAAAAGAAGGAGATGAGGGTAGAACGGGTTTTCATTGTTAAAATGTGAGAGAAAAATTGTAGACTCTTAATAAATCCTATTATTTAAAAAAGCGTCTCCTCTGTTCATTCATTCAGCAAATAGTTATTGAGCATCTACTTTGTGCTCTGCATTTTCTGTGTAGTGAGAACTTAGAGGCTAATTTAAAATGTCTCTGTTTTCACAGAGGGTTAAGCCTAGAGAAGAGAGGAAATAAAGACATAAACAAACAGATATACATACCACATCTCGTAGAGATAAATTTAAAGATAAAGCAGGGGAAGGTGGTAGAGAGTGATAGACGGTGATAATTGGGGTGTGGTAGTCTGAGAAGGACTCTCCAAAGAAGTGACATTTGAGCGATACCTGAATAAAGTGAACCGTATGAACATCTAGGAAAAGAACACTGCAGACAGAAGGAAGAGCAAATTCAAAAAGCTCTGAAATGGGGTATTTCTCATTCTCAATGGAGACTTCAGGTTCTCTTCCACGTGTAATGAGGAGCCTTCTGAGCATTGTAACTGGGGAGGAATGTGACCTGATTTTGATGTTTAAAAGATGACTCTGGTTTACTGTGTGGAAAATATTCTACAGTGTGAAAAGAATTGCAGTGGGAAAGCAAAGTAAGAGGCTCTTGCTATTGTGTGGCAAGATATGGTGGCTCAGAGAAGAGCAGTAAGGGTAGAGATGGTGAGAGGCGCTCCCTTTGGGAATATACCGTGAAGTTATATCAAACTTCAGCATGGAATGAGAGAAGTCAAGGCTAGCCTGAGCAATTGGCTGAGTGGTGATGCTATTTACCAAAATGGGGAATATGGCAAGAAGAGCAAATTTAGAAGTAGGAAATTATGTGTTCTTGTGATAATGCCCTTTCTTTCTTTCTTTCATTGAAGTATAGTTGATTTACAATGTTGTGTTAGTTTCAGGTGTATGGCAAAGTGATTCAGTTATGCATACATACATTCTTTTTCAGATTCTTTTCCATTATAGGTTAGTACAAGATATTGAATATAGTTCCCTGTGCTATACCGTGGGTCCTTGTTGTTTATCTATTTCTTATTTTTAGTAGTGTATATCTGTTAGTCCCTAACTCCTAATTAATCCCTCCCCCCACCTTTCCCCTTTGGTAACCATAAATTTGCTTTCTATGTCTGTGAATCTACTTCTGTTTTGTAAATAAGTTAATTTGTGTCATATTTTAGATTTCACATATAAGTGATAAAGAAGATGTGGACTGAATATATATATATACTCACACACACACACACACTAGTTGCCAACATGGATGGAACTAGAGATTATCATACTAAGTGAAGTAAGTCAAACAGAGAAAGACAAATATCATATGATATTGCTTATATGTGGAAGATAATGCTTTATTTTTAATTCCTATTATACATGCTAGTAGAGGTGTCATATGGGCAACTGATCATAGCAATCTGGAGTTCACCGCTGAAGATAAAAATTGGGGGGGGGGTCACACCTAGAGGGGTGGGATAGGGAGGGTGGGAGGGAGACGCAAGAGGGAGGGGATATGGGAATATATGTATACACATAGCTGATTCACTTTTTTATACAGCAGAAACTAACATAACATTATACAGCAATTATACGCCAATAAAGATGTAAAAAAAAAAATAAAAGTATCTACAAAAAATTTTTAAAACTTGGGGGGTCAATAGATGCATAGAGATAGTAGATAAAATCATGCTATTCTATTGAATTACCTGGGGAGTTAGTCCCAAGACTGAGCTCTGGGTGAATCCAACTCTGAGGTCAGAAACAGGAGACTTTGAAATTCAAGTTCCAAACCGAGAAGGAGCAGAACAACAGGAATTGTGGTGTTAGAAGAACAGAAAAATGGGGGATTCCAGAAAGCAATGAGTTACTTATCAGGTCCAACGCTCTTGAATACGATGAAACTATTAACTGGATTTTGCCATGACACCTTATTGGTGACCTCGACAAGAAAGTTTCACTAGCAAAGCAGAACAAAATTCTGGTTGGAATGAATTCAAGAGACCCTGGGAGATGAAGACGTGGAAACAATGATTTTTAAACGACTCTTTTTGGTAATTTTTCTACAAAGTGGAGCAGAAAATATAGAGTGGTAGCTGGAGAGAAAAATTACGTCAAGAGAATTTTAATTTTGTTTTGTTTGGTTATTTCAGATGATGTGAGTTATGAGAGCCTTTTTTGGTTTTGGTTTGTTTGTTTGCTTTTTAATGACAGGAATTATCCCCCAAAAGACAGAACAATAATATAGGAGACTAAGGAGGCAAAGACAGGACAAATATTTAATTGGGCAAAGTGTTGGGATCCAATGCACAAAGGAAAGGCTTTGCCTCAGTAGAATAGAGAGTTCATCCTTTGTCTCCAAGGGGATAGAGAATATGGGTACAGATGTCACTGGCCTGGTAGATGTGGTGATGGGAGGAAAAGACAGTTCTCTTCTAAATTTTTTTATTGTATCAGTGAAGTACAAAGCAATGCTTTGAGAAGGAGAAATGGAAACAGGGTGTTGGACAATTGATGACAGAAATGCGATGATCATTGGAAAATGGGAAAATATATTGATGAGGGAAATGGGGCAGAGCTTTCAGCTAGCGTTGAAGGCTCATTTAAGATTCATGCCATATGTAACCAATCAGTGTGGTATGTGTTTTTCTCTAGCCATATTTAACTGTTGGGGTGCAAGTACAAGAATGGCAGAGATTAAGATTTAACCAGGACTGGGGTTTTCTCAGAAGAATATAAGAGCGGGAGAGAGAGGCAAAGGAGTTAAAAGTAGACTCAAAGAAGGGATAGTAGTGGACGGTGGAGTCTAAGCTGGGAAAGTAAGGAACTGAAAGCAAGGCACAATTAAGTGCCTTGAAAGAGTGGTAAGGGTCACTGGATTGGAAACGTGTTGGGATTGAAGAATTGGAGGTTTGGGAATATTAAAAGGGGTGATCAACTAGGTAAAAAGCAGGGATCGGAAGGTGGAATAATTGAAATTGAGATTTGAAGTTGGTGTAATTATTGCCCAAAACAAAGTCTAGAGTCTGACTGTAGGAATTGGTGTCTGTAGTGAGATGAGGACAAGACGAATGGAGCTAATGCCAGGATTTGAATGGATAGTCTTTGTGAATATTTAAATCAAGAACGTTGATGAGAGTAGTCACAGGGAGCAAGTCAGGAATTCAGACACTAAGTAACCTCAGTGAAAATGGGGAAGTGAGTGAAAAGGGAGTAGTTGATTGCAATGAGGATGTTGGTGAATCCTACACCCTGATGGCTGTGTTCCCTTCTCATGAGGGTGAAGTATATACACATACTTCCATTTACGGATAAATTCCTTCATTACTGGAAGGAGAAGTGTGCTGCAAATCTGTGCTACAAACCTTTCTAGCTACAAATTTCCTGTCCCAGGCAATCTTATCTGTTATTTTGGAAATGTAGGGAAGTTGCTTGATTTCTTATTTTACATTTATGAGTGAGTTTTAAATCGCTATTCATGAAATGCAAAGATTAATCTTACTTGAATAGATATGTGTGGATATTTGATGGTGCTGTGTAGTTGTGCTCGCACAGACCTATTTTGCACACTAGATTTGCCAAGAACTTGAAGCTCCCTGCTATTCTGCACCTGTGTTATATGATATGGAAACACTCTTTTCACAGTGAATTTTTATGAATATGGTAAAAATTTTAAGTATGTTCAATTGGGAAGCATGACAAAAGAGCATAACTAAAGTTTCACCTATAATTTTGGTCAATAGTTTTCAATCTGTTTTGTGGGCTTGATGCAATCCTAATAAGGGGGATAACAATTTCATTATTAAATGGGGCTAACATTATTTTGGCTGCAGATTTCAAGTTTTGCTTAAGAAAGTAATTGTCATGATGAATTCATTATAATTTTAATACAAATAGAACTCTCTGACTCCGTTTTCTCAGCACAGTTATTTTGAAATTTATCCCGTTTTGTAGCTGACCTAACTAGATCATACTTTTAAAAAGTAATTCTTCTTTATTTACGGTTTTATTTTTACAAATAATTGATACAACAATGCAGTATTCACAACATTATAAAATGTGAGAAGAGTATATGTGAATATTGATTTCATAATTGATAAAATTTCTATAATATTGATGAACCCAAGCAGAAGGTCACTGAGAAATATTTATAAGCATTAGGTGTTAAATTAACAGATGTAGAATCAAAGTTGTATGTACATGGTGGGATGGACACTCACCATGAATTCTGATTGATATTAAAATGAGAGAGAGAGAAATAGCCAGGTAAGTAGTAAATAGAAAACTGTCTAAACATCTTCCCGTGCATCATCTCCATTTTGGCTGATTTTTATTACTTTGTGTATAGGAGTCTTAACAGAATCATCTTTCCATCCCTTCCTGAGGAACAGCCTCTCAGGGATGTCTGGTATCCTGTAGCCCTTGCTTAGAATGAACTCTTTAAATGCTGTTCCATAAAGATCTTCAAGAATGTCGTGTTCAGGAAGCTTCTTTCTAAAACTCCCATCTTCAAGTAAGACGTTGGGGTCAATTGAAGGTTCGTCATTTACTAGCTTTTTCCACAACTTGGGCTTCAGGTACGATGCACCATACCTCATCTCCACCGAGTTGGGTTTATAAGGATTCTGGGGTTTCCTCTCCCAGTTTCCTTCCTCTCTGGATAATTTTATCTTCTCCATTTTCTCTAGCCCGATGCTGTCCTTTACCTTTGAAGGGACCTGGGTTACTTTCTTCGTGTAGACTGTATCCTGGGCTGGTGGCCACTCCCAGCCAGCCTCACACGGTTTCGTGATGAGCGCTTCATCAATGCCCAAGTTTCCCAAAGCAGCAACCCATTTGAAGGATTTACGAATGGCTTTCGGTACTTCTCTGTGAACAGGAGGATCAGTGAGTGAATCCTTTCTGCTTGACTTCTTGTCTTCGTGATGCAAACTGGCTGGATGTGACACAGGAGGCTTCTTTGGAGGTTCCAGGTAGACCTTGGCAGGACGTTTTTTACGAAGCTTTGTGGGGGACTTCGTTCTTTTCCTGGGGCCCTGACAATAAGCCCATGTGTCCTCCAGCTTCCCGTCAGGATCGAGCACTTCCAGCACCTTTAATAAGAGGTCTGCAGGTAGATCTTCCTCCAGATTCGGGTAGAGAGCCAAGGGATGCTTGGTCAGGTGGGCTTCGATGTCCTCCACGAATGCCTTCTGTGCTAGCTGGGCTGGCGAGAGCGTGGAAAACAGGTCTGCTTCCGCGGGCAGCTTTTTCTGACTCTTTTTGGGGGCATGCTGGGGAACTCTGCGAGCAATCACGGGGAGAAAGCCCTCCTTAGGGCTGCGAGTGATCAGATCTTCACAAGGTGGGCAACCCTTCCGGAAGTCGTCCAGCCGCTCTTTCACAAATATCCACCGCCGGCTGTCCAGGGGGGTGGGGAGCTTCGGGAGCATCTTCTTGTGCTTTGCGAAACACTTGGAGGGTAACTTGTCTTTGTACCAGGGCTTGCAGGTCATGCCCAGGGGCATCGGTTCCAGTGGCCCCGGTACTAGCGGCCACTTCTTGTCCGCCATGGTTCCCCTGGCCCCTGGGGGGGGCCACCGCTTCAATAGTTTGCTGTTCGGGCCTCTCCGGTTGCTAGGAGACCGTGTAGCCAGGTGCAGCCAGGTTCTTCCCGGAGGCGGGTCAACGCAGGCGCCCTGTGAAGCCTGCATTTCTCCCAGGATGGGCGGTGGGTGAAAGCACATTCCTTTCTGTTGTCGTTACTGTTCCGTTGTATGGACGTAGTGCCATTTATTTATCCATTCACCTTTTGATGGACATTTGGGTTGTTTACGGTTTGAGGCTATTATAAATAAAGCTGCCACAAATATTTGTGTTCCTGTTTTTGTATGTCCATGTACATACTTTCATTTCTCTTGGGTAAACTTTAGCTATGAGTGGCATGGTGGGAGCAGGTGATGTTTTATGTTTTAGACCACCACCAAACTTTTCCAAAGTGGTTGTACTAATTAATATTCCTTCTAGTTGTGTATGAGAATGGCGCTTTGTCTACATACTCCCTAACACTCGGTAAGGGTAGTCATTTTCATTGTGGCTGCTCTAATAGGTGTGTAGTGACATCTCATTGTGGTTTTAATTTGCATTTCCCTGAGGACTACTGGTGTTGAACATCTTTTCATGTGCTTATTTGCCATTCATATCTCTCCTTTGCTGAAGAATCTGTTCAAACTTTTGCACTTTTTAAAATTGTTCTGCTTGACATCTCTTGTTTTGAGGATTCTTTGTGTATTCTGGATGCACTATGATCTGTAAATCTTTTTCTCCATCTGTGCTTTGTCTTTCCATTGTCTTAACACCGTCTTTCAAAGGGCAGTTTTTACATTTGATGAAGTCCAGTATATCAGTTTGTTCTTTTATGGATTGTCTTTTTGTGTTGTATATAAGAAAACTGCCTATCCATAGGTCATGAAGACTGTTTTTCACTCTGCTAAAATTTGTATAATCTTAGGTTTTACATTGAGATCTGTCATCTATTTCAGTTTAACTTTTTAGATGATGAATGATATGGATCAAAGTTATTCTTTTTAGTTCTATTTTTTGCCTGTGGATATCCAATAGTTCCAGAATTTTTTTTGAAAAGAGGAGCTTTTCTCCACTGAATTACTTTTGTAGCTTTGGGAGTGTAAGTTGTCCCTATTGTTGTGGGTCCATTTCTAGACACACGTTTCTGTTTCATTGAATCTTCTGTCTTTACACCAGTTCTGCTCTGTGTTGATTATATTTTACAGTAAGTTTAAAATTAGGCTGTATTCGTCCTCCAACTTCTTTATTCTTTTACAAAGTTGTCTTGACTCTTGTAGGTCTTTTGAATTTCTATAGGAATTTTAGAATCAATTTGTCAATGTCTTAAAAAAAAACCTGTGGGGATTTTGATTAGGATTTTATGGAATCTACAAATAAATTTTGAGATAATTGACAGCTTAACAATATTGAGTTTCCTGACCCATGACAAAGGTACATCTCTTCATTTATGTATGTATGCTTTCATTTATCTGAGCAATATTTTGTAGTTGTCAGTGTATAGGTCTTTCACATCTTTTTTGTGTTCAGCCTCTCTGAACTTCTATTTCATCTCTTTTTGCCTTTAATTTCTACTATGGAAAGATATAAAGTTTGTTCTTGCTGAACTATCAAGAAAGCTCTTATTTTATTACTTAAATAATTCAATGGAAAGAGCATGACAGTGAACATTTATATTATTTCCAGACTTGCAAAAGAAACCACCACCAAGATGATGTGTTGTGTAAAGTACGTACAACTTTAATAAAAGAAACAAATCAGCCACTATAACTTATAATTGGAAGCATACTAGAATAATGACAAACCAAAAGTTTTATGAGTTTTAGGAGTTAAAGAATTACATCGTTGAAACTCAGCTTTAAACTATCAGGAGAGGCACAAATTATTTCCTATAATAATGCAATAATATTTGGTATAGGGGAAAATGTCAAAGGATAAACTATCATTCCTGATTTCATGAAGGAGAAACATTTCACAATGGTACCTTGGTATCTGCCTGGGGTTAGTTCCAGGACTCCCCTTGGATACCAAAATCCACAGATGTTCAAGTCCCTTATATAAAATGGTGCAGTATTTATATATAACTTATGTACATTCCTGTATACTTTAAATCGTCTCTAGATTACTTATAATACCTCTTGCAAAGTAAATGCTGTGTAAATACTTGCCAGTGTGCCGCAAATTCATGTTTTGCCTTTGGGGATTTTTTGGAATTTTCTTTTTCCAAATATTTTCCATCTGCAGTTGGTTGAGTCCATGGATGCAGAACCCAAAGATATGGAGGGCCGACTGTACTACGCCATTTTATATAAAGGACTTGAGTATCCACGGATTTTGGTATCTGCGTGGGTCCTGGAACCAGTCTCCTTCAGTTACTGGTGGACAGACGACCGTATTCTTCTTATGGACTCTATTCTTTCTAGCTCATCTCCTCTGCTCCACACTGATGTAGATTCTTCCTTTTTAAATAACAGCTTTATTGAGATATAATTTACATATTAACAATTCTCTCATTTAAAGTGTACAATTTAATGGATTTTAGTGTATTAACAGGATTGTGCAGCCATCAAAACAGTCAGTTTTGACACATTGTCACGAACCTCAAAGGAACGCCATACCCATTAGCAGTCACCTCGTCCATCCCCCAGCCGCCTCAGCCCTTGACAGCCACTAGTCTACTTTCTGTCTCTTTAGATTGACCTATTCTGGACATTTTATATGTATGGAATCATAGACTATGTGGTCATTTTTGACTGGCTTCTTTCATTTAGCATACTGTTTTCAAGTTTCATCCATGGTGAAGCATGTATATGTACTTCATTTCTTTTTATTGCCAAATACTAATCAATTATGTAGATATACCATATTTAACTTATCCATTCGTCCGTTGATGAACATTTGGGGTTTTCCACTTTTCTGTTGTTATGAATAATGCCATGAACCTTCATGTATGGAGTTTTTTTCTATTCAGTCTTTTGAAATGTATTAATCTTTTTCCCCCTCTTCAGTGAGGTATAATTGATAATTTAAAATTTCATATTTTTAAGGTATACAACTTGATAATCTGATAAACATATACATAGTGAAACAATCACCACAATCAAACTAATTAACATATACATCACCTCAGATAGTTACCATCTTCTGTTGTGGGTATTGAAAACACTTAAGATCTACCCTCTCAGAAAATTTCAAATATACAGTATTGTTAACTATATTCACTTTGGTGTACATTAGATCTCCAGAATTTATTCATCTTAAATGACTGAAAATTTGTCCCCCTTGACCAACAACCTTCCCATCTCCCCCTCCCCCCAGCCTCTGACAACCAACTCTACTACTACTATTCTCTGCTTCTAGGAGTTTGACTCTCTTAGATTCAACATATAAATGAAATCATGCAGTATTAGTTTTTCTGCATCTGGATTATTTCACTTAGCATGATGCCCTCCAGATTCATCCATGTTGCTAAAGGCAGGATTTTCTTCTCTTTCAAGGCTGAATAATATTCGTGTGTGTGTGTGTGTGTGTGTGTGTGTGTGTGTGTGTGTGTGTGTACCTCATATTTTCTTTATCTGTTCATCTCTGAACAGATATTTAATTTGTTTCCATATCTTGGCTATTGTGAATAATGCTGCAGTGAACGTTGGAGTGAGTATATCTCAATATCCTGATTTCATTTCCTTTGGATGTATACCCCAAAATGAGATTGCTGGATCATAAGGTAGTTCTATTTTTTAATATTTTGAGGAATCTCCATACTGTTTTAAAGAATGGCTATCCCATGTTCTTGGATTGTAAGAATCAACATTGTGAAAATGACTCTACTATCCAAAGCAATCTACAGATTCAGTGCAATCCCTATCAAACTACCAATGGCATTTTTCACAGAACTAAAACAAAAAATTTCACAATTTGTGGGGAAACACAAAAGACCCCGAATAGCCAAAGCAATCTTGAGAAAGAAAAACGGAGCTGGAGGAATCAGGCTCCCTGACTTCAGACTATTCTACAAAGCTACAGTCATCAAGACAGTATGGTACTGGCACAAAAACAGAAATATAGATCAATGGAACAGGATAGAAAGTCCAGACATAAACCCACGCACATATGGTCACCTTATCTTTGATAAAGGAGACAAGAATATACAATGGAGAAAAGACAGCCTCTTCAATAAGTGGTGCTGGGAAAACTGGACAGCTACATATAAAAGAATGAAATTAGAACATTTCCTAACACCATACACAAAAATAAACTCATAATGGATTAAAAGCCTAAATGTAATGCCAGACACTATAAAGCTCTTAGAGGAAAACATAGGCAGAACACTCTATGACATAAATCACAGCAAGATCCTTTTTGATCCACCTCCTACAGAAATGGAAATAAAAACAAAAATAAACAAACGGGACCTAATGAAACTTAAAAGCTTTTGCATAGCAAAAGAAACCATAGACAAGACGAAAAGACAACCCTCATAATGGGAGCAAATATTTGCAAATGAAGCAACTGACAAAGGATTAATCTCCAAAATTGACAAGCAGCTCATGCAGCTCCATATCAAATAAACAAACAACCCAGTCCAAAAATGGGCAGATGTCCTAAATAGACATTTCTCCAAGGAAGATATACAGATTGCCAACAAACACATGAAAGAATGCTCAACATCACTAATCATTAGAGAAATGCAAATCGAACCTCCAATGAGGTATCACCTCACACCGGTCAGAGTGGCCATCATCAAAAAATCTACAAACAATAAATGCTGGAGAGGGTGTGGAGCAAAGGGAACCCTCTTGCACTGTTGGTGGGAATGTAAATTGATACAGCCACTGTGGAGAACAGTATGGAGGTTCCTTAAAAAACTAAAAATAGAACTACCATATGACCCAGCAATCCCACTACTGGGCATATACCCTGAGAAAACCATAATTCCAAAAGAGTCATGTACCACAGTGTTCATTGCAGCTCTATTTACAATAGCCAGGACATGGAAGCAACCTAAGTGTCCATCGACAGATGAATGGATAAAGAAGATGTGGCCCATGTATACAATGGAATATTACTGAGCCATAAAAGGAAACGAAATTGAGTTATTTGTAGTGAGGTGGATGGACCTGGTGTCTGTCATACAGAGTGAAGTAAGTCAGAAAGAGAAAAAAAAATACCGTATGCTAACACATATATATGGGATCTAAAAAAAACAGAAAAGGTTCTGAAGAACCTAGGGTCAGGAGGAATAAAGACGCAGATGTAGAGAATGGACCTGAGGACACAGGGAGGGGGAAGGGTAAGCTGGGACGAAGTGAGAGAGTGGCATGGACTTATATATACTACCAAATGTAAAATAGATAGCTAGTGGGAAGCAGCCGCATAGCACAGGGAGATCAGCTCGGTGCTTTGTGACCACCTAGAGGGGTGGGAGAGGGAGGGTGGGAGGGAGACACAAGAGGGAGGAGATATGGGGATATATGTATATGTATAGCTGATTCACTTTGTTATAAAGCAGAAACTAAGACACCATTGTAAAGCAATTATACTCCAATAAAGATGTTAAAAAAAAAAAAGAATGGCTATCCCAATTTACATTCCCACCAACAATGCACAAGGGTTCCATTTCTCTACATCCTCAACAACACGTTATCTTTTGTCTTTTTGATAATAGCTATTCTGAAAGGTGTGAGATGATATCTCATTGTGGTTTTGATTTGCATTTCCCTGATGATTAGTGAGGTCAAGCACCCTTTCCTACCTTTTGGCCATTTGTATCTCTTCTTTGTAGAAATTTAGGTCTTTTGCCCATTTTTTAATTGCGAGCTTTTTTTTTGGCTATTGAGTTGTATGACTTACTGATAAATATTGGGTATTAAGCCTTATGAGATATACGGTTTGAAAGTATTTCCCCCCATTCTGCAGATCGCCTTTTCACTCTGTTGATTGTTCCCTTTGCTTTGCAGAAGCTTTTGCTTTTGATACAATTTCACTTGACTGCTTTTGCTTTTGTTGCCTGTGCTTTTGCTGACCTATCCACAAAATAATTGCCCAGATCAACGTCAAGAAGCTTTTTCCCCATGTTTTCTTCTAGTAGTTTTACAGTTTCAGGTTTAATGTTTAAATCTTAATCCATCTTGAGTTGTTTTTTTTAATATGGGGTGAGATAATTTCCTTCTTCTGCATGTTGATATCCAGTTTTCCCAGCACCATTTGTTGAAGAGAGTATCTTTTCCCCGTTGGGTGTTCTTAGCAGCCTTGTCAAAGATCAATTGGCCATAGATGTATGGATTTATTTCTGGGCTCTCTGTTCTGTTCCTTTGGTCTCTATGTCTGTTTTTCATGCCAGTATCATGCTATTTTGATTACTGTAGCCTTGCAATATATTTTGAAATCAGGAAGTGTGATTCTTATTTCTCAGGATTGCTTTGGCTATTTGGGGTCTTAAATTTGTTATGATTTGTTTTGCGACCTAACGTGTTCTGTCCTGGAGAAGGTTCTGTATACACTCGAGAAGAATGTGTGTTCTTCTACTCTTGGATGCTAACTACTGTATATGTCTGTTATGTCAGTTTGGTCTATAGTGTTCTCAAATCAGCTGTTTCCTTCTGGATTTTCTGTCTGGATGTTCTATCTACTATCATAAGTAGAAGTCTCCTACTACTGAAGTCTCCTACTATTATTGTACTGCTGTGAGTTTCTGCCTTTAGCTCTGTCAATATTTTTTCCAACTTAATTGATGTATGATTGACAAATAAAAATTTTGTATATTTAAGACATACAACATGAAGATCTATCAATATCTGCTTTATGTATTTAGGTGTGTCTATATTTATAAATGTTATATCACCCTGTTGAATTGACCCTTTTATCTTTATGCAGTGACCTTCTTTGTCTCCAAAGACAGTTTTAGACTCAAAGTCTATTTTGTCTGATATAAGTGTAGTTACCCTTGCCAGGCTGGAGAGGCTGAGCCAAGCTGGACAGGGCTAATATGAGAGCATCCCTTTGAGGGCCCACCCTGTAACCCCACCTTTTAAAACTATGGTGCTGCTCCACCAGGGTCAAGGACAGGAACTTGGCACTCTCCATGCTCCTACTACACTCCATCTGGTGCCAGCATCATGTGAAAAAAAAAAAAAAAAGCCAGTGCCTAGAATTTGACTCTCTTTTTTTCTCCTATAGCACCCTAAACATATGTCTAATAAATACATATCCATATCAACCAACTCTTGTGGGAGTAATAAGTTGACATGAGCAAAAGCTAATACATGAGTTTCATGCTAAGGAGGCTTGAGAAGCTAATAGGCTTTTCTGGGGTTTTTTTTTGTTTTTATCATTTTACTAATATGTTGACCTGCACCTGTGAATCCATACGGCTCATGTATGCCACAGAATCTAACAGGAGGAAGCACGTGCAATGCCAAAATATAAAAAATGGAGGAGGAAAAAAGCGAGGCTATCAGAGGAGATACGAGTGTGGATTTATCGCAGTATTTTTGGGTGGCTATCAATGGACCAGCTCAGAATTCAGTTCAAGATTTGGTATCTGGGCACTGTCCTACGTAGGCCCTCCTTACTTAGCTATCAGAGCTTGTAGCACTCCAAACAAGCTCACGATCCAAAAGATTTCAAAAAACAGCTTGTATATACTGATAAGAAATGCTTTTTGTGCTCCCTTTTAAGCATATACATTTAAAAAATAATAGACAATCTAGAACCGTTTCCTTAACCTTTGGGGTCCTTTTCTCATGTGTAAAATGAAGTGGTTGAAGCAGATTATCTGGCTTTGTGGACCAAGATAATTTCTTCTTTTCATTTGGGTTTTTTTTTTTAATTGAAGTATAGTTGCTGTACAATATTACATATGTTATAGTTGTACAATATAGTGATTCACAATTTTTAATGGACCAAGATAATTTAAAGGAAGATTTTTTCATAAATATCTGAAAAATCTGGGTGTGAGGAGAATATAAAAGTATCATCTTAATGATCTCTAACCAGAAACAAAGAGCTATATCCTTTCATTCAGAACAAAATGAAGTTCTTCTACCTTGGAGATAAGCAGACTTTTTAGGAATTGGATCAATGCATTTAGAAAATAATTTACTCCTCTGTATTAAAGAGTTCCTGGTTTCCAGGCAGGGGTGCAGCTGCCTCCCAAAGTATAAGCCTTTTGCCCCATTGTCACCCAAGATTAGTGCTCTAAGGAAAGAGTTGTTTGCTCTCCTTTTAAACAGTCACCTTATTGTTTCTTTCTTTCTTTTTTTTTCCGATCCAAACAGTAATTGAATGAGTCACTCATTTGTCTGCAGTTTAATTGTTGTTACCATCTTGCCTCCAAGAGTTTTCGATGTTCAAATGGGTTACTGGAACAGCACTTTGTTAGGGAAAAAGGTTACATTGACTGCCCCCTCCCTCTCAAAACATATTAACTCTATGTATTAAGGACTGGCTGGAGTTTTTTTTCCTAGTCAACACCAAGGACGGCATGGGTCAGTGGACACCTCGATAGGCTTGATAGCAAAAGTATTCTACAGTCCTTAATATATATTTTAATATTTATCAACTATTGCTTGTCAGTGTTGTGTCCCAGTATCTCTGTGATTCTTTCACTTACCCATGTAAATGGACCAACCAAATTCAACGGAAAATTTGAACAAAAAGCACTTTTTATTGAAATATAATTGATGTACAATATTATTTAAGTTACAGGTGTACAGTATAGTGATTCACAATTTTTAAAGGTTATACTCCATCTATAGTTATTATAGAATATTGGCTATATTCCCTCTGTACAATATATCCTTGTAGCTTCCTTTATACATAATAGTTTGTACCTCCTACTCCCCTATCCCTATGTTACTCCTTCCCCCCTTCCCTGTCCCCACTGGTAAACAGTAGTGTCACTAGTGTGTTCTCTATGTCTGTGAGTCTGCTTCTGTTTTGTTATGTTCACTAATTTGTTTTATTCTTTAGACTCTACATATAAGTAATATCATAGAGTATGTCTCTTTGTCTGACTTACTTCACTTAGCATAATACCCTCTGTGTCCATCCATGTTGCCCCAAATGGCAAACTTTCATTCTTTTTTATGGCTGAGTAACATTCCATTGTATGAGTGTATGTATGTAGGTGTATACACACACACACACACACACACACACACACACACACACTACATCTTCTTTATCCATTCATCTGTTGATGGACATTTAGGTTGCTTCCATGTCTTGGCTATTGTAAATAGCGCTGCTATGAACATTGGGATGCACGTATCTTTTCGAATTAGTGGTTTTGGTTTTTTGTTTTTTTTTTTTAACCATATGTCCCAGCAATTCCCAGTGGAATTGCTGGGTCATATGGTAGTTCTAGTTTTAGTTTTCTGAGAAACCTCCATACTATTTTCCACAGTAGCTGCACCAATTTACATTCCCTCCCACAGTGTACAAGAGTTCCCTGGTCTCCATATCCTTGACAACATTTGTTATTTGTGTTCTTTTTGATGATAGCCATTCTGACAGGCGTGAGATGATATCTCATTGTGGTTTTGATTTGTATTTCCCTGATGATCAGTGCTGTTGAGCATCTTCTCCTATTGGCCATCTGCCTTTCCTCTTTGGAAAAAAGCCTATTCAGGTCTTCTGCCTGTTTTTTTTGTTTGTTTGTTTATTTTGTTTTTGTTTTTCAATTTTTTGCCTGTGCGGCATGTGGGATCTTAGTTCCCCGACCAGGGATCGAACCCGCATCCCCTGCATTGGAAGCGCAGAGTGTTAACCACTGGACCGCCAGGGAAGTCCCTTCTGTCTGTTTTTTAGTTGGGTTTTTTTATGTTGAGTTGTATGAGCTATTTATATATTTTAGGTATTAACCCCTTATCAGTCATATGATTTGCAAATATTTTCTCATTCAGTAGGTTCTCTTTTTGTTTTGTCGATGGTTTCCTTTGCTATGCAAAAGCTTTTAAGTTTAATTAGGTCCCATTTGTTTTCTTTTTTAAATTTTATTTCCTTAGGTTTAAGAGACAGATCAAAACATATTGCTATGATTTATGTCAGAGAGTGTGGGCAAGAAGGACTTTGAATTATCACCAGTAGAATGGTAGACTACATTTTAACATTATGAAACTGTCTTTAAAAGCAAGAAGAGAAGATCTAATTAATTGTCAAACACTAATAAATGTTTCTGGTTTTCTAAAAAATAAATTTATTTTATTTATTTATTTTTGGCTGCGTTGGGTCTTTGTTGCTGTGCGTGGGCTTTCTGTAGTTGCGGCGAGCGGGGGCCTACCCTTTGTTGCGGTGCGCAGGCTTCTCATTGCGGTGGCTTCTCTTGTTGTGGAGCACAGGCTCTAGGCACACGGGCTTCAGTAGTTGTGGCGTGCGGGCTCAGTAGTTGTGGCTCACGGTCTCTAGAGCGCAGGCTCAGTAGTTGTGGCACACGGGCTTGGTTGCTCTGCGGCATGTGGGATCTTCCTGGACCAGGGTTGGAACCCATGTCCCCTGCATTGGCAGACGGATTGTTACACTGCACCACCAGGGAAGCCCCAATGTTTCTGTTTTTAAATACACTCCTCGGTTCCTGGTCCCCACTGACCCGCTAGCCTGGCATTGCTGCCCAGATCTTGATTTCCTTAGAGAGTGAGTAAAGATGGGGGCTAGAAGGAATCCTAACAGGTCCTGAGAAAGAAAACCAGTGAATGTTCTTTCTGGTTTTGCCACTGGTATGCAGAGTGCATGCATTTATACACATAGAAAAGTGCCCAGAGTCTTCACTTAAGAGTCATTCTATGTCTGATTGCTTTCTAAAGGAATCTGTGTAGCTACATTCACAGATTCACTTTTTTGTTATCTGAAAGGAGAAAATGAATGCAGTAGTGCAGTTAAGAGCTCACATGTTAGGTATGAAAAGGAAAAGTGCCGATGGTGATATTTGATTTGTTGCGTGTGTTGGAGAATGTTTGATTTTATTTCTGAGAATAGAGTTTAAATAGTAAGGTTGGTCATTTCATTTCATAATTATGTGATTTTTACATGGGTTTGGGCATCTACATTAAGAATCTCAAAGCATTTTTTAAAATATATTTTCTTGGCTCAGCACGTGCAGTCTTAGCTCCCCGACCAGGGATCCAACCTACGCCCCTTGTGTTGGAAGCACGGAGTCTTAACCACTGGACCACCAGGGAAGTCCCTCAAAGCATTTTAAAAAGTAGGTTCATTGGCTCATTCATATTGGGGAACGAATTAGGGACAACCAGTTGTCAACCATCACCTGCAAAAGATGTTCACATAAAAATAGCCAAAATTGGGAACTCCCTGGCGCCCCAGTGGTTAGGACTCAGTGCTTTCACTGCCGAGGGCGTGAGTTCAGTCCCTGGTCGGGGAACTGAGATCCCACGAGGCACACACAGCAAGGCCGGAAAACAAAAAACAAAAAACAGAAATTGTAGAAGAGGGAAAAGCCTAAAGAAAATACACAGTGACTGCGGAGGGGACAAAGATGTAAAAAACTGGGGTATTGTGTGATGTTGGGACAATGCAAATCACTGGACTTTTGTATCCCATTTATTTTATCACAGGTCCCTTGGTTAAGAAAATCTTTGCACACGGTCACTTCTATCTCTGTGTGCGTTCTTCAGACAGTGACCACCAGGCAAGTCTTTAAAGGAGCAGTTGCACAAATTAGTTACATTCAAGGACTTTCATTTCTTCAGTTTAGCCCAAGGCTCTTAATCTCAGCGACAAAGTATATCTGAGACTGGCGCACTCAAGGAGTGTGCCATCTCAAGACAAAAAAGCAGAGTGCCATTCATCCATTGCTTTCTGTGCCACTGCCCACCTTCTAGGTCTTAATACCTTTGGCCCATGGCCAGGGCTCCTTATCTGGTTGACTTCCCTTTAGTCTCTTTCTCACCCCTCCAATAAATCCTCCATACTGACTCTAATTGTGCATCTTTCCAGAACCAAGACCCAGCATGGCATTCTTCCTTCACTGGATTTCTGCAGCTAGAAAAAATCCCAGCTTCTCAGCTGGCCATTTAAAACCTTCCCCAGTCTTCTCCTGACCTGCCTTTTCTACTTTGTCTTCTTTACTCCCTGCGTTCTGTACAACTCCATGCTGTTGTAGCTACTGTTTCTGAATGCATCCTGCCCTCATCCACCTTCTGGGTCAAGCTCAAGCTTGCTTCTCAGCCTTGCTGCTAACCCCATCCCTTTACTGCCATTCTGGCAATGGAGTCCTACCCGTCCTCCATGACCTTGTTCAAATAATTCCCTAGAGAACCCTCCTAGATGTCTGCAGTTGGAAGCAACCTACCTTTTGCTTATATTCCCAGAACACTTTGCACCTTTTTCAGAAAACTCTTCAACAGCTGGCCTTTTTGTCAATTACTACCACTGCCTCCCTCTCGCTAGGTGATGAGCGCCTTTGGGGCAAAGCCTGTGCTCTAATCATCATTGTGTCCCTGATGGTACCTAACACAGTATGAATATTTGATGGGCATTCAGGAAACATTTGGTGACAACCTAAGATAAGATTACAGTATGAATATTTGTTGGGCATTCAGGAAACATTTGGTGGCAACCTAAGATAAGATTACAGCAAGAATATCACACAAGTAATATCCAGGAGGTAATACTGAACATCCTGTTAGTTTTAATGGTAACTTTATCTCTGGCCCTATTTGTAAAGACTGTTAGGCAATAAAGAACTTGGTAGATAAAACATTTCTATCCCCTTTACTGAAGATTGTCATTCTATCTATTTATGCTAAATCTTTATTAGAGGGGTCAAAGTCAAATGGCAGAAACAGTTGAGATTGGCATTTTAAATAGAATTTGGTGTTACCCAGGTGTAACGAAAATTTCTAGTATATGATTATTGAAAGTCAGTTCTCCTGCCATTGTGTAATATATTTTGTAGCTCATTGGTCAAGTGTCCTTCCTTGTTTGTTTTTAGAACCCTCTCCCTCCCATGTACCGTGGCAAACAGACCAGAGAGAGTTCGTAAAGTGTACTGATAACTATCACTTATATATCTTTTTATCATGTTCTGAGCACTTTACTGTATTTTAGGTTATTTAAACTTTCTAAAATCTCTTCAAGGAAGGACTTGTTTCCTTTCTATGAATGATGAATATTAGGCTCAAAGAGCTTAACATTTCTTGTCTCAGATCTAACAGTCAGCAAATGGCAGAACCAGGTTCTGGTCCAGATTTTCTGACTCAGGATAGCCTACTCGACCTTGGACGAGAGAACGAAGAAGAGTTGGTCTATAGAAATATCATTTGCAGTCCATCCCCAGACCCAGCCAATATTCCCAGAATATATCTAACCTCGAAAAAATCCTTGTAATGACTAGATTTCCCTGTATAACCAAGCTTATCTATTTGTGTTTCAGCAATACCTGTATTACACTAAAAAATATCTGTGACCATTTTCCAAGATTAGTGTGGTTTGTTCTCTGAAAGAAAGAAAAAGTTATACCAGAGCTTATTAGAGCTCCAAAATGGGGAAGATGGGGTTGATGCAAGTCTTTTTTGTAAATTATCAAATTGTCTTGACCTTCAAGAAAAGTTCAGAAGGAGCTTCCTTCATTCTCTCTTTCTCTTATTTTACATTATCACCTTTTTCTCAATACCAAAGAAGTGTTCCTAAGGAGCTCCACTCTTGAGAACAGCCTGTCCAGGTCCTTTTGCTCCGTCTTCTCCTGTATTCAGAGCCATCCATATCTTTGCCTTCATGATCCTCAAATTCAGTATTTCTTCAGTATTTCTCTCTTTTTGTTCTTCTCCTGACGGGACCAGCAGGTCATTAGATGCCCTCTCTGTGTGTCTGCCAACCTAGCTGTATTTCCCAAGTCAAAATTGGGCTGTGTGGGTTGACAAATACAAGCGTGCTCTTCGAGATAAGGGAAAAGGATATTAAGATTGAGATTGTCCCAAATCCTTTGGATGTATGGCACCATACCTATCTATGTATATTTTGTGTTCCTTTATTCTGTAGCTGTAACTTACCTTCACATGAGAGCAGAGAGGGACTTGGATACCTCCATTCCTGACTAGATGTGCGATTTAATTCTGTTATTTCTTCTAATTCGCAACACCTCTCCACAGATTCCCTTGGAAAATAGAGACTGGCTAATTTAGAAGTGTTTCACGGATATGTCATCCCTCTCTCTAGAGTGATCTTACTCCAAATTCTTGCACATAGCATTCAATAAATATTGTTGAATGAATGAATGAACGAATTGAAATGAAACTGAGTTTATTTTAACTGTGGCACACAGGTACTCCTTGTGGTTAATATTCTCCTGTTGTCCATTCTCTGATCCTTGGCATGTGCCGCAAAGGTGAGGCAAAAGCTAAGCCAGACTCTGAATTTTCCTGATAGTGTCTCTGATAAGGTTGGGCTACTTAGTGACATTAGTGAGATGTAAAAATCTCAGATGCTTCTGATCTGCATACCTCTCCCTCATCACCACAGATGATTCAGCCCCAGTTTTGTTTGATCGAGACCCCTTGGATGTTGGGAATTTCCCCACTATGCATCTTTATCACTGCAGACTTACACCAAGACTCAAGGTGCTTTTGTTTTATGACTTAAATCTGTAATATCCAGCTCCTGACATATTCTTCTCTGCACTAAGTGAGCTCAGACTTGCCCTGAAACTCAAGATACGACCCTAGAAATGTAAAAGGAGCCTTTATGAGAGGCAAAAACACATCTTCATTCTGCTGCCTGCCCATCAAACTCATTAGCTTGTTCCCAAGTCTAAAAGGAGGGTAAATGCTGAAGGCAGATGATTCACTGTGAAGTGTGAAGTTAATTAAAGTCGTTGGTAGATGTTATATGACAACAGGGGACTCTATGGAGTCTTAGTACCTACTCAGTACCTTTCATGTGTCTTGTGGTTGGGTGACCAGACATGATGCAGCCTAAACTTGAGTTGTCTCTTGCTCCTTTTCATTTCTTCCAGTGGTCATGCAGGATGGTTAATGTTGTTTTCAAAGAAATTCTAGATCGGTTACTTATACCACTGAATTAAACTAGCTGGAGATCATGATCCTTTTGCTTTCCCTTGTCAGCGATGTTACGACTGGGCCCGAGGCTCACAGTTTCCAGTCTTCGCCGTCTCAGGACGTCTTTATGCCACGTTCCTTCCTTAGGTGTTTGTGTGAGTCTCACGTGATGGTGAGGAGATGGCCACTATGAAGGGAAGCCGAAGGGGGTCAGGAGTGGGCATTCTAAGCTAAGCGAGGAGCATAAACAAAGGTGTCAGGGAGGAACAGCACAGGATGCTTGGGAAACTGCAAACAGTTGCGTGACTTCTGTAATAAGTCAAGAAATGGGAGGAGATGAAGCCGGACAGGTCGGCAAAGCCAGGTGGGGAACGACAAGGCCAGGTGGGGAGGGACAAGGACGCAGTGCGGTGCTGTGTTGGGGCCTCCTCACCTGGTACAGGAGCCCCCCGGGGTGAGCCAGGAGCAATGCTGTTAGACTTACACTTACCAAAAAAAATTAATTAATTAATTAAAAAAACAGGGAATTCCCTGGCTGTCCGGTGGTTAGGACTCCGTGCTCCCACTGCAGGGGGCCCCAGGTTCTATTCCTGGTCGGGGAGCTAAGATCCCGCAAGCCGCGCGGTGCAGCAAAAAAAGAAAAAAAAACATTACACCTACATGCGTGACTCGGGCAGTTGTGTGTGTGTGTGGGGGGACTTTGAAAAGCACAGGCCTGGAAGAAGGAAGTCAGATTGGGAGGGAGCATGGAAGCCCAGGAAAGAGATGATAAGGGCCTACAGGAGGGTAGTAGGAATGGGGAGGATGGGCTGAATCTGAGCGATATTGTAGGGGAGGGGCGGGGCTGTTTGGCTGGCTGGTGGGGTGGATCTGGGGAGGGAAGGAGTGAACCCCAGTTCTGGCGGGTGCAGGGCGAGGCCACGGTTGTTGGCAGCTGGGACTGACAGCTCAGGCGGAGCGGCAGCAGGGTCGCCCTTCAGTTCAGCAGGATTGACAGGGGGCCTTCTTCAAGGTCACGCAGCTGGAAGATGGTGAGTGGGGTGCAGGGGACGTTGGGTTTGAGGTTCTGGTGACATACCCACGGACAAACGTCTGACGGTGCGAAATGGAACTCTGAAGCTCGAAGGAGGGGTGTGGGCCAGAGATGACAGATCTGGGAGTCACCAGCTCATAACTGGTAGTTGAAACTGAGAGTCAATTTATCTACCCAGGGAGCACGTGGCAGAAGGAGAACACGGGGCTTGGTAAAACTCTAGAAGATGTAAACATTAAAATGTTTATACAGTTCCCTTTATTGTTTAGTAGGTAATCCATGCACATTGTATGAAATCCAAAGGGTCCGAAAGGCACGTAGAGAAAAGTGAGTCTCCGACCTTGTCCCCTGGCTGTAGTGCTCCCAGCGCTGGGGGCTGCCACCTTTATTGGTTTCTTGTGTCTCGTTTCAAAGATATTCTCTACATACGCAAATATTTGCAAATGTGTTTGTGGTTGTTGGGATTATTTCACACAGTGCCGTCTAGTGTTCAGTCTGGTCGAGCTGCTGTCCTGGGGACCCACCCGTGTGCAGATGTCTAACAGTTAGTGAGAAATAGACCTTCGAGGCTTGCAGGAGAGGTGTCAGCCAGAGATAACAGATTTACAAGTCATCAGCTCACAGGTGGTAGTTGAAACAGTGAGAGTGGATTATCTAGTCACGGAGTGTTTATTTCCTCCTAGAAATGCAACAGAGAGGGGAAGAGAGGAGTGAGCAATAGAAAGAAAAAGGGGGAGAGAAAGGGTGTGAACCTGAGGAGAAGGGAAGAAGAGGAGGGACGTTATTGCTTTTCAGAAAATAAATTATTAGAGGAAAAAAGAGAACAGTTCAAGTTGTGTTTTGTTCCAGGTAGGTAAGGGGGTGGGAGAAATAAAGCATTATGATAAAACGGAAAGCATAGGGCTTTTGGAAGAGGTGGAGGGACACCCCAGAGACACACCTTCTCTGCTTGTTTAATTTCCTTAAGACTTACATTCTGGGAAGTCTCGCGAAGCCTTAAAAACTAGAGGCCTCTCAGTAGTATGCACTGAAAATACATGGGACGTTTTCCTTCTGGAAACATTCTAGCAGCGTCTTCCTCCTTTTGAACGAACCGGCCTCGTGATGTCAGAAGCAGCGCACTCCAGCTCGGAGGTGCTCGGCTGTGGCTTGCTGGCCTCTAGTGGCCAGGAAGGAACCTCGCCGCTCCGGCTCCGCCTGGCTTCACTGTGACTTCAGCGAGGAGCGGGGGATGTGGACAGGGGTTTATGCTAAGGGTCTTAGTTACTAACCACGTGGAGGGCTTCCTGGGAATACTGGAGACTATTGGCTTCTTTATCCAAACCCCCATTTACCTGGATAACAAACTTGCTTTGGCCCAGAACAGATTATGGAGGCAGCATTTAGGCCCAGACTCGAATTCCTTGTTTCTAAGATGTAGATAATATTCCAAAGATAGTGCTTTCCAGTTTCTCTGGTGAAAGGTGCAAAAGTAGATGGCAGGTAAGATAGGTTTGGAGCAGACTCGTGAGCATGTGAGGAGGAAAATCAAATGGAAATAACGTAAAGCAAACAAGTGTGTAAACTCTCAAGGAGGATATACATAGACAGCATTATTTTTGGGAAAGCTCAGTGATCACGTGGCCTCCGTAATAGTTTCTTGAGCAACCTTTGCAACTTCTCCGAGCTTCAGCTTGCCCATCTGGGAATAACGGTCCATCCCACGTGTATGCGTTGCCGAGATGACACGAGTCAGAACGTGAAGGGCTTACTTTACCTTTCACTGTGCACGAGTGACGCTTATTAAAGTTCTAATAAATTTAGCTATTATCATCATTTTACTGTTTTAGTGTTATTATTCTCTAGGAGATACAGTCCCATCTTCAGTTTTATGACAGACCGGGAGAATCTTTCCCTAAATTGAAATTCTGCTTGACAGTTTATACAGGTCTTCAAGTACATGTTGATCCCACTTAATTAAGGCAGCGCCTAAAATTCCTCATAAAGTTCTCCTCAAATAGATGGAATGCTCCTTCTTCTAAGGGGAAAGATGCACTTGAATGGCCTCTTGATATGAAGATACTACAGAAGGGATCTAAGTGGACTTTGAGGGGGTTGACAAAATGGACTTCAAAGCCCTTGCAGGCCTAAAATTTTAAATCACATGACTCTCTGACCTGCTTATTGCCTGCAAATTCATGAGCGGAGGTAGACAGCAGAGGAGACCGAGAGACACATCTCCGCACAAGCCCGTGGTTGACCCCGCCCTCCACTCTGGAGGGAAACTCCATTCTTTCCTCCTCAGAGACGGGCACCCCGGTCCCTCCCAGGCACAAGGGATGCTCCTGCAATGGCACAGAGGATGCCCGTGACAGCAGCCCCCCTCCCAGCGTCACGCGCCAAGCATGCTTTCCAAGTGGAGCAAAGATGGGCGTCAGGCTGAAGTAAATCAAAATAGTAAGACTTTGCAGGATGACTGGAAAAACGAAGAGACCTAAGTAAATAACTGATAGTAGAAACTGGCAAGGATGATTTAGATGTCAGTCTGATCTTTGCATGATATAAACATTGTAACTTCTAGTGTCTTGGCAGAAAACAATACCAATAATGTCACATAATTTGTCAGTTCTGTCTGATGGCAATAGCGGTAATAGAACGCTGTGATTAGTGTGCAGAGGGAGAAACTATACGTGCTTGTATTGTGACATAGAACCCACATATACTTCATTCTTCTTTATGGAAGGGTAGACTAACAAGTTGGTGAATTGACTATAGTAAACAATAATAATGGACTATGAGTTCCTAAGGAGAATCCATCACTATAAATCAGCAAACATTTCAATATAGAAGATATTAGAGGCTGGAATTACGGGGCAGAATCATAATGATATCAAAAGAGCTCATATTATTGAGCATTTACTGAACACCGGATGCTGTGCCAAGTGCTTTCCATGCATTATCTCATTTACTCCTTGAGACCTAGAGCACATTTTCATATTTTACAGATGTGGATACTGGGGTCCTTTAGAGAATGTCTTTCTTTCCCTTCATATAATTTAGCACAGTTCATAACTGTATATTTATTTGTTTGGGTATTTGATTGGCGTCCAACATTATAATGGTGATGTAAGTGAAGCCTTTCCGTGTGCCATGTAGCTGGGTCCATTTTCCTGGCTGGGGAGGTGGGGGAAGCAACACAGGTGTTTGCACCAAGTTTGACCCCTGCTCAGAGCAGCGCTAGCCTGGGTTTTGCTGTCCGCAGGCTGAGGACTGTCTACCCCTCCCGGTTCCCAAGTGCTGCCTCTGAACACTAACTGCTCTGCAGTCTAATGGCCTCTCCCTCCCCCACCTCTACCCTCACCCTCAAGAAGAACAGAAGAGCTTCCTCTTCAGCAGCCATTCTTCTCATACGTTCAAGTCCAAGAAGAACATCCCTGAAGGAGCTCATCAGTACGAACACTTAAAACCTGCAGAAGCACCGTAGGAAGTGGGAACATGAAGGGAGCTGTCATGTTGTCCTCAGGAAGAGGACCTGAGTCAGTGGATGACAGTTAACACTGTGGATTTCTTCAGCCAGATCAGAACTCTGCACTGAAACAAGCTGTCTAGTCACGGCTGCAGGTCCAAGATTGGAATGTCATTAGGAAGATGGTACTAATTTTGACACCAGGCACATGTTCTGCTCCAAAATATATCGACCCTTTGATGATTTGAGTTCAGGATGAACTTGATTGTGCAGCTCTTTTTCCTTCTAAGATTGGTGTCGCATTTCCCCCAAGTCTTATATCGGTGGTAAAGACTATTCTAAAGCATCTGTTCAGAGTTTACTACCCATCTTTCTTACCAGCACTGTGATTCTGTGATGCAGCTGCCTGAAAAGGCCCACCATAACGTGTCCTTTAAGTACTTTATTTTATTGGTTCAAGAGTTCAATTTGATTGATAGATGAGAGTTGGCACCACTTCAGCAATTCATTGAGAAGCTTGCGTTGAAAGACAGATTTCTTTAACACAGTTACCCTCCTGCTTCATGTACTGCTAGAGTTACCTTATTGTCAATCTGTCCTAGATTTGTGTTAGAGGTTGAATCGCACCCCCCCCCTCCCCCCGCAAAATCACATGTTGCAGTCCTAACCCCCAGTAGCTCAGAATGTGACCTTATTTGAAAATAGGCTACTTGCAGATGTAATTGAGTTAAGATGAGGTCATTAGGACGGGTCCTAGTCCAGTACGACTCGTGTCACGTGAAGGGGAAATTTGGACATACAGACGTGCACAAAGGGAGACTATCCTGTGGCCATGAAGACAGAGAACAGGGTGATGTGTCTACAAGTCCAGGAGGGAAGCCGTAACAGATCCTTCCCTCACAGCTCTCAGAAGGAACCCACCCGGCCCATACCTCGATTTTGAACTTCCAGCCTCCAGAATTGTGAGACGATGCATTTCTGTTTTTCTAAGCCATCTGGTTTGTGGTACTTTGTGTCCTGGCAGCCCTAGCTAATACAACTGGTGATACAGACTTTGAGAAAACAAAGACACCCATTGTCTGTGTTTACTGATAAAAGTATTCCCAAGGCAGGTTGGCTTCAAAGCAAGAACTGAAGAGCATAGCTAACTTTGACGTACTCTAAGACCTGTTATTTCACGAAATCACACTTGGTTGTAATACGTGGTGACTAACCTGTACTTTATTAGTTTACCCGTTGTTCCTTTGCTGAAGAAATTGATTGACTCTGTTTCAGGTGACAACATAATGGATAATGAGCATTTCGGCCACTAATTTATTAGTTTCCAAAAGTTTCCAAACCAAATTTCCTAACAATGCAGTCACACAATCAGATAGGTTTTTGTTGCACTTCAATTTAGACATTAAAAAGAGACATTTTTAGGTTTTCTTAACATTTAGAACATTTGTATTATTTTGTATTTTACTTTCAAGTTTGTATGGCAGTGCTTTTATAGATAAGAATCTACCTATTTATCTCTACCTCTCTAGTATCTATCTTAAAAAAAAAAATCCATGCTTGCCATTTGTTTTTAACATCTTTATTGGAGTATAATTGCTTTACAATGGTGTGTTAGTTTCTGCTTTATAACAAAGTGAATCAGTTATACATATACATATGTTCCCATATCTCTTCCCTCTAATAATCATCCTATGGCATGTATGGTGTAGGAGCAACCAAAATTTTTTCCTAAAATTCCTTTTTTATTTTATAATCTTTGAGATTTGTATCAATATAAACCTATCGAAATTGTTAGGAGGCCGTATATGTATATATCAGAAATGCTATCTTTTACGTCTTCTAAGGATCATCTTATAGATTTTTATTTTGAAATGCCTCGTTCAAATTAATTTTAACATATGAAGAGTTTGGTTAAGAAAAAAAATCTTCCAAAAAATTATCACAAACATAGTTTGTCAAACAATAGCTTGTCATAGCGTCAAAGCTACTATTTTCATTCATGTTGTAGTGTGGGAGTCCACAAGCTTTATCCCAATAAAGATAAATTAAGGAAAACCACAGGAAAAGTCATGAAGGTGTGCAAAACTCATAGCACAGCTAAAGTGTTTATTTATAGAAGAAGAATAAGTAAAATATCTTCCTTCATGTTGGTAATATAAAAAGGCTGAATTGAGCCCTCATAGGAGGGTTCTTCTTTTTTAACTGTTTTTTTGTATCCAGAGCCAACTTACTTTATTTCAGTTGAGATGAAAAGGATCTTCCCCTTTAATAAGAAAGCACCTACTTTTCATTTGGGTCCTAGGACTTGGTAAACTCCAGCTAACTGTTTCGAATATATTGAGGCACAGCAAGTGTACTGGAAGATGTGCCAGACGGAAGAAGCTTTAAATTCCCCTACGTTCTCTATTTCAGAGCTGTGATTTTTGTATTCACTCACGGACCTCCTTGATGGCTTTGGTGAAGATTAGATTTGCTAGTATTTTTTGTTACTTATTTTTATTATCCCAGTAGACTATAAAGAAAATGGTTGTTTAGAAAACTCCATTTTTAATAACTCAATTTTAATAAATTCTCAAATACATATGGACTTCAAAGGCAAAACTTTTCATCTAACTTATATCATTATTTGTGGAGGTAAAGAGTGGGTTATCAATTGTGAAAAAAGAGAAAAGCCCTACCTGAAGCATTCCACGATGAACGTTGAAGCTAATCCAAGGTTCCCTGTCAGCCATTCTGTAGGGTTCCGTTGGTCACTTAGGAGCAAGAAAGCGAGTGTCTGGATACTGTTTAGAATGTTACTGCCTTTCGGGACTTCCCTGGCGGTCCAGTGGTTAAGACTCCGCCCTTCCAACGCAGGGGGCGCGGGTTCGCTCCCTGGTTGGGGAACTAGGATCCTGTATGCTGTGTGGCGTGGCCAAAAAATAAAAAATAACTAAAAGAAGAATGCTACTGCCTCTCAACTTTAAATAAAGCTTGTTAATTACCTTTATTTTTCCAGAAGAAATTAACTTATATTTTTCAACTAGCGTTGCATTTTCATCTTCATTTCTAATATTTCCGGTATTCTCAAACACAAGGGTCCTCACTTTTCTGCATGTCTTTTCAGAATAGAAATCCTCTCTCTCCTCATGACTAAGCTTCAAACGACACGTCATCATAGCCCAAAGACAGATTCATTCCTAGTTAGACACAAATCAAAGGTTTGTTAGCAATTTGACACTTACAATGTCCTGTATTATTTTTAATAAGTACATTATCACCAGGTACACCGAAACACTGATATTAACGTTACTTGCTTGCATTCAAGGCCACGGCACCAAGAGTAGGACGAAAACTGGAAGTGGAGAGAATGGGAGAGGATGACATCTTCCTGACTTGGCTAAGGAGCCAAACTTGGAGGAGTCGCAAGAAATGCGGCTGTCTTTGACTCCTGTCTCACTTTCCATGTATCTCCCAGTGCCCTAAGCCAGAGTTTCTTGTTCCCCAACTCACACTCCCCTGCCCCCTTCAAATCAGAAGTCCTCTGGTCTCAGTATCTGTGATCTTTGCTCCTTGTACCTAATCACAGTCGTGGGGTGGACAGTGCTTGCTACATTGTGCACTTAGTCTCTGGTGCTTTCGTCTTCAGGCCTTTAGAAGGAAAACAAAAACTTGTGGGTAATGATGCCATCGTGGATCTTTGTTTGAACATGGGCAATTCCTTGTGCTACAGTGTTTGTTTTGGCAGCCAAACGTATCTTATTCTTCTTCAGACTGTGAATAAATCTGGAGGTTTTGCAGGGCTGCTAGCTCCCGAGGTGTTTCACGTTAGACTTGTAGAGTCCTCGCTCAGGTAACTTCCTAGTTACCCTAGAAAAGCAAATCTGCGCTCACCGTGACTTTCATGACAACAAAGGGGAAGTTTTTCTAGTATGGCAGAGGCCACAGGGACAGTTCTACTGGTGATTTTAAGTTTTCCGAACAAGCACTGTTGAGTTTTCCTTATTATTCTCTTGGCCTTCTGTCTGAGTGGTGAGGTTAAACTAGAAGTGGAGCTTCTTAATCAGAACCTCACTGCCTCAGTCGCAGAAACAAATCAGGCCCAAAGAGTGTAAGTCCTAGGAACTTGTTTCCAAGCAGCCTCGGTAGTGGCGCCGCTGCTCCTGCGTCTCCGTGTAGAAGCCCAGCGGAGAAGTCCTGGCCTGGACGGGAAGTTAAACCCGGAGGCCACTGGGCTGAGGGGGCTCTAAGGCCACCCTAAGTGAGGTTCACTCCTAAGGAAGTGAACGAAAGTCTAAGCCTGCATATGCCTCAGGGCTGCTAAATTGAGACCTGAGGGCAACCGATCACGACAAGCCAGCTAGGCTTTAAGCTGTAACCCATCGAAGCCTTTCCTTTCTTTGCTTCCACACTTCTCTGTATAACCTTCCAGCAGAGCCCCCGTAACAACCTGCGGCTTGGCACTCTGCCACTGGAATCAACCTTTGCTCAGACAAGCGCTTAAAATGTTTAATATGCCTCAGTTTATCTTTTGACAACGCCAAACACTGAACACCTTCACACAGCGACATTTATTTCCTCCCGAACGTTCAGTTCAGTGAGCAGATTTGGTTTCCGCTACGGTTCAATTCTGGCAAACAGGGAGAATAATCATCCTCTGTTTTCAGTCTTTCTATGTTTTGCATTATATTTTGATGTACCCAGGGCGTAAAAGTCTTCCAACAGTAATAGGGACATTGCATGAGGTGGCGGTAATTTTACTGAAGCAAGTGCGTTGAAATTCACTTGAGGTTTTTCTCATTATCAAATTCTATGCTAAATGAATATTCCATAAATCCAAATGGATTACCCGTGGGATAGACACTTGCTATAGAACAACATTGCATATTTGGTCTACATCAGAAATAGTAAGCCTTGTTTGCCATCGAAAATATCTTTAAATGTTCTTTTTTAAACTTTTTAAACCATTTTTAATTGAAGTATAGTTAATTTACAATGTTGTGCTAGTTTCAAGTGTACAGCAGAGTGATTCAGTTATTCATATATATATACATATACTTTTTCAGATCCTTTTCCCTTATAGGTTATTACAAGATATTGAGTATAGTTCCCTGTGCTGTACAGTCGGTCCTTGTTCGTTATCTGTTTGATACATAGTAGTGTATGTATGTTAATCCCAACCTCCTAATTTATCTCGCCCCCCCCACCCCCCCATCCCCTTTGGTAACCATAAGTTTGTTTTCTATGTCTGTGAGTTTATTTCTGTTTTGTAAATAAGTTCATTTGTATCATTTCTGTAGATTCCACGTATAAGTGATATCATATGATAGTTGTCTTTCTTTGTCTGACTTACTTAATATGATAATCTCTAGGTCCATCCACGTTGCTGCAAATGGCATCATTTCATTCTTTTCTGTGGCTGAGTGGTGTTCCACTGTGTGTGTGTATGTATATATATACATACACACATACACACATACCACATCTTCTTTATCCATTCCTCTGTCGATGAACGTTTAGTTTGCTTCCATGTCCTGGCTGTTGTAAATAGTGCAGCTCTGAACATTGGGGTGCATGTATCTTTTCAAGTTAGGGTTTTGCCTGGATATATGCCCAGGAGTGGGATTGCTGGATCATATGGCAACTCTATTTTCAGTTTTTTTGAGGAACCTCCATACTGTTTTCCATAGTGGCTGCACCAATTTACGTTCCCACCCACAGTGCAAGAGGGTTCCCTTTTCTACACATCCTCTCCAGCATTTGTTACTTGTACACTTTTTAATGATGGCCATTCTGACTGGTGTGAGGTGGTACCTCATTGTAGTTTTGATTTGCATTTCTCTAATAATTAGCGATGTTGATCATCTTTTCATGTGCCTGTTGGTCATCTGTGTGTCTTGTTTGGAGAAATGTCTATTTAGGTCTGTTCTTCCCGAGATGTGCGTCTTAACTATCTAGGGCCCATTTTTCCGAAGCGCACAATGCCTCATCCTGTTTTCTCATCCTGAATTCCCCTCAGGGTGCGCTGTCGGTGGGCGACTGCAGTGCGTTGTGTCTTAAACCTGGTATGATGGATGCTGAGCTACACTCTATGTTCTTTTTTGTTGTTCACGGTCTCTTCATCAGAATAAAATACACTGTAAGAAGAAGCTTGCTAATATATGCTTCTTGAGAACAGCGGCTATTACTGTTTTGCTAATCTACGTACTCAGCGCATAGCAATAAATACTTATTGAGTGAATGAGACTCAGAGAATCAAGTGAAGTGCTCATCGTGGACCCGAATTTGCCACCCCAAAATGTGCCTCTTTAGCATAAGGATTATCTTGAGCTGATTATTTTTAAGAAACGGCAGGCACAGGAGAATCTCAGAAAACAGAGTAGAAGTTATCCTTTTGTAACAGACATTTCCGTTTGTAAGGGAAACGTCCATTTCTAGGGGTGTCTCCCTCCCTGTACCAGGAAGAGGAGGATATCTAAACCTCTAGAAACTCTCATGAAAGGAGACGGCATGGACTGAAGTCTGCATGACAACCTTACCCTGGTTTACTGTGCTTTTCCTGATAGCCTCCAGAAACTGGCTCCCCTGCCCCTCCAGTAACTTCTTTTGTCTCTAGCTGGAGATGCTATTTAAGGTGGTGGCTTGGGCCATTTCAGGGAGCTGTTCAGTTCTCCTGGGTCTCTCCCATGCATACAGGAGGTATCCATGTTATTAAACTTCTGTTTTGTGTGTCTCCTGTTAATCTGTCTTTTATTATATGGCGGTTCTCAGCCAAGAACCTAAAAGGGTAGAGGGGAGATTAATTTCCTCCCCTACGTCACTTAGCTTAGAGAAGCCTTGTCTTGGGAACCATTAACTTTTGGGTCCTCTCTTTATACCACGTTGGGTCAGCAAAATACGTGGAGCTGGGGCGGCCATCTTATCATCACAGGAGTCGACCAGGAGCAAAAAGTCAAATGAGTACGGGAGGCCGGTTCTGAGATCGTCCAGTTTCTGGATCAAGGCCAGCAGTTACACACCTTCAGACTCTCTGCTATGGGAGAAAAATAAACTTCATCTTTGTTTAAGCCACTGTGAGACAGGCTTTATGCTGCTTGCAGCTTGACGTACCGATGGACTCGCCTTTCCCCAGGCGAGCCGCAGCTCTCGCTCGTTTAGCTGCTCACACGGAGAGAAGGAGTCCGGAGCGCTGGCTTGGAACAACCATACCGTTCCTACGTGGTCAGGGCAAAATGGTTTCACGTGACAGTTAGGGAACTAGAGGGCTCCTTGCTCTGTGTGCTTTTAAGATCAGGAGGCAGGGAGGGAGGAGGCAAGGGATGGAGATATTCTAGATCAAAGTTTAGGACTCATCTCTAAAGACTGAGACGTAAAACTCCCAGGTGTATTCCAAAATCTCCAGTGCAGCGCTAGATTGACCAAGTGTTGACTCAGCACAGAGCCCGGAGGAGTACGGAGAAAAAGAGACGTGAGGGAGGTACATACAAGGGGACGTGGAATTTGCCTGGAGATGAGGCATTTACTCTCCAGCTGAGTGGCTTGATTGGCGTGGGCGCCATCGGGGGTCGAGACAGTGAGGGGTGATGTCCCAGTGCCGGTCAGAAACAGGAAGGAGTGCGAGCGGTGAGCCAGACGAGCCGGTGTCCCTTGGCGCCTGAGCCCCAGGAAGCCGGCTTCATCATTTGCACGCGTGAGGTGTGTCCACATGCGTGTGCGCGTCGCGCTGAGGACTGGCTCCACCTGGAACCGCACAGATCTTCAAAGGGATCTGGGACCCAAAACGTGGTGCAGACTCGTGATCTGGTCAGCCCGACGGACTACAGAACGCAGGGGCGCGGTCATTTCAGCCACAAGGGGGTGCCGCCCAGAAAACACAATCAAGGCTCAATTATGGAACTACCACCAGTCGCAGACGACCGTAACCTTTTGGTGTACGTGAAGCTTTGGATTCCTACCCTGCTCTTATACCTGTGTCACTTGAACTTGGGATTTGTGTCTGCAGGGTGGTCAACGTGTTAACTAGGTGCTGGTTAGGATTGCTCCTGCCTCCTGTTTTAACCGGAATTGGGGGTGTTCAGGGTCCCTCCTCCGTTTCTGCGGTCAATAAAGTGTGGATTCTGTGGTACCGGCAGAGCTCACATGGACCCAGAGCCACAGGTTGAGAGCAGACCTTAAAGGCAAATCTCCCGTTTCCCACGTGAATAAACTGAGGCCCAGAATTGTTACAAAGCTAATTTGAGCGCAGACCAACAGCGTGTGTCTCTGCAGTGCTGTGCTTATATCCCATTCTGCCTCTCCTGGCAGGAAATGATCCCTGTTCAGCGTTGTCTAAGAGGCCCCTTATTGGATTGCACCAACCCACGGTTGTAGGAAGCTTTGGTGACGTATGGGATTGTCATGCTCCTTGTCATTGCAAGTGACCCCTTGGGAGGCAGCAGTGACGGGAATCAGTCAGTTAGCTGAAAGGAGGTGGCTTGGCAGTGCAGTCATTTGGAAAGCCATTTCATTTCACTTGCTGCTAACTTCAGATAAGAAGCATGTACACAATCACCTAAGACAGGAGTACCGCTTAATACGTTTTCCAAGTGTTTAAATATCACCACTGAGTGGTGATGACCTCTTTGTCATGTTTGTGAGAAAACACACAATCAGATGTGTTACTGAGCTATTAAATGGGATTGTGTTATAAGGGTTTTAAAATAAATTGGATATTTTAGTGTATCAATTATGTTGTTTCTCTTCAGTTTTCAAATATGATTATTTAAAGCAATAATAGGTTTGTGATCATTGTTTTGATTAATAGCAAAATCACTAAAGTACTGAAAGAAAATGATTTCCCGCAAAATAAAATTTTTATTTAACTAATTAAATAATTTCCCATGTTATACTAAGAGAAGAAAAGAGAGGTAGAAGATACCTTTGAGGTTTGTAACATGAGCAACTCAGAAGATGAGTTCCTATAATTAGAAATACCATAATAGTTACGGAAGATTACAGGCATACCTCATTTTCTTGTGTTCTCTTTTTACGGGGCTTCTCAGATACTGCATTTTTTACAAATTGGAGTGATGTGACAACCCTGCATCGAGCACGTCTGTCGGCGCCATTTTTCCAACAGCGTTTGCTCACTTCCTGTCTCTGTGTCATCTCTTGGTAATTCTGACAATCTTTCATACTTTTTCATTATTATTATTATATTTGTGATACTGATCTGTGATCAGTGATCTTTGATGTTGCTACTGTGACCTGCTGAAGGTTCAGTTGATGGTTGGCAGTTTTTAGCAGTAAAGTATTTTTAATTAAGGTATGTGCACTGCTTTTTAGACGTAATGCTGTTGCATACTTGGTAGACGCCAGCATAGCGTAAACATAACTTTCGTATGCATGGGGAAACCAAAAAATGTGTGTGACTGACTCTATTGCAATATTGGCTTCATTGCAGAGGTCTGGAACTGAACCTGCAACATCTTCGAGGTATGCCTGTGTTTGTAAAAAAGACTGCAGTAATATCCTCCCACTGTCCATACCCATGAGCACTTCCCTCCCACACTGGCTCTGTGCTTGCCCGCGTGACTTAACTTTGGTTAAGGGGACAATAGCAAATGTGACCTAAACGGAGCCTTGAAAGGTGCTTGCCCTCTTTTGCTGCTCTTGGGAACCCTGTAATCACCACCACGGAACAGGCCCAGACTAGCCTGCTAGATGATGAGGGACACATGGCCAAGTCATCCCCTGCCTCACCTGACATAGAGCCAACAATCAGACACGTGAAGGAGGCCATCTGGAACTAACCAGAGAAAGAAAAGTTAAGATCTGAAGCCTAATAGGAGTTAGCCAGCAGGTCTCTCTGTGCCAACCAGTGCCCAATGTCAAGCCAGGAACTGCCTCTCAAATCAGGTGGGCTGGTGTCAGACGTGTAACAAGACCCTCCTCAGGAGGATAATAGTTATGTATAATGCCTGCACTAAAAGATCCTGGTAGATAACCTTTGATCAAGTGGCCGCCTGGCACAGTCATGTGTGTAATACTCATGTGCTAAACTGTATTCAGCATTTGAAGCTGTAGTAAAATGATAGCCCCAAATTAACTTAAATTTGAGATACTTTATTTATTCTTTAATAAAAACACAGGATCATGCTATAAAGAATTTAAATGTGCGTGCATCTGAACAATTTCTTTTATCACAGTGAGCATGCAAGTGTCTACAAGATGAGCACTCTTAAAATTAGGGCCAGACGAGGGCTTCAATTAGCTGGTTCCAAGTTTCTTTTAACTCTTAATGTCTTGGAATAGAATCTCGAGGGAAGAAGTCCTATATTTGGCAATATCTTAACACATTTATTTCTGTCCCAAGAGATCTAGTTACTACTACAGATGTGAATAATTCTAAACAGCAATACATGCTTTACTTAGCTTCTGTACTTGTAAACTGGGAAAGGGAAGAAAAACAAAAACTATGGAATCATTTTAACATCATTAATTGTTGGTTCTTAGTAAAATATGGCCAGAAATATGCATGGGATACAAGAAGAGTAAGAAAAAGACCTGCATCTTATCCCACTTAATCATCACACATGTAACAAATAATTGTAACTTTTATTGATATTTCATAAAACCAACTCTTTCACTCCCTTTTCAGTCCTCAACTTCATTTTCTTTTTTTTTTTTAAGGGAACTTTATTTATTTATTTATAAACATCTTTATTGGAGTATAATTGCTTTACAATGGTGTGTTAGTTTCTGCTATATAACAAAGTGAATCAGCTCTACGCATACATATATCCCCATATCCCTTCCCTCTTGAGCCTCCCTCCCACCTCCCCCATCCCACCCCTCTAGGTGGACACAAAGCACCGAGCTGATCTCCCTGTGCTATGTGGCTGCTTCCCACTAGCTATCTATTTTACATTTGGTAGTGTATATATGGAACTTTATTTTTATTTATTTATTTATTTTTGGCTGCGTTGGGTCTTCGTTGCTGCACGCAGGCTTTCTCTAGTTACGGCGAGCAGGGGCTACTCTTCGTGGCGGTGCGCGGGCTTCACATTGCGGTCGGTGGCTTCTCTTGTTGCGGAGCACGGGCTCTCGGCGCGCGGGCTGCGGTAGTTGTGGCTTGCGGGCTCTAGAGCGCAGGCTCACTAGTTGTGGCGCACGGGCTTAGTTGCTCCACGGCATGTGGGATCTTCCCGGACCAGGGCTCGAACCCGTGTCCCCTGCATCGGCAGGCACATTCGTAACCACTGCGCCACCAGGGAAGCCGTCAACTTTATTTTCAATCCCTGCTGTTAGCTTCATGCTTGGGACTTGCCAGGTTAATAATTTTATAACCATAATCTTCTCAGAAGGAATTGTGATTAATTTTGGTAGATTGTATAGTGGATTACCACCATCTTTATTTCCTCTCCCCTACCGTTTAATTTCAGTTAGGCCATAAAGCTTGTGAAGGATATGTTTGCTATTTCTTTTCTGGCCTCTTCAGCGCTTAATACAGTGTTTGGTAGGAGCTTAGTAAATGATTGTTGAATACTCAGATGAAGTACCTAATCTGTCCCTTCTTTTCCCTGACTTCCTCTTAGTCCTCAGTAAGTTTTGGCGAATATGACTAAGACATGCTCAGAATCTGCGGGGGGTTTTAAATAGGGATGCTTTAATGTCTCTGCACTTTGTCTCCGTATTTTACTGGCTGTAATTCCATGACTAGTGATACTCCCCTAGAGATCTGGACAGTATGCTTTCGTCTTGCTATTTCTCATGCTCTCTCTGTGAATCCCCATCCATCGCATGCACCAGGGCCAGGGCTGAATAACGTGTGTATCTTTACCTGGGTCGATTTTGCAAATGGTAAGGAATTTGTTGCTTCAGTGATTTGGACCAATCAATTCAGGTGGTTTCATGCACACATTCGAAACTGTGCCCAAGTAATCATTGGAAAGGGTTAGCAAGGAAGGAGGCGAGCCTGGGAGAGATGGAATGCACTTAAATTTTTCATTTCCCTCGGCATAAATACATTTCATAAATACATTTTCTAAAATTTCTCTTGAGACTTCCCCTTTCACTGGATTGTTGAGAAGTGTGGTGTTTAACTTCCAAATGATTGGAGATTTTCCTTTCTGTTAATGATTTCTAGTTCAATTCCATTACGGTCAGAGATTTTAATTCTTTTAAATTTGTTCATGTTTTATTTATGACCCAGGATGTGGCCTATCTTAGTGAATATTCCCTGTGTGCTTGAGAGGAATGGGTATTCTGTTGTTATTGGGTAGAATGTTCTGTAGATGTCAGGTGGATCCCATTTGTTGATGTTGTTCGGTTCTTTTATATACTGGCTGATTTTTTATCTAGTAGTTCTATCAGTTACTGAAAGAGAGGTGTTGAAATTGTCAGCTATAATGTGGATTTGCCTATTTCTCTTTCAGTCATGTCAGTTTTGGTTTTGTGTATTTTGCAGCTCTGTTGTTTGGGGTATGCATATATGTAGGATTGTATATCCTCCTGGTAGACTGATCTTTTTATCATTATATAATGTCCCACTTTATCCCTGGTGATTTTTTTTTCCTCTGAAGTCTACTTTGTCTGATATTAGTAGGTCACTTCTGCTTTCTTTTGAATGGTGTTTGTATGATATATCATTTTGCATCCTTTTATTTTTAACCTACCTATATCATTATATTTGAAGTGAATTTCTTGTAGACAGCATGTATTTGGGTTTGGGGAAATTTTAATTATTCTTTATTCTGCTCTTCCTTCCTGTTCATAATCTCTCCATCTCCTGTTTTCCCATTGTACTTTATTTGTACTTATGGTATAGCAGTTTATCACATTTTGTCTTATGTACGTATTCGAATGTGATTATAGAAGCAGTTTCTTATGTATGTGAATGCGATTATAGAAGCAGTTTCTTATATCTTTGATCCCCCATATGGAAGACAGGCAAATTTTGGTGACTAGAGTTCTGTATAGTACTATTTTTAAATTCGCTGTGCTCTATTACCTGGTTTTCCTTCATTGAAGTGCAGTTGATTTACAATGTTGTGTTAGTTTCTGGTGTACAGCAAAGTGATTCAGTTATACATATATATATACACATTCTTTTTCATATTCATTTCCATTATGGTTTATCACAGGATGTTGAATATAGTTCGGTGTGCTATACATCAGGACCTTGTTGTTTATCTCTCTTACCTGTTAATGGTAAACTTAAAGTGTAAAATCCATGAAAGAAATGAGATTTTACATTTTGAAAAATCTCATCCTTAGTTTACTTTAGGAAGGCATATTGATGTCTGGTTGCTACACATAAAAATGCTTATGTAAAAGATTTAAAACTTTATTTTTAATTCCATCAAAGGGAAATATTATATCAGAGAGTCATAGTCTCGAATTCTGAAATCTGGGAAATCTAAATTTAAGAAAATACAAACTAGAGTGTATTTGACATGAGAACTTCTTGGGTGAAGTCACGTAAGATTGTTAGAGGATGAAGAACTGTGGTGAAGGAGGGGAGTAGGTGGGAAGAAGCAAGTGAAAACTCCTTTCATTGCCAATTCATACCCATTCTCTGCAGCAAATCAAATATTCTTACTCCCTAATTTAATGTCAATGCTAACATTGCCCCTCATATATTTAAAAAAAAATTTTTTTTGGAGTATAGTTGATTTACAATGCTGTGTTAGTTTCAGGTGTACAGCCCTCATATATTAATAATAGCGAAATATAGGGATTTCTGTTGGCTCATAAAATAATAGCCTCATTGATGAGACTTAATAATTTTCGCAGAAGTGTCTTAGCAACATGTAGACTATGGTTACATCAGGGAACATTTTGCTTTTAGTTCAAGGGTTACAAACTCCACCGCCCACCTGGGTCAGGGAGGTCATTTAAATGTGTGAAATGGGTCAAGGGTTTACCAAGGAATGTCGAGGACTGTGGTAAAGTAGCAAGCGCACACCCCATATAAAGGCATTCCATTTAAAACATTTAAAAAATATTATGAAGGACATACAAAACATGTCTCCTGGCCAAGGCACCTTTGTGCGACCTCCAGTTAAATTACTTATAGCCATTTCAATGGAGAAGAAAACTAGTCTGTCTTTATCACGTTCAGGGTGCCTTTACCTCACCTGTAACTCTCTCGTTTTGGAGTCATGTGGAATCTCTGAATATGGAATCATCATATGGGGAGATTTTACAGTACGCAGTGACTATAAGACATGATGCTATGCCTCAGGAATTTCTGACCCCTAGAATCTTAAAATCAAGAGGCAGATTAAAAAAATCAGGGTTCCAAAAAGGTCTAAATAAATAGTCATTTTTACTTTAAAACTTATTTTGTATATGAACATGTATAATCTTTCTTTAAAATTAAGAATGGGACTTCCCTGGCGGTCGAGTGGTTAAGACTCCATGCTCCCCCTGCAGGGGGTACACATTTGATCCCTGATCAGAGAACTAAGATCCCACATGCTGCGTGATGCGGTCAAAAAAAACCTTAGGCTAAAACAGCAGATAATTAAAACACTTAGCAAAACAAACAGACAAACAAGAGAATAACAATTATTTTTAAAAATTAAATTAAATTAAGAATGGCATCACTAATTCAATATATATTTTGCTCTAGATCAGGGGCCAGCAAAATTTTTCTGTAAAGGTCCAGATAGTAAATATTTTAGGCTTGCAGGCCACATGATCTCTGTCACGAATAGTAAATTCTCTCATGGTAGTACAGAAGTAGCCACAGACAATATATGTGTGTGACTGTGTTCCAATAAAAGTTACTCATGGATTTTGTGATAGTTTCAAAGAAAAAAATTGGGGAACTAGTTTTTTAAAAACAAATGGGTAAAGCCATTAATAGTTACCCAAACCTTTAATGCTCAGCCACCATTAAGTTGATACGAATCTTGTTTCTGCACTCTAAAGTGAGCTCAATTTACTATCAAAATCGCACAGGATATTTTCCAGTTGTTTTGGAAAGAAGGCAATATCATGTCTCAGAGCCAGCCCAGTGGCGTACAGTGACCAGGCAGTGGGAGTGTCTGCCCACATGGGAAGGCTTATGACTTGCACTGTTTTGCTGTGCATAGTGATAATAAAATGCAGACAGATTTTAGTCAGGTCTTTTATTATTCTTGAAATTGTCTGTAGTCAGTGAACCCTATTGTTGGCTGTACTCATTGCCTGCACCAAGGGGCAGACCGCATCCACTGGCCCATTCTTGGACTGCCACATGGGGCCAGCCTACATGATGTTTGCCCACGTGGTATCATTGGAGGGCTGTAGGAAAGCCTCAGACAAGTCTACCATAAAACACCTGAAATTCTGCCATTCATAACAGAAATAATAATGATAGAAGTGGAGAATTGCCATTCATTGACTGTCTACCATGTGCCAGAAATTATGTGTTAAATGCTTTATTTATATTTGAAAGATGAGGAAATGGAGTTTCTGAGAGGCGAAATAACTTATCCAAGGCCACAGAAGGGGGCCAGATTCGGGGGGATTCGGGACTGGGTGCAGGGAGTGAGTAGGGGGGAGAAGGCGATGTGAGAAACCTCAGGAAAGAGGATGCGTAAAGTCATGAGAAGAAATGGTTCTGAAGGACCTAGGGGCAGGACAGGAATAAAGACGCAGACGTAGAGAACGGACTTGAGGACACGGGGAGGGGGAAGGGTAACCTGGGACGAAGTGAGAGAGCGGCATGGACATATATACACTACCAAATGTAAAATAGATAGCTAGTGGGAAGCAGCCGCATGGCACAGGGAGATCAGCTCGGTGCTTTGTGACCACCTAGAGGGGTGGGATAGGGAGGGTGGGAGGGAGGGAGGGAGACGTAAGAGGGAGGGGATATGGGGATATATGTATACATATAGCTGATTCACTTTGTTATAAAGCAGAAACTACACACCATTGTAAAGCAATTATACTCCAATAAAGACGTTAAAAAAGAAAAAAAGAAGTGTATGTGAACAAACAGCTCATGAGACGGGAACTTGAAGTGGCTATTAAAAATTTGGGGGAAAAAAAAAGAAAAAAAGTCATGAGAAGAGAGAGTTGCATGAAAGGAGAAAAATATGAAAGGATAGGGTTGAAATGAACGAGTGTGTCACAAGTTTCCCATAGCTGCCTTTGTTCCCCAGTGTGTCCTTTCTCCTCATCTTGAGCAGTTTATTTACAGATAACAATATGCAGAATGCTTCCAGATTGCTGCTGTCACAGGAGCCAGACTTTTCTGTGTCAGCTGAGCCTGCGGAATGCTCACTTGTTCAGTTTGTCAGCTATGCTGCAAACAAAGACTATGAACCATGTGACCAATTGTCATATAGAATTGCTCGAAAAGAAAACTTACTCCATACACATTTATAAAGAAGCTTAAGTAATCATTCAAGCCTTCTTCCTAGCACGTTGACACAATATTAAGAAAAAAAACCAAAAAAACAGCAGCACTGAAACAGCATTCACAAGCATCACCATATTGTAGAATAATTAATTACCATAGTTTGATTGTTATATAAGATCACCTTTTCTAACCCCTAAAAACTATTTAACACCTTTTGAAAAGTGAGGTGATTGCATAAGATGTAAAGGTAGTTTTGGTCTCATAGAAAGATTTCAGCATTGAACAGGCTCAGGGCCTTCCTCGTTCAAAAGAGGTGTGTCTTGTTTTGGCAACCCAGATCTTTTTCCTACAGCTCTGTAAACATTTTAAGTATGGCCATAGCTGTCATGTAGTAAAAGACCTCAACTAAGATGAATACTAAAAGCACCTCTAGTGAGAAAAAGAAAAAGAAAAGAATAGAAAAAATAAGATGAAAAGCATGTCTACAATTAGTAGAAAAGGAAGGGAGAGACAGGGAAGTTCTCTTCATATTCCCCGAAATTGAAAGCTAATGTAAAATGGTTAGAAAGTTTTAAAGTTAGGAGACTAAAAGTGGTCCTGCAACTTCCGTGTGCATCTCTATCACCTGGAGGGTTTGTTAAAACACAGATCACAAGTCCTCACCCTGAAAGTCTCTGATTCAGAAGGTCTGAGGTGAGGCCTGATAATCTGCATTTTTAGCAAGTTTCCAGGTAATGCTGATGATGCAGGTGTGGGGACCACCGTTTAAGACCTTTTGGACCAGAGCAATGCTGCTTACTCTTTCCAAACTAACTACTCCTGATAGCAGAGGAGAGCAGGCAACCACGGGCTGCATGTGTGAATGCTGTATCTACCATTCACCAATTGTATGACCTTGGCCTAGGTACTTGACCGCTCTGTGAATTTTGCATTCTACTCTGTGACATATCCCTGTTTCTTTTCATATAAGAATGGCACCCCCTTAATTCTTTTGAGTAAAATGTTAAGTTCTAGGGTAAGGCACTGATCTTCAAACCCCACAGCAGGCTAGAATCACCAAGGAGACTCGAAAAAATACCGATGGCTGGTACCCATCCCCAGAGACTCTAACGTAGTAAGTATAGGGTTAGCTTGGGAAGAGGCATTTTAAGAAAGTGGTTGGTGTAGTTATAACAGTTCATGGTATATAGATCAGTGAAAATATATAAGCCGAGGCTACATGCATCTACGTGGAGAAATAAACCCTCAAAAAAGCAACAGGAAATAATCACATTATAACCCAATAATACTTCTGTAAGGATCAAACACATTTAAAACAATTCCACATACATAGATGGTAAAAGTGTGAGAACTTGGACAGGAAACATAACCTACACCCCCAAGGTAATATTTACCTCTTGTTAGGAAGGGGCTTGGAGGATGCCACTGAAGCAACATACAAAAGAAACTTCTGGTGCAAAAATATTTAGTTACTTTTAAAAAAAGAACGGGAGCCAGTGTGACAAAATGTTAACATCTAATACGTCTAGGTGGGAGTTAGATGAGTAATTTTTATATCGTTATATACATTTCTGTTGTGTATCTGCAAGCCATAGAAAGGGAAGCTACATCTTCTGTGCTCAGGGGGTGTGTCAGTTGTGGACCCTGCTGTGTGGTACTGAAAAAGAGGGGAATCCATTGCACTGAGAATTCTCAAAAGTACTTGACGTGGGGCCCTTTTATTCAAGGAGAGTCTTGTAGGATGAGAGCTGTCAGAACACATTTGGGAAGCGCTGCTTTATTGAACGGTGGACGCCATCATCCAACATTCGGTGTCATTATATGTCACCCCCAATGAATGAAGACACAGACTTAAGCTTGTAAAGGGTGGACTGTCATAGTCATGCTTGAGCTCCCACCCCTGCTTGACAGTAGGAACCCGGCAATTTAGATCTGCAAGTAGTTCAGAGTCAGGAGGTAGGTCACGGGTCCTCAGTGTTGCACCCACGTTCAGAGATTCACTAGGGTTCCTGGAAAAGGATTCTTGGGAATCAGCATATAGTTGCAGTCGGGGCTGAGATTTACCACAGCCATGTCGTTAAGGATACAGAGCCAGATCCTAAGGGGACAAACACAGGCGGAGTCTGGAGGAATGCATGTGTACGCCTCCCATGAGGGGCCACACACAACGTCCTCTTCCCCCAGAAATTAAAATGCAGCATCATGTGTGCAATGCTTTTGCCCAGCGAAGCCCTTTGAGACTCAGTTTAGGGTTGTTTTTTGTTTTTTTACTGGAGGCTGGTCACATAGGCACCCTCTGCCTATCATGTAGCAGAAGTCCAGACTTCCAGAAGGAAAGTAGGTGTCAGAATAAAAGACGTTGTTTGTATACAGTCCAGGCACAGTAAAAATTCGTATCGATTAGGGAGTATTAAGTACCCCCCCCCCGAAATCGAAGCTCCCAGACACCAGCCAAGGGCCAAGTTTGCAAACAGGCCTTTCTGAGGGTACCAGTCTCAGGACTGCTATGTTCTTGTTTCTGCAGAGGACAGTTGGCGGAAAACCCAGATACTACCATCGGTAGTATTAAGGAACCCTACAGGATAGAATGATGGGGTGAAACCAACAAGGTGAAGCCTATTAAGGGAAAACAAGAGCTTTGCCTTAAAGTCCAAAAGATCAATTCCGAGTACTGGCTGGAGGAGACCCAGCTTGACAGCAATTAATGTGAAAAACCCCCAGGGGGGTTTGCTGCTCAATATCAATTAACAGTGTTGACTGAGCCATTGGAAAAACTAATTGAAAGTTATTCTAAATTAATGGGCGTGTCATGTCCAGATCAATGGATGTAGAACTCCCATGGTATTCTGAAACGACCAAACATCAATTGGAAAATGTATGCACTTCTAAGGCTTTTATTCTAATACATGGATGAATAAATAAAAGATGTGCAGTAGGTAGTGCGGGCTGCTAGAGTGACACTGATATATGAGCAGCCTTATCATTTTTGAAATGAGGTTTTGAAAATTTTGAAATGAGTCTGGGAGATTCTCTTTTGCCCCATTTGGCAGAATTGAGACCAGTGGAGGCAGCTTTAGGAGACAGATACGGAGACAATATAAAAAGGGATGAGACCAGCCCAGCTACGGAATTAGCTGACTTGGGCAAGAATGTCTTCCCCAGTAATGGAAGCATACACACAGCTGGATGAACATGTGTCTCTAGACTGGATGAGACATTGAAATTGAAGATCTGTAGAGTCTCTCTCTGCTCTACAATGCTTGACCCTGCGGTCCTATTAATTTAGACGTTTCCACTGTGCCCGTGGCTGAGAGGCTGCTGAATGGACGGTCGAAGGAAGAACAGGAGTCATGACCTTTGCCCGGTGTCGCAATCTCATTTTGAGTGTTGCCGCAGGAACCCCGGGGATGCTGCCAGGCCCTGGGGGCTCATTTCATAACATTGCCTCACACAGGCAGGCCCGAAATTTGGAGACAAAACTTTTCACTGGCAAGACTCATGCCTGAAATTCCCACCTCTAGAATTAATCTTTAAGGATTCTGTGACACACATCAAGACATTACCTCAGTGAAGGACTCTGTTAAATTTTAGATGCAATTTCAGTGTACACCAGGAAGTTCCTTAGTCCCAACTGACCAGAGCGCCTCACGTTATACCATTAAACATTCATTTTTCTGCATCTTACTAATATGTCAACTTTCCCAAAACACCCACTAAAAATAAATACCCCTGGGTGAAGTAGTGCTTTAGCTAATCTCATGTAAATCAGGGTTCTCTAAATGTTTCGTATTATGTAAAAAATACTGATTTCTATCAGGAAAAATTCAGTTGTATCAGTAAAAAAAAAAAAAAAAAAAAAATTGTGTCCCCACCATGCCTATATCTATTTTATTTCCTCATATACTTGACTCCCTGGGCTCAGTCTCATTCAAACATACTTCCTTGAAACAAGCAGAACCCTCGTCACAGCCAGCTCTCTGCCTGCCCTGCAGCTGTACCCTGCTAGTGCCTTTGGCTGGAGTAAAACTCACCGCCATGCAGACGGGTCTCTCTTGAAATTCAGAGTGCAAACCTCACGTGGGCCCTTCATGCAGCCGGACCCTCAGACTCTTCTTCCCCAACCTAGTCGCTCTCCCGACAGTATATCTCAAACTTGAGTGTGCTGTCAGTCACCCGGGGGCCTTGATGAATACACTTCCTGATCTTGCCATTGAGTATGAGAGCCTGTGTTTCTAACAGGCCTCCAGGTAAGGTGCAACACTGGTGCCCCTCGAGTAGCAAAGTCCTAGATGACTATTTCCTACTTTATTATCTCTCTTCAAGCTTCTAGCACTTGCTCCCCGACCCCTACAACCAGCTAGTGACCTGCTTCTTACCGTACCGAGAAAGGGGTAGGAATCAGAAGAGGGCATCACAGACTCTGTCACGTCACCTACTGACCCGCCAGCACCTGGACCCACACCTTCTGCCTTCCCGTCTGTTAACAGACATCTCAGACATACCTTGCTCAAGAGTGAACTTCTGATGTTGTCCCTACTATCTCTTCTACCAAGTTCCAGGCACCCATCTCTCCGGATGTCCTTGTCATTTCTCCAGTTGCTGAAATCAAAAGCCTTGAAGTAATCCTTTCTCATGTTTCTTTCCTTCATACCCTGTATCCAGTCCTATTTGCTTTACCTTCAAAATACATCCATAGTCTGACCACTTCTCACTACCTGTACTGTTACCACCCCCTCCGGGATATCTGGATCACCATAATCATCTGGTAAATGGCCTCCCTGCTTCTAACCTTGCCCCATTAGGGTCTGTTTCAAACTAAGCAGTGAGAGTGATCTTATTAAACTTACCATATGTTATTGAATCTAAGATGCCATCAATTGTAGGAAGCAGCCTTATTTTATGTATAAGTAAGTAAAGTAAGGGACATTGCCATGAACTAAACTATGACGCTTTGCCTTAATAATAATCTTGTGCAGAACATCACTTAGTCTCACCAGAATCTGTCTGCTTTGAAGATACTTCGCAATTCCAGGATATTTGACACTTTTTACTGCATCCAGATTCATTCGTTGCTTGATGGAATGGTAGGCAATCCTTTCGGATGTGTATCATGAACAAAAGAAAACCCAAGTCCATCTACTCACTGATACATTTTTAAAGCACTTACTTGGTAATTGCTTTGCGAGAAATTATGGACTTTCAATCATTCCTCCAACAATGAACATTCATTTCACTAGTATCCAATTTTTACGCTGCTGCTGTGTTTCCCTGACTTTCTGTTGCACCTTAACTTTTTGTTTCAGTCCCAAATCATCATATAATCTTTTGGAAGGCACTTGAGAAAGCAATTAGACTCAACATGGGTAGTACGGATAATGCACAGAACTCGCCTAAAGGGAGGAAAATGAGAACTTTCCTGAACAAGTTCCTCTGTGCAGGCAATGACAACTATGCCTGAACTGCCACTTGCCAGACAAGTATTCTAATACAGTTTCTACAAGGATAATCCCGATAACCCCAGTGATAAAATGTAGGGAAAAAGTGATAAAATTCAGTACTGTCAGATCATGTCCCTCCTATACTCAAAACTATCAAAGGCTGTCCATTGCATTTACCAGCATCCGTACCGTACCCTACAGGGTGTTATGCGTGAGCTCCCTGGCCCCCGCCGCAAGCACCTGGGTCTTTGCCCTCGAGGGGGTTTGTCATTAGAGTAACCAGGTGGGTGTTGGGAATGTAGCCACGAGGATACTGAGTTGAGGATATATTTAGTTTGGATTTCTGAGCTGTATTTCAGTGGTTCACAGTCCTACCTAGAGGTAAGCTACTGCTAGCTTTCCCACGTACGGAACGGCTTCCAGAAATTCTCCTCATGTGCCCTGTGCTGACTCACCTGTGTTGGGACATGAGGATGCGAGGCCAAAGGCTGTTGGGTAACCTAACCACGTGCTCTGGCTCCTGGCACCTGGAAGAAGGGACGGACTGGCAGAGAAACAATTATTGAAATGGACGGTGCCAGAAGCTAGACCGTGGGAAACTCTTCTAATCACTAGCATATAAAATTGTAGGCAGAGTGGTTTACTCACATCAATGCTTGTTGAAACAGAAGTTCTCTCCTACCAGGAGCATACATGAAACTGCAGCCATAAACGCCACCCCATACTTCAGGATTCTCAATGTGTGTGGTGTTGGTTGGCTTTTTAAGGTCTGTAATATATTGCAGTTTCCTTTTTCATTCTACATAAATCTTTGATTTTGTGCCTAATTTTGTATTTCTGCCTTTGAATTCTTTTTTTTCCTAACATCTATATTGGAGTATAATTGCTTTACAATGGTGTGTTAGTTTCTGCTGTATAACAAAGTGAATCAGCTATATGTATACATATATCCCCATATCCCCTCCCTCTTGCGTCTCCCTCCCACCCACCCTCCCTATCCCACCCCTCTAGGTGGTCACAAACCACTGAGCTGATCTCCCTGTGCTATGCGGCTGCTTCCCACTAGCTATCTATTTTACGTTTGGTAGTATATATAAGTCCATGCCACTCTCTCACTTTGTCCCAGCTTACCCTTCCCACTCCCTGTGTCCTCAAGTCCATTCTCTAGTAGGTCTGCATCTTTAGGATTCTCTGTGTATAGCATCATGTCATCTGCAAACAGTGACAGCTTTACATCTTCTTTTCCAATTTGGATTCCTTTTATTTCTCTTTCTTCTCTGATTGCTGTGGCTAAAACTTCCAAAACTATGTTGAATAATAGTGGTGAGAGTGGGCAACCTTGTCTTGTTCCTGATCTTAGAGGAAATGGTTTCAGTTTTTCACCATTGAGCATGATGTTGGCTGTGGGTTTGTCATACATGGCCTTTATTATTGTTGAGGTAAGTTCCCTCTCTGCCTACTTTCTGCAGGGCTTTTATCATAAATGGGTGTTGAATTTTGTCGAAAGCTTTTTCTGCATCTATTGAGATGATCATTTGGTTTTTATCCTTCAGTTTGTTAATATGGTGTATCACATTGATTGATTTGCGTATATTGAAGAATCCTTGCATTCCTGGGATAAACCCCACTTGATCATGGTGTATGATCCTTTTAATGTGCTGTTGGATTCTGTTTGCTAGTATTTTGTTGAGGATTTTTGCATCTATGTTCATCAGTGATATTGGCCTGTAGTTTTCTTTCTTTGTGACATCTTTGTCTGGTTTTGGTATCAGGGTGATGGTGGCCTCGTAGAATGAGTTTAGGCGTGTTCCTCCCTCTGCATATTTTGGAAGAGTTTGAGAAGGATAGGTGTTAGCTCTTCTCTAAATGTTTGATAGAATTCGCCTGTGAAGCCATCCGGTCCTGGGCTTCTGTTTCTTGGAAGATTTTTAATCACAGTTTCAATTTCAGTGCTTCTGATTGGTCTGTTTATATTTTCTGTTTCTTCCTGGTTCCGTCTCAGAAGGTTGTGCTTTTCTAAGAATTTGTCCATTTCTTCCAGGTTGTCCATTTTATTGGCATAGAGTTGCTTGTAGTAATCTCTCATGATCCTTTGTATTTCTGCAGTGTCAGTTGTTACTTCTCCTTTTTCATTTCTAATTCCATTGATTTGAGTCTTCTCCCTTTTTCTCTTGTTGAGTCTGGCTAATGGTTTATCAATTTTGTTTATCTTCTCAAAGAACCAGCTTTTAGTTTTACTGATCTTTGCTATTGTTTCTTTCATTTCTTTTTCATTGATTTCTGATCTGATCTTTATGATTTCTTTCCTTCTGCTAACTTTGGGGTTTTTTTGTTCTTCTTTCTTTAGTTGCTTTAGGTGCAAAGTTAGGTGGTTTATTTGAGATGTTTCCTGTTTCTTGAGGTAGGCTTGTATTGCTATAAACTTCCCTCTTAGAACTGCTTTTGCTGCATGCATTAGGTTTTGGGTCGTCATGTCTCCATTGTCATTTGTTTCTAGGTATTTTTTGATTTCCTCTTTGATTTCTTCATGATCTCTTGGTTATTTAGTAGAGTATTGTTTAGCCTCCATGTGTTTGTATTTTTACGGTATTTTTCCTGGAACTGATATCTAGTCTCGTAGCGTTGTGGTTGGAAAAGATACTTGATGTGAACAACCAAACCAAAAAAGAAATCCACCAATGATAACAAGCGCTAAAAACTATACTAAGAAAAAAAAAAAAAAGAGAAAAGGACAGACAGAACCCTAGGACAAATGGTAAAAGCAAAGCTATACAGACAAAATCACACAAAGAAGCATAAACTTACACACTCACAAAAAGAGAAAAAGGAAAAAAATTAAAAAATATATATATATAAAAGGAAGAGAGCAACCAAAGCAATAAACAAATGTACCAATGATAATAAGCTCTAAATACTAAACTAAAATAAACATAAAACCAGAAACAAATTAGATGCAGAAAGCAAACCCCAAGTGTACAGTTGCTCCCAAAGTCTACTGCCTCAATTTGGGGATGATTCGTTGTCTATTCAGGTATTCCACAGATGCAGGGTACATCAAGGTGATTGTGTAGATTTAATCTGCTGCTGCTGAGGCTGCTGGGAGAGATTTCCGTTTCTCGTCTTTGTTCACACAGCTCCCGGGTTTCAGCTTTGGATTAGCCCCGCCTCTGCGTGTAGGTCACCTGCGGGCATCTTTCGGGAAGTCTGAGGTCTTCTGCCCACATTCAGTAGGTGTTCTGTAGGAGTTGTTCCACACATAGATGTATTTTTGATGTATTTGTGGGGAGGAAGGTGATCTCCACGTCTTACTCCTCCACCATCTTGAAGGTCCCTCCCAATTCTTTCTTTTAATTGTGCAAGATTCAGGCCCCGCGAAACCTAGATCTGTCCATGCTCTGACATGTATACCATTACCCTTGGGCCCCAGTCCCCACACACTTGCCCTGAGCTCCTGCCATGCTGGCCTTCTCACCATTCCTCAGACAATTCTGTCATTCCCTGGTCTCTGCACTGGTCCCCCTGCCTGGAGCCCTCTTCCTCCAAACATCCACATTGCTTGCTTCTTCCCCTTTCAGAAGTCTTTTCTCAAAATTCACATTCCCAGGGAACTATATTCAATATCCTGAGGTAAACTGTAATGGAAAACAGTATTTTTAAAATGTATATGTATAACTGAATCACTTTGCTGTACAGCAGAAACTAACAAAACATTGTAAATCAACTATACTTCAGTGAAGAAGAAAGAAAAAATATTCACCTTCTCCATAAGGCCCTCCCTGTCCTGTCCTCCTCTCCTTTTGGATATGAAGTCCATATCTATACACACTCCTGAAACTTCTTATTCCACTTTCGTTGTCTCCTTTTTGTAGCATCTTTCACCCTCTAAAGTAGATAGATTGATAATGATTGATCAAGGAATAGATAGATGATAGACACTATCAACAAACAATCAGGTTATTATGCTTCAAGCTAATTGCCTGCCCCTCCACAAGAATGTACTCAATAAATATTTGTTAAATGAATGAAACACTCCTTATATCAAAACCTGTGAATCATTTACTTAGGTAACACACACACACACACACACACACACACACACACACACACACACACACACACACACACACACACACACACACACACTGCTCTTCTAAACCAAAAGGATAACAACTTCTAGGACCTTAAGTGAAATGAAAATCAAGATGGAGTCACTATTGGTAAGAGAGCTCTCTATAATGGAGCCGGGAGGCCATTAAGGAAGTGTGACTTATGCATTTCTCTGCCTGGATGGAATCTGATCTTTTGACCTGATGAAGCCTCCCAGAACACCTGCCAGCAACTCAAGATACTTATCCGACCGTGACCCTAAAATAACTCGTGACGGTCTATCTATTATCGGACCCCTACCCTAAAACAACTTGTGTTCCTTAAGGACAAATATTTTCTGACTCAAGTCAGAGTCAGTCACCGTTCTCTCCAGGCAACTTTTAACCAACCATCGTGTGGCTTTTTGTCTCTATAAGCCCCTGACTCTTTCTCTTCCCCAGAACATTCTTTAGGGGTTACCCGAATGTGGGGGTCTCCCAAATTGCAACTCTTAAGACCCCAGATAAACACTTTTCTTATCTGCAGCCTCCTGCATTATTATTATTACTTTTTTTGGTTGACACCCTTTCCTGTGCCTTGTAGAGACTTAATATCAACATGATACTCTGTGCCCCAAAATGTGAAAGTGTGGAGAAAATGTGACTCTTTGATTGAAAAGGCCAAGGGAAATATTGTAGGGTCTAGTTGTAGTTGGTGGACGCATATTCTTCTTTTTGGATTGTGTGAGGATTTTTCTTTTAAGACGATTTTTTTAGATCAGTTTTAGGTTCGCAGAAAAATTGAGAAAGGTACAGACTTTTCCCATATACCCCCTGCCCAGAGGTTGCAGGTTCTTCCTACAGAAAAAGGACAGGATGATTTTTATAGTTGAATGACTGCAGGACAAAAGACAAAAGCTGCCTTTGAAATAAAGCTTCTCAGACGCATGGCTCTCGGTTCAGGAAACCAGAGAATTCTATGGTGGTCATTATTTAGAACAGTGAGGAAAATGAGTACAGCAGAAAATGTGGAATGCTGTGAGCATTGGATACAAGCCAAACGTTTGAAATGATTGTTTATTAACTTCTTTTCTGCCTGAATTTGTTTAGCTATTTTTTTCTTTTTCTTCTTTTCTCACCTGAGAAGTGAGGATCATTTTTCCACACCTGCATGATAGGGTAGCACCCAGGGCTCCATTTCCATCACAGTGCAGGAGGGGATGGCGGCAGGATCCTGACAGATGTTAATTTCGCTTCTGTCTCAGAACTTCACGTTTCAGGAAAAGTCTTCCTCCTTGTCAACAGCAAATTAACTTAGAGTTAATATCTGTGTTTCTTGTGTCTTCCCCTGCTGTGGGCGGCTTCAAGCAACTTCTGTCGCTGTGTGAGAGGCTGGATGAGAGGTCACGCTTCTCCTTCTCGCTGAAACAAAAGAAAGATTCAGTCATGATGTTTTCTGCTTGGCTTAGCACGTACCCTGGGATGCTTACATATTTTGCACGGCAATTCTAGGGAAATTTTAATGTCCAGAGTAGGTATCCCCTGTGAGGATCAGCTGTCGGGGTGGTTAACCATGTTTGTTCTTCATTTATATTTTACAGACCTATTTGTAGCTTTGGTTCATGTCTGATACTGAGCCTTGCCAGTTGTCAGAGAGCTGTAGCTTTCTGTTCACAGCGTGCTGAACTGGCAGGAGGGGGCCTCCAATGGGCGCTGATGGCTTGTGGGGGCCGAGGGAGGGGCCACACGTGCCAGGGCCTATGAGGGCTTATGAGGTTTGTTACTTCGTTATCCAAGTGAATAAGACACTAGTCTTACTGCCTTTGTCCTGGCGCCCACACAGCAGGCCGAGGGACCCTGTTGAAACCGGAATCAGATCGTGTCACGCCACGGCTTCGCACGTTCCGTTGGGTTCTCATTTCACTCAGAGGAAAGACAGAGTCTTCACAATGGCCCCCAAAGCCCTCCTCGATCGGACCCATGCCCGCCTCTTACCTCTCCAGCCTCTTCTATTATTCTCCACCCCCCTCGCTCCATCCACTTGGACCACACTGGTCTTCTTGCTGGGCCTAGGACACACCAAGCCCATACCCTCCTCTGGTCCCTTGCATTGGCTATCTCTTCTGCCTGGAATTCTCTTCCCCCAGATTTCCTCAAGGCACCCTCCCTCGTCTTCCACAAATCTCTGCTAGAAGTCACCTTCTCACGGAGGCTTACCCTGACTGCTACATTTTAATTAGCACCCTCCAGACACCGCACTCACACATATATACCTATATATATGCACTGACACATGTATGCCTATGTATAACTTTTCTCTGCTTTCATTGTCCCATAGCCCTCTGTCATCATTTAACATTCTAGATTATCTTTCTTGATTGTCGTATCGTCTGTCTTTCCTACTGTGTACAACGTAAGCTCCAAGAAGGCATTGAGTTTTACCTTGATATGCTGTTCACCGCTCTAGTCCAAGCCCCTGGAATAGCACTTGGAATATAGCCAGGTTGAGCATCCATTACTGGTTTGCCAGGACCGTCCCAGTTATGCCTGAGGTCCTGGTGTGATTATTAACGGCACTCCCTTCACTGTGCAAAGTGTTAGATGATTAGATTTATGGTCACTGTACACAGAGGAGAGGCTCAGTAACTGTATCTTAACTGAGAGGCTGCTCCCTCACGGGTAGAACCTTTTCTGGTTGTGGTTCAGGCAAATCGTCAGGACTGGGGAAAAAATCAGAGCGCTCACCAGGATAAAGCAGCTGAGGCTCAGAAATGGTGGTATAGAAGAGCAGCTGGCAGCTGGAAGGTCAGTCTTTGGGCTACAGTCCATCAGTCTCTGATATTCAGGAGCAGGGTACCAGTTTCCTACAAAGAGCACAGTGGAGTCACTGCTCCTGCAAGAAGCCTTGGGGACTAGAAAGTTGACCAGAGCAGAAATGTTGAATAGCATCCAAAACAGAAATCTAGCTTTAGAAACTGGGGTAGCAGCCAGGTAATCACACGTTCAGTTAAAAACTCAGCTAATGAAAAGGATCCTTGGGACTTCCCTGGCGGTCCAGCGGTTAAGACTTCGTCTTCCCACGCAGGGGGTGCGGCTTCGATCCCTGGTCGGGGAGCTAAGATCCCACGTGCCTCGTGGTCAAAAAACATAAAACAGAAGCAATATTGTAACAAATTCAATAAAGACTTTATTTTATTTTTTTAGTATTTATTTACTTATTTAATTTTATTTATTTTTGGCCGCATTGGGTCTTCGTTGCTGCACGTGGGCTCTTCTCTAGTTGCGACGAACGGGGGCTACTCTTCGTTGCGGTGCGCGGGCTTCTCACCGCGGTGGCTTCTCTTGTTGCGGAGCACGGGCTCTTGGCAAGTGGGCTTCAGTAGCCGTGGCACGTGGGCTCAGTAGCTGTGGCACGTGGGCTCAGTAGTTGTGGCTTGTGGGCTCAGTAGTTGTGGCTCGTGGGCTCTAGAGCACAGGCTCAGTAGTTGTGGCGCACGGGCTTGGTTGCTCCATGGCATGTGGGATCTTCCCGGACCAGAGCTCGAACCCGTGTCTCCTGCAGTGGCGGGCGGATTCTTAACCACTGCGCCACCAGGGAAGCCCTCAGTAAAGACTTTTAAAATGGTCCACATCAAAAAAAAAAAAAAAAAAAAAGGATCCTTAATGCTTTACTCTCTTGAATGAACCCTTTGAAGCCTTTACGTATATTCAGAATCATCCTTTTCTTAATGGAGACTGTGGCTCCCCTTCTCTTTGCCTTGTTAATCTGTGACTTTCCCTTGTTTCAGAATATATTCTTGAATATCTTTTAAAATATATCTTTCACTTTGATTTCTCTTATTCCCTGTATTAGTTTTCTGTTGCTGACCTAGCAGCTGGCCACAAGCTTAGCAGCTCAAAACAACACAAATTCATCATCTCACAGTTCTGCAGGTCAAAAGTATGGGTTGGATCAGCGGGTTTTTCTACTCTGGGTCCCACAAAGCTGAAATCAAAGTATTGGCTGGCCTGGGCACTTAGGTGGAGGCTCTGAGAGCTATTCCCCTGCCAGGCACATTCAGGTTTTTAGAGGGATTCAGTTCCATGCTGCTTTAGGACTGACGCCCCCATTTCCTTGCCGGCTGTTGTCTGGGAGTCGTTTACAGCTCCTGGAAGCTGCCCGCATTCCTTGGTTTGTGGTCCCTTTTTACCTTCAAAGCCAGGAAGAGTGGGTCGACTTCCTCTCCCAACTGGAATCTCCCTGACCTGTCCCTCCCTAGCGTCTCTCCTCCATTCTCCTCTGCTGCTGCACCTGTCTGACTGACTTCTCAGCCTTCCTCTTTCGTTTCTCTGGATTCATTTGTTTATAATGGGCCCACGTAGATAGCCCAGCATATTCTCCGTATTGTAATCGCTGTTAATCAGTTGTTGATGAAGCGGTAATTGTAATAAACTGTAATAACTGTAATAAGCAGATTAACTACATCTGCAAAGCCCCTTCACGGCAGCACCTAGATTAGTATTGGGTTGACTAACCAGGCAAGGGGACTCTTGGGGGAGTCACCTGTAAGAATTCTGCCTGTCACCCTCCTCCTGCTTTTGAAAGTGTATATTTGAATCTCCCTTCAAAATGTTTACTGTCAGGCACTTGAGGTGTTTTTACTTGTGAGTATGAGGGCCTCCCTGCCCTGCAGCTCCCCAAATGATGCCTGCGAAGGTGGTAGAATGGGTGGGCAGAACCTCGGGCTGGACTTAAAAAGTAAACTCATTTGGTGAGAAGTGATTTGTGAGGGGCCTCCGGCTCCTGGCTGGTCCGCAGTAGCTTCATTCCTTCCTACCAGCAGAGTGTTTAGTAAATAGCAAAATTCGATGTCCACAGTATGTCTCCAAGTCTCTGATTTGCAAGGCGGGGGAAATGGGTAGGAGGACGTGCACAGGGCTTAGAAAACTCCCGCACGGGAGCATAATTATCGAAACGGTGCACCCGGGAAGTGGAGGTGGGAGGATCCCACGTAACTGAGGCCCGCCAGATAGATGTGAATTGTGACAAGGGACATGTGGGTGGTGATTCTGAAACTGCCGCAGTAACTCCTCTCTGGAGCTAGGATAGGTCAAAGGCGGTGGTTCTCCAAGTGTGAGTCCTAGACCCATCAGCGTCACCTGGGAACTTGTTAGAAGCGTCAGTTCTTGGGCCCCATTCCCGACCTATTGAATCAGAAACGCTAGGGATAGGGCCCAGGTGTGTCCGTGTTTTAACATGCCCTCCAGGTGATTCTGATGCAGGCTGGAAGGAGTCCAGAAGGGATTTCAAAGGGATTCCAAGTGGTTCCCCTTTCTGAAGATTAGGCTGCTCTCAAGATAATGGAGAGAAAGGAAACGGGCTTGCTCCCTGGTTGGGGTCCCCTTCTGTTTAGCCATCACACTGCTCGAGAAACGGAAAGAGACACATTATCTGCAGGAGGTAAGGGCGTAAGGTTAAAATATCACGGACGTTCTCAATTACCTTTCACGCATAACACCGTGATTTTCTAAGAAGACGTGAGCACAGAATTGTTTCCTCTGGAAATTTATACGCAAGACGCAGTTCCTTAACGCATCATACTTGAACATTTCCTCTAGAACGGGAGTTTTTGTTGCCCGGAACCTCTGGGAACATTTTCCAACTTCAGGAATCTAGGGCTATACTTAGTGCCCAGGGGCAAGAAGATTTAAAATTTGAAAAGCATTCCCCAAGAGATTCTGATCAAGTTCAGCGTTTCTCTGGTCCTGGTGAAAGCCACGGAGGAACGAGCGTTCACTTCACGGTCCCAGCCTGAGCTGAATGTATTCCTAAGTCGTTCAGCTGAAGCCCTTCAGGTCTGTCAGCGTTTCACTCATGACCCAGGGTGTGGAGGGCCGAGTTACCGATTTGGCTGCTAAATGGCTGGTGCTGAATAAGAGTAAGGGTCTAAACAGCCAGTGAGCCCTGTCTCTCTACAGTGAGCTTCTCCTTTGATTGAACTTGGATGTGGGGCTGGCAAGTGGCCCAGACCATCAGAGAGTGAAAGAATTTATTGTGAGTAAATGCTTGAGGCGGAGGGAGTGGAAAAGGTCAAGGACACGGTTGAACTCAGACATTGGCTGGGCTTCATAAAGAGAGGCATGGGCCCTGTTAAAGGAATTGAGGCTTTGTCCTCTTTTTCTTTCTTTGCTAAATGCTGATTGACTCCCTTTTCACCGAGGCGGTATGCTTTGGCTTTTGTTTTCCTTTGTTTTGTTCTTTGGTTGGCCTGGAAGCCCCATGACCCAAAGAAATGACTTTTCTTGACGTTTTGTCTTCAAGTTTTGACATACCCAAGTAGCAACTCCTGAAACTTGTTCCTTGAGAGCTGCCTGCCCCCCAGCTCTGCCGTTTCCAGACTCTGTAAGCTTGGGCAGGTCGCTTAGCACCTCAGCGTCTCATCTGCAACATACAGATATAATAGTCCTTAGCTCACTGGGTGGCTCTAAGGGCTGAAGGAGTTCGTAAATGGCAAGTGCTTACAACCGCGCCCCACCTAGAAGAGGCGCACAGCAGATATGAAAATTCTTATTGCTGTTGTGGTGGCTGTTTGCCCTGCCCTGGATCTCTTACTTCTCACCCTTCCCGTCCTTCACCCAGTATGTACCACATGCCTGGTGGCCATAACTAGGGGAGAAGACAGACGCCATGGATCGGAGGTGAAGTAGTTCCCCAGAGGCCACATCCCATCTGCATTCATAGTACCTCCTTGTCTTCTCTGACTGACCGTGAGTTCCTTAATGAAATGGTAGGAGAGTGAAAGAATAGCAAGGAATTACCTTAATGACCTGAAAATGTGGCCTTTTAGCATCTAGAAATGTAAACAGTAGAAACCAGCACAAACAAATTTTAACTCATTCCAACATAACGTACAGACCGTGTCAGTCAGTTAGGCAACGTCTTGTGCAGGGCAGCCCAGCATTGTAAGAATGTATGACAACAAGGCCTTATTCCTTGCTCACATAACCAGTCTCTCCTGGGGAAGCTGGGTCCCTCCTCCATAGCTCTCTTCTCTGGCCGACTTGGGCTGTGAGGGCAGCCAGCATCTGGAGGGTTGCTGTATTGTCACTATGGCACATGAAGAAAAGGTCACGAGGGACTTCCCTGGGGGTCCAGTGGTTAAGACTCCGGGCTCCCAATGCAGGGGGCCTGGGTTTGATCCCACATGCTGGGAACTAGATCCCACATGCTGCAACTAAGAGCCCGCACACATGCTGCAACTAAAGATCCCTCCTGCCGCAACGAAGATCCCATGTGCCGCGCTAAGACCTGGCACAGCCAAATAAATAAATAGATAAAATAAATATTAAAAGAAAAAAAAAGAAAAGTAAAGCTTAAAAATAGGATAAACAAAATAAAGAAAAAGGTCAGGAGGCAAATCATGTACTCGCTCTTAAAGCTGCAGCCCAGAAATCAGCCACTTCTCCTCACATTCCTTTGGCTAAAGCAAGTCAGCTGTCTATGTTTAACTTCCACAGGGTACATTTAATCTTTGAAGTAATATCCTAAAAACTATAAACATTGTAAACTATTGCTTCAAAAGAAATAATGAAAAATATTTCATATTTAACAGTATAAGAACACAAATCAACCCGAAGTGAATCATCTCAACCCCAAGTGCAAGTTATATCAAGTCACTTTTTCAGTCTTAACTCCCTTTTTTTTGGCCGCACTGTGTGGCATGCGGGACCTCAGTTCTTCGACCAGGGATCAAACCCGTGCCCCTGCATTGGGAACATGGAGTCTTAACCACTGGACCGCCAGGGAAGTCCTTCATGTAATATTTACATGATTACTATACTTTTTCAAAACTGTCACCATAAGCAGAATGGTACAATTTTCAAACACTTCAATTGTCTAAGAAAGAACTGCATAGAAAGATCAGTCTTGGGCTCCCCTGGTGGCGCAGTGGTTGAGAATCTGCCTGCCAATGCAGGGGACACGGATTCGAGGCCTGGTCTGGGAAGATCCCACATGCCGCGGAGCAACTGGGCCCGTGAGCCACAACTACTTAGCCTGCGCGTCTGGAGCCTGTGCTCCGCAACGGGAGAGGCCGCGATAGTGAGAGGCCCGCGCACCGCGATGAAGAGTGGCCCCCGCTCACCGCAACTAGAGAAAGCCCTTGCGCGGAAACGAAGACCCAACACAGCCAAAAAAAAAAAATCAGTCTCATTTTGATTTTAGGACAATAGAGAGATAAGTGGAATTTTTCTCCCTGAGTTATTTGTATTATCCTACATTTGTAGATATATAATTCCTAAAGTGTATTTTTCTGTAATGTCTTTTGTTCCTGGTGTTCAGTGTATGCATATATGTATTCCAATTGCTTTAATTCAAAGTAACGACTTAAAATTTAACTAAGGAAATATATTTTTGAGAAAGTCTATCAAGTTTACTAGGTGGTAAGCATGGACTACAGTCGTTTTTCTTTTAAGTTAACCTTGGTAATTCCAGCTGTATAATTCAGTGTTTGCATTTAAAGCCAACTCTGAATTATTCACAGCCATGAAATGAGAATAATAATAAACAATATCTTAAATTACTAAGTTTTGTATACTTATTTAATCCTTTCAATGCTCAGAAGGAGGTGCTATTATCCCCCCCCACCCCTCATTTTACAATTTTAGAGATTGAGGAGAGGCTAAGAGACTTAACCAGGGTCACACAGTAAGTGGCAGAGAGAGCATGCAAATCCTAGTCTCCCTGGGCACCAGAGTCGGTGCTCCTAATACCACTCTATGCTCAGGTGCTGACCAAGCCCCCCCCCCCAAAGTGAAATAAGACCATTTTGATTATCGAACTGAACCTATCCACATGGAATCCCTGAATATATAAAACAAAAACAGGATTACTTAGGGCCAGATAAAAATACAGCCCAATGAGTTAAGAGTAGGTATAATTTACCCAAAAGCATAATGATCACCTACCCGCACTAGTAGAATGAGTCCAATACAATGATATCTATGTTTAAAGTATATAAGTAGGGAGTAGCAGGCTTCTGTAGGCTAAACGGATGAAGAAAACAGTTGTGCTTATAGATAAGCAGCTGAATTCTTAATATTAAAGGAAAAACAACTATTTAAAAAATTGGGTTAAACTGGTAGGTATGTCAAAGGCTTCTTTAGTAAAAGTAGAGATGAACAGCAAGGAATGTGCAATAGCTTCAACTCACCTATTAACGCATGAACCTCCAGGCCTGCCGAGAGACTTAGAGTGGCCAAACGTGTCATAATAGGCTTTTAGTTTTCAACAGGATCAGGGAGAAATCCCATTTTAACTGATTAATTCCAACATCCTGTTAATTGAATACCTTGACAAGCTGGTTGATGAGACCGTGGACGGGAGAATGTAAGATCACTTGTTTCTTATTGTGGCTTTTCAGTTTACATTTCCTTCATAAAGAAAGGCTGATAAATTACATTGGAAAATCTATATTTTTAACCAGAAAAGAAATTGCTATTACAGTAACTTTGCTGCGGTAGGTAGGCTACAGTATAAAGGGCATTTATTTTTAGGTAGGTTGCTGGTGTTCAAAAATGTTCTATTTGCAAGGCTAGCTTGGTTAGCCACTATGCAGAAAAGAGTTAAGATAACATGCCTGAGACTGCTTTCCTAAGAAAGGTCTGTTAGTAAGGTTGGACCTTGCCTGGCATCTGGGAATGTGGAGTTTGGGAGGGTTCCCACCAGTCGCAGAACTGATAAGGGTGACTCACTGTGTCTAAGTGGTTTGTGCAGTGTAGTTCCTGCTGAACTCTGCTTTCCTTCTGGGGGGAATTTTGATATATGATTGACAGAGGGTACCTACGTGACCAGCCCCCAATGAAAAGCCCAAATGCTAAGTCTCTAATGGGCGTCCCAGGGCAGTAACATCACACACGTGTTGCTGCATTTTTGTTGCTGGGGGAAGAGTGCGCTCTGAGTGACCTGTCATGGGAGGAATGAAACCAAGTAGGACCCTGTGGGCGCTCCCTGGTAGAAAAGCCTCTCTGTGTCCCCCGTTTCTTGTCTGTAGAAAAAGGCTTTAGCCTCCTAGACCCTTCTTGAGTTCCAAAGAGCAGACTCAAACATTTGCTAATTAGTGAAGTGAGGGAATGCAGAAACAAAGGAAAAGTAGTCAAGCAAGAAAAATAATGACAGCTTAAGCAATAGTTCAGCAATAAAACAGAGTCTTAGTTCCTCCTCAAGAGATCCACATAATAATAATCTGACGTATATGTTTGAGTTGTTCTGCGAAAACTAAGACTCCCCACCCAGGCGGAGGATGGTGACTACACGCTGACCACAAGCAAGTAGACCTCAGACTGACTGGAACCAGAAGTTTGATGATTGATTAAGGTTACCGAAACATCACCCTGTTACCTCACCGCCAACCAATCAGAAGAAAGTCTTGCATCCTGCAGCCCTCACGCCGAATGTTGCCTTCAAAAACCCTCCCCTGAAAGCCACCAAGGAGTTCTGGTCTTTTGAGCATGAGCTGCCCATTCTCCTTGCTTGGTGTCCTGCAAATAAATGCTGTACTTTCCTTTACCACAGCTGGTGTCAGTAGACTGGCTTTGCTGCTCAGTGGGCACGCGGACCCAAATTTGGTTTAGTAACAGGAAGAGAGTAAAAGGAAGCCTGCATGTGGATTCCTCTAGATTCTGCTTGTGTCTTTTCCCCTCGTGATCTGGCTGTATATCCATACTGTATCACCGTAATAAATCTTAGCCACGTGTGCCACTATATGCTGAGTCCCGTGAGCCCTTCTAGTGAATCTCTGAATGTGGGGATGGTCTTGGAAACCTTTCAGCACAGCTACTTTCTACAGGCATTTTACATCCACAGGCTTTAGTTTGAAAAGCAGTACTAAGTACATGTGTTTCATCAGAAGGTTGTAGAAAGATGATGTCTTGCCCCTGTTCTGACCAGATAAATAAAACTCCAAATATATTTGCAATCTTTGATTTCAATACATCAGCCCGCAACAAACATTTTACACAGTAAGAAGCTCTGGAAGAGAATCAGGAAGGCAGTGAATGCACACAGCAGAAACAATAGTTCACTTTTAAAGAAAAGTAAGCAGAAATGTCATTGTTCCTTTAGCCTTGGGGCACAATTATTCTTTGTTCTGAGATTTGTGACAAAAAGAAAAAAAAATCCAAGAAGCCATATGACGATCTCCTGTGGACTTTTAAAAATATCAGCCAAGGGAGAAAGTGGGCAGAGATAGAGGGATCATGTTATTAACAAATGTTGTCTTTTTTGTTTGTTTGTTATTTTTTAATGTTTTTTTCTTCTTTTAAAAATTTTTTGCGCCTTGTGCTTTGTGAATGTTGTCTTTTAAAATTACAATAACATTACCTTCACTACAATAACAGTATGTGTTTTATCTACTCTTCTTTTTAGGTACTGGAGGGCTGTTAAATATTTGTGAACAAAGGATGAAAAAACATTCACACAGTATGTTTTGAAATGGAATTGAAAACAAAAGAAAAGAACAAAGCAGAGCGTACACTGAGATCATCACATGAAAAGAAAAGATGCCTGACAGGATTAAAATGCCAATGCCTGGCATCAGGTACGATTGAAATGTCAATTTCATAATAAATATGTCATGAAGAGATCCTGTAACACAGTATGAAATGTTAGAAAACGACAATGCAGTGCCATGTACATCTTCTAAGCATCACTGTAGTTTTTTTCCTCATCCTTTAAAGCAGTGTGATTTTTCAGAATGCATGAAATACAATGTTAAGACAGCGTTTAACACGTTTCATATAGTTTCACAGGGTATTTCCAGAATATGAGTAATAATTTAAGAAAGATATTTCATCTGTTGAGAGTATGGTTTGAAACGCTCTTCCTTTCCTCGACGATTCCTGTAACAATGATGCATCTTCAGCGTCGGCCTCCCTTGTTTTCCCGCTTGCCACCCACTGACTACTTTGTAATTAACTTTACTTTTTTCTCCACAAACTGAAGATTTCTTAATGGAAGAAATGGTAAAAGACTGGCCTTAAGGGGCAATGGGTTTTGCCAGAAAGTTGCAGGAGGATAAGGTTAAACAGAAGAAAGATAGTGAGAGTAATGAACAGTTTGAGGACTAGAGATGGTATGGAGTTACTCTAATTGCAACGTGAAGCCTATTGAAATGATCTGTCGTTAAAATAGAAGTGATGTGACAAGTAACTATGTCTATCAAAGAACTTTAATATTGTCTCAAAAAGGATTATTTTCCAATACTCTCAGTCCAGTTAGAATATATAAATCATTTGTAACAAAGGTATTTTTATTTCTGTTACATTGCTCATGATAAAGGTGAGTAGATTTGGCTTCACAAAATTATTTCTAAGACTATAAACTCCTTTAAGGAAGGGAAATGAATCCATTATTCCTTACTTATATTTTTCTCCCCACACCCTCAGGCTCTTCTCAATGCTTACTTCATAAAAGGAATTTGGAGAAAAGTGGAGGGGGTGATGGGGGCACTTTGCTCCTTTTGTTGATAGGCCGACTTGAAGAAAAATGCACCATATAAGGGTTGTGAGTTTGGTGTTTGTTTTTAACTTTTTATTTTACACTGGGGTATAGTTGATTAACAATGTTGTGTTAGTTTCAGGCGTACAACAGAGTGATTCAGTTATAGATATTACATGTATCTGTTCTTTTTCAAATTTTTCCTCTCAATTAGGTTGTTACAAAATATTGAGCAGAGTTCCCTGTGCTACAGAGCAGGTCCTTGTTGGTTATCCATTTTGTTTTTTTATTTTTTATTTTTTATTTTTGGCTGTGTTGGGTCTTCGTTTCTGTGCGAGGGCCTTCCCCAGCTGCGGCAAGTGGGGGCCACTCTTCATCGCGGTGCGCGGGCCTCTCACTATCGCGGCCTCTCCCGTTGCGGAGCACAGGCTCCAGACACACAGGCTCAGCAATTGTGGCTCACGGGCCTAGTCGCTCCGTGGCATGTGGGATCTTCCCAGACCAGGGCTCGAACCCGTGTCCCCTGCATTGGCAGGCAGACTCCCAACCACTGCGCCACCAGGGAAGCCCGGTTATCCATTTTAAATATAGCAGTGTGTACATGTCAAGACCTTACTGGGGACTGTTGCCCAGGAGACAGCCTCAAAGTAGTTCTGAGGGAACTGCTCTGAAGAGGAAGAGGAAGAAGCCTAGTTTATATATGATTTTTGGCTAGGGAATCTGTGCAGTTAAGCATGCATCTTGGTAAGAGATGACTGCTATTCACAAAGAACAGGTATCTCAGGTTAATGATTTTAGTGCTTTTCTATGTATGGGTCTAACTATCTAAGGGGCTTGGTTTTTTCCAAAGCACAGACTGCCTCATCCTGTTTTTCATCCTGAATTCTTCTCAGGGTACACTGTCAGTCAGTAACGACTTGGAGCTGGGTGCTGAGCAATGCTCTTTGTTCTTCTTTGTTTACAGCTGTGTTATAAAAAATTAATTTTACTTTGTAATTCGTAATGGAGAGGTGGACTGCAACTCTATCTGATTTCAGTTCTAGAATTTCCACTGGGTTCTATTTATAGTTCGTACTTCTTTGCTGAGAGTCCCTGTCTGTATATTCATTGTGAGGGTATTTTTATTTACTTCCCTGAGCATAATGAAAATGGCTCCTTTAATATCCTTGCCTAATAATTTGGACAACTGAGTCATCGCAGGATTGATCTCTGTTGATTATCTGTTCTCCTAAAAATTGGGCCACGTTCTCCTGTTTTGTTGTGTAATTTTGGATTTTACCCTGGATATTGTGAATGTTATATCATGGAGTCTCTGGATTCTGCTATAGTCTCCTGAAGAGTTGATTTTGATATTTTGCTTGCTTGTTTGTTTTTAAGTCGGGTATGTCATTTGGTTGGTTTCAGACTTCATGGTCTGAATCTCCTGAGGTGGCAACGTCTCAGATTTCAGCTCTCTTAGATTTAGCTGTGTTAATTTGAGGCTACCCTAGCACCTGTGCAGTTCAGGGGTCAGCCGCAGAACTGAGCAAAATTTGTAGAGAGAAATCGATGCACCGCCCCCCCTTGTCTCCTTTATTTTTTATTTTATGTTTTTAAACATCTTTATTGGAGTATAATTGCTTTACAATGGTGTGCCAGTTTCTGCTTTATAACAAAGTGAATCAGTTATACATATACATATGTTCCCATATCTCTTCCCTCTTGCATCTCCCTCCGTCCCACCCTCCCTATCCCACCCCTCTAGGTGGTCACAAAGCACGGAGCTGATCTCCCTGTGCTATGCGGTTGCTTCCCACTAGCTATCTATTTTACGTTTGGTAGTGTATATATGTACTTGCCACTCTCTCACTTTGTCACAGCTTACCCTTCCCCCTCCCCATATCCTCAAGTCCATTCTCTAGCAGGTCTGTGTCTTTATTCCCATCTTGCCACTAGGTTCTTCATGACCTTTTTTTTTTTTCCCCTTAGATTCCATATATATGTGTTAGCATACTGTATTTGTTTTTCTCTTTCTGACTTACTTCACTCTGTATGACAGACTCTAACTCCATCCACCTCACTACAAATAACTCCATGTCGTTTCTTTTTCTCCTTTACATTGTCACTCCCTTGCTTTCCAGTGGCTATGGTTGCCCTGGATTCTATCCTCTATTTCTTCAGGCCAGAAATTCTGCAGATTTTCTGAGTTTTAGACACTCCAGGTAGAGATATCTTTGTTTTTTCCTCAGTCTAATGGATGTAAAACTGGTACTGTGCTCTGTTCCTTCTTCGAAGTTTCAAATTCCCTCCAAGATCTACTGTTTTTGTTTATTCTCCTATGCCTCCCAGTCACTGTTTGTTTTATATTATTTTTGGTATTTTTTTTCCAGCATCTTAAATTGTTTCCTGTGGCAGGGTTGGATCTAGTAGAGCTACTCAGCTGTACTAATAGCAAAACTGATAGCTCTATGTGATTTCAAATATGACAACTATAAAATGAACTTTGTGACTGTAAAAGTTTCTATGGTGTTTTTGCTAGTGGGATATTATAATAAAAATAGTCGGCCTAGCTTTTAAAAGTGGGCCTACCAAATATAACTTTTCTATAAGCTATTTAAATATTTTAAAAAGAGAATTTTCAAAAGAAAGTAAAATAAAACTAAGAAGTAAATAGAACAATAATTACTTGGAAATTCATATTATAAATTAAGGATATTTGAAGGAAGAATAAGTGGCATAACAGAAGACATAAGGTGAGAAGTAAACACAAAGGCTGTGACCTTGATTCTAAGTCATTATAGATAAAGACATTGGACTACAGTATAGGTTTTCTCCCTCAAAGTCTGATGTGGGTTGCCAGGGGCTCTCGTCCATTTAGTGACTCAGGGATCCGGGTTCCCACCATCTTGTGATGTTGCCATGTAAACACGTGGCTTGCATGACCTCTGCTATAGGGAGAGAAAGAGCCAGAGAGTCGCTTGCACACAGGCTTTTTATAGCCGGACTTGGAAATGGCGTGCCATTTTTGTCTCCATTCCATTGGCAAGAACTCAGTGAAATGCTCCCCATCCATCTGCAAGGGAGGTTGGGAATGTTGTCTTTCTGTGTGTCCAAGAAGAGGAAATGGTACGGTGAACACATGGCACCGTATGTGCAACGCTCTCCTTTTAATCGAGGCTACAAGAGGGAAAAAAGAGATACGGTTTTTAGTCCACATTTCTCTTCTTAATGGGCAAGAAAGTTGCTACTTCTTGCATATTACAAGAATACTGATAGGATCAAGATTACCTCAGAAAAGTATTTATGCAGTTGATCCAAAAGGAGCAAAGGGGCCCACTTACAGTAAAGAGTGATATCTTTAGTTATAGACAGACTGGTATTTGCGTGCGGGGGCGGTGTTTTAGAAGATGTTCTTTCTGCTCCCTCTTCTCAGTAGTTTTAGCAACCTGCTCTATATTATAAGGGCAATACGGAGTCTGTAGTTCTTGTACGATAAGAGATATAGGATATGTAGCTTTTATATACAAGAAGGTAGTCTACAGCCTATATGGAGGGTAGGAGCACTGAGAGCTTGCCACTGAGGGTTGGTGCAGCTGGGGCTACCCTCATGCTGATTGTCCTTCAACCCCAGGGAGGCCGGTGGGCTGGGCTTTGACCTTTCTCTCGTGGGGCTCTCTGCCCTGACATGTGGGAGTGGCCTACATGTAATCCATTCAGGAATCCCAAAGCTTGAAAAGTTCTCCATTGATTACTGATTGTCCCTTCAAAAGTATTCCCTATGTCAGATTTGGGACTTACTGTGCATGGTTTGTTTTATTGTTACAGTTGGGTTTTAATTTTTTTTTTTTAACTTAGACTATCTTAGCTGATCTTTCATAGTTTCTCTGGTGGGGTTCTTTGTATTATTGTAACGAACTTTAACCTCTTTCCTCAGTTTTACTGAGTAAATGTTTGACACAGTTTTTTTTAGCTCCTTTCATACCTATATACAGAGAGGGAGAGAAGTGGAGCGAGGAGCCAAAAGATATAGGAATAGATGGCAATTTCTGTATACGATACAGGATTTTTGTGCAGAAATGATCAAAAACTATTTTCTGAAAGAGCCAATATCTCTGTCACAATCATTTCATGAAGAAATTATTTTATTATTTTAATATAGTACATAATATTTTCTGGAATTTATAATAGATATTATAATAATATATTTCTAGAATTATAATACATTAATATATTATTGTATATTAGTATATTATATATCATATTTTCTAGAATTTATACAACATAAAGTATACGGAAAATGCCCCAAAAGATCAAAAAGAAAACCGCTGCTCAGCCCCATCATTCAGTCACTGTTTACAATTTAGAAAATGCATGCACTGAAAACTTGATGATATTTGTAAGGAGATAGAGGGCAAACCCGTTACAAAATCATGAACAGCTGGTTAGCTGAGGAGGCAGTCTGTAGACATGGAGAGAATGGAAGATTTGAGACAGTGATATTAGAAGAGCATGAAGCAACTAAATGAATGAAGAGGCATCAGAGAGGAAAAATTTTTCCTCTACCCTTCTGAGTTCTTCTGGCTGGTCTAAGAATTAATCTGACATGAGACAGATTAGCAGCAGAAAGTCAAACAAAAATTGAGTAACATGTAGACACGGGAGAGACCCAGGAAAATTGAGTAGCTTGCCGACATGTCTGAAGCCCTCACCTTAACTACCATCTTCAGCTAAAGACAAAAGAGGATGTTGGGGGCAGTGGTTTGGAACTTCAACGGGGAGGAAGGCAATTCACACAGGGATGGAAAAGCAAATGTTTGCTAAACAAATGTTTGCTGGGCCTTGCAGAGGTGATGCAGAAACAGAGTGGACCCTGATCTCTAGGCCCTGCTGAGTTTCCCCACTACATCTAGCCTGTGTTCTTTAGATATCTCTAGTGATAGCTCTATTCTGGGAACAAGACTTCTGTCTAAATTCTTCTAGGCAGTGAGGTGGAAGGTCAAAGATTCTTCCTGAGTCTTTTGGGCCTTGATGGTTTTCAGCTTGAAATAATCCGCATGTCAAAGAGACACATTTTGGTGTGGGGAATTTTGTTCCCCTATAGAGTAAAAGTGTTAAAAAGGTATAGTGTTAATATTTTTAAGGGAAAGAAAGCAAGTGATAAGCCATAAGCAAAAACCTCTTAGATCAAGAAAAATCCCAAATGCTAGTTCCCTGATAGAAAAAAAAGCTAGAGATAGCTCATAAGCCCCCAATGTAGAAAAACTAATGTCACCCCAAAGACTGATAACATTAGCCCTAAAAGCCCTGTGGGACTTCAAAGTAGCCAAAATGCTCCAGAAATAAACAGGATGAGGTGAAACTAATTAATCTAATGTATGGCCCACGTTGGGAAAGAGCAATCTGGCAACTTCCTCACTGGATGCAAGAAAAATAAATGATTCTGTTTATATCTATTTTGGTTATATATTTTATATGTAAGTCTAGCATCTTTTTTCAAGTAAGTACTGCCCTTCCATTTAGGACTGATAACAGAGAAAATCAAGCTGGGGCTTTATTTCTTATTGAGTTCAAAACTGAACAAGAAATGACTATAAAAGCTCAAGAACTTACAGTATAGACTCATGAAATAAGTTACAGAGGCGTGTAACTGAGAAAAGGAAGGGGAGAAGAGTGAGAAGAAGATAAGAGCAAGGAGGGAAAGAGGGAAGGCAGAAGAGAGGGAGGATTTTTTTCTTAAGTTTTAAATAGATTTTGTTTTTAAAAGAAATGAGCCACATATGCTACAAGTTCTCGAGTTCAATCTGAGACTCTCCGTTACCAAAATTCTTAAATTGCTTTTAAAAGTTAAATTAGCTGTTTAATTCTTCACAGTTTAGGCGTTCTAGGCATCCCTGTTGAGAACATTGACCTGATTAGTTTTTCAGTTTACTTTTGGAAATTAGTTCTTTAGTCTGTAATTAAGCCACGTGTCGTAGACTGAATAAAGAACCCCAAAGATATTCACATCGCAATCCCTGGAACCCGTGAACACATGACCTAACATAGTGAAAGGGTTTTCGCAGATGTAATTACTTTCAGGACCTTGAGGAGGGGACATGAGCCTGCGTTATTTAAGTGGGGCCTTAAATGTGATCGCAAGGGTTCTTACGGGGGAGAGGCGGCGGGAGGTGTGGCAACAGAAGAGGGAATGCAACAATGGAAGCAAAAGGTTGGAGTGATGTGAGGAAGGGGATGAAAGGGACCACTAGCCAAGTGATACAGGAGACTTCTGAAGATTGGAGAAGGCAAGGAGACAAATTCTCCCCTGAAGTCTCCAGAAAGAACACACCCTTGCCAACACCTTGATTTTAGACTTTTGCAGATTTTAGACATTTCTGATCTCCAGAACTATAAGAAAATAAGTATATGTTGTTTTCAGTCAGTAAATTGTGGTACTTTGTTACAGCAACAATAGGAAACTAATATAGCAAGCTGGTTTGAATGGATCTGAAAGTAAAAAACAAAACAAAAAAAACCAAGGCTCTATATAATGTATATATATGTGTGTGTGCATGTATACATGCATATATATGTTCATATTCATATATACATATATAAACTTACATATTAAAAAGCTATTGATATATATCCATATATAAAAGGCTATTCATATATACACACACACACACACACACACACACACACACACACACACAAATATGTATGGAATCAAGTATCTGACATGTTAGACTTTTAATAAAAATGGAAAATACAACACATTCCTCTGGAATCATGTGAAGGTGATGTGCATAATCACTGTACCACTTTTACTACACTTCATCTCAGCCAGACAACCGAGAAGCAATTACTATACTGCTTGTGACTGTAGTGAAGCACAGATGAGATTTAAATATGGCAGAAACTCTCTTCACTGACCTCCTCCCGAAGGAGTTGTGGATGAATTGATGACCATTTTAACGGTAAAACATACTAACCCATGTCCACAGCACAATGAATACTCTTGGGCAATAATACTCATGCCTACTTCTATCCCACCAGTTAAGTGGTCTGCTCTTCGTTGGGTTTGTTCCCAAACCTATTTATTTCAAGTACACATCCGTAACTTGATCCCAAATATTGTAATTCTGTATGTACAATTTAAATTCCAGAATTTGACTAAATATTTCATAAAACGGATGAAATATAAATTGGAATTCATGAAATTCCAATTGTTGTTTTCATGAAAGTACTTTGGAAAGATTTAATGCAGATGAAGAGCTCATAAAATTGCTGTTAAAATATGCATGGGGGAGACAACTTAAAAGTTTTGGATAAAAATCATAAAAGTCTAGGATTCTGTACTTAGACTGCTTCACAAATGCCTTTAGTTTCTTAAAAGCTCTTCTCTAAGGACACCCAGAAGTGGAAATTAGAGACGATGTTGTGCTGGTTAAGAGTGTAAACTTGGAAGACAGACAACATGTGTTTTAATCTCATCTCTACCATTTACTGACTGCGTAATCTTAGGCAAGTTTCTTAACCTCAAATGTAAAATGAGGATGATAATAATTGCTACCTCAGAAAGATACTGGGAGGACTAAAAGTACATGACACGTTGTAAGTGCTCAAATGTTATTATTAATACTGTTACTGCTACTATGTATATGGTCTATTCAAGAATGACCACGGGGACCGTCTATTGATGGAGCCATACTCAAAGAAGACTCCTGGGCTTTAAGTCAAAAGACTGATAAATAAATGTACATATAGCTGTATGTTAAAACGAAGTTTTCAGTTCTCCACTTTAGCCAGCTTTGCCAATTACCAAACCAATTCCAATCCTAATTGCTTTTGATGAGGGAATTCTCCTACAAGTTGGTTTATTTGTCTGCAAATTATTAGCTTAAAAACACAAAAATAAGACCCAAATCCTATGAAAATACAAAGCTCCCATGACAGGTAAGTATCACTTCACTCAACCCTTCCTTCCATAGTTTTTTAAAGATTCAGAGTTTAAAACAGTAAAGCCGTGTGCCTGTGGCCCATGGCATCCTGTACCCGTCCGGCTCCACCCTTCTGTCCCTATGCAACATTCATCTTATAAAACAAGGGCCAAGGTCTTTTCAAGCTGAGGTTGCCTTCTGTAGCTGGTGCAGGATTCCCGTTGCACCTTGCTTTCGAACATTTCAATGTTGCATCTCTCTTGTTACCTTACCTTAACAAAAATCATATTGAAGTAAATGGTGTCAGAACCATCCTGAGACCTAGCCTGTTGTATTGCCCTAGGTCACCCAGAGGGGTCTACCCACGAGAAATGAGGGAAATTAATCACTACCTCCCGACAAAATAAACAGAATTTCCTTTTTCTCATTCAGGATCATAGTAATAACTACTTCTGGTTAGACTATAAAGGGCTCAAGTGAAGAGGGCAATGGAATCCCAGGTTGCTTCTGATAGAATCATCTCAATGTTTTAGTAATTAGCAATTGGGCTTTTCTCAGATGTCTTATATGGAAAATTTGTAATTATTTGGGGGAAAAATGTTCCCTATTTTGGGGGTCAGATTGGGAAAAGATACCCCAAATTCTACAGCTATTGATCCAAAGGGAAGACAAATAAGAAGGAAGCAAATATCATTCAGTAATATTTATTAAGGTAGGGCTCTGTTGGGCTTCTTCCCAAAGGTAAAAAGAGACTCGGCCCCTCTTCTCCCGGTGATAATAGATTTAAGAAAATCAACTCAGATTGTGATGAATTAAAAGACGTATTAGAGCTGAAGACAAAATGGCCAACAAACACTCAGACCAAACAGAGAGCAAATACAGAATCACTGAATTTTTCTGTCTGAAAGCTGGATATATGTTTGACTATAGAGTTTCAGAATTCAATCAAACGTCTTAGATTAAGAATCGTAACTTTTCGCCTTAAAAGGGATACTCATGATGTAGAGGCAAGAGCACAAAATGAGGTTTCAGAAGACCTGAATTCTAGTCCCAACTCCATTCTGTATTTAGGTGAAGACACTTAACCTCTCAGAGCTGAGTGAATTAAGATCAGACACTTATTGGATTCTAGTCTAGTCCTTGACCCTTAGCAGCCATGACCTTGGGCACAGGGCTTAACCTTCCCTAGCCTTGGATGGGCTATTTGCAAAACAGGGATAATAATAGAACTACACTGTAGTAGGTAGAAGTGATGATTACATGGAATAAACATATGTAAAGAGCATAGCACTGTGGCCAGCATAAAAGTGCTCAACAAATATTAGCTGGGATTTACTTATTCACTTGTCTGGGAGGTGCTTAGAGAGACTGGCAGGAAGGAATGAGTGTCAGAATCGGGGGCGTTAGCTCATTGAAAGGGAGCTATTTTTTTTTAATTATTTACAATTTTTCAGCCTCTAAAGAAATGCTGGTACCCTAAGGCATAGTCCTGGGTGACCACACCCTAGTCAAATCTCTCATAACAGATCTTGCTCTTTTGCGTGAAGATCCAGGGTCTGTGAATGCCTTCTGTGCAGTACTCATTCTGTTTAACCAGAAACTAGACAATTAGCCTGGGGAATAAAAGAGTATGCAGAAGTACAATTTATATTTATAGTAATTATTTTAGCTCTTATTCCAGTATTGACAATGCCATATTAATAGTATCCTTTTCCAACAATTGAGAACTGTTTAGCCACCAAAAAGATGATCCAAATTTAATGCACTTAGGGCTTAGAGAGCGCCTGTTTGGGACCTCCAGGAAGTCAACTCTGAGACAATCAGGATTAAAAGAGGTTTGGGGGAAGGATGGAGAAGTAACATCTCTGAAAGGCAGATGGCGGGGGAAGGCTTGGGCAGAGAAAACCTTGATCCTGAGATGCTGATTTGACACTTCTGAAAGGAAAGCGAGGAGCTTCAGACCAAAATGCAGATGTGATCAGGTTTCAGCCAACCCAAGAGGGAGCTCCAGAACAAAGATTGCTCCTTAGAGGAGCCCCACGTTGGGCAGGAAGGGCCAGGTACCAGTGACCCACCATGCTCATTCACATGGTGGGGATTGCCCATCAAGCATGCGTAGCCTCTGCCCCCACCTCCAAAGTTGAGGCGCATCCTGAAGGTGATATAGCTGGAGGCTGCCCGCCAAGCCAACTGTTTGTAGCTGAGCAACAGTTTTCTTTCTTGAAGGAAGATCTGAGAGGCATACCTGAATGGCTGCCAAAGAGAGTTCCCATAATATACACACCCTCAATATATTTTATTAGAATACACATTTTCCCTATTTTTATACCTTACATCATTTCATGTTTTGTAACTTAAATCTTTATATTTTTTCTTGAAAGATTTTTACCAAATTCTTGAGTAGTTAAATTGAAATAGCAAATTACAAATTATAGTAAAGGACTTTAAAATATATATTTAAAAATTGATTTATTTTATTTTTAGAGGCAACTAAGTGCATATTCATTCCTGTGTTCCCAAGTATACCGATAAAGTTGGCATTTAAAATGCTGAGGTACCTAACCCTAAAATTCCATTTATATTTTGTATTGAATTAAAATTTATACTTTTGAAGTCATATTTTTGATATTGCAAGCACATGTTAGATGCAAAAACAGCATTCTCTTTTAGTTTTCAGGTTCTTGGAGGATAGGCATTGTATCCATATTGCCAAGTATTTTCCAGGAGGTTCTGTAGCTCAATTATAATGAACAGAGAATCACCTCACTTCTTGAATGTGATGAAGGATTATTTAAAATAGACCTTTAACATTAGTGAGATATATAAAACATTCATTGAGGATGAAATATGTTTTTTACGTAACCTTACCTTTTACTGAATTCAGGAGGATGATAGACTATGCTTTTGGATTACTCTGTGATATAATGAAAGTTGTAAACAAAATGAGCCATGGACATTAGAAATGAAAAGCCGTACTCTCTCCATCATGACAGTAAACCAGAGGATATTCTTTCATATATATTTTTACAGACATGTATGGACAGACAGATTGAATTCTGTAGATATACGTTGGAATTTCCAATGTACTTTAAGACCTTTTAAAAAATGTGAATATTGGCTCCCTGGATTATCTAAAGATTTAAATAAGTTAACCTGAACATATATGGCAGTCATAATTATTATGTAACTAACTTTTGTATTCTGCAGCCAAAAGAAATTCCTGTATTCTGATGAGACTCAGTAAATATGGATAGAAAAAAATGTTTATTTATTTAACATCTCCTAATTATATCACATCTTGCTGAGTATTTTTCCAATATTTTACTATAAAAATTTTCAATGATACAGAAAAGTGGGAAGGATTGTACAGTGAACACTCACCAAATAGATTCTACAAATAACATTTAACTTTACTTGCGTTTATCTGTCCATCTATCCAGTACTTCGTCCTTGCATCAGTCCAAATGATTTTCAACACATTTGAAAGTAGATCGTACACGTCAGTATATTCCCCCTAAAATACATTAGAATTCATTAGAGTTTAATATTTGGTTGTATTTTTTTCTTTTGAGGTAAAATTTCGATACAATGTAATGCAAATGTCTTGAGTGTGCCATTCAGTGAGGTTCCACAGATGCACAGATCTGTGCACCCAGAATACAGAATGTTAATATCATCCCATAAAGTTTTCTCATGCCTGCGTACCACTTCCCAGTCAATCTCCCAACACCCCACAGGGAAATACCATTGTCTTTTTTTTCCACCATAGATGAGTTTTGCCTGCTCTAGAAATTCATGTCAATGGTATCATACACATTCTTTCTTTTCTTTTCTTTTCTTTTCTTTTTTTTTGGTTTGGTTTTGTATTTTTTAAATTAATTTTTATTGGCGTATAGTTGATTTACAATGTTGTGTTGGTTTCTGCTGTACAGCAAAGTGAATCAGTTATACATATACATGTATTCACTCTTTTTTTAGATTTTATTCCCCTATAGGTCATTACAGAGTATTGAGTAGAGTTCCCTGTGCTATACAATAGATTCTTATTAGTTTTCTATTTTATATATAGTAGTGTATATATGTCAATCCCAGTCTCCCAACTGATCCACCCCCCCCCCTTCCCCCTTGGTAACCATAAGTTTGTTTTCCACATCTGTGACTATTTCTGTTTTGTAAATAGGTACGTTTGTACCGTGTTTTTAGATTCCACATGTAAGCAATATCATATGGTATTTGTCTTTCTCTGTCTGACTTACTTCACTCAGTATGATAATCTCCAGGTCCATCCATGTTGCTGCAAATGGCATTATTTCATTCTTTTTAATGGCTGAGTAATATTCCATTGTATATATGTACCACATCTTCTTTATCCATTCATCTGTCGATGGACATTTCGGTTGCTTCCATGTCTTGGCTATTGTAAACAGTGCTGCAATGAAAATTGGTGTGCATGTATCCTTTCAAACCATGTTTTTCTCTGGATATATGCCCAGGAGTGGGATTACTGGATCATATGGTAGCTCTATTTTTAGTTTTGTTTTTTTTTTAACACCTTTATTGGAGTATAATTGCTTTACAATGGTGTGTTAGTTTCTGCTTTATAACAAAGTGAATCAGCTATACATATACATATATCCCCATATCTCTTCCCTCTTGCGTCTCCCTCCCTCCCACCCTCCCTATCCCACCCTTCTAGGTGGTCACAAAGCACCGAGCTGATCTCCCTGTGCTATGGGGCTGCTTCCCACTAGCTATCGGTTTTACATTTGGTAGTGTATATATGTCCATGCCATTCTCTCACTTTGTCCCAGCTTAGCCTTCCCCCTCCCCATGTCCTCAAGTCCATTCTCTAGTAAGTCTGCATCTTTATACCCGTTTTGCCCCTAGGTTCTTCATGACCTTTTTTTTTTGTTAGATTCCATATATATATGTTAGCATACAGTATTTTTCTCTTTCTGATTTACTTCACTCTGTATGACAGATTCTAGGTCCATCCACCTCACTACAAATAACTCAATTTCGTTTCTTTTTATGGCTGAGTAATATTCCATTATATATATGTGCCACATCTTCTTTATCCATTCATCTGTTGATGGACACTTAGGTTGCTTCCATGTCCTGGCTATTGTAAATAGTGCTGCAATGAACATTGTGGTACATGACTCTTTTTGAATTATGGTTTTCTCAGGGTATATGCCCAGTAGTGGGATTGCTGGGTCATATGGTAGTTCTATTTTTAGTTTTTTAAGGAACCTCCATACTGTTCTCCATAGTGGCTGTATCAATTTACATTCCCACCAACAGTACAAGGGGGTTCCCTTTTCTCCACACCCTCTCCAGCATTTATTGTTTGTAGATTTTTTGATGATGGCCATTCTGACCTGTGTGAGGAGATACCTCATTGTAGTTTTGATTTGCATTTCTCTAATGATTAATGATGTTGAGCATCTTTTCATGTGTTTGTTGGCCATCTGTATGTCTTCCTTGGAGAAATGTCTATTTAGGTCTTCTGCCCATTTTTTGATTGGGTTGTTTGTTTTTTTGATAATGAGCTGCATGAGCTGTTTGTATATTTTGGAGATTAATCCCTTGTTGGTCACATCGTTTGCAAATATTTTCTCCCATTCTGTGGGTTGTGTTTTCATTTTGTTCCTACATACTCTTTCATGTAAGGGTTTCTTCACTCAGCACTTTTTTTTAGATTCATCCACATTGTTACTTGTTTCAGTAGTTCATTTCTTTTTATTTTTATTTTGCTGAGTTATACCTCATTGTGTGAAAATCTCAGTTTGTTTATCCATTGTCTTACTGATGGGCAACTCTGTTTCCAATTTCAGACTACTGTAAATAAAGCTGTTAAGAACCTTTTCATACTAGTCTTTTTTGTACACATTTGTTATCATTTCTCTTGAGTAAATATTGATGAGGGGAATTGTTTGGTTATAGAGTAGGCATATGTCTAATTTTAGAAGAAACTGCCAGATCTTTCTCCAAAGTAGTTGTATGGTGTTTCACTCCCAGCAACAATGTATGAATGTTCTGATGGCTCCATATCTTCACTAACATTTGGTGGTGTTGATCTTTTCAATTTTAGCCAGACTGGTTGGTATGTTTTGTGAGCTAATTGTGGTTTTATTTTGCATTTCCCTGATGACTGATGATGTTGGGCACATTGTCATGTGCTCATTGACCATTCGTATCTCTTCCTTTGTGAGACTTCTACTCAACTTTTTTGTTCATTTTTAAATTGCTTTTTTCTTTTTATTATTGAGTTTCAGAAATTCTGTTTGTATATTGATGCCAGTATTTTGTGAGATATATGTTATGCAGAGTTTTCTCCTAGTCTGAAGGTTTTTCATTAATTTTCTAAATGATATCATTTGATGAACAAAAGTTTTAAATTTTCATGAAGTCTAATTCATCATTATTTTCGTTTATGGTTATTGCTTTCTTTGTTCTGTCTTAGAAATCTTTGCCTACCTCCAAGTCACAAAAATATTCTGTTTCCACATAAATTATTTATTTTATTTTATTTTACTTTATTTTTTAAAATTAATTAATTAATTAATTTTTGGCTGCATTGGGTCTTTGTTGCTGCGCGCAGGCTTTCTCTAGTTGCGGCGAGCAGGGGCTACTCTTCGTTGTGGTGCGCGGGCTTCTTATTGCGGTGGCTTCTCTTGTTGTGGAGCACAGGCTCTAGGTGCGTGGGCTTCAGTAGTAGTGGCTTGCGGGCTCTAGAGCGAAGGCTCAGTAGTTATGGTGCACGGGCTTAGTTGCTCCACGGCATGTGGGATCTTCCTGGACCAGGGCTCAAACCCGTGTCCCCTGCATTGGCAGGTGGATTCTTAACCACTGTGCCACCAGGGAAGTCCCCCACATAAAAGATTTATAGTTTTACTTTGTACATTTAGGTCTATGTCTTATCTCAAATTAAGTTTTTATTGTGCGAGGTAGGAATCAAGTTTCAATTTTTTTGCATATGGGTACCTGTTATTCCAGCATTATTCATGGAAAAGGCTCTCCTGTCCCTAACAGATTGCCTTGGCTACTTTGTCAGAAATCAAATGACCATATAAGTGGGACACTTCTGGGCTCTCTATTTAATCTATTGATATTTCTATTGGTCTGTATACAGGCTGTCTATGACGTTATAGTAGGTCTTAAAAGTCAGTTATTGTAAGTCCTCTAAGTTTGTTTCTCTTTTTCAAAATTGCTTTGGATAATTTGGATTCTTCCTTTACATTCCTATATGGCTTTATTTTCCTATATGCCTTTTATAATCAGTGTGATTATTTTTTAGGTCTGCTGGGATTATGATTGGGAATGTGATGAGTCTAAAATCAAAACTGGGAGAAATATATCTTAACATTGAGTTTTCCAATACATGAGCATGGTGTATCTTTCCATTTAGTTAGGTCTTTCTGAATTTCTATCAGCAGTTTTTTATAATTAATAATAAAGAGGTCTTGCATATCCTTTGTGAAATTTATTCCTAACCACTTTATAGTTTCTGATGTTATCATAAATTAAACTGTTTCCAATTTTATTTTCTAATTGTGTGCTAGCATATAAAACATGATTGACTTTTATATTATTTTATTTCGAAATATATGGATTTTGTCTAAATATCTCTTGTACTTATTTCTTTTTTTAATGTTTTGATAATTTTATTTTTTATTATTTTTAATTAATTAATTTATTTATTTGGCTGTGCCAGGTCTTAGTTGCAGTTAGTTGCCCTGTGTGGGATCTTCGTTGTGGCATGCGGGATCTTTTAGTTGCGGCATGCGAACTGTTAGTTGCAGCATGTGGGATCTAGTTCCCTGACCAGGGATTGAACCCGTGCCCCCTGCATTGGGAGTGCCAGTCTTAGTCACTGGACCACCAGGGAAGTCCCTGTTGTACTTATTTCTAATTTAATCTCATTGTAGTCAGAGTGCATACTCTGTTTCATTTCAGTCCTTTTAAGTTTATTGACCTTAGTTTTATGGTACATCCTATGGTCTTCCATGCTACCTGTATGTTTACCAAGATTCTTTGAGATGATACAAAGAAATACAAAAATTAAACTCTGCTTTCTTGCAGTTTCCCAACCACATGGGAGTTAGAAATGTAAATACATGGAACAATACGACAAAGTCAGGAAAAACTAAATTATATCATCAGTAGGGATTAACCACATAAGTGATGAAAAGTCCTAAAGGAAAGGATTTATCAGAGTAGGGGCACAACAGGGTTTGCACCCCTCCACTCTTTCTGGACATGAGTGTTTAAGCCAATTCTTGAAACAAGTGCTGGGTGCAAACTATTAGATTGGAAGTTGGAGAACTAATGAGTGAAATGATTAAGGGATGAAAAAAGGATCTGGCAAGTCATGAGCAGAAGACAGCATGGAATCTTATTTCCTTGTGTTCCTTCTTTTTTTCCCACAAGAATTTTTTTCTAACCTTGTATGTGTCAGGCTTTGTAATTAATGCCAGAGCTACATTGTTCCCCTGCCTCAGACGTCTGGGTGAAGAGAAAGATTCAGGCATAAAGAAGAGGGGGATGCAGGTACTAGGAGAGCAAGGGGAGTAGCAATAACTAATTTACTTTGCATGGAGTGGCACCAGGAAGACCTTACACTGTGGGTGTCTTTGGAGCTGGGTCTTTAAGAATGTGTCTGCCATACAGAGAGAATAGAGAAGTCCTAGCAGCTTGAAAGTATAAGACAAATACAGAGAGCAGCTTAGGTAGAGGGTAGAGGGAATGAGTTTGCAAAGGAGCACTAGTGCCAGTAATTAGAAAATTTGATTGTGCTTAAGGAGTTTGTATTTTTTGTTAAAGTGCCTGGGAGTCAAAATGCTTTTAAGAAGTACAATGGCTTGATCATGTTTGTGTTTATTAACATATCTGGCAGAATTGAGCAGGGTGGATTGGATTTGGGAGAAACTAAAGACAGGGAAACGAGTTGGGAGAGCATCTTAGGTCAGGTGATTGATGATTAACCTGAAGTGATGCAGGAAAGAGGCATTAATATGTGAGACATGCAGGAGGTAGAATGAGTAGACAACTGAGGCTGGAAAAGAAGGGGTCATGGGTGACTTTCCCATTTCTAATGTGTGATGGGGTGCGTAGGGGTTTCATTAACAAGGAAAGAAATTGCAGAACAAAAGCAGAATTTGGAAGAAAAACTGAGTTTCATTTCTTATCAATTGAGGAGAAAAGATCCATTAGTCAGTTTTAACTATAGAACTGAAGATTAGGAGAAGGGGAGGCCAGAGATTTGATTTACAAGTCATTAATATTTACTTGCCAGCAGTCAAGCAGAGAACTAGAACTACATCCACCTGGTGTGTCGTGTGGAGACTGGACTACTGAATGAGAAAAAGGCTGAGATAACTTGTGAGTCCCCTTCTGGGCCTTTGAGTAACTATTAAGAGGAAGGAGGGTAACCAGGAGGTGGGGTACTAGTGAAGTAGACAGCTCTGGAATACCAACTCTGACAGTTTGGTTCTGAAATTTGCTTCATTTCTTAAACAAGAGGCATCTCATAAATAAGCAATTGGGGGAAATTAAGCTCACATCATGTATTAATGAGAACATTTGGGGGTTTATGCAAGAGAAACCAGTTTGAGCTAGCTTCAGCAAAATAAGATTTTCTTATGAGAATGCAGGGGTGCCTCATAGCAGCCAAGGGTAAGAATGCCACGTAACCAGGAGGCAGACTGAGAATCCAGGCTTGGCTCCACTCTGTTTACCTCCTTTCTCTTTGTGTCTCTTCCCTTTCTTGACTTGTTTTTTATCTTTCTCCGGATGCCATAGGTCCTAAATTGATACTATAGCTCCAGACACCCAGTGTTACTAATTTCCCCTCCCCATTCTAAATCCCCAGGCAAGTTCTCTGATTGGGCCAGCATGGGTGAGAGGGTCCATCCTGATCTAATCGTGTGTGTGTGTGTGTGCGTGTGTGCGTGTGCGTGTGTGTGTGTGTGTTTAAGGGCCAATGGACTCCAGGCCAGTTAATCATAAGATCTGGGGGTGGTATCCAGACATCAGTATCTGTTAGAAGTGTCCCAGTTTGGGAACCAATGCCTTAGGCTCTGTTATTTTTATGAAAATAAAGACTATCGTAGGGTTAATAATGCCCCCACCATGTCCATGTGCTAGTAGCCAGAACCTGTGGAAATATTATGTTAAATGGCAAAGGGGAATTAAAGTTTCAGATGGAATTGAGGTTGCTAAAAAACTGACCTTAAAATCAGGAGATTGTTTTGGATTATCTGGGTGGGACTGATATAATCACAAGGGTCCTTAAATGTGGAAGAGGTAAGCAGAACTGTCAGTGTGAGAGAGTAATGTCATTGCTGGCTTTACAGCAATGGAAAGGAAAGGGCCATGATCCAGGGCATGTGGGTGGCGTCTGGAAAGTGGAAAAGTCAAGAAAAATCATTCTCCCTTAGAACCTCCATAAAGGAGCTCAACCCATCTGGCACCTTGATTTTAGCCCAGTGTGACGCTTTTCAGACTTCTGACCTCTAGAGCTGTAATACATTTGTGTTGTTTTAAGCCATGAAGTTTGTGGTGATTTTTTTAACAGCAGCCATAGAAAACCAATACAGAGACATTATTGAGAAGACTGGTTACTACTTGAATAGAAGAGAGAGAGATCAAAGATAATTCCAAGGCTGTATTCCTTAAATACAGTTGTTCCATGGTGAATATTGAACTTTTTTTTTTTTGGTCTCTCTAGCACTTCTCTTCTGAAGACAGCATCTCCTTCTACCTTTTGTTTTCATTTAGAAATTTTCTCTTCATTTTTTTCCTCCAACTCTGAGGTTCTACTGGGGGGTACCATTCTTATGTCCCACCTGCGCTTTCTCTCCAAGAATGGTTATATGACTCAGCCTCACCCAATCATGCTCTTTATCTGGTGTTCTAAAAATTGAAACTTCGGGAAGAGAGGTACTTTCTGTCTGCTGACAGCTTGGTAGATGTGAGCTCACAATTTGTCCGAAGCCATGGTTCCAAGTGTACAGAACATGACTTGGAGGTTCTGAAGAGTGACCCCTTCCAAGAGAGGCAGGGTTGAGAGCCTAATCTGGAATTTGAAGCATTCAGTTACTGGTTCCATTTATTCTTAAGGCCAATCATAGACTTACCCTTTCGCAACTTGGGTTACACAATAACTTTCTCTTTTTGCCTAAGCTACTTCATTTTAGTTTTCGTCACTTCAATCAAAATATTCAGACAAATTCAGACATAAAACAAGAAAATAAATCCATAATCAAATGAAAGTGAACAAACATATATCTGCATCTATTAAAGATGCAAAAATTATCTTTATTAACACAGTGTTATTGTTGTTTTTTTCTCTTAGCACCTTCTGTATGTAAAACATTTTACCAGTGAAGTAACTAGGACAAGGTCCTACTTCAGGCACTTACAGATTTATTCAGCCTACAGAGTCTGTGTCTACATTTACCAGTATACATACCCTCTTGCAGTCTGTTCTTACTGCAGTCCCCCTATGCTTATTTGACAAAAGCAAAATAGAAATGAGTTCAGAAAGTCTGATTTGTAAAAATACAGAAACGGAAGAATCACAAAGGTTAATGGGAAGAATTTCAGGATATTCAGATCTCTAAGGGCAATGACCAGTCTCTCCCCAAAAATGTTCCTTTCCCTTTTCGGTCAAAATACTTGCTGGGAAGGACTATTGGTGTGGCCCTGTGGCAATTCTATTATTCTTAATAAGCCAAATGTTTCTTAGTTCCATCATAACTAAAGTAAAAAGAAGAAAGGAAAAGTAATTTGGAATAAATCACTTCAGGCCCACAGGCCAATTCACTTTGGATTCACTCAGGTGTGTTTATTTTAATAGCTGATCTGAAGGCATGTGAGATACCACAGCTTACCAGATTTTAAACAGAAAAGTACAGAACTTAAAACTAAGCACGCATGCAGCATGGAATAATAATCAAGTTAGGCTTCTTAAAATGCTAACTGCCAGAAAACCTGAAACCAATAGAGCAAAATTCACAGGACAACACAGGCTGAATATTCTGTTTCTCAGAGGGGCTTTTAAGAAGGCTCAAATTCTGAGGTAGCTCCCTAAAAAGCAGGGTCAATAATGGGTCTTATTTGACAACATGTGTTCTTCTCCCCAAGATATTCGGGTAGGTTTGTTCAAGACTTTTTTTTTTTTTTTTTTTTTTTAAGAAAAAGCAGATGTTGTCAGCAAAAGGCCAGAACAGCAGAAGAGTTTGTTCTCAGGGAAAGGGCTGAACTGTAACAGTGGGCAACGGTTGGAAAGTCACCAACCACGTTCTGGGCTCACACAGCAGAGACATGTTAACTAGGGTGCCCTGCACAGGCGGTTTGTGGATGAGAAATTTCCATGCCGCTTACCATGGGCTGAGGACAGCGCGCGATGAGGAGAGAGGCCAGTGGGCGGAATAGTGTGTGGGGAGGTAGGCATGTAAGAGGGTGAGAGGCTCGCGAGGATCTAGGGTGGGTCCAGGGAGAGGCGTGCTGACGCAGGGGGCTGGCTAGTTTGGCCCCGCGCCAAGCTGGGGTTTCTGGAGTGTGAATGTGCGTGGGGTGCACCCAGGGGCCTCGACGACTTCTCTTGCCAGTGTTATTTATAACAGATCTCAAGAGTGGAAAGCTCTAACTCGGTGCCCTGAGCGCTAAGTCTTCCGAACCTAGGCGGCGGATGCCCCGCCCCTCTGTTTCCCACCCTGCCTGGCCCCTCCCCTCTCCTTCCTAACTCCGCCCGGGCCCCGCCCCCGCCGCTTCCCACCGCCCTTCCCGTCGGCTCCTGGCTCCTGGCTCCTCCTGGGCTCGGCGGCGGTGGGAAGGCGCAGGCGCGGTTGGCGGCCGGCAGAGCGCAGAGTAGTGGCGCGGGGCGCGCGGTGAGTGCGGTGGCGGCGCGGGGCTCGCAGCCGGGGAACGTGGTTTGGGCGGGCGTCCGGGGAGGGTTCGGAGCGTGTGCGGGTGGCGGCCCGGGGAGACGTCGGCCCCATAAGGAGAAACCTACCAGACGTGCGGCAGCGGGGCTGGCCGCGCTGCCGGACAGTGTCCGGCCCCGGCCGCGTGGGGAGCTGAGTGCGTGGTGGCGGGAGCGGGAGAGGGTATGTGTGAGGAGAAATTGAAGGAAAGGGCTCCAGAGGCTGGAAGTCCGGACTCAGGCTTGGCAGAACCGGGAGCCTCGCCAAGGGCGCTGGAGGGTGTCCCAGCTTCAAGTTCAGTACCCCCGCTTGGTGCCCCTGAGCGGCGGGCGTCCCGGGCCTGTCCCTTCCCCCGCGCTGCCGTCTCGGAGTGCAGAGTTGCCAGGAACATTCCGCATCGCGGGGGGAGAGGATTTGGAGGCGGTGGGCTGTCGCCCCAAGCTTGTGCCAAGGAGGGCGTGGCATTCGTGTGACTTTCTTCACCCCGCCCCCGGGAATGTGTCCGTCTTCTGGTACATTGTGCTCATGGACGTTTTAACAAAGGCTATGACTGTTTTCTAGGCAGTGGCTGGTAACAGCGGGGGCGGGTCGGTGGAGGGGGGGCGCACGAGGTCGCGATGCGGCCCTGGGGGAAGGGGGAGCGGGGGGGGCAGGCTTGGGGGGAGTGGAAGGAAGGGAACAACCCTCCTGGCTCAGCTTTTTCCTCCTTCCTGGTCCGCTGATTTTGATCAGTGGTAGAAACAGCCTCGAGAGGGATATGAGTGGAAATTAGTGTGTGTGTTCAGACTGGCTGCAGCCATTGGTTTTGTAATTGTGCTGTTGATGTATTTTCTAAGTGTCCCTTAAGGAGAATGGCGAAATTAATGGAATTTAAGAGGAAATAATTGAACGGAAGGATGAAGAGGTGGAGTGTCAAAACTTAGAGCTAAATTAATGCTTTGAGATAGTCATAGTATAAATTAAGCCAAACTTTGAAGGATGTGGAGGTGTGAAAGAGTAAGTGGAAGTTGGTTAGGGTGTGGTTGATTGTTTCAATCAAGAGTGGATTATTGTGTGTGTGTGTGTGAGTGAGTGAGTGTAGATGCTGCTAAGTTCTTCAGCAGATTCACTTTAGAACCCTTAAAAATGATATTGGGGAAAAAATGATATTGGGGATATAAAACACTGGGGCAAATATTGTAATTTTAGATAAGGTTCTGAGGCTTTCCTTTTCAAGCTTAGGATCTTTATGGAAAGTAGTATGTGTTCCCAAGCATAGATGTTGATATTTTTACTCATTTGTTTAACTTAATACAATAAAACAAACTGAACTTCTTCCTCCTCCACCCCTTTCCCTCGATTGTGAATCCTGTTTTATAAACATTTACTTTCAGATCTGAAGTGTGTTTAAAGGCTCAGTCCCCCCTCCAACCCCCAAATCATGAAGTGAGCATGATTTCTTCTTGTGTTATTGTCATTTTATTCTTTCTTTTACTGTTATTTTAAGTTAAATGCCACTAACAGTACCAGATTTGGGGGGGAAGGTGTTAGGGATACTTCCCTTTTCCAGTGGCTAATGAACTCCTATTCATCCCTTCAGACTCAGCCCAATTCACCACTTGGAAAAATTGCCAGATCCATCAGAATGAATTAGTCACCCCTCTTTTCTGCTAAACTGATACTACTGGCCTTATTTCTCTCTTGCTACTGGAACTTCAGTCTTCTGTGTTATCCCAGTACCTAGGGCTGCTGGGTAGGTACTAAGTGCCTAATGAATACAGTTAGATGTTAATAAGTGCTGTTGGAAAGATAGTAATTCGTATCACATAAAGTTCATGGGGTAATGGAAGAAATTCAGAATGCTGAAATTATATTTAGTATTTGAACAACATTATTTGGAATATGGATAAGAAACAAGTATGGAAATATGTTCCCATGTATTAGTCTGTGGATTATCCTTCTAAAAGAGGTGCAAAAGCTTTGCGGATATAGACAAAATAGACATCAGAAAAACGCCAATTCCTTTAAAAGGTCAACTTCTGACACTGAAACAAGTGAAAAGTCAACATGAAACGAAGATTAATCATTTGTAGAAAGACACAAATAGGGTGCTGCTGGAATTTAGGAAATTTTTAAGTGGATTAAGCTGGCCACATGGTATCTTATGAAAGCTAATGTAACTAAAGAAGCTGTAACCTATTAGACCAATTAGAGAGACTAGTCAATTACATTATACTCCTCCTAAACTGTAAGGTGATTTGAGTATTTGGCTAATGAGTCTCTTCACTTTAGAGTGCCCTCAATAGGCTTGTCCTATTTCTGCCGGCCAGTTCTCTTAACTCCACCAGCATCACTGGCCTTCTAGTCACCTCTGGCTCATAACAGGGATTATCTTTCTCTTGCTCCTTACCACTCAAGCTCATCACCCCTAAACCTAGCTTTCGTCTGCTAGATGGATTTACCCATTGGAGAGAATACCGTGAGCAAATGTTTACTCAATTTATAAGTGAAGAAAATTGATACTTTAGTTTTAAAAATGAGTCAGGATTGACTACTTGGTTACTCCAGGCTTCTGTGCCTGCAAAGCAGAAAACCTATTCTGGCTCTTAGTAAACTTGTAAGGTTTCTCCCCTCACTTAATTTATCCCCTCTCCACCTATATGTAAAAGCTCTTTTTCTTCATGTCACTTTTTTAAAATATATGTAATATTAACCACTGTTCCCCCCAAAACACTCCAAGTTAGTGTCTGGTTTTTGTCAGTAAAACTTGGGAATCAGAGAGAATGAGTAGCCGCCATAAAACATTTTCTAAAAAAGTTCTACATCCTCTGTGGTCTGTAGATTCACTGAAAAAAAAAAAAAATTCCCAACTACTGCGATTAAGGCTTCCTACTTAAAACTTTCCTCACCTAGACTTCCTCCCTTATTTCTGTTTTTTCCTCTCATTCTTTGACCAGTCAACCTCAGTCACTTCCTCTGAGTCTTCTTAGGATTCTGTCCCAGACTCCTTTCCCACTCTTTGCAGGAGACAATAATATGGTGGTCAAGGGCGTGAAATTTGGAGGCAAGATGTTAAAAATCTTTCTCTGTCAGTTTCCTCATCTGTAAAAATGATAATTATAACACCTGATAAGTGAGATCAAGTGTATTAACAGCTTATCATAATATCTAGCACATACTAATTGCCCTAATAATGGTAGCTATCGTTATTTCTAATTGCCATTTCTTATGACAAGTACTATAATTTCACTAGCAGTTAACTTCAAAATATGGATATATTGACATCTACTCTGTTCGAGCTTCAGTCCTGTGATTGTAGATTCCTCCCATATTTCCAAAACAGGTGGCTTAGCACAGTGGTTCCCAAACATCAACATGCATAATAATCACAAGAATGCGTAGATTTCTGGGCCCCATCCCTAGAGTTTCTGATGTCTGGGATGGGGCCTGAGGAGTTTTCATTCCTTACAAGTTTCCAAATGATAGTGATGCTGCTGACCCTTGGATCACATTGAGAGGCACTGATCTAGATGGATTAAGACAAATTGGCAGGGAGGAAAGGAGACCAAAAAAAAAAAAAAGACCAGAAAGTTATCGAAGAGAGGAGCGTTCTTAAAGCTGGTGGTATCAAATATCTTGTAAAGTTTGGAAAGGATAAAACTAAGAGAACACAGTTGGATTTGGTGACCAGGAGCCTTTTTGTTTGTTTTTCATGTGTGTCAGATACAGAGGGTTGATTTAATTATACTCCTCAGTTGGTGGAATATTATCATTATTACGACCAGAAAAAACATATGTCAGGTATTTGAGGTAATGGTTCTTAATCTGGGATGTGCATTAGACTCTGTTAGGGAGTTGTTTTCACCAGCATACTTATGTTTAGTGCCCTTCCCCCCCATGCAAACTCATCAAGTCAGAATTTCAGAGTATGGAACCTGGGCATGAAAAAAGTTCCAGGAGATTTTTATGTACACCCTGGTTAAGAACCACTTCTTTGAACAATGATGGTCAGGAAGTAGAAGCAGTGAAAATAAACCAAGTTTTTGGTAAATTGTTGATGAAGTGAGAAGCGAAGAAAAAAACTGGAGTTTGAGAATTTTAAGGGATCAAGAAAATAGGAATTCGTAAAAAGAGGTAGAAAGCCTGCTTGAGTGTTTGAAGGTGTAATGGCTAAGGGAATATAATTGATGAAATAGAGAACTGGATCCAGAGGGCAGGAGAGAATAGAATCGGGCACCAAGAGAATAGAGGGGAAAAGAATGAGTGAAGAAAAATAAATCTAAAGGTAGAGAGGGGAGAAGTTGAAGGAACACTCCTTAAGGGAGGTTGTTTGCACACTACTGTTCAGTGGAACTTAAATAGTCCATGAACTCTGTGGATTTTTCAAGGTTAGTAGTGCTGGTCAATAAACTAGTCAGTTCAGCTACTCCAGCTACCTCTAATGGTTACACAGTTGTGTTTTTTCACGACTTTTCTCATTTAGAAGAATTTTTTGAAATTAAGTCTAGACATGCTGTGCTGTAATGCTGTTGCCCCAGCCCTTGCCATAAGATGACATATCATAAGTATTTATATGATTATTATTCAACAAATGTTTGTGTGCCTCTCAATTGCCAGGCATTGTTCTAAGAACTAAGGATACAGCAGTGAATAAAATATTTGTATTTTATTGGAAATTTCTGTCCTCAAGGAGCTCACATCCTATTTGAGGGAGGAAGATAATAAACAAAATAAATAAGTAAAATATAAGTGTGCATGTGCGCTCTGTGTGTGTGTGTGTGTGTATATATATATATACATACACACATATGTATATGTGTGTATGTATGTAAAGTTATAAAGTGTTGCATTCTTTGGAGAAATACAAAGTAGGGAAAGTGAATAGTGGAGCATCTATAGGTATTCACCAATAGGTGAATAGAGTCTGTTGGAGGGTGGTGATCAGGGAAGACTTCGCTGTCAGCAAAGACTTGTAAGAGATGAGAAAACCATTTATTTGGAGGAAGAGCTTTCTGGGCACAGAGAACAGCAAGTATAGAGGTCCTGAGGTGGTACCTTTTTGAGACCTTTTTGCTAGGAATCACAAAACAGTCCTTGTGGTTAGAGTAGCATGAATGAGTGGGGATGAATAATAAGAAGCAGGGTCAGATAAGTAAGAAGGTGTGTTGGAGGGTGGGAAGAGCATGTAGGGCTATTCAGCTCATTGTGAGAGGACATTGTAAGGTTATTGAGTGAGAAGGAAAGCCATGAAGCGTCTGAAGAGTGAAATGATGTGATCTGATTTCTTTTTTGCAAGGATCAATCTAAGTGCTTTGTGGAGAATAGATTGTAAGGGGAGCAAGAACAGAAGAGACCAATTCGAGGAGAGGTTGTGGTGGCTCGGACCAAGACAGTATAATGCTGGAGGTATGATAAGTGATCAGATTTCCTGCTCACTTATTGGAAGTGGAATTGGAAGGGGAGTGTGACGAAGCATGAGAGTCAGGGATGATGCCGAGGATTTTGATCTGAACAACTAGAAGGATGGAGTAGCCATTTAGTGAGATATAGAAGATTGTTGGAGAAGAAAATTTGAGAGAAGGAAGACTAAGAATTCAGTACTAGGCACGCGGAGTCTGAGATGACTGTTTGATATCCAGGTGGAATTCAGGAGAGTGGCATGGGTGAACAGGAAGCTCTGGGAATGGAGCAAATCATTACAAGGAAAGAGAAGGGGTTACTCCTTTGCTTTAAAAACATTAGTGAACTGTTTTTTAGAGCATTTTAGGTTCACAGCAAAATTGAGCAGAAAATACAGAGTTCCCATATACCCCCAAACACACACGAACTCTTCCACTATGAACATCCTGCAACATAGTGGTACCTTTGTTATAAGCAGTGAACCTGCCTGACACATCATTATCCCCTAAAGTCCATAGTTTACATTAGAGTTCACTCTTGGTGTTGTACATTGTGTGGGTTTGGATAAATGTTTAATGACATGCATCTACCATTGTAACATCATACAGAATAGTTTTGCTGCCCTAAAAATCCTCTGTGCTCTGCCTATTGATCCCTGGCAACCCTGGTCTTCTTACTGTTTCCATAGATTTACCTTTTCTAGAATGTCATATCGTTGGAATTCCACAGTGTGTGAACTTTTTACATTGGCTTCTTTCATGTAGCAATATGCGTTACTTTTCATCCATGTCTTTTCATGGCTTGATAGCTCATTTCTTTTCAGTGCTGAATAATATTCAATTTTTCTGGATATATCACAATTTATTTATCTGTTAACTTACTGAAGGACATCTTGGTTGCTTCCATGTTTTGGCAATTGTGAATAAAGCTGCTGTAAACATCTATGTGTAGGTTTTTTTGTGGACACAATTGCTGGATCATATGATAAGAGTATGTTTAACTTTGTAAGAAACTGCCAGTTTGTATTCCAAAGAGGCTGTACCATTCTGCATCTCCACCTACAGTGGATGAGAAGTCCTGTTGCTCCACATCTTCACTAGCATTTGGTTTTGTCAGTGTTTTGGATTTTGGTCATTCAAATAGGTGTGTAGTAATATCTCATTGCTTTAATTTGGAATTCACCAATGATATAAGATATTAAACATCTTTTCATATGCTTACTTGCCATCTGTATATTTTCTTTCTTGAGGTGTCTGTTCAGATCTTTTGCCCATTTTTTAAATCAGGTTGTTAATTTTCTTATTGAGTTTTAAGAGTTTTTTGGTATACTTTGGATAACACTCCTTTATCAGATGTCTATTTTGCAAATATTTCCTCTCAGACTGTGGCTTGTCTTCTCATCCTTTTAACATTGTCTTTCACAGAGCAGAAGTTTTTAATTTTAATGAAATCCAGCTTATCAATTTATTTCTTCCACAGATCATGCCTTTAGTGTTGTATCTAAAAGTCATTGCCATATCCAAGGCCAATTAGGTTTTCTCCTATGTTATCTTCCAGGAGTTTTATAGTTTTGTATTTTACATTTGGTCTTTGATCCATTTTGAGTTAAATTTTGTGAAAGGTGTAAACTCTGTGTCTAGATTCATTTTTTTTCTTTGTAGGTGGATGTTCAGTTGTTATAGCACCATTTGGTGAAAAGACTATCTTTGCCCCGTTATGTTGCCTTTGCTCCTTTGTTAACAATCAGTTGACTATATTTATTTGGGTCTTTTTTCTGGACTCTCTGTTTTATTTCATTGATCTATTTGTGTTCTTTCTCAATACCACACTCTCTTGATTACTGTACCTTTATTGTAATTCTGTAAATGGGGTTGAGTCAGTCTTCTGACTTTGTTCTTCTCCTTCAGTATTGAGTTGACTCTTTTAGGTCTTTTGCCTCTCCATATAAATTTTGGAATAAGTTTGTTGATATCCACAAAATAACTTGCTAGATTTTGACGGAGATTGTGTTGAATCTATTGATCAACTTGGGAAAAACTGACATCTTGACACTATTGAGTCTTTCTGTCCATGAACATGGAATAATTCTCCATTTATTTAGTTCTTTGATATCTTTTGTCACAGTTATGAGGAATTTTCCTCATATAGATTTTGTACAAATTTTTTAGATTTACACATAAGTAATTCATTTTAGGGGGGGAGTGCTAATGTAAATGGTAATATATTTTTAATTTCAAATTCCACTTATTTATTGCTGGTATATAGGAAATTGATTAACTTTTGCATATTAATGTTGTATCTTGTAACATTTCTGTCATTGCTTATTAGTTCCAGGAGGTCTTTTGTTGTTGCTGTTGTTGTTGATTCTTTTGGATTTTCTACATTGATGATAATGCCATCTGTGAACGTTTGATTTCTTACTTACCAGTCTGTATAACTTGGAAAGGAGTGGTGAAAGGGGACATTATTTCTTTGTTCCTTATCTTAGTTGGAAAGCTTTGAGTTTCTCCTTATTAAGTATGATGTTAGCTGTAGGTTGTTTGTAGATATCCTTAACACATTGAGGAAGTTCCCCTCTATTCTTAATTTTCTGAGAGTTATTAATCATGAATAGGTGTTGGATTTTGTCAAGTCCTTTTTCTGCATCTACTGATAAGATCATGTTATTTTTCTTCTTTAGCCTATTGATGTGATGGATTACATTAATTGATTTTCAAATGTTGAAACAGCCTTGCATACATGGGATAAATCTCTCTTGGTTATGGTGTGTAATCTTTTTTATACATTGTTGCATTTGATTTGCTAATCTTTTCTTGAGGATTTTTGCATGTATGTTCATGAGAGATACTAGTCTGTAGTTTTCTTTTCCTGTAATGTCTTTGGTTTTGGTATTAGGGTAATTCTGGCTTCATGAGTTAGGAAGTATTCCCTTGGTTTGGTTTCTATCTTCTGGAAGAGATTGTAGAAAATTGGTATAATTTCTCCTTAGGGGTTTGATAGAATTCTCAAGTGAGCCCATCTGGGCCTGTTGCTTTCTGTTTTGGAAGATTATTAATTTTTGATTTAATTTCTTTAATATATATAGGCCTCTTCATACTGTCTATTCTTGTGTAAGTTTTGGCAGATTGACTCTTTCAGAGAAGTGGTTTGTTTAATCTAGGTTATAAAATTTGTGGGCATGGATTTGTTCATAATAATCTTTTATTAACCTTTTAATGTCTCCATGCGATCTGTTGTGATGTCTTTTATTTCATTTCTCATATTGTAATTCGTCTTTTTTTTTCTTAGCTTGGCTAGAAGTTTACCAATTTTAAAGATCTTTTCAAAGAATCAGGTTTAGGTTTTAGTTTCTCTGTTGATTTCTTGTTATCTGCTCTAATTTTTATTATTTCTCTTCTTTTGCTTACTTTGAATTTAATTTGCTCTTTTCTGGCTTCCTAAGGTGGAACCTTAGATTGTTAATTTTAGATCTTCTTTTTTAATATATGCATTCAATGCTATAAATTTCCCTCTAAGCACTGCTTTCACTGCATTCCATAGTGTCTGGTAAGTTGCATTTTCATTTTCATTTAGTTCAAAATATTTTAAAATTTATTTTGAGAGTTCTTCATTGACCCATGTGGTGTTTAGAAGTGAGTTGTTTAATCAGCATATATTTTGGGATTTTGCAGTTATCTTACTGTTAACTGATTTCTAGTGTAATTCCATTGTGGTCTGAGAGCAGACATTGTATGATTTCTATTCTTTTAAATTTGTTAAGGTTGTGTTTTATGTTCCAGAATGTGGTTTATTTTGGTGCATATTCCATCAAGCTAGAGAAAATTGTGAATTCTGCTGTTGTTGGATGAAGTAGTCTTTAGATACCAATTATATCCAATTGACTGATGGTGCTGTAGGGTTTAACTATGTACTTACTGAATTTCTGCCTGCTGGATCTGTCCATTTCTGTTAGAGGAGTGTTAAAGTCTGCAACTATAATAGGGGATTCATCTACTTTTCCTTGCAGTTCTGTCAGGTTTTGCCAAATATATTTTAACACTTTGTTGTTATGTGCATGCACACTGAGGATTGTTATGTCTTCTTGGAGGATCGACCCCTTTATCATTATGTTATGGTATTATCCTCTTAGCTCTGACAACTTTCCTTGCCCTGAAGTAGCTCTGTCTGAAATTGATACAACTGCTTCTGCTTTCTTTTGATTAATTAATAGCATGGTGTATCTTTCTCTGTCTTTACTTTTCATCTATATGTGTCTTTATATTTAAAATGGGTTTCTGAATATTTGCAGCAACGTGGATGGACCTAGAGATTGTCATACTGAGTGAAGTAAGTCAGACAGAGAAAGAGAAACATCGTATGATACCACATATATGTGGAATCTAAAAAGAAATGATACAAATGAACTTATTTACAAAACAGAAACAGACTCACAGACTTAGAGAAAGAACATATGGTTCCCCGGGGGGAAGAGTGGGGGGAAGGGTTAGTTAGGGAGTTTGGGATTGACAGGTACACACTGCTATCTTTAAAGTAGATAATCAACAAGGACCTTCTGTATAGCACAGGGAACTCTGCTCAATGTTATGTGGCAGCCTGGATGGGAGGGGAGTTTGGGGGAGAATGGATACATGCATATGTATGGCTGAGTTGCGTTGCTGTGCACCTCAGACTATCACAACATTGTTAATCAGCTATACTCCAATATAAAGTAAAAAGTTAAAAAAAATAATAAAATGAGTTTCTTGTAGACCAGCGGTCCCCAACCTTTTTGGTATCAGGGACCGGTTTCGTGGAAGACAGTTTTTCCACGGACAGGGGTGGGAGGAGGATGACTGTTCAGGTGGTAATGCGAGTGACAGGGAGCGGCAGATGCAGCTTCGCTCACTTGCCCACCACTCACCTCCTGCTGTGCGGCCTGGTTCCTAACAGGCCACAGACCGGTTCTGGTCTGCGGCCTGGGAGTTGGGGACCCCTGTTGTAGACAACATATATTTGGGTTTTGTTTTTTTCATCCTCTTTGACAATCTGTCTTTTCATTGGTATATTTAGATCTTTGACATTTTAAAGGGATTATTGATATAGTTGGATTAATAACTACCATATTTGTTACTGTTTTCTATTTGTTGCCCTTGTTCTTTGTTCCTGTTTTTGTCTTTCATACTTTTTCTGCCTTTTTGTGGTTTTGAGTACTTTATATGATTCCATTTTCTCTCATTAGTGTATCAGTTATGCTTTTTTTAAAAACTTTTAATGGTTGCCCTAGCATTTGCTAAATATACATTTCCAACTAATCCAATTCCACTTTCAAATAATACTGTATCACTTCGTGGGTAATACAAGTACCGAATAATAAAAAAATATTCCAAATTCCTCCCTCCTATTCCTTGTATGATTGTTATCATTCATTTCACTTATACAAAAGCATATTACATATATAAGCATTCATAATTGAATACATTGTTGCTATTATTTTAACAAATTGTTATCTTTTAGATCATTTAAGAATAAGAAAAATCAAAGTTTTTATATTACGTTTAGTTATTCATTTTTTGATGCTCTTCCTTTCTTTATGTAGATCCTTATTTCTGACATATTATTTTCCTTCTCTCTGAAGAACTTCTTTTAACATATCTTGTCAGGCAGATCTACTGCCTAAAAGTTTCCTCAGTTTTTGTTTGTCTGAGAAAGTCTTTATTTCTCCTTCCCTTTTGAAAGATAATTTCTCAGGGTACAAAATTCTGAATTGGTGGATTTTTTTAATCGCAACACTGTAAATGCGTCTCTTCACTCCCTTCTTGCTTGCTTGGTTTCTGAGGGAAAGTCAGATGTACAGTTAAGCCTTGCACAATGTGGGGGTTAATCCAAGTGAGTATAACTTACAGTCATCCCTCTGCATCTGCATCCTCTGCATCTGCAAAATCAACCAACCGTGGGCCGTGTAGTACTTCAGTATTTACTATTGAAAAATATCTGCATATAAGTGAGCCCGGGCAGTTCAAACCCAGGTTGTTCAAGGATCAACTTACCTTTGTTCCTCTATAGGTAAGTTTTTTTTCTCCCCCTTCGGCTTTTTTCCAGATTTTTTTGTCTTTGGTTTTCTGCAATTTGAATATAACATGCCTAGACATAGCTTTTTTTTGTTTCTTTTTGTTTTTTTTTTAACTTTCTGTTTTTGGTTTTTTTAATTAATTAATTTGTTTATTTTTTGGCTGCGTTGGGTCTTCGTTGCTGCACATGGGCTTTCTCTAGTTGCAGCAAGTGGGGGCTACTCTTCGTTGCTGTGCGTGGGCTTCTCATTGCAGTGGCTCCTCTAGTTGCGGAGCATGGGCTGTAGGCACGCGGGCTCAGTAGTTGTGGCTCGCAGGCTCTAAAGCGCAGGCTCAGTAGCTGTGACGCACGGGCTTAGTTGCTCCGCAGCATGTGGGATCTTCCTGGACCAGGGCTCGAACCCATGTACCCTGCATTGGCAGGCGGATTCTTAACCACTGTGCCACCAGGGAAGCCCTGTTTCTTTGTTTTGTTTTGTTTTTAAGCATTTATCCTGCTTGGTGTTCTCTGAGCTTCCTGGATCTGTGGTTTGGTATCTGACACTTATTGGGGAAATTCTCACTCACTATTGCTTCAGATATTGCTTCTGTTCTTTTCTCTGTTTCCTCTTTCTGGTATTCTCATTACACATATGTTACATCTTTTGTAGTTGTCTCAGAGTTCTTGGATATTCTTTTCAGTTTTGGTAAGTTTTTATTGTCATATTTTCAAGCTTAGAGATTCTTTACTCAGCTGTGTCCATTCTACTAATGAGCCCATCAAAGGCATTCTTTATTTCAGTTACAGCGTTTTTGATTGGTAGCACTTCTTTTTGATACTTTCTTAGAATGTCCATCTCTCTGCTTACATTATCCATCTTTTCTTGCATGTTGTTTACTTTTTCCATTAAAGCCTATAGCATGTTATTCTTAGTATTTTAAAATTCCTGGTCTGATAATTCCAACATTCCTGCCATATCTGACTCTGGTTTTGTTTTGATTTTTCTCCCTTTTCACAGGGTTTAGAAGACAACCTCTTGGTATTGCAATACCTTTCCTACAATGGCAAAGTGATTGGGTTATCCTGAAAACCTTGAAATAATAATGTCAGTGCAAGTTGACTTTTAGAGTCTCTTAAAGAAATGGCTTTATACAACGTATGTCAAACTTTTATTTAGCATTTATTGAACACCTTTGCTGTGAAAGGGGTATGCTTTACCCTTTGTAAAGCAGAAACATAAATATTTCTCAAGAATGTTATTGAGCATAATGAAGTGAGAGTCGAATAAAGTTCCACAAGGCAGAGATAATCAGAGCTCTTAAAAATGCTCAGTGGTTGCTTTGCTTTCTCTATTATTGTATGGAAATAGCTGGTATACTTCTTTTCAAGCTCATTCACATACTTATGATGAATTTTTGATAGCATTCATTATCTTCTTGAAAGTCTTGGCAGTTAAATGGGCCAGAATTTAAGTAACAATTTGAGCTTCTTAGGTACGTTTTTTTCAGTGCCTCAGAATTTAGAATCTAGGATTTCTTTAGGAAAATGTATTCTATTTTATATTCCTGCCTTGGAATAAGTTCCTTGCATTCTGTTTTTTCCCTCCTTTGTGTCTTAGAAGATATGTGTTATTTCCTGGAATCCTAGGTAACCAGACTCCTCCTTTTTGAGTGACAAAACCTTGTTACTCAAAGCACTGTATGTTCTGTGTATGTGCTCCAGTCTGGCTCTAGAGAGCCTGTTCTTTGTGGTTTGGTTTCTAATGTTATGCATTACCATTTTGTAAACAACAAAAAAAAGTCCATATGACTAACTTGCCACAGTAATCCTCTCTGACACGTTTGCTTCAGGGAGAAAGCTGGCAAAGTTAGAAACACATGCCTAGTTTAAAATTTGCTGTCACTGCAGAAAAAAAGTTAATGGAATATAGTCCTAGTTTTTTCCTCTGTGTTAGTATTACTCATGGGACCAGAATAATGATTTTGGCAAGAGTATATTTACTTTCCTGTGTAATTTTATCATACTTCAGTATCTCACTCATATTTTCCCTAGGATTTATCAAGAAAACATTGTTATATAGAGGAGTAAAAATAAAATTCTTTCTTTAGGCTCATAAGCAGTTAGTCTGAAAATACAAATGTTTCTGTTGCATTAATATGAACTATACAAAATTTAGTGTTCCTTGTATTTTAAAGTTCCTTTAACTTAAAATGCAAATGGTAGACATTAATATTTATTATTAGCATCTTCTTTATATTTCATTCTCTCAACTCTGAATGTTCACGTAGTTTACAGAATTGACCTTTGCAAAGTTTTCAATAGTCCATCCCCACTCTGTTGTCCTTGTTCAGGGTTCATTACTTCTTTCCTAACACTGTAATCATATCCTTTTTACTGGTCTCCTCAGTCATTTCTTACCAGTGCTTAACACAGATCTGCCCATCCACAGATACTGAAAGCCTCCAGCCTACAGGTACCACCCTTCACAGTGCTTCTAGAAAGCCCCACCCACCCCTAAAGACTGACTTCTTTCCTTTCTTAAAAGGTTGTATATGCCTAACCTTTCTGCGTTGGCTTCTGCTTTTTCTGTCTGAACTCCTCATTTGCATTTCAGTTCTTAACTAATGAACTGGTGCTAGTTCTCTGCCAGAATCTCAGCCTCATTAGCCAGGGGTCAGAGCATCTCTGTTGTCTTTGACTACTTGGTCTCTGCCTGGTTAGGGTTGGGAATCGGGATTCTGAACACCCCGCGACTCCTTGCCACTAGAGTGGGTGGCCTCTAGTGTACTTCATCGGGGCTGATAAGAGGAAGAAGATAATCAGGGCCTTCAGAAGACCAGGAAGGGCACTGGGGTAAATCCTGCTTAGAATGGGATTTTGTTTTTTCCTCTGGGACCCAAACACACTCTTAGCAACCCTGTCCTTCACAGGAGTATAGTGAGTTCATTATTCAGAAGGTTGCCCACATTATTTTTTCTTCTCATCTCTCAAGCAACTCCTGACCGCACAGATTATCTTCCTTAATAATGATAATAACAGCAATGACAACCCCTCTGTGTTGTACCAGACATTTTACTTCTATTATTTTTGTTGCCTTGTAGGGGATATGACATTTACCCCCACTATATACTGAGGACACTGCAGTTCAGAGAGGTTAAGAGCTCAAGGTCACTTTGGGGTATGTGGTAGAGCTGGAATTCCAGTCCAGCTCTCTGACACTAAATCTTGGAGCTTTTTTCAGGAGGCCCCAGTGCATGAAGCATGCTTTTGGGCTGCCTCTTTCCATTCTCAGCTTTATACAGTAAAACTCTTGTGTTCAGGAAGAGAAAATAATATATTGAACACTTACTATGCATGCATTTCAAGCATCAGACATTATGGTCTAGCAAGCATTAGGTGCTTAATGATTGTTGAATGAATTGTTGAATGAATGAGAGGATACTATGTAAATTTGTTAGAAAGGGTAATCTCTTTGTGCTTAACACAGTGGCAGGCATGCGGTAGGTGCTCAAAAGTATTTGAATTAATGAGATTATTCATTCAAATATTGTTGAATTAATGAGATTATCCAGTGTACCCTTCTATTAAAACATGATGATGAATGTAAATATTTGAGTGATAGATCTAGTCTTCTGGTGAAGAAAAGATGGGTTTTAATGGATGTTTTTTTCCTTTGTATCCCTCAAAGAGTAGTTGATATCCTATGATGAGCTCCACTTCCAGTAGAAGGCTTCATTTACCTACTTCATCTTACTCGACCTCTCACTTATTCACTCCTTAAAACTCCTTCCTTGACTTTGGCCCTTGCCCTTGGATAATGCCATTAATTCTCATAACCAGCTACATTCTGCACACTGACAATTCCCACAGCTATATCAGAATTTTTTAGGCAAAATTTTTCCTTGACGATCCAGGGTCATGTAAATGACTGTCTACCTTAAACTAAAATGTCTTAGAACTTTCCCCCCATGCCCACTACCCCGTGTATATATCTGCTGCTTCTCCTTTGTGTCTCATATTGTTAAAGGGGAGGAAACTCTGTGTTCAGGACAGAGACCTCTGGGTAAGAAGCAGCCTCAGTATAATCACGAATGTGACCACATGGGGTTCCCTTAGCCACTGCTTTGGAGAAATCAGTCTTGACCTAGAGTTAAGACCCCCTAACTTAAGGGGCTAACAGTGGTCTACATCACCCCCTCCAGACAAGTTTTGTCTTTTGGTACTTTTCTGTGCCACTGACCTTCTATTCCTCCTTGCCGATGCAAGCAGGGATGACAGGAGAGTGAGGCCTCTTTCTCATTACATTCCTTTCTCAAGCATGATGTGTGAGAGAATGTACTCTGATTATCACATCCACAGAACTCTCTCAAGGTTTGTGTAGATTTTTCCCCCATTGTCTGTTTCTTTCCTGGCTGGATAATAGACCATAAGTTGTTCTGTGAGTTATTTTTCCTGTTACTTGCAGTCCTCACAGGAGGCCTGCCCAGTGACACGGTGCGGTTAACTCTTACCTATTTCTCTGGGCCTATTCATGGTTTCCCCTTCTTGTGCTAGAGTCACTGGACTTCAGCTGATAGTGTTATGTTTTTTCCTGTTACATTACTACAATGGCATGTGGTTTTGCTTCTCTTTTTTCCTTCATCACATTTGTGTGGGACCCATTTGTCTAAAACTGTATATGAAATGTCTTCAAACAGCCTTAATCAAGTCAGACGCTGTCTGTGTATAATGTTGGCAAAGAAATCTTAAGCATTTCCTTCCTACATTTAGTCATATTAAAGAGAAATTTATAAGGAGTATTTTATTCTTTTTATTACAAAATATTTACTATAAGATGACCAAAAGTTAATGCACATCTAGCCTCCACTTTGGCATAGGTAAATCTTAGTTGCTATGTGACCATCTACTGTCTGTCTGTCCATATCTGTATTTGAAGAAACGTAATTCACACTCATTTTGTTGAAGTGAGAGAGTGGTAGTGTATATGTGGACATATATACACTACCAAATGTAAAATAGGTAGCTAGTGGGAAGCAGCCGCATAGCACAGGGAGATCAGGTGCTTTATGTCCACCTAGAGGGGTGGGATAGGGAGGGTGGGAGGGAGACGCAAGAGGGAAGAGATATGGGGATATATGTATACGTATAACTGATTCACTTTGTTATAAAGAAGAAACTAACACACCATTGTAAAGCAATTATACTCCAATAAAAACGTTAAAAAAAAAAAGGTTAAATGTAGTGTTAGATTGTCTGGTGAGAGGTGAAAGTTGTTTGATGTTATTATCATTTTTATAGTATATGTTATTTCACTGTAAGATGAAAATTTGTCAGTAAGCGGTTGGGACACAAACATAATTAAATACCTTTGTTTTCTACATTTTTTGAAAAAATGAGAATATTAAATAATATGTTGTTTCATACAGTGTGTGATCACTGATCACAATCAATATTTTTAAGCTACCTATAATGATTAAGTTCACTGTTTATTTTTAGGGTATATAACCGTAGTGTTCATTTTCTAAACTTACTAGAGAGAGAGCTCTCTTAGAAAAACTGTGCATCAGTGTTTGTTTTGATTTTGGTTCACCGCTTAGCATCTTATCTTGTCTTTAATCAACATAAAGCTTGTCTAATTCATTGGCTCAAAAAAAAAAACAAAACTCATTTTGTTGTAGGTTCCCCAGCTAGCCAGGACTAAGGCAGACTGTCTCAGAGAGCTCTGAGATGGGTTTGTTTACAGCCTAAGGTTCTAACGCTGTCTGGGGTAGATGTTGCTGATTATAGTGCGCTGGTTGTTTTAGAACCACAGCCTTTGATCTGACCTTATTCTGTTTGACCAGAAGTAGCAGCATTAATTCCACAGAGTATTACAAGACCCTGAGAGTATCCTTCTGTAGGACCAAGAGTGAGTGGTTAGGGAAGTCATATAGCTGGTACACAGCTTCCTTCATTGTACATTACACATATCTCCCACAAATAGGCCCCCTGCTCCAAGGGTGCTTGTATTTGGAGTGGTTAATTCCATTAGCCTGTATGGGTAGGTGACAGAGGATATTCTGTTAAAAACTTCACACTTACTGTCCTCCTCCATGACTTTCTTTCAGTTAATTCAGGGCCCAGCTGAAATGCTCAGTATCACCTCTTAGTGAGTGCTTCAGAAATCTTGGCATTTTGAATATCACTCTAGTAGAAGCACATAAAATCAGCATATTGTAGAAAAGCTTCTCTGTGCAGCACCCTGCCCACCTTGCACGTCTTCATTCAGGCCACGTGGGCAGTGCTTCACCACAGTCTGACTCAAGTCTTGGCGAAATGCCCTGTGGCTCCTCCCGGAGCAAGGGGAGATCAGCGGCTTGGTGAGGAGCTGTCACTGGGTGGTTTCTCTTGGCGTACCTTGTGGGAAACTGTCCTAAGTCCATTTCTCATCCGTCTCCTCGTTCAGCTGAGTGCAGGGGTCTCCACCTTGTACCTTGTACCCTTCAGGTGTCTCTGTAAGTCTGCAAAACTGCTTGGATTTAGTTTAGAGGTGGCTCCTTGACAGCAGCGTGACACATCGCTTGAATATCTGTCATCTGGCCCTTCCTGTTTGATGTCAGCATGTGGGATTAAGGGCTTGGTACACTGACACCGTGCTGATTTTGCTTTTGCTGTGTGTTTAAGTAATAAATTGTCTGAATCCATTTGAGCTCATTGTCTCCTTACCAGACTAATCTGTGGAAGTGTGGCAAGCCAACCTAATAGCTATACTAGTAATACTTGTGGCCCTGTGAGCCACTGAGTTGCTGCTTTGGGAATGTTTGACTGTGTGACGCAGTGGGGCAGTGGGGCTCTCATTGGCCAAACACTCGGCTCCTCTATGTACCATGGGTTACCCTTTGAGCCTTTGTACTTGTCTCTGGGCAGAGTGAGGCCCCTACTGGAATTACCCTATTCTCACATTGCCAGGCCAACAAAAATACTAAAATATGCTCATCAGAAAGTCTTTTTATACAACTGGAAGGACCACACAAATTCTGAAGCTGACCCCTAACACCTGCCCCCCGCCTCCCTCCCTCCCCCCCCCCCCAGCCTCTACATCTCTCTAAGTGTGGTAGGAAACAAAGAATAATCACAGTGTTTGGGCCTACTCAGAATGGCGTACTTTATTTTTTTATTTTTATTTTATTTTGGCTGCGTCGGGTCTTAGTTGCAGCACGTGGGATCTTCGTTGCGGCACACGGGATCTTTTCATTGCAGCGAGCAGGCTCTTCATTGCAGCATACAGTCTTCTCTCTAGTTGTGGCATGCAGGTTCTCTCTCTCTAGTTGTGGCACGCGGGTTCCAGGGCGCGTGGGCTCTGTAGTTTGCGGCACGTGGGCTCTAGTTGAGGTGCACGAGCTCAGTAGTTGTGGCGCGTGGCCTTAGTTGCCCCGTGGCATGTGGGACCTTAGTTCCCTGATGAGGGATTGAACCCGCGTCCCCTGCATTGGAAGGTGGATTCTCTACCACTGGACCACCAGGGTTAGGGTTAGGATGTACTTTAAATGGTACATTCCTACTCAGGAGGTGGTTCCCTCTTGCTCATAGATTTTGTGATATTTTGGTTTCCAAAGAAGCCAAATGTTTCACCCTACAAGCACCTACAAACATTTCTATTCTGACATTAGATCTGGGAAAAATGGAAGACAACATGGAGGGTAATTTCTACTTACATATTTTTGAAAATTTTTCTATATACTACTTGTTGATTTTGCATTATGATCTTTTTTAATTTAGACATTTAAGGCTATAACTTTCCTTCTAAGCACAACTTTAACTGCATTCCACAGACTTTATGTTGTATTTTCATTACCATTTAGTTCAAAATATTGTCTAATTTCTCTTGTAATTTATTTTTTGTTTTTTTTGTGTGTTTCCCTTTGTAGAAAGCTTTTCATCCAAATGCAGTCACATACATTTCACTACATACTACTATAATTTTTATTCTAATATGGTAATACTCCTTCAATTTATCAGATCCCTTTCATAAGAGAAGTTAGCATATGTGTAATTTATTTTTTGATCCAGTGATTATTTAGAGTTTTATTGTTTACTTTCCAAATATGTAGTGTTTTCCTGGTTTACATATTGGTATTTGTGAGGAAAATGTTAACACAGAGGGTCTGGTTGCTGACTCCTTCATGTCTCTAAGGGAACCTGGAACCATGATTGACTCTTGGTTAACCCCTGGGAATGTGGCCTTCTACATGTTTTTATGTTAATGGTTGATTTAGTTTTGAACACCAGGAGCAATAGACCATGCTGTACCTGTTTGTCAGAACTGCTTTGTACAAACATCCAGATTGATGAAGTGTACCTAGTTTCATTGTTGGGGTCCTGAGTTTCAATTACCATGGCGGTCAAGTAGCAGGATATGCCTGTATGACCAGCCTTTCGTGCAAGCCATGAAAGCTGAGACTCAGTTGCTCTTTCTGCTCTTCCCTGGGCAGAGGTATTTTGCATATATCCCTATATTTTGCTTCTAGAGAGAGTATGTATAAAAAGGTTTGTGACCTCTCTGGGTTCTACCCAATGTATATCTTTTTCCTCCTGCTTTTACTCTGTACCCTAGACTGTGATAAATCTTAGCCATGAGTACAACCTACTGTTGACTCTTTCGTGGTGAATCACAAACTTGAGGGTGGTCCTGCGTGCCCTAAATTGGTATTCTCATTTGATTCTTTTGTGGGTAGAGAACATACTCCATATGATTTCAGGTTTGATTTTTTTAAGAAAAGAATTATTGAGGCTTGTTTTATAACCTAGAATATGATCTCTCCTGGTAACTATCCCATGTAAATCTGAAAAGAATGTGTATTCTGCCATTTTGGGGTATATCATTCTATAAATATATATTAGGTCAAAGTGGCTGATAATGTTGTGCATGTCTTCTATGGCTTTGTTGATCTTTTTTTTTCTAGTTCAATCCATTGCTGAGACAGGAGTGTTAAAGTCATCAACTATGATTGGAGAATTGTCTATTTCTCCCTTTAATTCTGTCAATTCTTGTTTCATATATTTTGAAACTCTGTTATGGGATGCATACACATTTGGGTTGATCCCTTCCTGTTCAATTGACTCTTTTATCATTATTGACTCTTTTATCTTTCTCCTTTATCTCTGGTAATTCATTTGGTTTTGAAATTTGTCTTGTGATGTTAACGGCCATTCCAGCCTTTTGCTTATTACTCTTTGCAAGGTATGTTTTTCATCTGCTCATTTTTAACCTGTCTGTGTATTTATATTTAAAATGAGTGTCTTGTAAACAGTGTAGACTTGTGTAGTTTGTTTTATTTTTGCCTTCTGACAATTTCTGCTTCTTAATTGGAGTGTTTAGTTCAATGATCTTTAATGTAATTATTGACATGATTGGGCTTAGGCCTAATATTTTTTATTTTCTACACATCTCTGTTTTTCCTTCCTCTCTTCATCCTGCCTTGTTTGTAGAGGATTTGAATATGTTTTCAGAATTCTCTTTTATTTTGTCTTTTGATATTTTAGCTATTCTTTTTCGTACTATTTTTATAGCGGCTGCCCTAGGGATTATAATATACAAAAATAACTTTTCACAGTCCACTTAATTAGTTAATAATGTACTACTTAGTACATTAGTTAATAATGTACTACTTCAAGTAAAATATCGAAATCTTACAAACTTATAGGTCCACACCTCTGTCCTTTTTGTTATAGTTGTTACATGTAAACACACACACATACATACACACACACACACACTCCACAAGACACTTGCCATTTTAGTTTTAGACAGTTATTTGATTTATAAAGAAATTCAGAGGAAAAAAGCAAAATATAGTCCTCTGTATTTATTCCTCCATTTATCACTTCTGATGCTCTTTATTCATTTTTGAGTGTCCCAATTCCATCTAGTATCATTTGCCTTACATCCAAATAACTTCTAGCATTTCTTACAGTGCAAGTCTGCTGCTAGCAAATGCACTTCTTATAGTGATCTGCCAGTGACAAATGCTTTTAGTTTTCTTTTATCTGAAAGTATCTTTATTTTGTTTTCACTCTTCAGGGATATGTTTTCTGGATACAGAATTCTGGGTTAACATTTCTTTTTTTTCCCCCCCAAGACTTTAAAGATGGTCCAGTCTTTCTGCCTTCCATGGTTTCTGATGAGAAGTTAAGCATTAATCAGATCATTGTTCTCTTGATGGTGATATGTCATTTTTCTCTGGCTGCTTTCAAGGTTTGCTCTTTATCTTTGCCTTACAATGGTTTATTATGTACTTTGGCTGGGTTTCTCTGTGTTTATCCTGCTTTGATTCATGTATTTTGTATCTGCGAATTTCTTTCATCAATTTTGGGAAATTTTTATCCATTATTTCTTCAAATATTTTTTTCTCTCTCCTCTTCATCTATTCTATTTACATTTATTTATGACTGTATAATATCATTTAACAGGTCTCTTAGCTTCTGTTCATTTTGTTTAATTTTTTCTCTCTATTCTTCACCTTCTGTAATTTCTATTGATTTGTCTTTAAGTTCACTTACTCATTCCTCTGTCATATCCATTTGGATGTTAGTCAATCTAGTGATTTTTTTTCAGAAATTATATTTCTTTGTTGTTCTAAAATTTCATTTTTATTGTTTCTGTTTCTCTGCTGAGACTTCCAGTTTCTCTGCTGAAGTTTTCATCAATTGATCATTCCAACATCTCTGCCATAATTGAGTCTAGTTCTCATGCTTTCTTTGTCTCATCTAACTAGGTTGTTTTGTTTTATTATGCTTTGAAATTTTTTGTTGAAAACTGGACATCATGTACTGAGTAATAGGAACTGAGGTAAATAGGCCTTTAGTGTGAAGTTTGATGTTTATCTGGCTAGAAGTTAGACTGTGTGTAGTATGTACTGTAGCTGTAGGTGAGAGAGGATAGACCTTCTGCTGGTGTCTTTGTTTTTCACTCCCCTATTGTCTTCAGGTTCTCCTAGGGACTTGTTCTTAAATAAGGTCTGGGATGAGCTATTCGTTCAGTTTTATTCCCCTGTCATTATACAAGAGTTCTACTGATGTAGTGGGAAGGTGTGGGGAGAGAGGAAGTGTTTTATAATCCTAAGACTGGATCTCAGTCTTTTAGTGAGCCTGTACCCCTGGGCTGTGACCTTCACGACTGCTTCTCAGCATTTGTTTTTCCCCCTTAGGTGAAATAGGAAGGCTAGATGGGGGCTGGAATTGGGTGATTTCCTTCCCCCATGTGGAAGGCTAAAGGGGGTTAGAACCAACTGGGTATTTGGGTATTTTGAGCCAATTTGAGTATTTCACTTCCCCAAGGTTGATTAGGCTCTGTTAAATAGTTTCTCTTGAGGGCAGACCTTGTTAAGAGGTAGAGAATGTTCTGGGCATATTACAAAGTGGCTACTTTCCCCCTCCCACTTCTGGAAGCCTGAGGGAATTTTTCTCTGATCTTCACTGTGAGAACTTGGCAGGGCTCCTGGTGGTAAAACTCAAAAAAGTATGAGGGTGCCCCTAAGATCAAGCCCCCCTGAAGTTTTTAACTCTCAAACTTGTCCACACTGAGCTTCTAGCAATCAACTACAGTTTAGGTTTTCTACTCTGGTACTGGTTCTGGAGTTTTCTGTTCCTGGGCCTCTGCTTTGGTAAGTTGGATTTTCTGTATGCACCTGTCTGTCTCTACAGTTTTGGGGGCAGTGTTTTGTCCTGTGAGCTCAGTGCTCTGCTGGATCTAGAAAGAGTTGTTGATTTTCAGTTTGTTCACCTTTTTTCTTGTTGTGAGAATGGGAGTGATAAATTCCAAAGTCCTTCTATACCAAGGTCGGAAGTCAGGTTTTTATGAATTGAAAACATGTCTTCTTGTATTTCATTGAGGATAGCCACTTTAACATCCTTGTCTGTTAGTTCTGGTTCATCTTGGAGTTGGACTAGAATGATTTTCTTTTCTCCTGATAATGTGTTATGTTTTGTGTGTTTGTGTGTGTGTGGTATTTTCTTGATTGTTTGTGTGCTGGGTACTTTGGGATTATATCTTGGATGTTATGAATGTTAAGTTGAGGAGATTCTGGACTTTGTTATTTTTATCCAATAAGTACTATTTATTTTAGCAGCCAGTTTTCTTGGCTGGGCTTGAACAGCTAACTCTTGTGTAGTAGCTCTTGTCTTTGTTCAGATCTGCTGTTTTTGGATGGGCTGTTAATAGTCTAGCCTGGGCAAGTGTTGTTCAGGGTTTAGTCAGAGATGTGGGTAATCAGGGATTAGGGATCTCCTCTTTGGGTCTTTCTCTTCAATGCTCATGATTTCCTGGATTCTTTTTATCTGGTTTTTCAGGTCTGAATGACTGGGTTTTTCACACATGCTTATACTTCTGCTGTGAGCACTTGGACTTCACCTAAGTCCAGACTAAAAGGCACATCATCTCCTCTCCTTCAACTGAGTGTACAATCTGCCAGTGTCTGTCTGCTTCTCTTCACTCATCAGCACCTTCTGGGTGGCAGTTACAGTCTCAGTTCAAAATTTGTTCTTTTGCTTTGCATTTATTCCATACCATCATAGTTAGGATTCAATTACAGATGTAATTGAATACAGAGTTTGGGGGTTCCCTCTCTGGCTGTCTTCCTTCTGGGATTCCCTCACTTCTTCAGCATTTTCCCAACTCACCTTTTCTGGTTCCCTACACCAGGATAATGTCGGGTTTTTTCTATGTGTGCCCTGGCCTCCACTAGCTGCTGCTCATCACAAATGCTGCCCTTAGCCCCAGGCTAAAAGCCATGGTGACTGAAACGTATTTATATAGTTCCCTGTCTCTATTCCTGCCAGCAGTTGTGAGTTGCCTGTGAGAGTCGGTATGCTTTTGCTCACTGTCCAGTACCTTAAGTTCATTTCTCTTTCTATGATACCTAGCTTTTGTGGTTGTTTTTTGTGTGTATGTGTGCGGGGGATGGAGAGAGTTCTGAGTTTATCATATCCAGAAATGGAAAGTTTTGAGGAATATTTCCATGAGGGCAAAAAACCAATTTACTTTACTGAATAACCTCTTAGAAACGAAGACCATGTGTTCCTTTAATGAATGTTGGTAAGACAGAATCCTGTGATATCCTAGCCTCTTGTTTTCCATACAGAAGGGAGTAGGGGGCAGAGACATTTTAGAGATAAGCAGAATCCTTTAAGGGCTATGAGCAACCTATATAATCCCACCTCACTAAGTTGTGTTGAAAATAGAATAACTTTTCACCAAGCCTGGAGATTTTTAAAAAACCTATTTAGAGCTGTTTTAAGTCAAATGCTAGATTCTACTCTGCTTAGTACAATGCTTGTAGTAGGTATTCAGTAAATGTTATTTCACCATAATAAATTACTCACCATTAATAAATTAAGAGTGAGCATTTTGATTATCTCAGAAATAAGAAAATTAAAGAAATATGTTTGTATATTTTTCTTCTTGTACTCATGTAGATACGCAGCTGATATATTTCAAGCCATTTTAAATAAGATTACTTTGTCCATGAAATACTTTGTTATATAGTGCTATATAAATGAAGCGTTTGGGAGGAAGTCCCTGTAATGGTTATTTCTTCTAACTCATTTGCTGAAGGACTGTAGGGAATAGTGAGCTAGATAATTAAATAAAGTTCGTTTTGTAGTTTCTACCTTATATGACAGCCAGAGTAAATGAGATTATTAACTTGAACACCTTAAGAATGCATACAGTAATTAGAAGGCTTATAGAAATCATCAAGGAATTTACAATGATAGAAGAGCAAAGAATTAAGGTTTCTCTAATGATGGGGTTAAAGTGTTCTGCATGTATGTCTGCACACATACAAAGTATAAAATTCATCAAAATACAACTCACAATACTTTTGGCTCATTACCCTCTTGTAAATTCACATGTAAGAGATTATGTGGGGTCTTGATAGCATTATGGTAAATCACAGGCTGTGCTGTAGGTGCTACTCACTATTGAATGGGAATGAGATCAAAGCAGTCATGTTGGCCTGTCACTAAAATGAGAGATTTGGCATTGACTTGTCAGTGTGGTTATTGTAAAAGATGCAGTATGGAGCTATTTCCTAAGATTAATCCAAGTATTCGGCATCATAACTCAGAAACTCATTCAATTCTCTGCCCTAGGTCTCCATTTACTCAGTGCTGTAGTCAGACTGGTGAACCCTGAGAAGGCTTAGGACTTTGGAGGGGCTGTGGTAGCTATCTTGCTGTTGGCTCTGATGACCTGTAGCTATGGATCCCCCTGTATGTACCCCTTTTCTGGGGTTGAAATCCAGTGCCCCAAAGCTGCTTTGAGGCCTGAATTGCATGAGTGAGCACTCAAAATGTGAAAACAGTTATAGACCAGAATAACAAGGTAAGGCCAAAGAATGTTTTTATGGATATTCATGCATGTTGCCAGCAGGATTCAATTTTTTTCCAGATGATTCTGAAAGATTTGCTTATAATTTAATGAATTTATATTTGATTCTTCGGAGCACCCACTTACATTCCTATTGGTTCTGTATCAGACCACATCATTTTATGTCCCTTTGTCTTACCCATCTCTGAGGTAGATGAATGCTTCAGTTCACCGGGTGGTAAGGGGCTGTATTTTCCCGGGACTTTCCTTGTGTTTCACAGTGTCTGTGTGATAAGAAGGACAGGAAGAAAATCTGTTTTAGAATAAACTGCATGAGGTGTTAGAATCCTATGACGCTTATTATGAAGTTTGGTGAAATGCTTTTCCAAAGAGAATTTTCTCCTCAAATTAGTAGCTATCAAATTGGTTTGTGGGAGGAACCTTCCTTAAGATTGGTGTTCCTTGGTAGCTAAAGCAAGACATTGCAGACATTTCAGAAGCAGTTTCCAAGGAGGTGAATAGATGGTGAGGTAATTTTCTTAAGTACTTGGATCCTGATTGTCTCCAGAGGCTTTGAAGCTGTGAGTTACAAAATAGACTGATTTGATCTCCTGGGGATATTTGCCAGCTTCATAATTGCACCGAGATTTTTAATGAAAACAAATGACAACACGATGTCTTTCCCTTTGTTCTAGGAGGGAGGCGATTCCTCGGTGATAAGGAACAAAGTGTAGGTTTTAGTTTGGAAGATTTGGAAAACCAGACTTCTTGTAGGCCAAACACAGCAGTATATCTGTGATACAGTTATGCAGCCACGGAGTTGTGACTACTTGTTTTATTGAGATAGCCTTGAAAAAAGTCAATTAGACTAAGCAACATGAAGGCAGGTTTTATGTTATTTTGGTAATCAGACTCCTGGCACGACACTTGGCTGTGGTAGATCCTGATACATTTTTGTTAGAAGAATGGGAAGTCTGTTGTGTTGCAATGTCCTAGGTTGCTTGACGTGTAGACTTTCCCTCCTGCCCCTGGCAAACAGGTCATTTTTCAGGACTCTCAAGTGTTGCCTGGTCTGTGAAGCCTTCATATCTTTTCTGGTTACCACTAACCTGACCATTCTTCCCTTAATGTATCCTTCACTTCTTTTATAGCATCTATGACATTTTAATTTCATTTTTGATGTGTATCTGCCTCTTTATACCACAGTGGGGAGCTCAATTACAGTTTGTTTGTTTACCCTTGGTATATTAGTAGGAATGAGTTTGGCTGCAATTAGCAGAAATGCAATTAATAGAGGCTTAGATAAGGGTGTAGTTATCTCACATAATTAGTTTGGAAGTAGGCAATTCAGGGTGGATGTCTTCAAGGACACATACCTTTCTGTTTTTCCAACCCATTAAGTTTAGCATGTGGTTCTCATTTGCATGATTGTACCATGGCTGTACTCCACACCTCACATCCGTATTCGATGCAGGAAGAAAGAGGGCAAATGGCAGAAGGGTTTGCAGAGGTATGTCCTCTTGAAAACAAGATTCTCCGCTTACATCACATTGGCTAGAACTGGGTCACATGTACACCCTTAGTTACAAGGGAGTCTGAGAACTTTTCCAGCCCTCCTCCTACAGAAAGGCTGGGGGGCAAAGGTATTGTGGATGGCATTTGTGTAGGTAGTCTACAATTTCCTGCTGATGATTGGGGTCTCCCTCAAAAATGTCCTGGCACATGTCCAATCAATTATGTCACATATTGAACATATTTTAGTAGTAGGCTTACCATCTTCAATCTCAAGAACAAAATCCGTTTCTTTGCTATTTCTTCAGATTCTTTGCATCTATTTTAAAAGTGTGGTCTGGCTCTTGGTTTCAAATTAAACTTTCTTTGGCCATTTTCAAGATGAAGGGTATGGTCAGAGATGGAAATAAGCAGTAGTACAAGAGAATGTGGTTCTAGGAACTTGGCCCCAGCAGTATGGAAACCATTTCCCTGTAAGTGATGGACTCCATAAATAGTCTATCTGCTTCCTAGGGTTCTGTGATTTCTAGATGTCCTTCAATTCCTTTCTCCTTTTATGAATTGCATTTGACAGAGGGAGGGGCTGCAGCACTTGATGGGTCCCCTTATTTGTAGTGTGAGGATATTTAATTTCTGTATCAACAAATAGTTTCGGGGTGTCCTCTTTAAACTGGTTGGAATGAAGCTGAGGGCATCTGGGAACCCTTAGGACCCTCTACTTCTTGCTGCTGCTGCCCCCACTCCTATTCTCTACTGCCTTCTTAGGGCACTCCTTCCTGTGATTCGTGACTTTATTTGCATTCCTTACTGTGTTCTCTAGATAGTTGTGAATTGTAATGTCTCTTTCTTTATCCAAATACATAACGTTTTTTTCAGCCAGAAATTCCCTTGTCCGTACTTACGGCAGCAACAGGGAAACACTACAGTCATATCTATTAGACAAATCCCCTCCCTCAGAGACCAAGCTTTCCTCCACAGTCCTTCCCTTTAGTTGTTCTAGGAAAGGCAGGCGGTTTTCTGGAGGTTTTCTGAAGCAGTTTTTAAGTTGCTTCTGGGAAATTTATATCCGTTTTGGTAGTGGACAAATTTTTTTCCTTCGAAGGCCACATATATAAGGAGGAAGAGATCAAATAAGGGCCACACATGTAAAGATCCTACTTAGAAGGTAGTTCTTTTGGGTAGAAGTTTTATTTTTGAGAGAAAATGTTCTTCATGCATGCTTTTGCAATTAAAAACAGAGCGTAAATGCCCCAAAAGAGCAGAGAGCACAAAATTTTAACCAAAAGCTATAGGTTTATAAAAGAAGAAATACAGCTAGCTCATATATACATTATATATAATCTATTCAACCTGATTGTGATCAAGGAATTGTAAACTAAAGTAATGAGATACCATTTTTAATCTATCGAATTCACAAATTTGAAAAACAAAATGCTCGTACTCATTGCTGACAAGTGTGAGAAATAGTCTTTAAAAGTTTTTTTTTAATTATAGAAGGTTAGGCATACTGACAAGTAGAGAAGCCAATATGATGAAAACTTCTGTGTCTACTATTTTATTTATTTTGGATCTTTTTTTAAAGGCCTAATCCTCCCTAATCTGGTTCCCTTTCTTCCTCCCTCCTTCCTTCACTGTCAACCTCCCTAAAGCCAACCTGAGGCAGCCACTTTCTGTAAACAAGCATCCTCGTATACTGGTGGTAAAAATGAAATTGCTTCAAACTTTCTGGAGGGCAAGTTAGCAATATGTATCAATCAACCTAGGAATTTAATCTCAGAAAACAGTGAGATGTACATAAAAATATAGGTGGGTACATATCAACATTATTTATAATAAAGAAACAGAACCATCCTAAATGAACACCACTAAAGCACTGGTTACATAAACGATAAATTTTCATATAATGGATTATGAAGTAGTGATGAAAATTTATGTGTGTTCCAAGTTGTCTGCCCTATGTATATATCATTGAGTAGAAAATATTTCCCATACATATCATGCAAGAATCGGTAGTCAGTGCAGTGGTAAAACATATAATTTGGTTTTGTGTTATGAACAGTTAAAGTAGAAAAAGAAAGGTAAAGGGGAAAATGGAAAATTAAAAGATCGGTTGAGTTTATAATGAAAGAAAGTGAAGTCGGCAGCTGGTTTGTTTAGGCTGTTCAGGGGACTTGGTGTCTTAGCCATCAGTTATTGAGTGTTTTTTCTCTGTGTCACCTGGGTGCAGAAAGGCCAAGTGATGGCCTCATCCCTCAAGCAGCTTGTGATCTGGGGGAGATAATACACAGAAAATTGGTGAACAAACAAGAGACAGTAATATTTGACAAATGAGTACTACAGATTTGAATGCTATAGAAATTCAGAGGACAGAGAGATTATGTCCTGCTGGGCTGATAGAGATGCCTTTCTAAGGAGGCAGGAAATTATACTGTCATTAATAATGGCGTTTGGATTCAAATATGCCCAAAGGAAGGGACATCATATTTAAATGAAGGGGAATGGTATGAACAAAGGCTTGGAAGTGGGAAAGTATATAGCATTTGTAGAGAGCTGGCTTGACTTGATTTGTAGGATTCTTGTTGGAGTGGAAAAACAATTAACAGGGAGCAGTACTCAGCCTAGAATGTCACCCTTGTCTTCAGACCTCTGATTCAGCTTTGCATGTAGTTGTGTTTGTTGCTTTTAATTGCAAGTCACAAAAATGTCCATTTTAGTATTAGAAAATCCACTGTAGGACATATGAAATTAAGCTGAGAGCTGAAAATTTTCCATTCTTGGTTCACTACTATAGTGGGGACAGCATTAGAGTGAGAAGCAGATCTAGGATGTGCTACAGGGTCTACCAAGCAGCAACTCTGCAGAGTTTGGTTACAACCAAACCAAGCCTTGGTTTCCTCATCTGTAAGACAAGTGTGATATTATTCGCCTTACTGAATTCATAGGGTTTCTAATGTGCAGATCAAGTAAAATGATATAAAGATTCTTCTTGACGCAGTGTTGGAGGGGCAAAAAAAATCTTCAGACAGAACTCCCTCTGTACCCTCTGCTCCCTCAGCCTCAACTCTGATGAAAAGGTATGTAACTAAGGGAAATAAAGGATTTATAGAGAAATTTGAACCCACCTGAAAATTGAGTACTGACATGACAATAGTCCAGAAAAATGTTCCCCCACCCAATACCAGACTCTTTAGTACATTGTCCCCAGACAGTTGGACTCCAGTATAGATTTGGGGGTTGCTTTTTAGCCATGATTATACTGTAACAAACATCCTCTTTTGTTTTGGCCAGTTGATCCCAGGGCTGTACTGATTTGGTAAACTCACTTGACAGGCATTCACAATGTATTTCCGAGGTGTAGTAATTCTTAGGGACCCAAGGCTACCCCCAGATGAACTATAGTCCCTCATCCTTAATTATTTAGTGTAGAATGATATTCTGAATTCTCTTGGCCCATGGGTTTGCTTATTGGCATTTTTTTCAGGGCTGCCACTCTTTTTTGGCTAAGGGCCAGCAGAGTGAGTCAGATCATTTAGGATTTGTTTATAGAGTGGCCATCAGGATATTTGTCAGAATCAGCCAGGTGCAGTGAGTTTCCTTTGGCATGGGCATTCCTCTGGGCCTGGTGTGTTTTTGATTGTATCTAGGAAGTTTTAGGAAGCCATTTGAGTGGGTCCATTTCTAAATATATTATACAAATGTAGAGTACACTGCTTCTGTGCTATCTTGCCATTGGCCTACTTATAACAAATAAACTATTGAAATTGTGTTGTAAAATGCCTTATAGTAGGGACTTCCCTGGCGCTCCAGCAGTTGAGACTCTGTGCTTCTGTTGCAAGGGGACACCGGTTCAATCCCTGGTCGGGAAACTAAGATCCCACATGCCATGTGGTGCAGCCAAAAAGTTAAAAAAAAAAAAAAAAAAAGAAAAAAGCCTTATAGTATTTACTATATGGATGTTGAAGATATTGTTCATTACAATATGACACTAGGGATAATTTTTCTCTCTAATCTCAAAATCATAAGTGATAAGGCTTCTAGGCAATTGGTTTGTTTTTATCATAGGGATGCCATGGCTTACGTAACTAATAGTGTTTTTCTCTTGGCATTGGCTACTAAGAGGTTTATCTCTTTCTTTAACAAAGATACAGAACCTTTCAGCAAGTTTTTTGTATACAAATCTCAGTTCTCTCTCTTGAGGCTATATTATCCTGAAACTCTTCTATTCTTGATTTTTCCCTTTGTCACATTTTCCTCAAATGCTTTTTGTTTTTTAATTTTATTTTACCTTCTTTTATTATCTGATTTTATATAGATCATCTTTAATTCTTTCCAGAACTAGGTAGGGTATGAGTAAATAAAATTAATTTGATACTGAAATTTTAAGTTTAATGTGTTGAAATGGTGTCTGTTTTGCTTTTGTTATTTATTATGACTTGGTGATGTAGGGTGCCAACGTAGGTGATATACTGAAGTATATAACAATTGAACTTTTAGATAAGATAGCATGAGAGGTAAAGCAACAAATGATCATATGCCTACAATAACCCCTGCAGTGAATACCTCAAGGTATGCACAAGTTATATCTGCCCTTTCCTGTCAAGCTTCTCAAGTCTCAGTTCATTTCACCAGGAAGCCTTTCATAGAAGAGGAAACCGAGTCCCAGATATTTCTCACAACTCACTAAGTAACAAGAACAAAGGACTAGCACAGTGCACGTTCCTTGATCAGGATCAATTCTCCCATGCCCACCCTATATGATCCAACTCTTTCATTGCCATACCATCTCTATTTTACCATGGGAAAACTCCAATTTTTGTAGTCTATTTCAGCTAGGTATTAAGAAGCAAGCTGATTAAATTAATTTACACATGTGTGAAGAGTTGATAACTCCCTCTGATTTTCCTAGTAATATATGCTGGTTTGCCCCAAAGGATAAGATAGCTCTGTCTCTAGATATCTAAATCCAGGTTCTCCCATTTATCTGTCCCAAGGCAATAATCAGAAATGAGAATAACAGTTTATATTTAAAACTATACACTGCTACATTATTTATGACAGCAAAGAATAGAATCAGTTCTTAATGGCTGCATAAATTTTTATTGTATGAATGTAACAAAGTTTATTTCTGAATGGTAGAACATTTAGGGAATGATTAAGTTATGGTACATGCATATAATGTAGCCGTCAAGAATCATGTTTATGAAATATTTAATTTCATAGGAAGATTATTATGATGTATGAATGAAAAAAGTTGGACACAAAATGGAGTATCATATGAGCTCAACTTGTTAAAATACAATTTTATTTATTCAATAAATTTTTTATTCAATAAATTTTGCGTGTCTAGTGTGTGTCAAGTAGAGTGATGAGTGTGAGGATATAGAATCAAACAAGATATGCATGATCCCTGCCAGCATTAAACAAAATAGGGCATGATTATGAAATTAAATCTCCCTTTGGGGATTGGTGATTTGTAGTCAAATGTGATTAAGCTCATTTTCTAGTTTGTGGATTCTCCAGGACCTTGGTTTCATTTCTCTTCTGCTTTTTGTCTGGGAATGCATAGCTCTCCAGTTCAATTAGATTGAGTGGTAGAATTTAAAAATAATAGCAACAGACAATTCAAGCCTAACATTCCCCATCATCTTGAGATTTTTATTTTTTTTAACCTATGTGGTCAGTGTTGCCCAGTGACATCAGTATAATAGCTTCTCCTAGAAATCTATCCTTGTGAGTTTGTGTGGGCTACTTCTGCAGGAGAAGATACTAGTTTGCAAAGGAAAAAAACATTTTTTTAGTTTTACCTGACACGAGCCTTTATAGAATGTGATTCTTATTGTTGGGTAGCATTATGAACTTAATTTTGTTCTTGAGACAAATTTCCTTTAAAACAATTTGAATGATACTTAATAGGAAATGGACCCTTACTCAGAAATAGTTTTTATTGAAGAAGCTATAAATCTTATTTATTTAGGAAAGTCATCCTGCAAAATAAACCTTCTTTAGAATTGAGGTTAATGTTTTAATTTAATGTTTAATGGTCCATGTCAAACCATTAAATTTTGGTTCTCCCAGTAGCTTTACTGTAATATCCTTGAACATATTCACTACAATGATACGCTTTGTTAAATAGTGATGCAACTTATTACATGTCATAGAAAGAGCTCTTCCTTCTAAAGCCTTAGAGGTATATCAGATTTGTTCGATATACTATTTGTTATGATATTTCAATGCCATTTTTGTCATGTGCATACACAGTAGGATAGTGGGAATGTTAAAAATGTGAGAATGGATTTTTTTTCTGGTTGAATTGTAAATGTTGAGCTCTTGAAGTTATTTAGTATATCTGACCTCATTTATTTAAAAAAATTATAAACCTGAATTACTTATATGATCACATTTAAAGCACCAGTATTGTTGCATTTAAGGCTAAGATTTTGTGCTGTGGTTTGCCTAAGGTAATACAACCAAAGCCACATTGTTTATTCTTCTACTTTTTCACTCACACATGGTGTCCATTATGCATTGATCTTGTCCAGCAGTATTAACTTTCTTTAACTGATTGTTCTTCTATCTGAAGAGTCTTATTAAAATTTAATCAGTAAACTAAAAATAAGCAGCTAATGCCATAGTGCATTCTGGTAACTCATAAAAGAGAAAAAGAAAGTAAAACCTAATGTGGGCTTGTGAGGTTAAAGGAAGGTGAGTATGTATTTATTGGCTATTCAAGGATATATATAAATTACCATTTTTTCTCTCTGAGAAGTGTGATATAATGGGACCACACTTGTAGGTGATACACTTTTCCACTTGCAGATATTTACTGTTTTCCCTACTAGCACTGAACTGCTCTGAATTATATAGCGCTATATAATAGGGGTAAAGCCCATCTGTGCCCCTTGTTTTCCTCAGAAAAGCCTTTCTGGACAGTGACTATGGCTAACATGGTTCTTGAGTTATGTCCTGTGTGTGCTTGCACTTCCCATCCGCCAAAACGAAGCAAATCCTACCCACATGTATCATCTTCATAATAGCCTCTCCCTTTTTGTCTCATTTCCACGTTGAAGGTTCTTTCTGACTTACTGCTTTTCTTGTTTCTCTTTTCAAAACATTTCTAGATTTAGAAGAGGTACCTAACCATATTCCTGCTGTTAGTTCTAACTTTCCTTTTATTTTTGATGGCTCTCTTCTGCTCAAAGGTACTTGTTTTCACAATACCACAGAGAACCTATTAGTTGAGAAAATTATGGCATTTTGCTCATCTTTAAAGTAATATTTGCTTAAATGGGCAAAAGATTTGAATCAGGCACTTCACATAAGATGTCCAAGTGGCCAATTAATGTTCAAAAAGGTGTTCAGCTTCATCACTCATCAGGAAAATATATGATATGATACCATTTACACCCACCAGAGTAGGAAAGATGAAAAAGACAATACCAAGAGTCTGTGAAAATGTGGAGCAACTGGAACTCTGCTCTAGTGCTGCTGATAGTGTGTATTGGTCCAACCACACTGGAAAAGTGTTGATCAAGTAATGAGTAGAGCTGAATATAGGCATGCCTATGAACCCATTAATTCCGTTTTTAGGCATAGATGCAGAAACAGTTACATACATTCATAAAAAAAACATGTACAAGAATGTTCATAGCACTATTTGTAGTAGACCTAAACTTGAGAAAACCCAAATGTCCATCAGTAGTAAAATGAATACATTAACGGGGATAGACACCTAACATGGAATTGGTAGTGAGAATGAATGAACCATAACTACATGGAACAATATGGATGAATCTTATAAACATTATGTTGAGCAGAAGAAGCTAGATCCAGAAGAGTATACACTGTGATTCTACTTATATGAAGTTCAGAAACACTCAAACTTCATCTGTGATGTAAGAAGTCAGGCTGGTGGCTTCCCTTGCTGTGAGGTAGTGACTAGATGGGAGGGGGGGCGGGGGAGGCTTCTGGGGCGCCAGTGTTCTGTTCGGCGTTCTGGTCTGGGTACTGGTTACATGGGTTGTGCTCACTTTATGAAAATTCAACAAGGAATATACTTATGATTTGTACACTTTTATGTATGTATGCTTTATTTTAATAATGTTTTATATAAACGAATAATAAGTACTGTATTATTTATCTACTGCTGCATAACAAATTACCTCAAAACTTAGCAGTTTAAAATAATAATTATCTCCCACAGTTTCTGAGAGTTAGTGATCCAGCAGTAGCTAAGCTGGGCGGTTTTAGCTCAGGGTCTCTCACAAGGTTGCTAACAACATGTCAGCTGGGGCCTGCAGTCATGTGACAGCTCGAATGGGGCTGGAGGATCTGCTTCAAGGTGGCTCAGTCACCTACCTGTTGACAGAGGCCTCACTGAAAGCTCCTTATATTACCACAGACGAGAAAAAAGAAAAACCCCACAGATAACATTTATTTGCTCATTTATTTATTTATATACATATATGTGTGTATAATGTTCTTACACGTTTAAATGTATTTAATGAATTATAATGAATACTGTCATAATTTTTTTCTCCACTCAATACATTGTGGACATCCATTTTTTTAATGACTGGCTCATCTATAGATCTATTTCATCATTTTTGCATATAGTTTTACTGAGGTATAATTGACATACGGTTGACATACATGCACATAATTAAAGTGTACAACTGGATAATTTTTTGTGCATGTATACACCCGTGAAGTTGTCATCACAATCAAGATAATGAGTAACTTCTCACCCCAAAAAGTTTCCTCCTGTCTCTTTATCATAATCCCTCCTCTCATTCTTTTTAATGGCTGAAAAGTTTTATTTACATATGTAAAGCATCTTTAAAATCCACACTTAGGTATGCTCACAGGTAGCTCAATCTGATTTTTTGTTTAAATTGTAGAACTCTCACCCCATTTGGAGGAAGAAATCCCCCTCTCCCAGTCAAGAACATGTAAGCCAGATTGCCTGGGTTAGAATTTGAGCTCTGCCACTTTGCACACTGTATGACCTTGGACAAATTGCTTAATTATTCTGCATCAGATTCCTTATCTGTACCTCTCGTGCTAATGCTAGTACTATACCTAACTCATAAGATTACAAAGATTAAAGGAATTAATATACATAATGATCTGATGACAAAGCACTATGTTATTGTCTTCTGTTGTTATTGTTTTCGTGGGTTGCTATGCTAAAAGCCTGGGTTCTCAGTTTCTCCTGATGATATTAAAGCTGTGAGTTGATAGTGTCCTACCTTCAAATATATTACTGGCACCTACTTCTTCCTTTCACTCCTATTTCTTCTGTATCACCTCCCTCTGACCTCCTTACTAAAGATGAGGAAAGGTATGTATTTAATGCCAGGCTCTTTTGGTATTTAGGTGATGTCTTAGGGACATTTAATTTGCTGAGAGATACCCAAAATAGGATGCTTTAAAAATCCCAAGACCTTATGAGTCAAGATGTCAGAATGCCACTTGCATTTCTACATTAAAAGTTGCTAGTGGTCACTTTGAGAGTAGTGGTTATACATGTACAATAATTATTCCTTGAATATATACTAAGTATATATCCTGTGAAAGATCCAAAGAATTAAGATATTTTTTGTCCTTGGGAAGCTTACTATCAACTTGAAGAAATAAGATTCTATTTTGAAGTAGTGAGTGTGGAAAGACTGGGATCAGGTATTAGAGATACAGCAAAGGAAGAGTGAGTAGGTCTTACTGATTGTTTATGTTAGATTGAGCCAAGGATACTGCCACTGCTGTAAACCATGTAACAGGGGTGTGTTTTACTACTTCCCCTAAACTGGAAACAACCCAAATTTCCATCAGTGATAGAATGAATAAATAAATAGGAATGTATAGCTAATAGGGAGTGGGTAGTGAGGATGAATGTTCTACAACCACATGCAACAAGTATAGATGTTCACAAACATGAAGTTGAGTGGAAGAAGCTAACTCCCAAAGTATACACTATGATTCCATTTAAATGAAGATCAAAAAACACGCAAAACTCATTTATGGTGTAAGAAATCAGGTTAGCAGTTACAGGTGCCTACCCCTCCACCCCCACTTTCCTCACCTTGCTAATTCAGAGTACAGGGCTTGCCCTGATCACCGTAACCACCATTACCACCATCGCCTCCAAGGAGTGATCGGGGGTCTGTTCTTCTTCAGGATTTATGGTCCAGGGAAGTTGCAGAGTGGGCTGTCTACATGGCAGATTGGATGGGAACTGAATAAAGCCTCAGGCATAGGTAGGCATCCTTCTAGCAGGGAGGTCATCAGCAAGGGGATGAGCACCATCCGAGAGAAGCCCTCACCGTGCACCACCAGGAAAGATTCTGTCCATATGCTTGCACTTGTGGTCTGTTGATGCTAAAACCACTCCTAAGGGACTCTTGGGCATTCAAGTAATGCCCCTCACTAAAATGGCCCAGCGTTACTCACCTGTTTGGTCCCTGCAGATCTGGCCCTTCTGTCCTATGGCCCACTGACTTCTCTCCTCCCTTTAGCCTAAGGGAGCTTTTCTAGCCTGGGATGGGGGAATGAATGGATGGGATTGAAGGGGGAACCCATGCTCTCGTTACAGTCTTCAGTCATATTGTCTCTGCTGTACTTTGGAAAACAAAGTTAGGAATTTTTTTTTCTCTTTTTCTGACCCAAGCTTATCTTCCATTTGAAGCAGTGATCACAGAATGGCTTAGCTACTTGTGGAGGCAGTAGTAAGTAAGGGTGAAAGAAAAGGAAAAAAATGAACTCTTGGAAGAAATAAAACTTTAAATATCTTAAAATGTCAATCCCACAACACTTGGGTTGAATGAGATAATGACGATATCAATAATGTAGTTATGGAATTTAGAGGGGAAGCTACTTTATATATGTGGTGGAGAAAATACTTGGTTTTAGATCCGTGATGTTTCAGGTGGTGGCACGATATCCAGGTGTAGATTTCTCTGAGGCATTTGGAATTATGGAAGTTAGGGGAAAGGTCGAGGCTGAATATATGGCTTTGTATTTTATTGGGGTGGAAGTGATAATTGAAACATTACTGTGGATGAAATAAATGGTTTCTGTTAGGAAATACCGATGACTTCATCAAGTGATTTATAGGGCATCTAGATTATTTGATGTAAGTTGTGATGACTTCTTTTTATTCACTGAGGTACTTCTATAGCATTAGCATGATTTATTTAGATAGTTACACCATTGTCTTTAATATTTTATTCTGTACTTGAAATATAAGTCCCACTATCATATAAAATTAATATCTCTAACTTAAAAGTTATTAGAGAATTTTCTAACTGTTGTTCTTGATAGTGCTAGATCTTTATGTTTCAATAATATTTATCCTGGGCCTACTTGTATTTCTTTTGACTTGTTGATTTATGGAAATTCAGTAAGCCATTTCACGGTATACTCCTGGGGTTGGCAAATAATGGCTTGCTTCCTGTTTTGTGTGGCCCGTGAACTGAGAATCGTTTTTACATTTTTAAACGGTTGAAAAATTTTAAAAGGAAATTTCATGACACATGAAAATGATATAGAGTTCTAATTTCAGTATCCATAAATGAAGTTTCATTAGAACACAGCCACACACAAATGTATTTCTGTGCTTGCTTTTGTGCTACAACAAAGTCGAATCGTTGTAGCAGAGACCAATTAGCCCGCAAAGCTCGAAATATTTACTCTCTGGCCCTTTACGGAAAAAGTTTGCTGACCCCTGGTATACACCACCAACAGTTGTGTCATTGATAAGCTACTAAAAGACAAGTATTCAAAAAGAAGTGCTTGTTTACACAGATAGTCATTTTAATAATCCCCGTCTTCCTTTGCTGCTTTATTTTTTTATCCTTTGTATGCACCGCTATTTATCACGATTTAGTATGCTTTATGTTTTGCTTGTTTCAGTAAACAAGCACAGGTTCCCATCTAGGTTGTAACTTTCATGAGGGCAGGGATTTTTGCCTTTTTTATTTACTGCTGTCTCCCCAGTACCTAGGCATGTGGTAGAAACACAATATGTATTTGAGTAGTCACATAGGATATATTTGCAGAATTGAAGAAATGATTGTGCTGAATTGGCTACTTATTACTCTACCCAAATCTGAGGATAACTGGAGAACAGACCGAAACAAAGCCTTTATGTCAGTTATTATATTTATACATTGAGGTTGATGGGCCTAGTGAAGTGAATGGCGTGGAGTAAATACCCAAAGTTTAGAGTAATTGAAGAATTAAGCAAGCTCTTTAGGAATAGGTTGTTTTATGAATGCAGGGGTATTCTTTAGCGGTCTTCCACTACATTTAGAATCCAAACTATTTTTCAACCAGTAAATCCTTGTATGATTTGACTGTTTATCTCTTTCTCCAACCTCTTCTCTCTTGCTTGCCATGCTGAAGCCATACTGAGCTTCTTTAAATTCCTTTAATAACATAAGTCCCTTTATGTATAGTTTTTTTTTTTGGTAATATTTATTTATGTTATTATTTATTTATTTGGTTGTGCTGGGTCTTAGATGCAGCAGGTGGGCTCCTTAGTTGTGGCTCGAGGGCTCTTTAGTTGTGGCATGTGAACTCTTATCCACTGCGCCACCAGGGAAGTCCCGATGTATAGGTTTTTTTTTGTTTGTTTTGTTTTTTAATTATTATGGCCCCCTATAGACTCTAAGCTCTATTAAGGCAGGGATCAAGTCTGTCTTATTCACCATCAAGTCCGCAGTGCTTACCAAATTTCTGACGTTTAGTAAGCAGTAAGTAAATATTTGTTGAATGACTACATATATGATTTAAAGAGCGCTAGACTTGGTGTCAGAACCCCTAGGTTAAAATCCTTTGGAATGTGTTCTGAATCTTAATCTGGATGCCAGTTAGACAGGTGTGTTTGTGAAGTCGTTGAGCTGTACACTTATGAGCAGTTTTGATGCAGATTTGTTGATGAGTTAAAAACAACAATCCTGGGATGCCCCTGCTTACTGATGATGTGAACATGAGTGAGTCAGTTTCTTTGAAATTTAGTTTTATCAGTTATCAAGACGTATCGTTGTACCTATCTCATCAGGTTGTTGTGAGCACTGATAAGATGATGTATGTGAAACGGTCTTACTGTTGTAGATATTCATCGTATACCAGTTGAATCTTTATTATTTGAAGGATGTGGAAGTGGAGAAGGTACAGAGAGGAAGCTCTGAGAAACCTAGTAGAATAAACGCATCCCTTACAGAAGGGCCCTTAGGCAGCTGAAGAGAGCTGGGGCTTTAAGAGACACCATTAGGAGACAATGGACTTCATCTGTCTCTGGTGTATGCCACAGGGCCCTTAGGCCCTCTTACTCTTAAAAATTGGAAGGGGGCTTCCCTGGTGGCGCAGTGGTTGAGAGTCTGCCTGCCGGTGCAGAGGACACGGGTTCGAGCCCTGGTCTGGGGGGATCCCACGTGCCGCGGAGCGGCTGGGCCCGTGAGCCACAACTACTGAGCCTGCGCATCTGGAGCCTGTGCTCTGCAACGGGAGGGGCCGCGATGGTGGGAGGCCCGTGCACCGCGATGGAGAGTGGCCCCCGCTTGCCACGGCTGGGGAGGGCCCTCGCACAGAAGCGAGGACCCAACACAGCCAAAAAAAAAAAAAAAAAAAAAATTGGAAGGACTTTGGGGCTTGGGGAAGAGCAGGAGACTAGGACTGGCAAAGCGTTTAGTAAGGTGGCCAGAAACTAATGCAAGTGCATATCTGTGTCCTCCACAGTGGAGGACAGTGAAGTGATTGACCTACCTAATCAACCATGAGAGAGCCATGTGGCTAAAAAATAAAACCATCATTGAAGTGCTTCTCTACAAATTAAAATGTACCCTGCAGTGTTTCAGAACTAATAAAGAGCTAGATATAATTGAATCTCAGAGGATTACTGGAAGAAGAATCACTACTGGGATTAGGAGTTTCCAGGCTGTGATTGTCACTGGAAGTCTGGGAAGAGAGAGGCAAGCGTGTGTAAGGACATCAAAACCGGCAAAGGAGGCTCTTAAAGAACTGAGGGCACACATTGCAAACTTAAATAGGACATGCAACTGAAGGTAAAACTTTAAAATCAAATTTTATTTTTAAAAATTCAGGTCATAAAATATATATTATTCTACCCTCTGTCTTAAGTAGTAATATTTACACTTAATGTAGTGAACCAGATTGACCACCAGCACTACATTGAACCAAGACATTTTGGGAAAAGGAAGTCTTTGTTATGATCCTCACAGGTCCTGCTCACTGTTTATTTATTGTAATCAAGAACTGTTCTAGCTGTTCTCATTTAATCTTCCCTCAAAGTCTGTGAAAACAGGGCTACTGATAATAACTCCATTATGGATGGAGAAACTGAGAATTAGAGAGTTAAATAACTTGCCCAAGGCCACATAGCTAGTGATTGGCAAGGCAGGCCTCAAACCCTGGTACATGTGGTGGCAAAGCCCACACTCTGACCTGGTGGGGGAGCTCTTGTCGGGATGTACGTAACCTGCCGTTATTTAAGAGGCCACAGTTCTGGAAATTTGCTCAGTACCAGCATGCCTTCCGTATATAAGAAATACACACCACAGAGAAGAAATCCTAAAAACTGTAGACTGATGAATGTTACTTGAATGTACTGGAAGACAGTAGCATCCGTAACGTTGTTACTGGATTGTAAGCTCCAAAAAAGCAGAGAATTTGTCTCTCTTTTGTTTGCCGTGTTTCTCTGAAGCAGGGTTTCTCAACTTTGACACTGTTGACATTTTGGACCAGGTAATTCTTTGTTGTGGGGGACTGTTCTGTGAATTGTAGGATGTTTACCAGTATCTCTGGCCTCAACCCACTAGAGGTTAGTAACACCCCTCCCCAGTTGTGACAAGCAAAAATATCTCTAGACATTGCTAAACGTCTTTTGGGGAGAAAATTGCCTCCAGTTGAGAACAAATGCCCTTTTAAAGAATAGAACAGTGCCTGGCAAGTAAAAGACCCCCAGTATTTTTTTAATTGACTGAAGACAGGAGTGAACGGTGTTCCAGAAAGTATACTGCTTGTGATATGCAAGATAACTAGAGGGAACCTTGAAAAAGTTCTAGAACTTTAATAGTTATGCATTTTTATATGCATTAGAAAAAGATAACGTTTTGAACCCATGATTTCACATAGTATTTTACAGGACAAGGCTAAAGTGGATACTGAAGTTTAAAAAATGGCTTAATTGAAGGAAACATTAAGTGTAGACAATAAATGCATTTAGCAAAAATCATAAAATTGATTAAGGTGGTATGTAAATGACTGGAGTTTGATGCATTGCTCTATACTAAGGGAAACTTAGGCAAACAGTGTGTCCTGAATATACCAGGTATGAGAGCCTCCTCTAAGTCCAGCCACTAGAGCCCTCATTGGGAATGATCTGGTGTCCTGTACAACCTAGACACAGATGTTGAAGACAAATTGATTACCCTCTGAAAACTGGACAGTCTGATGGATACTGTAAGGTATGCACATCTGTATGACATAGCACCTAAGTTCCATATTGTATGAGAGTTCAAAGGAAACAAAGATTTCTTCCTGTTCATGTGATGAGGAAAGGCTACACTACTGATAGTAAAGGATGAATGGAATCTTAGTAGGTATGGACATTGCAGAGAAAAAGTGCAGAGGAATAGAGCTGGAACAACTTAAAGCATACTTAAGGGATGAGTAGAGGCCACTTTGGCTGCAATGTAGGGTGACTGCTGATGAAGGTGGAAGCTGCTTGTTGAGAATGTTTAATGCCAGGCTGGGTAAGTCCATGGAACAGTGATTTTTATTTAGATTTCCTAATGTCTGGCTAAAAGCTGCTTTGTTGTTGTTTTTAAGTGTGTTGCCATTACTTTAGAAGTGATACTTAGTTTGGGATGAGGATCTGACTAAGAGTCAAGATTGATGAATACTGCTGCTTAGAGAGGTATACAGACTTAAATACACACACACACACACACACACAGCAGCTGAAAGAAGAGAATAAAGCAAGAGGGGATCAGAGTAGAAAGAAAAAGCTAAACCCTGGCAACAGGAGAAGAAGCAGGGTAGTAACCTGGGACTGGGGGAATACAGGGTTTTGGGGGCAATATTGGCAGTAGGCCTTAAACGCCATACCTCTGTAAGGAAACTGTCTTCTTTAAAACAAGATTCGGATCTTTGCAAGTTTACTACTGGAACACTAGGTGAGTCAGCTGACGGGTAATATTGATCTTTACCTCCTTGGTTTTGTCTTCACCTGGAAGAGAGCTGCCTCTGAAGCCTGTTCTCTCCACCTTGTTGACCTCTGGAGAGGCAAGTCCTCTTGAAACTCCTGGACTATGCCTGACAACCCTTTCCTTTGTGGTTCCCCTAACACAACTGAGAATGACTTGATTCTTTTCAAAAAGACTATTAAATATTAAAGAATAAACAAGAAATAAAATACAAGAAGCCTTGCCAGTCAAATCTTCTTTCCCTGCTGCCACCACAGAGAACTTCTTAAAATCCAAATTTAGCCATGTGGACTCCCTGGCTTAACTCTTTCATAGTGTCTCGATTGTATAGGGATTGCATTTTAGTGTATTGACTTTCTTTTGTTTTTTCTTGGAGTCAAAGAGGTTGTATAATTCTCTTTACATAATGCTTATTTTACTTATCTGATTTGGAGGGGTGACAGTGAAAATTGAGATGATACTGGGAAGGGTGAAGGACCTTCCCGTGAATATGTATGAGAGTTCCAGCTCTTTCCTAAAGCCTTCCCAGAAGAGCTTCATCTGAAGGGTCAGGGCTCACTAAACTCTTACTTTCCGACGAGGTATTTCTAGGCTGCCTCAAGGAGAAATCCCAGTGAGTGGGACTACAGCCCTCCACTTCAATTCAACCTGAAAACTTTGGCCCTAACCCATTTTATATATTAGTGTTCTGCATAAGATTTTTTGAGAGGAGGTCTGCTGCTTTAAATAAAAGGTGAGATGATGAGAAATCATTAGATGATTTCTCAAGTTCCTTTTGGCTCCAAAATTCTCTGAGAATCAAGCCCCCTTGACTTCTTTCTTGATTCACCTTATGTTAATTTTGTTCCATACAATTAATGCCTTGTTAGAAAGTAATGAAATTTCAGAGCTGCAAGAGGTTTTAGGAGTTATCTTGTCCAGTTTCCCAAACTGAGCTCCCAAGAATAGAACTCCTAAGAAATACTGATTGCTCACAAAAAGGATTGTCTAGCCAAATACATTGAGAGACTATACTTTTGTCACATTGCTTATTAGCATTTTTAAGGCTCTGAAAAGTTTTATAATAAAGAAACCTGTTTAACCTTAAGACAGCATGTCTTACATTTATTTGATCAGAGCCCTATTGCTGAATAATGCACCTTTTAACATCCTGTGGACATCAATTTGGGAAACACTCATCTAGTTCTGCTCCCTCCTTTTGCAAAGAACTTGAGATAGAAAATTTTCCAGTGTTACACAACTAGTTCTCAGGTTTCAGCCGCATATTTATTCCCTGATTGTCTCTATTTCATATATGCTTAATTTCTTTCTTTCCCAGCTTTATTTGAGATATAATTGATATATAACATTGTATAAGTTTAAGGTGTACAATGTGATGATTTGATACATAGATATATTGTGAAATGATTGCCACAATAATGTTACTTAATATATCCATCACCACAATAAGGTTAGTTAGCGGATCCATCACCTCACATAGTTATAATTTTTTGCGTGGTGTGTTGAGAACTTTTAAGGTCTACTTGCTTAGCATCTTTCAAATATACAGTAACTATTGATAACTATAATCATGCTCTATATTACATCCCCAGAACTTACTCATCTTAAAATTGGAAGTTTGTACCTTTTGACCATCTTCACCCATTCTCACCACCACTCCCTGCCCCAACTCCTGGCAACCACCAGGCTACTCTCTATTTTTATGAGTTTGGTTCTCTTCAGATTCCACATATAAGTGAGATTATACAGTATTTGTCTTTCAGTATCTGACTTATTTCACGTAGCCTAATGCTTTAAGATTCATCCATCTTGTCACAAGTGGCAGAATTTTCTGTTTTATGGCTGAATAATATTCCAGTGTGTGTGTGTGTGTTTATCCATTTTCTGTTGGTAGGCATTTAGGTGTTTCCATGTCTTGACTATTGTAAATGATGCTGCAGTGAACATAGTGGTACAGAAATCTCTTCCAGATAGTGGTTTCATTTCCTTCAGCTATATACCCCAAAGAGGAATTGCTGGATCACATGGTATTTCTGTTTTTTTATTTTCTTGAGGAACTTTCGTACTCCTTTCCACAGTGGCTGTAGTAGGTTACATTCCCACCAACAGTGTCCAAGGGTTCCCCTTTCTCCATGTTCTCACTAGCATTTATTATTTCTTGTCTTTGATAATAGACATAGTAACAGGTGTGAGATGTGATGTATCGTTGTGGTTTTGATTTGCATTTCTCTCATGATTAGTGATGTTGAGCACCTTTTCATATACCTGTTGGCCATTTGTATGTTTTCTTTTGAAAAATGTTTACTTAGATTCATTGCCTATTTTAAAATTTGGTTGTTTTTTGGCTGTTGAGTTGTGTAAGTTCATTGTATATTTTGGATATTAACCCTTTATTGGATATGTGGTTTGCAAATAAACTCTCCCATTCCTTTGGTTACCTCTTCATTTTGTTGATCATTTCTTTTGCTATGCAGAAGCTTTTTAGTTTGGTGTAGTCTCATTTATTTGTGCTTTCTCTTGCCCGTGTTGTTTCCCTTTGTTTTCTTCTAGGACTTTTATGAGTTCAAGTCTTATATTTAAGTCTTTAATTCATTTCAAGTTAATTTTTGTCGATGGCGTTAAGGTAGGTGGTCCACTTTCATTTTTTTGCATGTGAATATCTAGTTTTCCCAGAATCGTTTATTGAAGAGACTGTCTTTTCCCCATTGAGTGTTCTTGGCTCCCTTGTCAAATATTAGTTGACCTTATATGCTTGGGTTTATTTCCGGATTCTGGATTCTGTTCTTTTGGTCTATCTGTTTTGTTTTGTTTTTTTCCTATGCTAATACTTCTAGGTTGTTTAATTTGTTGGTGTATAATTGTTCATACTAGTCTCATGATCCTTTGTATTTTTGTGGTATTAGTTGTAATGCCTCCTCTTTCATTTCTGATCTTATTTATTTGCGTCCTTTTTTTTCTTGGTCTAGCTAAAAATTTGTAAATTTTCTTCATCTTCTCAATGAACCAACTTTTAGTTTCATTAATCTTTTCTATTGTTTTCCTATTCTTTATTTCATTTATTTCTGCTCTGATATTTAGTATTTCCTTCCTCTACTAACTGTGGGCTTAGTTTGTTCTTCTTTTACTAATTCCTTGAGGGGTAAAGTTCCGTTGTTCTTTTGAGATCCTTCTTTTCTCTTAAAGGTTTACTGCTATAAACTTCCTCTTAGAACTCATTCCTCTCAAAAGCAATGAGATGCTTTGTTGCATCACATTGGGTTTCTTGTGTTGTGTTTCTCCTTTTGTTTTCTTTTTTTTTTGGTTTCATTTATTTTTAGTACCTTTTTTTAACATCTTTATTGGAGTATAATTACTTTACAATGGTGTGTTAGTTTCTGCTTTATAACAAAGTGAATCAGCTATACGTATACATATATCCCCATATCTCTTCCCGCTTGCGTCTCCCTCCCTCCCACCCTCCCTATCCCACGCCTCTAGGTGGTCACAAAGCACCGAGCTGATCTCCCTGTGCTATGGGACTGCTTCCCACTAGCTATCGGTTTTACATTTGGTAGCGTATATATGTACATGCCACTCTCTCACTTTGTCCCAGCTTACCCTTCCCCCTCCCGGTGTCCTCAAGTCCATTCTCTAGTAGGTCTGCATCTTTATTCCCTTCCTCCCTAGGTTCTTCATGACCATTTTTTTTTCTTTTTTAGATTCCATATATATATGTTAGCATACAGTATTTATTTTCTCTTTCTGACTTACTTCACTCTGTATGACAGACTCTAACTCCATCCACCTCACTACAAATGACTCAATTTTGATTCTTTTTATGGCTGAGTAATATTCCATTGTATATTTGTGCCACATCTTCTTTATCCATTCATCTGTCGGTGGACACTTAGGTTGCTTCCATATCCCGGCTATTGTAAATAGAGCTGCAGTGAACATTGTGGTACATGACTCTTTTTGAATTATGGTTTTCTCAGGGTATATGCCCAGTAGTGGGATTGCTGGGTCGTATGGTAGTTCTATTTTTAGTTTTTTAAGGAACCTCCATACTGTTCTCCATAGTGGCTGTATCAATGTACATTCCCACCAACAGTGCAAGAGGGTTCCCTTTGCTCCACACCCTCTCCGGCATTTATTGTTTGTAGATTTTTTGATGATGGCCATTCTGACCGGTGTGAGGTGGTACCTCATTGTAGTTTTGATTTGCATTTCTCTAATGATTAGTTATGTTGAGCATCCTTTCATGTGTTTGTTGGCAATCTGTATATCTTCTTTGGAGAAATGTCTATTTAGGTCTTCTGCCCATTTTTGGATTGGGTTGTTTGTTTTTTCGATACTGAGCTGCATGAGCTGCTTGTAAATTTTGGAGATTAATCCTTTGTCAGTTGCTTCATTTGCAAATATTTTCTCCCATTCTGAGGGTTGTCTTTTCATCTTGTTTATGGTTTCCTTTGCTGTGCAAAAGCTTTTAAGTCTCATTAGGTCCCATGTGTTTATTTTTGTTTTTATTTCCATTTCTGTAGGAGGTGGGTCAAAAAGGATCTTGCTGTGATGTATGTCATAGAGTGTTCTGCCTATGTTTTCCTCTAAGGGTGTTATAGTGTCTGGCCTTACATTTAGGTCTTTAATCCATTTTGAGTTTATTTTTGTATGTGGTGTTAGGGAGTGTTCTAATTTCATTCTTTTACATGTAGCTGTCCAGTTTTCCCAGCACCGCTTATTGAAGAGGCTGTCTTTTCTCCATTGTATATTCTTGCCTCCTTTATCAAAATAAGGTGACCATATGTGCGTGGGTTTATCTCTGGGCTTTCTATCCTGTTTCATTGATCTATATTTCTGTTTTTGTGCCAGTCCCGTACTGTCTTGATTACTGTAGCTTTGTAGTATAGTCGGAGGTCCAGGAGCCTGATTCCTCCAGCTCTGTTTTTCTTTCTCAAGATTGCTTTGGCTATTCGGGGTCTTTTGTGTTTCCATACAAATTGTGAACTTTTTTGTTCTAGTTCTGTGAAAAATGCCATTGGTAGTTTGAAAGGGATTACATTGAATCTGTAGTTTGCTTTGTGTACGGTAGTCATTTTCACAGTGTTGATTCTTCTAATCCAAGAACATGGTGTATCTCTCCATGTGCTTGTATCATCTTTAATTTCTTTCATCAGTGTCTTATAGTTTTCTTCATACAGGTCTTTTGTCTCCTTAGGTAGGTTTATTCCTTGGTATTTTATTCTTTTTGTTGCAATGGTAAATGGGAGTGTTTCCTTAATTTCACTTTCAGATTTTTCATCATTAATGTATAGGAATGCAAGATATTTCTGTGCCTTAATTTTGTATCCTGCTACTTTACCAAGTTCATTGATTAGCTCCAGTAGTTTTCTGGTAGCATCTTTAGGATTCTGTATGTATAGTATCATGTCATCTGCAAACACTGACAGTTTTACTTCTACTTTTCCAATTCGGTTTCCTTTTATTTCTTCTTCTTCTCTGATTGCTGTGGCTAAAACTTCCAAAACTATGTTGAATAATAGTGGTGAGAGTGGGCAACCTTGCCTTCTTCCTGATCTTAGTGGAAATGGTTTCAGGTTTTCACTGTTGAGGACAATGTTGGCTGTGGGTTTGTCATATATGGCCTTTATTATGTTGAGGTAAGTTCCCTCTATGCCTACTTTCTGGAGAGTTTTTATCATAAATGGGTGTTGATTTTTGTCAAAAGCTTTTTCTGCATGTGTTGAGATGATCATATGGTTTTTCTTCTTCAATTTGTTAACATGGTGTATCACATTGATTGATTTGCGTATATTGAAGAATCCTTGCATTCCTGGGATAAACCCCACTTGATCATGGTGTATGATCCTTTTAATGTGCTGTTGGATTCTGTTTGCTAGTATTTTGTTGAGGTTTTTTGCATCTATGTTCATCAGTGATATTGGCCTGTAGTTTTCTTTCTTTGTGACATCTTTGTCTGGTTTTGGTATCAGGGTGATGGTGGCCTCGTAGAATGAGTTTGGGTGTGTTTCTCCCTCTGCATATTTTGGAAGAGTTTGAGAAGGATAGGTGTTAGCTCTTCTCTAAATGTTTGATAGAATTCACCTGTGAAGCCATCTTGTCCTGGGCTTTTGTTTTTTGGAAGGTTTTTAATCACAGTTTCAGTGTCAGTGCTTGTGATTGGTCTGTTTATATTTTCTGTTTCTTCCTGGTTCAGCCTCAGAAGGTTGTCCTTTTCTAAGAATTTGTCTATTTCTTCCAGGTTGTCCGTTTTATTGGCATAGAGTTGCTTGTAGCAATCTCTCATGATCCTTTGTATTTCTGCAATGTCAGTTGTTACTTCTTTTTCATTTCTAATTGTATTGATTTGAGTCTTCTCCCTTTTTTTCTTGATGAGTCTGGCTAATGGTTTATCAATTTTGTTTATCTTCTCAAAGAACCAGCTTTTAGTTTTATTGATCTTTGCTATTGTTTCCTTCATTTCTTTTTCATTTATTTCTGATCTGATCTTTACGATTTCTTTTCTTCTGCTAACTTTGGGGGTTTTTTTGTTCTTCTTTCTCTAATTGCTTTAGGTGTAAGGTTAGGTTGTTTATTTGAGATGTTTCTTGTTTCTTGAGGTAGGATTGTATTGCTATAAACTTCCCTCTTAGAACTGCTTTTGCTGCATCCCATAGGTTTTGGGTCGTTGTGTGTTCATTGTCATTTGTTTCTAGGTATTTTTTTATTTCCTCTTTGATTTCTTCGGTGATCTCTTGGTTATTATTTAGTGTATTGTTTAGCCTCCATGTGTTTGTATTTTTTACAGATTTTTTCCTGTACTTGATATTTAGTCTCATAGCATTGTGGTCGGAAAAGATACTTGATACGATTTCAGTTTTCTTAAATTTATCAAGGCTTGATTTGTGACCCAAGATATGATCTGTCCTGGAGAATGTTCCATGAGCACTTGAGAAGAAAGTGTATTCTGTTGTTTTTGGATGGAATGTCCTATAAATATCAATTAAGTCCATCTTGTTTAATGTATCATTTAAAGCTTGTGTTTCCTTATTTATTTTCCTTTGGATGATCTGTCCATTGGTGAAAGTGGGGTCTTAAAGCCCCCTACTATGATTGTGTTACTGTCCATTTCCCCTTTTATGGCTGTTAGCATTTGCCTTATGTATTGAGGTGCTCCTATGTTGGGTGCATAAATATTTACAATTGTTATATCTTCTTCTTGGATTGATCCCTTGATCATTATGTAAAGTCCTTCTTTCTCTCTTGTAATAGTCTTTGTTTTAAAGTGTATTTTGTCTGATATGAGAATTGCTACTCCAGCTTTCTTTTGATTTCCATTTACATGGAATATCTTTTTACATCCCCTCACTTTCAGTCTGTATGTGTCCCTAGGTCTGAAGTGGGTCTCTTGTAGACCGCATATATACGGGTCTTGTTTTTGTATCCATTCAGCCAGTCTGTGTCTTTTGGTGGGAGCGTTTAATCCATTTACATTTAAGGTAGTTATCGATATGTATGTTCCTGTTCCCATTTTCTTAATTGTTTTGGGTTTGTTATTGTAGGTCTTTTCCTTCTCTTGTGTTTCCTGCCTAGAGAAGTTCCTTTAGCATTTGTTGTAAAGCTGGTTTGGTGGTGCTGAATTCTCTCAGCTTTTGCTTGTCTCTAAAGGTTTTAATGTCTCCATCGAATCTGAATGAGATCCTTGCTGGGTAGAGTAATCTTGGTTGTAGGTTTTTCACTTTGATCGCTTTACATATGTCCTGCCACTCCCTTCTGGCTTGCAGAGTTTCTGCTGAAATATCAGTTCTTAACCTTATCGGGCTTCCTTTGTATGTCATTTTTTGTTTTTCCCTTGCTGCTTTTAATATTTTTTTTGTATTTAATTTTTGATAGTTTGATTAGTATGTGTCTTGTCATTTTTCTCCTTGGGTTTATCCTGTATGGGACTCTCTACGCTTCCTGGACTTGATTAACTATTTTCTTTCCAGTATTAGGGAAGTTTTCAACTATATTCTCTTCAAATATTTTCTCAGTCCCTTTCTTTTTCTCTTCTTCTTCTGGGACCCCTATAATTCGAATGTTGGTGTGTTTAATGTTGTTCTAGAGGTCTCTGAGACTGTCCTCAATTCTTTTCATTCTGTTTTCTTTATTCTGCTCTGCAGTAGTTATTTCCACTATTTTATCTTCCAGGTCACTTATCCGTTCTTCTGCCTCAGTTATCCTGCTATTGATTCCTTCTAGAGAAATTTTAATTTCATTTATTGTGTTGTTCATCATTGTTTGTTTGCTCTTTAGTTCTTCTAGGTCCTTGTTAAACGTTTCTTGTATTTTCTCCATTCTATTTCCAAGATTTTGGATCATCCTTACTATCATTACTCTGAATTCTTTTTCAGGTAGACTGCCTATTTCCTCTTCATTTGTTTGGTCTGGTGGGTTTTTACCTTTCTCCTTCATCTGCTGTGTGCTTCTCTGTTTTCTCATTTTGCTTAACTTACTGTGTTCGCGGTCTCCTTTTTGCAGGCTGCAGGTTCGTAGTTCCCATTGTTTTTGGTGTCTGCCCCCAGTGGGTAAGGTTGGTTCAGTGGGTTGTGTAGGCTTCCTGGTGGAAGCGACTAGTGCCTGTGTTCTGGTGGATGAGGCTGGATCTTGTCTTTCTGGTGGGCAGGTCCACGTCCGGTGGTGTGGTTTGGGATGTCTGTGACCTTATTATGATTTTAGGTAGCCTCTCTGCTAATCGGTGGGGTTGTGTTCCTGTCTTGACAGTTGTTTGGCATAGGGTGTCCAGCACTGTAGCTTGCTGGTCGTTGAGTGAAGCTGGGTCTTGATGTTGAGATGGAGATCTCTGGGAGATTTTCGCCATCTGATATTACGTGCACCTGGGAGGTCTCTGGTGGACCAATGTCCTGAACTTGGCTCTCCCACCTCAGAGGCACAGGCCTGACGCCCAGCCGGAGCACCAAGACCCTGTCATCCACACGGCTCAGAATAAAAGGGAGAAAAAAAGAAAGAAAGAAAGAGAGCAACCAAACTAAAAAACAAATCCACCAGTGGTAACAAGTGCTAGAAACTATACTAAAGAAAAAAAAAGAAACGGACAGAAAGAACCCTAGGACATATGGTAAGAGCACAGCTATACAGACAAAGTCACACACAGAAGCATACACATACACACTCACAGAAAGAGAAAAAGGAAAAATATATATATATATAGTTGCTTCCGATGTCCACCGTCTCAATTTGTGATGATTCGTTGTCTTTTCAGGTATTCCACAGCTGCAGGGTACATCAAGTTGATTGTGGAGATTTAATCCGCTGCTTCTGAGGCTGCTGAGAGAGATTTCCCTTTCTCTTCTTTGTTTGCACAGCTCCTGGGGGTCTTCTTTGGATTTGGCCCCGCCTCTGCCTGTAGGTCACCTGAGGGTGTCTTTTCTTCTGCTCAGACAGGACTGGGTTAAAGGAGCAGCTGCTTCGGGGGCTCTGGCTCACTCAGGTCCGGGGGAGGGAGGGGTATGGAGCAGCAGAGGCCAGCAAGACATTGCACTAGCCTGAGGCGCGCCGTGCGTTCTCCTGGGGAAGTTGTCCCTGGATCACGGGACCCTGGCAGTTGCGGGCTGCACAGGCTCCCGGGAAGGGCAGTGTGGAGAGTGAGCTGTGCTTGCACACAGGCTTCTTGGTGGCGGCAGCAGCAGCCTTAGCATCTCATGCCCGTCTCTGGGGTCCACACTGATAGCCGCGGCTCACGCCCATCTCTGGAGCTCGTTTAGGTGGCGCTCTGAATCCCCTCTCCTCGTGCACCAGGAAACAAAGAGGCAAGAAAAAGTCTCTTGCCTGTTCGGCAGCTCCAGACCTTTTCCCGGACTCCCTCCCAGCTAGCCGTGGCGCTCTAGCCCCTTTCAGGCTGTGTTCACGCCGCCAACCCCAGTCCTCTCCCTGGGGCCCGACCTCCGAAGCCGGAGCCTCAGCTCCCAGCCCCCGCCTGCCCCGGCAGGTGAGCAGACAACCCTCTCGGGCTGGTGAGTGCTGGTCGGCACCGCTCCTCTGTGCGGGAACTTCTCTGCTTTGCCCTCCGCACCCCTGTGGCTGCGCTCTTCTCCGTGGCTCCGAAGCTCCTCCCCCCCTTCCCGCCATCCCCCATCTCCGCCAGTGAAGGGGCTTCCTAGTGTGTGGAAACCCTTCCTCCTTCACAGCTCCCTCCCACTGGTGCAGGTCCTGTCCCTATTGTTTTGTCTCTGTTTTTTCTTTTTTCTTTTGCCCTACCCGGGTATGTGGGGAGTTTCTTGCCTTTTGGGAGGTCTGAGGTCTTCTGCCAGCGTTCAGTAGGTGTTCTGTAGGAGTTGTTCCACGTGTAGATGTATTTCTGATGTATTTGTGGGGAGGAAGGGGATCTCCACGTCTTACTCTTCTGCCATCTTGAAGGTTTTCTCTATTTTTGTAGGTCTCAAAACTTGTTTTATTTACCTTTTGATTTCTTCTTTGGTCCATTGGTTGGTCAGGAGTGTGTTGTTTAATTTCCATGTATTTGAAATTTTTCTGGCTTTCCTCCAGTTATTGATTTCTGCCTTCATAACATAGTGTTTGTAAAAGATGCTTGATAAAATTTCTGTCTTCTTGAATTTGTTGAGACTTATTTTGTGGCCTACCATATGATCAATCCTAGAAAAATTTTCTCTGTGCTTGAGAAGAATGTGTATTCTGTTGCTGTTGGATGGAATGTTCTATATATGTCTGTTTGATCCATTTAGTCTATAGTGTTATTGAAATCCACTGTTTCCTGATTGATTCTCTGTCTGGATGATCTATCCATTGCTGAGAGTGGGATATTAAAGTCAACAGGTGTTATTGTATTGCTGTTTCTCGTTTTATTTGTATTAGTATTTGCTTTATATATTTAGGTGCTCCAGTGTTGGATGCAAAAAGATTTACAATTGTTATATCTTCTTGATGAATTGACCCCATTTTCATTATATAATGACCTTCTTTGTCTCTCATGACTATATTTAGCTTAAAGTCTACCTTGTCTGATATTAGTATAGCTATCCCTGCTTTCTTTCGGTTACCACTTGCTTGGAATATCTATCACTTCATCCTATATGTGTCCTTTAAACTAAAGTTGAGTCTTTTGTAGACAGCATATCATTGGGATCTTGTTTTTTATCCATTCAGCCATTCTGTCTTTTGATTGGAGAATTTAATCCATTTATGTTTAAAGTAATTTTTGACAGGTATTGCCATTTTGTTCTATTGAATTCTTCAGCCATTGTATTCTTCAGCTCTAAGATTTCTGGTTTGTTTTTTTTTTGATAGTTTCCATTTCTTTCTTGAACTTTTTGTTTTGTTTGTGTACTGTTTTCCTAATTTTCTTTAGATGTCTATGTGTTCTTGTAGTTCACTGAAGTTCTTTAAGAGGATTATTCTGAATTCTTTCTCAGACAGCTTATAGACCTCTGTTACTTTAGGGTCAGTTATTGGAGCTTTATTAGTTTCTTTTGGTGGTGTTATGTTATGTTTACCTCTTTTCTTTGTGATCCTTGATTCCTTGTGTTGTTTAAACAGTCTCCTCCTCCAGACTTTACAGGTTCACTTCTGTAGGGAAAGACCTTCACCAGTCATGATAGCTTGAGGCTACTGGACAGGTCAGCTGGTAGCCTTCACAGTCAGCAGGGCTTGCTGTTGGGGTCTCTAGTTGGATGAGGCAATTGCTTGTGCTCTGAGGTTGGGGGGATGCCACTGGCTGGGCTCCACAGTTGGGTAGGCCTATTGGCTGGGCTCCATGTTCAAGCAGGACCACTGGGTGACCATCTCCCTGTTTGGGTGGGGCTACTGGTTTTGCTCAGCAGTCAGATGGGGCCACTGGCTGGCTTCTGCAATCACCTCCAGTTGGGTAAAGTCCCAGGCTGTGTTCGCTGGTAGGGTGGTGCCACTGGTTGGATTCCATGATTGAGCAGGGCTGTGGGTTGGGTTTAGCAATCACCCCTGGTTGTGGGGAGTCTCAGACTGTGCTCCACCACCAAGTGGTACCGCTGGCTGGATTTTATGTTTAAGTAGGGCCCCAGGCAGGACGTATTGGTTCGACATGGCCTCAGGCTGTGCTCTGCGATTAGGTGGGGCCGCAGACTGTGCCCTGAAGTTGAGCAGGGCTGCATTCTGGTGTTCCTGATCAGTAGACTGTGCTCTGCTGCTAGGCTGAGCTTCCTTGTTGGGTGGGATCACAGGCTATGCTTCTTGGTTGGACAGGATTACTGGCTGGGCTTCCTGCCTGGGCAAGGCCGCAGACTGTGTTCAGCAATTGGGCAGGGCCGTAGACTGGGCTCCTCTGCTTATCAGGGTTGTAAGGCTAGGATCCATGGCTGAGTGGGATTGTAGGCTGGGCTCTCCCTCTCTAGCAGTCCCATAGGCTGGGTTCCCTTGTCGCCCAGGGTCACTGTTCCAGCTCTTTGGTTTTGCAGGGCCAGTGGCTATGCTCAGCAGTTGGTCAGGGCTGCTGGCTTGGCTGCCTGATCAAGTGGGGCTATACGATGGGCTTGTGGCTGCTCTAGTTCCCTGGCCAGGCTTCCTGGAAGGAGAGAATGGAGGCTATGCTCAGCACTTGGGCGAGGCTGAGTATTTGCTTGCCTTCATAGGCTGGATGGTAGAACAGGCTTCATTTCCAGTCTGGCCCATTGATTGTGGGTCCAAATCAGGTAGAACTACCAACTGAGCTCCCTAGCCAGAAGGGGCCACTGGCTCAGCTCTGCAGACGGCCAGAGTTGCTGGCTGGGATCTTTGCTCAGGCACTGATATGAGCAGGAATGCCACTTGCCAGGGCCTGAGCACTGTTTGCTGTAAGCCCCGCCCCCCCTTCTCCATCTCTCTCTGATCCCCAGTAGTCAAGCCCAGCAGATTCCTCTGGTGATCTCCATGAGGGAAGACCTGAGTGGGCCTCCTGGGAAGTGTCCCATATGCTGGGGGAGCTGGATGTCCACCTCGGGCTCTCTTTTCCCATTATGGAATCCATATTCCCACTTCTCCCCACAGGGAGGAGGGTGATGTGGTCAGGGTATATCCAGTCCTCTCACCCTTCTAATGTGCTCCTTCTCAGTCTCTGTTGTCCAGCAGGGTGCTTCAGCCTTACCCTCAGGTTCTAACATCTTCACAATGGAGTCTTCTCTATGCATAGTTGCTAGGTGGTCTTCTTGTGAGGGGGACTGAAGTTGGGAATGATCTATGTGACCATCTTGATGACATCACTCTCCTCTATATGCTTGACTTCAAGTGGATTATATATTCCTTAATGTAGTGATAAATTATGTCTTATAATTTTGCCTCTCTGGTGCTTAGCTCCATACTGGGAATGTGGCAGGTGAACAATAGATGTGTGGTAGTTCTGTGATTAAAGCCTGTGAGAAAATAAAGCATTATAGTATAAATTAGCTTCGGTGTATGTATTTTCATAAAGAAACAGAATTGCTGCTCCTCCATGCACACCTGCATCTGCAATATGTATTTTTTTCCTCCAGAGTTTCTGTTGTCAGTAGCTCATAGTTATTGATTCATACTGTTTATTGGTAGTAACTCTGTGGGCTGCTTTGCTGCAGGGATAATTTGATTAGAGGTACTGCTGTTTGACACCATTCAGGAAAATGTTACACTATAAATGGTATTGGATTTGTCACAGAGTGACATTGAAGAGAAACTAGGGATAGGCAAACTAATAACATGCTAGCCTTGTTATTAAAATTGGGCCTTTTGGCATTTTTGTCCACCATTTTTTGTTGATATCACTGCCTTCCTAAGAGATAAGCTATGTGACCAATTTGATGACTTTTATTTGGCAAGGGCAGAAACTAATGCCAGATAAACAAAGTCATAGTAAGCTGATGTAGAGCCCATGCTTCCAGAATACTGTGTTTCTGTCCTCTGAGGTTAGATATCTGTTTTATTTAGGTAAGGGGGCAAGATTGGAATGCACTGAAATGAAATGCTCATGTTGACAACATAAGTTTTAATGGAACTTGAATCTGACTGTGTGTGTGCTGTGTTTTTTACAGTGAATCATCATCCAAGGACCTACCAGAGACCACAAGAAAACATGGGGAGAAGTAAGTTTCTCTTTACTTTTAAATAACTTAGATTCTCTCCACATTAATCCACTATATCCAGGAAATTAGATTTGCAACTCAAGGCTTGTATTTGGGTTTTTTTGGTTTGTTTGTTTGTCTGTTTTTTTTTGGGCACCTAAATCGTATTTCTGGTTAGTGTTAGAAAGGTTTCGTTTGAAGCAGGGCTGTGCAGAAAAAGACAACAGATCACACGTTGCTCACTGGAAAGGGTCTTTTTTTTCCCCCTGCTCTTTTCTGGACATCTTCCAGTACAGGGAGAGAAGGCTCAAACATGATATTATATAAACCTGCCCTAATCCCAGCTTCTTTACAACTCTTAGCAAAGTAACCCATATGCTGCTAATGGTTTCTGAGCCTTGCTGATAATAACATAAACAAAAATATGATGGTACTATGCAACCAATGATAGTAGTAAAAAATTCATCTGTGAGCTTGACTTATAAATGGCTTTGGTTGCCCCTAAAATGTTTAAGCCTGGCATTAAGAAGCATTAGATGAATCCTTTTTATTTTTCTTTTCTCATAAGGCTATTATATGGGCAGTGAACAATAGACAAATTTAAGGTCATTTCTTTGTTAAGTTATTAATAACCAGCCACTGCAGTGACTTCATAAATAATTCTAATCAATGTAGACCATAAAAATCTGATGCTATAAAGGACCTCAGAGGAAGACTTGGTGTTGGGTAAGTATAATGAGAAGAGTACTGGACATAGGTCAAAGACCTGAATTCAAGTTCTACCTCTACTATCTTGATCAAATCCTACCGTTCCCCTAAACTTGTTTGTTCATCTCTGAGGTGGGATTAATAACATTCTGCACTATTAGCCTCAGGAGACTGTGGTTGTCATAATGTGATAATATATATGAAAACATGTTGAGAACTCTGAAGTATAATGGAAGAGTGCAGTGGTATGCTCATTGCTGTCCTTACTGAATAAGTATATCTTCATTGGTTATGTCTTTCAGTAGTTAAAATGGAGTTATTTGATCAGATGCGTCTGTAGGCAGCAGGGCTGGGACTAGGGTTGTGCAAGTGACAGAGAGTGCTTCCGTATGTTTATGCTCTAGGCATCTTTCTCGCCCCATGTCAGTATGGGCCCTGGTAGGCAGCCCCAAGGATTATAGATAGAAAATATCTTCGTGAACCTTGATGAGCCAGCTTTTGTGTGTTTTCTCCAGTGCTTCCCTGGGTATTCTGGTTCTTTCCCAACCTTCACAAAAGATACCAATCTCTGATGGTTTAGAAATTTTTAAAAAATGACTAAATAAAAAAAACTGGTCAAAGTTCTGGGACTAATCCATACCACATCCTAACTCCAAGTCAGCTGTCAACAGAACCTTCCCGAGTGACTCATCATGGTTTGATCCTCACTTTCTCCAAGCTTCAAGTGAACTTGGAGAATGTTGTGATGATTGGATTTCATCATGGCCATATGGCGAAGAAAGCTGCGCTGAGACAGGGCAACACATTCCTTCTTGTTTTCATTCTTCCTTTTCAGAATGGTCATCAGGTTATTAGCAGGGAGATCATTCGGTGCTTGCTTTAAAAGGCGCCCCACCAAGTATTTGTTCAAATGGTCAGGTAATTAATAGAGTTCTTGCTAAAGGACAGGGCATGGTACTGTAATCTGCAAAGACGGGCATGTTTCCAACCTGGAGATGAGATAAGGGAAGTGCTTCAAAAGAAATACTACTTTTACAAACACATGGAAGCCTGTAATAGCAGCATTTTGACTGTGTTAAGCACTTCAAAAACATCCTTAGAATCCTGAATCTCAAAGAATCTATCCTTTACACTCTAAGCTTTACTTAGTTTGTCTGATTATACTTGTTAATTGCTGAAAAAAAGGATGCTTAGTGAAAAAAGAGGTGCTTCTGTGGGCTCTTTTTTTCCTTTTCTGGCAGTGTACAATGGAGTTTTTAGTGGATTTGGCAAAGATTCTCACAAACATAGCTCAATGTGTCATACAAAGGGACAGCAGAGGAAAATATCACAAAGACATGGCACTAGCCTCATTAATTAAGGAGCCATGAAAACAAAGAACACAGCTGGGAAACCATACAGTATAGATGAAAAATTAAAATGAAATTGAGGTGAATCTCTTTTAGTATTCTTTGATACTGGATGAAGAAATTATTTATAAGTATGTGTTAAAGGACTCATTCTTTTATTTATGTGATATGAAAAAATTCATAAACAAATTCTTACAAATTGTGTCCATTGTATGTGGCATTGAAATCCCATTTACCATATAGGGATTTAGTATTTAGCTAGAATTTAGTATTTAGGACTTTTATGAATATATAATTATTTTGATATTAACAAGTATCTGTAGAGCATTTCATAACTCGTACATATTTCTCCTTCATTATCTTATTTGAGTTGTAAGAGAACCCTATAATGTAAATAGGGATTATTATCTTCATTTTATGTATTATAAAACTGAGGGTCATGAGAGAGTCTTATCTAAAGTCCACAGTTTATAAATGAAGAGTCAGAAGACAAACCTAGGTCTCCTTATGTCATATCCAGTTTTTATTTTCTTCCAACAAATTGTATTCTGAACACCCTAGTCATCAGCAGTGTATAAAGTTGATTAAAAACTTAGGAGCTATCTGATGCTGTGAAAGGTATGGAAGAAAATATTTTCTTAGAACTACGATGATATTCATGTTTCTCACAGCATGGGGGAGTGAGCAGATAGGAAAAGAGAAATGGCTCAGTGTTCATCAACATTTATGGTAACAGCTAAAACACGTGTGTCAGATAGTGGAGTGCCTCAAATATCAAAATCCTCTGAGCAGCGGTGGTCCATGGCTGCAGTAATTCAAAGGCAGCAGCAGTGATTGGCAGTCATCAAGCTAGATAACAAGATAATTCAACTCAGAAGCTTGCTGTACACTGCCCACAGTGGGAGGTGCCCAGAGTAAGGGGCGTAAGACACCACTTCTGTGGTGAAAGTCACCCTTCTTGATTGATAGGTTTTTATATTTGTGGTTCTTCATAACACAAAGAATAAAATACAGCATGGAATACCAGAACAGCATGTAGACAACAAGGGGAGATGCTGTTACAAAAAAACAACAGCATGTATAAATAAAATTATGTGTAAGATTTTAGTAGAGAATTAACGTTTTCACAAAGAAGAGAATGTAAGGATTTTGCAAATATGTATATATAGGCTTACCAAATATTATGTACATAATACTAGAGAGTATTTATCAGTAATCATCTTCAGATGGAAAGTAAAACTTTATCCTACCTTTTCATCCCCGCCCCCCCTGAATAACTGGTACATTCACGATAAAATGACAAAAGTCTCAGTATTCCACAAAGCAATTTCTTGGGAGTTGTCTTGCTAAAAAATTTGGGGGTTGTTTTTGTTACAATGTTTGAGTAGAATTTGACTTTGAATCACACCTATTTTCCATCTGATTTTTTTCTGTCAGAACACACTTCTCTTACTGTATATTTTAAGTGCTATACCAGCAATTTATGGTATTTATTACTCTAATATGCAGTTATGATGGCTAATTTCACTGTCTTTACCTTAATAACAAAGCTTCTGGAAGAAATTCATCATGTTTCCTCAATCATAGCAAACCACAAGATGTTCCTACTTGTCTTTTACAAAATAGGAATAATATTTAGCCATGAAACTTCAAACTGATTAATTTTGCTTTGTTGTATAGAAAACAATATCTGGAATAGCTGAATGATAGCAGGCAGACAGGTCTTATTTGTGAAGAATAATTAACATAAAAATATAAAGATACCTTAGCATTTTTTCTGTTTCTCCTCTTTCAGTATTTAATCTTTGGAGATAGCTTTTACCTAGCCTAGGAGGTAACCCTAGGTCTATAAATTCTTAATCTGCAAAGTCAGTTTCCATCTTCATTTTCCATGCTTAATGGTAACATGCCCTTGATGTCCTAGTATACATGAACATATTGTTGTGCTGTAGAGAAACAGAGACAGTGCTACCAGTTACACTCTTTTTTTATTATTATTAAAACATAGCAGCATCATTCCTTTGGGTCACTGGACGTACTTGGCTCCTTTAGTTCAAAGAACCCAAACATGTCCCCTCCACTTACTAAGACTTAATGGAAGGAAAGATGGTTTATAGCTACCACAGTAAATTTCTAAGCTCTTTGAGTCACTGCTAAACTACTGTTCAGTTGAGGCCAATCCTAAACTTTCATTCTGAGCATACAGCTCCATGTTTTCAAACAGGGAATGAGTGTTCAAACTGACAAGCCTTGTAAAGTGACTGTCTCGTAATGTAGTGCCTAATTTTATTTGACAGCTCCCAGGTTTACAGTTCAAGTGAAGGCACACATTTAAAGACAATTATTTCATTTTCTGGCCTATATTAAATCTGAGAGTCTCTCTATTATGGTAGCATATTCATGCCTCTGCAGTTCAGATGATGTCACCAATTTATCGTAAACCCTTGTCTAGCTTCATAATTTTATAACAGTAAAACAAATCTGTTTGGGGCTGACAACAGCCATTATTTTTTCCTGGCAAGTTTTCCCATCAGAAAAAAAATGAGCTTACTATTTAAGGGTCAGGCTGCTTTTTTTTTTTTTTTTTTTTAAACTCATTATAGTGCTTGATGCTTTTTGTCTTTGATGCAATCCTCTCTGCCTTTTACCTATTCAAGAAGAAAATAACTTTGGTACGTAAGTTTAGAATGGTTTCTCAACCTTAGCACTACTGACATTTTTTTTAAAAATTGAGGCAGAACACATAATGTAGGCAAAACAATTCACATAACATAGAATTGACCATTTTAAAGTGTACAGTTTAGTGGCATTTGTACAGTCACAATGTTGTACAACTATCTTGTACCAAAACATTTCCATCACCTCCAAGGGAAACCCTCTACCCATTAAACAGTCAGTCTCTATTTCTCCCTTCCCAGGCCCTGGCAACCTGTGATCTGACTTCTAGCTCTATGGATTTACCTATCCTAGATATTTCATTTAAATGGAATAATACAATATGTGCCCTTTTGTTGTGTCTGGCTTTTTTCACTTAGCATAATGGTTTTTAGGTTTATCCATGTTGTATAAATACCTTATTCCTTTTTATGGCTGAATAATATCCCATTGTATGAATATACTACAATGTGATTAGTCATTCATCAGTTGGTGGACATTTGTGTTGTTTCCACCCTTTGGCTATTCTAAGTAGTGCTACTGTGAACCTCGATGTACAAGTTTTTGAGTATCTGTTCTCAGTTCTTTGGGGCGTACATGTAGGAGTGACTATTGACATTTGGGGCCAGGTAAGTCTTTGTCGTGGGGCCTCTCCCCACTACATGCCAGTGGCACCTACCCCCCCAAGTTGTGAGAATCAAAAATGTATCCAGACACTGCCAAATGTTCCCTGGGGTGCAATGTCTCCCAAGATTGAAAACCACTGATTTAGAATAAAGGGAAGGAAATCTTTAGAGATAAGCCATAATTAACATATTATGATTTTCATAGAAGTAATTCAAGTCTAAAGGAGAGCACTAGAGTTGGCCCTCTGTGTCTGCAGGTATCCACGGGTTCCACATCCATGGATTCAACCAACCATGGATCAAAAATATTGGAAAAAAGTAAAAATTCCAGAAAGTTCAAAAAAGTGAAACTTGAATTTGCTGCATGCCAGCAACTATTTACATAGAATTTACATTGTGTTTCCAACTATTTATGTATCACTTACATTGTATTAGTTATTATAAGTAATGTAGAGATGATTTATAGTATATGAGAGGATGTGCATAGGTTATATGCAAATACTATGCCATTTCACATAAGGGACTTGAGCATCTGCAGAATTTGGTATCCATAGGGGGTCCTGGAATGAATCCCCCATGCCTACCGAGGGACAAATGTATATGGTTGTCAACAGAAATAATCAATAAACTGATCTATGATAGGAATAGAAAGAAGTTTTATTTGAGCCAAACTAAGAACTATAGCCCGGTAGACAGCAGCTCAGATAACTCTTGAGGAACTAGTCTGGAGAAGCATGGTTTTTAGCACAGTTTTATATCTTGTCAGAACAAAGAACATCAAAGAAGTCAGGGATCCATTCCTTCAAGATTTCAAAACAACAGCCACAACAAATCAGCATATACACAGGGACTCAGTATGGCCTTCGCACCTGGGAAGGGAGTCTTATCATTGAAGGCATACCAGCATTGGTGACCCAGGACGGGAGGCATTTCATCTTTATTTTTAACATGGACATTTTTTACTTCTGGCCAATGCACCCTTTTCTTTAAGGATTAAGGCAGATGTACAATGCATGTTTGATAGGCCACAAACAGGCTGTTTTAGTTAGCATAAAGTTCGAGTTAAATCATATATAAGCCAGAATGACTTTCCCATACCGCAGTATGTGAAATTTTCTTCCATTATGGTTCTAGAAACCAAGGTGTAGTCCTGGTCCTATAATCAAGCAGCTGTGTCCTTGGATAAGTCACTTAACCTCTGGATTTCAGTTTTCTTGTCAGTAAAATGAAGGGATTGAGATGGATCAGTGGTTTCCAGTGTTGCTCAGTGAAGCGCCAGGTTTTCTAAAGGGGTCCCTGAGGAGCCACTATGAGAGAAGGGGAGGAAAAGAGAGCACTCCTGGTATGTAGTACCTCCCCTTCAGACAGAGCAAGCGAAAGTTTGAATTCTATCATTTCTAGAGCAAATTCACATGTAAATAACATTGATTTCACCAGCGAAAAGTCATTTCTGAAATCCATGTGCTAATTAACAAAGGCACTAATTTGTCAATGAGACTCCATTTCTGAAATCCATCATGCTCTGCTGTTTGTGCACAGAAGAGACAGATAGCTGAATACTATCTTTGAGTGCTGTCTGAACAACCACCTCTGAAATGTGGCTTTTTGATTAAATGTAGTATGTGTTCTATTAGGACAGTTATTCACTCCTAACATCTAGATTACAGCTAACTGTCACATAGATAATACCATACTGTCTATGTTGACAGATTGTGAAGCATTCATTATAACATAGAGTTATGTATTTAAAACTATATTTCATATTTGCTGAGTCTCTCTACATGCCTTTCCCCCCATTAAATGGTGATTGTTATAGTTGTTTCCATTTTCTTCCATATGGGACAGAACTGTAATCAGTGTAAATCAGATCCATAAGCTAAAAACAAAGTTTTATGGCTGTGACAACTATAAACTCTAAGACTAATGATATTCTTGTTGATAATAGTTGAGGCCCTAGTGATAGGAGAAATACCTATCTTTGGAATTCCCGTATTTTCATGATTCCACCTGATTGTGTGCTTAATTTTGTGCAAATTAGACCATTTTCTAATTCCATATTTGTTTGTTTCCTGTGGGTAAGGCACAGCCCCTAGTCTATAAATATCATGTGTTAGAGTACCATACCATACATTTAAACCAATTATTGCAATTACTAGCAATTGCTAGTAACTTGATTGCTGTCATCCTTATTTCATGAAGAATTCTGTTTGATAAGGCATTATGAATTGTAAAACTCCTTCAAAGAAAATTTGGCCTTTTACCTTCCTTTGTGGGAGAATCTATTAGATCTTTTCTCTGTATCTCGTTATTCTTTACAAAGCGTAAAATCGTTAGACAAGAGACATCTGAATATTTGATGTAAAATTTGGCTTTTAAGAAAACCATATTGAGTTAGCAAGACTCACTCGGCAGGGGGGAACCATATTTGTTTTGTTTTTAAAAAATATTGACTTTATAGACGTACGTTACCTGTTTTGTCTTCTCTCTTATAGAAATCCATTTCTGGCATTTTCTCCACACTTATTCCAGGAAACCTGCCTGTTATCATCTGGCGTTTCATTACATACCTCCGGTAGCACAAAGATATCTTTTTTTAAAGTCTTAGGTAGTGATCATAACCACTACATTGTCCTTAAGAACCAGGTTCAGGATATTAAAGATATTAATTACTTCTTCTCTCAAACCCTGAGACTCCCCACTCTCACTAGCTCAGTCCTGTAACTTCACATTATTTTTCAAATATCTCAGTCCTTGAGTGGGTTTCAGCTTCCTAGTTCCTGTGAATACATATACTACATGCCATTCTAACTAAGCTATAAGTTTGTGAAAACCTGTTTGGGCACATGAGCACCACTGTACAACAAATTCTGAATTATAAACCTACCTGCTATGAAAAAATTAACCTTTAATTTCCACAAATAGGTTACAGTGGTGAAATACAATTGGGAAATAATCTGGTTTTTCCACCTCCCTAACTAATAGGAAGATAATCCAAATAGGATCTTTTTATTTTGCATAATACTGGTTTTTAGGAGGTGAAATGTCACTTTAGAATTCTAGTGAGACTTTGTTTTTCTAGGGAAAGTTATATCCGTCAGTCTGTGATAAGAAATGCCTATTTAATACCCATTTCAGCAGAAAAAAACCTTGAAGGCATCGTATGCATGCACAACTGAGTAAATGATGGTATCAAAATGGCTTAGAAGCAAGAAAACAAAGAATTATGAGTATGACACTTCATAAGATTTTCTTTTATAGTATATAAATCTGAGCGCAGGATTTGGTGTGCTCCTTGTTGATTTTTGCTTCTTGTTTGTTTGTTTTTGTTGTTGTTGGTTTGGGGGATGGTGGTTGCTTGGCTGAAAAATAGTGTATTCATATACCCAAAGAATTTGGATGTGATACACTACTCCCACGTAACAAAAATCTTTCCAAGTATAAAACTTCACAGTCACAACTCAAAGGACCTAAGAAATCATATATATACAACATCTTAGGTTCACAAATTAGGTGACAGGCCCAGATAAATTAAGCAACAAAAATGCAGAATCATGCAGCCAGGTTAGTGCCAGAGCTGGACAGGAATCCGCATACCTGACTACAAATTCGGGACCTTTTCACCCTACCATACTCTTCTCTTTGCCTGCAGTTTCATTTGTTTCAGTAAAGGGCTAGTGAAAGTGGTGAACGGATATTGGCTTTCTCAGACTTCAACAAGATAGCCTCAAAAGGCAGTTTTCATATGACTAACAGAAGGCTCAAGTAAGTGGATAGCTTAGCATCTTATGCAGTCTTTTATGAGAAATTCACAACTAAACAAGATATTAGAGATTTATTCAGAAAAGAAACATAGCTTCCTGGTTAGCATGTGGACTCATTATAGTTTCAGTCTGTGGCACACCAACATTTACACAACACTGTCTAGGAATGAACTTTCCATTTGAATAAATACATTTTGCAGATTGCTCATGCTCACCTTTTTAAATTGTTAAAAAAACTTTTTAAAAAACTATTTTTATGGAAATAGTTCTAAAATAGATCATATACCTTACTGCCTTCTTAAACAATATCGTGAACATCATGTGGTCCTTTCTTGGTGACTCAGGTTCACCATCATAAACATAATCCCAGCTTTGGGAGCTGTTAGTGTGAGCAGGGTTAGGACCTACTCTAAATAACCCTCAAAGAGCCTTCTGTCTGTCTGTCCTCTTGTCTTCAGATTCATCAGCTTTCACTTCTTGTTGCTGTCAGTGTGTTGATCCAGTTCAGCCCACCCCTAGTCCCTTCTACTTCTACTTCTTTAATGTGCAATGAGGCTTTCAAGTCTTATAGCCAGGCTCGTGGATGAGGGTTGAGTAAATTGATCCTTGATTAGTCTAAGGGAGCTGAGGCTCCCCTGTAGGTGAAACATAAGATAAGTTATAATGCATGACCTTGGTCGTCTTTTGTTTCTAAGTTTATGAGACTGGATTTATTTGAGTGACTTCTGCATAAATAATGTCTTACTGTCCTTAATATCCACAGTGATTATGTCAAATATTGAATAGCTACCTGAACTATCAAATAACCCAAGTATCAATGGAAAATAATTTATTTAGTATATTTTGTTGTAGCTACTCATTCATGATTCGCTGAACATATATATCTGTCATGTGTATGATTTTCATTTCTTAATCTGTCCTTCTTAAGAGCTTCTTTGTGATCTATTATTAAAATTCTCATGATGATAGACTATCAGCATACATTTGATCAAAACTGAAGTTAGTAAACATATAAGGTATGGTAAAGGATACTTGCTTATGAGTTTCTTACAGAATCAAGTCCTTCTAAATAAGGACCAGAAATAGTCCTTAATTTACATTCTGAAGAATTTCTGAAATTTTTAAATCTCATGATATCCTCAAACTAGTTATGAATCATCAAAGTAGGCACTACTCAACATTAGCTAATTGAAAGGACCTATGAGACTCTCATAAGGCTTTAATAATGGCTAAAGGTATGGTGCAGCCGGAGAAAGATGGCTCCTAAGGCCATTTTTAGTCACACAGGGCATGCTTTTTCTTCTAATTGTGAACGGTCGAGATACATGCAAGATAACCTTGGTCTCAGGGGAGCCAAGGCACATGTTTACTGAGAATCTTTGATACCCAATGGTCATACAGATGAAATTAGGCTGCATACCATCAGTGCAAACCATCAATCTATACCTTTTCAATAAACATTGTAGACAAGCTAGTACAGAGTGCCTCCAAGGGCTTTAAACAGCACTTTATAAAGCTAGTACATTTCATCCCAATCTTGACCAAGGGGACCAAACTTCTAGGCATCCCTGGAGTTAAACATACAGACTCACTGAAAGTTAACCCTATCCTTGATCATCTATTCTTTTATTTTCTAAGTGTATTTTTTTTTATCGTCTTGGTAAATCTCTTGTTTTTCCTTTAATGGAATACCTGCCACCATGACAGCTGTCATGGTGACAACAAATCACACTCTTGTTTATTGAGCTCCATTTTTTGCCAAGCTCTGAGCAAAGCACTTTATGTCCATTACCTCATTTATAACTATGACGTCGGTGCTGTTATTCCAATTTTACGGATGAGGAAGGAAAGCGTAGGGTTTTTGCTTTCCTCTCATAGCTGTTTGCTTTAACAACTTTTTCTTACTTTCTAAATGCGTAACTGATGTGTACCATTTAACAAGCTTGGAATACCAATGAGGTCACATTCGTTACTCAGATTAAACAGCCACAGCCCCTGGAAATATGAGAATGTCTGTCTTCCTTCCCTGACCAACCCTATTCCCATGGGAAATTGAAGAACTCTAGGGTTGCACCTTAGGTCTAGAGGAGTACGCCCTGGGAGGAGCAATCAAGATGGCGGAGTAGTAGGACATGAAGCTCGCCTTCTCCCACAGATAGAGGAGTATGCCCCGCCTCCTGCACTGAAGAAAGATAATGGAATGCTAGGTGCATTTGTAGGAAGTCCCCATCCTCTCTTGCTCTTCATGTTCTTGCTGTTGTTGCCGGCGTATAGTCTTACATTAAAACCAGGGCAATCAAACCAGGCTTTCTGGGGCTTCCCTGGTGGCGCAGTGGTTGGGAATCTGCCTGCCGATGCAGGGGACACGGGTTCGAGCCCTGGTCTGGGAGGATCCCACATGCCGCGGAGCAACTGGGCCCGTGAGCCACAACTACTGAGCCTGCGCGTCTGGAGCCTGTGCTCCGCAACAAGAGAGGCCGCGATGGTGAGAGGCCTGCGCACCGCGATGAAGAGTGGCCCCCGCTTGCCACAACTGGAGAAAGCCTTTGCACAGAAACGAAGACCCAACACAGCCATAAATAAATAAATTAAAACTAAAGAAATGGCTTTATTTAAAAAAAAAAAAACACAAAAAAACAGGCTTTCTGGTACCCAGGACAATTCCAAGGACAATAGAGGAGTCACTTTGTGAACTGTGGCACAGGTTGCCTTTGCTGGGCTGGTAGTAATTACCAGCAGCGCTGGGAAAAGAGGAGGGCACCTTTCTACCCAGCATTTCACTCACCTGTGCTCGCTCCAAAACACAGGAGGCCCCATTGCCCAGTGTTCCGGCTACCTAGTGACCCTGTTGTTTCATTTTCATCTCCCTGGCCTCTTTCCCAGGCAAGCTCACAGAACCAGAGTGGCTAATTGAGGGAGACCTTAGGATAACCTACAATTGAGGGGTGTGACTGGATGGGGGGGGCCTATACTATATTCTTTTCCTGCTGGCTCTTATCAGGGCCACAGTAACCCATGTGACAGGTTTCAGTAACTGTAAACTTTCAGAAGGGATCTCAGTTTCCTTCCTCAGAGAAGGAACTTCCCAGCCCATTCAAGCATGGTGTGCCAGATGTATTTGGGAGAGCAGTGGCAGGACTCCATTAGCCTCTAGAACCCCTAGGTCAGAGGTTCCCAAACTTTCTGAGTTTAAGGCGCCCTTAGTTATTGCAGTGACTTTTTCACAGCAGCCATAGGCCAAAAGAAATGCCTAATAGTTCCATTTATTAAGTAATTAGGTCCAAACAACTTAATAGGTATTTATATCCTGACAGCTTGGTAGCCATTTGAAAAAATAATACAGGCATACCTCCTTTTATTGCACTTTGCAAATATTGTGGTTTTTTACAAATTGAAGGTTTGTGGCAACCCTGTGTTGTCAGGTAATAGTTAGCATTTTTAGCAATAAAGTATTTTCTAATTAAGGTGTGTACATTGCTTTTTAAAGACATAATGCTATTGCATACTTAATAGTCTATAGTATAGTGTAAACATAACTTTTATAAATGCACTAGGAAACCAAAAAACTCATGTGACTCGCTTTGTTTCAATATTTCTATCTTAAATAGCCATGCAGTTACTTACTAATTGGATGTGTGTACCTGTTGGGCACCGCACAACTTCTCAAACCTTCTCACTTCTTGTCAAACACAGCACTTTTTTTTTTTTAAATCATAGCCGAAAATCCAGTTTCACAAAGGAAAGGAATGTAGAACTATCTAATAATGAAACTGTGAATTACCTTAAGCTCATAGTTTGTGTGGTGTCCAACAGATGTTAAGTATCAGTGCATTTCTCCAAAAATGTAAACTATCCTGCACATTCTTCATGAATTCACTGCAGCACCCTGGGGAGCCAAGGTGCTAGTTCCTTGCCAAGCCAAAAAGCATCTGGCTGTGCCCTCTTCCCACAACAGTAGTTGTCCAGCTACTCTCCCTCTACATAAGTATTACGGCAAATCAATGGTTCTTTCAGAACAACAAAAATTATGCTCCAAGCGGAGCCCAAACAGAAGTACTGTACAAATTTCAAAAGGTAGTTTCTCTTGCAGAAGGATATTCAAGTGCTGTCTCACTAGAAACTTTGCAGTAAATGTACTGATTTCATAATCATATATTAAGTTTACGATGCTGCCTCATAATTAGAGGCATGGTCCATGGCTTCCCAGCTTCTGGTCATTCAGATATCAAGTTTCTCCCATTCTGCCTTTTCCTTTATTCCACGCTTATTGAATCATGTTCTGTACCAAGGTCTTTACTAGGTATTATGAAAGACAGATGTTGTATCAAAATATTAATAATACATGGGCCCTGCCCTCAAGTCTTGAGGGGGAACCAGACAGGCATACCAAAAATTATAATAAAATTACAATATACTTTAGTTAATTGCTATAATTGAAGTATACGTAAATACTGAGAGTCTGTAGCAGCTCTGTCTAACGAAGTGGGGAGTAGAATCTGGGGAAGGTTTTTAGAGGATGTTACATCTGAATGGAATAGGAGTTTGCTAGGCAGAGGAAGTATTAGGTACAGAATTATGGAGGCATAAAAGAACCTATATGAAGGATGGTAAGATTTGGTTTGACTGAGGAATAAGGTACATGATGGGTGTAGTGGCCAAAGAGATCACCCATATTTCACATCTGTCCCTTTCTTTCCCTTCCTATTGCCACCATTCTAATGCATGATCTCATTATTTCTTAACCTGGTCTGTTGTAAGTAGCCTTTTTCCTGGCCTTTATCCCTCCATTTTCTCTTCATCCTACCCCCAAATCTGTTGTACTTGTACATTTTTCTAGGTTATTCTCCACGAAGTATCGGTCTAAACTCTTGAATGCTGTCAAATAGTTTAAATATCTTAGCCTAACATTAAATGCCTCCATGACATGGCTATCAGGCCCCTTTCCGGTTTCATTTCCCTCTCTTCCTCTTTTGAATCGTGTACTCTGGCCCTACTGACCAGCTCATATTCCTCGTCTGTGGCCATAGGTTTATTCGATTTCAGGCCCTCACTCACTATTTTGTTTTCCTAGGATGTCTTTCCTCACCATCTTTGCATGCCCCAATCCTGCCAATTTTTAAAAGGCCAGCCCAAATATACTTTTCACTTGCCCTTCTCCAGGTCCCTCTCCCATCCCGAAACACACCTACCCAGTGGAAGTACGCCTGCCTGCTGACCTCAAAGAGCATCTACCTTGTTCATCTTGCGTTAGAGCTGTTTGTGTATCTCTTTTATCTTCATTATCTCTTGCACTGAAGAACCTTGAGGTCAAAGGCAGTCTCCTACTCATCTTTGTGACTTGTCATGATCTCATTGTACATAGTCTGTGTTCAGTAAATATGTCCTAAAGAAGGAATTTTGTTCACTTAAAAGAAAAATGTAAACATTTGCAACTTTAAATAATGGCTGTTTCAATGAATCCAGACCCAAGATTAGAGAACTGATTAGATAAGTGGAGTAGAGATTTTCCACGTGGGCTGTTAATTTTCAGGCCTTACCATCTGCTGTTTTTCAGCAAATGTACGGACATGATTTTGCCTAGATAAAGATTTTTGGCATTAGAATGTCAGTTTTAGTATGCTGCAATGCATTAAAAAATATATAACATGACTACATATTTCGGTTTAAGGCAGTAATTTAGAGAGTTACTTGAGAAGCTATCTTATTTCATTTATTTTTATTCTTTTCTTTTGAAGAGAAAGCATGGGTGAGAGCTATTTATTTTGAAATTATGAAAAAGTAGTTAACGTTTTTTGAATTAATATACTTATTTTGTGGTCATTTATGTGTTTACCAGTCTTAGAGTTTAAATATTTTCTTTAGTAAGGGTGTTTCCTAACTGAATCTAAAGAAAACAGCTTAGGTTTTTCTTTATGTCCTTTAATGAGAAAAGAACATGTTTGATTAATACCTCAGTGTTGTGTTCTCAAAGTAAATTTACATTCTGTATACTTGCCACATCATGTAATCTCTGATGAAGGCATACACATGATTCTGGACAGCTGTGGGGTAACTCACACACTTTGATGAGAAGGAGGTAGAGGGAAGTAATCATCTTTAGTTTCAAACATTAAGTCCAAACATAAGCCGTAGCATCGTGGAAATTGCCCAGTGTTTTAGGAAGAAATAGTCTGATCTTATCCTATAGGTCCAAGCTGCCACCTTCCCCTTTATTTTGTTTCCACATAGAAAGAATCCCAATTCTGGTATCACCCATGACATTTCCAAATTACCTTGATGAGGAACAGCAAATACTCTGCCACAACTTCCTATTCCCTAATATATGGCAGACGGAACTAATCTGTAACAATATCTTTCCTACTGGTCGGACTCTTACTCTAGGTGGTATCTTCTAATTGAGCACATTTGGCAGGTGAGATAAAATCTCCTTGCCAGCTTATTCCATCTAGAGTTCTCAGTATTATACCATGTTGCCTTCCAGTACAAGAAAATACACAGAAGGTGTTTGTGGAGTGCTCTTGGTAATTTGATTAGGCTGGAATAAGAAGGGCTGTGTCTTGCTGTACATTACCTTATAGTTGCTTAACCTTCTGAATTAGCCTGCTTTCTCGTTTCAAGAGTTAGCTGCTTTCCTTGACCCCTTTATGGAGATAGTGTATATAACATTTTCTCTTAGGAGAATTTAGGTTTCTTTTTTCCTCTTAAAAGCTTAAAATACATTATTACTGATTGGTTTATTTTCAAGAAAACTGTCCCAAAAGCCAAAGATGCGTTAGACTTTATTGACATATCTATTGTGTTTAGAAACAAGGAAGCCAATAGCCCTGATCAGTTTTGTACTTGTCAGACCACACTCAGTGTAGAATACAATATTTTATGAGGTAAAGACGGTACGGAGACGTCTGTCTATTTTATATGACCAACAGACGAAGGAACTAGACATGTTTATCCTAGAAAAGAGAAGCCTCGAGAGAAATCAGTTACTGTCTTCATGAATTAGTTGGCCTATCATATGGAAGAGAATTGTTTGTCATGGCATAAATAAAACCAATGGCTAGGAAGTTGTTAATTCAGTGAAATGTTCCTTGAAAAAGGGCTCCACAGTCAAATAAATATGACACATGCCTGTGTCATGTTCGTTTTCTGGAGATTTAAAATATATATTAAATGCATATTAAGGGTCCTGAAAAGTCATGCAGTAAAAGATCTTTTTTAAATTTGTTAATCCCAGCATTCCATAAACACCTTCCTCAGAACTAGTTTTCTAAGGAGCTCCCATTTGAGTAGTGGTTTCAAACTGTGGGAGTGGCACCAGCAGCACCAGCGTTACCTGGGATCTTACTAGAAATGCAGCTTCTTGGCCCTACCCCAGACCTATGGAATCAGAGAATCTGGGAGGTAGGCCCAGCAATATGTGTGATAATAAGTCCAGCATGGGATTCTGATGCTGCTAAACTGTGAAAAGCACTGATAGAAAATTCTACTATTACTCTCCAACTCAACAGCATCCTTTTATTTTTTAAGATTTCTTCTAACGATAGTTTATGACTGTGTGATTAATTTTTATCGATGGTTACCCTTCTGAAGTACAGAAGGAAGGAAACACTTATGGAAGGCCTACTGTAGTTTTCAATGTAGCCATCTAATTGGTATCAGTTTGGATACTTTAAAGAATCCTAAGTAATGAATCCGTATCTTCTATGAAGTGAAATACACATTTCTAAAATGAGGTAAACCTTAAATTCATTGCTACTGTGGCCATTTTTAAAAGAGCATTTACCGTTTTTCATTTTACTTCAAAATGTTTTTTGCAAAATGTAGACCTTTTTTTTTTTTTAAAATACATCTTGAAGGATCTGTAATGTGCCTTCTCTCATGTCAGAGGTCTTTAAGATTAGGGAATTTTCTAATTTGCATTAGCAGAGATTAAATTCTGGTAGCATTCTATTTATCTCTCCAAACAAGCAGGACAGTTTTAGAAAAATGTAATTGAAGTATAGTTTTAAATGAATCTGTACATAAAAAAAAATAATTCCCCATGAGTATGCATATAACCATTGCCTTATTTTACTGGGTATCATAAATATGCATTTTGAATGTTTATATGAAATGCCCCTATAAGTCATGCGGAACAATTTTCTTTTTCTGAAGGACATTGAAATATGGGGTTAAATATATTAAAGTGTCAAAATATATTTAAGTGCATTTAGAACAAAATTATTACTAATATCCCTTGGAATGAATTATGGCCAAATTTGTCTTAATTTCTTGATATTATTTTGTCAACTCTTCCTTTCATACAAGTAAGTGTTCTCTGGGTTTATATTAGGTCAACTGGAGTTTTATTTATTTTTAGTTAGGGGGACAAAGACTGATAGTCCACAGACTGGATTTTGATTTCACTGCTGCTGTCCAACAGCAGAACGCCTGGGGGCATCCTCTTACAGTTATGAGTATAAGTACTGGTATCATTATTGCTATATTTAAACACCCATGGTTGGCAGGAATGTGCTAAAGTCTGGATGTAACATCGTTAATCATGTCACTGTCCCTGCCCAGGGCAACTGCTACTGAAAGGACACACTCACATGATGAGGAAGACAGCAGATTGGTGGTTGAGAGCTGAAAGTCACTTCATTGCTGACCTAGAGAAAGAGGTTTAGGGTGTTGGCTATGTTTTCTAAAGAGTATCTAGCAGATTTCATCTTGTGTATTAACTTTCCACATTTTTTAAATTACAATTTTATGCTTATTATTATATCTCTTTTTAGTTTTCCTCACAGGAGAAAAAGCCAATTCAGTATTAAAACGCTACCCAAGAGCTAATGGACTTTTTGAAGAGATAAGGCAGGGCAATATTGAACGTGAATGCAAAGAAGAAGTCTGCACATTTGAAGAAGCAAGAGAAGCTTTTGAAAATAATGAAAAAACTGTAAGTATACTGGCAATCTTTTTTAAATGTTCACAGATTTGTCTACCTTTGTGATGTATATTTGAAACCTGCATTCCCAAATTGTGTGCATTGCTATCATTTAAAAACTACCCTCCCAAAGAACTAACTCTGAACGGGGCCTCTAACTAAGCCACCCGACTCTGCGGGTCGGAGGTCTAGTTTCACTTCCCTGTGTGCTGATCTGTCTTTGAGGGCTCCATTGCCATAGGACCCTGCTGAGTTGAGATCGATCATCTGAGCAAGGGGGAAGCATGTTTTACACAAGGCTTTGTTCGGGAAAGTTATAGATACCATTATGACCATACCGTGCTAAATCATGGAGAAAGTGCAGAGGAAGCTAACATATAGTGATGCTGTTTTAAAATGTTTTACTCCTTAGGTAGGTTTATTCCTAGGTATTTTATTCTTTCTGTTGCAATGGTAAATGGGAGTGTTTCCTTAATTTCTCTTTCAGATTGTTCATCATTAGTGTATAGGAATGCAAGAGATTTCTGTGCATTAATTTTGTATCCTGCTACTTTACCACATTCATTGATCAGCTGTAGTAGTTTTCTGGTAGCCTCTTTAGGATTCTCTATGTATAGTATCATGTCATCTGCAAACAGTGACAGCTTTACTTCTTCTTTCCGATTTGGATTTCTTTTATTTCTTTTTCTTCTCTGATTGCTGTGGCTAAAACTTCCAAAACTAGGTTGAATAAAAGACCTCTATGCAGAAAACTATAAGACACTGATGAAAGAAATTAAAAATGGTACAAACAGATGGAGAGACATAACATGTTCTTGGATTGGAAAAATCAACATTGTGAAAATGACTATACTACCCAAAGCAATCTACAGATTCAATGCAATCCCTATCAAACTACCAACGGCATTTTTCACAGAACTAGAACAAAAAATTTCACAATTTGTATGGAAACACAAAAGACCCCGAATAGCCAAAGCAATCTTGAGAAAGAAAAATGGAGATGGAGGAATCAGGCTCCTGGACTTCACACTATACTACAAAGCTACGTAATCAAGACAGTATGGTACTGGCACAAAAACAGAAATATAGATCAATGGAACAGGATAGAAAGCCCAGAGATAAACCCACGCACCTATGGTCAACTAATCTGTGATGAAGGAGGCAAGGATATACAATGGAGAAAAGACAGCCTCTTCAATAAGTGGTGCTGGGAAAACTGGACAGCTACATGTAAAGGAAAGAAATTAGAACACTCCCTAACACCATACACAAAAATAAACTCAAAATGGATTAAAGACCTAAATGTAAGGCCAGACACTAAAAAACTCTTAGAGGAAAACATAGGCAGAACACTATGACATAAATCACAGCAAGATCCTTTTTGACCCACCTCCTAGAGAAATGGAAATAAAAACAAAAATAAACAAATGGGACCGAATGAAACTTAAAAGCTTTTGCACAGCAAAGGAAACCATAAACGACAAAAAGACAACCCTCAGAATGGGAGCAAATATTTGCAAATGAAGCAACTGACAAAGGATTAATTTTTTTTAATTATAAAATTTATAAACAGCACATGCAGCTCAATATCAAAAAAACAAACAACCCAATCCAAAAATGGACAGAAGACCTAAATAGACATTTCTCCAAAGAAGATATACAGATTGCCAACAAACACATGAAAGGATTCTCAACATCACTAATCATTAGAGGAATGCAAATCAAAACTACAATGAGGTATCACCTCACACCGGTCAGAATGGCCATCATCAAAAAATCTACAAACAATAAATGCTGGAGAGGGTATGGAGAAAAGGGGACCCTCTTGCCCTGTTGGTGGGAATGTAAATTGATACAGCCACTATGGAGAACAGTATGGAGGTTCCTTAAAAACTAAAAATAGAACTACCATACGACCCAGCAATCCCACTACTGGGCATATACCCTGAGAAAACCATAACTCAAAAAGAGTCATGTACCACAATGTTTATTGCAGCTCTATTTACAATAGCCAGGACATGGAAGCAACCTAAGTGTCCATCAACAGATGAATGGATAAAGAAGATGTGGCACATATATACAATGGAATATTACTCAGCCATAAAAAGAAACAAAATTGAGTTATTTGTAGTGAGGTGGATGGGCCTAGAGTCTGTCATACAGAGTGAAGTAAGTCAGAAAGAGAAAAACAAATACCGTATGCTAACATATATATATGGAATCTAAAAAAAAATGGTTCTGAAGAACCTAGGAGCAGGACAGGAATAAAGACGCAGGTGTAGAGAATGGACTTGAGGACACGGGGAAGGGGAAGGGGAAGCTGGAACGAAGTGAGAGAGTGGCATGGACATATATACACTACCAAATGTAAAATAGGTAACTAGTAGGAAGCAGCCACATAGCACAGGGAGATCAGCTCAGTGCTTTGTGACCACCTAGAGGGGTGGGAGGGAGGCACGCACAAGAGGGAGGAGATATGGGGATAGATATATGTATACCTATAGCTGATTCAATTTGTTATAAAGCAGAAACTAACACACCATTGTAAAGCAATTATACTCCAATAAAGATGTTATAAAAAATAATAAAATTTAAACGTTTTACTTCTACAAAAGAAGAGACATATCAGAACTCCCCTCCTCCCTCTGACAAGATACCTCTTCACCTCTCCTTACTCTAGACCAATTGCTATGCAAGGAGAACAGGGATGAGAAAGCACAAGGCAGTGGTATATATTCTCTGGAACTGCTTTATGGTAGGAAATGACATTACCAGTGGTTGCCATTATATAAAGATCCATTCCTGTATGCTCACCATGAAAATAACACTACATGCGAAACAAGTGATGTTAGATGTTATAAAGGGACATCAAATAATCTCAGGAGCAGTGGATGCAGAAGTTTTAAAGAAAGAGGATTTGTTCTCTTGTTAGGTAGAGAAGGATCCAGGGCGTAAGAGGAAGGAGTTCAAGGAGAGGTTATCAGAGAGGCAGCATTGCTAGATTCCAGTGTGCACAGCAAAGGTAAAATCAGTTTATAAAGTGATAAGCTGTGAGCATCATGGTTTTTAAATCTTAAGTCCCACAGTTAAAAACAGGGAAAAGAATACATCACCCATGATGCCATTATGCAATCACAAAGCACTGTTGGCTTTTTAATTTCTTTCCAGCTTTTTTCTTCTGTATCTGCTTACTTCTTGCAGGGTTTTTTTACATATTTTTTCTTCTTATTAATATATGTTAATTGTAGAGAAATTGAAAATGTAGTAAAACATAAAATGAATAAAATCACTTGAATTCTTAGCACCATCAGTTTTATAATTTTGGTATTTATCATTCTAGCCTATTTTTAGTATATAATTTTTAATAAGGACAATAGGATTATAGTATAAATGGTGCTTTTTTAAAATTAATTATTTATTTATTTAATTTTATTTTTGGCTGTGTTGGGTCTTCGTTTCTGTGCGAGGGCCCTCTCCAGTTGCAGCGAGCGGGGGCCGCTCTTCATCGCGCTGCGCGGGCCTCTCACTATCGTGGCCTGTCTTGTTGCAGAGCACAGGCTCCAGACGCGCACGCTCAGTAGTTGTGGCTCACGGGCCCAGTTGCTCCGTGGCATGTGGGATCTTCCCAGACCAGGGCTCGAACCCGTGTCCCCTGCACTGGCAGGCAGATTCCCAACCACTGCGCCACCAGGGAAGCCCGGAACTTAGTTTTTGATATTGTGATTTTTCAAAAAATACAAATTTTAGATATTCTGCTGTGGTTTTCATAAAGCTAATGACTTTTCATCCTGCTTTATCATTCTCCTTTAAAGGAAAGGTAAGAACTTTAGTGGGAAGATACTTTGAAACTATGTAAATATTTCTGTTCTCCACCAAACTTCTACCTACTAGTTTTTGTGTTTTTTATTTTTAGTGTTTAGTCTTTTGATTGCATATAGAATTTTGAGCCTGAATTTCCCTTCTGAATCCAGAACATTATTAAAAACAAGCATCTTTAAATGTCATTAGGCTTTTCTCCAGGTACTAGTATTTTTATGATCATCAAACAGCATTCTTAGTACTACATGAAGTATAATACTTTGAGATTGAACTATGGAATATGTCAGGACTTAAATAAACTTTGTAAATATACACTGGCTGTGGATCGTACACATTAATCAGACATGATTTCTGCCCACCTTACATGGCATTTTGCTCTCACATACATTTCCCCCCTCAGCTAAGTTTAAGTTCAGATTATCATAGAAATATGTATAACGGGTTTATTAAAAGTCCTAAGATTTGTGAGATACAAGTAGAAATCAACTTTTTTTTTCCCTTTTCAGTAGAATTTCTCCTTCCACTCTTTCCTAGAGTTGATCTTGAGTGCAATCAGTCCACAACTTTTTTATATGTTGTTTCCCTTATTTTGTATTTTCAAATGAGTTCCAACCTTACCGACTAGTTTTAATGTCTGCTGTTGATAGTTCTTGACTGAATCAATTAAATTCTAGTTTACTATAACGCTAAATGGTGGATTTCTGACTCCATCATTCTGTGTACGTTTGTTAGTTGGCATTCCACTATGGGCAGGAACTTGCCCTTTATCTATCTTTCATAGATCATTTTATTCAGTGAGTTATAATTCATTGCTGTCAGTGTTTTGATCAAAATGTCTCAAATTTGGTTAATGGAAGTTTCTTCAAACTGGCTTCTCTGTCTCTTTGACATGTCCCTATCAGTTTTTCTAGCACTTTTTTACTTTTTGGCCCAACAAGGTGTTCCAAGATAATCTTGTACTTTCTCTGCCCCAGTCTTGGAATTGGCTGTTTCTCTGAGGAGCCTTTCTTACTTATAGTTAGGAATAATATTTAGAAACCAAGATCTGGGAGCTAGAGTGTTCTCATTGCTATCAGAGTATCATTGCTTCTGGGCCTTCCAGCAGCAGAGCTAGGAAAATAATTACACACATATATGCATATAAATGTGTGTATGTGCGTGTGTGTGGTGTATGGACTTGCATATTCATCCTGCTGATCTCCGATTCCAGTACCCCTCAGGGTTCTTCTTTGTTTTCCCCATTCTGTATTTGTAGGTGCGATGTAGATATTCTTTGTAGATATTCTTCCACAACGAGGGCCCTGACTTTCAATAACATCAATATATTAACTCATTTGCCCAGTTCTACAACACACATACAGTGGTGTCAGAATTTTAATACCCATATCGTAATAGGGAGGGGAAAAACATTTATATTCATCTATCCATCTATCCATTCTGGAAGTCACTCCATATGTATTCACAGGGATTATCCTGTTTTTAAAAATCTGTATAGTACTTCCTTGTAAGGATGTGTCACAGTTTATTCAACCAGTCTACTGTATTTAGGCATTAAATAGTTTCCAGTATTTTTGCAATTACAGATAATGCTGTAGTAAATAATTTTGCATTATTGGAAGTATATCTTCAGGGTAAATTCTTAGAAGTGGATTGCTCGTCAAGGATTGGTGCATATGTACTTTTGTTAGATATTGCGAGAGTACCCTCTGTAAAGCTTGTACTATTTTACATTCCCACCAGATATTTGAGAGTGCCTATTTCCTCACAGTCTGACCAGCAGAGTGTATTTTAAAAGTGTTGACATTCTTTTCAGTCTTTTGGGTGTGACGTGGTATCTTGTGGTGTTTCAATTTACATTTCTCTTATGAGTGAAGTTGTGTATTTTGCCATGTGTTTATGGGCCATTTTTATATCTGTCTTGTGAATTGTCTTTGCCTTTTGCCCATTTTTGTATCAGATTTATGGTCTTTTTTTCCCTGAATTTTTAATAAGTATATTAGAGATACTAGCTTTTATTGGTGACATATTTCAAATATTTGCTTACAGTTGTCATTTATATTTTGACTTTGCTTATGGATTTTTCTCATGCAATTTTTTTTCATTTTCATTGTAGCCATAAATTAAAGAAATATTTTATTAAATCCAGATTTTTAATCATAGTAGAAAACCATCCTCTTATGCCCTGGTTATAGAGGAATTCACCCAATTTCTTCTAACATATTTGAGTTTTTACATTTAGATCTCTGATTCACTTACAGTTTATTCTTGGGTGTGGTGTGAGTTATGGATCTGATTTTTTTCACATAGCTATCCAGTTGTCCAAACACAATTTATTATGAAATCCCTCTTAGCCCCAGTGATTTAATTACCCTTTATCATGTACCTAATTTCAGTATGTGCCTAGTCAATTTCAGGATTTTATATTCTAGTCCATTGGTCCATCCTTCTGCTCAAATGCCAGTGCCACACTGTTTTATTTATAGAAGATTTTTAGTATACTTAGTATAAATTAGAACTAGTTCTCCTTATAAGCTCTTCTTTTTCAGTGTTTTGTGAGCTATTCTTACATGCCTATTTTTCCATATAAATTTTAGTATTAATTTGTCTAGCACAGAAAAAAATCATTTGTCAGTATTTTTATTGGGATTTCTTTCAGTTTGTAAATTAATTTAGGGAGAACTAACATCTTTAAGATATTAAATCACCCTCTACAAGAAGAGATTTCTTTCTATTTGTTGAAATCAGTATTTCTCCCTTTCAGGAATGTTTTATTGTTTTCATCATATAAGTTTTGCACGGTTCTTAGGTTGGTCCCTAACTATTTCTTTGTTGCTATTGTACATGGGTTCTTTTCCATGATATATTCTAACTGGTTATTATTTGTGAATGTGTAAGCTATTGATTTTTTTAAACCTTATTGAGTTATAATTGACATACAATTAACGACACATATATAAAGTATACAACTTGGTAAGTTTTAACATATGCATACACCTATGAAACCATTACCACAGTCGAGATAGTGAACAGATTCATCATTCCCAAAAGGTCCTTCTTGCCCCATTGTAATTCCTCCTTCCCACCTCTCCCCATGATCAAGAGCACCCCAAGGCAATGATTCCTCTGACTTCTGTCACTGTAGATTAGTTTATATTTTCTAGAGTTTTCTATAAGTGAAATCATACATTATGCACTCTTTTGTCTGACTTCTTTTACTCAGCATGATTATGTTCAGATGTCCATAGTGCACATATCAGTAGTTATTCATTTTTATTGCTGAGTAGTATATCATTATACATATATGGACATTTGGGTTGTTTCCAGTGCGGGGTTATTACAAATGAAGCTGCTATGAACACTCATGTACTAGGTTATTGATTTTTTTAAATTAATAAACCATATATTTATTTTGACTTGAGTTCTAAGAAATCCTGTGGTCCAAGTTATACTTGCAAGGATGCATTAGGTTTTTAAAAACTTTTGAGATAATTATAGATTCTCATAAAATTGCAAAGATAATACAGAGAGGTTCCATGTAGCCTTTACCCAGTTTCCCCCCAGTCATTACATCTTACATAATTGTAGTACAGTATCAAAACCAGGAAACTGACATTGGTACAATCCGTGTGTATAGTTCTATGCCATTTTATCACTTGTGTAGACTCCTGTAACCACCACTACAGTTAAGATGCAGAATTCTTTCATTTGCACAAAATCTCCCTTAATAGTCGCACCCCCCCCCACCACCACCATCCCTAACCTGTGGTAATCACTAATCTGTTCCCCACCTCTGTAATTCTGTCATTGCAAGAATGTTATATAAATGGAATCATATATATGGAAGCTTTTAATATTGCCTGTTTACACTCAACATGGTGCTCTTGAGTTCACCCAAGTTGTGTGTATATCAATAGTTCATTCTTTTTTGTTGCTGAATAGTATTCCATGGTATGGATGTATCACAGTTTGTTGAACCATTCACTCGTTGAGGGACATCTGGGTTGTTTCCAGTTTGGGGCTATTTTAAATAAAGCTGCTATGAATATTTGTGTACAGGTTTCTGTGTGAACATAAGTTTTTATTTCTCTGGAGTATAATTGTTGTATGCTAAGTATAAGTATAGTTCTTTAGGATACTGACAGACTAAGTTGTTATTGTATAAATTACCGTTTTAAATTCCCACCAGCAGTGTTTGAGTGATCCAGTTTCTCTTCATACTTGCCAGCACTTGGTGCTGTTACTGTGTTTCCTTTTTTAGTCATTCTGATAGATGTGTAGTGATACCACATTGTGGTTTTAATTTCCATTTCCTTAATGGCCAGTAATGTTGAACATCTTTTCATATGCTTTCCATTTATATATTCTCTTCTGTGAAATCTCCTTTCCTGTCTTTTGGGTTTTTTCTAATTGGATTGTTTGTTGTCTTGTATTTTTGAGTTTTGAGAGTTTTCTGTATATTCTAGATACAAATTCATTGTCAGATATGTGTTTTGTAGGCTATTGATTTTTATGTGTTAATTGTATACCTTCATACCTTACCGACCTCTTTTATTGCTTTCAAGGTGAATGATGATGTTTTTATTGCTTCCCTCTCTGGCCCTTATGCGTGTCAGTGCTTCTCTGTATCCTTTGGATGCTGCATTTCAGCAATCTTCGAAGCAAATAGAAGAAGAAACTCTTTCAGCAATTGCTCAAGCAATTCTCCGCACTCACCAGCATCACCTCTTCCTCTCTATAGAATCATTCTCATTAGCCTACACACCTCTTAGGAAAAAAAACTCTCTTCACCCTACATCTCCCTTCAGCAATCACCTCATTTCTTGAAACTCTGCTCTGTCTGTACTCACTCCCCTGGTGAGCTTTCCTAGTTTGTGGCTTGAAATGCTAGTAACTCCCAAATTTATATGCTGGAGGGTTACCTTGAACTGCAGACCTGAGTGACTAACTGCCTACTTAACATCTCCTCTTGGAATTGGATACATTTCTCAAACTAAACATAGACAAATTTGTGTCCCTTCCCTCCAAATCTGCTTCTGCCACAGCCTTTCTGATCTCAGTATGCGGTAGTAACGCATCCATCCATCTCTTTGCTAAGCCCCAAACCTTGTTGCCATCCCTGACTCTTCTTTTTCATATCCCCACTCCATCTGCCAACAGTGTTGGTTCTAACATGAAAGTATATTCAGAATAGAGCCACCTCTCAGTCTCTCTGCTTGTTACCACTTTACATCCAAGCCACCATCACTCTCTCATTCGTATGATTTCTTGGCCCCCTCCTCATAGGTCATTCTCAAAAGAGCAGGCTAGAGTGATCCTTTAAAGTGTCTTCTCTGTAACGGCTTCCTGTCTTCCTCAGTACACATCCAAGTGCTCAGAATCACCCACAAGGCACTAAACGATCAGTCCTTATCCCTCTCCACTCCACACCTCCACTATGGCTGCAGGTACTTCTTTATCTCATCTCCTATGACACATCACCCCTTAATCACTTTCCTGTGGATTCCTTACACACACATAGCACGTGTCCTGCCTCAGGGCTTTGGCACTTGCTCTTTCCTCTTCCACATGGATGTTTCTGAGCTCCCTCATCACTCCCCGTCAAGTTCACTTTCTCAGTGAGGAAGTATCCTACTTTAAATTGCAACCTCTTGCCCCTTCTGGGAATTATTTTTCTTCCCAGCACTTACCACCATTTGACATCTATTTGTTGTATTTGTTTATTGTTGCTCTCCCCCCAGAACTGTTAGCTCTATGACAGCAGTGTTTCTCTTCTGTTTTGTTCATAGCTATGGTCTTTAGCATATGAGACAGTGCTGGCACATAATGGGAATTAAATAAATATTTGATGAAGGAATGAACGAATGGATTGGCATATTATGAAGTACATTTATTCATAGGAAGTAGTGATCTGAAACTTGTTCACAAGTTAGCTGATAGATGTGGACTTAATTTAAAATGTATTTTTTATTATGTTGGTGTTAGGTTCCTTTCCTTCTTTATGGTTTAAGGCCTGTCATCTGAGTTTGCTTATGCCATTGAAACCATACCATTTACAAAAAGGTGTAATCAGGGGATTTTGGTCTAGTAAGTGTAATAGAAATGGTATTCTGATCCTTGATCTATTTCAGAACATCTATTTCAGAATATTGTTTGTTATATGTTAAGAAGGATCTGCTCTGTGTTAAGAAGCATTTGAATAACTAAGTATCATCTTTGAAGTTCACTTGATTAATCCAGGCAGAGAAGAAAATTATTGACTTTTGGCATTTGCTTTCTAGTCTTAGACTACATACTATCTTTTTGTTTACTAAAATTTATCACTCAGGACAGTTTTACTCATACTTAATTTTCATCATCCCCAAATCTGAACTGTGTGAAGTTAGAAGTATGCTTTCAGTAAAAATTCTTTTTTGGTAATTTCTTACCTAATTTGGAACATAAGTCTAATTATAAGATACAATAGAAGAACATGTGTTATACTTCATGGTCCTCCTCTTCACCAATGTAGAAATTTGGTCAGATTTATTCGGATGTTATCTGCTGAGTGCCTACTGTATAACAGACACAGGACATACAACAGTGAATAAGCTGACCCTCCCTCCTGGCACTTGAGATCTGGGAGAAACAGCCTGCATACTCACATAAGCAGTAGTTAACAGAATGCCGTGTGCAAATCCTCTGCTTGGAAGATCACATGGACCTGATTTGGTGTCTCAGCTCTGCCACCTACTGACTGTATTGCTTTGTGCAAACATTTCACCTTTCTAGGCCTCAATTTCTGTACCTTTAAAAAAGGAGAAATTACACCCTCAGCATTAGGTTTGGAGCTGTGCACTTAGCTTAGTGCCTGGCACAGAGAAAGCCTTTGATAAATATATTTTATTCTAGTTTTTAGGTGCTGAATTATAATCACTTTATTTCAGAATCATTATTCGATCTCTACCATTGTTTTCTCTCTTTTCCTCTCTACAGGTCCCCCAGGGTACTTTTGCATTTTGGAAGTTTTAATCTTGAACTAACATGAGGAAAATAGTAGTAATTCTTTAAAACAACTACTTCAGAACTTTTCTTGACAAATTATTTCTAGTTTATTTGTGCTTGACTTTCCAAAATGGCTGTCCTCAAACTTGAGAGTGCATTAAGAATCGGCTTGGTTGCTTCTCAAAACTGCACAGTCCCCCTCAATGCCCAGATCTGGGTCTCTCATACTATACCACAGCAAAAGAAATCAGGACTCTTTGGGGGAAATGGCTGATTCGAGGGCTGGAGCAGGGAGAATACAAGATGAGCTGAAGTGTACTGTAGTAACAGAAAGTAAGGAAGTACTCAAAGAGCAGATGAGAGCATGTCCAAGGGGCACAGGAGCCAACCTGAAGGAGCTGTCAGTGGCCAAAGCCAGAAAAATTTGAATAACAAAATAAGTGATGTAGTGTTGGATTATAACCTAAAGCATATAATAAATGCTTGAGTCCATAATGATACAAATAAATGAATAAATAGGTGAGAAGAGACAAATCTACAGTACACAAGAATTCCAAACTGTGTATGTAAATACCCCCCTCTCCAGGAGGCAGAGCTTAATTCTCTGCCTGTCTTGAGGGTTGCTTGGTCTTAACGATCTGCTTCCAAAGATTAGAGTATGGAAAGTGGGGGGAAATACCTTACTTCTCCACTTACTTTGCCAGTGGAGAAACCTGGCAAACCACTACCTTGACAGGGTGATCAAAGTTAGCATCATCAGTGATAAGTCATATATAGCACGTTATGAGAAGGGACTTCACCTCTGTGATACTTTCCCCCCAAACCAATAACCCCAGTGGAATTATGAGAAAATTACCAAAGACATCCAAATTGAGATATATTCTACAAAATACCTGACCCCTCAAAACTGTCAAGGTCATGAAAAAGAAGAAAAGACTGAGAAACTGTCACAGAACAGATGAGACTAAAGATATATGACGATTAAGTGCAATGTGGATTGGATTCTGGAACAGAAAGGTCATTAGTGGGAAAACCAGTGAAATCCAAATCCATTGTTAATAGTAATGGACCAATATTAGTTAATTAATTATAACAAATGTGCCATCCTAATGTACGATGCTAACATGAGGGGATACTGGGTGAGGGCTACAGAGGGATGCTCTGTACTAACTTTGCGATTTTGCTGTAAATCTAAAGTTACTCCAAAATTTAAAAAAAAAATTATTTTAAGAATGCACAGTCCAGGGTCCACAGGTCTCCATAGGGCCAGGGAATCTGCTTTAATGAGCAGTCCTGGGGATTCTAAGGTAGGTGATCAGCAGATTACATTTTGTTAGCTTGTAAAGCAAATGGTTTAACTAAAACTGCTTAGTTGGAATACTCAGAAAGCTTTGCAGTGGGTAGTATTTCTGGGGGTGTGGACGATTGTCCTGTCTGGGGCTATCCCATGCCCTGTGCACTCCATGCTCCACTCCTCCCCCAAGCTATGTCTGCAATTTAGAAACTGAGTCCAAGGATTTTAGTCTAAGTCCAGCTATTACTTTTTGGATAATACCTCTCATTCCAAAGTGTTGCCTTAAATTTGTCTTGTGTGGAAATTATTAAAAGAGAAATTGAAGAAAGAGATATGCAGTGCCCCTTCATACTAGGATATGCTACAAAAGCTACATAGGGGATCTCTGGATTCAGAGCCCACGGCAGGACGTACGCAGCATGTAGACACTTGTGGGTGAAGATGGTGATTAACAAGAAGTGCTCAGAGTCTGAGGTATTTAACAGTTGGTCACTAGTTCCCTGGAGATTACTTGTCACACCTGCAGACAGAAACTTGGATTCTTTGACATTGTTAGGGGAACTCCTATTTCACTTAGCTTCTCATGATCCACTGATGGCACTTGAGCCACTGATTCAGAGCTTTGCCCTTTGAGAGCTGAGGGAATTTAGGAAGGTAGGGAGTCGAGTCTGGGCATAGACATATAGGGGGCAAACAGGGGGCATCACTGTGGCTGTCTCCCAGTCATACTCCATGCATTTCCATCCAGATCTTTCCACACCTTCCCTGGACCCATCCCAGACCCTCTTGGAGGAGCCAAATATGAAGTTCCCTTTCAGCTACAAAGGGTAGTTTCCTGGGGCTACCATGGGCTTTGTCACTGTTTCTTTTGGGATCTCTTGAGAATAACTTAAACAGGACCGAAATCTGTTATTTTGTGGAATTGGTATTCTGAGCTACCAGAAAGATCAGGAAGGTCTGACAGCACATTGTCCATTATATGATCATTTAAGGTAAGTTTTTATTGATTATATTGTCGATGTTGTCTTTAAATTTGTGGTGAACTTTATTCTCTGGCAGTTGGGCCCTTTTGTAGATTATAAATCCTATGTAGTCTCAGTTATTCTTTTCAGGTTATGGCAGTAACTTAATTTGGAGGGTTTCAGCCTGCATATTAACAAAGCGGTGGACTTGCTCCAGTGTGGGTCTCTCCTGCCCATGCCAGCAGTCTGTTAACCTTGACCTGAAGTTACCTCAGCACGTTTCCTGTCTTAATGCCAGTTAATCTTTTTTCAGACCTCCCCTCAGAGACTGGGTACTGGTGGGGCTGAGGGGTCCATTTTTTTTGTCATTTGTAGAATCATCTGCACCATAGATTTAATATAACTCTGTGTATCTTAGGCAGCAATGTCCAGTTAGTGATGCCCTGTTTAACTTCCAAATATGCTGCTATTTACCCATGATTACCCTCAAGACACATGTGGAATTTCAGAACTCATCAGTACTCATTAGAATTAGTTTGCCAGAAGGAGTTCTCCTAATAGAGCTGGTGGAAATTCAAGGGCTCCATGGGAATATCCCACCAGAGTTTAAGGTCACATAAGTGATGAATCAGGTGTCTGAAAAGACCCTGCCTTGCATGACCACTCTAGTTTGACAGTCTAGACTCTTGTTCCTTGAAGACAGGCAGATCTCATATCTTTCTAGGCACTTTGGGGCATAAAAATTCCTATCCATTCTCTTCCACTTGAAACTTGAGTGTTGGATTCGCTTTAGGCTCACCTTTTCCTCTGTTCCTTCAGCTTCTGCTAGACCTTGACCTGAAGATCGTGGAGTAAGGAGAGGGTCATGATCTGCTCTTTAACCCTTGCCCCTTCCCATTTCTCTCTCCTCTGGTATTTTGAGGACCTGGGAGAAGGAAGGGGAAAGGGGACAGATGTCTGTAACTTAACTGGTATTGCTGTCACCCCCTCTTGGCTGTCACTAATTCTTTGGTGGGCCTAATTATAAGTTGGGTGGGAGATGCACAGTGTTCTTCAAGGGCTCCTAGAAGAAGCCTCCCCACAACACAGTTCCAAGAATAGGAGTCATGACTCTGCACTGGCCTCTTTTGCCCCCTTCCCCACCTGGCTCCTATCCTGGTATGCACACCTCACTTCTTCGTTGAGGCCCTCTGCCTGGCAAACAGCCCTCTGGGGCCGAGTAGCAGCAACAAGCTCAAGTTTTCCACAGTATCCACCTAACTTATGGGGAGTACTTACACCCTCATTTTAATCCTTGGAAGGACCCTGCTCTATTGCTGCCCCTGTTCCCCACCTTGCTTTTCCTCATATCCACCCTGCCCTTCCTATGGGCACAGGGGGCAGGAGTGGGGCACATCGGCCATTCCACTGCTTAAGCAGATGTCCACTTGGGGAATGGTTGTTAGTGTTCTCCTCTTGCAGGTACCCTCCATGTGGCTTTCTTGGAGCTCCCCTTAGTAGTTCAGGATCTTGGGGTCTAAACAGTAACTTTGAATTTATGAAAAGTGTGACAAACCAACCTAGCATGTGCAGTGGTGATCCTAGTGGCCCCGTCAGCCACCGTGCCACTGCTTTGGAGTGCCTGATTGCTTGCTAGGCAGTACTGTCACTGTTAGAAACGGCTCACATTATCCAATAGTGAGTGGCATTCAGTCAGTGGAATTGATGAGAATGAAACTTTCACATTCAAATTGGGATTTGAGTAGAACCCTACATCAGCAACTTTGCTTGGTAAGTGTTTAACGCACCTATTATTTCATCTGAAAGATGGTGTCACATGCCTCCCATGGCATGCTAGGAGGAGGTTAGCTATGAGTTCAGAGAACAGGGGTTTACCTGTTACCCAAGGAATTATATTCCTTAGCCTAATACATTAAACCTCTCTCTCCAAAGAAGTAAAAGAAAGAAGAAAAAAGTCAGAAACCACCCATTCTAGGATGAGGCTGAAGTGTTGTAAAATGATACAATATCCAACAGAAAATGCCAGTTTTTTTTAAATTAATGTTTTCTATCTTTATACATAATACTATGGACCATTAGGGCCACAAATAAATTACCAAAAAGTTTAAACAATTATGAATAGTTTAAAAAAGTAGCTACTTTGATAAATATACTTAAGGCAAGTGGATGACAAAACCCAATATGTTTTACCATATTTCATCAATTCTCTAATCATTTATTCACATTTTAACTTCTGTGAAATTGAGGTGCAGCTTACAATCAATGACATGTGGTTGAAAGCATGTTTTTTTCTTTTTTAATACAGAAAAAAAGTGTGCTTTTCAGCTCATGGTATATTTGATAAAGTACAGCAGCCAATCACCACCCCTGCCCACTCCTCAGAGATCCCCATCTGGATGGGGCCACTGCTGTAAATCAATTTCTGTTACAGCGGGTGGCTGCTGATTTAATATTGGGGGTGGCAACTGGTTCCTTCCCCCAGTGTGAGGGCACAGTTCCTCTAGTGTTAGGGTGCAGCTCCCCCAGGGCAAGACTTCTGACCATGGTTCTCATGGTTGGAATATCAGCAACTGTAGAAATAAGATTCAGTTTAGTGGGATAGGGAGGGTGGGAGGGAGGCTCAAGAGGGAGGGGATACGGGGATATATGTATACGTATAGCTGATTCACTTTGTTATACAGCAGAAACTAACACACCATTGTAAAGCAATTATACTCCAATAAAGATGTAAGAAAGAAATAAATAAATAAACTATTGATTAAAAAAAGATTCAGTTTAGCCACTTCCAAGGTACAATAAAATCAGTGGCAAAGGAAATTAGAACTTTGCAATAGCCCTATATTGTCAGCCATAGGTCTTAAGTACCATCAAGCTGAAACAGGGCATCTGTTCCCCTAGTGCACACACAGCCACCTGCAGAGCAAAGAGGGCTCCACCTTTTCTTGAATTGTATGCTTCAGAGGGTTGCACTAATGACATAACTTAACATAGCATTATTATTTGAATGTTAAAATATTACCCCATTCCCAAAGCTAATATTTGATACCAGTCACTGCTCATCATGAATAGACTGAAGCCTGATTTTTCTCTCCATTCTATTATTGAAGAAAGACTCATGGAATAGGCTCCAATCATTGTTATAACTGATAGGGTCCAGGAAAACCAAATAGGTCAAGCTCTTCATTTCACAAGGAAATAACAGCCTCAGAGAAGTTGTCAGTTTGCTCATTTCCCCACAGCAAGATATTGATTGGTGCAGCCCCAAGTAGGACCCAGGTCTCCCTGCCCTCCCCTCCCTCTGCGTTGAACACAATTCCCTCCTAATTTAATGGGTGATGGTTATGCTGGGGTTTCACAATGGAACAATTTACCTCTAGGCTTCTTATGCCAGTTCTTATTAGGCCATTAGTAAAGGCACATCACAATATGCTTAATCAAGCCCAGATATGATTGAAATGGAAAAACTGGTGGCTGGTTCATACTCTTAGCTGTATTTTTATTTTTACTGTTTTAAAATGCGTTAGAACAGGCAAAGCGGGTGACATTCTTTGCATCTGTAGACCAATATTGGGAGTGCCAAAAAGACCAATGATGCACCTGATTTCCGACTGGAGTTGGAACTCGTGGCTTTTGATTCCTAATCAAGTACTCCTGAGCATCATACCATGTAGCTGACACAGTCGGAGCACAAGGCAGGAAGAAAAGGAAAAGAAAACCTAATAGAACGTGCAATATAATAGGGCCAATTGGGAAAGAATACAGAGGTTGGCTGAAATTTCCTGTTACTATCTGAGAAGTGGCAACCTGAACTCTTAGACAGTTTTGAACTTGTTTGGTTTAATGGTGAGATCATTTTCAAGGGAGCTGTCTTTAAGCTAAATAAACTGATGAGGTTTCATTATAATTCTAGAGTAATGTCTGAAGAGGTAGAAGAGATGATAAAGAATTCTATTTAAAGTTAGTGAAACTTTTCAGTTCTATAGAGATTCATTTTTATTACTTTGAAAGACAGATTACATTATAAAGATCCAGGTACATACTAATAACTAAAATGAGATAAAGTAGTAAGAACAATAATTCCCCGCAAATCTAGAATTTATATTAGTTTTTCATTAAAACTGTTCCATTTTGCTGTTTTGTATTTTAAAGTATTAAAATCCAGAAACTAACACAACACTGTAAATCAACTATACTTCAAAAAAAAAAAAGAAAAAAAACCCAGGGTAAACTTTAGACGAAACAGAGATAAATAATTATTTACTAGGAATTGTAATATCTCTTCAACTTACTATAAAGAGATACTTTGTTCCAGTGTATGCCATTCTATTTGCCTTCTCCACTCTACCACCTCTTGTATTACTCATTTCCATTATACTAGAACTCCTGTGCTCATTGCAGTTTGGTCTGAATTGTCCTACCACCAACATTCTTGGTGAGAAAAGAAAGTAATTGCCTGAATTAATGTATTCGAAGTTGCAATCTGTGTGGCAGATAGTTGATCTAAGAACCATTTTACCCCCTTCTTCCTTGCTAAGAGAACCCCAATTCGGGGGAGTAATAACATACCCAGGTGCTAGAGGTGAATCATAATTAGTCTAATCATGGTTCTGGTCTAGTCTGGTCATTGCCATGACTAATCACAGCAATATTGTTCCCTTTTCATAATCTGTAGTAATGTCTTCTCCCTCATTCTTGATATTGGTAATTTGCCTTCTCTCTTTTTTCCTGATCAGTCAGTCTAGAAATTTATCTTTTCTTTAATCCTAAAGAGTCTGTGTTTGGTTTTATTTATTTTCTCTATTTTTTGTTTATTTTCTATTTCACTGAATTTTCCTTTCTTGATTGTTCCTGACTTCTGCTTGATTTGGGTATTTATTGCTCTTCTTTTTCTTGTTCCTTAAGGGAGATGGTTAGATTTTTTATTTTACATGTTTTTTCTTTTCTAATCTTGTGTGATTTGAATCCTTTGAAATTTATTGAGACTTGGTTATGGCCCAGAATATGATTTATCTTGGTAAATATTCTATGTGTACTTGAGAAGAATGTGCTTCTAAAGAATATATTTAAAAGTTTCTTCTCTTCTGTTTCATGAGTATTATTTCTTCCTCTTTTCCTTTTCTCCTCCTGATTTATAAGAAGTAATACCGTACTGGTTGCCTGCAGAAAGGACACCAGTGTGGCTTTGAACCATGTGACTATATTACCTATTCAGAAAATTATTTACAGTTTTAGAAATTTTTAAAAAATGATAACTGAATCATGGTAGTGGTTAAACACACCAAAAACATCTACATGCGTGCACGCGCGCGCACACACACACACACACACACACTAAAGGGTATCATTAGCACACCAGAAATATGAGGAATTCTTGGAAGATAGGAAACGGCAGATGCAGTCAAATTAGTTAATTCAGAGAATTTGAAACATCTGCAGTAGAAAACTGAGGCCATTCAGACACACTTCAGAACACTCACCAAAACTGAAGCATTGTACAGAGTCCTAGGTCAGCAGTGAGATGAAAGAGCTGATCTGTGAACAGTACATGTTTCATTCTGCCCTGAGCCTCCCCCACCCCTGCTTCCATTGGGCATAAGCACCTGTGCCATTTGACAAACTTTAATCTCCCAAAACTGCACTCCAAAGACAGTGAATGAGCTTAAGATACCTGTAGACCTGCACAGAAGGGAAACATCAGGACACAGCTACCTCGAAGGGAAAAACATTTGTCTTCTGATGTGAGAAATTACATCTTTCTTTTGGCAACAGTGAGGGTCTCTAGCCTACCTGAAAGCTCCATGCCATGTTCCCGCAAAGGAGGCCACTGAATAATTGACACGCTCTGCCCTCCCATTCCAAGGAGGAGACTATAAGTGCAATGGATGTCACAACTCTAGAGCTGATCCATGCTAATAACCGAGGCTAATCAAATGAGTCCTTTCTTCCTAAGTTTAAATGAACAGAAAGGCTTGCCAGAAATTGAGGAAAGTAAAAGAGAAGATCATGATGAACAAACACAACTATTTCTGAAGAAAAAGCAAATATAATACAGGAAACAGAGTAAATCCAAATTCATATTCTCAGAATTTTAAGGAAGATAGTGGGTTTGTAAAATGAGAACAGGGTGCTATAAGAAGGAGCAATTAGAGAACAAGAGAAAGTCCTTGGAAGATAGAAATATTATTGCAAAATTTAAAGATTAATAGATGCCAGGTGCTCAGCACAGGCGGCCTGCCTCACCCAGGCCTGGATGGAACCTGGGACGCAGCGTCCGTGCCCCGCCCCCCGTGCACATCCTCCCTCCCATCCCCCCCTGTAACGGAACCGGAACCTCCTCTCCCCACTCCCAAACCCGGGTAATGGACCCGCCTTTCGGTCCATCCCAGAGCGGCCGCCCTCCTCGACCACATGAGAGCCCTCCGAGGCAGCTACCGCAGGCCCCGTGGCTTCGCCTTCACCTTGGCCTTCAGGTCCGCCATGCTGCCCGTGCCGCCCACCAGGCTGCCCGCACCGCCCACCAGGCTGCCTGCGCCGCCCGCCATGCTGCCCGCGCCGCCCGCCATGCTGCCCGCCGTGCTGCCCGCGCCGCCCGTGAGGCTGCCCGCCAGGCTGCCCAGGCCGCCCACCAGGCTACCCGCCATGCTGCCTGCGCCACCCACCATGCTGCCCGCGCCACCCACCATGCTGCCCGCGCCGCCCCCGAAGATGCGCCAGAACTACCAGCCCCACTGCGAGGCCGCCGTCAACAGCCATTTCACCCTGGAGCGCCACGCCTCCTTCGTGTGCCTGGCCGTGGCGTTTTACCGCAAGCGCGACGAGGTCGCCTTGAAGCACTTCACCGGGTTCTTCCTGCGCCGCTCCCACGAGCACAGCGAGCGGGCCCAGGGCCTGATGCGCCTGCAGAACCAGCGCGGGGGCCGCCTCCACTTCCAAGACGTCAGGAAGCCAGCCAGTGACGAGTGGGAGAGCGGCCTCAAGGCCATGAAGTGCGCCTTGTGCCTGGAGAAGCGCGTGAACCGCAGCCTGCTCGACCTGCACCAGCTGGCCACCGACAAGAGCGACCCCCACCTGCGTCTCTTCCTGGCAACTCACCACCTCGGCCAGCAGGTGGCGTTCATCAGAGAGCTGGAGGGTCATGTCACCACCCTGAGCATGATGGGGGCCCCGGACGCCGACCTGGCAGGGTACCTCTTTGACAAGCTCACCCTGGGCGACAGCGACAAGAAGAACTGAGCCTGGACTTCCCCAGAGCCACGGGGTGACCAGAGCCCTGGTCACCGTGCCTGCCATGCAGACGGCAATAGTGCCCTTGCAGAAGAAGTTCACTTAAGTTTGTTTGTTTGTTTTTTTTGCAACAAGTGCAGGACTCTCTTTTCCTGGACTTTATTTTATCACTTAAGTTTTTTTCTTCCAGTTTTTCCGTTTCTTCCAGTAAAGTTATTGGTTCATAAATAAATAAAGGTCTCTGGTTGATTCATGTGGGCAAATCTCTCATTTTTTAAGTTTTAAAACAGGTATCCAGGAGTCTCTGAACACAGCCATACCCCAACCATATGCAGCTCAGGATCTCCACAGTGGGAGGGAGAAGGCGTTCCATGGGGCCCTGGAAAACACAAAATCAATCTTCCCCTTATACATAATGTGGGTATATGGGGGTAGACTGGGGCGGGGTGGGGTGAGGTAGGGGTCCCTGGTGAATGTGGGTGCATGTGCATAGTAAAAGTATAGAACCATAGCCTGAAAATCATGATTGCAGTTGCCTCTGGGGAAGAAGTGAAGGGAATGGGATTGGGCAGGGATTAAAATAAAGGGAGTCTTCAGTTTCACCTGAAACGTTTATGTTCATTAATTATGCAAATACTAATGGTTAAGTATGAGTAGCAAGATGGGGGGTGGAGGGGTTTGGAAGTCTGAATGGTGGAGTATCTCTTTGACAAGTTCACTCTGGGCAACAGTGATAATGGAAAAATGAGTGTTAGGCTGTCTTGCTCAGAAACACGGGGGTGACTTCCCATGGTCACCAATGCCTGGCATGCATGTTGTAATAACAAAACATCCACTTATGTATGTTTTCTTTCCTTTGTATCATATGTATATATGCATGCGTATGTGTGTGTGTGTATATATATATATATATTTTAATTCCAACCAGCAGCAGAGTTCATTTTGAATCTCTAGACTAGATTCTGAATGTTTGCTTAGGAAGACGCCCTTTGTTGAAAAGCAGTTTGGCGATCACATTACTGGAAATGATATAGCTGCTTCCTAGACCTTTCCTGACCCTGGCTGTATTTCTGCCCTTGGGTTTCATATATCCAACTTTGATTTAGTTTTTGTTATTTGCTACCAAGAGAACCTAAGCTAATATGTCTTATTATCAACACACTTCTACCAGCCTCCACTGTATTTACAGTAGAGTAAATAGCCCTTCTAGGGTAGTAAATTACATTTTTCTCTTTATCCCTACTACAGAGTCCACTGAAAGGAAAAAGGATCAAGGGTGGAAGGGATCAAATAAGAACAATTGCCCGGTTGATTCGTGTGTGCAACTCTCTTACCTTTTAAGTTTTAAAACAAGTATCCAGGAGTCTCTCCAGCTACCCATGCCCGGTCCACATGTAGCTCAGGATCTCCACAGAGGGAGGGAGAAGGTGTTCCATGGGACCCTGGAAAACACAAAATCTGTCTTCCCCTAATAAACAATGTGGGGGTGGCCTGGGGCCCTGGTGAATGTGGATGTCTCTAAATAGTTAAAGTATAAAAACATGGCCTGAAAATCATGATTGGGGTTGATCAGGGGAAAGAGTGAAGGGAATGGGATTGGGCAGGGGTTGAAATAAAGGGGGTCTTCACTTTATTTGAAATGTTAATGGTTAATTCTGGGTTAGCAAGATGGGGGCCCTGGAAGCCAACACGGCAGAGTCCCTCTTTGAAAAGCCCACCCTGCGCTACAGTGTTAAGGGAAACTGAGCCTTAGCCTGTCTTCCCCATAGATGTGAGGGTGACTTCCTCTGGTCCCCTATGCAGGACATGCAGTTGTCCTTAGAAAACCTCTACTTTCCCCTTATAAACAGTGTGGTTATGTGGGGTGAGGTGAGAAGGGTGGTTTGGAGCTCTGGTGTCTGTGGGTGCATGTGTATGGTAAAAATGTGGATAAAAACATGTTCTGTAATGCATCATAGCGGTTGCCTCCCAGGAAGAAGTGAAAAATGGGATTGGGCAGGGATTAAATAAATGGAGTCTTCAACTTTATCCGAAGTATTTTAGCTTATTAAATTATGCAAGTGTTAATGTTTATTACTTCTCAGTAACAATCTGGGGCCTTGAAAACTGGCATAGTGGAGTACCTATGTGGCAGGCTTGCCCTTGTCAGTGATTATGGGAACTGTGCCTTAGGCTGGCTTCTCCATAGACACAGGTATGACTTCATATAGTTAGCAGTGCCAGGCATGCATGCTGCTGTTATAAAACCTCTGCCTTTGTTTTCTTTTCTTTGTACAATTTCTACTAATAATTTAGTACAAAAAGAAAATCCTACTCAGTACAAGGGTTGAAAATTTAACACAGTTGCTGAACATCAAATTTTTGATAATGAATATATAGTAGATTGAATCTCCGTCAGAGAAATAATTAAGAGTCATAGAAGAACCTTGTACAATAACTAATAGCCACCAATAGAAATTTCAGAAGGAGAAAATAGAGGGTTGTGTAGAAGGGGACACAATAAGCAAGAAATATTTTTAAAATGCTAACTACATCCAAATACTATTATCATATATTTTTCTCCTTTAATTATACCAACAGTCTAAATTAGATTAATAGATCTCCCTGTGTGGAATTATTATTCCTGGAATGATATTTGGTCGCTTGGTTTGTTTTAGTATAATTTTTTTGAGCTATAACATTGTATAATATTAAGATGTACAATGTGTTGATTTGATACACATATATTGTGAAATGATTGCCACCAAAGCCTAAGCTGAAACCTCCATCACTTCACATAATTACCATTTCTTTTTGGTAGTCAGCATATTTAAGATTTACAATCTTAGCGACATCCAAGTATATAATACAATATTGTTAACTATAATGACCATGCTGTACATTAGATCCCCAAAGTTTGTACCCTTTGATTAACGTCACCCCCTTTCCCCGACCCCAAGCCTCTGGTAACCACCATTTTACTCTCTGAGTTTTGCTTTTTTAAATTCCACATATAAGTGATAGAATATAATATTTGTCTAACTTATTTTACTTAGCATAATACCCTCGAGGTTCATTCTAGTTGTTAAAAACACCAGGATTTCCTTCTTTCCCATGGCTGAATAATACTCCATTGTGTATGTGTGTGTGTTTAGATATATATATAGATATAGATATATATATCTATATCTATATATATATCACATCATCTTTATCCATTCATCCACTGATGGACACTTAGGTTATTTTCATATGTGGGTTCTTGTGAATAATGTTGCATTGAACATGGAGATGCAGATATCTCTCTGAGATCCTGTTTTCATTTCTTTTAGATAAATACCCAGAGAAGGGATTGCAAGATCATATGGTGGTTCTCCTTTTAGTTTTTTGAGGAGCACCCATACTGATTTCATACTGGCTGTATCAATTTACATTCCCAACAACAGTGCACAAGGGATCTGTTTCTCTACATCCTCGCCAACACTTGTTATCTCTTTTGTTTTTAATGATAGCCATTCTAATAGGTGTGAGGTGATATCTCGTTGTGGTTTTGATTCGCATTTCCCAGATAATTAGTGATGTTGAACACCTTTGTATGTGCCTGTTGGCCATTTGTATGTCTTTTTTGGAAAAATGTCTATTCAGATGCCTTGACCACTTTTTAATTAGGTTATTTGGCTTTTTTGCTAGTGAATTGTGTGAGTTCTTTATATATTTAGGATATTTTTATCAGATATATGATTTACCTGTTTGCTTTATTGATCGTTTCTTTTGCCATACAGACCTTTTTTTAGTTTGATGTAGTCCTGCTTACTTATTTTTGCTTTTGCTGCTTGTACGTTTAGTGTCATATCCACAAAATGGTTGCCAGGACCAAAGTCAAAGAAGTTTTCTCCTATGTTATCTTCTAGGAGTTGTATGACTTCAGACCTTATGTTTAAGTCTTTAATCCTTTTTGAGTTTTTTTTTTTTTTAACTAAATATTTCAGCTTACTTTTTTTTAAACTTTGGGTTTATTTTATTTATTTATTTATTTATTTACGGCTGTGTTGGGTCTTCGTTTCTGTGCGAGGGCTTTCTCTAGTTGTGGCGAGTGGGGGCCACTCTTCATCGCGGTGCACGGGCCTCTCATTATCGCGGCCTCTCTTGTTGCGGAGCACAGGCTCCAGATGCGCAGGCTCAGTAATTGTGGCTCATGGGCCTAGTTGCTCCACAGCATGTGGGATCTTCCCAGACCAGGGCTCGAACCCGTGTCCCCTGCATTGGCAGGCAGACTCTCAACCACTGCGCCACCAGGGAAGCCCCTTGAGTTAATTTTTTGAGGGGTGTAAGATAGGAGTCCAGTTTCATTCTTCTGAATGTGGTTATCTAGTTTTCCCAACACCATTTAACAAAGAGATTATCCTTTCCTCATTGAATATTCTTGGCTCCCTTGTCAAATATTAGTTGGCCCTATATGTATGGGTTTATATCAGAGCTCTTGATTATGTTCCATCAGACTATGTGTGATTTTTATGCCAGTACCATACTCTTTTGATTACTAAAGCTTTGTATTATAGTTCAAAATCAGGAAGTATGATGCCTCCAGCTTTGTTCTTATTTCTCAAGATTCCTTTGGTTATTTGGGGTGTTTTGTGCCTCCTTAGGAATTTTAGGATTGTTTTTCTATTTCTGTAAAAAATCCCATTGAAATTTTGATAGGAATTGCACTCCATCTATAGGTGGCTTTGGCTAGTATGGACCTTTTAACCATATCAATTCTTTTCCTCAGTGAACACAGTATATCTTTCATTTTATTGGGTCTTCCATTTTTTTATCAAAGTTAAAATTTTCAGTGTACATATCTTTCACCTTCTTGGTTCAGTTTATTCTTAAGTATTTTATTGCTTTTGATTTTCTTGTGAATAAGATTGTTTTCTTTATTTTTCAGATGTCTTGTTAGTATATAGAAAATACAACTGTTTACTCTACGTTAATTTTGTATCCTGCAATTTTCCTGAATTCCTCGATTAATTATAACAGGTTTTTGGTGGAGTCTTTAGGACTTAACTGTATATAAAATCATATCATCTGCAAAGACATTCTGACTTCTTCCTTTCCAATATGGATGCCTTTTATTTCTCTTTCTTGCCTGATTGCTATGGCTGGGACTTCCAGTACTATGTTGAATAGGAGTGGTGAGAGTGGGATTCTTGTCTTGTTCCTGATCTTAGAGGAAAAGCTTTCAACTTTTCATCATTGTGGATGATGTTAGCTGTGGACTTGCTCTATATGGCTTGTATTATGTTGAGGTGTCTTCTCTGTATACCCAGTTTAAGAATTTTTATGATGAAAGAATGTTGTATTTTATTAAATTATTTTTCTTCATCAAGGTGATATGATTTTTATCTTCCATTCTATTAATGTAGTGGATCAGTTTTTGATTTGCATATGTTAAACTATCCTTCCATCCCAGTGATAAATCCCACTTGATCATAGAACATGACCTTTTTAATGTGCTGCTCAGTTCAGTTTGCAAAGGTTATGTTGAGGATATTTGCATCTATACTGAACAGGGATATTGACCTGTAGTTTTTTTTCTTGTAGTGTCCTTATCTGGCTTTGGTATTAGGGTAATGCTAGCCTTGTAAGATGATCTTTGGAGTGTTCCCTCCTCTCTAATTTTTTGGAAGTGTTTGAGAAGGATTGGTATTAATTCTTTTTTAAATGTTTGGTAGAATTCAGGGAAACCGTCTGGTCCTGGCTTTTCTTTGGGAGAGCTTTTTCATTAGTGATTCAATTACCCTACTCATTATTGTTCTGTTCAGATTTTCTGTTTTTTCCTGATAAAGTCTTGGTAGTTGCATGTTTCTCAGAATTTATCCATTTCTTCTAGGTTCCAATATGTTGGTGTATAGTTGTTTATAGTATCTCTTATGATCCTTTGTATTTCTGTGGTATCAGTTGTAATGTCTCCTCTTTCATTTCTGATTTTGAGTCCTTTTTTTTCTTAGTCTAGCCAAAGGTTGTCAATTTCATTAATTCTTTTCTTGATGTATGCATTCGTCACTATGCATTTCCCTCTTAGAACTGTTGTTTGTGCATCCCATTTGTTTTCATATGCTGTGTTTCCATTTTTGTTTGCCTCAGGATAATATTCTATTTCCCTTTTGAATTGTCTGTGACCCTTTGGTTGTTCAGGAGTATGTTTTTTTTAATTTCCACATATTGGTGATTTTTCCAGCTTTCCTTCCATTACTGACTTCTAGTTTCATACCATTGTGCTCAGGAAAGCTACTTGGTATGATTTCAGTCTTCTTAAATTTGCTAAGACTTTTTCTGAGACTTATCACGTGATCTGTCCGGGAGAATGTTTCTCGTGTGCTTGAGAAGAATGTGTGTATTCTCCTGCTGTTGGATGGGATATCTGTATATATCTATTTGACCCCTTTGACCTAAAGTACAGTAAAGTCCAACCTTTCCTCATTGATTTTCTGTCTGGATGATCTGTGTTGAGAGTGGAGTATTAAAGGCCCCAACTATTATTGTATTGCTATTTATTTCTCCTTTTACTTCTCTTAGTATTTGCTTTATATTACTTAGGTATTCTGTGTTGGGTGCCTAAATATTTACACTTGTTATATCTTCTTGATGAATTGACTCCTTTATCATAATGACTTTGTGTCTTTTGCCATATTTAGCTTTAAGTCTATTTTGTGTGATAGATGCATAGCTACCTCTGCTTTCTTTTGGTTATAATTGCTAGAAATACCTTTTTCCACCCCTGCACTCTCTCTATGTGTATGTCCTTAAAGCTGAAGTAATTCTCTTGTAGGCAACTTATAATTGGATCTTGTTTTTTTTATCCATTCAGCCATCCTATGTCTTTTGATTGGAGAATTTAATCCTTTTATGTTTAAAATAATTATTGATAGGTAAGGACTTACTATTGCCATTTTGTTCATTGTTTTCTGACTGTTTTGTACATCCTTTGTTCCTTTTTCTTCTCTCTTGCCATCTTTCTTTGTGATTTGATGACTTTTTGTAGTGGTATGCTTTGATTCCTTTATTATAATCTTTTTTTGTATCTAACACAGGTTTTTCCCTTGCGTCTTTGGGGTTGGTTACTGATGATTATTGTGATCCTTTGGTCATGTCATGTTTCCTTGATGTTTTTCATGTTCCTTGAAGTTTTGCATTGCTGTCTTTTCATTTGAAGCAGTAGTCACCTCCTACAGTCTTTACTAATTGCCTTCAGGAGAGATATACCTGCTGTGAGCCCTGGTAGTGATTCTGAGGCTTTCTCAGACCTTCTATGGATATAGCTGCTCCACACTTCTTCCTCCCTCTTGTGGCAGAAGTCTTAAGCTTTCTCTTATGCCTTCTCTTGCTCCTGCACTGCACCAGTCCAGTTGTTGACAGTCTCACTTTTGTTTTCCAAGAAGTGGCACTAAATCTCAAGTTTGTGGTGTTTCCCTAGCCTGCAGATTTGGGTGATTTTCTGCACGTGCTCACTAGCCATTTTCCAAAGCTCACCCTGCCACCACCGCTGGGAGCACACACAGGGAGCTGACCAAAGTGTGGGGGGGGTGTGTGTAGAGGAGACATGCTGAGTACTGAGGGTACCCACGGGTCAGTTGGGGTCATCCATGAGCAAGGCATTACCAGTGCTTGTGGGCAGGCTTCTTGATGGAGTCCAAGACGCAATTATTAGGATCCATGTCCCTTTAATACCCTCTAAGAGGCCTATCTGCCACTCTCTCAGCTTCTTCTTGACCCCCAGTCATGAAGTTCACAATTCAGTATTCCTCTCCAATGTGTCTGAAATTTGTATTATTTTTTCCAGTGGTGTGTTGGAACTTTTCCTCTGGAAACCTGGACTTCCACAAAGGTTCTCACATCTGTGGGTGATTGTCTAAGACAGTGTTTTCCAGGGGCTCCTGGACTGTGGCCAAGAGAAGCTGGAACTGGTTCACAGGCTACCCCAGGAGCCATACCTGGGACCAAGTCAATATGCCCTTTACCCAGTGTGTGGGTGGTTGAGACTCCTTCTGGGACATTTAGCATATGGAGCTGCATCATCCCACAGCTCCCACAGAGGCACTGTTGTCCGTGAATGGATGCCAAATTGTTGTTGAGGGGGGACGAAAACAATAAATCTCTTATTTCACCATGATGCTGACATTACTCTTGCTAATATTTCTACTTATGATTTTTCATCTGTGTTCATACTTTAACATGTAGATTTTTAAAAAATATGTGTGAGTAACATCCCTGTCCTGCTTTGGTGTTAGGATTATTCTGCCCTTGTAAAACAAATTGGGAAATTTTCTCCATTTTTATGTGCTCTGGAATAGTTTTCGTATCATAGGTTTTTTTGTTTTTAGAAGGTTTAGTAGAATTCCCATTAACATTATCTGGATTTGCTCTCTTTTTTGTTAAGATAGATACGTTTATTTCGGTGAAAAAAAGTGCCTTTGGGATTTTGATAGGGATTGCATCGAATCTGTGGATTGCTTTGGGTAGTATGGATATTTTAACACTATTAAGTCTTCTAATCCATGAAATGGTATGTCTTTTCATTTATTTGTTTCTTTTTAAATTTCTTTCAGCAGTGTTTTGTGTCACATTGATTGATTTTCATACATTCAACTATCCTTGTATCCCAGGGATAAATCCCACTTGGTCATGATATATGATCCCTTTAATGTGCTGTTGAATTTCGTTTGCCTAGTATTTTGTTGAGGTTTTTTGCATCTATATTCATCAGAGATATTGGCCTGTAGTTTCCTTTTCTTGTAATTTATTTTTCTGACTTTGGAGGTAGTGTAATACTGGCCACATAAAATGAGTTTAGAAGTGTTTCCTCCTCTTCAGTTTCTTGGAAGAGTTTGAGAAGGATTAGTATTAATTTTTCTTAAATTCACATGGAACCACAAAGGACTGCAATAGCCAAAACAATCTTGAGTAAAAAGAACAGAGCTGGAGGCCTCACACTTCCTGATTTTGAAAAATATTACAAAGCCACAGTAATAAAAGGAGTATGGTACTGGCATAAAGACAGACACATAGACCATTAGGACTGAATAGAAATAAGCCCACACATATATGGTCAAATAATCTTCAACAAGGGTGCCAAAAATGGGAAATGGATAGTCTGTTCACCAAATGGTGTTGGGAAAGGCAGATATCTACATGCATAAGAATGAATCTGGAACCTTACATTACACGAAATGCAAAAATCAACTCAAAATGGATTAAAGACTTTAACATAAGACATGAAACTATAAAATTTGCAGAAGAAAATATAGGGGAAAGACTTCGTGACATTGGTCTTGTCAATTGTTTCTTGGATACCAAAAACAGAGGCAACAAAGGCAAAAATAGACAAGTGGGACTACATCAAACTAAAAAGCTTCTGCACAGCAAAAGAAACAATCGACAAAATGGAAAGGTAACCTACAGAATGGGAGAAAATATTTGCAAACCATATATCAGATAAAGGGTTAATATCTAAAATATAGGAGGAACATATATAACTCAATAGCAGAAAAAGAAATAACCCAATTAAAAAAATGTGGAAAGGACTTATTGACATTTCTCCAAAGAAGACATACAAATGGCTAACAGGTACATGAAAAGTTGTTTAATATCACTAATCATCAGGGAAGTGCAGACCAAAACCACAATGAGATATCACCTCACACCTGTTAGGATGGCCATTATCCAAAAATCAGAAAATAACAAGTGTTTGTAAGAATGTGGAGAAATTGGAACCCTAGTGCACTGTTTTGGGGAATGTAAAATAGTGCAGCCACTATTGAAAACTGTGTGGACATTCCTCAAAAACTTAAAAATAGGACTACCATATGATCCAGGAATATCACTTCTGAGTATTTATCCAAAAGAACTGAAATTAGGATCTCAAAGAGAGAATTGCACTGCCATGTTCACTGCAGCATTATTCACAGTAGCCAAGAGGTGGAAATGATCCAAGTGTCCCTTGATGGATGAATGGATAAGGAAGAAGCAGTGAAGAAAATACAACTAGGAAAGAAAGAAATCCTCTCATATGCTACAATATGTATGAACCTTGAGGACACTATGATAAGTGAAATAAGCCAATCACAGAAGGACACATACTGCATTATTCCACTAATAGAAGATATACAAAGTAGTCAAGCTCATAAAAAGAAGGTTGGATGGAGATTTCCAGGGGCTGGGGGGCAGGGAAAACTGGGAATTTGCTGTTCAATGTGTATAGAGTTTCAGTTATGCACAATAAAAAAGTTCTAGATATCCTGCTATACAATATTGTGATTACAGTTAAAGATACTGTATTGCACACTTCAATTTTAATTAAGAGGGTAGATATCGTGTTACATGTTTTCTACCACAATAATAAATCACTTGTAATAGATGCCTTGCAAATATCTGTTGAATAAATGAAAAGTAAAAATAGATAATCTTATTTATTATACTTAGCAATCTATCAAGATTCTTCCTAACTTAGATTTCAAGATATTAATTGCCACTACATACCATTTTGGCCATCCTAACATATTTTAATATGTAATTCTCTTACTGCTTTTAATTTCTAAATAGCTTAGAACATCAAATTTTATTTTCCCTTTAACTCAAGAAATTTAGAAAGATGTTTATAAAATTTAAAACAGATGTTTGGGATTACCACTTTTTGCTAATTTCTAATGGTATATGATATAGAGTGAGAATATAATTGCCCTAATTTCATTCATTTCTTTGTTCATTATTCATTTAACAAGTATTTATTGCATGCCTACTGTGTATCACGCACTATACTCATCAATGAGGATATAGCATGGTCAGACAATGGCGCTTGTCTTCAAGGAACTTAAAAGCTAAAAATAAATAAGTAAATAAATATGATTAATTTCAATTGGGATTAAAACCATAGATAAATATTCAGTTTACTGTGATAGAGAATAGCTATTGCTGGAGGAGACATTATTTTGAATAAGGTGATCAGGGATACTTCTGTGGGTTGATGTTATATTGAAGGCCAAAGGGTAAGTGAGAGTCAGCATATAATAGCCAAGGGAACGCATTTTAGGTGTTAGGGTATCAGAAAGGAGGAGGTGTATGTCACTGAACCATAATGAATTGAGATGGAGTTGCACAAGGTAAGGTGGAGATGTAGGGTCTTGTAAGCATTATTAGAGTAGTCCAAATTATATTCCAAGTGCAACGGCAAGGCTGTAAAGGGGTTTAAGCAGGCAAATGATTCTGGCTGTTGTGAAGGATGTTGGGTTTGGGGAAGAGTTGAAGCAAGAGGACCAGGTAAGAGGTATTGCAGAGGTCCAGGTGAAAGACCATGGTAGTTGGAACAACAGGGGTGGCTAAGGAAATGAGATATAGACAGATTCACATGGATTTTGGATAAGCTGATAGGATTTGTTCATGGATTTGGAAGTGAGAAATAAGAAATGGAGAAAATCTAGATTCAGAGATTTGGACTTGAGCACCTGGGTTGATGGTAGTGCTGTTTATTAATCTGGGGACTTTTGCTGGGGATACATTGGAGGTGGAAGGGTGGGGAAGGCATGTCATCTAAAAAAAATCTGAGATGCATATTTAGACATCCAAGTGGAATTGTCATGCAGGTAGCCAGAAAAATGAATCTGGAGCTCAGGAGGAGGTCTTGTTTTGAAATATACATATGGGAGGCATCAGCTATAGATGATGTTGAGGTCAAGCGACTGGAGAAGCTTAGCAGAAAGAGAGTGGAGAGAGAGCATGGTGCAGCCTGCCGCACACCCAGGGCAGCTAACATTAGAGAGCTGCTGGCCCCACCTGGACCATAACCTCATTCCAGACTGTGACCACCTGTGTCCACACCCAGTGTCCCTAAATCAGCCTGGCTTCTGGTTTCTCCTTTCAGGATGTGAAAAAGAGTTAGCTCTTTGCGTTGTCTTCAGGGCTATGGATAGAAAGAAATTATTTCCCAGTTAAAAGAAGATTCCCCAAGGAAATGATCTCCTTTTCCATATCTTTTTTTCTGTTCCCTTACAAAACCTCAGTCTCTCACTCAGTCCGCTGTGTTTGACCAGATGAAATCTGTACCCATGTAAACTCTGAGGTTGTCCATGTCTGGGAAAAAAATTCTCAAAATATTTTGTTTCTTCTGAGCCGCCTGTGTGTTACAAAGATAAAAGTTAAAAATTACAGATTTTTGTATGCAGTATTCAAGGTTACAGGAATAGTGTGAGTCTTTTTAAAGCTAGCAGATTGCTTTGAACATCTAATAAAATGTGAATAAGTTTATCTACATAGTAATTACCATCCACAATTCATCACTGCATTTTAACACTTTTTTTAAAAATGAAAATTATGGCCCTGTGAGTTCAGTTTCCAGAAAATGCTACTGTCATTTACCTCTTCTTAGTCAAAGTTGGTCTTTTTACTTTTCTTTCTCTGCTTGCTTGGAGGACCTCTCCTCTCTCTGACCTCGACTCAGATCCTACCTATTAACTGTACTCCTCTAGATATGAGGAAGCACAATGTAAGCAGCTGTTTGTGTTTATAACTGTAAATTGACTGAGGATCCTTATTTTCCTGATTTGGAGAGGCAGTTTGCTGTACTGATTTCTTAAGCTCAGATTACCTGGCTTCAAATCCCAGTTTACCCACTTACTTATCTTGGGTGAACTTGGCCAAGTTATTTAACTTCTCTGTGCCTCAGTTTCCTCACATGTAAAATAGAGGTAATAAAAGTGTCAATCCCATTGGGGTTTTGCAATTAAATGAGTTATATGTAAATCATTTTGAACAGTGTCTGGTATATAGTAGGTGCATTATGTGTTAGTCATCATTTATCATCACCATCCTCATTGTCCACCCACTTCTAAGTCTTTTTGTGCTGTTTATGCTTTGGGGAGAGGATTTTCATGTCTGTACTTTGCCACTGGTGGGTCTCTTGCATTTTGACCAACATTCATTACCCTGCATATTTAGAAGGAAAAACTCTTTGTAGCTGCTTAGTTGTCAGGTGTTGCCAGGATTCAGGAGGGTAGATTGCTAGTTTCACTGCCCCAAACTCAGGCCCAAGACTACAGGCGAATTTTGCTATGACAGTTTTCCCTGGTAATCCTCCCCATTCTGTCTCAATGAGCTTCCCTTTTAAATCACCCCGTAGAACACTTTTTGCTTATTCTTCCCAATTCCAGGTTGCCCAAGTCTGTTTTTTCCGTCCTGAACTACCTCTCACTTCTCAGAGATGGAAAACAGCAAAAGGATGAAGTGCTAATCGTTAATCGTAATCCCCACTGTCATCTGGAGGTTGGGATCTGAAAAGGAGAGGAATGGGTGGGCGCAAATGGGGGGCTGAGGAGTAGGCAAACAGGATCACATTAGAGCTACTAACAAAATAATAACTAAAATTGATAAATCACCACACACTTTGCCATGGGGGTTCTCAAGCTTTGTTGCACGTTAGAATTACCTCCAGGGTACATCCCAGACCAATTATATCAGTCTCTAGGGGCGGGACCTAGGCATCCCAGGCAGTCAAACCAGCATGAGCACCTTGCTACTTCAAGTGTGGTCTGTAGAGCAGCAGCAGCAACCTCACCTGAGATCTTGTTAGAAACTCAGTAGTCTTAAGCACTACCCCAGACTTACTGAATCAGAATCTACATTTTATTTTTTTTAATTTTTGGCCGCGTTGGGTCTTTGTCGCTGTGCGTGGGCTTTCTCTAGTTGTGGCGAGCGAAGGCTACCCTTCGTTGCAGTGCGCGGGCTTCTCACTGTGGTGGCTTCTCTTGTTGGGGAGCACGGGCTCTAGGGCGCACGGGCTTCAGCAGTTGTGGCTCGTGGACTCTAGAGCGCAGGCTCAGTAGTTGTGGTGCACGGGCTTAGTTGCTCCGCGGCATGTGGGATCGTCCCCGACCAGGGATCCAACCAGTGTCCCCTCTATTGGCAGGCAGATTCTTAACCACTGTGCTACCAGGGAAGTCCCAGAATCTACATTTGAATAAGAGTCCAGGTAATGCATATGCACACTGAAGTTTTTGAAGCACTGTTTTAGCATCCTAGTTCTCAATGATGGCCGTACCTTGGGATGATCTGGGATGCTGGAAAATCTACTGATGCTCATTTAAACAACTCATCCAGGTATATCCTTATGCACGTACGAGACCAAACACGCTAAAAACTTACTGTAACTTCAACAATTGTTGAATTGACAAATATTAAACAAGACTTTGAGGGCTTCCCTGGTGGCGCAGTGGTTGGGAGTCCGCCTGCCAATGCAGAGGACACGGGTTCGAGCCCTGGTCTGGGAGGATCCCACATGTCGCGAAGCGGCTGAGCCCGTGAGCCACAGCTACTGGGCCTCCGCTCTAGAGCCCGCGTGCCACAACTACTGAGCCCACGTGCCACAAATACTGAAGCCCGCGCGCCTGGAGCCCATGCTCCGCAACAAGAGAGGCCATCGCAATGAGAAGCCCGCGCACCGCCGCAACGAATAGTGGCCCCTGCTTGCCACAACTAGAGAAGGCCCGCACGCAGCAACGAAGACCCAGTGCAGCCAAAAATAAATAATTAATTTAAAGAAAAAAAAAAAAGACTTTGAAACCTCTCATTTCCATTGATGTTGCATACTTGCACATGCACATACACACACACCTTTAAGCATTCTGTTTTATAAATGGGTTGGCAACCCATATGTTTTATCACAAACATGGATCGGAAACTGTGGCATACAAACCAGATCCAGCCCACCATCTACTTTTGTAATAAAGTTTTATTGGAACAAATGCATGACCATTTGATTACATATTGCTTGTTACTGGGTTCGTGCTACAGTGGTACAATTGTTAGCAAACTCAGGTCCGGCTGCTTGCCACTGGAACGTCGGTATGAGAGACAAATGTTGGTAGGAACAGAAAAGTTGCTTTAAAAAAGTTGCCATCAATCTGGGGAGAAGGCTGACTAGTGTCCCAAAACCAACTCTAAAGATTCTGCTCGGCCATGAAACTTTCTAAAGGGTAAAAAGGGAAGTAATCTCAGTTAATCATTGAGATAGGGGGTCAGACTCATCGCCATCTCCCACTGCATGCAGGCTTGTCAATTCCTTGTGATCTTTCTTTAGATGCTATATCTCATTCACACAGCTTGTTTGAGAGATTAATGAAGGGGAAGCTGGGGAAGAGACCTGGTCATCTGTTAATTTACTTATTCTTCATTTCTACTTCTTTGATCTAAGGAAGGAACCAACAGGTTAGGCAAGGCTTTGTGTGATCAAAAGATTTGAAGGGTGTGCTTGAGCCGGAGGTTAGTTAAAGTATAGCTTTGCTAAAGTGACAAGACAAAAGGTGCCTCCTGTAGAGAGCTCTTTCCTGCAAAGTGCTCTTTTCTGCCAAAAGCTGCTTACACAATTAGTAGATACGACAAAGACTGTATGTCCCACAAAGTCTAAAATACTATCTTATTCTTAACAGAAAATTTTGCCAACCCGTTTTATACTAACTTGTCACAGGCCCTGAATATTTAAAATATTTAAAATGCTAAATATTTAAAAACTTTCAACTGTCTTTATACCTCCAGCGTACTCACATTGCAGTCTAATCGTCACCCTCTGGCAGAAAGGAAAGCCATGTACTGTATACGTTGAATCTAGGAGGGTAATGATTTAATATAGCATCTCCAGCCAAGAGAAATATGGCAGACATTGCTGGTTACCTATCCAATGGCCATTTCACTCCTCCTTCCCTGCTAAGGCAACACTAATTTGGGGGGAATGACAGTGTCCCCAGTTACTGGTGATAAGTCATAATTAGTCTATATCAATCATGGCACTTATGTTCTCCTTACAAGGTATTTGCTTTTTGTTCTCTCCTGCTGCTAGGGCCAGCCATGTGAATGATTTCTGGCCGCCTGGGAAAAGTTTGCTCCCCTGATAAAAGAGACAGAGTTTTGAGAAAAGAAAGCATTTTGCCACCATTCCGATCATCCTTGTTGGGATGCTTGTATGAGGATGTTATGCCAGAAGCAGAGAGAGCCACCTTGTAACCATGAGGAAAGGTTGAGAGAATTGCAGGACACCAGTGTAGACCATGTCATACTTTCGCCAGAGTCATCAACCCTAGCATTTTCTATCACCCAGGCTTCTTGATAAGAAAACACAATTGACATTATTGTTTAAGTACTTTGTGTGTATTCTGTTACTTGCGGCTAATCTAACAGACGTAAGATGACTATAGGGGCAAGGCATTGTTTAGCCTCACTCAAAATTAAATCTACCTTTTCCTTCCCTTTTTAAATAAGCAGTATTGTAAGTGTGTGTTATATGTGAGGTTTCAGATACAGCACCTGTTTCAGGTGCTCTCCAGACATTTTCTGTGTTGTTGTGAACAACAATCCTGTTTGTTTGGTATGGATCTTATTTGATGAGAAAATGGGTTCAGAGTGATGTCATTTTCTAAAACCACACACCTACAAAGTGATAGAGCCAGAATCGTCTGGTTTCAAGGGAGGGTAATGTCTTTGCATCACTTCTACTTTGCTATCATCTCAATTCCTTGTGCTAGATGATCCTTATTACACAGGTGATTTTATTTAAGCAGTAGCCCTGTGAAATGAGTCGCTTTACCTCTATTTTTAAATAAAAAGTAATGCAGTTTGGTTTATGGGCAGTGTTTGCATATCCCTTCCAGGCGTTCAGACCTAGAGTTCATTCTCTCCTTGTCACACCCAGCCCTGAATGACCTCTCTCTCCCTCAATGTTCAATATTCATTAAAAACACAGGTCCCTAAACCTCATCTGCATCTCAAACTAACTGCTATCTCAACCTTTAATTCATAGCCAGGCTTCTAGAAAGGTTTACCTGTATCTGTTGACTTTCTTAAAAGGAGGAATTTCTTAGTATTACTTCCACAAGATTTAGAAAAAAAACATATAAAATGATTTATGTGAAAGCCTTCCTCCTGTTCCTATCCCTAGGCTCTCAATTGTTCCTCCCCTGCCCCCTGAAGGGAAGCTTTTCCTGGGAGTTTTCTGTAATATCCTTATTTACATTTGTTTCATGTATATTTCAGCATATAAGGATTTATACCTCCCCTCCAACCTAAATAGTAGCATAATTCAAAGGATCCTGCATCTTGATTTTTTCCCCATCCTTAACAATATAAAAGAATGAATTTTTTATTTGAGATATAATTGGCATAACATTTCATTAGTTTCAGGTATACAATATGATTTGATATTTATATATATTGCAAAATGATCACCACAATAAGTCTATTTAACATCCATCACCAAAGATGGCGGAAGAGTAAGACGTGGAGATCACCTTCCTCCCCACAGATACATCAGAAATACATCTACATGTGGAACAACTCCTACAGAACACCTACTGAATGCTGGCAGAAGACTTCAGACCTCCCAAAAGGCAAGAAACTCCCCACGTACTTGGGTAGGGCAAAAGAAAAAAGAAAAAACAGAGACAAAAGAATAGGGACGGGACCTGCACCAGTGGGAGGTCTGGTCAATGAAGGAGGGGAAGCCTCGGAGCCACGGAGGAGAGCGCAGCAACAGGGGTGCGGAGGGCAAAGCGGAGAGATTCCCGCACGGAGGAGCGGTGCCGACCTGCACTCAACAGCCCGAGAGGCTTGTCTGCTCACCCGCCGGGACGGGCGGGGGCTGGGAGCTGAGGCTCGGGCTTTGGAGGTCGGATCCCAGGGAGAGGACTGGGGTTGGCTGCGTGAACACAGCCTGAAGGGGGCTAGTGCGCCACAGCTAGCCGGGAGGGAGTCCTGGAAAAAGTCTGGAGCTGCCGAAGAGGCAAGAGACCATTGTTTTGGGGTGTATGAGGAGAGGAGATTCAGAGCACTGCCTAAATGAGCTCCAGAGATGGGCGTGAGCCGTGGCTATCAGTGCGGACCCCAGAGACGGGCATGGGACGCCAAGGCTGCTGCTGCTGCCACCAAGAAGCCTGTGTGCGAGCACAGGTCACTATCCACACCTCCCCTCCTGGGAGCCTGTGCAGACCGCCACTGCCAGGGTCCTGTGATCCAGGGACAACCTCCCCGGGAGAACACACGGCACGCCTCAGGCTGGTGCAACGTCATGCCGGCCTCTGCCCCTGCAGGCTTGCCCGGCATTCCGCACCCCTCCCTCCCCCTGGCCTGAGTGAGCCAGAGACCTCTAATCAGCTGCTCCTTTAACCCCATCCTGTCTGGGCGGGAACAGATGCCCTCAGGCGATCTATAAGCAGAGGTGGGGCCAAATCCAAAGCTGAACCCTGGGAGCTGTGCGAACAAAGGAGAGAAAGGAAATCTCTCCCAGCAGCCTCAGGAGCAGCTGATTAAATCTCCACAATCACCTTGATGTACCCTGCATCTCTGGAATACCTGAATAGACAACGAATCAATCATCCCAAAGTTTAGGCGGTGGACATTGGGAGCAACTGTAGACTTGGGGTTTGCTGTCTGCGACTGACTAGCTTCTGATTTTTATGTTTATCTTAGTATAGTTTTTAGTGCTTGTTGTCATTGGTGGATTTGTTAATTGGTTTGGTTGCTCTTTTTTTTTTAATTTTTTTGTTTTAACAATTTAAATTTTTTATTTTAATAACTATTTTATTTTATTTTATTTATTTCTTTTTTTTCTCGCTTTTCTTCTGAGTCGTGTGGCTGACAGGGTCTTGGTGCTCTGGCTGGGTGTCAGGCCTGAGCCTCTGAGGTGGGAGAGCTGAGTTCAGGGCATCGGACCACCAGAAACTTCCTGGCCCCGCGTAATATCAATTGGCGAAGCTCTCCCAGAGATCTCCATTTCAACGCTAAGACCCAGCTCTATTCAACAACCAGCAAGCTCCAGTGCTGGACACCCTATGCCAAACCACTAGCAAGACAGGAACACAGCCCCACCCACTAGCAGAGAGGCTGCCTAAAATCATACTAAGTTCACAGACACCCCAAAACATACCACCAGCCTCGGTCCTGTCCACCAGGAATACAAGATCCAGCCTCGTCCACCAGAACACAGGCACTAGTCCCCTCCACCAGGAAGCCTACACAACCCACTGAACCAACCTTAGCCACTGGGGGCAGATGCCAAAATCAACAGAAACTACGAACCTGATGCCTGTGAAAAGGTACCCCAAACACAGTAAGTTAAGCAAAATGAGAAAACAGAGAAACACACAGCAGATGAAGGAGCAAGGTAAAAACCCACCAGACCAAACAAAGAGGAAATAGGCAGTCTACCTGAAAAAGAATTCAGAGTAATGATAGTAAAGATGATCCAAAATCTTGGAAATAGAATGGAGAAAATACAAGAAACGTTTAACAAGGACCTAGAAGAACTAAAGAGCAAACAAACAGTGATGAACAACACAATAAATGAAATTAAAATTTCTGTAGAAGGAATCAATAGCAGGATAACTGAGGCAGAAGAACGGATAAGTGACCTGGAAGATAAAATAGTGGAAATAACTACTGCAGAGCAGAATAAAGAAAACAGAATGAAAAGAATTGAGGACAGTCTCAGAGACCTCTAGAACAACATGAAATGCGCCAACATTCGAATTATAGGGGTCCCAGAAGAAGAGAAAAAGAAAGGGACTGAGAAAATATTTGAAGAGATTATAGTTGAAAACTTCTGTAATATGGGAAAGGAAATAGTCAATCAAGTCCTGGAAGCACAGAGAGTCCCATACAGGATAAATCCAAGGAGAAACACACCAAGACACATGTTATTCAAACTATCAAAAATTAAATTCAAAGAAAAAATGTTAAAAGCAGCAAGGGAAAAGCAACAAATAACATACAAGGGAATCCCCATAAGGTTAACAGCTGATCTTTCAGCAGAAACTCTGCAAGCCAGAAGGGAGTGGCAGGACATATTTACAGTGATGAAAGGGGAAAACTTACAACCAAGATTACTCTACCCAGCAAGGATCTCATTCAGATTCGACGGAGAAATTAAAACCTATACAGACAAGCAAAAGCTAAGAGAGTTCAGCCCACCAAACCAGCTTTACAACAAATGCTAAAGGAACTTCTCTAGGCAGGAAACACAAGAAAGGAAAAGACCAAAAATAACAAACCCAAAACAATTAAGAAAATGGGAATAGGACCATACATATCGATAATTACCTTAAATGTAAGTGGATTAAATGCTCCAACCAAAAGACATAGAGTGGCTGAATGGATACAAAAACAAGACCCGTATATATGCGGTCTACAAGAGACCCACTTCAGACCTAGGGACACATACAGGCTGAAAGTGAGGGGGGGGGGAAAAGATATTCCATGCAAATGGAAATCAAAAGAAAGCTGGAGTAACAATTCTCATATCAGAAAAAATAGACTTTTAAATAAAGAATGTTACAAGAGACAAAGAAGGACACTACATAATGATCAAGGGATCAATCCAAGAAGAAGATATAACAATTATAAGTATATATACAGACTCCTGCTCCTTACCTCCCATTGATAAAAGAGATAGAAAGTAGAGCTAAGACCACTGCTAGGGGACAGGAATAAAGACACAGATATAGTGAATGGACTTGAGGACATGGGGAGGGGGAAGGGTAAGCTGGGAGGAAGTGAGAGAGTGGCATGGACATATATATACTACCAAATGTAAAATAGCTAGCTAGTGGGAAGCAGCCGCATGGCACAGGGAGATCAGCTCCGTGCTTTGTGACCACCTAGAGGGGTGGGATAGGGAGGGTGGGAGGGAGGGGATATGGGGATATATGTATACGTATAGCTGATTCACTTTGTTATACAACAGAAACTAACACAACAATGAAAGCAATTATACTCCAATAAAGATGTTAAAAAAATCCATCACCATACATAGTTACAAAATATTTTTTCCTGTGATGAGACCTTTTAAGATCTTTTCTCTTACAAATACACAATACAGTATTATTAACTATAGTAACCATGTTGCACATTACATCCCCATGACTTATTTTATAACTGGAAGTTTGTACCATTGAACCCCCTTTAAGCATTCTGCCCACCCTACTCCCCACCTGTGGTAACCAGCAATCTGTTCTCTGTATCTCTGAGCTCAGTTATTTGTTGTTTTATTTTGATTGTTTAGGTTCCACATATAAGTGAGATCATATATTTGTCTTTCTCTGTCTGACTTATTTCACTTAGCATAATGCCCTCAAAGTGCATCCATGTTGTCGCAAATGGCAAGATTTCCTTCTTTTCTATGGCTGGATAATGTTCTGTTGTGTATACATACCACATCTTCGTTATCTATTCATCTGTTGATGGACACTTAGACTGTTTCCATATCTGAGTTATTGTGAATAATGTTGCAGATGAACATGGGGGTGCAGATACCTCTCTGAGATCCTGTTTTCATTTCTTTTAGATAAATACCCAGTGGAGGGATTGCTGGGTCATATGGTAGTTATAATTTTAATATTTTGAGGCGCCTCCATACTGTTTTCCATAGTGGGTACACCAATTTACATTCTCACCAACAGTGCACAAGTGTTCTCTTTTCTCCATATCTTTGCCAACACTTGTTATTTCTTATCCTTTTGGTAATAGCCATTCTAACAGGTGTGAGGTGATATCTCTTTATGGTTTTGCTTTGTGTTTCCCTGATGAGTGGTGAGCACCTTTTCATGTACCTGTTGGGCATCTATGTCTTCTTTTAATAATAGCTATTCAGATCCTCCATCCATGTTTTAACTGGATGGTTTTTCAGATTTGTAGTTTTTTGCTACTGAATTGTATGAGTTCCTTGAATATTTTGGATATTAACCCCTTATCAGATATATGATTTGCAAATATTTTCTCCCATTCAGTAGGGTTGCCTTTTCATTTTGTTGATAGCTTGCTTTGTTGTACAGAAGCTTTTTAGTTTGATGTAGTCCCACTTGTTTATTTTTGCTTTTGTTGCCCATTTTTTGGTGTCAAATCCAAAAAAATCATCACCAAAACTGATGTCAAGGAGCTTACCGCCTATGTTTTCTTCTAAGAGTTCTATGGTTTCAGGTCATACTTCAAGTCTTTAACGCATTTTGAGATAATTTTTGCATGGTGTAAGATAGTGGTCCAGTTTTCCCAGAACCATTTATTGTAAGGAGAACATAACGGCCATGATTGATGTAGAATAATTATGACTTATCACCAGTAACTGGGCACATTGTCATTCCACCTCAAATCAGCTTATAGCCTTATGTCATTCCACCCCAAATCAGCTTATAGCCTTAGGGTATATGACCCTATTTTTCTCTTGTTGCCTTTAGAATTCTCTCTTCATCTTTAACTTTGGCCATTTTAATTATGATATGTCTTGGAATGGGTCTCTTTGGATTCCTCTTGTTTGCAACCCTCTGTGCTTCCTATATCTGGATATCTGTTTCCATCTTCAGGTTCAGGAAATTTTCAGCCATGAAATCATCAAATACATTTCTGACCCCTTTCTCTCTTCCTTCTCCTGTGACCCTTATAATGTGAATGTTAGGACAATGTTAGGACATTTGATGTTATCTAAGAGGTCCCGTAAACTCTCATTTTTTAAAATTTGTTTTTCTTTTTGCTGTTCTAATTGAGTAATTTCCATTATTCTATCTTCCAGATCACTTCTGTGTTCTTCTGTATCACCCAGTCTGCTGTTAATTCCTCTAGAGTGTTTTTCATTTCAGTTATTGTATTCTTCAGCTGGACTGGGTTTTTTTTTGTATTTTCTAGTTCCTTGTTAAAATTCTCACTGTGGTCATCTATTCTCTTCCTAATTTCAGTTGGCAAGTCTTATTACTAATGCTTTGAACTCTTTATCTTGTAAATTAGTTCTCTATCACTAGTTGTTTTTTCATGGTTTTTTCCTTCTTTCATTTGAAGTAACTTTCTCTGTCTCTATGAAATTAGGTGAAATAGTTACCTATCCCAGTCTTTAAAGGGGTGTCCTTGTGTGGCAGTGTCCCTATGCAGTCTGCATGTGCCCAGTGGCTTTGGTGGGAGAGCTGGATCTAAAGTGAGCACAGGTCAAATCTTTGCCTATGGAGTGCTGGCAGTTATCACGTTGGTGGGAGGTGGGCTGGAGATGGAGGGGCTAGAGCCAGTGCCAGGTGTGAGCCAGGGCTTCTCCTAAGCTCAGTGGCCATAACTGCCCTGTTGGGGGTGGGGGCAGGTCCCAAGGTGCTGGAACAGAAGCCCTGAGGGTCGGGTCCAAGCTAGTTCTATTCCCTCTAAGTATATATTCTCCCTGCTCCCGGCAATGGCACCTTCACCCCAGAGGGGAGCAGCACTGAAGCAAGAGGGGCTGGAGTGGGTGCTCTGTGAAGGCTGGAGTGCATAATGGGATGGTCCCCACATGCCAGTCAGAGCTCCAGACAGCTACCAATCCACTGCCTCCACCAAGCACCAGCAATGGCTGCTTTCACCCCATTCACATGCGGTGCTGGGTCCAAGCCGGCTCCATCCTCCACAAGTATGCACTCTTCTCGGCAATGGCAGCCTTTGCCCTAGTGGGGAGCTGTACCAGAGTTAGAGCGGCTGCAGCAGGCATTCATCACAGGCCAAGGCAGTCACAGGAAACCGACCAGAGCCCCAGGCAGTTTCAATCTGCTTCCTCTTCCTTGTTTCAGGAGTAAGCAAGCTTGTGCGTGTGTTCTTCAGGAGTGAAGTCTCAATTTCTTACAGCCCACTGGTTTTCAAACCAGCTAACGGGACTCATCTTCCTGGTGTTGGACCCCAGGGCTGGGGTGCCCAATAAGTGATTCAAACCCCTCACTCCCAGGGAGAATCTCCAGTCCCATGATATTCCACTCCCCTTCTGTGTTCCCTCCTAGGGACGTGGGTCCCAACCTGATTGCTTCTCCTCTGTTCCTAACCAACTCTGTGTGGATCTTTTTTTACAGCCTTGGTTGTAGAAGAGCCTTTCTGCCAGTTTCCAGTTTGTTTTCAGTGAGAATTGCTCAACATATGGATGTATTTTTGAGGTGTTCATGGGGGGAGGTGATCTCAGCCTCCTCCTACTCTGCCATCTTGATTTCCTTCCTCCCTCCCGTTTTTTTTTAAAGACCTGAAAGTTATCAGAAACCTCTACTAGTCAGAGTGCTTTCCATGAGTGTCCTTGAAGATGAAGCACTTTGTATAGGAATACTCTGGCAAAAGCAATCAGCAGTAACTATCTGTAATGACAAAAAGACAGAAATGTCCATCATTAAAAATGTGATGAGAGTTCATTATAATGCAGTTCACATGGATAGTTGGTTATTCCTGTCACATAGAACATTTTAAGATAATAATTAGATATACAACTAATAACATTCTACTAGGACATATCAGATTTTTAGGAATTTTATAAAACTTCTGCAAGTTTTATATGTTACTATTATATTAGTAACATATATGTATCAAATATAACCTACAGAAGGTTTAAGCATTACTACTTATTTATTAATGTCTACCACGTAATTTAGCATATCAAATAAACCTAAGTAAAGTCTCTCTTTTTGTAAGGAGAGACAACAAATCTTTTGACATGTTCCAGGGACCTTCTGGAAAGTCCCAAAATTAGTTCAAGGTCAAAAAGATGTCATTTAGAATTTGATTTTTGGAAAGTTTGTTAAAAAATATCAAAAATATTAGAACAAATAGGATCATAGGTCTCTCTGAAACAATACTTGGTTATCGATTTAATCAAAGTGACAAAGACTTAGCAGGCAAATAGAGAAAGTTACAAAATTGTAAAAACAACAACTTAGCTCTTTTAATAGAGAAGACTCAGTTTTCTTAAGTTGCCAAAGACCTGATAAAGACAACATGAAGCACAGGAAATTATTTTGATAAAACACACAATCTTTGTTTTCTAGGCAAATTTATTAAAAGGTAAAGAAAAACCTTTTACAGTCTTATCAGGAGCAGACTAATAGCCCACGAAAATTTTGTCCTTTTAGCAGATGAAAGAAAATTAAGTTTTAGATTCACGTACATACACTACTTACTAAAGCTTATTTAAAAAAAAAAACCTTATGATAAATTTATCCCATTTTTAGCTAACTTGACTACCCAAGGTAAAGTTCTCTCTCCCTGCCCCCAACTTTCTATATCCATTCATTTTGACCTTTATTTATTCTTCTTGTTTCATTATGAAACAAACAGTTCTACTTTAGGACAAAATTACTTTCATTTCCCTTTTAAAAAATGCATCTCCATACATCATACCTTTTCTTAGCCAAAACATCCAGCTTGCCTTGCATAGTGATGTTTCCCTTAGTTTTTCTAAGTAGTTTTAATTACGTATTTTCATTAGAATTCTTAACCCTTAAAAACCTTAACTTCTAGTGAAAACTAAGATGTAAGCAATTGTGAATTGTTATACAAGTATTCTGTAGGTTGGAAAATTTCTGAATACATTTCATAATTTCTAGAAGCATATGCTTTCTCGTAGTATAATTTTTTTAATGTGGTACATGTCTGCTGACAGATCCAAGTATCTTTAGTTTCTCTGTAGTGAGAAGTCAAGGGTGAATAAACCTATGTTTGGTAATTAATCTTTCAGTATTTTATCTTATTTGGAAATGATGCAGATATTCATTGAATTTCCATCATTTATCTTAACTTAGAAAAACTCTAAGGTTTCAGGTTCCAAAAGGATTTGAGTAACTTTTTAAGTAGACATACCATAAAACATAATTACTGTAGAAAAAGTTCACTTAATGTTTATCCCACTTATGTCTACTTAATTTACTTTTTAAAATTTATTTTTATTTTTTTCCATTTTCTTTTTTTTAAATAAATTTATTTATTTATTTATTTGTTTTTGGCTGCACTGGATCTTTGTTGCTGCATGCGGGCTTTCTCTAGTTGTGGTGAGCGGGGGCTACTCTTTGTTGTGGTGCACGGGCTTCTCATTGCGGTGGCTTCTCTTGTTGCAGAGCACGGGCTCTAGGCACACGGGCTTCAGTAGTTGTGGCTAGCAGGCTCTAGAGCGCAGGCTCAGTAGTTGTGGCACATGTGCTTAGTTGCTCCATGGCATGTGGGAGCTTCCCAGACCAGGGCTCTAACTCATGTCCCCTGCATTGGCGGGCAGATTCCTAACCACTGCACCACCAGGGAAGTCCTAATTTACCTCTTCTTAACAATCATATTCAGATTACTCATGAAAATTTCATGAAACATTTAAAAAGCTAGCCATAATGACAGATTTTTAAGACAGGGAATGTGAGCTTAAAAAAATTTTTTTTTTATATTGGAGTAGAGTTGATTTACAATGTTGTCTTAGTTTCAGGTGTACAGCAAAGTGAATCAGTTATACATATACAGATATCCATCCTTTTTCAGATTATTTTCCCATATCGGTTATTACAGAATACTGAGTAGAGTTCCCTGTGCTATACAGTAGGTTGTTGTCAATTATTTTATATGTAGCAGCATGTATACATTTATCCCAGACTCCTAATTTATCCCTCCCCCCACCTTTCCCCTTTGGTAACCATAATTTTGTTTTCAAAGTCTGTGAGTCTGTTTCTGTTTTGTACATAAGTTCATTTGTACCATTTTTTTTAGATTCCACATATGAGTGATATATCATATGGTATTTGTCTTTCCCTTTCTGACTTACTTCACTTAGTATGATAATCTCTAGGTCCACCCATGTTGCTGCAAATGGCATTATTTCATTCTATTTAATGGCTGAGTAATATTCTGTTATATGTATGTACCACATCTTCTTTATCCGTTCCTCTGTCCAATGGACACCTAGGTTGCTTCCATGTCCTGGCTATTGTAAATAGTGCTGCAGTGAACATTGTGGTACATGTGTCTTTTTGAATTACAGTTTTCTCAGGGTATATGCCCAGTAGTGGGATTGCTGGGTCACATGGTAGTTCTACTTTTAGTTTTTTAAGGAACCTCCATACTCTTCTCCATAGTGGCTGTACCAATTTACATTCCCACCAACAGTGTAGAAGGGTTCCCTTTTCTCCACACCCTCTCCAGCATTTATTGCTTGTATGATTTTTTGTTTGTTTTTCTTTTTTTGAATTTTTGCATTTTATTATATTTACTTTTTTATATAGTAGGTTCTTATTAGTCATCAGTTTTATACACATCAGTGTATACATGTCGATCCCAATTGCCCAGTTCATCACACCACCACCACCCCCACCCCACCACGGCTTTCCTCCCTTGGTGTCCATACGTTTGTTCTCTACATCTGTGTCTCAACTTCTGCCCTGCAAACCGGTTCATCTGTACCATTTTTCTAGGTTCCACATACATGCGTTAATATATGAGATTTGTTTTTCTCTTTCTGACTTACTTCACTCTGTATGACAGTCTCTGGATCCATCCACGTTTCAACAAATGACCCAATTTCGTTCCTTTTTATGGCTGAGTAATATTCCATTGTATATATGTACCACAACTTCTTTATCCATTCGTCTGTCGATGGGCATTTAGGTTGCTTCCATGACCTGGCTATTGTAAATAGTGCTGCAATGAACACTGGGGTGCATGTGTCTTTTTGAATTATGGTTTTCTCTGGGTATATGCCCAGTAGTGGGATTGCTGGATCATATGGTAATTCTATTTTTAGTTTTTTAAGGAACCTCCATACTGTTCTCCATAGTGGCTGTATTAATTTACATTCCCACCAACAGTGCAAGAGGGTTCCCTTTTCTCCACACCCTCTCCAGCATTTGTTGTTTGTAAATTTTCTGATGATGCCCATTCTAACTGGTGTGAGGTGGTACCTAATTGTAGTTCTGATTTGCATTTCTCTAATAATTAGTGATGTTGAGCAGCTTTTCATGTGCTTCTTGGCCATCTGTATGTCTTCTTTGGAGAAATGTCTATTTAGGTCTTCCACGCATTTTTTGATTGGGTTGTTTGTTTCTTTAATATTGAGCTGCATGATCTGTTTATATATTTTGGAGATTAATCCTTTGTCTGTTGATTCGTTTGCAAACATTTTCTCCCATTCTGAGGGTTGTCTTTTCGTCTTGTTTATGGTTTCCTTTGCTGTGCAAAAGCTTTGAAGTTTCATTAGGTCCCATTTGTTTATTTTTGTTTTTATTTCCACTACTCTAGGAGGTGGATCAAAAAAGATCTTCCTGTGATTTATGTCAAAGAGTGTTCTTCCCATGTTTTCCTCTAAGAGTTTTATAGTGTCCTGTCTTACATTTAGGTCTCTAATCCATTTTGAGTTTATTTCTGTGTTTGGTGTTAGGGAGTGTTCTAATTTCATTCTTTTACATGTAGCTGTCCACTTTTCCCAGCACCACTTATTGAAGAGACTGTCTTTTCTCCATTGTATATCCTTGCCTCCTTTGTCATAGATTAGTTGACCACAGGTGCGTGGGTTTATCTCTGGGCTTTCTATCTTGTTCCATTGATCTGTGTTTCTGTTTTTGTGCCAGTACCATATTGTCTTGATTACTGTAGCTTTGTAGTACAGTCTGAAGTCAGGGAGTCTGCTTCCTCCAGCTCCGTTTTTTTCCCTCAAGACTGCTTTGCCTGTTTGGGGTCTTTCGTGTCTCCATACAAATTTTAAGGTTTTTTGTTCTAGTTCTGTAAAAAATGCCATTGGTAATTTGATAGGGATTGCATTGAATCTGTAGATTGCTTTGGGTAGTATAGTCATTTTCACAATATTGACTCTTCCAATCCAGGAACATGGTATATCTCTCCATCTGTTGGTATCATCTTTAATTTCTTTCATCAGTGTCTTATAGTTTTCTGCATACGGGTCTTTCGTCTCCCTAGGTAGGTTTATTCCTAGGTATTTTGTTCTTTTTGTTGCAATGGTAAATGGGAGTGTTTCCTTAATTTCTCTTTCAGATTTTTCATCATTAGTGTATAGGAATGCAAGAGATTTCTGTGCATTAATTTTGTATCCTGCAACTTTACCAAATTCATTAATTAGCTCTAGCAGTTTTCTGGTGGCAGTTTTAGGATTCTCTATGTATAGTATCATGTCATCTGCAAACAGTGACAGTTTTACTTCTTCTTTTCCAATTTGGATTCCTTTTATTTCTTTTTCTTCTCTGATTGCCGTGGCTAGGACTTCCAGAACTATGTTGAATAATAGTGGTGAGAGTGGACATCCTTGTCTCGTGCCTGATCTTAGAGGAAATGCTTTCAGTTTTTCACCACTGAGAATGATGTTTGCTGTGGGTTTGTCGTATATGGCCTTTATTATGTTGAAGTAGGTTCCCTCTATGCCCACTTTCTGGAGAGTTTTTATCATAAGTGGGTGCTGACTTTTGTCAAAAGCTTTTTCTGCATCTATTGAGATGATCCTATGGTTTTTATTCTTCAATTTGTTAATATGGTGTATCACATTGATTGATTTGCATATATTGAAGAATCCTTGCATCCTTGGGATAAATCCCACTTGATCGTGGTGTATGATCCTTTTAATGTGTTGTTGGATTCTGTTTCCTAGTATTTTGTTGAGGATTTTTGCATCTATATTCATCAGTGATATTGGTCTGTAATTTTCTTTTTTTGTAGTATCTTTGTCTAGTTTTGGTATCAGGGTGATGGTGGCCTCATAGAATGAGTTTGGGAGTGTTCCTTCCTCTGCAGTTTTCTGGAAGAGTTTGCAAAGGATAGGTGTTAGCTCATCTCTAAATGTTTGATAGAATTCACCTGTGAAGCCATCTGGTCCTGGACTTTTGTTTGTTGGAAGATTTTTAATCACAGTTTCAGTTTCATTACTTGTGATTGGTCTGCTCGTATTTTCTACTTCTTCCTGGTTCAGTCTTGGAAGGTTATACCTTTCCAGGAATGTGTCCATTTCTTCCATGTTGTCCATTTTATTGGCATTATTGGCATAGAGTTGCTTGTAGTAGTCTCTTAGGATGCTTTGTATTTCTGTGGTGTCTCTTGTAACTTCTCCTTTTTCATTTCTAATTTGAATGATTTGAGTCCTCTCCCTGTTTTTCTTGATGAGTCTGGCTAATGGTTTATCAATTTTGTTTATCTTCTCAAAGAACCAGCTTTTACTTTTATTGATCTTTGCTATTGTTTTCTTTGTTTCTATTTCATTTATTTCTGCTCTGATCTTTATGATTTCTTTCCTTCTGCTAACTTTGGGTTTTGTTTGTTCTTCTTTCTCTAGTTCCTTTAGGTGTAAGGTTAGATTGTTTATTTGAGATTTTTCTTCTTTCTTGAGGTAGGCTTGTATAGCTATAAACTTCCCTCTTAGAACTGCTTTTGCTGCATCCCATAGGTTTTGGATCGTCGTGTTTTCGTTGTCACCTGTCTCTAGGTATTTTTTGATTTCCTCTTTGATTTCTTCAGTGATCTCTTGGTTATCTAGTAACATATTGTTTAGCCTCCATATATTTGTGTTTTTTACATTTTTTCCCTGTAATTCATTTCTAACCTCATAGTGTTGTGGTCAGAAAAGATGCTTGATATGATTTCAATTTTCTTAAATTTACTGAGGCTTGATTTGTGGCCCAAGATGTGATCTATCCTGGAGAATGTTCTATGCTCACTTGAGAAGAAAGTGTAATCTGCTGTTTTGGGATGGAATGTCCTATAAATAGCAATTAAATCTATCTGGTCTATTGTGTCATTTAAAGCTTCTGTTTCCTTATTTATTTTCATTTTGGATGATCTGTCCATTGGTGTAAGTCAGGTGTTAAAGTCCCCCACTATTATTGTGTTACTGTCGATTTCCTCTTTTATAGCTGGTAGCAGTTGCCTTATGTATTGAGGTGCTCCTATGTTGGGTGCATATATAGTTATAATTGTTATATCTTCTTCTTGGATTGATCCCTTGCTCATTACGTAGTGTCCTTCCTTGTGTCTTGTAACATTCTTTATTTTAAAGTCTATTTTACCTGATGTGAGCATTGCTACTCCAGCTTTCTTTTCATTTCCATTTGCATGGAATATCTTTTTCCATCCCCTCACTATCAGTCTGTATGTGTCCCTAGGTCTGAAGTGGGTCTCTTGTAGACAGCATATATATGGGTCTTGTTTTTGTATCCATTCAGCAGCCTGTGTCTTTTGGCTGGAGCATTTAATCCATTCACGTTTAAGGTAATTATCGATATGTATGTTCCTATGACCATTTTCTTAATTGTTTTGGGTTTGTTTTTCTAGGTCCTTTTCTTCTCTTGTGTTTCCCACTTAGAGAAGTTCCTTTAGCATTTGTTGTAGAGCTGGTTTGGTGGTCCTGAATTCTCTTAGGTTTTGCTTGTCTGTAAAGCTTTTGATTTCTCCATCGAATCTGAATGAGATCCTTGCTGGGTAGAGTAATCTTGGTTGTAGGTTCTTCCCTTTCATCATTTGAAGTGTATCATGCCACTCCCTTCTGGCTTGTAGAGTTTCTGCTGAGAAATCAGCTGTTAACCTTATGGGAGTTCCCTTGTATGTTATTTTTCGTTTCTCTCTTGTTGCTTTCAATAATTTTTCTTTGTCTTTAATGTTTGCCAATTTGATTACTGTGTGTCTCGGCATGTTTCTCCTTGGGTTTATCCTGTATGGGACTCGCTGCTCTTCCTGGACTTGGGTGGCTGTTTCCTTTCCCATGTTCCGAAGTTTTCGACTATAATCTCTTCAAATATTTTCTCTGGTCCTTTCTCTCTCTCTTCTCCTCCTGGGACCCCTATAATGCGAATGTTGTTGCGTTTCATGTTGTCCCAGTGGTCTCTTAGGCTGTCTTCATTTCTTTTCATTCTTTTTTCTTTAGTCTGTTCCGCAGCAGTGAATTCCACCATTCTGTCTTCCAGGTCACTTATCCGTTCTTCTGCCTCAGTTATTCTGCTATTGATTCCTTCTAGTGTAGTTTTCATTTCAGTTATTGTATTGGTCATCTCTGTTTGTTTGTTCTTTAATTCTTCTAGATCTTTGTTACACATTTCTTGCATCTCCATCTTTGCCTCCATTCTTTTTCCAAGTTCCTGGATCATCTTCACTATCATTATTCTGAATTCTTTGTCTGGAAGGTTGCCTATCTCCACTTCATTGAGTTGTTTTTCTGGGGTTTTATCTTGTTCCTTCATCTGGTACATAGCCCTCTGCCTTTTCATCTTGTCTATCTTCCTGTGAATGTGGTTTTTGTTCCACAGGCTGCAGGATTGTAGTTCTTCTTGCTACTGCTGTCTGCCCTCTGGTGGATGAGGCTATCTGAGAGGCTTGTGTAAGTGTCCTGATGGGAGGGACTGGTGGTGGGTAGAGCTGACTGTTGCTCTGGTGGGCAGAGCTCAGTTAAACTTTAATCCATTTGACTGCTGGTGGGTGGGGCTGGGTTCCCTCCCTGTTGGTTGTTTGGCCTGAGGCAACCCAACACTGGAGCCTACCTGGGCTCTTTGGTGGGGCTAAGGACAGACCGTGGGAGGCCTCATGCCAAGGAGTGCTTCCCAGAACTTCTACTGCCAGTGTCCTTGTCCCCAAGGTGAGCCACAGCCACCCCCGCCTCTGCAGGAGACCCTCCAACACTAGCAGGTAGGTCTGGTTCAGTCTCCCCTGGGGTCACTGCTCCTTCCCCTGGGTTCTCATGCGCACGCTACTTTGTGTGTGCCCTCCAAGAGTGGAGTCTCTGTTTCCCCCAGTCCTGTCGAAGTCCTGCAATCAAATCCCACTAGGCTTCAAAGTCTGGTTCTCTAGGAATTCCTCCTCCCGTTGCCGGACCCCCAGCTTGGGAAGCCTGACGTGGGGCTCAGAACCTTCACTCCAGTGGGTGGACTTCTGTGGTATAAGTGTTCTCCAGTTTGTGAGTCACCCACCCAGCAGTTATGGGATTTGATCTTACTGTGATTGTGCCCCTCCTACCATCTCTTTGTGGCTTCTCCTTTGTCTTTGGATGTGGGGTACCCTTTCTGGTGGGCTCCAGCGTCTTGCTGTCGATGATTGTCCAGCAGCTAGCCGTGACTCTGGCGTTCTCTCAAGAGGGAGTGAGAGCATGTCCTTCTACTCCGCCATCTTGGTTCATCTTTTCTGCTTGTAAGATTTTTGATGGCCATTCTGACCAGTGTGAGGTGATGTTACAGAGCTTTTTTAAACAAATTAATTTTGGCAATATAGTCCAGAGGTAGAAAAAAGGTCACATATACATAACATGCATCCATAGACGTACATAGACCCACAGAGACCCCAAATTTTAGCCATGAATAAGATACAACAATACAAAACTCATATTGTGTCTGGCAGATGGAGCAAGTTAGGATTACCTGCTCCAGTGGCTAAAGCTTTTTACTAATATTTTTGGAGAAGACTTTAAAGGTTTGTATTTGTCCTTGACAAGTAATATTATGGAGGCTATGGACTAGATTTTGTGCCACGGAGCTTTTAAGGCAGTTGCATTATTAAAAGCATCCCCCCCACCCTCTTTTTTTTTTCAGTCTTAGGTGATTATGAGCAGTGTTTTAGTTACCATGTCTTTGAAATATAATCTCCCCAGGAGCTAAGATTTACATCTTCAAGGGATAGAGAAAGATTGTAAGTTTTCTCCTAGGAGTTTTAGTGCCCTTTGGATCATTTCAGGAATCCCAATAAAAGGTAGTGGCACCCCCCCCCCCCCGTTAATTAGGGGGATGCACCCTGTAAAAAGAATTCTCTGGACTCAGGATCAAAGGGGGCCCATTCAGGGTTGGAAATGAAGAAGGGGTCATTTGGGTCACTGTGGTCATGGAAACCATCAACCCATTGGACTGTGCCAGTTTTGTGCAGCAGGAGATGGTTCTCGTCTTAATGTTTTCCATTCACTGTGATGCTTAGCAGTGATCACTGTGGTGGAAGGATGGGGATGGTGCTAGGCAGTAAATATCCAAGTAAGGAGAGGGACGGCCCTGGTACAGGTATCGGTGGCTCTAGGAACCTTTGCCTTCTCTTCTCCCTCCTCCTCCTCAATCGAGGCCCTGACAATCTCATCAGCTTTTCTTTTGGTGGCCCTGGTACAGATATTGGTGGCTCTAGGAAACTTTGCCTTCCTTTCTCCCTCCTCCTCCTCAATAGAGGCCCTGATAATCTCGTCAGCTTTTCTTTTGGTGGCAGCAATGTCTCATGAGGCATGTTTCTCCATTCTGCCTCATTCAGGGGAAAGCTGAGGGGCTCAGGATCTGTGGTATCATAGAGGAGAGGAGCAGGTTATAGATTTTAGGATCTTCAGAGATGCCAACCAGTTAACACGTTTTGGCAGCCATGAGTAACAATTCAGAGCTTCCCCCCCCAAAAGACACGAAAACCTGCAATGGCCAGTTAGCTTCCCCTTCTTCTTCCTGCTGCATAAAATCTTTAAGAAAGGTTTGAATTTAGTTAAGGTATAGTTTCTGATCTGTTTCTATTGTACTTCTTGATTTTTTCCTATTGCCTCGGTCTTAAGTATTATTATTGGAAAATTTTGACTGACATCACTGTGAGCCCTTTTTGTGGGCAGCTGCTTTCCTTTCCAGGGTGTGCCTCCACTAGCATGATATGCACAAGGTCTTTGGAAAAAGCCTCCGGAGCAAAATACCACAATCTTGGCGTGTTGGTATGCTGGCACTGAGTAATGCCCTGGAAGCTTCCATGGGGTTTTACATTTATCAAGGAGCTGGTACACCTCCTTAGAGTTGTTAGGAGGTGCTGGCACCAGGTGTTCAGGACAGGACATTTATAAATATTTGTCCATTAATTGTTTAGCAACATCATGGCAGGGATGATTATCTCATCAGGTCTGGAGGCAAAGAGCAGTAGTAGTGAGTGAAGCAGTGACACAGAGACTGTAGGCCTCTGTTGTATTTTCCCTTTTGTGGTGCCATCAGTTTCCTGTCAGGAGGCTATTTCACTGTTCTGGGTTAAGGCTCACAGTCCAAGCATGACCCACCAACTCAGTTTTCACAAGAAGTCTCCTATCGTCCTTACCTATAGGAATCTTTTCATCCTGCCTTTAACCCAGAGCCTCTCCTTGGTCAGTGACAATAGCCTGGTGATCCAGTCCACCTTCCTAAGTTCTCCTTGGCCTTGAGGTATGGAGTACCCTCACACACATTCATAGTCAATTAAAGCCTCTACAGTTAGTGGTCTGATCACCTTATTAGACCATATGCCCTTGATCACACTGCTCTGGGTATATTGTTGAGTTATTATAGCAGCCATGATACGCAAGCAACATGCAACAGAGGCAGTATGTGAAAGCACATAGCAGCTCAACAGACCTCAGGTAAGCAGTGCCCTTTCTCAGATGGAGTTACCCACCTGAGTTGGTTAGATCATGGTGTGTGATCCTTTTATAATATATTGTTGAAATCAGTTTGCTCGTATTTTGTTGAGGATTTTTGCATCTGTGTTCATCAGGGATATTGGCCTGTAACTTTCTTTTCTTGTAGCATCCTTGTCTGGTTTTGGAGTCAGGGTTATGCTCACCTTGTAAAATGAGTTTGAAAGTGTTCCCTCTCCTTTTTTGGAAGCCTTTGAGAAGGATTGGTACTAACTCTTCTTTCAATGTTTTGTATACTTCACCAGTGAAACTGTCTGGTCCTTGTCTTTTGCTGGGAGGTTTTTTGTTTAATAATCTCTAATTTAATTACTATAATTGGTCTGTTCAGATTTTCTATTTCTTTATGATCCTGTCTTGGTGGTTGTACGTTTCTAGGAATTTATCCATTTCTTCTAGGTTGTCAAATTTGTTGGCAGGTAATTGTTCATAGTAGTCTCTTACATACTTTGTGTTTCTGTGGTATCAGTTGTTATGTCTCCTGTTTCATTTCTGATTTTATTTTAGTCCTCCCTTTTTCTTGGTGAGTCTAAAGGCTTGTCAACTTTATCTTTTCAAAGACCCAGCTCTCAGTTTCACTGATTTTTCTATTGTCTTTTTAGTCCCTATTTCATGTATTTCCACTCTGATCTTTGTTATTTCCTTCCTTCTACTAACTTTGGCCTTAGTTTTTCCTTCTTTTTCTAGTTCACTGAGGTATAAAATTAGATTGTTTACAATTTTTGTTTACAATTTTTGTTTCTTGATGTAGGAATTTATTGCAATGAACTTCCCTTTAGAACTGCTTTTGCTGCATCCCATATGTTTTGGTTTGTTTTATTACCATTTCATTTGTCCCAGGAATTTTTTTTCTCTTTGATTTCTTCGTTGACCCACTGGTTGTTCGTATGTTGTTTAATCTCTACCTATTTCTGAATTTTCCAGTTTTCTTCTTGTAACGGACTTCTAGTTTCATCCCACTGTGGTTGGAAAAGATGCTTGATAGCAGCTTTCAATCTTCTTAGTATATTAAGGTTTGTTTTGTGGCCTAACCTATGAACTATTCTGGAAGAAATTAATTATATGTGCATTTAACAAGACTGTGTAGTCTATTGTTTTTGGATGGAATGATCTGTATGTATATATCTCTTAAGTCCATCTGTTCTAATGTATCATTTAAGGCTGATGTTTCCTTATTGATGTTCTGTCTGGTTGATCTATCCATTGATGAAAGTGAGGTATAAAAGTCCCCTACTATCATGGTACTGCTATTTCTCCCTTTAGGGCTGTTAATCTTTGCTTTATATATTGAGGTCCTCCTATGTTGGGTGCATAAATACTTACAAATGGTATATACTCTTGTTGGACTGACCCCTTTATGTAATGCCCTTCTTCCTCTCTTATTAATTACAGTCTTTGTTTTAAAGTCTATTGTGTCTGGTTTAAGTATAGCTACCCCAGCTTTCTTTTGGTTCCTATTTGCATGAAGTATCTTTTTCCATCCCTTCACCAATCTGTGTGTCCTTACATGCAAGGTGAGTCTCTTGAAGGCAGCATATAGATAGGTCTTTTATTTTTTTTAATGCATGCAGCCACTCTGTGTCTTTTGATTACAGACTTTAGTCCATTTACATTTAAAGTAATGAATTATAGGTATATACTTATTGCTGTTGTGTTGTTTTCTTACCGTTTTATAGTTCTCTATTCATTTCTTCTGTTGTTCTTTTCCTTTGTGATTTTCTTTATTTTGTGTGTCTACTATAGGTTTTTGCTTTGTGTCTACCATGAGGCTTACATATAGCAACTTATCAACTTATAACATAACATCTTAACAGTCTGTATTTAAACTTTGAACATATTCTGAAGTTCTACATTCTTACTCCTCCCCCCTCCACGTTATTTTTTTCATATCACATTTTACATCTCTTTCTTTATCTTGTATATCCCTTACATACCGTTGACCCTTGAATAACATGGGTTTGAACTGCCCAGGTCCACTTACACATGGATTTTTTTTCACTAAATATGTACTATAGTACTACACAATGTACAGTTGGTTGACTCCACAGATGTGGAACTGGTATATGCGAATTTTCAAGTGGGAGGAGAGTCAGCACACTTAACCCCTGTGTTGTTCAAGGGTCAACTATAATGTCTGTAGTTAGTTATTTTTACTACTTTTGTCCTTTAACATTCATACTAGCTTTAATCCATCCACCATTTTACTATATATTTACCAGTGAGATTTATCCTTTCATGTTTGTTTTCTTGTTACTACTTAGTACCCTTTTTTTTTTCAGCTTAAAGAAATTCCTTTAACATTTCTTGTAAGGCTGATGATGAACTCCTTTACCTTTTGCTTGTCCAGAAAACTCTTTCTGTCTCCAACTCTGAATAACTATCATCATCAATACTTTTAGATGGGGAGAGTATTCTTGGTTGGAAGTTTTTCTTTCAGTGCTTTGACTATATCATGCCACTCCCTTCTGGCCTGCAGCATTTCAGCTAAAAAACCTGATGGTCTTATCTTATGGGGGTTCCCTTGTATGTTACAAATTGTTTTTCTCTTGCTGCTTTTAAAAGTCTCTCCTTAACTAACTAACTAACTAACTTTTTAATTATAATGTGTCTTGTTGTGCGTCTCTTTGGGTTCATCTTGTTAGTTTGGAACTCCCTAGGCTTCCCAATCTGGATGTCTGTTTCTTTCCCCAGGTTAGGCAAGTTTGAGCCATTATGTCTTCCAAATATCTTTCCATCCCTTTCTCTCTCTTTCCTCCTCCTCCTGGCACCTCCCTAAAATGTGAACGTTAAGTCAGCTTGATGTTGTCCCCACAGTCCCTTAAGCTATCATCTTCATTCTTTTTTTTCTTTTTGCTGCTCTGACTGGGTGAGTTTCACTGACCTTTTTTGCTTCATCTAGTCTGCTGTTGAACCCCACTAGTGTATTCTTCAGTACAGTTACTGTATCCTGCAGCTCTGTGACTGACTTCCTTTTGAAGTTATCATCACTGAGTTTATCCATTCCTTTCCTGATGTTCCTGACTACAGCAACATCTTTATGACCATTATTTATTTTGAACTCTTTATCAGATAAGTAAGTCACTTACCTCAGTTTCATTAAGGATTTTTTTCTGAGGTTTTATCGTTTCATTTGCAACACATTCCTCTGTTTGTTTCTTCAATTTTCCTTGACTCTTTGTATTGGTTTCTATATAGTAGATGAAACAACCACCTCTCTCAGTCTTGAAGGAGTAGCCTCATGTAGGAGATGAACCTTATCATTCAACCCTGCTCTAGCTCTTGGTTGTCTGTCTCTCAAACCACACAAATGTGATATCACAACCAGCAATCATGAGGAGAGTCCAAATGCAGGATATTGGAAATGCATTTGAAATTAAAGACCAGTAACTTTTAAAACAATCTTGTTTATATATAGACTGCTATATCAAAACCTCATGGGAACCATAAAGCAAAAATGTACAATAGATAGATAGATGGATACACACACAAAAAAAGAAAAAGGAATCCTAACACAACACTGAAGATAGATAGACAGTCATCAAATCACAAGAGGAGAGACCAAAAGAGGAAGGGAAGAAAAAAAGACCTTCACCACAAAATCCAAAACAATTAACAAAATGGCAATAAGAACATACATATCTATAATTACCTTAAATGTAAAGGACTAAATGCTCCAACCAAAAGACACAGACTAGCTGAATGGATCCAAAACCAAGACCTGTATATATGCTGTCTACAAGAGACCCACCTCAGATCTAGGGACACATTCAGACTGAAAGTGAGGGGGTGGAAGTCAAAAGACAGCTGCAGTAGCAATACTCATATCAGACAAAATAGACTTTAAAGACTGTTACAAGAGACAAAGAAGGACACTACATAATGATCAAGGGATCCATCCAAGAAGAAGATATAACAATTGTAAATATATATGCATCCAACATAGGAGCATCTCAATATATAAGGCAAATGCTAACAGCCATAAAAGGGGAAATTAACACCCCACTTTCATCAATAGACATCATCCAGATGATAGAAAAATCAATAAGGAAACACAGGCCTTAAATGACACACTAGACCAGATGGACTTAATTGAAATTTATAGAGCATTCCATCCAAAAGCAGCAGAATACACATTCTTCTCAAGTGCACATGGAACATTCTCCAGAATAGATCACATGCTGGGCCACAAAGCAAACCTCGGTTTAAAATTAAGAAAATTGAAATCATATCAAGCATCTTTTCCAACCACAGTGCTATGAGATTAGAAATCATCAACTACAAGGAAAAATGTGTAAAAAAACACAAGCACATGGAGGCTAAAAAATATGCTACTAAATAACCAATGGATCACTGAAGAAATCAATACCTAGAGACAAATGAAAGCATGACAATCCAAAACCTATGGGATGCAGCAAAAGCAGTTCTAAGAAGGAAGTTTATAGCAATACAATCTTACCTCAGGAAACAGGAAAAATCTCAAATAAACAACCTAACCTTATGCCTAAAGCAAATAGAGAAAGAAGAAACAAAACCCAAAGTTAGCAGAAGGAAAGAAATCATAGATATCAGAGTAGAAATAAATGAAATAGAGATGAAGAAAAGATCAATGAAACTAAAACTGGTTCTTTGAGAAGACAAACAAAACTGATAAACCTTTAGCCAGATTCATCAAGAAAAAAAGGGAGAGGGCTCAAATCAATAAAATTAGAAATGAAAAAGGAGAAGTTACAGCACATGCCACAGAAATACAAAGGATCATGAAAGATTACTACAAGCAACTCTATGCCAATAAGATGGACAGATTCTTAGAAAGGCACAATCTGACATGACTGAACCAGGAAGAAGTAGAAAATAATGAACAGACCAATCATAAGTACTGAAATTGAAACTGTGATTTAAAAACTCCCAAGAAACAAAAGCCCAGGACCAGATGGCTTCACAGTCAACTTCTATCAAACATTTAGAGAAGAGCTAACACCTATCCTTCTCAAACTCTTCCAAAATATAGCAGAGGGAGGAACACTCCCAAACTCATTCTATGAGGCCACCATCACCCTGATACCAAAACCAGACAAAGATACTACAAAAAAAGAAAATTACAGACCAATATCACTGATGAATACAGATGCAAAAATCCTCAACAAAATACTGGCAAACTGAGTCCAACAATACATTAAAAGGATCATACACCATGATCAAGTGGAATTTATCCCAGGGATGCAAGGGTTTTTCCGTATCTGAAATGATTGTCAAACCTGTCTGGTCCCTTCAGATTACATTTATTATCTGTGTAATTTTAGCCTTATCTAAAACTACTGAATCCCTTTAATCTTTTTCATTAAAATTTTTTCTTCATTAAACAAATTTTCATTCCCTCTAAAGCACTGTTTTACCAAGTCTTTTTTTATATTATTATATTTTTATTAGTTATAATATCACATTGTAATATATCATTATTATTATATTACATTTAGTTATAAATTATTTTCCATGCAAGTTAAATTTGATCCTTACATGTAATCTGAACGATCCAGACCCAGGGTTAAGAAATGACAAAAGTAAAAGCCATCATGGAAAGAAGGAACAAAACAAAACAGAAGCATCAGTAACAACAAAACCTGTGTTACCTCACGTTGGAGATCAATAATATCTTCTTCATAAAGCAGGCTGCTTGCCACTCACCTGGTGGGCAAGTCTTAATCCATGTGAATACCTTCTGCAGTAAAGATTAAGGGTTTTTACCAAGTCTTGAAATCATTTATTTGCTCTTTCTGAATATCTTCTGGCTGTTTTCAGTAAGGTAGATAGAGAATAATCTAATCTAAAGAGCTTAGAAAGACATAAACTGGGTTTATTTGTTTGAATGACAGTTAGTTATAATATTTTACTGTTTGAATGGCAGTTATAGTATTTTACTTGATTCCATGTGACTATTTCTCCAATTCTCTTGCCTCAAAGACAAAGTAAGGCTAGTTTCCCAAGAAATAAATCTGTCAGTACCTTTTATTCAGATCAATGTTACTTGCTTTCAACTCCACATTTAACATGATGAGAAGATTGAATTTACCAGGAAAGTGTCCAGGTTTAAAATACCTTATACATCAGGGCAGATTGCTTCTTGGTTTGCTCTGTCACCAGGCCTGTGGCATTCAAATCCCAGCCCCAACATTTGTGTGTTAAATGACCTTGGTTTTATTATTTGATAACATCTCTGAGCCTCCATTTCCTCATCTGCAAGTAGGGATGATAATTATACCTTCATTATTGGGTGTGGCTTAAGAATTGAGTTGCTATAGGTAAAGTAAAAATCAGTGTTGTAATTCCATTTTTGACTAAGCTTTATTTTTAACCCTGGAAAGTAAAAGTGTGACTTTGTTTTAAAGTTTTTTTCTCCCAAAGAAAAAAAATTACTAGTCTGTAGATTTCTGAGCATGCCAAAGAAACCACAGAAATTGAATCGCACAAGCCAAGCATGAAAAAAAAGAATCATTTTCATGTGCATCATTGATGCTTGATTATCCCAAAGTGACTGGACAAGATTAAAAAGCCACATTTTATTGTGTTTATCTAAGATTAGCATTAGATAATTATCTGAAATCACATATTTATTGTGTTTTGTGGTTAAGATTAAATGCAGGGCGGGGGGTGGGGAGGAGATGGTGATCTGAGAGATTAGGAAGAGAGGAGAAATCCTCATCTATATAGGTAAAGAAAATCGACTACAAATCAGATACTTGGTAGGTCTCTATAAGTACATTATTAAAAAGTTTATTGTGGTTTAGTACAGTTTGATTCCAAATTTCTAAAGAATGTGTATGTGTGTAAGGATTCGAACGTGAGTTGGAAGTAAGAGTAGATGTAAACCAAAAATGTTAATAGTGATTATATCTTTGCAATGTAATTAATTGCAGATGACTGACTGGTTTTCTTTTTTAGATGTTTTTGCATTAGTAAATTTTTACATAATTAATATATATTTTCTGTAATAAATTTGGCAGTCCTAAAAGTAACAGTTATACAAAAAGTTAATAGTGTACAGTTTTATTGTTTAAAAAAGCTTCATGTATCTGTGTTTCATGAGTTTTCAACCTGTGATTATCAAGTGATTGTTTCACTAATAAAAATAAATGCTGTATGATTTGGGATTATACTGCCTCTACTCTTGGCTTGTTTTAATATTGCACCTTGTGTATTTTCATCTGTACATAGCTTTTAGTAAATACCATATTTCTTATAGCATATTTTATCTTAGAATCACAGAATGTTGGAATAATAATGTACCTTATAGGAGACTGAGTTTAGGGGTGGAACATTGATGACTGTGGGTCATTTGTTATACCCACAGAGTATTTTAAAAGCCTTTATGACTAATAAAATATAGTACTATAAAACAAGCAGCTTTATAGTGCCCACCGTCTTACTTTCTGCCAGATATTTAAATAGTATCAGTGACCTGTAGTGACTGCAAATATTGTTTAACAAAAAAAAAAGCTATTATTGGCTAAGTTTAAGCCTTGAAAACAAAGTCAATAGCACTGGGGGTGGTGTTTGTACCAAGGTTTGGGATATAGATTAATCAGTCAATTTGAAGCAGAGGCTTGATTATGATATACAAGAATTCATTATAATCACTACTACTTATTGAATGTTTATACGCTAGGGACTTACTTAGATGCATTAGAGCTGTGTACTTTGGGGCTGGGGAGGAATATCTGGTAGAAGAGGATCCCAAACACACAGAACCATTAGAAAACAAGGCATTCATCTGTGAAGCATTTGAATACTAAGAGCCTACAACAGCCTGAAATAGCACAATGATGATGGGATCCGTGAACGAGAACCTCGTAATTGGTACATGGAAAATGGTATTTAACTTATATTTTAAAGGGAAGATTATGTGGTATATTTGGAAAAAGGAAAATCCCTTATGCTTTGTTTCCCCTTCTAATATGTCGTAACTGAAAATACAAATAACACCAAGTCTTGAAGACTTTTGGTTCTGACTGACCATTTTAGGGGAGGACCCAGAGTGAGCACCATGATTTGTAATTTCTTGTCAGGGAAAATATAGGCTGTAGGTCATCTGAACCAGCGAGTCTGGTTTTGGGTTTTGTTTTCATCATGTTAATAGAACCCAGATATATGTGTTCATTTGCTATCTCCTATCTTTTGATTACACTGATTTTCAATTCATTTCGTCTTGTATTTTCAGAAGGAGTTTTGGAACACTTACACAAAAGCACAACAAGGAGAGAGTAACAGAGGAAGTGACTGGTTTCAGTTTTACCTTACCTTTCCATTAATCTTTGGCCTCTTCATTATCCTCCTTGTCATCTTCCTCATCTGGAGATGCTTCCTAAGAAACAAAACTCGCAGACAGACGGTGACTGAAGGCCATATTCCTTTCCCTCAGCACCTCAATATTATCACTCCGCCTCCCCCACCAGATGAAGTCTTTGATAGCAGCGGATTGTCGCCAGGCTTTCTGGAATATGTAGTTGGGCGCTCAGATTCTGTCTCCACTCGCCTGTCCAACTGCGATCCCCCACCGACCTACGAGGAAGCCACTGGTCAGGTGAACCTGCGGAGGAGTGAAACAGAACCTCATTTAGATCCACCCCCGGAGTATGAGGACATCATCAACTCCAACTCAGCCAGTGCCATTGCTATGGTGCCTGTGGTCACCACCATCAAATGAAACTGCACACTTTATTATAATCATTTTTAAAATACTAATGAAAGAACTTTCTAGCACTTTACCACTACATAAATGTGCGTTTGACTTATTGGATTCTGACAGCATACCACTTCACATCCTCTGATTTGATTTTCATTAGTTTTGTTTCCTACTATAAATTCATTATCCATGCTCATTTTTGCTAATGGAAATATGTTGAGGGAAAAATACTAGTGGAGGTCTTCATGTGAGGAGATGTACATGTGTGTATGCATATATGTTTATGTATATATGTACATGCACATATATGTGTTTGTACATCAGCCCAGTATATGGGCAACTGTCTTAAAAAGTCATTAACATCTATCTAAATCACCTGTAAAGTTAGAACATTACTCACCAAAATCGGGGTAGGGGAGAAGGCACCAACAAGTTGTGTAACAGGTAGCAACATGCTGTTGAATTTTGAAAATAAGATGAACTTAGCATGTTTTCTAATTCTTACAGGCTTTTGTTAACCTTCTCCAACTACCTTAAAAGGAAAAAAAAAATGCATGTAGTCAATCTTGACTTTAGGAACATCTCAGAAGGCGACAGAGAAGGAAGGTACAATAAATAATACCTTGCTTATTAACAGTGGACAGCAAGAAAATCATGGGTCCTTAGTGGCATTGGGCTGGTTTTGTAGGAGGGATTTTTGTTGCTGTTTGTTATTGACTGCCTCCCCCACAAAAATTAAACAGTATTTGCTCAGTATCTTTGCATGTCTCATGCTATTTGTATTAACATCTTGATGGAGTGGATTTCCTGGCAAAAGAATAATTTCTCAAGTAGATACACGTATTAATGACAGGGAACAGATGCAGATTTCTCCTTTGCCCATTGGCGACAGTATTTTTTTCTCGTTGTTTCATTGCCCTTTACTCTACCTTACTCTCCTTCTCCTACCACCACAGAATCTTCAAGCACCTAAGAATTTAGTTAAAATTCCTGAAATTATTTTCTTAATGTTTTTATATAGAGTGAAGCCTTTGTCTCAAGATGATTAGGAGGCAATTTTCCATTAAATTAAGAACTGTGATTTTTATATTGTTCTCCAGTTGGTGGAGGAAGATTGCAAAGTCTGTGCTGTGCCAGGTGCACAATAAATCTAGTTATACCTGCACACAGACCTCATTGTTGCTATTTCATTTTGTATTTTCATCAGATTTTTTTTTTTAACTGCAGGATTTTTACTTTACTTTTCCCTTGGAGCAGGGGGAACAGGCTGTGAATGAACTGCCAACATAAACTGGCTCAGAAAGGAAAAATAAAACTTATACATGCACTGATGGAAAATTCATTATATCGGTCAGGGAATTGTCTGTGCCACTCCCATGACTGCATAGTGTTGGACAAAATGGTTGAGCAGGCAGAAGGAATGCAGGTTTCGGAAGTGTCATACCCTGCTGCCTCCATCTCCAGCCCACCCAGACTCCCCCAAACCAAAGGAAGGAGGACCCTGAACTAAGGAGTCAGATGACCTGAATTCGAATTCCGCTCTGCCATACACTTGCCAGGCTACCTTGGCAAAGACCCACATCTGACCCTCAAATTCCTCCCCTCTGAAACAGCAATAGTATGGTGTGCCCTGCCTTTCTCCTGGGGCTTTAAAAGTATCTAATGAGATGGTGTGCATGAAAGTCATTTGTAAGACGTGAAGAGCTCTCTAGGTGAAAGGTCATAGCATTGTTCCCATTGCTCCTGTGAAGGGAGAATTTTCTCCCCGTTTCCCTAAAATGTATGTGTTTTCACATAGTGAGGAAGTAGAGTAGGCGGCTCCATAAATGGCTAACGTGCTCCTAATCTGAGTCTGTGGGCTCTTAGTTAAACACCTGTCATTCTCTGGTCTCTACCAATGCTGGGCCTACTTAATGATGACTGCCAGCTCAGCACAAACAGGATTACGCAAATGTTGGAAAGGGAACTAAGATGTCTATGTTTAGATAATAGGTTTTATAGCTTTCATGGACTAAAAATGAATAACTCTTGAACCTGGTCTCAGCAGAAATGACAATATTATTTTGAATTTGGTCATGAGTACATGGTGATCTGTGGCTTCTATTTAAAGCTGAGAGTGGGAGTGTTTGAGCCAGTGATTTGTGTGCATGTGTGTAGGTATGTATTTTGGTTTATTTTTAAAGCAAAAGTAAGGCTCCTTTTGTGTGGACTTCTTGTCATTAATAACAGGCCTTAGATTAAACCAGCAGTTTTCAAAGTGTGGCCAATGAACCCCTGGGTGTCCTTGAGAACCTTTGAGGGGATCTGTGGGATCAAAAGTATTCTCATAATAATAACCAAGACATTAGTTGTCTTTCCACTCTCTCTCTCTCAAAAAGTAGTTAAAAATGTAAAAGCCATCTTCCCATGAATTTTTTTTTGTTTTAGAAAATATAACTATTTTCTTTAAAGTGTTATTTATGTTAGCATGTAATGGACTTTTTACTTTTTAAATGAATAAATACTTAAAAATTTTTTGTTTTACTTTCTTAGATGGCAAATACTGGTAGATATAAACTCCATAAACAAAAGCTCTTTGGTGTCCGGATCCCCAACAAATGTTGAGTATAAAAGGGTTTGGAGACCAAAAGTTTGAGAATTACAGGATTAGACAAAGAAGCAGGATGTTCTATTACTAAGTATGTATTCTTGCAATTTTATTTTACATTCTAAACTCCTGGTATTGGACTTAATGCTGCCTCTTAGAGATACCCGAATTTCAGTATAAGAATGAATGTTGATCCTTGAAGGAAAAGCCAAATGATTAAACTGATCAATGACTACAGCTTTTTAGACTGTTGGTCACAGACCACACTACTCCACAGTGATAATTGGCATCAGCCACAGGTCTCCTGGCAGCATTCAGGTGATAATGACAAGATAAGTAAATTTTTAAGATAAACAAAATAAATACTTTCTTCAAGAAACAGTCTCTTCGGTTACTTTGTTTTGTTTGCTATTGGTTTGGGTTTGACATTTTTAGAAACCCTTTTGCTAACCCATCTGGTTTTATAAACTGCGTTTCTTAACATTTGTTATAATTAAAGGGGCTTATCTGGAATAACATTTTTTATGCTTTGGCCTTTCTTACCTGACTATTACATTCACCTTTGATTATTTTTAATAAAGGTTTATTTTTACAGATATATTTAGTACCTTCCTTAAGCAGTAACTAAACTGAATCAACCAATGTGCATTTAAATGAAAGAATGGGCTTCCGGGTCTTCCAGTGGACCCGTTTCCAGGCCTCCACATGCACTGTTTGTGTCTGGAATTCTAGAACTGGCACTTTTCTGCCTCCCTGCTTTGAATGTTACAATGAACTGTATCTGTTTAAAGTAAATTAAATGATTTCTTGTTTTCCTATTGACCAGTACAAATACAGATGCTGTGTTTGATTCATTGTTACTGATGACTTCAAGATTGATGATCTGATAGGATTAACTGTGGAGGTAGCTTTAACTTGGTTCTGTGTAAATAGCATGTATTTTATAATATTACACATTTTTAAACACTTGGTTTACATTAAATTATGGTATTTAACTATTTTTATGTTTATTCTAGGTAAGGTTTTTCTTATGTTTCTGTGTTTTTGGTATGCTAAATAAAGCTATTTTTAAACCCAAGCAATTTCTTCTGCCATGTGTTGACTATATTATGGTTAGGTGATAAACATGCTGTATAAGCTCTTATTAATTGTGATCTTTTTAACATGGTAAAATTATTACATTTTTTCTTATGAATTTAGGGAATATTGGTCAGTAAAGAAATCAAAAGTTACCTGGTGAAAACTTCAGGCTGTTCTCAGCATAAGAAAGAACCATCTGTACTAGTTGTGAATGATGCTGGAATGATACAAAATGGGAACACTTGCTCCAAAGGGATACACTGAGTTCCCTGCTATAGTGTAGTTTGTCAGTTACTGGGAATAGTGTTGTCAGGGATACACTGAGTTCCCTGCTATAGTGTAGTTTGTCAGTTACTGGGAATAGTGTTGTCTGCAGTACAAAGGAGCTGGGTTTTCCTCCTTAGCAGAATAGCTTGCATTTGACAGGAGAAAATGAGAAAGGAAAGCAAAGGGTAGAAACATATGTGACCACAGGGCATCTCCCTAAGTGCAGTTACCTCAAAGACTAAAAGCTGATGTGCCATGTCATTAACCAAGCTTTATGGTATTAAAAAAATTTAAACTATTTACTTATAGCCAAGGAAGAATTTTAAGTATAAATTATAAGTCTAAATATACATTTTATAAGCATAAGTTTTCAGAGAATTGTCCAAAATGTCATAGAAAGGTACTTTTAAAAACATATAGCAATTTCTAAAAATTACATAACTTACATCTTAACACATCCATGAAACCCAACACCTGGATCAAGACATTTCCAGCACCCCAGAAGGCTCCCTCTTACCCCGCCCCCTCCTCAAAGAGAACACTATTCTCGCTTTGATCATAAAAGATCAGTTTTTAAAATTTCATACTTGTCTGTGGCCATATGGACTTGCCCCTTTTCCTTTTTTAAAGAATTTCCAAAAACTTCAAGCTAGAAGTTCCAGAGCTGCTCTTCCATCTCTTGGCCCTCCTTGAAATCACCTACTCATTCTAAGCCTTTTCTACATCCCTGAAGCTCTTTGAGGGCCAAAATTATGTTTAATGCTTTTAACTCCCTTCCACAAATACACCAAATACCTAAAAGTGAGGACTCTTCTAACACTATAAATTGACCAAACCATCAGTACCTTTCTGGCTGGTCCCCTTAATGCTTGTCTTCGTCCTAAAATTCTTATCACATGCCATTTCCTTAAACTTTGTATGATGACATTTTGTTCTCAGGAATTTTATTTACTTTATCTACTACTTTTTTTTCCTTTAGATCAAAACCTGCTATAATCTGGCCCCACAGGCTTATCCAACCTTATTTCCTTCCATAGCTCAGATGATAGATATTTACAAAAGTACCTACCTTGTGTTAGACACTAATGGGATTAGAAGGCAATGGTGCCTATAGCCCTTCTCCCTGGGGATTAGACTGAGATAACTTTCTAATCTTCTAATTTAGTGCAACCCTAATTCTACCCCATCTCACAGAGATTCTTTTTGCCCAAAGTTCTATGGTATTTATAATCAGTCATCTTTATCATGTAGTCCTTTATGTCAGGCTATGTGGTGATTTTTATAAGTTTTTAACAATGGAAACTAAGTTTGAAATTTTTTTTCATAGAGCCCTAATATATTAAACAGATGAGACTATTGTGGTTGACTACAGAACTGGGAAGCTTGGAACCTCACCATCTGTGACCTTCCTTGTCAATCCCCCTTACTTCAAGTCAGTCCAAGTTCCCTCTGCAAACATTAGAATTTGATGAACATAACTGGAAAACCACTATAACATCTCCTTGGAAAACCACTATAACATCTCCTATTGATGTCCAATTTCTTAGTCCCTCATTTTTCCACACATGCAAAAAAGCAATCTACAGAATATCCTCCACTAACACACTGCTTAGGGTTCAAAATGTTCTTTCTGGTCCAACTGTTCCTAGCATACTGCACTGGCCACCAACAAACACTATCAAAATTTTGTCAGAGGAGAGCACCATGTAATGTTAATAGTTCTGATTCTTTGGTTACATCATTTCCATCATCACCATACTTTTTGCTACATTTTCAATACTCAGTCCTTTTGTATTTGTGGAAATGACAGTTTGATTGTATCCACAGACCATATCTTTAAATAAGCATAGAGTAATGTCAATGAAAATAGTATGGACAGGGTACTCCAAAAGCCTGTTCTTCCACAAAAGCAGCAAATAAACTGCCAAAAACTGTCAGAATCAACTTCATTAGAACTCTGGAAATAAAGTTTATAGCAACCAATCAAGAAAAAAACTTTAACTTACCCTGCCCTTATCCCCTGCTTCCCTTCTCGGTGGCATCTTGGAAGACAACAGCTCACATTCCAGGTATAGGTTCCTAGTACCAGAAGGAGAAAAATGAACCTTATTCTCAAAGAATTGAGGTTGGTTGTTTAGCCCTTTATTTTGGCTTCCTGAAGTACCAGCTCAAAGGGCTTATGTTTATTTCACCTCATTTGGAACTTTCCCAAGATGGAGCAGCTACCAGGGTCGGGTGGGGACATTCAAAAATACTTAAAAGGTAAAAGCATTAGCTGCTACCTGCTGGACAAGGAGTAACAGTTGGGATAAACAAGAGACAAACTGAAAAACTTGGGAGGAAAGGCTAGGGAATGAAGAGAATAAGGACTTTGAAAAACTCCCACATAGTCTTAGGAATCTATTAATAGAAGGCCAAGCACATATCCAAAGCTGGGTACATGCTCTAAAAAATCTGAGAGGCTGGGGCTTCCCTGGTGGCGCAGTGGTTAAGAATCCGCCTGCCAATGCAGGGGACATGGGTTCGAGCCCTGGTCCAGGAAGATCCCACATACCGCAGAGCAACTAAGCCCATGTGCCACAACTACTGAGCCTGCGCTCAAGAGCCCACGAGCCACCACTACTGAGCCCACATGCCACAACTACTGAAGCCTGAGCACCTAGAGCCTGTGCTCCACAACAAGAGAAGCCACCACAATGGGAAGCCCGCGCACTGCGAAAGAGTGGTCCCCACTCACCACAACTAAAGAAAGCCCGCGCACAGCAACAAAGACCCAACACAGCCAAAAATCAATCAATCAATCAATCAATTAAAACAAAATCTGAGAGGCTTTAAACTCTCACCTTTGTCTGATCTTCAGGTTCTCCATAAGCAAGAAGTGAAGGTTATGATAGAGCAGTATATTATTTGGCTGACAGTTGAAGGTTTCCTCCAACACAAAGAGCCAATCTGCCAAAACTAGGACACTTCTTTTGGGGGGGGGCATTCTAGGCATTTAGGGAACTCTGTCAAGTCACTAGCTGACCATTACAATAACAGAAACGAGACTTCTATCACATGACAAAGAGTACAGACTTCAGCCACATACGACTTCAACCACATATGACAAAGAATACAGACTTTACAAAATGAGTTTAAAATGTTACTAAAACAACAAACAACAACTAAAACAAGTAGCAAAAACAAACCCTGAGGAGGGGGAAGAATCTGATTTCCAGAGTTGCTATCCTTTAATTCATAGCTCCACCTTACTGCTCACTATAGTACCCAGTCCCCACCATCTAGGAAGCCTGACAAGAAAACTCAGGCAACTGTGGAGCCCTTCCTACAGCCTCATGTGGGCAGGGTACAAAGCCAACAGTCCTATCCAACAGTTCTCAGCCAGCAACACACACCCCCAACCTTTGAGCTCATGTAGTGGCCTCACCCCAAAATAGACCCAGCAAGCCCCAGTGGCCCAAGGATGTTACCAGCACACATGTACAGGAACCCAACAGCTGACTGGTGAAGAACTGTCTCTGACAAAGCAAACCTGTTAAGTCTGGAAGAGGAAACCAACCACTTACTCAAATGTGCAGATACCGATGTAAGGAATCAAAGATCATAAAAAACCAAGTAAATATGAAACCAAAGGAAACTAAGAAAACTCCAATTACTAACCCTAAAGAAATATAAGTTACGAACTGTCAGACAAAGAATTCAGAAAAATCCTTTCAAAGAAGTTTAGTGAACTACAAGAACACACAGACAACTCAATGAAATCAGTAAAACAATACATGCACAAAAATAAAACTTCAAAGAAATAAAACCCATCAAAAACAAAAAATAAAAACAAATCTTAGAGCTAAAAAATATAAAAATATAATGAGTAAACTGAAGAATTCAGTAGGGAGCTTCAAAAGCAGACTCAACCATACCAAAGAAGGAATCAGTGACTGAGAAGACAGGAGTATTGAAATTATCCAGTCAGAGGAGAAAAAAGAATAAAAAGAGTAAAGAAAGTTGATGGGACATATGGGACACAATGAAAAGAAACGATATCCACGTTATAGGAATTTCAGAAGGGGAAGAAAAAGACAAAGGGCCAGAAAGTATATTTAAAGCAATAATGGCTGAAAAAATTCCCAAACCAGGGGAGAGAAATGGACATCCAGATCCATGGGTCTTTAAAGGATCCCAAATAGCTTGAACTCAAAGAGAGCTACTCCAAAATACATTATAATTAAATTGTCAAACGTCAGACACAAAGGCGGAATTTTGAAAGCAGCAAAAGAAGAGAAGTTATGTACAAGGGAACCCCCATAACACTATCAATGGATTTCTCAACAGAAACGTTTCAGGTCAGGAGAGATTAGCATGATATATTCAAAATATTGTAAGGAAAAAAAATACCTGTTTACCAAGATTCCTATACCCAGCAAAGCTGTCCTTCAGAAATGAAGGAGGGATAAAGACTTTCTCAAACAAACAAAAGCTGAGGGAGTTCATCACCACTAGACCTGCCTTACAAGAAATGCTAAAGGGAGTTCTCTGAGTGGAAGTAAAAGGACAATAATAAACATCATAAAAACGTAAGAAGGTAGAGTAAAACTCACTGATCATGGTAAATATATAGTCAAAGTTAGACTCTTTAATATGATAATGGTGGTGCATAATTCACTTACAACTCTAGTTTAAAAGTTAAAAAGCAAATGTAAAAATTACCATAACTATAATACTCTGTTATTAGTTACACAATAATATGTAAACTGTAATATCAATAACCAAAAATGTAAGGGGAAGGAGAAGTAAAAATGTAAAGCTTAGAAATTCAGTTGAAGTTAAGTTGTTATCAGTGTAACACAGGGTGTTATAATTTTAAGCTATTTCATGTGAGCCTCATGGTGACAAGGAAAAAACCTTTAGAGTTACACAAAAGAAGATGATAAAGAATTCAAGGCATAGATACCAAAAGACATCAAAACACACACACACAAAAAGACAGCAGGAACAATGGATCTACATAACAGCCAGAAAACAATTTAAAAAATGACAATAGCAAGTCTTTACCTATCAGTAATTACTTTAAATGTAAATGGATTAAATTCTCCAATCACAAGACATAAAATAAATGAATGGATTAAAAAACAAGATCCAGAGAGGAGCTTCAAGATGGCGGAAGAGTAAGACGTGGAGATCACCTTCCTCCCCACAAATACATCAGAAATACATCTACATGTGGAACAGCTCCTACAGAACACCTACTGAACGCTGGCAGAAGACCTCAGACCTCCCAAAAGGCAAGAAACTCCCCATGTACCCCGGTAGGGTAAAAGAAAAAAGAAAAAACAGAGGCAAAGAATAGGGACGTGACATGCACCAGTGGGAGGGAGCCGTGAAGGAGGAAAGGTTTCCACAAACAAGGAACCCCCTTCGCAGGTGGAAACTGCGGGGGGCAGAGGGGGGAGCTTCAGAGCCACGGAGGAGAGTGCAGCAACAGGGATGTGGAGGGCAAAGCGGAGAGATTCCCGCACAGAGGATCGGTGCCGACCAGCACTCACCAGCCCGAGAGGCTTGTCTGCTCCCTGGCCGGGGTGGGCGGGGGCTGGGAGCTGAGGCTCAGGCTGCAGTCGGATCCCAGGGAGAGGACTGGGGTTGGCTGCGTGAACACAGCCTGAAGGGGGCTAGTGCACCACAGCTAGCCGGGAGGGAGTCCAGGAAAAAGTCTGGAACTGCCAAAGAGACAACAGACTTTTTCTTGCCTCGTTGTTTCTTGGTGCACGAGGAGAGGGGATTAAGAGTGCCGCTTAAAGGAGCTCCAGAGATGGGCGCGAGCCGCGGCAATCAGCGCGGACCCCAGAGACGGGCATGAGACGCTAAGGCTGCTGCTGCCACCACCAAGAAGCCTGTGTGCAAGCACAGGTCACTATCCACACCTCCCCTCCTGGGAGCCTGTGCAGCCCGCCACTGCCAGGGTCCCGTGATCCAGGGACAACTTCCCTGGGAGAACGCACAGCACGCCTCAGGCTGGTGCAACGTCATGCCGGCCTCTGCCACCGCAGGCTCGCCCCAAATCCGTACCCCTCCCTCCCCGCCAGCCTGAGTGAGCCAGAGCCCCCGAATCAGCTGCGCCTTTAACCGCAGCCTGTCTGAGTGAAGAACAGATGCCCTCAGGCGACCTACACGCAGAGGCGGGTCAAAATCCAAAGGTGAACCCCAGGAGCTGTGTGAACAAAGAAGAGAAAGGAAAATCTCTCCCAGCAGCCCCAGGAGCAGCGGATTAAATCTCCACAATCGACTTGATGTACCCTGCATCTGTGGAATACCTGAATAGACAACGAATCATCGCAAATTGAGGAGGTGGACTTTGGGAGCAATGATATATATATATATATTTTCCCTTCTTTTCTTTGTGTGAGGGTGTATGTGTATGCTTCTGTGTGTGATTTTGCCTGTATAGCTTTGCTTTTACCATTTGTCCTAGGGTTCTGTCTTTTTTTTTTTATTACTTGAAAAAATTTTTTTCTTAATAATTATTTTTTATTTTAATAACTTTATTTTATTTTACTTTATCTTCTTCTTTCTTTCTTTCTTTTTTTTCTCCCTTTTATTCTGAGCCATGTGGAGGACAGGCTCTTGGTGCTCCAGCCAGGCGTCAGGGCTGTGCCACTGAGGTGGGAGAGGCAACTTCAGGACACTGGTCCACAAGAGACCTCCCAGCTCCACGTAATATCAAACGGTGAAAATCTCCCAGAGATCTCCATCTCAACGCCAAGACCCAGCTCTACTCAACGACCAGCAAGCTACAGGGAAGGACACCCTATGCCAAACAACTAGCAAGACAGGAACACAACCCCATCCATTAGCACAGAGGCTGCCTAAAATCATAATAAAGCCACAGACACCCCAAAACACACCACCAGAAGTGGACCTGCCCACCAGAAAGACAAGATCCAGCCTCATCCACCAGAACACAGGCACTAGCTCCCTCCACCAGGAAGCCTACACAACCCACTGAACCAACCTTAGCCACTGGGGACAGACACCAAAAGCAACGGAAACTACAAACCTGCAGCCTACGAAAAGGATACCCCAAACACAGTAAGTTAAGCAAAATGAGAAGACAGAGAAACACACAGCAGATGAAGGAGAAAGGTAAAAACCCACCAAACCTAACAAATGAAGAGGAAATAGGCAGTCTACCTGAAAAAGAATTCAGAATAATGATAGTAAAGATGATCCAAAATCTTGGAAATAGAATGGAGAAAATACAACAAACGTTTAACAAGGACCTAAAAGAACTAAAGAGCAAACAAACAATGATGAACAGCACAATAAATGAAATTAAAAATTCTCTAGAAGGGATCAATAGCAGAATAACTGAGGCAGAAGAACAGATAAGTGACCTGGAAGATAAAATAGTGGAAATAACTACTGCAGAGCAGAATAAAGAAAACAGAATGAAAAGAATTGAGGACAGTCTCAGATACCTCTGGGACAACATTAAACGCACCAACATTCGAATTATAGGGGTCCCAGAAGAAGGAGAGAAAAAGAAAGGGACTGAGAAAATATTTCAAGAGATTATAGTTGAAAACTTCCCTAATATGGGAAAGGAAATAGTTAATCAAGTCCAGGAAGCACAGAGAGTCTCATACAGGATAAATCCAAGGAGAAACATGCCAAGACACGTATTAATCAAACCACCAAAAATTAAATACAAAGAACCAATATTAAAAGCAGTAAGGGAAAAACAAGTAACACATAAGGGAATCCCCATAAGGTTAACAGCTGATCTTTCAGCAGAAACTCTGCAAGCCAGAAGGGAGTGGCAGGACATATGTAAAGCGATCAAAGTGAAAAACCTGCAACCAAGATTACTCTACCCAGCAAGGATCTCATGCAGATTTGATGGAGAAATTAAAACCTTTACAGACAAGCAAAAGCTGAGAGAGTTCAGCACCACCAAACCAGCTTTACAACAAATGCTAAAGGAACGTCTCTAGGCAGGAAACACAGGAGAAGGAAAAGACCTACAATAACAAACCCAAAACAATTAAGAAAATGGGAATAGGAACATACATATCGATAATTACCTTAAATGTAAATGGATTAAATGCTCCAACCAAAAGACACAGACTGGCTGAATGGATACAAAAACAAGACCCGTATATATGCGGTCTAGAAGAGACCCACTTCAGACCTAGGGACACATACAGACTGAAAGTCAGGGGATGGAAAAAGATATTCCATGCAAATGGAAATCAAAGAAAGCTGGAGCAGCAATTCTCATATCAGACGAAATAGACTTTAAAACAAAAACTATTACAAGAGACAAAGAAGGACACTACATAATGATCAAGGGATCAATCCAAAAAGAAGACATAACAATTGTAAATATTTATGCAGCCAACATATGAGCACCTCAATACATAAGGCAAGTACTAACAGCCGTAAAAGGGGAAATCGACAGTAACACAATCATAGTAGGGGACTTTAACACCCCACTTTCACCAATGGACAGATCCTCCAAAATGAAAATAAATAAGGACACACAAGCTTTAAATGATACATTAAACAAGATGGACTTAATTGATATTTATAGGGCATTCCATGCAAAAATAACATAATACACTTTCTTCCCAAGTGCTCATGGAACATTCTCCAGGACAGATCATATCTTGGGTCACAAATCAAGCCTTGGTAAACTTAAGAAAATTGAAATCTTATCAAGTGTCTTTTCCGACCACAACGCTATGAGACTAGATATCAATTACAGGAAAAAATTGGTAAGAAATACAAACACATGGAGGCTAAACAACACACTACTTAATAACCAAGAGATCACTGAAGAAATCAAAGAGGAAATCAAAAAATACCTAGAAACAAATGACAATGAAAACACAATGACCCAAAACCTATGGGATGCAGCAAAAGCAGTTCTCAGAGGGAAGTTTATAGCTATACAAGCCTACCTTAAGAAGCAAGAAACATCTCAAATAAACAACCTAACCTTACACCTAAAGCAATTACAGAAAGAAGACCAAAAAAACCCCAAAGTTAGCAGAAGGAAAGAAATCATAAAGATCAGATCAGAAATAAATGAAAAAGAAATGAAGGAACGATAGCAAAGATAAATAAAACTAAAACCTGGTTCTTTGAGAAGATAAACAAAATTGATAAACCATTGGCCAGACGTATCAAGAAAAAAAGGGAGAAGACTCAAATCAATAGAATTAGAAATGAAAAAGGAGAAGTAACAACTGACACTGCAGAAATACAAAGGCTCATGAGAGATTACTACAAGCAACTCTATGCCAATAAAATGGACAACCTGGAAGAAATGGACAGATTCTTAGAAATGCACAACCTTCCGAGACTGAACCAGGAAGAAATAGAAAATATGAACAGACCAATCACAAGCACTGAAATTGAAACTGTGATTAAAAATCTTCCAACAAACAAAAGCCCAGGACCAGATGGCTTCACAGGCAAATTCTATCAAACATTTAGAGAAGAGCTAACACCTATCCTTCTCAAACTCTTCCAAAATATAGCAGAGGGAGGAACACTCCCAAACTCATTCTACGAGGCCACCATCACTCTGATACCAAAACCAGACAAAGATGTCACAAAGAAAGAAAACTACAGGCCAATATCACTGATGAACATAGATGCAAAAATCCTCAATAAAATACTAGCAAACAGAATCCAACAGCACATTAAAAGGATCATACACCATGATCAAGTGGGGTTTATTCCAGGAATGCAAGGATTCTTCAATATATGCAAATCAATCAACGTGTTAAACCATATTAACAAATTGAAGAAGAAAAACCATATGATCATCTCAATAGATGCAGAGAAAGCTTTCGACAAAATTCAACACCCATTTATGATAAAAACCCTCCAGAAAGTAGGCATAGAGGGAACTTCCCTCAAAATAATAAAGGCCATATATGACAAACCCACAGCCAACATCGTCCTCAATGGTGAAAAACTGAAACCATTTCCACTAAGATCAGGAATAAGACAAGGTTCCCCACTCTCACCACTATTATTCAACCTAGTTTTGGAAGTTTTAGCCACAAGAATCAGAGAAGAAAAAGAAATAAAAGGAATCCAAATCGGAAAAGAAGAAGTAAAGCTGTCACTGTTTGCAGATGACATGATACTATACATAGAGAATCCTAAAGCTGCCACCAGAAAACTACTAGAGCTATTCAATGAATTTGGTAAAGTAGCAGGATACAAAATTAATGCACAGAAATCTCTTGCATTCCTATACACTAATGATGAAAAATCTGAAAGAGAAATTAAGGAAACACTCCCATTTACCACTGCAACAAAAAGAATAAAATATCTAGGAATAAACCTACCTAAGGAGACAAAAGACCTGTATGCAGAAAATTATAAGACACTGATGAAAGAAATTAAAGATGATACAAACAGATGGAGAGATATACCATGTTCTTGGATTGGAAGAATCAACACTGTGAAAATGACTCCACTACCCAAAGCAATCTATAGATTCAATGCAATCCCTATCAAACTACTAATGGCATTTTTCACAGAACTAGAATAAAAAAATTCACAATTTGTATGGAAACACAAAAGACCCCGAATAGGCAAAGCAATCTTGAAAAAGAAAAATGGAGCTCAAGGCATCAGGCTCTCTGACTTCAGACTATACTACAGAGCTACAGTAATCAAGGTAGTATGGTACTGGCACAAAAACAGAAATATAGATCAATGGAACAGGATAGAAAGCCCAGAGATAAACCCATACACATATGGTCACCTTATCTTTGATAAAGGAGGCAAGAATATACAGTGGAGAAAAGACAGCCTCTTCAATAAGTGGTGCTGGGAAAACTGGACAGCTACATGTAAAAGAATGAAATTAGAACACTCCCTAACACCACACACAAAAATAAACTCAGAGTGGATTAAAGACCTAAATGTAAGTCTAGACACCATCAAACTGTTAGAGGAAAACATAGGCAGAACACTCTATGACATAAATCACAGCAAGATCGTTTTTGACCCACCTCCTAGAGAAATGGAAATAAAAACAAAAATAAATACATGGGACCTAATGAAACTTAAAAGCTTTTGCACAGCAAAGGAAACCATAAACAAGACGAAAAGACAACCCTCAGAATGGGAGAAAATGTTTGCAAATGAAGCAACTGACAAAGCATTAATCTCCAAAACATACAAGCAACTCATGCAGCTCAATATCAAAAAAACAAACAACCCAATCCAAAAATGGGCAGAAGACCTAAAGAGACATTTCTCCAAAGAAGATATACAGATTGCCAGCAAACACATGAAAGAACGCTCAACATCATTAATCATTTAGAGAAATGCAAATCAAAACTACAATGAGATATTATCTCACACCAGTCAGAATGGCCATCCTCAAAAAATCTACAAACAATAAATGCTGGAGAGGGTGTGGAGAAAAGGGAACCCTCTTGCACTGTTGGTGGGAATGTAAACTGATACAGCCACTATGGAGAGCAGTATGGAGGTTCCTTAAAAAACTAAAAATAGAACTACCATATGATCCAGCAATCCCACTACTGGGCATATACCCTGAGAAAACCATAATTCAAACACAGTCATGGACCACAATGTTCATTGCAGCTCTATTTACGATAGCCAGGACATGGAAGCAACCTAAGTGTCCATCGACAGATGAATGGATAAAGAAGATGTGGCACATATATACAATGGAATATTAGCCATAAAAAGGAATGAAATTGAGTTATTTGTAGTGAGGTGGATGGACCTAGAGACTATCATACAGAGTGAAGTAAGTCAGAAAGAGAAAAACAAATACCGTATGCTAACACATATATATGGAATCTAAAAAAAAAAAAAAAGAAAAAAAGAAAATGGTCAGAGGAACATAGGGGCAAGATGGGAATAAAGATGCAGACCTAGTAGAGAATGGACTTGAGGATACGGGGAGGGGGAAGGGTAAACAGGCACAAAGTGAGAGAATGGCATGGACATATACACACTACCAAACGTAAAATAGGTAGCTAGTGGGAAGCAGCCACATAGCACAAGGAGATCAGCTCGGTGCTTTGTGACCACCTAGAGGGGTGGGATAGGGAGGGTGGGAGGGAGGGAGATGCAAGAGGGAAGAGATATGGCCACATATGTATATGCATAACTGATTCACTTTTTTATAAAGTAGAAACTGACACACCATTGTAAAGCAATTATACTCTAATAAAGATGTTAAAATTTTAAAAAATCCATAGAACGATAAAAAGAAAAACAAGATCCAGTGATATGCTGCTTACAAGAGACTCACTTTAGCCTTACAAACACACTAAGAGTGAAGGGATAGAAGAAGATATTTCAGCAAATGGTATCCAGAAAAAGCAAGAATACCTAATTGACTTTACACTAAAAATGGTAAAAAGAGACAAAGAACATATAACAATTTTAAATATTTATACATCCAACATTGGTGTACCCAAGTATATAAAGCAAGAACTAACAAAGTTAAAAGAAGAAATAAACAACAATATAATAATTGTGACTTTAATTATCCACTCTCAACAATGGATAGATCGTCCAAACACAGAATCAATAAGGAACCAGTGGATGAGAACAACATACAGCAAATGAACCTAACAGATAAAAACAGAACATTGTATCTGACAACAGCAGAATACACATTCTTCTCAAGCATGCATGGAACATTTTCTAGGACATACCATATGTTTAGCTGTCTTAGAAAATTCAAGAAGATTGAAATCATACCAAATATCTTCTCTGACCACAACTGTATGAAACTAGAAATTAATAACAGGAGGAAAACTGGAAACTTCACAAATACATGGAAGTTTAAAAACACTTTCCTGAACATCCAATGGATCAAAGAAATTACAGAGGAAATAAAAAGTAACTTGAGACAAATGAAAATGGAAACACAGCATATCAAAATTTGTGGGATATAGCAAAAGCAGTTCTAAGAGGATGTTCATAGCAATAAATACCTACATTAAGAAACTAGAAAAATTTCAAATAAACAACCTAACTCTATGCCTTAAGGAACTAGAAGAAGAAGAAAGCTAAGCCCAAAGTTTGCAGACAATGGAAAATAATATTAGAGAAGAAATAAATGAAATTAAGAACAGGAAAACAATACAAACAATTAAGCAAACTAAGAGTAGTTTTTTTTAAAGTATAAACAAAATTGGCATACCTTTAGCTAGACTAAACAAGGAAAAAAGAGAGAAGATCCAAATCAACAAAATTATAAATGAAAATGGAGACATTACAACAGATACCACAGAAATACAAAGAATGTTAAGAAGCTACTGTAACTATATGCCAACAAACAGGACAACCTAGAAGAAATGGAAAAATTCTTGGAAAAATAAAATCTACCATGACTGAATCAGGAAGAAAATAGAAACTGAACAATCCAGTTACTAGTAAGGACACTGGATCAGTAATCAAAAATCTCCCAGAGAAGAAAAGCCCAGGACGAGATGGCTTCACAGTTGAATTTTACCAGACATTTAAAAAATTAATGCTGAAGGGGATCAAGATGGTGGAGGAGTAGGATGTGGAACTCACCTTCTCCTATAAAAACATTAAAAATACATCTACAAGTAGAACGATTCACACAGAACATCTACTGAACGCCGACAGAAGACCTCAGACTTCTGAAAGGGCAAGAAAACCTCCACGTAACTGGGTAGGACAAAGGAAAAAGAAAAATAAAGGAATTGGGACGGGCCCTGTGCCCCAGGGAGGGAGCTGTGAAGGAGGAAAGGTTCCTGCACTCTGGGAAGTCTCCTTACCAGCAGGGAGATCAGCCTAGACAGAGGGGGAGCTTCAGAGCCTAGGAGGAGAGTACAGCAACTGGTTTGCGGAAGGCAAAACAGAGAGTAACCTGCACAGAAGGTCGGCACTGCCACCCTGTACTCCTCATATATACATATATACAATGGAATATTACTCAGCCATTAAAAAGAATGAAATAATGCCATTTGCAGCAACATGGACGGACCTGGAGATTATCATACTGAGTGAAGTAAGTCAGACAGAGAAAGACAAATATCATATGATATTGCTTACATGTGGAATCTAAAAACACGGTACAAACGTACCTATTTACAAAACAGAAATAGTCACAGATGTAGAAAACAAACTTATGGTTACCAAGGGGGAAGGGGGGGTGGATCAGTTGGGAGACTGGGATTGACATATATACACTACTATATATAAAATAGAAAACTAATAAGAATCTATTGTATAGCACAGGGAACTCTACTCAATACTCTGTAATGACCTATAGGGGAATAAAATCTAAAAAAAGAGTGAATACATGTATATGTATAACTGATTCACTTTGCTGTACAGCAGAAACCAACACAACATTGTAAATCAACTATACGCCAATAAAAATTAATTTAAAAAATACAAAACCAAACCAAAAAAAAAGAAAAGAAAAGAAAAGAAAAGAAAGAATGTGTATGATACCATTGACATGAATTTCTAGAGCAGGCAAAACTCATCTATGGTGGAAAAAAAAGACAATGGTATTTCCCTGTGGGGTGTTGGGAGATTGACTGGGAAGTGGTACGCGGGCATGAGAAAACTTTATGGGATGATATTAACATTCTGTATTCTGGGTGCACAGATCTGTGCATCTGTGGAACCTCACTGAATGGCACACTCAAGACATTTGCATTACATTGTATCGAAATTTTACCTCAAAAGAAAAAAATACAACCAAATATTAAACTCTAATGAATTCTAATGTATTTTAGGGGGAATATACTGACGTGTACGATCTACTTTCAAATGTGTTGAAAATCATTTGGACTGATGCAAGGACGAAGTACTGGATAGATGGACAGATAAACGCAAGTAAAGTTAAATGTTATTTGTAGAATCTATTTGGTGAGTGTTCACTGTACAATCCTTCCCACTTTTCTGTATCATTGAAAATTTTTATAGTAAAATATTGGAAAAATACTCAGCAAGATGTGATATAATTAGGAGATGTTAAATAAATAAACATTTTTTTCTATCCATATTTACTGAGTCTCATCAGAATACAGGAATTTCTTTTGGCTGCAGAATACAAAAGTTAGTTACATAATAATTATGACTGCCATATATGTTCAGGTTAACTTATTTAAATCTTTAGATAATCCAGGGAGCCAATATTCACATTTTTTAAAAGGTCTTAAAGTACATTGGAAATTCCAACGTATATCTACAGAATTCAATCTGTCTGTCCATACATGTCTGTAAAAATATATATGAAAGAATATCCTCTGGTTTACTGTCATGATGGAGAGAGTACGGCTTTTCATTTCTAATGTCCATGGCTCATTTTGTTTACAACTTTCATTATATCACAGAGTAATCCAAAAGCATAGTCTATCATCCTCCTGAATTCAGTAAAAGGTAAGGTTACGTAAAAAACATATTTCATCCTCAATGAATGTTTTATATATCTCACTAATGTTAAAGGTCTATTTTAAATAATCCTTCATCACATTCAAGAAGTGAGGTGATTCTCTGTTCATTATAATTGAGCTACAGAACCTCCTGGAAAATACTTGGCAATATGGATACAATGCCTATCCTCCAAGAACCTGAAAACTAAAAGAGAATGCTGTTTTTGCATCTAACATGTGCTTGCAATATCAAAAATATGACTTCAAAAGTATAAATTTTAATTCAATACAAAATATAAATGGAATTTTAGGGTTAGGTACCTCAGCATTTTAAATGCCAACTTTATCGGTATACTTGGGAACACAGGAATGAATATGCACTTAGTTGCCTCTAAAAATAAAATAAATCAATTTTTAAATATATATTTTAAAGTCCTTTACTATAATTTGTAATTTGCTATTTCAATTTAACTACTCAAGAATTTGGTAAAAATCTTTCAAGAAAAAATATAAAGATTTAAGTTACAAAACATGAAATGATGTAAGGTATAAAAATAGGGAAAATGTGTATTCTAATAAAATATATTGAGGGTGTGTATATTATGGGAACTCTCTTTGGCAGCCATTCAGGTATGCCTCTCAGATCTTCCTTCAAGAAAGAAAACTGTTGCTCAGCTACAAACAGTTGGCTTGGCGGGCAGCCTCCAGCTATATCACCTTCAGGATGCGCCTCAACTTTGGAGGTGGGGGCAGAGGCTACGCATGCTTGATGGGCAATCCCCACCATGTGAATGAGCATGGTGGGTCACTGGTACCTGGCCCTTCCTGCCCAACGTGGGGCTCCTCTAAGGAGCAATCTTTGTTCTGGAGCTCCCTCTTGGGTTGGCTGAAACCTGATCACATCTGCATTTTGGTCTGAAGCTCCTCGCTTTCCTTTCAGAAGTGTCAAATCAGCATCTCAGGATCAAGGTTTTCTCTGCCCAAGCCTTCCCCCGCCATCTGCCTTTCAGAGATGTTACTTCTCCATCCTTCCCCCAAACCTCTTTTAATCCTGATTGTCTCAGAGTTGACTTCCTGGAGGTCCCAAACAGGCGCTCTCTAAGCCCTAAGTGCATTAAATTTGGATCATCTTTTTGGTGGCTAAACAGTTCTCAATTGTTGGAAAAGGATACTATTAATATGGCATTGTCAATACTGGAATAAGAGCTAAAATAATTACTATAAATATAAATTGTACTTCTGCATACTCTTTTATTCCCCAGGCTAATTGTCTAGTTTCTGGTTAAACAGAATGAGTACTGCACAGAAGGCATTCACAGACCCTGGATCTTCACGCAAAAGAGCAAGATCTGTTATGAGAGATTTGACTAGGGTGTGGTCACCCAGGACTATGCCTTAGGGTACCAGCATTTCTTTAGAGGCTGAAAAATTGTAAATAATTAAAAAAAAATAGCTCCCTTTCAATGAGCTAACGCCCCCGATTCTGACACTCATTCCTTCCTGCCAGTCTCTCTAAGCACCTCCCAGACAAGTGAATAAGTAAATCCCAGCTAATATTTGTTGAGCACTTTTATGCTGGCCACAGTGCTATGCTCTTTACATATGTTTATTCCATGTAATCATCACTTCTACCTACTACAGTGTAGTTCTATTATTATCCCTGTTTTGCAAATAGCCCATCCAAGGCTAGGGAAGGTTAAGCCCTGTGCCCAAGGTCATGGCTGCTAAGGGTCAAGGACTAGACTAGAATCCAATAAGTGTCTGATCTTAATTCACTCAGCTCTGAGAGGTTAAGTGTCTTCACCTAAATACAGAATGGAGTTGGGACTAGAATTCAGGTCTTCTGAAACCTCATTTTGTGCTCTTGCCTCTACATCATGAGTATCCCTTTTAAGGCGAAAAGTTACGATTCTTAATCTAAGACGTTTGATTGAATTCTGAAACTCTATAGTCAAACATATATCCAGCTTTCAGACAGAAAAATTCAGTGATTCTGTATTTGCTCTCTGTTTGGTCTGAGTGTTTGTTGGCCATTTTGTCTTCAGCTCTAATACGTCTTTTAATTCATCACAATCTGAGTTGATTTTCTTAAATCTATTATCACCGGGAGAAGAGGGGCCGAGTCTCTTTTTACCTTTGGGAAGAAGCCCAACAGAGCCCTACCTTAATAAATATTACTGAATGATATTTGCTTCCTTCTTATTTGTCTTCCCTTTGGATCAATAGCTGTAGACTTTGGGGTATCTTTTCCCAATCTGACCCCCAAAATAGGGAACATTTTTCCCCCAAATAATTACAAATTTTCCATATAAGACATCTGAGAAAAGCCCAATTGCTAATTACTAAAACATTGAGATGATTCTATCAGAAGCAACCTGGGATTCCATTGCCCTCTTCACTTGAGCCCTTTATAGTCTAACCAGAAGTAGTTATTACTATGATCCTGAATGAGAAAAAGGAAATTCTGTTTATTTTGTCGGGAGGTAGTGATTAATTTCCCTCATTTCTCGTGGGTAGACCCCTCTGTGTGACCTAGGGCAATACAACAGGCTAGGTCTCAGGATGGTTCTGACACCATTTACTTCAATATGATTTTTGTTAAGGTAAGGTAACAAGAGAGATGCAACATTGAAATGTTCGAAAGCAAGGTGCAACGGGAATCCTGCACCAGCTACAGAAGGCAACCTCAGCTTGAAAAGACCTTGGCCCTTGTTTTATAAGATGAATGTTGCATAGGGACAGAAGGGTGGAGCCGGACGGGTACAGGATGCCACGGGCCACAGGCACACGGCTTTACTGTTTTAAACTCTGAATCTTTAAAAAACTATGGAAGGAAGGGTTGAGTGAAGTGATACTTACCTGTCATGGGAGCTTTGTATTTTCATAGGATTTGGGTCTTATTTTTGTGTTTTTAAGCTAATAATTTGCAGACAAATAAACCAACTTGTAGGAGAATTCCCTCATCAAAAGCAATTAGGATTGGAATTGGTTTGGTAATTGGCAAAGCTGGCTAAAGTGGAGAACTGAAAACTTCGTTTTAACATACAGCTATATGTACATTTATTTATCAGTCTTTTGACTTAAAGCCCAGGAGTCTTCTTTGAGTATGGCTCCATCAATAGACGGTCCCCGTGGTCATTCTTGAATAGACCATATACATAGTAGCAGTAACAGTATTAATAATAACATTTGAGCACTTACAACGTGTCATGTACTTTTAGTCCTCCCAGTATCTTTCTGAGGTAGCAATTATTATCATCCTCATTTTACATTTGAGGTTAAGAAACTTGCCTAAGATTACGCAGTCAGTAAATGGTAGAGATGAGATTAAAACACATGTTGTCTGTCTTCCAAGTTTACACTCTTAACCAGCACAACATCGTCTCTAATTTCCACTTCTGGGTGTCCTTAGAGAAGAGCTTTTAAGAAACTAAAGGCATTTGTGAAGCAGTCTAAGTACAGAATCCTAGACTTTTATGATTTTTATCCAAAACTTTTAAGTTGTCTCCCCCATGCATATTTTAACAGCAATTTTATGAGCTCTTCATCTGCATTAAATCTTTCCAAAGTACTTTCATGAAAACAACAATTGGAATTTCATGAATTCCAATTTATATTTCATCCGTTTTATGAAATGTTTAGTCAAATTCTGGAATTTAAATTGTACATACAGAATTACAATATTTGGGATCAAGTTACGGATGTGTACTTGAAATAAATAGGTTTGGGAACAAACCCAACGAAGAGCAGACCACTTAACTGGTGGGATAGAAGTAGGCATGAGTATTATTGCCCAAGAGTATTCATTGTGCTGTGGACATGGGTTAGTATGTTTTACCGTTAAAATGGTCATCAATTCATCCACAACTCCTTCGGGAGGAGGTCAGTGAAGAGAGTTTCTGCCATATTTAAATCTCATCTGTGCTTCACTACAGTCACAAGCAGTATAGTAATTGCTTCTCGGTTGTCTGGCTGAGATGAAGTATAGTAAAAGTGGTACAGTGATTATGCACATCACCTTCACATGATTCCAGAGGAATGTGTTGTATTTTCCATTTTTATTAAAAGTCTAACATGTCAGATACTTGATTCCATACATATGTGTGTGTGTGTGTGTGTGTGTGTGTATATATGAATAGCCTTTTATATATGGATATATATCAATAGCTTTTTAATATGTAAGTTTATATATGTATATATGAATATGAACATATATATGCATGTATACACGCACACACACATATATATACATTATATAGAGCCTTGGGTTTTTTTGTTTTGTTTTTTACTTTCAGATCCATTCAAACCAGCTTGCTATATTAGTTTCCTATTGTTGCTGTAACAAAGTACCACAATTTACTGACTGAAAACAACATATACTTATTTTCTTATAGTTCTGGAGATCAGAAATGTCTAAAATCTGCAAAAGTCTAAAATCAAGGTGTTGGCAAGGGTGTGTTCTTTCTGGAGACTTCAGGGGAGAATTTGTCTCCTTGCCTTCTCCAATCTTCAGAAGTCTCCTGTATCACTTGGCTAGTGGTCCCTTTCATCCCCTTCCTCACATCACTCCAACCTTTTGCTTCCATTGTTGCATTCCCTCTTCTGTTGCCACACCTCCCGCCGCCTCTCCCCCGTAAGAACCCTTGCGATCACATTTAAGGCCCCACTTAAATAACGCAGGCTCATGTCCCCTCCTCAAGGTCCTGAAAGTAATTACATCTGCGAAGACCCTTTCACTATGTTAGGTCATGTGTTCACGGGTTCCAGGGATTGCGATGTGAATATCTTTGGGGTTCTTTATTCAGTCTACGACACGTGGCTTAATTACAGACTAAAGAACTAATTTCCAAAAGTAAACTGAAAAACTAATCAGGTCAATGTTCTCAACAGGGATGCCTAGAACGCCTAAACTGTGAAGAATTAAACAGCTAATTTAACTTTTAAAAGCAATTTAAGAATTTTGGTAACGGAGAGTCTCAGATTGAACTCGAGAACTTGTAGCGTATGTGGCTCATTTCTTTTAAAAACAAAATCTATTTAAAACTTAAGAAAAAAATCCTCCCTCTCTTCTGCCTTCCCTCTTTCCCTCCTTGCTCTTATCTTCTTCTCACTCTTCTCCCCTTCCTTTTCTCAGTTACACGCCTCTGTAACTTATTTCATGAGTCTATACTGTAAGTTCTTGAGCTTTTATAGTCATTTCTTGTTCAGTTTTGAACTCAATAAGAAATAAAGCCCCAGCTTGATTTTCTCTGTTATCAGTCCTAAATGGAAGGGCAGTACTTACTTGAAAAAAGATGCTAGACTTACATATAAAATATATAACCAAAATAGATATAAACAGAATCATTTATTTTTCTTGCATCCAGTGAGGAAGTTGCCAGATTGCTCTTTCCCAACGTGGGCCATACATTAGATTAATTAGTTTCACCTCATCCTGTTTATTTCTGGAGCATTTTGGCTACTTTGAAGTCCCACAGGGCTTTTAGGGCTAATGTTATCAGTCTTTGGGGTGACATTAGTTTTTCTACATTGGGGGCTTATGAGCTATCTCTAGCTTTTTTTTCTATCAGGGAACTAGCATTTGGGATTTTTCTTGATCTAAGAGGTTTTTGCTTATGGCTTATCACTTGCTTTCTTTCCCTTAAAAATATTAACACTATACCTTTTTAACACTTTTACTCTATAGGGGAACAAAATTCCCCACACCAAAATGTGTCTCTTTGACATGCGGATTATTTCAAGCTGAAAACCATCAAGGCCCAAAAGACTCAGGAAGAATCTTTGACCTTCCACCTCACTGCCTAGAAGAATTTAGACAGAAGTCTTGTTCCCAGAATAGAGCTATCACTAGAGATATCTAAAGAACACAGGCTAGATGTAGTGGGGAAACTCAGCAGGGCCTAGAGATCAGGGTCCACTCTGTTTCTGCATCACCTCTGCAAGGCCCAGCAAACATTTGTTTAGCAAACATTTGCTTTTCCATCCCTGTGTGAATTGCCTTCCTCCCCGTTGAAGTTCCAAACCACTGCCCCCAACATCCTCTTTTGTCTTTAGCTGAAGATGGTAGTTAAGGTGAGGGCTTCAGACATGTCGGCAAGCTACTCAATTTTCCTGGGTCTCTCCCGTGTCTACATGTTACTCAATTTTTGTTTGACTTTCTGCTGCTAATCTGTCTCATGTCAGATTAATTCTTAGACCAGCCAGAAGAACTCAGAAGGGTAGAGGAAAAATTTTTCCTCTCTGACGCCTCTTCATTCATTTAGTTGCTTCATGCTCTTCTAATATCACTGTCTCAAATCTTCCATTCTCTCCATGTCTACAGACTGCCTCCTCAGCTAACCAGCTGTTCATGATTTTGTAACGGGTTTGCCCTCTATCTCCTTACAAATATCATCAAGTTTTCAGTGCATGCATTTTCTAAATTGTAAACAGTGACTGAATGATGGGGCTGAGCAGCGGTTTTCTTTTTGATCTTTTGGGGCATTTTCCGTATACTTTATGTTGTATAAATTCTAGAAAATATGATATATAATATACTAATATACAATAATATATTAATGTATTATAATTCTAGAAATATATTATTATAATATCTATTATAAATTCCAGAAAATATTATGTACTGTATTAAAATAATAAAATAATTTCTTCATGAAATGATTGTGACAGAGATATTGGCTCTTTCAGAAAATAGTTTTTGATCATTTCTGCACAAAAATCCTGTATCGTATACAGAAATTGCCATCTATTCCTATATCTTTTGGCTCCTCCCTCCACTTCTCTCCCTCTCTGTATATAGGTATGAAAGGAGCTAAAAAAAACTGTGTCAAACATTTACTCAGTAAAACTGAGGAAAGAGGTTAAAGTTCGTTACAATAATACAAAGAACCCCACCAGAGAAACTATGAAAGATCAGCTAAGATAGTCTAAGTTAAAAAAAAAAAATTAAAACCCAACTGTAACAATAAAACAAACCATGCACAGTTAAGTCCCAAATCTGACATAGGGAATACTTTTGAAGGGACAATCAGTAATCAATGGAGAACTTTTCAAGCTTTGGGATTCCTGAATGGATTACATGTAGGCCACTCCCACATGTCAGGGCAGAGAGCCCCACGAGAGAAAGGTCAAAGCCCAGCCCACCGGCCTCTCTGGGGTTGAAGGACAATCAGCATGAGGGTAGCCCCAGCTGCACCAACCCTCAGTGGCAAGCTCTCAGTGCTCCTACCCTCCATATAGGCTGTAGACTACCTTCTTGTATATAAAAGCTACATATCCTATATCTCTTATCGTACAAGAACTACAGACTCCGTATTGCCCTTATAATATAGAGCAGGTTGCTAAAACTACTGAGAAGAGGGAGCAGAAAGAACATCTTCTAAAACACCGCCCCCGCACGCAAATACCAGTCTGTCTATAACTAAAGATATCACTCTTTACTGTAAGTGGGCCCCTTTGCTCCTTTTGGATCAACTGCATAAATACTTTTCTGAGGTAATCTTGATCCTATCAGTATTCTTGTAATATGCAAGAAGTAGCAACTTTCTTGCCCATTAAGAAGAGAAATGTGGGGCTTTCCTGGTGGCGCAGTGGTTGAGAATCTGCCTGCTGATGCAGGGGACACGGGTTCGAGCCCTGGTCTGGGAAGATCCCACATGCCGCGGAGCAGATGGGCCCGTGAGCCACAACTGCTGAGCCTGCGCGTCTGGAGCCCGTGCTCCGCAACAAGAGAGGCCGCGATAGTGAGAGGCCCGCGCACCGCGATGAAGAGTGGCCCCCACTTGACGCAACTAGAGAAAGCCCTCGCACAGAAACGAAGACCCAACACAGCCATAAATAAATAAATAAATAAATAAATAAAAATTAAAAAAAAGAAGAGAAATGTGGACTAAAAACCGTATCTCTTTTTTCCCTCTTGTAGCCTCGATTAAAAGGAGAGCGTCGCACATATGGTGCCATGTGTTCACCGTACCATTTCCTCTTCTTGGACACACAGAAAGACAACATTCCCAACCTCCCTTGCAGCTGGATGGGGAGCATTTCACTGAGTTCTTGCCAATGGAATGGAGACAAAAATGGCACGCCATTTCCAAGTCCGGCTATAAAAAGCCTGTGTGCAAGCGACTCTCTGGCTCTTTCTCTCCCTATAGCAGAGGTCATGCAAGCCACGTGTTTACATGGCAACATCACAAGATGGTGGGAACCCGGATCCCTGAGTCACTAAATGGACGAGAGCCCCTGCCAACCCACATCAGACTTTGAGGGCGAAAACCTATACTGTAGTCCAATGTCTTTATCTATAATGACTTAGAATCACGGTCACAGCCTTTGTGTTTACTTCTCACCTTATGTCTTCTGTTATGCCACTTATTCTTCCTTCAAATATCCTTAATTTATAATATGAATTTCCAAGTAATTATTGTTCTATTTACTTCTTAGTTTTATTTTACTTTCTTTTGAAAATTCTCTTTTTAAAATATTTAAATAGCTTATAGAAAAGTTATATTTGGTAGGCCCACTTTTAAAAGCTAGGCCGACTATTTTTATTATAATATCCCACTAGCAAAAACACCATAGAAACTTTTACAGTCACAAAGTTCATTTTATAGTTGTCATATTTGAAATCACATAGAGCTATCAGTTTTGCTATTAGTACAGCTGAGTAGCTCTACTAGATCCAACCCTGCCACAGGAAACAATTTAAGATGCTGGAAAAAAAATACCAAAAATAATATAAAACAAACAGTGACTGGGAGGCATAGGAGAATAAACAAAAACAGTAGATCTTGGAGGGAATTCGAAACTCGGAAGAAGGAACAGAGCACAGTACCAGTTTTCCATCCATTAGACTGAGGAAAAAACAAAGATATCTCTACCTGGAGTGGCTAAAACTCAGAAAATCTGCAGAATTTCTGGCCTGAAGAAATAGAGGATAGAATCCAGGGCAACCACAGCCACTGGAAAGCAAGGGAGTGACAATGTAAAGGAGAAAAAGAAACGACATGGAGTTATTTGTAGTGAGGTGGATGGAGTTAGAGTCTGTCATACAGAGTGAAGTAAGTCAGAAAGAGAAAAACAAATACAGTATGCTAACACATATATATGGAATCTAAGGGGGAAAAAAAAAAAAAGGTCATGAAGAACCTAGTGGCAAGACGGGAATAAAGACACAGACCTGCTAGAGAATGGACTTGAGGATATGGGGAGGGGGAAGGGTAAGATGAGACAAAGTGAGAGAGTGGCATGGACATATATACACTACCAAACGTAAAATAGATAGCTAGTGGGAAGCAACCGCATAGCACAGGGAGATCAGCTCCGTGCTTTGTGACCACCTAGAGGGGTGGGATAGGGAGGGTGGGATGGAGGGAGATGCAAGAGGGAAGAGATATGGGAACATATGTATATGTATAACTGATTCACTTTGTTATAAAGCAGAAACTGGCACACCATTGTAAAGCAATTATACTCCAATAAAGATGTTTAAAAACATAAAATAAAAAATAAAGGAGACAAGGGGGGGGCGGTGCATCGATTTCTCTCTACAAATTTTGCTCAGTTCTGCGGCTGACCCCTGAACTGCACAGGTGCTAGGGTAGGCTCAAATTAACACAGCTAAATCTAAGAGAGCTGAAATTTGAGATGTTGCCACCTCAGGAGATTCAGACCATGAAGTCTGAAACCAACCAAATGACATACCCGACTTAAAAACAAACAAACAAGCAAAATATCAAAATCAACTCTTCAGGAGACTATAGCAGAATCCAGAGACTCCATGATATAACATTCACAATATCCAGGGTAAAATCCAAAATTACACAACAAAACAGGAGAACGTGGCCCAATTTTTAGGAGAACAGATAATCAACAGAGATCAATCCTGCGATGACTCAGTTGTCCAAATTATTAGGCAAGGATATTAAAGGAGCCATTTTCATTATGCTCAGGGAAGTAAATAAAAATACCCTCACAATGAATATACAGACAGGGACTCTCAGCAAAGAAGTACGAACTATAAATAGAACCCAGTGGAAATTCTAGAACTGAAATCAGATAGAGTTGCAGTCCACCTCTCCATTACGAATTACAAAGTAAAATTAATTTTTTATAACACAGCTGTAAACAAAGAAGAACAAAGAGCATTGCTCAGCACCCAGCTCCAAGTCGTTACTGACTGACAGTGTACCCTGAGAAGAATTCAGGATGAAAAACAGGATGAGGCAGTCTGTGCTTTGGAAAAAACCAAGCCGCTTAGATAGTTAGACCCATACATAGAAAAGCACTAAAATCATTAACCTGAGATACCTGTTCTTTGTGAATAGCAGTCATCTCTTACCAAGATGCATGCTTGACTGCACAGATTCCCTAGCCAAAAATCATATATAAACTAGGCTTCTTCCTCTTCCTCTTCAGAGCAGTTCCCTCAGAACTACTGAGAGGCTGTCTCCTGGGCAACAGTCCCCAGTAAGGTCTTGACATGTACACACTGCTATATTTAAAATGGATAACCAACAAGGACCTGCTCTGTAGCACAGGGAACTCTGCTCAATATTTTGTAACAACCTAATTGGGAAGAAAAATTTGAAAAAGAACAGATACATGTAATATCTATAACTGAATCACTCTGTTGTACACCTGAAACTAACACAACATTGTTAATCAACTATACCCCAGTATAAAATAAAAAGTTAAACACAAACACCAAACTCACCACCCTTATATGGTGCATTTTTCTTCAAGTCGGCCTATCAACAAAAGGAGCAAAGTGCCCCCATCACCCCCTCCACTTTTCTCCAAATTCCTTTTATGAAGTAAGCATTGAGAAGAGCCTGAGGGTGTGGAGAGAAAAATATAAGTAAGGAATAATGGATTCACTTCCCTTCCTTAAAGGAGTTTATAGTCTTAGAAATAATTTTGTGAAGCCAAATCTACTCACCTTTATCATGAGGAATGTAACAGAAATAAAAATACCTTTGTTACAAATGATTTATATATTCTAACTGGACTGAGAGTATTGGAAAATAATCCTTTTTGAGACAATATTAAAGTTCTTTGATAGACATAGTTACTTGTCACATCACTTCTATTTTAACGACAGATCATTTCAATAGGCTTCACGTTGCAATTAGAGTAACTCCATGCCATCTCTAGTCCTCAAACTGTTCATTACTCTCACTATCTTTCTTCTGTTTAACCTTACCCTCTTGCAACTTTCTGGCAAAACCCATTGCCCCTTAAGGCCAGTCTTTTACCATTTCTTCCATTAAGAAATCTTCAGTTTGTGGAGAAAAAAGTAAAGTTAATTACAAAGTAGTCAGTGGGTGGCAAGCGGGAAAACAAGGGAGGCCGACGCTGAAGATGCATAAATGTTACAGGAATCGTCGAGGAAAGGAAGAGCGTTTCAAACCATACTCTCAACAGATGAAATATCTTTCTTAAATTATTACTCATATTCTGGAAATACCCTGTGAAACTATATGAAACGTGTTAAACGCTGTCTTAACGTTGTATTTCATGCATTCTGAAAAATCACACTGCTTTAAAGGATGAGGAAAAAAACTACAGTGATGCTTAGAAGATGTACATTGCACTGCACTGTCGTTTTCTAACATTTCATACTGTGTTACAGGATCACTTCATGACATATTTATTATGAAATTGACATTTCAATCGTACCTGATGCCAGGCATTGGCATTTTAATCCTGTCAGGCATCTTTTCTTTTCATGTGATGATCTCAGTGAACGCTCTGCTTTGTTCTTTTCTTTTGTTTTCAATTCCATTTCAAAACATACTGTGTGAATGTTTTTTCTTCCTTTGTTCACAAATATTTAACAGCCCTCCAGTACCTAAAAAGAAGAGTAGATAAAACACATACTGTTATTGTAGTGAAGGTAATGTTATTGTAATTTTAAAAGACAACATTCACAAAGCACAAGGCGCAAAAAATTTTTAAAAGAAGAAAAAACCATTAAAAAATAACAAACAAACAAAAAAGACAACATTTGTTAATAACATGATCCCTCTGTCTCTGCCCACTTTCTCCCTTGGCTGATATTTTTAAAAGTCCACAGGAGATCGTCATATGGCTTCTTGGATTTTTTTTTTTCTTTTTGTCACAAATCTCAAAACAAAGAATAATTGTGCCCCAAGGCTAAAGGAACAATGACATTTCTGCTTACTTTTCTTTAAAAGTGAACTATTGTTTCTGCTGTGTGCATTCACTGCCTTCCTGATTCTCTTGCAGAGCTTCTTACTGTGTAAAATGTTTGTTGCGGGCTGATGTATTGAGATCAAAGATTGCAAATGTATTTGGAATTTTATTTATCTGGTCAGAACAGGGGCAAGACATCATCTTTCTACAACCTTCTGATGAAACACATGTACTTAGTACTGCTTTTCAAACTAAAGCCTGTGGATGTAAAATGCCTGTAGAAAGTAGCTGTGCTGAAAGGTTTCCAAGACCATCCCCACATTCAGAGATTCACTAGAAGGGCTCACGGGACTCAGCATATAGTGGCACACGTGGCTAAGATTTATTACGGTGATACAGTATGGATATACAGCCAGATCACGAGGGGAAAAGACACAAGCAGAATCTAGAGGAATCCACATGCAGGCTTCCTTTTACTCTCTTCCTGTTACTAAACCAAATTTGGGTCCGCGTGCCCACTGAGCAGCAAAGCCAGTCTACTGACACCAGCTGTGGTAAAGGAAAGTACAGCATTTATCTGCAGGACACCAAGCAAGGAGAATGGGCAGCTCATGCTCAAAAGACCAGAACTCCTTGGTGGCTTTCAGGGGAGGGTTTTTGAAGGCAACATTTGGGGTGAGAGCTGCAGGATGCAAGACTTTCTTCTGATTGGTTGGCGGTGAGGTAACAGGGTGATGTTTCGGTAACCTTAATCAATCATCAAACTTCTGGTTCCAGTCAGTCTGAGGTCTACTTGCTTGTGGTCAGCGTGTAGTCACCATCCTCCGCCTGGGTGGGGAGTCTTAGTTTTCGCAGAACAACTCAAACGTATACGTCAGATTATTATTATGTGGATCTCTTGAGGAGGAACTAAGACTCTGTTTTATTGCTGAACTACTGCTTAAGGTGTCATTACTTTTCTTGCTTGACTACTTTTCCTTTGTTTCTGCATTCCCTCACTTCACTAATTAGCAAATGTTTGCGTCTGCTCTTTGGAACTCAAGAAGGGTCTAGGAGGCTAAAGCCTTTTTCTACAGACAAGAAACGGGGGACACAGAGAGGCTTTTCTACCAGGGAGCGCCCACAGGGTCCTACTTGGTTTCATTCCTCCCATGACAGGTCACTCAGAGCGCACTCTTCCCCCAGCAACAAAAATGCAGCAACACGTGTGTGATGTTACTGCCCTGGGACGCCCATTAGAGACTTAGCATTTGGGCTTTTCACTGGGGGCTGGTCACGTAGGTACCCTCTGTCAATCATATATCAAAATTCCCCCCAGAAGGAAAGCAGAGTTCAGCAGGAACTACACTGCACAAACCACTTAGACACAGTGAGTCACCCTTATCAGTTCTGCGACTGGTGGGAACCCTCCCAAAATCCACGTTCCCAGATGCCAGGCAAGGTCCAACCTTACTAACAGACCATTCTTAGGAAAGCAGTCTCAGGCATGTTATCTTAACTCTTTTCTGCATAGTGGCTAACCAAGCTAGCCTTGCAAATAGAACATTTTTGAACACCAGCAACCTACCTAAAAATAAATGCCCTTTATACTGTAGCCTACCTACCGCAGCAAAGTTACTGTAATAGCAATTTCTTTTCTGGTTACAAATATAGATTTTCCAATGTAATTTATCAGCCTTTCTTTATGAAGGAAATGTAAACTGAAAAGCCACAATAAGAAACAAGTGATCTTACATTCTCCCGTCCACGGTCTCATCAACCAGCTTGTCAAGGTATTCAATTAACAGGATGTTGGAATTAATCGGAGTTAAAATGGGATTTCTCTCTGATCCTGTTGAAAACTAAAAGCCTATTATGACACGTTTGGCCACTCTAAGTCTCTCGGCAGGCCTGGAGGTTCATGTGTTAATAGATGAGTTGAAGCTATTGCACATTCCTTGCTGTTCATCTCTACTTTTACTAAAGAAGCCTTTGACATACCTACCAGTTTAACCCAATTTTTTAAATAGTTGTTTTTCCTTTAATATTAAGAATTCAGCTGCTTATCTATAAGCACAACTGTTTTCTTCATCCGTTTAGCCTACAGAAGCCTGCTACTCCCTACTTATATACTTTAAACATAGATATCGTTGTATTGGACTCATTCTACTAGTGCGGGTAGGTGATCATTATGCTTTTGGGTAAATTATACCTACTCTTAACTCATTGGGAGGTATTTTTATCTGGCCCTAAGTAATCCTGTTTTTGTTTTATATATTCAGGGATTCCATGTGGATAGGTTCAGTTCGATAATCAAAATGGTCTTATTTCACTTTGGGGGGGGGGGCTTGGTCAGCACCTGAGCATAGAGTGGTATTAGGAGCACCGACTCTGGTGCCCAGGGAGACTAGGATTTGCATGCTCTCTCTGCCACTTACTGTGTGACCCTGGTTAAGTCTCTTAGCCTCTCCTCAATCTCTAAAATTGTAAAATGCGGGGTGGGGGGGGATAATAGCACCTCCTCCTGAGCATTGAAAGGATTAAATAAGTATACAAAACTTAGTAATTTAAGATATTGTTTATTATTATTCTCATTTCATGGCTGTGGATAATTCAGAGTTGGCTTTAAATGCAAACACTGAATTATACAGCTGGAATTACCAAGGTTAACTTAAAAGAAAAACGACTGTAGTCCATGCTTACCACCTAGTAAACTTGAGAGACTTTCTCAAAAATATATTTCCTTAGTTAAATTTTAAGTCGTTACTTTGAATTAAAGCAATTGGAATACATATATGCATACACTGAACACCAGGAACAAAAGACATTACAGAAAAATACACTTTAGGAATTATATATCTACAAATGTAGGATAATACAAATAACTCTGGGAGAAAAATTCCACTTATCTCTCTATTGTCCTAAAATCAAAATGAGACTGATTTTTTTTTTTTTGGCTGTGTTGGGTCTTCGTTTCCGCGCAAGGGCTTTCTCTAGTTGCGGCGAGCGGGGGCCACTCTTCATCGCGGTGCGTGGGCCTCTCACTATCGCGGCCTCTCCCGTTGCGGAGCACAGGCTCCAGACGCGCAGGCTAAGTAGTTGTGGCTCACGGGCCCAGTTGCTCCGCGGCATGTGGGATCTTCCCAGACCAGGCCTCGAATCCGTGTCCCCTGCATTGGCAGGCAGATTCTCAACCACTGCGCCACCAGGGGAGCCCAAGACTGATCTTTCTATGCAGTTCTTTCTTAGACAATTGAAGTGTTTGAAAATTGTACCATTCTGCTTATGGTGACAGTTTTGAAAAAGTATACTAATCATGTAAATATTACATGAAGGACTTCCCTGGTGGTCCAGTGGTTAAGACTCCATGTTCCCAATGCAGGGGCACGGGTTTGATCCTTGGTCGAAGAACTGAGGTCCCGCATGCCACACAGTGCGGCCAAAAAAAAAGGGAGTTAAGACTGAAAAAGTGACTTGATATAACTTGCACTTGGGGTTGAGATGATTCACTTCGGGTTGATTTGTGTTCTTATACTGTTAAATATGAAATATTTTTCATTATTTCTTTTGAAGCAATAGTTTACAATGTTTATAGTTTTTAGGATATTACTTCAAAGATTAAATGTACCCTGTGGAAGTTAAACATAGACAGCTGACTTGCTTTAGCCAAAGGAATGTGAGGAGAAGTGGCTGATTTCTGGGCTGCAGCTTTAAGAGCGAGTACATGATTTGCCTCCTGACCTTTTTCTTTATTTTGTTTATCCTATTTTTAAGCTTTACTTTTCTTTTTTTTTCTTTTAATATTTATTTTATCTATTTATTTATTTGGCTGTGCCAGGTCTTAGCGCGGCACATGGGATCTTCGTTGCGGCAGGAGGGATCTTTAGTTGCAGCATGTGTGCGGGCTCTTAGTTGCAGCATGTGGGATCTAGTTCCCAGCATGTGGGATCAAACCCAGGCCCCCTGCATTGGGAGCCCGGAGTCTTAACCACTGGACCCCCAGGGAAGTCCCTCGTGACCTTTTCTTCATGTGCCATAGTGACAATACAGCAACCCTCCAGATGCTGGCTGCCCTCACAGCCCAAGTCGGCCAGAGAAGAGAGCTATGGAGGAGGGACCCAGCTTCCCCAGGACAGACTGGTTATGTGAGCAAGGAATAAGGCCTTGTTGTCATACGTTCTTACAATGCTGGGCTGCCCTGCACAAGACATTGCCTAACTGACTGACACGGTCTGTACGTTATGTTGGAATGAGTTAAAATTTGTTTGTGCTGGTTTCTACTGTTTACATTTCTAGATGCTAAAAGGCCACATTTTCAGGTCATTAAGGTAATTCCTTGCTATTCTTTCACTCTCCTACCATTTCATTAAGGAACTCACGGTCAGTCAGAGAAGACAAGGAGGTACTATGAATGCAGATGGGATGTGGCCTCTGGGGAACTACTTCACCTCCGATCCATGGCGTCTGTCTTCTCCCCTAGTTATGGCCACCAGGCATGTGGTACATACTGGGTGAAGGACAGGAAGGGTGAGAAGTAAGAGATCCAGGGCAGGGCAAACAGCCACCACAACAGCAATAAGAATTTTCATATCTGCTGTGCGCCTCTTCTAGGTGGGGCGCGGTTGTAAGCACTTGGCATTTACGAACTCCTTCAGCCCTTAGAGCCACCCAGTGAGCTAAGGACTATTATATCTGTATGTTGCAGATGAGACGCTGAGGTGCTAAGCGACCTGCCCAAGCTTACAGAGTCTGGAAACGGCAGAGCTGGGGGGCAGGCAGCTCTCAAGGAACAAGTTTCAGGAGTTGCTACTTGGGTATGTCAAAACTTGAAGACAAAACGTCAAGAAAAGCCATTTCTTTGGGTCATGGGGCTTCCAGGCCAACCAAAGAACAAAACAAAGGAAAACAAAAGCCAAAGCATACCGCCTCGGTGAAAAGGGAGTCAATCAGCATTTAGCAAAGAAAGAAAAAGAGGACAAAGCCTCAATTCCTTTAACAGGGCCCACGCCTCTCTTTATGAAGCCCAGCCAATGTCTGAGTTCAACCGTGTCCTTGACCTTTTCCACTCCCTCCGCCTCAAGCATTTACTCACAATAAATTCTTTCACTCTCTGATGGTCTGGGCCACTTGCCAGCCCCACATCCAAGTTCAATCAAAGGAGAAGCTCACTGTAGAGAGACAGGGCTCACTGGCTGCTTAGACCCTTACTCTTATTCAGCACCAGCCATTTAGCAGCCAAATCGGTAACTCGGCCCTCCACACCCTGGGTCATGAGTGAAACGCTGACAGACCTGAAGGGCTTCAGCTGAACGACTTAGGAATACATTCAGCTCAGGCTGGGACCGTGAAGTGAACGCTCGTTCCTCCGTGGCTTTCACCAGGACCAGAGAAACGCTGAACTTGATCAGAATCTCTTGGGGAATGCTTTTCAAATTTTAAATCTTCTTGCCCCTGGGCACTAAGTATAGCCCTAGATTCCTGAAGTTGGAAAATGTTCCCAGAGGTTCCGGGCAACAAAAACTCCCGTTCTAGAGGAAATGTTCAAGTATGATGCGTTAAGGAACTGCGTCTTGCGTATAAATTTCCAGAGGAAACAATTCTGTGCTCACGTCTTCTTAGAAAATCACGGTGTTATGCGTGAAAGGTAATTGAGAACGTCCGTGATATTTTAACCTTACGCCCTTACCTCCTGCAGATAATGTGTCTCTTTCCGTTTCTCGTGCAGTGTGATGGCTAAACAGAAGGGGACCCCAACCAGGGAGCAAGCCCGTTTCCTTTCTCTCCATTATCTTGAGAGCAGCCTAATCTTCAGAAAGGGGAACCACTTGGAATCCCTTTGAAATCCCTTCTGGACTCCTTCCAGCCTGCATCAGAATCACCTGGAGGGCATGTTAAAACACGGACACACCTGGGCCCTATCCCTAGCGTTTCTGATTCAATAGGTCGGGAATGGGGCCCAAGAACTGACGCTTCTAACAAGTTCCCAGGTGACGCTGATGGGTCTAGGACTCACACTTGGAGAACCACCGCCTTTGACCTATCCTAGCTCCAGAGAGGAGTTACTGCGGCAGTTTCAGAATCACCACCCACATGTCCCTTGTCACAATTCACATCTATCTGGCGGGCCTCAGTTACGTGGGATCCTCCCACCTCCACTTCCCGGGTGCACCGTTTCGATAATTATGCTCCCGTGCGGGAGTTTTCTAAGCCCTGTGCACGTCCTCCTACCCATTTCCCCCGCCTTGCAAATCAGAGACTTGGAGACATACTGTGGACATCGAATTTTGCTATTTACTAAACACTCTGCTGGTAGGAAGGAATGAAGCTACTGCGGACCAGCCAGGAGCCGGAGGCCCCTCACAAATCACTTCTCACCAAATGAGTTTACTTTTTAAGTCCAGCCCGAGGTTCTGCCCACCCATTCTACCACCTTCGCAGGCATCATTTGGGGAGCTGCAGGGCAGGGAGGCCCTCATACTCACAAGTAAAAACACCTCAAGTGCCTGACAGTAAACATTTTGAAGGGAGATTCAAAAATACACTTTCAAAAGCAGGAGGAGGGTGACAGGCAGAATTCTTACAGGTGACTCCCCCAAGAGTCCCCTTGCCTGGTTAGTCAACCCAATACTAATCTAGGTGCTGCCGTGAAGGGGCTTTGCAGATGTAGTTAATCTGCTTATTACAGTTATTACAGTTTATTACAATTACCGCTTCATCAACAACTGATTAACAGCGATTACAATACGGAGAATATGCTGGGCTATCTACGTGGGCCCATTATAAACAAATGAATCCAGAGAAACGAAAGAGGAAGGCTGAGAAGTCAGTCAGACAGGTGCAGCAGCAGAGGAGAATGGAGGAGAGACGCTAGGGAGGGACAGGTCAGGGAGATTCCAGTTGGGAGAGGAAGTCGACCCACTCTTGCTGGCTTTGAAGGTAAAAAGGGACCACAAACCAAGGAATGCGGGCAGCTTCCAGGAGCTGTAAACGACTCCCAGACAACAGCCGGCAAGGAAATGGGGGCGTCAGTCCTAAAGCAGCATGGAACTGAATCCCTCTAAAAACCTGAATGTGCCTGGCAGGGGAATAGCTCTCAGAGCCTCCACCTAAGTGCCCAGGCCAGCCAATACTTTGATTTCAGCTTTGTGGGACCCAGAGTAGAAAAACCCGCTGATCCAACCCATACTTTTGACCTGCAGAACTGTGAGATGATGAATTTGTGTTGTTTTGAGCTGCTAAGCTTGTGGCCAGCTGCTAGGTCAGCAACAGAAAACTAATACAGGGAATAAGAGAAATCAAAGTGAAAGATATATTTTAAAAGATATTCAAGAATATATTCTGAAACAAGGGAAAGTCACAGATTAACAAGGCAAAGAGAAGGGGAGCCACAGTCTCCATTAAGAAAAGGATGATTCTGAATATACGTAAAGGCTTCAAAGGGTTCATTCAAGAGAGTAAAGCATTAAGGATCCTTTTTTTTTTTTTTTTTTTTTGATGTGGACCATTTTAAAAGTCTTTACTGAGGGCTTCCCTGGTGGCGCAGTGGTTAAGAATCCGCCCGCCACTGCAGGAGACACGGGTTCGAGCTCTGGTCCGGGAAGATCCCACATGCCATGGAGCAACCAAGCCCGTGCGCCACAACTACTGAGCCTGTGCTCTAGAGCCCACGAGCCACAACTACTGAGCCCACAAGCCACAACTACTGAGCCCACGTGCCACAGCTACTGAGCCCACGTGCCACGGCTACTGAAGCCCACTTGCCAAGAGCCCGTGCTCCGCAACAAGAGAAGCCACCGCGGTGAGAAGCCCGCGCACCGCAACGAAGAGTAGCCCCCGTTCGTCGCAACTAGAGAAGAGCCCACGTGCAGCAACGAAGACCCAATGCGGCCAAAAATAAATAAAATTAAATAAGTAAATAAATACTAAAAAAATAAAATAAAGTCTTTATTGAATTTGTTACAATATTGCTTCTGTTTTATGTTTTTTGACCACGAGGCACGTGGGATCTTAGCTCCCCGACCAGGGATCGAAGCCGCACCCCCTGCGTGGGAAGACGAAGTCTTAACCGCTGGACCGCCAGGGAAGTCCCAAGGATCCTTTTCATTAGCTGAGTTTTTAACTGAACGTGTGATTACCTGGCTGCTACCCCAGTTTCTAAAGCTAGATTTCTGTTTTGGATGCTATTCAACATTTCTGCTCTGGTCAACTTTCTAGTCCCCAAGGCTTCTTGCAGGAGCAGTGACTCCACTGTGCTCTTTGTAGGAAACTGGTACCCTGCTCCTGAATATCAGAGACTGATGGACTGTAGCCCAAAGACTGACCTTCCAGCTGCCAGCTGCTCTTCTATACCACCATTTCTGAGCCTCAGCTGCTTTATCCTGGTGAGCGCTCTGATTTTTTCCCCAGTCCTGACGATTTGCCTGAACCACAACCAGAAAAGGTTCTACCCGTGAGGGAGCAGCCTCTCAGTTAAGATACAGTTACTGAGCCTCTCCTCTGTGTACAGTGACCATAAATCTAATCATCTAACACTTTGCACAGTGAAGGGAGTGCCGTTAATAATCACACCAGGACCTCAGGCATAACTGGGACGGTCCTGGCAAACCAGTAATGGATGCTCAACCTGGCTATATTCCAAGTGCTATTCCAGGGGCTTGGACTAGAGCGGTGAACAGCATATCAAGGTAAAACTCAATGCCTTCTTGGAGCTTACGTTGTACACAGTAGGAAAGACAGACGATACGACAATCAAGAAAGATAATCTAGAATGTTAAATGATGACAGAGGGCTATGGGACAATGAAAGCAGAGAAAAGTTATACATAGGCATACATGTGTCAGTGCATATATATAGGTATATATGTGTGAGTGCGGTGTCTGGAGGGTGCTAATTAAAATGTAGCAGTCAGGGTAAGCCTCCGTGAGAAGGTGACTTCTAGCAGAGATTTGTGGAAGACGAGGGAGGGTGCCTTGAGGAAATCTGGGGGAAGAGAATTCCAGGCAGAAGAGACAGCCAATGCAAGGGACCAGAGGAGGGTATGGGCTTGGTGTGTCCTAGGCCCAGCAAGAAGACCAGTGTGGTCCAAGTGGATGGAGCGAGGGGGGTGGAGAATAATAGAAGAGGCTGGAGAGGTAAGAGGCGGGCATGGGTCCGATCGAGGAGGGCTTTGGGGGCCATTGTGAAGACTCTGTCTTTCCTCTGAGTGAAATGAGAACCCAACGGAACGTGCGAAGCCGTGGCGTGACACGATCTGATTCCGGTTTCAACAGGGTCCCTCGGCCTGCTGTGTGGGCGCCAGGACAAAGGCAGTAAGACTAGTGTCTTATTCACTTGGATAACGAAGTAACAAACCTCATAAGCCCTCATAGGCCCTGGCACGTGTGGCCCCTCCCTCGGCCCCCACAAGCCATCAGCGCCCATTGGAGGCCCCCTCCTGCCAGTTCAGCACGCTGTGAACAGAAAGCTACAGCTCTCTGACAACTGGCAAGGCTCAGTATCAGACATGAACCAAAGCTACAAATAGGTCTGTAAAATATAAATGAAGAACAAACATGGTTAACCACCCCGACAGCTGATCCTCACAGGGGATACCTACTCTGGACATTAAAATTTCCCTAGAATTGCCGTGCAAAATATGTAAGCATCCCAGGGTACGTGCTAAGCCAAGCAGAAAACATCATGACTGAATCTTTCTTTTGTTTCAGCGAGAAGGAGAAGCGTGACCTCTCATCCAGCCTCTCACACAGCGACAGAAGTTGCTCGAAGCCGCCCACAGCCAGGGGAAGACACAAGAAACACAGCTATTAACTCTAACTTAATTTGCTGTTGACAAGGAGGAAGATTTTTCCTGAAACGTGAAGTTCTGAGACAGAAGCGAAATTAACATCTGTCAGGATCCTGCCGCCATCCCCTCCTGCACTGTGATGGAAATGGAGCCCTGGGTGCTACCCTATCATGCAGGTGTGGAAAAATGATCCTCACTTCTCAGGTGAGAAAAGAAGAAAAAGAAAAAAATAGCTAAACAAATTCAGGCAGAAAAGAAGTTAATAAACAATCATTTCAAACGTTTGGCTTGTATCCAGTGCTCACAGCATTCCACATTTTCTGCTGTACTCATTTTCCTCACTGTTCTAAATAATGACCACCATAGAATTCTCTGGTTTCCTGAACCGAGAGCCATGCGTCTGAGAAGCTTTATTTCAAAGGCAGCTTTTGTCTTTTGTCCTGCAGTCATTCAACTATAAAAATCATCCTGTCCTTTTTCTGTAGGAAGAACCTGCAACCTCTGGGCAGGGGGTATATGGGAAAAGTCTGTACCTTTCTCAATTTTTCTGCGAACCTAAAACTGCTCTAAAAAAATCGTCTTAAAAGAAAAATCCTCACACAATCAGAAAAGAAGAATATGCGTCCACCAACTACAACTAGACCCTACAATATTTCCCTGGGCCTTTTCAATCAGAGAGTCACATTTTCTCCACACTTTCACATTTTGGGGCACAGCGTATCATGTTGATATTAAGTCTCTACAAGGCACAGGAAAGGGTGTCAACCAAAAAAAGTAATAATAATAATGCAGGAGGCTGCAGATAAGAAAAGTGTTTATCTGGGGTCTTAAGAGTTGCAATTTGGGAGACCCCCACATTCGGGTAACCCCTAAAGAATGTTCTGGGGAAGAGAAAGAGTGAGGGGCTTATAGAGACAAAAAGCCACACGATGGTTGGTTAAAAGTTGCCTGGAGAGAACGGTGACTGACTCTGACTTGAGTCAGAAAATATTTGTCCTTAAGGAACACAAGTTGTTTTAGGGTAGGGGTCCGATAATAGATAGACCGTCACGAGTTATTTTAGGGTCACGGTCGGATAAGTATCTTGAGTTGCTGGCAGGTGTTCTGGGAGGCTTCATCAGGTCAAAAGATCAGATTCCATCCAGGCAGAGAAATGCATAAGTCACACTTCCTTAATGGCCTCCCGGCTCCATTATAGAGAGCTCTCTTACCAATAGTGACTCCATCTTGATTTTCATTTCACTTAAGGTCCTAGAAGTTGTTATCCTTTTGGTTTAGAAGAGCACTGTGTGTGTGTGTGTGTGTGTGTGTGTGTGTGTGTGTGTGTGTATGTGTGTGTGTGTTACCTAAGTAAATGATTCACAGGTTTTGATATAAGGAGTGTTTCATTCATTTAACAAATATTTATTGAGTACATTCTTGTGGAGGGGCAGGCAATTAGCTTGAAGCATAATAACCTGATTGTTTGTTGATAGTGTCTATCATCTATCTATTCCTTGATCAATCATTATCAATCTATCTACTTTAGAGTGTGAAAGATGCTACAAAAAGGAGACAACGAAAGTGGAATAAGAAGTTTCAGGACTGTGTATAGATATGGACTTCATATCCAAAAGGAGAGGAGGACAGGACAGGGAGGGCCTTACAGAGAAGGTGAATATTTTTTCTTTCTTCTTCACTGAAGTATAGTTGATTTACAATGTTTTGTTAGTTTCTGCTGTACAGCAAAGTGATTCAGTTATACATATACATTTTAAAACTACTCTTTTCCATTACAGTTTACCTCAGGATATTGAACATAGTTCCCTGGGAATGTGAATTTTGAGAAAAGACTTCTGAAAGGGGAAGAAGCAAGCAATGTGGATGTTTGGAGGAAGAGGGCTCCAGGCAGGGGGACCAGTGCAGAGACCAGGGAATGACAGAATTGTCTGAGGAATGGTGAGAAGGCCAGCATGGCAGGAGCTCAGGGCAAGTGTGTGGGGACTGGGGCCCAAGGGTAATGGTATACATGTCAGAGCATGGACAGATCTAGGTTTCGTGGGGCCTGAATCTTGCACAATTAAAAGAAAGAATTGGGAGGGACCTTCAAGATGGTGGAGGAGTAAGACGTGGAGATCACCTTCCTCCCCACAAATACATCAAAAATACATCTATGTGTGGAACAACTCCTACAGAACACCTACTGAATGTGGGCAGAAGACCTCAGACTTCCCGAAAGATGCCCGCAGGTGACCTACACGCAGAGGCGGGGCTAATCCAAAACTGAACCCCGGGAGCTGTGCGAACAAAGACGAGAAACGGAAATCTCTCCCAGCAGCCTCAGCAGCAGCATATTAAATCTACACAATCACCTTGATGTACCCTGCATCTGTGGAATACCTGAATAGACAACGAATCATCCCCAGATTGAGGCAGTAGACTTTGGGAGCAACTGTACACTTGGGGTTTGCTTTCTGCATCTAATTTGTTTCTGGTTTTATGTTTATTTTAGTTTAGTATTTAGAGCTTATTATCATTGGTACATTTGTTTATTGCTTTGGTTGCTCTCTTCCTTTTATATATATATATTTTTTAATTTTTTTCCTTTTTCTCTTTTTGTGAGTGTGTAAGTTTATGCTTCTTTGTGTGATTTTGTCTGTATAGCTTTGCTTTTACCATTTGTCCTAGGGTTCTGTCTGTCCTTTTCTCTTTTTTTTTTTTCTTCTTAGTATAGTTTTTAGCGCTTGTTATCATTGGTGGATTTCTTTTTTGGTTTGCTTGTTCACATCAAGTATCTTTTCCGACCACAACGCTACGAGACTAGATATCAATTCCAGGAATAATACCGTAAAAATACAAACACATGGAGGCTAAACAATACGCTACTAAATAACCAAGAGATCATGAAGAAATCAAAGAGGAAATCAAAAAATACCTAGAAACAAATGACAATGGAGACATGACGACCCAAAACCTAATGCATGCAGCAAAAGCAGTTCTAAGAGGGAAGTTTATAGCAATACAAGCCTACCTCAAGAAACAGGAAACATCTCAAATAAACCACCTAACCTTGCACCTAAAGCAATTAGAGAAAGAAGAACAAAAAAACCCCAAAGTTAGCAGAAGGAAAGAAATCATAAAGATCAGATCAGAAATCAATGAAAAAGAAATGAAAGAAACAATAGCAAAGATCAGTAAAACTAAAAGCTGGTTCTTTGAGAAGATAAACAAAATTGATAAACCATTAGCCAGACTCAACAAGAGAAAAAGGGAGAAGACTCAAATCAATGGAATTAGAAATGAAAAAGGAGAAGTAACAACTGACACTGCAGAAATACAAAGGATCATGAGAGATTACTACAAGCAACTCTATGCCAATAAAATGGACAACCTGGAAGAAATGGACAAATTCTTAGAAAAGCACAACCTTCTGAGACGGAACCAGGAAGAAACAGAAAATATAAACAGACCAATCAGAAGCACTGAAATTGAAACTGTGATTAAAAATCTTCCAAGAAACAGAAGCCCAGGACCGGATGGCTTCACAGGCGAATTCTATCAAACATTTAGAGAAGAGCTAACACCTATCCTTCTCAAACTCTTCCAAAATATGCAGAGGGAGGAACACGCCTAAACTCATTCTACGAGGCCAACATCACCCTGATACCAAAACCAGACAAAGATGTCACAAAGAAAGAAAACTACAGGCCAATATCACTGATGAACATAGATGCAAAAATCCTCAACAAAATACTAGCAAACAGAATCCAACAGCACATTAAAAGGATCAGACACCATGAACAAGTGGGGTTTATCCCAGGAATGCAAGGATTCTTCAATATACGCAAATCAATCAATCTGATACACGATAGTAACAAACTGAAGGATAAAAACCAAATGATCATCTCAATAGATGCAGAAAAAGCTTTCGACAAAATTCAACACCCATTTATGATAAAAGCCCTGCAGAAAGTAGGCAGAGAGGGAACTTACCTCAACAATAATAAAGGCCATGTATGACAAACCCACAGCCAACATCATGCTCAATGGTGAAAAACTGAAACCATTTCCTCTAAGATCAGGAACAAGACAAGGTTGCCCACTCTCACCACTATTATTCAACATAGTTTTGGAAGTTTTAGCCACAGCAATCAGAGAAGAAAAAGAAATAAAAGGAATCCAAATTGGAAAAGAAGATGTAAAGCTGTCACTGTTTGCAGATGACATGATGCTATACACAGAGAATCCTAAAGATGCAGACCTACTAGAGAATGGACTTGAGGACACAGGGAGTGGGAAGGGTAAGCTGGGACAAAGTGAGAGAGTGGCATGGACTTATATATACTACCAAACGTAAAATAGATAGCTAGTGGGAAGCAGCCGCATAGCACAGGGAGATCAGCTCAGTGGTTTGTGACCACCTAGAGGGGTGGGATAGGGAGGGTGGGTGGGAGGGAGACGCAAGAGGGAGGGGATATGGGGATATATGTATACATATAGCTGATTCACTTTGTTATACAGCAGAAACTAACACACCATTGTAAAGCAATTATACTCCAATATAGATGTTAGGAAAAAAAAAGAATTCAAAGGCAGAAATACAAAATTAGGCACAAAATCAAAGATTTATGTAGAATGAAAAAGGAAACTGCAATATATTACAGACCTTAAAAAGCCAACCAACACCACACACATTGAGAATCCTGAAGTATGGGGTGGCGTTTATGGCTGCAGTTTCATGTATGCTCCTGGTAGGAGAGAACTTCTGTTTCAACAAGCATTGATGTGAGTAAACCACTCTGCCTACAATTTTATATGCTAGTGATTAGAAGAGTTTCCCACGGTCTAGCTTCTGGCACCGTCCATTTCAATAATTGTTTCTCTGCCAGTCCGTCCCTTCTTCCAGGTGCCAGGAGCCAGAGCACGTGGTTAGGTTACCCAACAGCCTTTGGCCTCGCATCCTCATGTCCCAACACAGGTGAGTCAGCACAGGGCACATGAGGAGAATTTCTGGAAGCCGTTCCGTACGTGGGAAAGCTAGCAGTAGCTTACCTCTAGGTAGGACTGTGAACCACTGAAATACAGCTCAGAAATCCAAACTAAATATATCCTCAACTCAGTATCCTCGTGGCTACATTCCCAACACCCACCTGGTTACGCTAATGACAAACCCCCTCGAGGGCAAAGACCCAGGTGCTTGCGGCGGGGGCCAGGGAGCTCACGCATAACACCCTGTAGGGTACGGTACGGATGCTGGTAAATGCAATGGACAGCCTTTGATAGTTTTGAGTATAGGAGGGACATGATCTGACAGTACTGAATTTTATCACTTTTTCCCTACATTTTATCACTGGGGTTATCGGGATTATCCTTGTAGAAACTGTATTAGAATACTTGTCTGGCAAGTGGCAGTTCAGGCATAGTTGTCATTGCCTGCACAGAGGAACTTGTTCAGGAAAGTTCTCATTTTCCTCCCTTTAGGCGAGTTCTGTGCATTATCCGTACTACCCATGTTGAGTCTAATTGCTTTCTCAAGTGCCTTCCAAAAGATTATATGATGATTTGGGACTGAAACAAAAAGTTAAGGTGCAACAGAAAGTCAGGGAAACACAGCAGCAGCGTAAAAATTGGATACTAGTGAAATGAATGTTCATTGTTGGAGGAATGATTGAAAGTCCATAATTTCTCGCAAAGCAATTACCAAGTAAGTGCTTTAAAAATGTATCAGTGAGTAGATGGACTTGGGTTTTCTTTTGTTCATGATACACATCCGAAAGGATTGCCTACCATTCCATCAAGCAACGAATGAATCTGGATGCAGTAAAAAGTGTCAAATATCCTGGAATTGCGAAGTATCTTCAAAGCAGACAGATTCTGGTGAGACTAAGTGATGTTCTGCGCAAGATTATTATTAAGGCAAAGCGTCATAGTTTAGTTCATGGCAATGTCCCTTACTTTACTTACTTATACATAAAATAAGGCTGCTTCCTACAATTGATGGCATCTTAGATTCAATAACATATGGTAAGTTTAATAAGATCACTCTCACTGCTTAGTTTGAAACAGACCCTAATGGGGCAAGGTTAGAAGCAGGGAGGCCATTTACCAGATGATTATGGTGATCCAGATATCCCGGAGGGGGTGGTAACAGTACAGGTAGTGAGAAGTGGTCAGACTATGGATGTATTTTGAAGGTAAAGCAAATAGGACTGGATACAGGGTATGAAGGAAAGAAACATGAGAAAGGATTACTTCAAGGCTTTTGATTTCAGCAACTGGAGAAATGACAAGGACATCCGGAGAGATGGGTGCCTGGAACTTGGTAGAAGAGATAGTAGGGACAACATCAGAAGTTCACTCTTGAGCAAGGTATGTCTGAGATGTCTGTTAACAGACGGGAAGGCAGAAGGTGTGGGTCCAGGTGCTGGCGGGTCAGTAGGTGACGTGACAGAGTCTGTGATGCCCTCTTCTGATTCCTACCCCTTTCTCGGTACGGTAAGAAGCAGGTCACTAGCTGGTTGTAGGGGTCGGGGAGCAAGTGCTAGAAGCTTGAAGAGAGATAATAAAGTAGGAAATAGTCATCTAGGACTTTGCTACTCGAGGGGCACCAGTGTTGCACCTTACCTGGAGGCCTGTTAGAAACACAGGCTCTCATACTCAATGGCAAGATCAGGAAGTGTATTCATCAAGGCCCCCGGGTGACTGACAGCACACTCAAGTTTGAGATATACTGTCGGGAGAGCGACTAGGTTGGGGAAGAAGAGTCTGAGGGTCCGGCTGCATGAAGGGCCCACGTGAGGTTTGCACTCTGAATTTCAAGAGAGACCCGTCTGCATGGCGGTGAGTTTTACTCCAGCCAAAGGCACTAGCAGGGTACAGCTGCAGGGCAGGCAGAGAGCTGGCTGTGACGAGGGTTCTGCTTGTTTCAAGGAAGTATGTTTGAATGAGACTGAGCCCAGGGAGTCAAGTATATGAGGAAATAAAATAGATATAGGCATGGTGGGGACACAATTTTTTTTTTTTTTTTTTTTTTACTGATACAACTGAATTTTTCCTGATAGAAATCAGTATTTTTTACATAATACGAAACATTTAGAGAACCCTGATTTACATGAGATTAGCTAAAGCACTACTTCACCCAGGGGTATTTATTTTTAGTGGGTGTTTTGGGAAAGTTGACATATTAGTAAGATGCAGAAAAATGAATGTTTAATGGTATAACGTGAGGCGCTCTGGTCAGTTGGGACTAAGGAACTTCCTGGTGTACACTGAAATTGCATCTAAAATTTAACAGAGTCCTTCACTGAGGTAATGTCTTGATGTGTGTCACAGAATCCTTAAAGATTAATTCTAGAGGTGGGAATTTCAGGCATGAGTCTTGCCAGTGAAAAGTTTTGTCTCCAAATTTCGGGCCTGCCTGTGTGAGGCAATGTTATGAAATGAGCCTCCAGGGCCTGGCAGCATCCCCGGGGTTCCTGCGGCAACACTCAAAATGAGATTGCGACACCGGGCAAAGGTCATGACTCCTGTTCTTCCTTCGACCGTCCATTCAGCAGCCTCTCAGCCACGGGCACAGTGGAAACGTCTAAATTAATAGGACCGCAGGGTCAAGCATTGTAGAGCAGAGAGAGACTCTACAGATCTTCAATTTCAATGTCTCATCCAGTCTAGAGACACATGTTCATCCAGCTGTGTGTATGCTTCCATTACTGGGGAAGACATTCTTGCCCAAGTCAGCTAATTCCGTAGCTGGGCTGTTCTCATCCCTTTTTATATTGTCTCCGTATCTGTCTCCTAAAGCTGCCTCCACTGGTCTCAATTCTGCCAAATGGGGCAAAAGAGAATCTCCCAGACTCATTTCAAAATTTTCAAAACCTCATTTCAAAAATGATAAGGCTGCTCATATATCAGTGTCACTCTAGCAGCCCGCACTACCTACTGCACATCTTTTATTTATTCATCCATGTATTAGAATAAAAGCCTTAGAAGTGCATACATTTTCCAATTGATGTTTGGTCGTTTCAGAATACCATGGGAGTTCTACATCCATTGATCTGGACATGACACGCCCATTAATTTAGAATAACTTTCAATTAGTTTTTCCAATGGCTCAGTCAACACTGTTAATTGATATTGAGCAGCAAACCCCCCTGGGGGTTTTTCACATTAATTGCTGTCAAGCTGGGTCTCCTCCAGGCAGTACTCGGAATTGATCTTTTGGACTTTAAGGCAAAGCTCTTGTTTTCCCTTAATAGGCTTCACCTTGTTGGTTTCACCCCATCATTCTATCCTGTAGGGTTCCTTAATACTACCGATGGTAGTATCTGGGTTTTCCGCCAACTGTCCTCTGCAGAAACAAGAACATAGCAGTCCTGAGACTGGTACCCTCAGAAAGGCCTGTTTGCAAACTTGGCCCTTGGCTGGTGTCTGGGAGCTTCGATTTCGGGGGGGGGGGGTACTTAATACTCCCTAATCGATACGAATTTTTACTGTGCCTGGACTGTATACAAACAACGTCTTTTATTCTGACACCTACTTTCCTTCTGGAAGTCTGGACTTCTGCTACATGATAGGCAGAGGGTGCCTATGTGACCAGCCTCCAGTAAAAAAACAAAAAACAACCCTAAACTGAGTCTCAAAGGGCTTCGCTGGGCAAAAGCATTGCACACATGATGCTGCATTTTAATTTCTGGGGGAAGAGGACGTTGTGTGTGGCCCCTCATGGGAGGCGTACACATGCATTCCTCCAGACTCCGCCTGTGTTTGTCCCCTTAGGATCTGGCTCTGTATCCTTAACGACATGGCTGTGGTAAATCTCAGCCCCGACTGCAACTATATGCTGATTCCCAAGAATCCTTTTCCAGGAACCCTAGTGAATCTCTGAACGTGGGTGCAACACTGAGGACCCGTGACCTACCTCCTGACTCTGAACTACTTGCAGATCTAAATTGCCGGGTTCCTACTGTCAAGCAGGGGTGGGAGCTCAAGCATGACTATGACAGTCCACCCTTTACAAGCTTAAGTCTGTGTCTTCACTCATTGGGGGTGACATATAATGACACCGAATGTTGGATGATGGCGTCCACCGTTCAATAAAGCAGCGCTTCCCAAATGTGTTCTGACAGCTCTCATCCTACAAGACTCTCCTTGAATAAAAGGGCCCCATGTCAAGTACTTTTGAGAATTCTCAGTGCAATGGATTCCCCTCTTTTTCAGTACCACACAGCAGGGTCCACAACTGACACACCCCCTGAGCATAGAAGATGTAGCTTCCCTTTCTATGGCTTGCAGATACACAACAGAAATGTATATAACGATATAAAAATTACTCATCTAACTCCCACCTAGACGTATTAGATGTTAACATTTTGTCACACTGGCTCCCGTTCTTTTTTTAAAAGTAACTAAATATTTTTGCACCAGAAGTTTCTTTTGTATGTTGCTTCAGTGGCATCCTCCAAGCCCCTTCCCTAACAAGAGGTAAATATTACCTTGGGGGTGTAGGTTATGTTTCCTGTCCAAGTTCTCACACTTTTACCATCTATGTATGTGGAATTGTTTTAAATGTGTTTGATCCTTACAGAAGTATTATTGGGTTATAATGTGATTATTTCCTGTTGCTTTTTTGAGGGTTTATTTCTCCACGTAGATGCATGTAGCCTCGGCTTATATATTTTCACTGATCTATATACCATGAACTGTTATAACTACACCAACCACTTTCTTAAAATGCCTCTTCCCAAGCTAACCCTATACTTACTACGTTAGAGTCTCTGGGGATGGGTACCAGCCATCGGTATTTTTTCGAGTCTCCTTGGTGATTCTAGCCTGCTGTGGGGTTTGAAGATCAGTGCCTTACCCTAGAACTTAACATTTTACTCAAAAGAATTAAGGGGGTGCCATTCTTATATGAAAAGAAACAGGGATATGTCACAGAGTAGAATGCAAAATTCACAGAGCGGTCAAGTACCTAGGCCAAGGTCATACAATTGGTGAATGGTAGATACAGCATTCACACATGCAGCCCGTGGTTGCCTGCTCTCCTCTGCTATCAGGAGTAGTTAGTTTGGAAAGAGTAAGCAGCATTGCTCTGGTCCAAAAGGTCTTAAACGGTGGTCCCCACACCTGCATCATCAGCATTACCTGGAAACTTGCTAAAATGCAGATTATCAGGCCTCACCTCAGACCTTCTGAATCAGAGACTTTCAGGGTGAGGACTTGTGATCTGTGTTTTAACAAACCCTCCAGGTGATAGAGATGCACACGGAAGTTGCAGGACCACTTTTAGTCTCCTAACTTTAAAACTTTCTAACCATTTTACATTAGCTTTCAATTTCGGGGAATATGAAGAGAACTTCCCTGTCTCTCCCTTCCTTTTCTACTAATTGTAGACATGCTTTTCATCTTATTTTTTCTATTCTTTTCTTTTTCTTTTTCTCACTAGAGGTGCTTTTAGTATTCATCTTAGTTGAGGTCTTTTACTACATGACAGCTATGGCCATACTTAAAATGTTTACAGAGCCGTAGGAAAAAGATCTGGGTTGCCAAAACAAGACACACCTCTTTTGAACGAGGAAGGCCCTGAGCCTGTTCAATGCTGAAATCTTTCTATGAGACCAAAACTACCTTTACATCTTATGCAATCACCTCACTTTTCAAAAGGTGTTAAATAGTTTTTAGGGGTTAGAAAAGGTGATCTTATATAACAATCAAACTATGGTAATTAATTATTCTACAATATGGTGATGCTTGTGAATGCTGTTTCAGTGCTGCTGTTTTTTTGGTTTTTTTTCTTAATATTGTGTCAACGTGCTAGGAAGAAGGCTTGAATGATTACTTAAGCTTCTTTATAAATGTGTATGGAGTAAGTTTTCTTTTCGAGCAATTCTATATGACAATTGGTCACATGGTTCATAGTCTTTGTTTGCAGCATAGCTGACAAACTGAACAAGTGAGCATTCCGCAGGCTCAGCTGACACAGAAAAGTCTGGCTCCTGTGACAGCAGCAATCTGGAAGCATTCTGCATATTGTTAGCTGTAAATAAACTGCTCAAGATGAGGAGAAAGGACACACTGGGGAACAAAGGCAGCCATGGGAAACTTGTGACACACTCGTTCATTTCAACCCTATCCTTTCATATTTTTCTCCTTTCATGCAACTCTCTCTTCTCATGACTTTTTTTCTTTTTTTTTCCCCCAAATTTTTAATAGCCACTTCAAGTTCCCGTCTCATGAGCTGTTTGTTCACATACACTTCTTTTTTTCTTTTTTAACGTCTTTATTGGAGTATAATTGCTTTACAATGGTGTGTAGTTTCTGCTTTATAACAAAGTGAATCAGCTATATGTATACATATATCCCCATATCCCCTCCCTCTTGCGTCTCCCTCCCTCCCTCCCACCCTCCCTATCCCACCCCTCTAGGTGGTCACAAAGCACCGAGCTGATCTCCCTGTGCCATGCGGCTGCTTCCCACTAGCTATCTATTTTACATTTGGTAGTGTATATATGTCCATGCCGCTCTCTCACTTCGTCCCAGGTTACCCTTCCCCCTCCCCGTGTCCTCAAGTCCGTTCTCTACGTCTGCGTCTTTATTCCTGTCCTGCCCCTAGGTCCTTCAGAACCATTTCTTCTCATGACTTTACGCATCCTCTTTCCTGAGGTTTCTCACATCGCCTTCTCCCCCCTACTCACTCCCTGCACCCAGTCCCGAATCCCCCCGAATCTGGCCCCCTTCTGTGGCCTTGGATAAGTTATTTCGCCTCTCAGAAACTCCATTTCCTCATCTTTCAAATATAAATAAAGCATTTAACACATAATTTCTGGCACATGGTAGACAGTCAATGAATGGCAATTCTCCACTTCTATCATAATTATTTCTGTTATGAATGGCAGAATTTCAGGTGTTTTATGGTAGACTTGTCTGAGGCTTTCCTACAGCCCTCCAATGATACCACGTGGGCAAACATCATGTAGGCTGGCCCCATGTGGCAGTCCAAGGATGGGCCAGTGGATGCGGTCTGCCCCTTGGTGCAGGCAATGAGTACAGCCAACAATAGGGTTCACTGACTACAGACAATTTCAAGAATAATAAAAGACCTGACTAAAATCTGTCTGCATTTTATTATCACTATGCACAGCAAAACAGTGCAAGTCATAAGCCTTCCCATGTGGGCAGACACTCCCACTGCCTGGTCATTGTACGCCACTGGGCTGGCTCTGAGACATGATATTGCCTTCTTTCCAAAACAACTGGAAAATATCCTGTGCGATTTTGATAGTAAATTGAGCTCACTTTAGAGTGCAGAAACAAGATTCGTATCAACTTAATGGTGGCTGAGCATTAAAGGTTTGGGTAACTATTAATGGCTTTACCCATTTGTTTTTAAAAAACTAGTTCCCGGGCTTCCCTGGTGGCGCAGTGGTTGGGAGTCTGCCTGCCAATGCAGGGGACGCGGGTTTGAGCCCTCGTCTGGGAAGATTCCACATGCCGCAGAGCGGCTGGGCCCGTGAGCCACAGTTACTGAGCCTGCGCGTCTGGAGCCTGTGCTCCGCAACAAGAGAGGCCGCGACAGTGAGAGGCCCGCGCACCGCGATGAAGAGTGGACCCCGCTTGCCACAACTAGAGAAAGCCCTCGCACAGCAACGAAGACCCAACGCAGCCGTAAATAAATAAATAAAAATAAATAAAAATTAAAAAAAAAAAATCTTCTTAAAAAAAAAAAAAAAACTAGTTCCCCAATTTTTTTCTTTGAAACTATCACAAAATCCATGAGTAACTTTTATTGGAACACAGTCACACACATATATTGTCTGTGGCTACTTCTGTACTACCATGAGAGAATTTACTATTCGTGACAGAGATCATGTGGCCTGCAAGCCTAAAATATTTACTATCTGGACCTTTACAGAAAAATTTTGCTGGCCCCTGATCTAGAGCAAAATATATATTGAATTAGTGATGCCATTCTTAATTTAATTTAATTTTTAAAAATAATTGTTATTCTCTTGTTTGTCTGTTTGTTTTGCTAAGTGTTTTAATTATCTGCTGTTTTAGCCTAAGGTTTTTTTTGACCGCATCACGCAGCATGTGGGATCTTAGTTCTCTGATCAGGGATCAAATGTGTACCCCCTGCAGGGGGAGCATGGAGTCTTAACCACTCGACCGCCAGGGAAGTCCCATTCTTAATTTTAAAGAAAGATTATACATGTTCATATACAAAATAAGTTTTAAAGTAAAAATGACTATTTATTTAGACCTTTTTGGAACCCTGATTTTTTTAATCTGCCTCTTGATTTTAAGATTCTAGGGGTCAGAAATTCCTGAGGCATAGCATCATGTCTTATAGTCACTGCGTACTGTAAAATCTCCCCATATGATGATTCCATATTCAGAGATTCCACATGACTCCAAAACGAGAGAGTTACAGGTGAGGTAAAGGCACCCTGAACGTGATAAAGACAGACTAGTTTTCTTCTCCATTGAAATGGCTAAGTAATTTAACTGGAGGTCGCACAAAGGTGCCTTGGCCAGGAGACATGTTTTGTATGTCCTTCATAATATTTTTTAAATGTTTTAAATGGAATGCCTTTATATGGGGTGTGCGCTTGCTACTTTACCACAGTCCTCGACATTCCTTGGTAAACCCTTGACCCATTTCACACATTTAAATGACCTCCCTGACCCAGGTGGGCGGTGGAGTTTGTAACCCTTGAACTAAAAGCAAAATGTTCCCTGATGTAACCATAGTCTACATGTTGCTAAGACACTTCTGCGAAAATTATTAAGTCTCATCAATGAGGCTATTATTTTATGAGCCAACAGAAATCCCTATATTTCGCTATTATTAATATATGAGGGCTGTACACCTGAAACTAACACAGCATTGTAAATCAACTATACTCCAAAAAAAATTTTTTTTTAAATATATGAGGGGCAATGTTAGCATTGACATTAAATTAGGGAGTAAGAATATTTGATTTGCTGCAGAGAATGGGTATGAATTGGCAATGAAAGGAGTTTTCACTTGCTTCTTCCCACCTACTCCCCTCCTTCACCACAGTTCTTCATCCTCTAACAATCTTACGTGACTTCACCCAAGAAGTTCTCATGTCAAATACACTCTAGTTTGTATTTTCTTAAATTTAGATTTCCCAGATTTCAGAATTCGAGACTATGACTCTCTGATATAATATTTCCCTTTGATGGAATTAAAAATAAAGTTTTAAATCTTTTACATAAGCATTTTTATGTGTAGCAACCAGACATCAATATGCCTTCTTAAAGTAAACTAAGGATGAGATTTTTCAAAATGTAAAATCTCATTTCTTTCATGGATTTTACACTTTAAGTTTACCATTAACAGGTAAGAGAGATAAACAACAAGGTCCTGATGTATAGCACACCGAACTATATTCAACATCCTGTGATAAACCATAATGGAAATGAATATGAAAAAGAATGTGTATATATATATGTATAACTGAATCACTTTGCTGTACACCAGAAACTAACACAACATTGTAAATCAACTGCACTTCAATGAAGGAAAACCAGGTAATAGAGCACAGCGAATTTAAAAATAGTACTATACAGAACTCTAGTCACCAAAATTTGCCTGTCTTCCATATGGGGGATCAAAGATATAAGAAACTGCTTCTATAATCGCATTCACATACATAAGAAACTGCTTCTATAATCACATTCGAATACGTACATAAGACAAAATGTGATAAACTGCTATACCATAAGTACAAATAAAGTACAATGGGAAAACAGGAGATGGAGAGATTATGAACAGGAAGGAAGAGCAGAATAAAGAATAATTAAGATTTCCCCAAACCCAAATACATGCTGTCTACAAGAAATTCACTTCAAATATAATGATATAGGTAGGTTAAAAATAAAAGGATGCAAAATGATATATCATACAAACACCATTCAAAAGAAAGCAGAAGTGACCTACTAATATCAGACAAAGTAGACTTCAGAGGAAAAAAAAATCACCAGGGATAAAGTGGGACGTTATATGATAAAAAGATCAGTCTACCAGGAGGATATACAATCCTACATATATGCATACCCCAAACAACAGAGCTGCAAAATACACAAAACCAAAACTGACATGACTGAAAGAGAAATAGGCAAATCCACATTATAGCTGACAATTTCAACACCTCTCTTTCAGTAACTGATAGAACTACTAGATAAAAAATCAGCCAGTATATAAAAGAACCGAACAACATCAACAAATGGGATCCACCTGACATCTACAGAACATTCTACCCAATAACAACAGAATACCCATTCCTCTCAAGCACACAGGGAATATTCACTAAGATAGGCCACATCCTGGGTCATAAATAAAACATGAACAAATTTAAAAGAATTAAAATCTCTGACCGTAATGGAATTGAACTAGAAATCATTAACAGAAAGGAAAATCTCCAATCATTTGGAAGTTAAACACCACACTTCTCAACAATCCAGTGAAAGGGGAAGTCTCAAGAGAAATTTTAGAAAATGTATTTATGAAATGTATTTATGCCGAGGGAAATGAAAAATTTAAGTGCATTCCATCTCTCCCAGGCTCGCCTCCTTGCTTGCTAACCCTTTCCAATGAGTACTTGGGCACAGTTTCGAATGTGTGCATGAAACCACCTGAATTGATTGGTCCAAATCACTGAAGCAACAAATTCCTTACCATTTGCAAAATCGACCCAGGTAAAGATACACACGTTATTCAGCCCTGGCCCTGGTGCATGCGATGGATGGGGATTCACAGAGAGAGCATGAGAAATAGCAAGACGAAAGCATACTGTCCAGATCTCTAGGGGAGTATCACTAGTCATGGAATTACAGCCAGTAAAATATGGAGACAAAGTGCAGAGACATTAAAGCATCCCTATTTAAAACCCCCCGCAGATTCTGAGCATGTCTTAGTCATATTCGCCAAAACTTACTGAGGACTAAGAGGAAGTCAGGGAAAAGAAGGGACAGATTAGGTACTTCATCTGAGTATTCAACAATCATTTACTAAGCTCCTACCAAACACTGTATTAAGCGCTGAAGAGGCCAGAAAAGAAATAGCAAACATATCCTTCACAAGCTTTATGGCCTAACTGAAATTAAACGGTAGGGGAGAGGAAATAAAGATGGTGGTAATCCACTATACAATCTACCAAAATTAATCACAATTCCTTCTGAGAAGATTATGGTTATAAAATTATTAACCTGGCAAGTCCCAAGCATGAAGCTAACAGCAGGGATTGAAAATAAAGTTGACGGCTTCCCTGGTGGCGCAGTGGTTACGAATGTGCCTGCCGATGCAGGGGACACGGGTTCGAGCCCTGGTCCGGGAAGATCCCACATGCCGTGGAGCAACTAAGCCCGTGCGCCACAACTAGTGAGCCTGCGCTCTAGAGCCCGCAAGCCACAACTACCGTAGCCCGCGCGCCGAGAGCCCGTGCTCCGCAACAAGAGAAGCCACCGACCGCAATGTGAAGCCCGCGCACCGCCACGAAGAGTATCCCCTGCTCGCCGTAACTAGAGAAAGCCTGCGTGCAGCAACGAAGACCCAACGCAGCCAAAAATAAATAAATAAATAAAAATAAAGTTCCATATATACACTACCAAATGTAAAATAGATAGCTAGTGGGAAGCAGCCACATAGCACAGGGAGATCAGCTCGGTGCTTTGTGTCCACCTAGAGGGGTGGGATGGGGGAGGTGGGAGGGAGGCTCAAGAGGGAAGGGATATGGGGATATATGTATGCGTAGAGCTGATTCACTTTGTTATATAGCAGAAACTAACACACCATTGTAAAGCAATTATACTCCAATAAAGATGTTTATAAATAAATAAATAAAGTTCCCTTAAAAAAAAAAAAGAAAATGAAGTTGAGGACTGAAAAGGGAGTGAAAGAGTTGGTTTTATGAAATATCAATAAAAGTTACAATTATTTGTTACATGTGTGATGATTAAGTGGGATAAGATGCAGGTCTTTTTCTTACTGTTCTTGTATCCCATGCATATTTCTGGCCATATTTTACTAAGAACCAACAATTAATGATGTTAAAATGATTCCATAGTTTTTGTTTTTCTTCCCTTTCCCAGTTTACAAGTACAGAAGCTAAGTAAAGCATGTATTGCTGTTTAGAATTATTCACATCTGTAGTAGTAACTAGATCTCTTGGGACAGAAATAAATGTGTTAAGATATTGCCAAATATAGGACTTCTTCCCTCGAGATTCTATTCCAAGACATTAAGAGTTAAAAGAAACTTGGAACCAGCTAATTGAAGCCCTCGTCTGGCCCTAATTTTAAGAGTGCTCATCTTGTAGACACTTGCATGCTCACTGTGATAAAAGAAATTGTTCAGATGCACGCACATTTAAATTCTTTATAGCATGATCCTGTGTTTTTATTAAAGAATAAATAAAGTATCTCAAATTTAAGTTAATTTGGGGCTATCATTTTACTACAGCTTCAAATGCTGAATACAGTTTAGCACATGAGTATTACACACATGACTGTGCCAGGCGGCCACTTGATCAAAGGTTATCTACCAGGATCTTTTAGTGCAGGCATTATACATAACTATTATCCTCCTGAGGAGGGTCTTGTTACACGTCTGACACCAGCCCACCTGATTTGAGAGGCAGTTCCTGGCTTGACATTGGGCACTGGTTGGCACAGAGAGACCTGCTGGCTAACTCCTATTAGGCTTCAGATCTTAACTTTTCTTTCTCTGGTTAGTTCCAGATGGCCTCCTTCACGTGTCTGATTGTTGGCTCTATGTCAGGTGAGGCAGGGGATGACTTGGCCATGTGTCCCTCATCATCTAGCAGGCTAGTCTGGGCCTGTTCCGTGGTGGTGATTACAGGGTTCCCAAGAGCAGCAAAAGAGGGCAAGCACCTTTCAAGGCTCCGTTTAGGTCACATTTGCTATTGTCCCCTTAACCAAAGTTAAGTCACGCGGGCAAGCACAGAGCCAGTGTGGGAGGGAAGTGCTCATGGGTATGGACAGTGGGAGGATATTACTGCAGTCTTTTTTACAAACACAGGCATACCTCGAAGATGTTGCAGGTTCAGTTCCAGACCTCTGCAATGAAGCCAATATTGCAATAGAGTCAGTCACACACATTTTTTGGTTTCCCCATGCATACGAAAGTTATGTTTACGCTATGCTGGCGTCTACCAAGTATGCAACAGCATTACGTCTAAAAAGCAGTGCACATACCTTAATTAAAAATACTTTACTGCTAAAAACTGCCAACCATCAACTGAACCTTCAGCAGGTCACAGTAGCAACATCAAAGATCACTGATCACAGATCAGTATCACAAATATAATAATAATAATGAAAAAGTATGAAAGATTGTCAGAATTACCAAGAGATGACACAGAGACAGGAAGTGAGCAAACGCTGTTGGAAAAATGGCGCCGACAGACGTGCTCGATGCAGGGTTGTCACATCACTCCAATTTGTAAAAAATGCAGTATCTGAGAAGCCCCGTAAAAAGAGAACACAAGAAAATGAGGTATGCCTGTAATCTTCCGTAACTATTATGGTATTTCTAATGATAGGAACTCATCTTCTGAGTTGCTCATGTTACAAACCTCAAAGGTATCTTCTACCTCTCTTTTCTTCTCTTAGTATAACATGGGAAATTATTTAATTAGTTAAATAAAAATTTTATTTTGCGGGAAATCATTTTCTTTCAGTACTTTAGTGATTTTGCTATTAATCAAAACAATGATCACAAACCTATTATTGCTTTAAATAATCATATTTGAAAACTGAAGAGAAACAACATAATTGATACACTAAAATATCCAATTTATTTTAAAACCCTTATAACACAATCCCATTTAATAGCTCAGTAACACATCTGATTGTGTGTTTTCTCACAAACATGACAAAGAGGTCATCACCACTCAGTGGTGATATTTAAACACTTGGAAAACGTATTAAGCGGTACTCCTGTCTTAGGTGATTGTGTACATGCTTCTTATCTGAAGTTAGCAGCAAGTGAAATGAAATGGCTTTCCAAATGACTGCACTGCCAAGCCACCTCCTTTCAGCTAACTGACTGATTCCCGTCACTGCTGCCTCCCAAGGGGTCACTTGCAATGACAAGGAGCATGACAATCCCATACGTCACCAAAGCTTCCTACAACCGTGGGTTGGTGCAATCCAATAAGGGGCCTCTTAGACAACGCTGAACAGGGATCATTTCCTGCCAGGAGAGGCAGAATGGGATATAAGCACAGCACTGCAGAGACACACGCTGTTGGTCTGCGCTCAAATTAGCTTTGTAACAATTCTGGGCCTCAGTTTATTCACGTGGGAAACGGGAGATTTGCCTTTAAGGTCTGCTCTCAACCTGTGGCTCTGGGTCCATGTGAGCTCTGCCGGTACCACAGAATCCACACTTTATTGACCGCAGAAACGGAGGAGGGACCCTGAACACCCCCAATTCCGGTTAAAACAGGAGGCAGGAGCAATCCTAACCAGCACCTAGTTAACACGTTGACCACCCTGCAGACACAAATCCCAAGTTCAAGTGACACAGGTATAAGAGCAGGGTAGGAATCCAAAGCTTCACGTACACCAAAAGGTTACGGTCGTCTGCGACTGGTGGTAGTTCCATAATTGAGCCTTGATTGTGTTTTCTGGGCGGCACCCCCTTGTGGCTGAAATGACCGCGCCCCTGCGTTCTGTAGTCCGTCGGGCTGACCAGATCACGAGTCTGCACCACGTTTTGGGTCCCAGATCCCTTTGAAGATCTGTGCGGTTCCAGGTGGAGCCAGTCCTCAGCGCGACGCGCACACGCACACGCACGTGGACACACCTCACGCGTGCAAATGATGAAGCCGGCTTCCTGGGGCTCAGGCGCCAAGGGACACCGGCTCGTCTGGCTCACCGCTCGCACTCCTTCCTGTTTCTGACCGGCACTGGGACATCACCCCTCACTGTCTCGACCCCCGATGGCGCCCACGCCAATCAAGCCACTCAGCTGGAGAGTAAATGCCTCATCTCCAGGCAAATTCCACGTCCCCTTGTATGTACCTCCCTCACGTCTCTTTTTCTCCGTACTCCTCCGGGCTCTGTGCTGAGTCAACACTTGGTCAATCTAGCGCTGCACTGGAGATTTTGGAATACACCTGGGAGTTTTACGTCTCAGTCTTTAGAGATGAGTCCTAAACTTTGATCTAGAATATCTCCATCCCTTGCCTCCTCCCTCCCTGCCTCCTGATCTTAAAAGCACACAGAGCAAGGAGCCCTCTAGTTCCCTAACTGTCACGTGAAACCATTTTGCCCTGACCACGTAGGAACGGTATGGTTGTTCCAAGCCAGCGCTCCGGACTCCTTCTCTCCGTGTGAGCAGCTACACGAGCGAGAGCTGCGGCTCGCCTGGGGAAAGGCGAGTCCATCGGTACGTCAAGCTGCAAGCAGCATAAAGCCTGTCTCACAGTGGCTTAAACAAAGATGAAGTTTATTTTTCTCCCATAGCAGAGAGTCTGAAGGTGTGTAACTGCTGGCCTTGATCCAGAAACTGGACGATCTCAGAACCGGCCTCCCGTACTCATTTGACTTTTTGCTCCTGGTCGACTCCTGTGATGATAAGATGGCCGCCCCAGCTCCACGTATTTTGCTGACCCAACGTGGTATAAAGAGAGGACCCAAAAGTTAATGGTTCCCAAGACAAGGCTTCTCTAAGCTAAGTGACGTAGGGGAGGAAATTAATCTCCCCTCTACCCTTTTAGGTTCTTGGCTGAGAACCGCCATATAATAAAAGACAGATTAACAGGAGACACACAAAACAGAAGTTTAATAACATGGATACCTCCTGTATGCATGGGAGAGACCCAGGAGAACTGAACAGCTCCCTGAAATGGCCCAAGCCACCACCTTAAATAGCATCTCCAGCTAGAGACAAAAGAAGTTACTGGAGGGGCAGGGGAGCCAGTTTCTGGAGGCTATCAGGAAAAGCACAGTAAACCAGGGTAAGGTTGTCATGCAGACTTCAGTCCATGCCGTCTCCTTTCATGAGAGTTTCTAGAGGTTTAGATATCCTCCTCTTCCTGGTACAGGGAGGGAGACACCCCTAGAAATGGAAGTTTCCCTTACAAACGGAAATGTCTGTTACAAAAGGATAACTTCTACTCTGTTTTCTGAGATTCTCCTGTGCCTGCCGTTTCTTAAAAATAATCAGCTCAAGATAATCCTTATGCTAAAGAGGCACATTTTGGGGTGGCAAATTCGGGTCCACGATGAGCACTTCACTTGATTCTCTGAGTCTCATTCACTCAATAAGTATTTATTGCTATGCGCTGAGTACGTAGATTAGCAAAACAGTAATAGCCGCTGTTCTCAAGAAGCATATATTAGCAAGCTTCTTCTTACAGTGTATTTTATTCTGATGAAGAGACCGTGAACAACAAAAAAGAACATAGAGTGTAGCTCAGCATCCATCATACCAGGTTTAAGACACAACGCACTGCAGTCGCCCACCGACAGCGCACCCTGAGGGGAATTCAGGATGAGAAAACAGGATGAGGCATTGTGCGCTTCGGAAAAATGGGCCCTAGATAGTTAAGACGCACATCTCGGGAAGAACAGACCTAAAGAGACATTTCTCCAAACAAGACATACAGATGACCAACAGGCACATGAAAAGATGATCAACATCGCTAATTATTAGAGAAATGCAAATCAAAACTACAATGAGGTACCACCTCACACCAGTCAGAATGGCCATCATTAAAAAGTGTACAAATAACAAATGCTGGAGAGGATGTGTAGAAAAGGGAACCCTCTTGCACTGTGGGTGGGAACGTAAATTGGTGCAGCCACTATGGAAAACAGTATGGAGGTTCCTCAAAAAAACTGAAAATAGAGTTGCCATATGATCCAGCAATCCCACTCCTGGGCATATATCCAGGCAAAACCCTAACTTGAAAAGATACATGCACCCCAATGTTCAGAGCTGCACTATTTACAACAGCCAGGACATGGAAGCAAACTAAATGTTCATCGACAGAGGAATGGATAAAGAAGATGTGGTATGTGTGTATGTGTGTATGTATATATATACATACACACACACAGTGGAACACCACTCAGCCACAGAAAAGAATGAAATGATGCCATTTGCAGCAACGTGGATGGACCTAGAGATTATCATATTAAGTAAGTCAGACAAAGAAAGACAACTATCATATGATATCACTTATACGTGGAATCTACAGAAATGATACAAATGAACTTATTTACAAAACAGAAATAAACTCACAGACATAGAAAACAAACTTATGGTTACCAAAGGGGATGGGGGGGTGGGGGGGGGCGAGATAAATTAGGAGGTTGGGATTAACATACATACACTACTATGTATCAAACAGATAACGAACAAGGACCGACTGTACAGCACAGGGAACTATACTCAATATCTTGTAATAACCTATAAGGGAAAAGGATCTGAAAAAGTATATGTATATATATATGAATAACTGAATCACTCTGCTGTACACTTGAAACTAGCACAACATTGTAAATTAACTATACTTCAATTAAAAATGGTTTAAAAAGTTTAAAAAAGAACATTTAAAGATATTTTCGATGGCAAACAAGGCTTACTATTTCTGATGTAGACCAAATATGCAATGTTGTTCTATAGCAAGTGTCTATCCCACGGGTAATCCATTTGGATTTATGGAATATTCATTTAGCATAGAATTTGATAATGAGAAAAACCTCAAGTGAATTTCAACGCACTTGCTTCAGTAAAATTACCGCCACCTCATGCAATGTCCCTATTACTGTTGGAAGACTTTTACGCCCTGGGTACATCAAAATATAATGCAAAACATAGAAAGACTGAAAACAGAGGATGATTATTCTCCCTGTTTGCCAGAATTGAACCGTAGCGGAAACCAAATCTGCTCACTGAACTGAACGTTCGGGAGGAAATAAATGTCGCTGTGTGAAGGTGTTCAGTGTTTGGCGTTGTCAAAAGATAAACTGAGGCATATTAAACATTTTAAGCGCTTGTCTGAGCAAAGGTTGATTCCAGTGGCAGAGTGCCAAGCCGCAGGTTGTTACGGGGGCTCTGCTGGAAGGTTATACAGAGAAGTGTGGAAGCAAAGAAAGGAAAGGCTTCGATGGGTTACAGCTTAAAGCCTAGCTGGCTTGTCGTGATCGGTTGCCCTCAGGTCTCAATTTAGCAGCCCTGAGGCATATGCAGGCTTAGACTTTCGTTCACTTCCTTAGGAGTGAACCTCACTTAGGGTGGCCTTAGAGCCCCCTCAGCCCAGTGGCCTCCGGGTTTAACTTCCCGTCCAGGCCAGGACTTCTCCGCTGGGCTTCTACACGGAGACGCAGGAGCAGCGGCGCCACTACCGAGGCTGCTTGGAAACAAGTTCCTAGGACTTACACTCTTTGGGCCTGATTTGTTTCTGCGACTGAGGCAGTGAGGTTCTGATTAAGAAGCTCCACTTCTAGTTTAACCTCACCACTCAGACAGAAGGCCAAGAGAATAATAAGGAAAACTCAACAGTGCTTGTTCGGAAAACTTAAAATCACCAGTAGAACTGTCCCTGTGGCCTCTGCCATACTAGAAAAACTTCCCCTTTGTTGTCATGAAAGTCACGGTGAGCGCAGATTTGCTTTTCTAGGGTAACTAGGAAGTTACCTGAGCGAGGACTCTACAAGTCTAACGTGAAACACCTCGGGAGCTAGCAGCCCTGCAAAACCTCCAGATTTATTCACAGTCTGAAGAAGAATAAGATACGTTTGGCTGCCAAAACAAACACTGTAGCACAAGGAATTGCCCATGTTCAAACAAAGATCCACGATGGCATCATTACCCACAAGTTTTTGTTTTCCTTCTAAAGGCCTGAAGACGAAAGCACCAGAGACTAAGTGCACAATGTAGCAAGCACTGTCCACCCCACGACTGTGATTAGGTACAAGGAGCAAAGATCACAGATACTGAGACCAGAGGACTTCTGATTTGAAGGGGGCAGGGGAGTGTGAGTTGGGGAACAAGAAACTCTGGCTTAGGGCACTGGGAGATACATGGAAAGTGAGACAGGAGTCAAAGACAGCCGCATTTCTTGCGACTCCTCCAAGTTTGGCTCCTTAGCCAAGTCAGGAAGATGTCATCCTCTCCCATTCTCTCCACTTCCAGTTTTCGTCCTACTCTTGGTGCCGTGGCCTTGAATGCAAGCAAGTAACGTTAATATCAGTGTTTCGGTGTACCTGGTGATAATGTACTTATTAAAAATAATACAGGACATTGTAAGTGTCAAATTACTAACAAACCTTTGATTTGTGTCTAACTAGGAATGAATCTGTCTTTGGGCTATGATGACGTGTCGTTTGAAGCTTAGTCATGAGGAGAGAGAGGATTTCTATTCTGAAAAGACATGCAGAAAAGTGAGGACCCTTGTGTTTGAGAATACCGGAAATATTAGAAATGAAGATGAAAATGCAACGCTAGTTGAAAAATATAAGTTAATTTCTTCTGGAAAAATAAAGGTAATTAACAAGCTTTATTTAAAGTTGAGAGGCAGTAGCATTCTTCTTTTAGTTATTTTTTATTTTTTGGCCACGCCACACAGCATACAGGATCCTAGTTCCCCAACCAGGGAGCGAACCCGCGCCCCCTGCATTGGAAGGGCGGAGTCTTAACCACTGGACCGCCAGGGAAGTCCCGAAAGGCAGTAACATTCTAAACAGTATCCAGACACTCGCTTTCTTGCTCCTAAGTGACCAACGGAACCCTACAGAATGGCTGACAGGGAACCTTGGATTAGCTTCAACGTTCATCGTGGAATGCTTCAGGTAGGGCTTTTCTCTTTTTTCACAATTGATAACCCACTCTTTACCTCCACAAATAATGATATAAGTTAGATGAAAAGTTTTGCCTTTAAAGTCCATATGTATTTGAGAATTTATTAAAATTGAGTTATTAAAAATGGAGTTTTCTAAACAACCATTTTCTTTATAGTCTACTGGGATAATAAAAATAAATAACAAAAAATACTAGCAAATCTAATCTTCACCAAAGCCATCAAGGAGGTCCGTGAGTGAATACAAAAATCACAGCTCTGAAATAGAGAACGTAGGGGAATTTAAAGCTTCTTCCGTCTGGCACATCTTCCAGTACACTTGCTGTGCCTCAATATATTCGAAACAGTTAGCTGGAGTTTACCAAGTCCTAGGACCCAAATGAAAAGTAGGTGCTTTCTTATTAAAGGGGAAGATCCTTTTCATCTCAACTGAAATAAAGTAAGTTGGCTCTGGATACAAAAAAACAGTTAAAAAAGAAGAACCCTCCTATGAGGGCTCAATTCAGCCTTTTTATATTACCAACATGAAGGAAGATATTTTACTTATTCTTCTTCTATAAATAAACACTTTAGCTGTGCTATGAGTTTTGCACACCTTCATGACTTTTCCTGCGGTTTTCCTTAATTTATCTTTATTGGGATAAAGCTTGTGGACTCCCACACTACAACATGAATGAAAATAGTAGCTTTGACGCTATGACAAGCTATTGTTTGACAAACTATGTTTGTGATAATTTTTTGGAAGATTTTTTTTCTTAACCAAACTCTTCATATGTTAAAATTAATTTGAACGAGGCATTTCAAAATAAAAATCTATAAGATGATCCTTAGAAGACGTAAAAGATAGCATTTCTGATATATACATATACGGCCTCCTAACAATTTCGATAGGTTTATATTGATACAAATCTCAAAGATTATAAAATACAAAAGGAATTTTAGGAAAAAATTTTGGTTGCTCCTACACCATACATGCCATAGGATGATTATTAGAGGGAAGAGATATGGGAACATATGTATATGTATAACTGATTCACTTTGTTATAAAGCAGAAACTAACACACCATTGTAAAGCAATTATACTCCAATAAAGATGTTAAAAACAAATGGCAAGCATGGATTTTTTTTTTTAAGATAGATACTAGAGAGGTAGAGATAAATAGGTAGATTCTTATCTATAAAAGCACTGCCATACAAACTTGAAAGTAAAATACAAAATAATACAAATGTTCTAAATGTTAAGAAAACCTAAAAATGTCTCTTTTTAATGTCTAAATTGAAGTGCAACAAAAACCTATCTGATTGTGTGACTGCATTGTTAGGAAATTTGGTTTGGAAACTTTTGGAAACTAATAAATTAGTGGCCGAAATGCTCATTATCCATTATGTTGTCACCTGAAACAGAGTCAATCAATTTCTTCAGCAAAGGAACAACGGGTAAACTAATAAAGTACAGGTTAGTCACCACGTATTACAACCAAGTGTGATTTCGTGAAATAACAGGTCTTAGAGTACGTCAAAGTTAGCTATGCTCTTCAGTTCTTGCTTTGAAGCCAACCTGCCTTGGGAATACTTTTATCAGTAAACACAGACAATGGGTGTCTTTGTTTTCTCAAAGTCTGTATCACCAGTTGTATTAGCTAGGGCTGCCAGGACACAAAGTACCACAAACCAGATGGCTTAGAAAAACAGAAATGCATCGTCTCACAATTCTGGAGGCTGGAAGTTCAAAATCGAGGTATGGGCCGGGTGGGTTCCTTCTGAGAGCTGTGAGGGAAGGATCTGTTATGGCTTCCCTCCTGGACTTGTAGACACATCACCCTGTTCTCTGTCTTCATGGCCACAGGATAGTCTCCCTTTGTGCACGTCTGTATGTCCAAATTTCCCCTTCACGTGACACGAGTCGTACTGGACTAGGACCCGTCCTAATGACCTCATCTTAACTCAATTACATCTGCAAGTAGCCTATTTTCAAATAAGGTCACATTCTGAGCTACTGGGGGTTAGGACTGCAACATGTGATTTTGCGGGGGGAGGGGGGGGGTGCGATTCAACCTCTAACACAAATCTAGGACAGATTGACAATAAGGTAACTCTAGCAGTACATGAAGCAGGAGGGTAACTGTGTTAAAGAAATCTGTCTTTCAACGCAAGCTTCTCAATGAATTGCTGAAGTGGTGCCAACTCTCATCTATCAATCAAATTGAACTCTTGAACCAATAAAATAAAGTACTTAAAGGACACGTTATGGTGGGCCTTTTCAGGCAGCTGCATCACAGAATCACAGTGCTGGTAAGAAAGATGGGTAGTAAACTCTGAACAGATGCTTTAGAATAGTCTTTACCACCGATATAAGACTTGGGGGAAATGCGACACCAATCTTAGAAGGAAAAAGAGCTGCACAATCAAGTTCATCCTGAACTCAAATCATCAAAGGGTCGATATATTTTGGAGCAGAACATGTGCCTGGTGTCAAAATTAGTACCATCTTCCTAATGACATTCCAATCTTGGACCTGCAGCCGTGACTAGACAGCTTGTTTCAGTGCAGAGTTCTGATCTGGCTGAAGAAATCCACAGTGTTAACTGTCATCCACTGACTCAGGTCCTCTTCCTGAGGACAACATGACAGCTCCCTTCATGTTCCCACTTCCTACGGTGCTTCTGCAGGTTTTAAGTGTTCGTACTGATGAGCTCCTTCAGGGATGTTCTTCTTGGACTTGAACGTATGAGAAGAATGGCTGCTGAAGAGGAAGCTCTTCTGTTCTTCTTGAGGGTGAGGGTAGAGGTGGGGGAGGGAGAGGCCATTAGACTGCAGAGCAGTTAGTGTTCAGAGGCAGCACTTGGGAACCGGGAGGGGTAGACAGTCCTCAGCCTGCGGACAGCAAAACCCAGGCTAGCGCTGCTCTGAGCAGGGGTCAAACTTGGTGCAAACACCTGTGTTGCTTCCCCCACCTCCCCAGCCAGGAAAATGGACCCAGCTACATGGCACACGGAAAGGCTTCACTTACATCACCATTATAATGTTGGACGCCAATCAAATACCCAAACAAATAAATATACAGTTATGAACTGTGCTAAATTATATGAAGGGAAAGAAAGACATTCTCTAAAGGACCCCAGTATCCACATCTGTAAAATATGAAAATGTGCTCTAGGTCTCAAGGAGTAAATGAGATAATGCATGGAAAGCACTTGGCACAGCATCCGGTGTTCAGTAAATGCTCAATAATATGAGCTCTTTTGATATCATTATGATTCTGCCCCGTAATTCCAGCCTCTAATATCTTCTATATTGAAATGTTTGCTGATTTATAGTGATGGATTCTCCTTAGGAACTCATAGTCCATTATTATTGTTTACTATAGTCAATTCACCAACTTGTTAGTCTACCCTTCCATAAAGAAGAATGAAGTATATGTGGGTTCTATGTCACAATACAAGCACGTATAGTTTCTCCCTCTGCACACTAATCACAGCGTTCTATTACCGCTATTGCCATCAGACAGAACTGACAAATTATGTGACATTATTGGTATTGTTTTCTGCCAAGACACTAGAAGTTACAATGTTTATATCATGCAAAGATCAGACTGACATCTAAATCATCCTTGCCAGTTTCTACTATCAGTTATTTACTTAGGTCTCTTCGTTTTTCCAGTCATCCTGCAAAGTCTTACTATTTTGATTTACTTCAGCCTGACGCCCATCTTTGCTCCACTTGGAAAGCATGCTTGGCGCGTGACGCTGGGAGGGGGGCTGCTGTCACGGGCATCCTCTGTGCCATTGCAGGAGCATCCCTTGTGCCTGGGAGGGACCGGGGTGCCCGTCTCTGAGGAGGAAAGAATGGAGTTTCCCTCCAGAGTGGAGGGCGGGGTCAACCACGGGCTTGTGCGGAGATGTGTCTCTCGGTCTCCTCTGCTGTCTACCTCCGCTCATGAATTTGCAGGCAATAAGCAGGTCAGAGAGTCATGTGATTTAAAATTTTAGGCCTGCAAGGGCTTTGAAGTCCATTTTGTCAACCCCCTCAAAGTCCACTTAGATCCCTTCTGTAGTATCTTCATATCAAGAGGCCATTCAAGTGCATCTTTCCCCTTAGAAGAAGGAGCATTCCATCTATTTGAGGAGAACTTTATGAGGAATTTTAGGCGCTGCCTTAATTAAGTGGGATCAACATGTACTTGAAGACCTGTATAAACTGTCAAGCAGAATTTCAATTTAGGGAAAGATTCTCCCGGTCTGTCATAAAACTGAAGATGGGACTGTATCTCCTAGAGAATAATAACACTAAAACAGTAAAATGATGATAATAGCTAAATTTATTAGAACTTTAATAAGCGTCACTCGTGCACAGTGAAAGGTAAAGTAAGCCCTTCACGTTCTGACTCGTGTCATCTCGGCAACGCATACACGTGGGATGGACCGTTATTCCCAGATGGGCAAGCTGAAGCTCGGAGAAGTTGCAAAGGTTGCTCAAGAAACTATTACGGAGGCCACGTGATCACTGAGCTTTCCCAAAAATAATGCTGTCTGTGTATATCCTCCTTGAGAGTTTACACACTTGTTTGCTTTACGTTATTTCCATTTGATTTTCCTCCTCACATGCTCACGAGTCTGCTCCAAACCTATCTTACCTGCCATCTACTTTTGCACCTTTCACCAGAGAAACTGGAAAGCACTATCTTTGGAATATTATCTACATCTTAGAAACAAGGAATTCGAGTCTGGGCCTAAATGCTGCCTCCATAATCTGTTCTGGGCCAAAGCAAGTTTGTTATCCAGGTAAATGGGGGTTTGGATAAAGAAGCCAATAGTCTCCAGTATTCCCAGGAAGCCCTCCACGTGGTTAGTAACTAAGACCCTTAGCATAAACCCCTGTCCACATCCCCCGCTCCTCGCTGAAGTCACAGTGAAGCCAGGCGGAGCCGGAGCGGCGAGGTTCCTTCCTGGCCACTAGAGGCCAGCAAACCACAGCCGAGAACCTCCGAGCTGGAGTGCGCTGCTTCTGACATCACGAGGCCGGTTCGTTCAAAAGGAGGAAGACGCTGCTAGAATGTTTCCAGAAGGAAAACGTCCCATGTATTTTCAGTGCATACTACTGAGAGGCCTCTAGTTTTTAAGGCTTCGCGAGACTTCCCAGAATGTAAGTCTTAAGGAAATTAAACAAGCAGAGAAGGTGTGTCTCTGGGGTGTCCCTCCACCTCTTCCAAAAGCCCTATGCTTTCCGTTTTATCATAATGCTTTATTTCTCCCACCCCCTTACCTACCTGGAACAAAACACAACTTGAACTGTTCTCTTTTTTCCTCTAATAATTTATTTTCTGAAAAGCAATAACGTCCCTCCTCTTCTTCCCTTCTCCTCAGGTTCACACCCTTTCTCTCCCCCTTTTTCTTTCTATTGCTCACTCCTCTCTTCCCCTCTCTGTTGCATTTCTAGGAGGAAATAAACACTCCGTGACTAGATAATCCACTCTCACTGTTTCAACTACCACCTGTGAGCTGATGACTTGTAAATCTGTTATCTCTGGCTGACACCTCTCCTGCAAGCCTCGAAGGTCTATTTCTCACTAACTGTTAGACATCTGCACACGGGTGGGTCCCCAGGACAGCAGCTCGACCAGACTGAACACTAGACGGCACTGTGTGAAATAATCCCAACAACCACAAACACATTTGCAAATATTTGCGTATGTAGAGAATATCTTTGAAACGAGACACAAGAAACCAATAAAGGTGGCAGCCCCCAGCGCTGGGAGCACTACAGCCAGGGGACAAGGTCGGAGACTCACTTTTCTCTACGTGCCTTTCGGACCCTTTGGATTTCATACAATGTGCATGGATTACCTACTAAACAATAAAGGGAACTGTATAAACATTTTAATGTTTACATCTTCTAGAGTTTTACCAAGCCCCGTGTTCTCCTTCTGCCACGTGCTCCCTGGGTAGATAAATTGACTCTCAGTTTCAACTACCAGTTATGAGCTGGTGACTCCCAGATCTGTCATCTCTGGCCCACACCCCTCCTTTGAGCTTCAGAGTTCCATTTCGCACCGTCAGACCTTTGTCCGTGGGTATGTCACCAGAACCTCAAACCCAACGTCCCCTGCACCCCACTCACCATCTTCCAGCTGCGTGACCTTGAAGAAGGCCCCCTGTCAATCCTGCTGAACTGAAGGGCGACCCTGCTGCCGCTCCTCCTGAGCTGTCAGTCCCAGCTGCCAACAACCGTGGCCTCGCCCTGCACCTGCCAGAACTGGGGTTCACTCCTTCCCTCCCCAGATCCACCCCACCAGCCAGCCAAACAGCCCCGCCCCTCCCCTACAATATCGCTCAGATTCAGCCCATCCTCCCCATTTCTACTACCCTCCTGTAGGCCCTTATCATCTCTTTCCTGGGCTTCCATGCTCCCTCCCAATCTGACTTCCTTCTTCCAGGCCTGTGCTTTTCAAAGTCCCCCCACACACACACACAACTGCCCGAGTCACGCATGTAGGTGTAATGTTTTTTTTTCTTTTTTTGCTGCACCGCGCGGCTTGCGGGATCTTAGCTCCCCGACCAGGAATAGAACCTGGGGCCCCCTGCAGTGGGAGCACGGAGTCCTAACCACCGGACAGCCAGGGAATTCCCTGTTTTTTTAATTAATTAATTAATTTTTTTTGGTAAGTGTAAGTCTAACAGCATTGCTCCTGGCTCACCCCGGGGGGCTCCTGTACCAGGTGAGGAGGCCCCAACACAGCACCGCACTGCGTCCTTGTCCCTCCCCACCTGGCCTTGTCGTTCCCCACCTGGCTTTGCCGACCTGTCCGGCTTCATCTCCTCCCATTTCTTGACTTATTACAGAAGTCACGCAACTGTTTGCAGTTTCCCAAGCATCCTGTGCTGTTCCTCCCTGACACCTTTGTTTATGCTCCTCGCTTAGCTTAGAATGCCCACTCCTGACCCCCTTCGGCTTCCCTTCATAGTGGCCATCTCCTCACCATCACGTGAGACTCACACAAACACCTAAGGAAGGAACGTGGCATAAAGACGTCCTGAGACGGCGAAGACTGGAAACTGTGAGCCTCGGGCCCAGTCGTAACATCGCTGACAAGGGAAAGCAAAAGGATCATGATCTCCAGCTAGTTTAATTCAGTGGTATAAGTAACCGATCTAGAATTTCTTTGAAAACAACATTAACCATCCTGCATGACCACTGGAAGAAATGAAAAGGAGCAAGAGACAACTCAAGTTTAGGCTGCATCATGTCTGGTCACCCAACCACAAGACACATGAAAGGTACTGAGTAGGTACTAAGACTCCATAGAGTCCCCTGTTGTCATATAACATCTACCAACGACTTTAAGTAACTTCACACTTCACAGTGAATCATCTGCCTTCAGCATTTACCCTCCTTTTAGACTTGGGAACAAGCTAATGAGTTTGATGGGCAGGCAGCAGAATGAAGATGTGTTTTTGCCTCTCATAAAGGCTCCTTTTACATTTCTAGGGTCGTATCTTGAGTTTCAGGGCAAGTCTGAGCTCACTTAGTGCAGAGAAGAATATGTCAGGAGCTGGATATTACAGATTTAAGTCATAAAACAAAAGCACCTTGAGTCTTGGTGTAAGTCTGCAGTGATAAAGATGCATAGTGGGGAAATTCCCAACATCCAAGGGGTCTCGATCAAACAAAACTGGGGCTGAATCATCTGTGGTGATGAGGGAGAGGTATGCAGATCAGAAGCATCTGAGATTTTTACATCTCACTAATGTCACTAAGTAGCCCAACCTTATCAGAGACACTATCAGGAAAATTCAGAGTCTGGCTTAGCTTTTGCCTCACCTTTGCGGCACATGCCAAGGATCAGAGAATGGACAACAGGAGAATATTAACCACAAGGAGTACCTGTGTGCCACAGTTAAAATAAACTCAGTTTCATTTCAATTCGTTCATTCATTCATTCAACAATATTTATTGAATGCTATGTGCAAGAATTTGGAGTAAGATCACTCTAGAGAGAGGGATGACATATCCGTGAAACACTTCTAAATTAGCCAGTCTCTATTTTCCAAGGGAATCTGTGGAGAGGTGTTGCGAATTAGAAGAGATAACAGAATTAAATCGCACATCTAGTCAGGAATGGAGGTATCCAAGTCCCTCTCTGCTCTCATGTGAAGGTAAGTTACAGCTACAGAATAAAGGAACACAAAATATACATAGATAGGTATGGTGCCATACAGCCAAAGGATTTGGGACAATCTCAATTTTAATATCCTTTTCCCTTATCTCGAAGAGCACGCTTGTATTTGTCAACCCACACAGCCCAATTTTGACTTGGGAAATACAGCTAGGTTGGCAGACACACAGAGAGGGCATCTAATGACCTGCTGGTCCCGTCAGGAGAAGAACAAAAAGAGAGAAATACTGAAGAAATACTGAATTTGAGGATCATGAAGGCAAAGATATGGATGGCTCTGAATACAGGAGAAGACGGAGCAAAAGGACCTGGACAGGCTGTTCTCAAGAGTGGAGCTCCTTAGGAACACTTCTTTGGTATTGAGAAAAAGGTGATAATGTAAAATAAGAGAAAGAGAGAATGAAGGAAGCTCCTTCTGAACTTTTCTTGAAGGTCAAGACAATTTGATAATTTACAAAAAAGACTTGCATCAACCCCATCTTCCCCATTTTGGAGCTCTAATAAGCTCTGGTATAACTTTTTCTTTCTTTCAGAGAACAAACCACACTAATCTTGGAAAATGGTCACAGATATTTTTTAGTGTAATACAGGTATTGCTGAAACACAAATAGATAAGCTTGGTTATACAGGGAAATCTAGTCATTACAAGGATTTTTTCGAGGTTAGATATATTCTGGGAATATTGGCTGGGTCTGGGGATGGACTGCAAATGATATTTCTATAGACCAACTCTTCTTCGTTCTCTCGTCCAAGGTCGAGTAGGCTATCCTGAGTCAGAAAATCTGGACCAGAACCTGGTTCTGCCATTTGCTGACTGTTAGATCTGAGACAAGAAATGTTAAGCTCTTTGAGCCTAATATTCATCATTCATAGAAAGGAAACAAGTCCTTCCTTGAAGAGATTTTAGAAAGTTTAAATAACCTAAAATACAGTAAAGTGCTTAGAACATGATAAAAAGATATATAAGTGATAGTTATCAGTACTCTTTACCAACTCTCTCTGGTCTGTTTGCCACGGTACATGGGAGGGAGAGGGTTCTAAAAACAAACAAGGAAGAACACTTGACCAATGAGCTACAAAATATATTACACAATGGCAGGAGAACTGACTTTCAATAATCATATACTAGAAATTTTCGTTACACCTGGGTAACACCAAATTCTATTTAAAATGCCAATCTCAACTGTTTCTGCCATTTGACTTTGACCCCTCTAATAAAGATTTAGCATAAATAGATAGAATGACAATCTTCAGTAAAGGGGATAGAAATGTTTTATCTACCAAGTTCTTTATTGCCTAACAGTCTTTACAAATAGGGCCAGAGATAAAGTTACCATTAAAACTAACAGGATGTTCAGTATTACCTCCTGGATATTACTTGTGTGATATTCTTGCTGTAATCTTATCTTAGGTTGCCACCAAATGTTTCCTGAATGCCCAACAAATATTCATACTGTAATCTTATCTTAGGTTGTCACCAAATGTTTCCTGAATGCCCATCAAATATTCATACTGTGCTAGGTACCATCAGGGACACAATGATGATTAGAGCACAGGCTTTGCCCCAAAGGCGCTCATCACCTAGCGAGAGGGAGGCAGTGGTAGTAATTGACAAAAAGGCCAGCTGTTGAAGAGTTTTCTGAAAAAGGTGCAAAGTGTTCTGGGAATATAAGCAAAAGGTAGGTTGCTTTCAACTGCAGACATCTAGGAGGGTTCTCTAGGGAATTATTTGAACAAGGTCATGGAGGACGGGTAGGACTCCATTGCCAGAATGGCAGTAAAGGGATGGGGTTAGCAGCAAGGCTGAGAAGCAAGCTTGAGCTTGACCCAGAAGGTGGATGAGGGCAGGATGCATTCAGAAACAGTAGCTACAACAGCATGGAGTTGTACAGAACGCAGGGAGTAAAGAAGACAAAGTAGAAAAGGCAGGTCAGGAGAAGACTGGGGAAGGTTTTAAATGGCCAGCTGAGAAGCTGGGATTTTTTTCTAGCTGCAGAAATCCAGTGAAGGAAGAATGCCATGCTGGGTCTTGGTTCTGGAAAGATGCACAATTAGAGTCAGTATGGAGGATTTATTGGAGGGGTGAGAAAGAGACTAAAGGGAAGTCAACCAGATAAGGAGCCCTGGCCATGGGCCAAAGGTATTAAGACCTAGAAGGTGGGCAGTGGCACAGAAAGCAATGGATGAATGGCACTCTGCTTTTTTGTCTTGAGATGACACACTCCTTGAGTGCGCCAGTCTCAGATATACTTTGTCGCTGAGATTAAGAGCCTTGGGCTAAACTGAAGAAATGAAAGTCCTTGAATGTAACTAATTTGTGCAACTGCTCCTTTAAAGACTTGCCTGGTGGTCACTGTCTGAAGAACGCACACAGAGATAGAAGTGACCGTGTGCAAAGATTTTCTTAACCAAGGGACCTGTGATAAAATAAATGGGATACAAAAGTCCAGTGATTTGCATTGTCCCAACATCACACAATACCCCAGTTTTTTACATCTTTGTCCCCTCCGCAGTCACTGTGTATTTTCTTTAGGCTTTTCCCTCTTCTACAATTTCTGTTTTTTGTTTTTTGTTTTCCGGCCTTGCTGTGTGTGCCTCGTGGAATCTTAGTTCCCCGACCAGGGACTGAACTCACGCCCTCGGCAGTGAAAGCACTGAGTCCTAACCACTGGGGCGCCAGGGAGTTCCCAATTTTTGCTATTTTTATGTGAACATCTTTTGCAGGTGATGGTTGACAACTGGTTGTCCCTAATTCGTTCCCCAATATGAATGAGCCAATGAACCTACTTTTTAAAATGCTTTGAGGGACTTCCCTGGTGGTCCAGTGGTTAAGACTCCGTGCTTCCAACACAAGGGGCGTAGGTTGGATCCCTGGTCGGGGAGCTAAGACTGCACGTGCTGAGCCAAGAAAATATATTTAAAAAAATGCTTTGAGATTCTTAATGTAGATGCCCAAACCCATGTAAAAATCACATAATTATGAAATGAAATGACCAACCTTACTATTTAAACTCTATTCTCAGAAATAAAATCAAACATTCTCCAACACATGCAACAAATCAAATATCACCATCGGCACTTTTCCTTTTCATACCTAACATGTGAGCTCTTAACTGCACTACTGCATTCATTTTCTCCTTTCAGATAACAAAAAAGTGAATCTGTGAATGTAGCTACACAGATTCCTTTAGAAAGCAATCAGACATAGAATGACTCTTAAGTGAAGACTCTGGGCACTTTTCTATGTGTATAAATGCATGCACTCTGCATACCAGTGGCAAAACCAGAAAGAACATTCACTGGTTTTCTTTCTCAGGACCTGTTAGGATTCCTTCTAGCCCCCATCTTTACTCACTCTCTAAGGAAATCAAGATCTGGGCAGCAATGCCAGGCTAGCGGGTCAGTGGGGACCAGGAACCGAGGAGTGTATTTAAAAACAGAAACATTGGGGCTTCCCTGGTGGTGCAGTGTAACAATCCGTCTGCCAATGCAGGGGACATGGGTTCCAATCCTGGTCCAGGAAGATCCCACATGCCGCAGAGCAACCAAGCCCGTGTGCCACAACTACTGAGCCTGCGCTCTAGAGACCGTGAGCCACAACTACTGAGCCTGCACGCCACAACTACTGAAGCCCGTGTGCCTAGAGCCTGTGCTCCACAACAAGAGAAGCCACCGCAATGAGAAGCCTGCGCACCGCAACAAAGGGTAGGCCCCCGCTCGCCGCAACTAGAGAAAGCCCACGCACAGCAACAAAGACCCAACGCAGCCAAAAATAAATAAATAAAATAAATTTATTTTTTAGAAAACCAGAAACATTTATTAGTGTTTGACAATTAATTAGATCTTCTCTTCTTGCTTTTAAAGACAGTTTCATAATGTTAAAATGTAGTCTACCATTCTACTGGTGATAATTCAAAGTCCTTCTTGCCCACACTCTCTGACATAAATCATAGCAATATTTTTTGATCTGTCTCTTAAACCTAAGGAAATAAAATTTAAAAAAGAAAACAAATGGAACCTAATTAAACTTAAAAGCTTTTGCATAGCAAAGGAAACCATCGACAAAACAAAAAGACAACCTACTGAATGAGAAAATATTTGCAAATCGTATGACTGATAAGGGGTTAATACCTAAAATATATAAATAGCTCATACAACTCAACATTAAAAAAACCCAACTAAAAAACAGACAGAAGGGACTTCCCTGGCGGTCCAGTGGTTAACACTCTGCGCTTCCAATGCAGGGGATGTGGGTTCGATCCCTGGTCGGGGAACTAAGATCCCACATGCCGCACAGGCAAAAAATTGAAAAACAAAAACAAAATAAACAAACAAACAAAAAAACCAGGCAGAAGACCTGAATAGGCATTTTTCCGAAGAGGCAATGCAGATGGCCAATAGGAGAAGATGCTCAACAGCACTGATCATCAGGGAAATACAAATCAAAACCACAATGAGGTATCACCTCACGCCTGTCAGAATGGCTATCATCAAAAAGAACACAAATAACAAATGTTGTCAAGGATATGGAGACAAGGGAACTCTTGTACACTGTGGGAGGGAATGTAAATTGGTGCAGCTACTGTGGAAAATAGTATGGAGGTTTCTCAGAAAACTAAAACTAGAACTACCATATGACCCAGCAATTCCACTGGGAATTGCTGGGACATATGGTTTAAAAAAAAAAAAAAAAAAACCAAAACCACTAATTCAAAAAGATACGTGCATCCCAATGTTCATAGCAGCACTATTTACAATAGCCAAGACATGGAAGCAACCTAAGTGTCCATCTACAGATGAACGGATAAAGAAGATGTAGTGTGTGTGTGTGTGTGTGTGTGTGTGTGTGTGTGTGTGTGTGTGTGTATACACCTACATACATACACTCATACAATGGAATGTTACTCAGCCATAAAAAAGAATGAAAGTTTGCCATTTGGGGCAACATGGATGGACACAGAGGGTATTATGCTAAGTGAAATAAGTCAGACAAAGACACATACTGTATGATATTACTTATATGTAGAGTCTAAAGAATACAACAAATTAGTGAATATAACAAAACAGAAGCAGACTCACAGACATAGAGAACACACTAGTGACACTACTGTTTACCAGTGGGGACAGGGAAGGGGGGAAGGAGTAACATAGGGATAGGGGAGTAGGAGGTACAAACTATTATGTATAAAGGAAGCTACAAGGATATATTGTACAGAGGGAATATAGCCAATATTCTATAATAACTATAGATGGAGTATAACCTTTAAAAATTGTGAATCACTATACTGTACACCTGTAACTTAAATAATATTGTACATCAATTATATTTCAATAAAAAGTGCTTTTTGTTCAAATTTTCCGTTGAATTGGGTTGGTCCATTTACATGGGTAAGTGAAAGAATCACAGAGATACTGGGTCACAACACTGACAAGCAATAGTTGATAAATATTAAAATATATATTAAGGGCTGTATAATACTTTTGCTATCAAGCCTATCGAGGTGTCCACTGACCCATGCCGTTCTTGGTGTTGACTAGGAAAAAAAACTCCAGCCAGTCCTTAATACATAGAGTTAATATGTTCTGAGAGGGAGGGGGCAGTCAATGTAACCTTTTTCCCTAACAAAGTGCTGTTCCAGTAACCCATTTGAACATTGAAAACTCTTGGAGGCAAGATGGTAATGACAATTAAACTGCAGACAAGTGAGTGCCTCATTCAATTACTGTTTGGATCGGAAAAAAAAAAGAAAGAAAGAAACAATAAGGTGACTGTTTAAAAGGAGAGCAAACAACTCTTTCCTTAGAGCACTAATCTTGGGTGACAATGGGGCAAAAGGCTTATACTTTGGGAGGCAGCTGCACCCCTGCCTGGAAACCAGGAACTCTTTAATACAGAGGAGTAAATTATTTTCTAAATGCATTGATCCAATTCCTAAAAAGTCTGCTTATCTCCAAGGCAGAAGAACTTCATTTTGTTCTGAATGAAAGGATAAAGCTCTTTGTTTCTGGTTAGAGATCATTAAGATGATACTTTTATATTCTCCTCACACCCAGATTTTTCAGATATTTATGAAAAAATCTTCCTTTAAATTATCTTGGTCCATTAAAAATTGTGAATCACTATATTGTACAACTATAACATATGTAATATTGTACAGCAACTATACTTCAATTAAAAAAAAAAACCCAAATGAAAAGAAGAAATTATCTTGGTCCACAAAGCCAGATAATCTGCTTCAACCACTTCATTTTACACATGAGAAAAGGACCCCAAAGGTTAAGGAAACAGTTCTAGATTGTCTATTATTTTTTAAATGTATATGCTTAAAAGGGAGCACAAAAAGCATTTCTTATCAGTATACACAAGCTGTTTTTTGAAATCTTTTGGATCGTGAGCTTGTTTGGAGTGCTACAAGCTCTGATAGCTAAGTAAGGAGGGCCTACGTAGGACAGTGCCCAGATACCAAATCTTGAACTGAATTCTGAGCTGATCCATTGATAGCCACCCAAAAATACTGCGATAAATCCACACTCACATCTCCTCTGATAGCCTCGTTTTTTTCCTCCTCCATTTTTTATATTTTGGCATTGCACGTGCTTCCTCCTGTTAGATTCTGTGGCATACATGAGCCGTATGGATTCACAGGTGCAGGTCAACATATTAGTAAAATGATAAAAACAAAAAAAAAACCCCAGAAAAGCCTATTAGCTTCTCAAGCCTCCTTAGCATGAAACTCATGTATTAGCTTTTGCTCATGTCAACTTATTACTCCCACAAGAGTTGGTTGATATGGATATGTATTTATTGGACATATGTTTAGGGTGCTATAGGAGAAAAAAAGAGAGTCAATTCTAGGCACTGGCTTTTTTTTTTTTTTCACGTGATGCTGGCACCAGATGGAGTGTAGTAGGAGCATGGAGAGTGCCAAGTTCCTGTCCTTGACCCTGGTGGAGCAGCACCATAGTTTTAAAAGGTGGGGTTACAGGGTGGGCCCTCAAAGGGATGCTCTCATATTAGCCCTGTCCAGCTTGGCTCAGCCTCTCCAGCCTGGCAAGGGTAACTACACTTATATCAGACAAAATAGACTTTGAGTCTAAAACTGTCTTTGGAGACAAAGAAGGTCACTGCATAATGATAAAAGGGTCAATTCAACAGGGTGATATAACATTTATAAATATAGACACACCTAAATACATAAAGCAGATATTGATAGATCTTCATGTTGTATGTCTTAAATATACAAAATTTTTATTTGTCAATCATACATCAATTAAGTTGGAAAAAATATTGACAGATCTAAAGGCAGAAACTGACAGCAGTACAATAACAGTAGGAGACTTCAATAGTAGGAGACTTCTACTTATGATAGTACATAGACCATCCAGACAGAAAATCCAGAAGGAAACAGCTGATTTGAGAACACTATAGACCAAACTGACATAACAGACATATACAGTAGTTAGCACCCAAGAGTAGAAGACTACACATTCTTCTCGAGCGTATACAGAACCTTCTCCAGGATAGAACACGTTAGGTCGCAAAACAAATCTTAACAAATTTAAGACCCCAAATAGCCAAAGCAATCCTGAGAAATAAGAATCACACTTCCTGATTTCAAAATATATTGCAAGGCTACAGTAATCAAAACAGCATGATACTGGCATGAAAAACAGACATAGAGACCAAAGGAACAGAACAGAGAGCCCAGAAATAAATCCATACATCTATGGTCAATTGATCTTTGACAAGGCTGCTAAGAACACCCAACAGGGAAAAGATACTCTCTTCAATAAATGGTGCTGGGAAAACTGGATATCAACATGCAGACGAAGGAAATTATCTCACCCCATATTAAAAAAAACAACTCAAGATGGATTAAGATTTAAACATTAAACCTGAAACTGTAAAACTACTAGAAGAAAACATGGGGAAAAAGCTTCTTGACGTTGATCTGGGCAATTATTTTGTGGATAGGTCAGCAAAAGCACAGGCAACAAAAGCAAAAGCAGTCAAGTGAAATTGTATCAAAAGCAAAAGCTTCTGCAAAGCAAAGGGAACAATCAACACAGTGAAAAGGCGATCTGCAGAATGGGGGGAAATACTTTCAAACCGTATATCTCATAAGGCTTAATACCCAATATTTATCAGTAAGTCATACAACTCAATAGCCAAAAAAAAAAGCTCTCAATTAAAAAATGGGCAAAAGACCTAAATTTCTACAAAGAAGAGATACAAATGGCCAAAAGGTAGGAAAGGGTGCTTGACCTCACTAATCATCAGGGAAATGCAAATCAAAACCACAATGAGATATCATCTCACACCTTTCAGAATAGCTATTATCAAAAAGACAAAAGATAACGTGTTGTTGAGGATGTAGAGAAATGGAACCCTTGTGCATTGTTGGTGGGAATGTAAATTGGGATAGCCATTCTTTTTTTTTTTTAACATCTTTATTGGAGTATAATTGCTTTACAATGGTGTCTTAGTTTCTGCTTTATAACAAAGTGAATCAGCTATACATATACATATATCCCCATATCTCCTCCCTCTTGTGTCTCCCTCCCACCCTCCCTCTCCCACCCCTCTAGGTGGTCACAAAGCACCGAGCTGATCTCCCTGTGCTATGCGGCTGCTTCCCACTAGCTATCTATTTTACATTTGGTAGTATATATAAGCCCATGCCACTCTCTCACTTCGTCCCAGCTTACCCTTCCCCCTCCCTGTGTCCTCAGGTCCATTCTCTACATCTGCGTCTTTATTCCTCCTGACCCTAGGTTCTTCAGAACCTTTTCTGTTTTTTTTAGATCCCATATATATGTGTTAGCATACGGTATTTTTTTTTCTCTTTCTGACTTACTTCACTCTGTATGACAGACACCAGGTCCATCCACCTCACTACAAATAACTCAATTTCGTTTCCTTTTATGGCTCAGTAATATTCCACTGTATACATGGGCCACATCTTCTTTATCCATTCATCTGTCGATGGACACTTAGGTTGCTTCCATGTCCTGGCTATTGTAAATAGAGCTGCAATGAACACTGTGGTACATGACTCTTTTGGAATTATGGTTTTCTCAGGGTATATGCCCAGTAGTGGGATTGCTGGGTCATATGGTAGTTCTATTTTTAGTTTTTTAAGGAACCTCCATACTGTTCTCCACAGTGGCTGTATCAATTTACATTCCCACCAACAGTGCAAGAGGGTTCCCTTTGCTCCACACCCTCTCCAGCATTTATTGTTTGTAGATTTTTTGATGATGGCCACTCTGACCGGTGTGAGGTGATACCTCATTAGAGGTTCGATTTGCATTTCTCTAATGATTAGTGATGTTGAGCATTCTTTCATGTGTTTGTTGGCAATCTGTATATCTTCCTTGGAGAAATGTCTATTTAGGACATCTGCCCATTTTTGGACTGGGTTGTTTGTTTATTTGATATGGAGCTGCATGAGCTGCTTGTCAATTTTGGAGATTAATCCTTTGTCAGTTGCTTCATTTGCAAATATTTGCTCCCATTATGAGGGTTGTCTTTTCGTCTTGTCTATGGTTTCTTTTGCTATGCAAAAGCTTTTAAGTTTCATTAGGTCCCGTTTGTTTATTTTTGTTTTTATTTCCATTTCTGTAGGAGGTGGATCAAAAAGGATCTTGCTGTGATTTATGTCATAGAGTGTTCTGCCTATGTTTTCCTCTAAGAGCTTTATAGTGTCTGGCATTACATTTAGGCTTTTAATCCATTATGAGTTTATTTTTGTGTATGGTGTTAGGAAATGTTCTAATTTCATTCTTTTATATGTAGCTGTCCAGTTTTCCCAGCACCACTTATTGAAGAGGCTGTCTTTTCTCCATTGTATATTCTTGTCTCCTTTATCAAAGATAAGGTGACCATATGTGCGTGGGTTTATGTCTGGACTTTCTATCCTGTTCCATTGATCTATATTTCTGTTTTTGGGCCAGTACCATACTGTCTTGATGACTGTAGCTTTGTAGAATAGTCTGAAGTCAGGGAGCCTGATTCCTCCAGCTCCGTTTTTCTTTCTCAAGATTGCTTTGGCTATTCGGGGTCTTTTGTGTTTCCCCACAAATTGTGAAATTTTTTGTTTTAGTTCTGTGAAAAATGCCATTGGTAGTTTGATAGGGATTGCACTGAATCTGTAGATTGCTTTGGATAGTAGAGTCATTTTCACAATGTTGATTCTTACAATCCAAGAACATGGGATAGCCATTCTTTAAAACAGTATGGAGATTCCTCAAAATATTAAAAAATAGAACTACCTTATGATCCAGCAATCTCATTTTGGGGTATACATCCAAAGGAAATGAAATCAGGATATTGAGATATACTCACTCCAACGTTCACTGCAGCATTATTCACAATAGCCAAGATATGGAAACAAATTAAATATCTGTTCAGAGATGAACAGATAAAGAAAATATGAGGTACACACACACACACACACACACACACACACGAATATTATTCAGCCTTGAAAGAGAAGAAAATCCTGCCTTTAGCAACATGGATGAATCTGGAGGGCATCATGCTAAGTGAAATAATCCAGATGCAGAAAAACTAATACTGCATGATTTCATTTATATGTTGAATCTAAGAGAGTCAAACTCCTAGAAGCAGAGAATAGTAGTAGTAGAGTTGGTTGTCAGAGGCTGGGGGGAGGGGGAGATGGGAAGGTTGTTGGTCAAGGGGGACAAATTTTCAGTCATTTAAGATGAATAAATTCTGGAGATCTAATGTACACCAAAGTGAATATAGTTAACAATACTGTATATTTGAAATTTTCTGAGAGGGTAGATCTTAAGTGTTTTCAATACCCACAACAGAAGATGGTAACTATCTGAGGTGATGTATATGTTAATTAGTTTGATTGTGGTGATTGTTTCACTATGTATATGTTTATCAGATTATCAAGTTGTATACCTTAAAAATATGAAATTTTAAATTATCAATTATACCTCACTGAAGAGGGGGAAAAAGATTAATACATTTCAAAAGACTGAATAGAAAAAAACTCCATACATGAAGGTTCATGGCATTATTCATAACAACAGAAAAGTGGAAAACCCCAAATGTTCATCAACGGACGAATGGATAAGTTAAATATGGTATATCTACATAATTGATTAGTATTTGGCAATAAAAAGAAATGAAGTACATATACATGCTTCACCATGGATGAAACTTGAAAACAGTATGCTAAATGAAAGAAGCCAGTCAAAAATGACCACATAGTCTATGATTCCATACATATAAAATGTCCAGAATAGGTCAATCTAAAGAGACAGAAAGTAGACTAGTGGCTGTCAAGGGCTGAGGCGGCTGGGGGATGGACGAGGTGACTGCTAATGGGTATGGCGTTCCTTTGAGGTTCGTGACAATGTGTCAAAACTGACTGTTTTGATGGCTGCACAATCCTGTTAATACACTAAAATCCATTAAATTGTACACTTTAAATGAGAGAATTGTTAATATGTAAATTATATCTCAATAAAGCTGTTATTTAAAAAGGAAGAATCTACATCAGTGTGGAGCAGAGGAGATGAGCTAGAAAGAATAGAGTCCATAAGAAGAATACGGTCGTCTGTCCACCAGTAACTGAAGGAGACTGGTTCCAGGACCCACGCAGATACCAAAATCCGTGGATACTCAAGTCCTTTATATAAAATGGCGTAGTACAGTCGGCCCTCCATATCTTTGGGTTCTGCATCCATGGACTCAACCAACTGCAGATGGAAAATATTTGGAAAAAGAAAATTCCAAAAAATCCCCAAAGGCAAAACATGAATTTGCGGCACACTGGCAAGTATTTACACAGCATTTACTTTGCAAGAGGTATTATAAGTAATCTAGAGACGATTTAAAGTATACAGGAATGTACATAAGTTATATATAAATACTGCACCATTTTATATAAGGGACTTGAACATCTGTGGATTTTGGTATCCAAGGGGAGTCCTGGAACTAACCCCAGGCAGATACCAAGGTACCATTGTGAAATGTTTCTCCTTCATGAAATCAGGAATGATAGTTTATCCTTTGACATTTTCCCCTATACCAAATATTATTGCATTATTATAGGAAATAATTTGTGCCTCTCCTGATAGTTTAAAGCTGAGTTTCAACGATGTAATTCTTTAACTCCTAAAACTCATAAAACTTTTGGTTTGTCATTATTCTAGTATGCTTCCAATTATAAGTTATAGTGGCTGATTTGTTTCTTTTATTAAAGTTGTACGTACTTTACACAACACATCATCTTGGTGGTGGTTTCTTTTGCAAGTCTGGAAATAATATAAATGTTCACTGTCATGCTCTTTCCATTGAATTATTTAAGTAATAAAATAAGAGCTTTCTTGATAGTTCAGCAAGAACAAACTTTATATCTTTCCATAGTAGAAATTAAAGGCAAAAAGAGATGAAATAGAAGTTCAGAGAGGCTGAACACAAAAAAGATGTGAAAGACCTATACACTGACAACTACAAAATATTGCTCAGATAAATGAAAGCATACATACATAAATGAAGAGATGTACCTTTGTCATGGGTCAGGAAACTCAATATTGTTAAGCTGTCAATTATCTCAAAATTTATTTGTAGATTCCATAAAATCCTAATCAAAATCCCCACAGGTTTTTTTTTAAGACATTGACAAATTGATTCTAAAATTCCTATAGAAATTCAAAAGACCTACAAGAGTCAAGACAACTTTGTAAAAGAATAAAGAAGTTGGAGGACGAATACAGCCTAATTTTAAACTTACTGTAAAATATAATCAACACAGAGCAGAACTGGTGTAAAGACAGAAGATTCAATGAAACAGAAACGTGTGTCTAGAAATGGACCCACAACAATAGGGACAACTTACACTCCCAAAGCTACAAAAGTAATTCAGTGGAGAAAAGCTCCTCTTTTCAAAAAAAATTCTGGAACTATTGGATATCCACAGGCAAAAAATAGAACTAAAAAGAATAACTTTGATCCATATCATTCATCATCTAAAAAGTTAAACTGAAATAGATGACAGATCTCAATGTAAAACCTAAGATTATACAAATTTTAGCAGAGTGAAAAACAGTCTTCATGACCTATGGATAGGCAGTTTTCTTATATACAACACAAAAAGACAATCCATAAAAGAACAAACTGATATACTGGACTTCATCAAATGTAAAAACTGCCCTTTGAAAGACGGTGTTAAGACAATGGAAAGACAAAGCACAGATGGAGAAAAAGATTTACAGATCATAGTGCATCCAGAATACACAAAGAATCCTCAAAACAAGAGATGTCAAGCAGAACAATTTTAAAAAGTGCAAAAGTTTGAACAGATTCTTCAGCAAAGGAGAGATATGAATGGCAAATAAGCACATGAACAGATGTTCAACACCAGCAGTCCTCAGGGAAATGCAAATTAAAACCACAATGAGATGCCACTACACACCTATTAGAGCAGCCACAATGAAAATGACTACCCTTACCGAGTGTTAGGGAGTATGTAGACAAAGCGCCATTCTCATACACAACTAGAAGGAATATTAATTAGTACAACCACTTTGGAAAAGTTTGGTGGTGGTCTAAAACATAAAACATCACCTGCTCCCACCATGCCACTCATAGCTAAAGTTTACCCAAGAGAAATGAAAGTATGTACATGGACATACAAAAACAGGAACACAAATATTTGTGGCAGCTTTATTTCTAATAGCCTCAAACCGCAAACAACCCAAATGTCCATCAAAAGGTGAATGGATAAATAAATGGCACTACGTCCATACAACGGAACAGTAACGACAACAGAAAGGAATGTGCTTTCACCCACCGCCCATCCTGGGAGAAATGCAGGCTTCACAGGGCGCCTGCGTTGACCCGCCTCCGGGAAGAACCTGGCTGCACCTGGCTACACGGTCTCCTAGCAACCGGAGAGGCCCGAACAGCAAACTATTGAAGCGGTGGCCCCCCCCCAGGGGCCAGGGGAACCATGGCGGACAAGCAGTGGCCGCTAGGACCGGGGCCACTGGAACCGATGCCCCTGGGCATGACCTGCAAGCCCTGGTACAAAGACAAGTTACCCTCCAAGTGTTTCGCAAAGCACAAGAAGATGCTCCCGAAGCTCCCCACCCCCCTGGACAGCCGGCGGTGGATATTTGTGAAAGAGCGGCTGGACGACTTCCGGAAGGGTTGCCCACCTTGTGAAGATCTGATCACTCGCAGTCCTAAGGAGGGCTTTCTCCCCGTGATTGCTCGCAGAGTTCCCCAGCATGCCCCCAAAAAGAGTCAGAAAAAGCTGCCCGCGGAAGCAGACCTGTTTTCCACGCTCTCGCCAGCCCAGCTAGCACAGAAGGCATTCGTGGAGGACATCGAAGCCCACCTGACCAAGCATCCCTTGGCTCTCTACCCGAATCTGGAGGAAGATCTACCTGCAGACCTCTTATTAAAGGTGCTGGAAGTGCTCGATCCTGACGGGAAGCTGGAGGACACATGGGCTTATTGTCAGCGCCCCAGGAAAAGAACGAAGTCCCCCACAAAGCTTCGTAAAAAACGTCCTGCCAAGGTCTACCTGGAACCTCCAAAGAAGCCTCCTGTGTCACATCCAGCCAGTTTGCATCACGAAGACAAGAAGTCAAGCAGAAAGGATTCACTCACTGATCCTCCTGTTCACAGAGAAGTACCGAAAGCCATTCGTAAATCCTTCAAATGGGTTGCTGCTTTGGGAAACTTGGGCATTGATGAAGCGCTCATCACGAAACCGTGTGAGGCTGGCTGGGAGTGGCCACCAGCCCAGGATACAGTCTACACGAAGAAAGTAACCCAGGTCCCTTCAAAGGTAAAGGACAGCATCGGGCTAGAGAAAATGGAGAAGATAAAATTATCCAGAGAGGAAGGAAACTGGGAGAGGAAACCCCAGAATCCTTATAAACCCAACTCGGTGGAGATGAGGTATGGTGCATCGTACCTGAAGCCCAAGTTGTGGAAAAAGCTAGTAAATGACGAACCTTCAATTGACCCCAACGTCTTACTTGAAGATGGGAGTTTTAGAAAGAAGCTTCCTGAACACGACATTCTTGAAGATCTTTATGGAACAGCATTTAAAGAGTTCATTCTAAGCAAGGGCTACAGGATACCAGACATCCCTGAGAGGCTGTTCCTCAGGAAGGGATGGAAAGATGATTCTGTTAAGACTCCTATACACAAAGTAATAAAAATCAGCCAAAATGGAGATGATGCACGGGAAGATGTTTAGACAGTTTTCTATTTACTACTTACCTGGCTATTTCTCTCTCTCTCATTTTAATATCAATCAGAATTCATGGTGAGTGTCCATCCCACCATGTACATACAACTTTGATTCTACATCTGTTAATTTAACACCTAATGCTTATAAATATTTCTCAGTGACCTTCTGCTTGGGTTCATCAATATTATAGAAATTTTATCAATTATGAAATCAATATTCACATATACTCTTCTCACATTTTATAATGTTGTGAATACTGCATTGTTGTATCAATTATTTGTAAAAATAAAACCGTAAATAAAGAAGAATTACTTTTTAAAAGTATGATCTAGTTAGGTCAGCTACAAAACGGGATAAATTTCAAAATAACTGTGCTGAGAAAACGGAGTCAGAGAGTTCTATTTGTATTAAAATTATAATGAATTCATCATGACAATTACTTTCTTAAGCAAAACTTGAAATCTGCAGCCAAAATAATGTTAGCCCCATTTAATAATGAAATTGTTATCCCCCTTATTAGGATTGCATCAAGCCCACAAAACAGATTGAAAACTATTGACCAAAATTATAGGTGAAACTTTAGTTATGCTCTTTTGTCATGCTTCCCAATTGAACATACTTAAAATTTTTACCATATTCATAAAAATTCACTGTGAAAAGAGTGTTTCCATATCATATAACACAGGTGCAGAATAGCAGGGAGCTTCAAGTTCTTGGCAAATCTAGTGTGCAAAATAGGTCTGTGCGAGCACAACTACACAGCACCATCAAATATCCACACATATCTATTCAAGTAAGATTAATCTTTGCATTTCATGAATAGCGATTTAAAACTCACTCATAAATGTAAAATAAGAAATCAAGCAACTTCCCTACATTTCCAAAATAACAGATAAGATTGCCTGGGACAGGAAATTTGTAGCTAGAAAGGTTTGTAGCACAGATTTGCAGCACACTTCTCCTTCCAGTAATGAAGGAATTTATCCGTAAATGGAAGTATGTGTATATACTTCACCCTCGTGAGAAGGGAACACAGCCATCAGGGTGTAGGATTCACCAACATCCTCATTGCAATCAACTACTCCCTTTTCACTCACTTCCCCATTTTCACTGAGGTTACTTAGTGTCTGAATTCCTGACTTGCTCCCTGTGACTACTCTCATCAACGTTCTTGATTTAAATATTCACAAAGACTATCCATTCAAATCCTGGCATTAGCTCCATTCGTCTTGTCCTCATCTCACTACAGACACCAATTCCTACAGTCAGACTCTAGACTTTGTTTTGGGCAATAATTACACCAACTTCAAATCTCAATTTCAATTATTCCACCTTCCGATCCCTGCTTTTTACCTAGTTGATCACCCCTTTTAATATTCCCAAACCTCCAATTCTTCAATCCCAACACGTTTCCAATCCAGTGACCCTTACCACTCTTTCAAGGCACTTAATTGTGCCTTGCTTTCAGTTCCTTACTTTCCCAGCTTAGACTCCACCGTCCACTACTATCCCTTCTTTGAGTCTACTTTTAACTCCTTTGCCTCTCTCTCCCGCTCTTATATTCTTCTGAGAAAACCCCAGTCCTGGTTAAATCTTAATCTCTGCCATTCTTGTACTTGCACCCCAACAGTTAAATATGGCTAGAGAAAAACACATACCACACTGACTGGTTACATATGGCATGAATCTTAAATGAGCCTTCAACGCTAGCTGAAAGCTCTGCCCCATTTCCCTCATCAATATATTTTCCCATTTTCCAATGATCATCGCATTTCTGTCATCAATTGTCCAACACCCTGTTTCCATTTCTCCTTCTCAAAGCATTGCTTTGTACTTCACTGATACAATAAAAAAATTTAGAAGAGAACTGTCTTTTCCTCCCATCACCACATCTACCAGGCCAGTGACATCTGTACCCATATTCTCTATCCCCTTGGAGACAAAGGATGAACTCTCTATTCTACTGAGGCAAAGCCTTTCCTTTGTGCATTGGATCCCAACACTTTGCCCAATTAAATATTTGTCCTGTCTTTGCCTCCTTAGTCTCCTATATTATTGTTCTGTCTTTTGGGGGATAATTCCTGTCATTAAAAAGCAAACAAACAAACCAAAACCAAAAAAGGCTCTCATAACTCACATCATCTGAAATAACCAAACAAAACAAAATTAAAATTCTCTTGATGTAATTTTTCTCTCCAGCTACCACTCTATATTTTCTGCTCCACTTTGTAGAAAAATTACCAAAAAGAGTCGTTTAAAAATCATTGTTTCCACGTCTTCATCTCCCAGGGTCTCTTGAATTCATTCCAACCAGAATTTTGTTCTGCTTTGCTAGTGAAACTTTCTTGTCGAGGTCACCAATAAGGTGTCATGGCAAAATCCAGTTAATAGTTTCATCGTATTCAAGAGCGTTGGACCTGATAAGTAACTCATTGCTTTCTGGAATCCCCCATTTTTCTGTTCTTCTAACACCACAATTCCTGTTGTTCTGCTCCTTCTCGGTTTGGAACTTGAATTTCAAAGTCTCCTGTTTCTGACCTCAGAGTTGGAGTCACCCAGAGCTCAGTCTTGGGACTAACTCCCCAGGTAATTCAATAGAATAGCATGATTTTATCTACTATCTCTATGCATCTATTGACCCCCCAAGTTCTAAAAATTTTTTGTAGATACTTTTATTTTTTTTTTTACATCTTTATTGGCGTATAATTGCTGTATAATGTTATGTTAGTTTCTGCTGTATAAAAAAGTGAATCAGCTATGTGTATACATATATTCCCATATCCCCTCCCTCTTGCGTCTCCCTCCCACCCTCCCTATCCCACCCCTCTAGGTGTGACCCCCCCCCCCAATTTTTATCTTCAGCGGTGAACTCCAGATTGCTATGATCAGTTGCCCATATGACACCTCTACTAGCATGTATAATAGGAATTAAAAATAAAGCATTATCTTCCACAGATAAGCAATATCATATGATATTTGTCTTTCTCTGTTTGACTTACTTCACTTAGTATGATAATCTCTAGTTCCATCCATGTTGGCAACTAGTGTGTGTGTGTGTGTGTGAGTATATATATATATTCAGTCCACATCTTCTTTATCACTTATATGTGAAATCTAAAATATGACACAAATTAACTTATTTACAAAACAGAAGTAGATTCACAGACACAGAAAGCAAATTTATGGTTACCAAAGGGGAAAGGTGGGGGGAGGGATTAATTAGGAGTTAGGGACTAACAGATATACACTACGAAAAATAAGAAATAGATAAACAACAAGGACCCACGGTATAGCACAGGGAACTATATTCAATATCTTGTACTAACCTATAATGGAAAAGAATCTGAAAAAGAATGTATGTATGCATAACTGAATCACTTTGCCATACACCTGAAACTAACACAACATTGTAAATCAACTATACTTCAATGAAAGAAAGAAAGAAAGGGCATTATCACAAGAACACATAATTTCCTACTTCTAAATTTGCTCTTCTTGCCATATTCCCCATTTTGGTAAATAGCATCACCACTCAGCCAATTGCTCAGGCTAGCCTTGACTTCTCTCATTCCATGCTGAAGTTTGATATAACTTCACGGTATATTCCCAAAGGGAGCGCCTCTCACCATCTCTACCCTTACTGCTCTTCTCTGAGCCACCATATCTTGCCACACAATAGCAAGAGCCTCTTACTTTGCTTTCCCACTGCAATTCTTTTCACACTGTAGAATATTTTCCACACAGTAAACCAGAGTCATCTTTTAAACATCAAAATCAGGTCACATTCCTCCCCAGTTACAATGCTCAGAAGGCTCCCCATTACACGTGGAAGAGAACCTGAAGTCTCCATTGAGAATGAGAAATACCCCATTTCAGAGCTTTTTGAATTTGCTCTTCCTTCTGTCTGCAGTGTTCTTTTCCTAGATGTTCATACGGTTCACTTTATTCAGGTATCGCTCAAATGTCACTTCTTTGGAGAGTCCTTCTCAGACTACCACACCCCAATTATCACCGTCTATCACTCTCTACCACCTTCCCCTGCTTTATCTTTAAATTTATCTCTACGAGATGTGGTATGTATATCTGTTTGTTTATGTCTTTATTTCCTCTCTTCTCTAGGCTTAACCCTCTGTGAAAACAGAGACATTTTAAATTAGCCTCTAAGTTCTCACTACACAGAAAATGCAGAGCACAAAGTAGATGCTCAATAACTATTTGCTGAATGAATGAACAGAGGAGACGCTTTTTTAAATAATAGGATTTATTAAGAGTCTACAATTTTTCTCTCACATTTTAACAATGAAAACCCGTTCTACCCTCATCTCCTTCTTTTCCCATAATGTGAAACAATCCCTACCAGAAGTGGTCTCTTCCTCTTCAAAAGATCTCATTCGTTTTCCTTCTTTTTTTAATGATCAAATACAATTTATCAGAGTTTCTTGTATTATAATACATGCCTTTCTCAGAGTTTCCACTGCAGTCACATCCAAAACAAGGGCTACGTGTCATTTCCTTTGTCTATAAGGTTAACACTGTACGTCCCAGTCAATGTGCTCATGATCTACTTTATCCCATTGTATTCTAACACAAATCGCCCCCTTGTAAATAACAGGCCCTCAAATACTCAACTGCATGAATGAATGAGTTTATCTTTGAAATAAATAAACCAGGTAAATCAAACTGTAGTGTGAAATGACTCCATGGGCAGTAGTTCATTAGAAGAGCTGTGATGTGCAAGACAGGTAAGAAAGGAGATTTAAGTCTCCCATTTAACCAAAAGTAGAATCAATTATCTACAATTTCCTCAATTTTAAAAGTGCATTAAAGAATATGCACATGTCACAGAAATAGCGACACATGTATAGTCAGAAGACACACACTAGAATATCTTCTTTTCCATATTTTGGTTATGTGACCTTGTACTTCAAGAAGCATGTCTCCGCATCTATACAATGGAGGCCATATTAGCGAACTCAAACTTTGCTGAAAATTAAAGGATTACTTTATATAAGTGCCTAATACTACCAACATCACAGAACAGATACTCAGCATACATTTGGGAAAGAGGAGGGAGTAAGGAAGAAGGGTCCTAAAAAGGTACCCAGGAAAGAAGCCAAGGGAAAAAAAAAAAAACACTTTTTGATGGTGTTTATCCAGGGTGATAGTCTTCAACTAAACCTCACTCAATCCTAGCTTTTGCTTAAGATGAAAATGTGCATTTGCAAAGTAAGAGTCACTAATAAGGCCTCCTATCGCTTATTGGTGAAAATAAAATTTTCCCTGGAGAAATTATATGGGTTCCGTCACTGCAGCAATTATCCACATTGCTATTAGTTGTCATACAGATATAAACAGACGCAAACAGAATTTAGACTTCTTAACACCAGGGAGACTTCAAAATCCATAGTTTTTAGAAGGAGAAGGAATTAGGGAGAGCCTGATGTATAACTGTGTTAGTGTAGCTACTTAAAGTTTTCAAAATGCCCATTCACAGTCTTTGTGGGGCTTTTTGTTTGTTTTGAGGTTTATAACACAGAGAAACCCCAAAGAATTATTATCTCCATTTTATAACTGAGAAAACTCCAGGTAACTGAATTATCTAAGGTCAAGTGTGAGGTCAAAGTCTTCTAGTTGTGTGTATTATTTCCACACTGACACTCAGCAGTATCATGGACAATGAAATATTCACCTTGAAACCTTGGACCCCAACCACTGAAACTAGAGGAAGAACGTTCCCAGCACCAGGGCCTCTAAGAAAGGAAACATAAAGATGGACTTTCATTTTCTGGAACCAGTTGTACCCTGCTCTTCCATCTCGCCTGTTACAGCCACCACAGCTTTGTCAGTTGTGTGGCAGGAGCAGGGATAAATTAAATTCAACTCTGGAAGGATGTAAAAATCACAAACCAAGTAGAATTGGATATCATGGCCAGTGATACCCATGTCATGCTCTCCTGACCTCTTACCATTTAAGCAGAGGATAAGGATGTTGTTCTCTTTTCAATCTATCATTAGAGCAACTAAAGAATCTTTAGTAGGTATAATAAAAACCATGCCTTTAAGTAAGGAAAATATTTATAGCACTGTTTATAATATTTATAGCATACCCAACAAATCTTTGCATTGTGAGGAAGAAATTGAGAGCACATGGAAGAACTGCAAGATAATGAAATAGCTACTCTTGTAGTTCAATAGCTTACATAATGGGAAATCGGCTCAGCCACCCAGGGGGCTGGACGCTGGGCTCCAAAGCCAGGCGAGTCTGTGCACGGGGTTCCAAGATTTTGCAGAGTCACTCTTTGGGTTCCTGGCTGGGCAAGCCTAGAGGCTGAGCTCTGCAGTTGGATGGGGCTGCTGGCTTGCGACCCTGCCTAAGCAGGGATGGAGGACGAGTTCCATGGCTGGGCCAGACTGCTGGCTGGGGACCCGATCTGGCTAGAGCTGCCCACGTGCTCCCTGGCCAGATGAGATTACTGGCTCCACACCACAGGTGGGAGGAACTGCTGGCTGTGCTCGCTGATTGGGCACCACTGCCGTCAGGTGCACAGTCCATCACAATCTCCATGCTGGAAGCCGGAAGCCCTGCCCCTGCCCCCGCCCCCTTTATTTCAAGCTGATACCAGGTGGTTGAGCTCTCCCTTTTCTCCCAGTGTTGCTCGTGAAGGATAGATGTGGACCTCATGGGAAGCTTCCCAGAATGTTGTGGAACCCGGATGCTCACGCTGGGGTCTCTTTTCCCCACTGGAGAAACCTCTTGGTGCGGCTGCGTGCTGGCCTGCAGGAAGGGCTACGTGGTCAAAGTGAAGCTGCCTTGTGGTCCACAGGGGGGTGCTTCAGCCTCACTTCTGGGTTCTGGGATTTTTTCTTTTTTTTTCCCCCACAGAGGCCTTCTTGTCTGTGGAGAGTTGCTGCTTTGTATTTCCTTGAGGAAAACTAAAGCCGGGAACCTCTGATTCCACCATCTTGCTGATTTCACATCCCTCTTCCCCAATCAGACTTTCTTTCTAGCATGTGGGGAAAGTAACTAACTTCTAAAAATCACTCAAGGGACTTCCCTGGTGATCCAGTGGTTAAGACTCTGCGCTTCCACTGCAGGGGGTGCGGGTTCGATCACTGGTCAGGGAACTGAGATCCCACACGTGCCGTGTGGTGTGGCAAAAAAAAAAAAAAATGACAATAAAATTTTTAAAAAACACTCAAATCTACTACACACTGCATATTTGCATTCTTTCCTTCATATCCTTAAATAAAAACATATTCAGCTTTGTGAGCTATCATATTTTTCATAATACAGTACAGAATACCAGTACCAGTATTTAATGGATCTGTATTCAATAGACTAAAGGTCTATACTCTTGAAGTAATTTTAAGTAATATCTATTACTTTACTACTACACTAAAATAATTTAAAATAAAAGGATTAAAATTAAGATCTACTACTCTTTGCACCATTATTATTATTACGCCCCAAGTAGAGAAAGCTCTGCAATAGAAATAAATAGACAGGATCTAATGTCCCTGACCTTAGGAAGTTTACAATTTTCTTAGAATGAAAAGACAGATACACTTGAAATTAAACGGCAGCTCAGGACTAATAATATTACAAATGTCTAAAGGCTATATAAATTTACATTTTTTATAAGCTACTTTTTGAAGATTAATTCCTCTTTCTCATACTAATCTTTGGGATTTATTGATTCCAAAAGCTATTCATATTTTGGAACTGCATTACCTGCTAACCTTTCCACCAGAAGTAACATAAACTAGATTTCAGTGACTAGCTAAAATAGAAAAAGAACAAAATAAGAGGGAAGGAGAAATTATATTAGCCTTCCAGGATTTTAACAGAAAGAGTCTAAAATTTAAAAATGAAGGTGAGCTTTTATATAGTGAGTAGACTACTTTCTCAGGGTCAGTCTAGTTCCTAAAATAATAGTTACTGTGTATTCACTGCAATCAATGAGCTGTGTAATATTAGCCTCATCATAAATGCATCGTCTAATTTAATCTTCATAACATCTCCTATCATTAGTACCATTTTTCTGATAAGTAGATCACTATAGGTAAGTTCACATAGCTTGGAAGGCATGGAGTCAGGCTTTCAACAGACGACTATCTGGCACAAAACCCCACACCTTGCACCTCCTCCTAAGAAGGGAGTAAAGAATGCATATTGCACTCATTTCTGCACCTATGTACCTTAAGCAATGCAGCAGTATACTGAGAATATAGATCATGAATAATCTAAATTCCCAAGATTGAATTGCTCATTACATAGAACTTACTGAGAGATTACATTTAAATATCTTAGCTTACTTTTTTAGTAGCTAGCAAAAAACTTCCTGAATCACTTCCTATTACAGATATGAAAAATGCAGAATAATCAATAACCTTAGCTTTCTACTAGTGCTGACTTGATCCACGGCATCTAGTACAACATTTATATTTTTTTAAAAATTAAAACTTCACAGAATGCACACACACACACACAAGCAGCTACGATGCATGTTCCCATTAATGTCTACATTACCTGGCTAATATATATCCATACCACAATCCACATGAAGGTCCAAATTTTAGCAAAATTAACATTAGCAATCAAAGGCTAATATGCACATACAAATGTATGCATTCCATACACGCATACACATACTGCGGTTTTCTAACATGTTATTCAACCTATCACAAAACGGGAATTGAGATGTTATTTTGTAAAAGAGTTCTAATATTATATTATTACCTGTTTTCTCTTGTTCATTTGACCCAACAGCACTCTTTCGCAAGAAGTGTCCCATAAAGACATTTACTACAATGAACTGCTTTAATTCAAAATGTAATCTAACCAAACATGCTTAAGAGCCTGGCTAGGAAAATCAATACCATGGTTTATAGAACAGTGTCTCTGGAAAGGCAGGAAGTGGACTCTTGGTTCTGCATAAAATCTTGTTAATCCTATTTCCATTTCCCCTTCCTACATTTGTAACAACTGAATAAACTGATTATGTTTTTTCATCTTGTAGCTGCAGCCTCTGTAGACAAACGGATTAAAATACTTACATTGATGTGATCAATATATTTATCAATCAATAATGACCCAGGAATTGATCTTCATAATTGGAGGAATTCTGCACCTTAATTCATTTATATGCTATTGTCTTTTTTCAAAACTTAGGGATTGTGGATGTGGAAAATTAAAAGAGAATTAAGGGGGAAGGGCCACGTAGGGAAAATTGCTGTTCTCTACAGCATAACTGAGGAATACACATGATTAAGGCAAAAAGTGATGATTTGGGGGGAATAAAAGCATGGATAATTGATAGAGAACTCGTGAAATAGGGAAGCAATTGGAAATAGATTATTGTGGACGTGGAACTGACATTTCCAGTTATTACTACTGTTGTTTTGTCCTTGACAGTTAAGATCTGAGGAATGTTAAGCAATGTTTCAATAGCTGCATGTATAAGAAAATAATATTCCTGCCACCAGAAGCTGCTCTAGTACAGCTTTCCCCTTCTACTCCAGGCCACGGACTCTACCACACAGACACTCAAAGGCAAGAGTGTTATCCCTTAAGATTCTGTCAGTAGTTCTCTTCACCTCAATTCCCAGTTCCAAAAGCCTCTTCCCTTTCTAATGGGCTGCCTTTGGCCTCACCTTCCTTCCCAAATCCAGCAGTTACTCCACAACAGATCTGCATTGCACGTCCTGTAAAGGAATGCGAGGTTTTGTCTTGGCGTTCAGTCTCTCTTCCAAGAGATATATATACACACAGATATATTTACATGTGTACGTGTATACACATATATACATATATATACACATATATGTGTATATCTCATGTATATGATACATATATACTCATATTTATATGAGAGATATATGAGATATATATGCACATACATTTACAAATTGTTAGCTTTACAGTTATAAAAGCACACTTTAAAGCTACAGAGCTTTATACCTAGTTTTATGTTTGTGCATATTAAAGTAAAATTCTAAGAACAATTTGTCACGATTGGGTGTTTGATTTTTTTCCTCCTAAAGGAAATATACTTTAAATACATAGTCAACATCCACTCCCACTCACTGTTTTAATTTGGACAAATAATGAAACTAAAACTTTAAAAGGCTACTCAGTCTTTAATTCATGTTTTTGAGCCCCTACTATGTGAAATCTAGGCTCAAGCGAGTTAAACAGTCTTTGTTCTAATCCTCATGGTCCAGCCAGACTTTCCAAACTACCTAGAAAGGAATCCAGTTCAGAGTGTCACTCTCTGCTTATTTATAAGATGTGTGCTCGAGCATGTTACATACTCTGTAATTCACAATTTCTTTATCTGAAAAATACGGGTAATGATAATAAAAATTAACTCAGAAAGTAACTGTAATAATAAGATAATGTAGAGTGAACAGCACAGGGACAGATAATATTCATTTTAGATTGATATATCACTTTAACTACCCCTCGTTAAATGATTTGTTTATATATATGCATGCGCATCAAATATATATATTTGGAGAGGATGATAAGCCACCAACTGCTGCCGTATGGTCCACTTTCTTATGAGTGTATCATCGAGCCTACTGCATTATTAATTTTTAAAGAAGGGATTAACATGAAAGACTGAAGAGCACTGATCTCCAAAACAATGCAAATATGAAGAGTTTATAGAACAAGGTTTTGTGATAGTACCTATAAAAAATACCTGGCATAAAAAGGTACTCAATAGAAATACATTGAATGAATGAATAAGAGGTAATCACCGACACCGAGTAAGAACTTACTAGTATCAGTTGTGTAACTGTTAGTTCTTTTACGTTTTTAAATGATGAAAGGAATTGAAAGGAAAAACAAAGACTTTTCACAGATTATGACACTAGAATTTTTATTTGCTGACTCCGCACTTAATATGAATAATACCGTGATGGTTAATTTCATGTGTCAATTTCACTGGGCCACGGAGTGTCCTGCTATTTGGTCAAACATTATTCTGCGTGTATCCGTAAAGGTGTTTTGGGATGAGATTAACATTTGATTTGGACAAGGATGACCACTTTCACCACTTTCATTCAACAAAGTACTGGGAGTCCTAGCCAGAGCAATCAGTCCAAAATAAATAAATAAATAAATAAAGATAAAAGGCAACCAAATCAGATTCCACCCTAAAACGGTTAGAACAAATAAACAAATTTAAAGTTGCAGGGTACAAAATCAATATACAAAAATCAGTTGCATATCTATACACTAACAACAAACGATCAGAAAGAGAAATTAAGAAAACAATCCCATTTATAACTGCAACAAAAATAATAACTACATAGGAATAAATTTAGCCAAGGAGGTGAATGTTCTGCACATTGAAAACTATAAAACACTGATGAAAGAAATTGCAGAAGACACAAACAAATGGACAGATAGTCTGTGCCCATGGATTGGAAAAGTTAATATTATTAAAATATTCATAATATCCAAAACACTCTACAGATTCAATGCAATCCCTATCAAAATTCCAATGGCATCCTTCCCAGATAGAAAAAAAACAATCCTAAAATTTGTATGGAACCACAAAAGAACCCAGCTAGCCAAAGAAATCTTGAGAAAGAAGAACAAAGCTGGAGATACCACACTGCCTGGTTTCAAACTATATTACAAAGCTACAGTAATCAACACAATATGGTATTGGCATAAAAACAGACAAATAGATCAATGGAACAGAAAATAGAAAGACCAGGAAAAATCCCACACATATATGGTCAATTCATTGATGACAAAAGAGGCAAAAATGTACAATAGGGAAAGGATAGTCACATCAATAAATGGTACTGGGAAAACTGGACAGCCACATGCAAAAGAATGAAACTGGATCCTTATCTTACACACATACACAAAACTCAACTCAAATTGGACTAAAAACTTGAACATAAGACCTGAAGCCATAAAATTAGTAGAAGAAAACATAGGAGGTAAGCTCCTTGACATCACTCTTGGTGATGATTTTTCAGATTTGACACCAAAAGCAGAGTCAACAAAATATAAAATAAACAAGTGGAACTACATCAAACTAAAAAGCTTCTACACAGCAAAGGAAACCATCAACAAAATGAAAAGGCAACCTACAGAGTGGGATAAAATATTTCCAAATCATATATCAGATAAGGACTTAATACCTAAAACACATAAAGAAATCATACAACTCAATAGCAAAAACCCAAACAGCAATCTGATTTTAAAATGGGTAGAGGAAGTGAATAGACATTTTTCCAAAGAAGCCATCCAAATGGCCAACAGATACATGTAAAGATGTTCAACATCACTAATTATTAGGGAAATGCAAATCAAAACCACAAGGAGACATCACCTCACACCTGTCAGAATGTCTATCACCAAAAAGACAAGAAATAACAAGTAATGGTGAGGATGTGGAGAAAAGGGAACCCTTGTGCACTGTTGGTTGGAATGTAATTTGGTTCAGCCACTATGAAAAACAGTATGGAGGTTCCTCAAAAAATTACAAATAAAACTACCATATAGTCATAGAAATACTACTGGGAACTACTAAGTACAATATGAACTACTACTGACACAAACAGTAATAATAAATTGGAATCTAGCATTCCACTCCTGGCTATATATCCAAAGGAAATGAAATCACTACCTCGAAAAGATATCGGAACCTTCATGTTCACTGCAGATTACTTACAACAGCCAAGACATGGAAACAACCCAAGTGTCCATCGTTGGATGAATGGATAAAGAAAATGCTGTACATATATTTGATAGAATATTATTCAGTCATAAAAAAGAAGGAAATCCTGCAACTGCAACAACATGGATGCACCTTGAGGCCATTATGCTTAGTGAAATAAGTTAGAGGGAGACACATACTGTACGCTATCACTTATAAATGGTATCCAAAAAAAAAATCACAGATACAGAGAAGAGACTGATGGTTGCCAGAGGTGGGGATGGACAGTGGGGGAAATGGGTGAAGGTGGTCAAAAGGTAAGAATGTCCAATTATAAGTTCCAGGAATGTAATGTACAGCAATGGTGACTCTATAGTTAACAATACTGTATCGCGTAGTTGAAAGTCGCTAAGAGAGCAGATCTTAAAAATTCTCATCACAAGAGAAAAAAATTTATAACTATGTGAGGTAATTAATGTTAACTAAATTTACTGGGGTAATCATTTTGTAATATATACATATATCAAATTATACACCTTGGACTAATACAATGTGATATGCTAATTATAACTCAATAAAACTTGAAAAAGAATCTTGCCTTAGGGCTTCCCTGGTGGCGCGGTGGTTGAGAGTCTGCCTGCCAATGCAGGGGACACGGGTTCGAGCCCTGGTCTGGGAGGATCCCACATGCCGTGGAGCGGCTGGGCCCGTGGGCCACAATTACTGAGCCTATGCGTCTGGAGCCTGTGCTCCACAACAAGAGAGGCCGCGATGGTGAGAGGCCCACGCACCACGATGAAGAGTGGCCCCCGCTTGCCGCAGCTGGAGAAAGCCCTCGCACAGAAACGAAGACCCAGCACAGCCAAAATAAATAAATTAATTTTTAAAAAAAGATTTACTTTAAAAAAAAAGAATCTTGCCTTAAAAAACTTGAATTGGTAGACTGAGTAAAGCAGATTGCCCTCCTTAGTGTGGATAAGCCTCGTCTAATGAGCTGAAGGCCTCAAAAGAACAAAAAGGCTGACCCTCCTATGAGTCATAGGGAATGCCTCCTGTCTGACTGCCTTCGATCTGGGACATCAGTTTTCTTCTTGCCTTCAGACTTAAACTGACACATCAGGTCCTCTTGGTTCTCTTTCTATTCAGGCTCTCCTGCGTCTCCAGTTTGCTGACTGCAGACCTCGGGTCTTGTCAGCCTCCATAATTGCACGAGCCAATTCTTTTTTTTTTTTTAATTTTTATTTATTTATGGCTGTGTTGGGTCTTTGTTTCTGTGCGAGGGCTTTCTCCAGTTGTGGCATGCGGGGGCCACTCTTCATCGCGGTGCGCAGGCCTCTCACTATCGCGGCCTCTCTTGTTGCGGAGCACAGGCTCCAGATGCGCAGGCTCAGTAATTGTGGCTCACGGGCCCAGTTGCTCCACGGCATGTGGGATCTTCCCAGACCAGGGCTCGAACCCGTGTCCCCTGCACTGGCAGGCAGACTCTCAACCACTGCGCCACCAGGGAAGCCCCGAGCCAATTCTTATAATCAATCAATCAATCCTATTGGTTCTGTTTCTCTGCAGAACCCTGACTAATACAAATACTGACCACAAACATTTCATTTTATGGTCCTATAATCACATTAAAAAAAAAATACAATCTATCTGCTCTGAAGTTTTCTCACTCTGTGTTTGTACTTAGTTTACATTCTTCACTAACGAAACACTGGATGAAAGGCTTTGGTTTATACGTATGCATATTTCCTTTGTGGAAATTTGAGGTCCCAGTCCAGGCTTGTTTGTTGATTTTTCCCTTAGAAAAGTTAGTTTTTAAGTTTTAGGATCCTCTTAGCTATAACATATATTTTACTGTTACCTACTTACCTAGGAAGTAATGATGAGGTATAAAATATCTGAGAAACACCATTATCACCCCTTAGTACAAATATAACCATTCAAGAGTATTATTATTTTAAAAATCTGTGGAGTAAAGTTGTAGGGATAATAAATATTCAATAAATATTTGTTGAATGAATGAATGAAAGATAATTTGAGATCAATGGTATTTCCTACCACTCTAGCTCATTCCATACAACATAATTGAGGGGTTAAAAAAATGCTTGCTGAGTGGCAGTGAAAGGACAAATGAGGTTGGAGAGGATGAATACATCCACACGGTTAAGAGCTTTCTCTAAGACTGCGTCGAAGCCTTTTGTTTTCTGACAGAAAAAAGAGAAGTCTGCACTTACCCCAGAGGAAGGAATTGGTAAATCAGGTGAAAGGGGCTGTGTTTCTAGGACTGTGCTGAAAGATTAAGAGATGAGAGACAACAAAGGGAGTGAAGACCAAGTTCAAAACGAGTGAAAGCTGGAGAGGTGGAAAGATTCACTGAGACTTTGGAGGTGGTGCTCTGCTGTCAGACAAGTGTGAACGTGACCAGAAACAGAAAGAGAAAAGTGGAGCTCACTGGAGTTAATAAGGTCCAGGAACCCAGCAAAGAGGCTATCAGAAGTGTCATTAGTACGGGTGTTGAAGTCACTGAGGAGAGCTAACTTCAAATAGAGCTCTGTGATAGTAAATATAACCAATGATACCACAAAAGAACTGTTTAATGAAAGAATCATATTAGGGCACTATTCAAATAAGAAATCACGCAAGTGATTAACTCAAAACGGTTGCGCTTATATTCGTGAATAACATTTAAAAAGATTAGGCCAGAAGCTCAGCGCAGTCTCCCTGCCTCACTTGTTGCAGGTGGGGGCTGGGTGCTGAAGCTCAGGCTTCAGAGGTCAGACCCAGAGAGAGGACTGGGGTTGGCTGTGCGGAGACAGCCTGAAGAGGCTGGACTGTGGCAACCGAGGGTGTACTCCGAAGAAGCCAGGGCCTGCCAGAGAGGCAAGGTGCCATTATCGGGGGGCACACGAGAAGAGGGGTGGGACCACTATAAGAGCTTCTTTCCCTGTGAGCACCCCCAGGCAACGAGACACCAACTACAGGAGCTCCCAGGGCAGGTGCGAGTCACCAACGCCATTGTGGGCGCCAGAAGTGGGCACAGGATACCGCTACAAGACCCACAAGCAGGCGCCAAGCGCTGCTCCTGCTGTCCTGGGAGAGCGCAGAGAGCAGCTGCCCCTAGAAGACCCACAGGCGGGCGCCAAGCCCTACCCCTGATGTCCCGGGAGTGCATGGACTGCAGCCGACCCTAGGGACCTGTGAGCAGGTGCCAAGCCCTGCCCCCACCATCCTGGGAGCACGCAAGGGCTGCCGCACCTGCACACCCCATATCAAGGGGATAACGGCCAGTACACACTGAGAAAAGAGGCAGCAAGCATGCAAACTAAAAGCAGCCCCTCGATTCTGGGAAAGCCGGCAGAGCAGAAGGACTTGAGCTCACCTCCTCTCATGAAAACACCGAAACCACAGCTAACTGCTGAACAACCATGGACAAAAAGGACTGGAACCTATCAACAGAGATATTTTACATTCAAAGACAAAGAAGAAGCCACAACGAGACAGTAGGAGGGGCACTTTCGTGACATAATCAAATCCCATACCCACCAGGTGTGGGTGACCCACAAACGGGAAAATAATTATATCACAGATGTTCTCCCACAAGAGTGAGAGTCCTGAGCCCCACGTCAGGCTCCCCAGCCTGAGGGTCTGGCATCGGGAGGAGGAACTCCCAGAGCATTTGCCTTTGAAGGCCAGCTGAGCTTGAGTGCAGGACTGGGGGAAACGGAGATGCCACTCCAGAAGGGTGCACACAAGGTTTCATGGGCACTAGGACCCAGCACAAAGCAGTAACTCCATAAGAGCCTGGGCTGGACATACCTATGAGTCTTGGAGGATCACCTAGGGAGGCGGGGGCCAGCTGTGGCTCACTTGGTGGGGGGGCAAGGACACAGGTGGCAAAGGACCCAGAGGATATTGATTGGCGTGAACTCTCACAGAGACCACCATTTTGGCATCAAGACCTGGCCCTACCCAACAGCCTACAGGCTCCAGTGCTGGAACGCCTCAGGCCAAACAACCAGCAGCACAGGAACACAAGCCTGCCCATCAGCAGACAGGCTGCCTAAAGTTGTCCTGAGCTCACAGCCACCTCAAAACACACCCCTTGACACGGCCCTGCCCACCAGAGGGACAAGCTCCACCTACCAATGGGGAGGCATCAGTCCCCCCCAACCAGGAAGCCTGCACAAGCCTCAGGACCAACCTGACCCACCAGGGGGGCAGACACCAGATGCAAGAGGAGCTATGATCCTGCAGCCAGCAGAAAGGAGACCACAAACACAGAAAGTCAGACAAAATGAGACAGCAGAGAAATATGTTGAAGATGAAGGAACAAGATACAAACCCACAATAACAACTAAATGAAGTGGAGATACGCAACCTACCTGAAAAAGAATTTAGAGTAAGGACAGTAAAGACGATGCAAGATCTCGGAAAAAGAATGGAGGCACAGATCGAGACGATACAAGAGATGTTTAACAAAGAACTAGAAGATTTAAAGAACAAACCAACAGAGATGAAGAACACAATAACTAAAAAGAAAACCACATTAGAAGACATCGGTAGCAGAAAAACGAATAAGTGAGCTCGAAGACAGAATGGTGGAAATCACTGCCATGGAACAGAATAAAGAAAAAAGAATGAAGAGAAATGAGGACACTCTCAGAGACCTCTGGGACAACACTAAACGCACCAACGTTTCCATTGCAGGGGTCCCAGAAGGAGGATAGAGAGACAAAGGGGCTGAGAAAATATTTGAAGAGAATATAGCCCAAAACTTCCCTAACATGAGAAAGGAAACACTCACTCAAGCCCAGGAAGCACAGGGAGTCCCATGCAAGATAAGCACAAGGAGGAGCATGCTGAGACACATATTAATCAAACTGACGAAAAGTAAATACAAAGAAAAAATATTAAAAGCAACAAGAGAAAAGCAACAAATAACATACAAGGGAATCCCCATAAAGTTATCCGCTGATTTTTCAGCAGAAACCCTGCAGGCCAGAAAGGAGTGTCACGATACATTTAAAGTGATAAAAGGGGGAAACCTACAGCCAAGAATACTCTACCCAGCAAGGCTCTCGTTCATATTCGACAGAGAAATCAAAAGCTTTACAGACAAGCAAATGCTAAGAGAATTCAGCACCACAAAACCAGCTTTACAATAAATCCTAAAGGAACTTCTCTAGGAGGAGAAGAAAAGGCCACAACTACGATCAAGATAATTACGAATGGGAAAGCTCACCGGTAAAGGCAAACATAAAGTAAAGGTAGGAAATCATCCACACACAAACATGATATCCAAACCAGCAATCGTGAGAACAGGAGAGTACAAATGCAGGATATTGGAAATGCATTTGAAATTGAAAGACCGGCAACTTAAAACACCCTTATTTGTATGTAGACTGCTATAGCAAAACCTCAGGGTAACCACAAACTGAAAATCTGCAATAGATACAAACACAGAAAAGAGTAAGGAACCCAAACACAACAGTAAAGTTAGTCATGGTTCAAAAGGATACATGCACCCCAATGTTCACTACAGCACTATTTACAATAGCCAAGACATGGAAACAACCTAAATGTATATCAGCAGATGACTGGATAAAGAAGATGTGGTACATATATCTATGATGGAATACTACTCGGCCATTAAAAAGAATGAAATAACGCCACTTGCAGCAACATGGGTGAACCTGGGGATTATCATACTTCATACTTACTTCATAAGTGAACTAAGTCAGACAGAGAAAGACGAATATCATATGATATCGCTCATATGCGGAATCTAAAAAAAAGATACAAATGAACTTATGCATAAAGCAGAAACAGACTCACAGACGTAGAACACAAACTTGTTGTTACCAAAGGGGAAAGGTGGGGCTCAGGGATAAACTGGGAGTTTGGAGGTCACATATATGCACACTACTATATTTTAAAAAGATAAGCAACAAGGGCCTACTGTATAGCACAGGGAACTCAACTCAATATTCTGCAATAACCTAAATGGGAAAAGAATTTGAAAAAGAATACGTGTCTGTACATGGATAACTGAATCACTTTGCTGTACACCTGAAACTAACACAACATTGTAAATCAAATATATTCCAATAAAATTAAGAAATAAAAAAGAAATAAAAATTAAAAATAAAAAATTAATGCCAATATTTCCCAAACTCTTCCAAAAAATATCAAAGAGGAGGGAACACTCTCAAACTCATTTTACGAGGCCAACATTACCCTGTACCAAAGCCAGAAAAGGACACCACCAATAAAGAAAATTACAGGCCAATATACCTGATAAATATAGATTCAAAATTCTCAATAAAATACTATCAAACTCAACTCAGCAGCACATTAAGAAGACCATTCACCACGATCATCAAGTGGGATTTATCTTGAGATGTAGGGATGTTTCAACACATACACATTAATCAGTGTGATACCTCACATTAATAGAACGAAAAATAAAAATCATACGGTCAACTCAATAGATGCGGAAAAAGCATTTGATGAAATTCAACATCTGTTCATGATAAAAAAAAAAAAACAAAACTCTTAACACATTAGGTATTGAAAGAATTTACCTCAACATAATAACAATACATAACATGGTCATAATGTTGACAAGCCAACAGCTAATATAATAATAAAGGTAGAAAGGTTGAAAGCTTTCCTCTAAGATTAGAAATAAGACAAGGGTGTCCACTCTCACCACTTCTATTCAACATAGTACTGGACGTTTTAGCCGGGGCAATCAGGCAAGGAAAACAAATAAAATGCATCAGAATTTTAAAGGAAGAAGTAAAATTATCTCTATTTGCAGATGACATGATTTTATATCTAAAAAAATTCCTAAAGACTCCACCAAGAAACTTACCATCTAATCAATAAATTCCATAAAGTTGTAGGATTCAAATTTAACATGCAAAAATCAGTAGCGTTTCTATACACTAACAAAGAATTATCTGCAAATGAAGCAAAGAAAATGATCCCACTTACAATAGCATCAAAAACAATAAAATACTTAGGAAAAAATACAGCCAAGCAGGCAAAAGATCTCTACACTGAAAACTATAAGACATTGATGAACAAAATCAAAGATGACATAAATAAACGGAAAGAGACTCCTCGTTCATAGACTGGAAGAATTCATATTGTTAAAATTTCCATAATACCCACAGCCATCCATAGATTTAATGCAATCCATACCAAGAGTCCAATGGCATTTTTTACAGAAATAGAAGCAACAATCCTAAAATCTAGATGGACCCAAAAAGGACCCTGAATAGTCAAAGCAATCCTGAAAAAGAACAAACCAGGAGGCGTCACACTTCCTGAAGTCAAGCTATGTTGTAAAGCTATTGTCATCAAAACAGCACGGTACTGGAATAAAAAGAGACACATCGACCACTGAAACAGAATCAAGAACCCAGAAATAAACCCAAATATATATAAACCCAAATATATATGGTCAAGTAATATTTGACAAGGGAGGCAACAATACTCAGTGGAGAAAAGACAGTCTCTTCAATAAATGTGGCTGGGAAAAGTGGATCTTCACATGTAAAAGAATGAAATTAGACCCCTATCTTATACCACTCACAAAAATTAACTGGAAATAGACTGAAGACTTTAACGTAAACCCAGAAACCATAAAACTACTAGAAGTAAACATAGGAGAAAAGCTCCTTAACATGGGTATTGGCAATGATTTTTTTGTACATGACACCTAAAGCACAAGCAAACAAAATTTTTAAAAAATTAAAAAATAAGTGGGATTACATCAAACCAGAAAGCTGCTTAGCAATAGAAACAACCAACAAAATGAAAAGACAACCTATGGAATGGGAAAAAATACTTGCAAACCAAACATCTGATAAGGGGTTAATATCCAAAATATGTAAAGAACCCATACAACTCAATAGCAAACAAACAAACAAACAATCCAACTAAAAAATGGGCAAGGGACTGGAATGGACATTTTTCCAAAGAAGATATATGAATGACCAACAGGTACGTGAAAAGATGTTCAACAGCATTAGGGAAATGCAAATCAAAACCACATGCGATATCACCTCACACCTGTTGGAATGGCTAGCATCAAAAAGACAAGAGATAACGAATGCCACCATGCATGTGGAGAAAAGGGAACCCTTATGCACTGATGGGGAATTTACGAATTGGTACAGCCACTATGGAAAACAGTATGGAGATTCCTCAAAAAAATTAACAACCATATGAGCCAGCAATTCCACTTCTGGGAATACATCAGAAGGAAGTGAAAACTCTATGTTGAAGAGATATCTGTCCCTACCCCACCCCGCACATTCAGAGCAGCATTATTTGCAATAGCCAAGACATGGAAACAACCTAAATGTTATCCTTTCATCTGTAGATGGACAAAGACATGGGATACATATATACAACGGAATATTATTCCGCCATAAAGAAGGAGGAAATCCTGCCATTTGTGACACCATGAATAGACCTTGAGGGCATTGCGCTGAGTGACATCAGTCAGAGAATGACAAATACTGTATAATCTTACTTATATATGGAATCAAAACAAAATAAGTCACAGAAAAAGAGATTAGATTTGTGGTTACCAGAGGTGGGGCATGTGGGGAGAGGAAATTGGATGAAGATGGTCAAAAAGTGAAAACTTCCAGTTTTAAGATAAATAAGTACTGGGGATGTAATATACAACATGATGAATATAATGAACACTGCTGTATAGTATACATGAAAGTTGTTAAGAGTAAATCCTAAGTGTTCTCATCACGAGGAAAAACATTTGTTTCTTCCTCGTATCTATATGAGATGATTGATGGTAACTCATACTGGTAATCACTCCAGGATCTACGTAAGTCAAACCATTATGCTGTACATCTTAACCTTATCAGCGCTACACGTCAATTATATCTCAGTAAAACTGGAAGAAAGACCACATAGCCGACTTACGCATTTGAAGGACACTCTTGCTCCCTCAGCCATTTCTGTAACCCATCCTTGCCCTAGAGGACGTACAATAAGAGAGGGCATCTTTATGTAAATATAGTGTAAGCACCTGACAGTTGGGTTTGGTTTGGTTTGGTTTTGTTTTTGTAATGCAAGTGCCTGACATTAAGCTTCTGATTGCCTAGGCAGCCACTTCAAAGACAGCTATCTTGAATAAACACACTGCCGGCTACAGGACTAGAGGAAGAGCCAGGTGGCCCCGCCCCAGAAGTTTCCTTTCTTTCAGAGATCTCTGGTCGACTTAGGGAACTCACCATTTGACCACTTGTTTTTCCCTTCCTGAGTTTTAATTCCCACCCTTAGGTTTTAAATTCGCCAACAAAGAGTGAGCCTGTGAAACCCTAGGCACCCCATCCTAGGCTCCAATAAAGATAGAACCCCAGGCCCACTATCCTTCTGCCGCAACCTCGCTGAGTGGCCCCAGGTGTACCACGTATCCTTCAGGATTTGTGAGTAATAATCCTTGGTTTTCTTTTTTTTGTTTTCAAAGTTCCCTGATGGTAGCTGCCATCATAAGAACCACAAGGGCGGGTCCAATCACAACACTGGCTCTGAAAGGGGAAATGTCTGTGAGGGCTCACCTCAGACCCAGGTGAGCGCCCCTAGGCATTTCTAGCCAATAGATCACTATTGATAGGTTGAGACCAGCACAAAACAATTGGCCTTGTTGGCAGGATTGCATGATTTGCCTGTGCAGTTAATCAAGAGGAATACCCGTGAGCTGGCTTACTAGCTGACCAACCCAAGTGGGTAACACCATCTGGGAACGGAACACCGCTTGCTGGAGGTCTGCCATGCCGCTACGTGCTTTTGCATATTGCCTCTGTCGTGTGTTGCCCGCAGTATCCATGCCAAAATGTCACCGCTGCCATAATAAGTCAATGATCTCCCCAGAGCAGCCGTGACCAAGGCCACACGGTCTAATGAGACAGTCAGACCACTAATTTAAAAGGCCTTAATTGACCATTAATGTACATGAGGGTCCTCCATGCCTCCTGCTGTGCAAAACTGGCATGATCCACTGGCTTTGTCACTTCCATCACCACAGTGACCCAAGTGACTCCCTGGATTTCCAACCCTGAATAGGCCCCATGTGACCCTAAGTCCAGAGAATGCTTTTCACAGGGCGCCCCCCTAATTACAGGGCAGCGCTACTACATTTCGGGGGGGTTCCTGAAACCATCCATCAGGCAACCGGAGGGCACGGACGTGGCTGCTAGACACAGACGAGACTGCTGCCCAGATGCCGCAATACGTCACACTCAGGGCCCTCCGTCACCACTGCTCCAGAAGGGTCTCCCTCGAACAAATTTCCCTCAATGGAAAGGGTTCCCCACTCCCTTCCTAATAAACCTCTGATTTAATTTTGTCCCTTATGGGAATACACAGGCAAAACCTCTACTGCGAGTTATGAAAACTTGGGGTTCCTGGCTACTTAACCTCCGGACAGCCACTCTCTAAACTCCAGGCCCCGAAACTCACATTCTCCCAGCTACGGCCCTCTTCTGCCGTCCATCCTCTAGCCCCAAGCCCGTCCCCGCTACCCCCTCGGCCCCCTTCCCGAACCTCCAGGGCTGGCAGCCACTTAAGCTCCTACCCTCGGGAATCAGCCGCTCCCAGGGGCCTGTCCCACCACCTGGGGACAATTACCCCTGTACCACTCTGGTGGTCCATTAGGACAATAAAAATGCACAGTCCTTTTTGGCCCTACTAGACATGGGGACCCAAGTCACTGTCATTCTAGGCAATCCCTCTGTATCCCCAAAAGGGAAGCCCTTCTACCTACAGGGCATTGCTGGTAAAACAACCCAAGCTTCACAAACCTATTCGGATATCACTACTGGGACCCTTCACCTCAAATGGCTTCCTCTGGTGGTGGCCCCCCAGCTCGTTCTTTCCTATTATAGGCGTGGAGGTACTGACACAACACCGTGCCACATGGAATAAGCCCAAGTTCTTGGCCTTCCTGGTGGGACTCTCCAAATGGACGCCAGGGACCCTTCCTCCCCTAGTCAAGACGGTAAACATTCCCCAGTAGCGACTTAAACAGGCCACTGAAGGCCTACGCCCTGTCATTAACGACATGCTTGAGACTGGAGTCGTGAAGCCACCATCTCCCCGTTCAGTAGCCCCGTTTGGCCCGTACTTAAGCCAGCCACCAACCAAAGGCACCTCACCGTTGACTATCGAAACCAAAAGGTGCTCAGGTTCCCCAGTAAGGCTCCGTTTCCTAATAATATAGAACTGGCTGAGGATGTACAGTCGGCCCAAGGAGCGTCCTCTGTGTTCACTGACCTACTAACATGTTCCATTCTGTTCCCATCGTGGAGGAATCCCAGGCTCCGTTTGCTTTCACTTTTGAAGGGGGCCCGATTATACGTTTACGTGCTTCCCAATGGGATATTTAAATGGCCCTGCGACCACACATAACCTCTGCCACCAGGACTTAAGCACCTTACGGTTGGAAAGGTGCCGTTTCCGGCATTATACTGATGACATTATGCTCAGGGGTTCCTCTGAGGAAGCAGTACGGGCAGATTTGCATCCCTTCGCACACCAACCCCCTGGACCTCAAGAGCCAAGGCCCGGCCTCATCCGTCTTGTTTCTGGGCGTCACCTAGTCCTCTAAGGGCTGAGAAATTTCCCCAACAGCCAAACATCAACTACTCACCATTAAACCACCCACTACACTCAGACAAGCACAACACATATCAGGCCTTTTCGTGTCCTGGAGGCAACACGCCCCTCATCTCGCCCCATCGCACACGCAGTCGCACACAAGTCACCCACCTTCCACCGGGGCAAAGCCCAACCAGTGGGCTCTGCAAGGTGCCCAGCACGCAGTCCAGCGGGTCTTACCTTTAGTCCCCACTGGCTCCGCATGCCACGTCAAGTGGCCTCCTGGAGTCTCGGGACCAAACAGGAGCCTACCTGGCTTCCTGGGGGGTTGTGGACTAAGCACCTAGCCCAGCGGCAGGCCCGCGTACTCCCCCTGGGCACCAGCTTTTGGCAGCCTCTTGGGCTCTTTTAGGAACTGAGCCCCTAGCCAGCCCCCACCTGGGATTACTCTGAACACAAGTTCCTAAAGTGCCCTGGGTTAGAGATGCCTCTGAAGAGAAAAGCTCAGCACGGCCACTGATGCCTCCTTGGTAACAGGGAAATGGTACCTGCAGGGGAGGGCTAAACCTGAGGTCAAAGGCCTTTCCAGATGGCAGGAGGATGTGGTCTCCCCCATGCTCAGCCCCTTGCCGGAGAGCCCCGAGGAGTGACAGCCCCCGTCCCGACCCCACCCCACCCCGCTTTCTCCTCCTGTGGCTACTCGGGGAGCCCCTTGGGACCAACTGTCTGAAACGGACAGGGGGTTAGTGCTCTTCGCCAAGGGCAGGGCCATCACTGCGTGCCATGCGGCTCGCTGCAGGGCTGCGTCACGCACCCGGCCTCGGGCACCTTTCTAGTCGGGGAGGACACCCCTGGCTCAGCCCAACGGGCAGAAGCTGTGGCTGTTCACCCAGCCCTTACGGAGGCCACAAAAAGGGGCCTTCCACAGACTCCCGGGCCGCTGCTAACAGCCTTGCACTTTGGCCTGGCCAGTGGCTAAGGGACAACTTCCTCACGCAAGGCAAGGCCATCTGGGGCTCCAAGACACGGAAGGAACGAGGAGAACCCCCGACCCCCATCGTCAGTTCTCACGTTTCTGCTCACGCTAACCGCTCCACACCTGAAGCCATTTTCAAGAATGCTGCGGTCAGACCCCCTCACTCAGCCCTCCACTCTCTGCCCCGTGGATGCCTCAGGGTACCGACCCTTCTCCCCAGCTGGCGAAATGGACCCGCACAACCTCAGGTCGTCGGGGAATTCGTGCCTGAACAAGTCGTGCTCATGCGAGGGGACGCCCCCCTCCTCAGCGGCGGCCAAGGTGGTGACAGATGAGCGCGTTCTCTGCACCCAAAGCAAACAACGGGGGCCGTCCCGACGGGGACCCACTCCCCCGGGGAGCCCGACCATACTCCCGCCCGGCTGGGGCTTCCACGTGACCCATCACCATCACTGATGCTTAACACGAGGCTTCTCTTGGTGAACTCCACCCCAAATTCCTCCTCAAAACAGGTAATCTCTTTCCTTCCTACCTTCACTGCTGCTCCCTTCAGATCGCCGCCAAACACTGCTGACTCTGACCAGGGCACCCACTTTACCTCTCAGGAGATTCAACAGTGGGCTCTCCCCCCCAACATTCTTCCAAACTTCCATCTGGGTTCCCGCCCCCAGGTGGCTGGCCTCATCAAGCATCTTAATGACCTTCTTAAAGAGACACTACTTAAATTATTTTCAAGCAAGTGGTTCTCGACATGGATGGACCTCTTGCCGCAGGCCCTCATCTTGCTTAATTCTCACCCCCTGAGCCTTTATACCCCTCCTACCAATTATTACACAATTACCATACACCCTCCAAAATTCCACGTTGGGTCATTTCTGGCAGTTCTCAAGCTTTCACACTCCAGCACGACGCCCTTTAAACGTTGACCTCTGACTCCACTTCCCTATGCTGCTATGATTTTCTTTTTAATCATCTGACCATCTGCTTCCCTCTGATATAGGCTGATCGAGGGCAGACAGTCCAATACGGTCCCCTCACCACTGAATGCCCCACAGGCCACAAGCCCACCAAGTCAGTGCGAGATCATCGCTTTGGAGATCCTGCCCACGGTGACGACTCTCCAAAAGGAGCCACCTCCACACCGGCCGCTCTCACCAAACACAGTGGCTACAAGAGCCGGCTGATGAAACTGAACTCCCCAGCTAATTCAGAGGAAGTAGAAGTCATCGCCCCGGGACCAACCAGTGGCGCACTTTGGGTGCCTGAAAGAGGGGCAGGAGCTCTGCTTGGTGGACGCAGGCCACATTTGGGGATGAGAACATGGCGAGCAAGCTACAAGTCGTGGCCTGACCCCACGCCAGACAAGGCGACCCAGTACTTTCCCCCACCAAGCAACCGCGCTCAGCCATTAAGCAACACACAGATAGCTCATCCAGAAGGAACGTGACCCAAGCTCATTCACACGCCAGCGCTCCATCTGGTGATGGCTGTTCTTACTGCTTTGTACCGCCTGGGTGACAGGGTTACTGGGAGAGCCCTTGGGCCTAATCCTCACCCAGATATAATGCTGTAAACACACTGCTCCGGCCCACAGTAGCACCACAGGGTGGAAAAGCGGGGAATGTTGGAGAGTCCTGCGGGAAGGGCTCAGGCTAGTGTGCCACCGAGTCTGAGCGGCCAAGGGATCGCATCCCTTTATAGGCAAGGGGCCCTCTGGAAGCAATGTCTAAATGACACTTGCCCAATTTCAACATCAAATCGTGCTACAAGCTAACTGGCCCTATGATTGCTCGTACATAAAACCCACCTGGGTACAGGGACTGTGCTCCCAGGATTTGCCCACAGATTGCCCTCACGGGTTGAGCCCAGGAATGCCTAAGTGGCATCCATAAGATCTCCCGTAGCCTGGGACATAAACGTGCCCAGAATCTTTATGTGCTTGGATGAGCTCCTCCGGGAAGGAAAGGACAGCAACCCATTCTGTTGCCAAATGTGCCCCTGATGACCCCAGAGAGCTCTTAACAATTTGTTCCACTAGCAGCAGGCATCAGATGTGCAGCTCGGTCCTCGGGGAAGCCTCTAAGTTATGTCAGGCTAGCCTATGCCCAGCCCATGATCAGTACCCCAACTGCACAGCCACATGGGAGGACGCACCCGCCCCTGGGTGGCCACCACTCCAGAGGACCTCACCCCTGAGTGAGACAGACTCACTGCTGGAGAGGATACCATTCCAGACAATACCGCCCCAGCCCAAGAGTTCACCACTGGAGATGCCCATGCGTCCTATACCAGAGAGGACACCCCAGGGCCATGGCACCAGTTGGAGACCTAGCTGCTCACCCAGATGGCCCGACTTCCCAGTTTATATTGCGGAACGCTGCCATGGAGACTAAGACTTTCCAGAAACAATGGACTAAACGCATTGCCCCGACGGCATCGGGGGATGACCTCCTATGGTATGATTTTGCAGAACTTGCTGGGTCCTTGCTCGCTGACCCTACCCTATACCAAGAGGCTCGTCAGACTGTGAGTTTGTCCCCTGCCGACAGCAGGACAGCACCGTATCATATTTCCCCACGGAAGCAGGCCAAAATGTGCGCTCCCAACCAGACAGCTCCCCGCCTACAAATGACTGAAGGCTGTTAACGTCCTCACCACTAACTCAGATGCTTCAGCATCACGGGGTGGGGGGCGGGGCGGGGGGGGGATTGTACTGCAAGCAGCTGAGTTAGTATTTTTTTTAATTTTTTTTTTTTTATTGTAACGCAAGTGCCTGACCTTAAGCTTCTGATTGCCTAGGCAGCCACTTCAAAGACAGCTATCTTGAATAAACACACTGCCGGCTACAGGACTAGAGGAAGAGCCAGGCGGCCCCGCCCCAGAAGTTTCCTTTGTTTTGGAGATCTCTGGTCGACTTAGGGAACTGACCATCTGACCATTTGTTTTTCCCTTCTGGCATTTTCATTCCCGCTCATGTTTTAAATGCACCAATAAAGACTGAACCTGTGAAACCCTAGGCATCCCATGCTAGACCCCAATAAAAGAACCCCAGGCCTGCACACGTACTCTCTTTCTACCAATGACCTCGCTGTGTGGCTCCACGCATGCCATGTATCCTCCAGGACCTGTGAGTAACAAACCATGATTTTTTTTTTTCAAAGTTCCCTGATTGTCGTTACTGAAGTGCATCTTGCAATCATAATAAGAACCGCAAGGTGAGGTGGGGGGGGGGAGGGCGGGCGGGTCCAATCACAATACTGGCTCCCAAAGGGGAGAGGTCTGTGAGGGCTGCCTCAAGCAGTATGGCCCAGGTGAGTGCCCCAGGCATTTCTGGACAACAGCAGCGCTACTGAGAGGCTGAGCCCACCCCCAAGACTTCTGTTGTTTACCTTCCTCCTGTAGCGGTTCTTCCTCACCCCTCCCTGGGTCAAGCTGATCACGTGATAAGCAGTCAGTAATCACAGGACCACAGCTAGACTAGAACTCCCCACAAGAGAGTCCCCGTCTCTGGCCACACGTGACAGAGGAATCCTTTGAACTCCTTCTGGATGAAGAAGCACAACTGAGGTACTGGATTTCTGAACGACACGTGCTCAACCATAAAATCACGGTCAGGAAAGCACTGAGGACCAGTGATGATCCCCACCGCTCTCTGCGCTCGTTTCCACAAGAAATGGGTCCGAGTCCGTTGCTGGCCACTAAAGGCAGAACATGGGTGGTTTTCTGACATATCAGCCCCACCCCTCCCCCCAGATTAAAACACCAGGTGTGAAGATTTATGGTCCACATTTGAGAAGTGTGGTTTAGTTACGCCAAAGAGGTACACATAACCAGTAAGCAATTTTGGGGGATTTACGTGCATCAGACTGTTGAGAGAGGGAGACGGGTGGTGATCTTCGTCAGACCTCACAGAGTACAGTCTGCTTGGAAAGAAGCATACACACATGTCAATGGTTACTTGGAGAATCGACCAAGGGACAGGAGTTTGGGAGAGAGGTGCTAAATAATTCTCTAGAAAACTGATTTTAGTCTATGTGGAAAGGCAACCCAAGTCTCTGTTCTAACCCTAGGATGAAATATTGATTACCCCCATTGAAAGAGGAGGAGAGATCACAAACTTATGAGGAAATGTCACCTATCAATTAGACCAGCAGAATGTAAATCAAGAACAACCCAGCTGGAGGGGTTGGCCAGGAGGCACATGACAGGAGTGATGCCCAACTTCAACCCCCTCGTCCCGGCCAAGGTCAGGGGCTTGCCGGCCTGCTGAGGAAAAGTGTTGTTCCATCTCAAACTGTGGTCCTTCATAAATTTTTAAAAATTTACTTAAACTTCTTTCCTAGTAGAAGCTGAGCAAGAAGAGACTGTCCTGTATGGCTGGGTACGGGAAACCTGGCCCTGCTGAAGGTTAGGACTGTGCCGAGAAGGGGGGCAGAGGGGTTACTGAGCTGCTACAGAATCAGAACAGCTGTCTGTCTGCACCTCTTTGTTCTCTCATTATGTGAACCTGGGAGAGGCCTCAAGAAACGACACGACACAGTGTCCTGTGTGTACCCCATTTTATTGACTGAGGTCACTAGGGGTGTAGCTGAGAGTCAGATCTGACTTCACTGCAATTTCCACGTCATCCTGCACAAGAAGTTTATATCGCAGACTTCAGTTTCCTCGTGCGGGAGATGATAAAAACAACCCTCCCTCACAGAATTGCGAGGATTAGTGAGAAGGCAGGGAATCACCGGGTCTGGGGAGGACTCATCAAGTCTTTCACTGGGACTGGCGCCCTGGTCCCCTCGGTTAACCGGTGCTCGCCGCGGCCAGGCTCCCGAACCCCGGCCTTCGCGGCGAGCACGGCCAGGCCACCCTGCCCCAGGGCCTCCCGAGGCAGCGTCTGGGCGCTGAAGCCATTTCCCACCCCCACAGATGTCTCAGACTGGTTGTTCCAGGCCTTCCTGAGCCCGCTGTTGCTGCTCCTTTCTCTCTCTCTACTCTTTCCCGAAGGCGAAGAACTGCTCAGGGAACGAGGTGCTAAGCGCCCGGCGTGCTGTGTGGTGGAGGAGACACGCGCAGGTCTGGGACTCCCTCCAGCCTACAGCCCGCACACTCCAATAGGGCAGGCCAACAGGTACGACCCCTGGACCATCTCCTTAGCTCCGCTGCCAGTTCTGGACCAGTATCCTCCTCTTCTGGGGAGCTGCCCCACACAAACACATCCTCCAGTTATGTGGTTCCTACATGACCCACATCTCCCTCACCACAGCTGACTGGCTCAGGGGTCAGCCGGTCCCAGTCCCACCCCTTATGCCTCCTGTTGTCAGCTTAAGGCCGGGCACCTGAGGACCAGCCTGGGTTTGCTCCCCAGCACTGAGGGAAATGGAAAAACTTACTCCTTGTGCTTCATGGGTCTTTGAGGGATTTTTCATTCCACTCTCCATGAGGGAAAAAGGGAACAGGACTGATATATATTATTGATGAATTTTGCAAAAGAAATAAGAGCCTGATGATTCAGCTCTATCTAGACTTTTTAACTTTTGGATCTGCGTTTCCACCAAGAGGAAATGCTATAAAAGCTTACAATGGCTTATAACCTGTAGTCATCCAGAACTTCCTTGGGTAACTAGTCAGGGTAGGCTAACTGCTGTAACAAATATCCCAAGTCTTGCTGGCCTAAGACAGTACATTTTTATTTTTTGTTCTTACCAAGATCCAGGGCACAGTGGTGGTGCAGGCGATGGGGTGATAGTCTCCTTACGTCATTCAAAGGCTCAGGAAGGGAACCCATATGAGAGCAGGTCTGAGATAACCGCAGACCCGCTCAGCAGAAGAGGAAGAAACAAAACAGAATGACACAATCTATTACAGAAGAGATACACGAAAGTCTGCTAATGTCAGAAAATGCCAAGCTTTTGGCACTTGGGATGGTCCCTATCTTACCTACAAGCTCCACACCATGTATCCCAAATAGAAAAGACTCCCTAACTGACACACTGAGCCCCCCCATTCAGAGGAGAAGACTATTAGTGAAATGGGCGTCCCAACTGTAGATCAGATCCATGCTAGTTACCTAGGCTGATCTCATGACTCCTTCACTCCCAAATACGAATGGACAAATGTTTGCCAGATATTGGAGGAAAGTGAAAGAGAAGATCATGATGAACAAACAGAACAATTTCTGGAGGAAAAAACAACTATAACACAGGAAACGGAAGAGAACATTACCAAAAATTACAAATTCATATTCTCAGAATTTTAAGGAAGACAATGGGTTTATAAAATGAGAACAGGGTGCTATAAGAGGGAGCAATTAGAGAACAAGAGAAAGTCCTTGGAAACCGAAAGATTTCTGCAAAGTTAAAAACTTAATAGATACCAGGTGCTCAGGTCAAAGTCACCCTGCCTCACCCAGGCTTTGATGGAACGTGGGTGCAGCGTTCGTGCCCCGCCCACCCCACGCGACCTCTTCCGGTAACAGAACCGGAAGCCCACCGCCTAACTCCCATAACGGACCCCATTTCGGGTCCATCCCAGAGCCGGCATCCAGCCATCTGCCACCCGGCTCGGAGCCCAGCGGCTGCGGCCACCCTCATCGCCCACCCTGGGGATACTCTGAGGCCACCGCCGCCTGCAGTCCCGCAGGGCCCGCTTCCACACCGCCTTCACCTTGGCCTTCAGGCCCGCCATGCTGCCCGCGCCGCCCGCTGTGCTGCCCGCGCCGCCCGCCGTGCTGCCCGCGCCGCCCGCCATGCTGCCCGCGCCGCCCTCGCAGGTGCGCCAGAACTACCAGCCCGACTGCGAGGCCGCCGTCAACAGCCATTTCACCCTGGAGCTCCACGCCTCCTTCGTGTGCCTGGCCGTGGCCTTTTACCTCGACCGCGACGACGTCGCCTTGAAGCACTTCACCGGGTTCTTCCTGCGCCGCTCCCACGAGCACAGCGAGCGGGCCCAGGGCCTGATGCGCCTGCAGAACCAGCGCGGGGGCCGCCTCCACTTCCAAGACATCAGGAAGCCAGTCAGTGACGAGTGGAAGAGCGGCCTCAAGGCCATGTGGTACACCTTGTGCCTGGAGAAGCTCGTGAACCGGAGCCTGCTCGACCTGCACCAGCTGGCCACCGACAAGAGCGACCCCCACCTGCGTCTCTTCCTGGCAACTCACTACCTCGGCCAGCAGGTGGCGTTCATCAGAGAGCTGGAGGGTCATGTCACCACCCTGAGCATGATGGGGGCCCCGGACGCCGGCCTGGCAGGGTACCTCTTTGACAAGCTCACCCTGGGCGACAGCGACAAGAAGAACTGAGCCTGGACTTCCCCAGAGCCACGGGGTGACCAGAGCCCTGGTCACCGTGCCTGCCATGCAGACGGCAATAGTGCCCTTGCAGAAAAAGTTCACTTAAGTTTTTTTGTTTGTTTTTTTTGCAACAAGTGCAGGACTCTCTTTTCCTGGACTTTATTTTATCACTTAAGTTTTTTTCTTCCAGTTTTTCTGTTTCTTCCAATAAAGTTATTGGTTCATAAATAAATAAAGGTCTCTGGCTGATTCATGTGGGCAAATCTCTCACTTTTTAAAACAGGTATCCAGGAGGCTCTCCCCCCACCCATGCCCCACCCACATGCAGGTCAGGATCTCCACAGAGGGAGGGAGAAGGCGTTCCATGGGGCCCTGGAAAGTGCAAAATCCATCTTCCCCTTATAAACAATGTGGGTATATGGGGGGTGGTGAGGTGAGGCCCTGCTGAATGCGGGTGCCTGCGAATAGCAGGAGTATAAAAACATGGTATAAAAATCACAGTAGTGTTGCTTCTGGAGGAAGAATGAAGGGAATGGGATGGGACAGGGATAAAAATAAAGGGTCCTTAAACTTTACCTGAAAACTTTGAGTTCACTAAAATATGTAAATGTTAGTGTTTGTTGATTCTGGGAAGCAAGATGGAGACCCCAGAAGCCAGCTTGGCAGGGTCCCTCTTTGACAAGCTCACCCTGAGCGATAGTGATAATGGTCACTGAGCGAGCCTCAGGCTGGCCTGCACACAAACATAGGGGTGACTCCCTAGTCACCATGCTGGACATGCATATTGCCCTTACAACACATGCAAATGTAGGTTGTTTTACAGTACTCTTTCTTCCATTAAGGTAACATGGTACCCCAAACCCCAAATTACCTCAATAGAAGGAGTGAAAAATATAAGGTCCAGGCTGAAGGTCAATTTGTGATATTGAATATCAAGTAGAATAAAGCTCTCTGAATGTTAAGCCAAGTTACTCTGACTCTGGCCGCTTTGAAGAATGTAGAGGATGAGGAGAGTTGAAGCTGAAAGACCAGTTAAGAGATAACTGTAGCAGGCCCACAGAGACAATGGTGGCTTGAACGGCGGTGTTGGTAGAGGAAATGAAGAGATGCAGGCAAATTTCAGATGAACTGGAGGAGTCTACAGGAGCTGCTTTATGGACCAGAGGTGAGGAATGGGAAATGACGAAAATCATCTAGGCTCAAGCTTGGATTTGAACACCCTGGCTGATGGTCGTGCTATTTATTAATCTGGGGGTATTTGCAGGGGGACTCGAGGAGCTGGGAAGGCATGTCATGTAAAATCTGAGATGCCTATTAGATACCCAAGTGGAACTGTCATGCAGGTAGCCAGAAAAATGAACCTGGAGCTCAGGGGGCATGTCAGGTTTGGACAAATACATATGGGACATATTAGCCTATATATACATAGATGGGTTGAGGTCATGGAGTAGATAAGCTCACCAGAAAGGAAGTAGAGAGATTATGGCACAGGCGGCCCCAAACCCAGAGCAGCCAACACTCAGAGGATGGGATGAGACCCTGGAACACCTAGAGAGCTGCTGGTCCCACTTGGACCACTGCCTCATTCCAGACTGTGGCCACCTGTGTCTGCTCAGAGTTTATCTCAAGATCAGCCTGTTCTTAATCTCAGTGTGGTCTCTGGTTTCTCCTTTCTAGATGTGGAGAGGCATTAGCCTATTACCTTGTCTTCTTGACTATAGGTAGAAAGACAATTATTTCCCAGTAAAAGGATTTCCCAAGGAAACGACAGACCTGCTTTTCTATGTTTGTTTTTTTTTTTCTGTTCCCCTTTTAAAACTCTTCCCCTCTCTCAGTCCATTCTCTATTTGAGCAGATGAAATCTGTTCCCATGTAAACCCTAAGGTTGTCTAGGTCTGAGAAAAAATACTCAAAACATATTGTTTCTTCTGTGTCGTGTACAGTTTACAAAGGTCAGAGTTAGAAATTTTCAGACTTTGTATCCTATATTCAAAGACACACGAGTAGCTTGAGTCATTTTAGAGTTACTAGATTGCTTTCAACATTTACTGAAATATGAACAAGTTTAGCTAAGGAGTCATTTCTTTCTACATTTCCCCATAACTGTGCTTCAATACTTTGTTAAAAATGAGGATTATGGTCCTTTGAGTTTAATTTCCAGAAAAATGGTGTTGAATGGTATTTCCCCCTTTACTCTTTTTAGTCAAACTTGTTTTTTCCGCTTTCTCTGTCTGCTTTGAGGTCCCTGCTCTCTCTCTGATACAGTCTCAATACATACATACATACATATACACACACACACACACATATATATATATATATATATATATATATATATATATATAAACTGTTCTCCTCTAGATATGAGGAAGTACAGGCTGAGCAGCTGTTTGTGAGTGTTTATAACTATAAATTGTCTGAAGATCCTTCTTACTCTCCTGTTTTGGAGAAACAGTTTGGTGTCTTGGATCCTTCACCACAGCTTGGCTGGATTCAAATCCCAGTTTAGCCACTTGCTAAATTGGGGGAACTTGGGCATGTTATTTCACTTCTCTGCGCCTCAGTTTCCTCATATGTAAAACAGGGATAATAAAAGCGTCAACCCCATTGGAGAAAATATTTGCAAATGATGCGACTGACAAGGGCTTAATATTCAAAATATACAAACAGCTCATACAAGTCAATAACAAAAAGAACAAACAACCCTATCAAAAAATGGGCAGAAGACATTTCTCCAAAGAAGACATACAGATGGCCAAGAAGCACATGAAAAGATGCTCAACATCACTAATTCTTAGAGAAATGCAAATCAAAACTACAATGAGGTATCACCTCCCACCAGTTAGAACGGGCATCATCAGAAAATCTACAAACAACAAAGGCTGGAGAGGGTGTGGAGAAAAGGGAACCCTCCCGCACTGTTGGTGGGAATGTAAATTGATGCAGCCACTGTGGAGAACAGTCTGGAGGTTTCTTAAAAAACGAAAAATAGAGCTACAGCATGATCCAGCAATCCCACTCCTGGGCATATATCTGTACAAAACTATAATTCGTAAAGATACGTGCACCCCAGTGTTCATAGCAGCACTATTTACAACAGCCAAGACATGGAAGCAACCTAAGTGGCCATCGACAGATGAGTGGATAAAGAAGATGTGGTATATATATACAATGGACTATTACTCAGCCATAAAAAAGAATGAAATAATGCCATTTGCAGCAACACGGATGGACCTAGAGATTATCATACTAAGTGAAGTTAAGTCACACAGAGGAAGACAAATGTCATATGATATCACTTATATGTGGAACCTAAAATATGATACAAATGAACTTATTTACAAAACAAAAACAGACTCACAGACATAGAAAACAAACTTACGGTTACCAAAGGTGAAGGGGGGAGGCGGTATAAATTAGGAGTTTGGGATTAGCAGATACAAGCTACTGTATGCAAAACAGGTAAATAACAACGTCCTACTGTATAGCACAGGGAACTATACTCCATATCTTGTAATAAACAATAAGAAAAAAGAATATGAAAAAGAATATATATGTATAACTGAATCACTCTGCTGTACACCAGAAACATATTGTAAATCAACTAAATTTTTTAAAAAGCATCAACCCCATTGGGTTGCTGAGATTAAATGAGTTAATATTTTCTAAATACTTACAACAGTGCCTGGCACATATAGTACATATATTATTTGTAAGCCATCATTTATCATCATTACCATCATTATCATTCACTTACTTCTAAGTTCATCTGTGGTGTTTATGATTTGTTGATGAAAGGATTTCACATTTATACTTTGCCACTAGGGGTCTCTCTTGCATTTCGACCAACTGTGTCACTCTGCATATCACGAAGGAGAAATCCTTCCTAGCTGCTTGGCTGCCAGTTGCTGCCAGGCTTCAGGAGGGTAGATTGCTGTTTTCAGTGCCCCAAACTCAGGCCCAAGCCTGGAGGTGAGTTCTGCTGTGACAGCCCTCTGTGGTAATTCCCCATTTGTCTCAATCAGCCTCCCCTTTAAATCGGCCCCTAGGACAATTTTTTTGCTTATTCTTCCCCAACCCAGGTTGCCTGAGCCTCCCTCCTCTTTCCATCCTGAACTACAGTCCACTCCTCAGAGGTGGGAAAGACTGAACGGATGAAAAGCTCATCCTGATCCCACCCACCTTCTGGATGTTTGGACCTGAAAAGGAGAGGAATGCGTGGATTGGAAGGGGAGAATGGGCAACAGGGCTACTGATAACATAATAACAAAAATTTATGTCACCACGCACTTGATTTAGCACAGAGGTTCTCAAGCTTTGCTGCACCTTAGAGCCACCTGGGAGTTTTTAGAGCTCTCAATGCCCAGGCCACCTCCCAGACCAATTACATCAGTCTCAGGGGCAGGACCTAGACATCCCAGGCATTGAAAGCCAGTGCAAGCACCTTGCTATTCAAAATGTGGTCCCTGGACCGGCAGGTCAGTGTCATCGACAGTTTGTTAGAAATGCAAAATCCCAAGCTCTACCTCAGACCTACTGAATCAGAAGCTGCATTTTAACAAGACCCTAGGTGATGAATAATATGCACATTGAATTTTGCGTAGCATTCTTCAGCATCCTATTTGTTAAACGTGGCTGCACCTTGGAATCGCCTGGGACGCTGGAAAATAACACTGCTGCCTCGATTTAACCAACTCACTCAGCCATACCCTCATGGAAGTACCGGACCAAGCACAATAAAAACATACCAAGCACAATAAAAACCCGAACAACAATGATTGAACCAACAATTATTGATCACACACACATATTTACGTACTAGCTTTTGCGCAATGTGCTGTTTTGTCACAAACTGGTGTTTTTAGAGTACGGGCTGGCAAACCACAGTCTGCAAGCCAAATCTGGCCCCCAAGGGTTTTGATAAACAAAGTTTTACTGGAACACTGCCGCACCCGATCAATTTCCTGTTGTCTGTGTCTGCATACTCGCTACGACTGCAGAGTCAGTCATTGCAACAAAGACCGTGTGGCCTGCAAAGCCTAAAACGTTACAGGAAATCTTTGCCAAGCCATGTTTTACAGTAATTTGCCACAAGCCCTGAAGTCATCTCAAGCCGTCAAATATTTGAAACTTTTCACCTGTCTTTACGCAGCTCTTTGTCTTTTCCTGTTGCCTTCCATTTTTCTGTCACTTTCAATGAATATTCTAGAATGGCTTGGATGTTTATAATATTTTATACACATCCCTAACCCTCACACTCCCCAGAATTGTAGTTGTCACCTTCCAGACTGACATCTTTGCGTATTTCAGCAAGTCAACCTGTCAACTTCCTTTGTGTCTTCAGTTTCCTCGGCTCCACACGTGGCTTTGTTAATTCAGGGCCAGCGGTCATCTCTCTTCTGGGAGCATCAGAGTGGGACTAGCCATTGTGATTCTCCATAATCACACATTCATCACAGAAGCTGTTTAAAGTGTACTCATTTTTAAATTACTGCAATCTATTCCAATCCTTTTTCTTACTGTGAGGCATTTAAGTTTCATTAATATGCAAAGCGACTGCCTTGCCTGAGGAGGAATAGACTCCTTCCCTTTAATCTGTATTTTAACGTTTATTTTTTGGTAACATTACTTTTGCTTTACAACATGTTATATCTGATATTAACTATGCCACACGCAACGAGGAGATTTATTCTCTTTTTTTTTCTCTGCGCTAATTCCCTGGGCATGGGTTTTTTTTCTCCCCAAAGTTTAATTCTTCTATAAAGTTGATGGAGAAGTAAAAGTTCCACCTTAAAATATTTTTTAGAACCATAATTCAAGAAATACACCTAAAATAAAACATTCTAGGAGGGAGCATTCATGCAGCTTTTGAAATTTTTAGCCAAATAGCCCAATTAAAATAGCCAAGAATGTTTAGCCAAATTCTTTCAACAAATTATCCTGGATTCTTAGAAGTTTTCTGCGCTGTGCTTGGCACTAGGAATATAATATGACTAGGGCACAGTTCCTGCTCACAAGCGTGGTGGAAAAGATGGACACACAGAGAGATAGCACCAATCTATCTGAGTAAGATGTAAAAGAGGAGGCTTACAAGGTGCCGTGTGAGTGCAGGAGAGGAACGGGGTCTAAATCTTACCTGGGTCGTAGGGCAACGTCCGCTGTGGAGGTAACACTGAGTCTTCAAAGAAGAACTGGAGTTCTACAAGTGGAGAAGAGTGGAAAGGGTATTTTAGCTATGTTCATTTCCTGCAGAGGAGCCAACAGAGTGGGAAAGGTTACAAATTCAGGAGTGCACTGGGATACAGTTAATGAAAGAAGACCCAGAGGAGACAGGGGAGAGGCAGTGGATTTACGTGACACAGGAGGAGGGAGAGTTTTTTCCCTTTAAGGAACTCTACCAAAACTCCTCTCTCAAAAGTAATCACTGGCTTACTAATTCACATTACCATTAGTCTCTTTTCAGCACTTGCCCTGCTTGATCATTCTGTAGTTGTTAATAGTGTCCTTCTTTTCTTACCTTCCTTGTCCTTTCGCGGTTTACCTAAGGTTTATCTACAGAGAACTACATAAAGCTAACCATCCTCCTGCATTCTGCTGTTGGCCTCTTCAACCCTTGTTCAATATATATTTCCCCTCCAATTCCGCCACATCCATGGGCCAATCTTACTCTCTCTCTCTCTCTCTCTCCCCCCACTCCCAGACGCTTCCCTTGACTACGACATTTGCACAGCCATCTGTGAGACATCTCCTTCTGGATGTCGCCAGAAAACTCAGATTCCACAAGTCCCCAGATGAACTCATTGCCCCTTCACTAAACTCCCCCTAGATTTGCCACACCTTCTGGTAGTCTCACAACTAAAACATTTCAGAGTCGACCCTAGACTTCTGGCCTTACTCAGTCTGAACATCCCTTCCTCTCCATTAGCTCTCCTCTTACCTGACACCCCCATCTTTTTCAGGCTCTAATCATCTATGATCTAACAATGTCCATAATCTCTGTACTTGTCAGGGTTCTTGGTGGCAAACCACAAAATTGGACCCTGGCTAATCACAACAGAAAAGGCATTTTTAGAAGGATGTCTGGTAGCCGACGAGGAAGGCCGTAGAACTTTGCTCAGAAAATGGGAAACATCATGTGGAGTGGAGCCTTGTCTTCCATCTGTCTTTCTTTGCTTTTTTTTAACATCTTTATTGGAGTACAATTGCTTTACATTGTTGTGTTAGTTGCTGCTGCATAACAAAGTGAATCAGCTATACGTATACATACATCCCCATATCCCCTCCCTCTTTTTTTTTAAATCTTTATTGGAGTATAATTGCTTTACAACGGTGTCTTAGTTTCTGCTTTATAACAAAGTGAATCAGTTATACATATACATATATCCCCATATCTCTTCCCTCATGAGTCTCCCTCCCTCCCACCCTCCCCATCCCACCCCTCTAGGTGGTCACAAAGCACCAAGGTGATCTCACTGTGCTATGCGGTTGCTTCCCACTAGCTATCGGTTTTACATTTGGTAGTGTATATATGTCCATGCCACTCTCTCACTTAGTCCCAGCTTACCCTTCCCGCTCCCCGTGTCCTCAAGTCCATTCTCTACATCTGCATCTTTATTCCTGTCCTGCCCCTAGGTTCCTCAGAACCATTTTTTTTTTTTTTAGATTCCATATATATGCGTTAGCATACGGTATTTGTTTTTCTCCTTCTGACTTACTTCACTTTGTATGACAGACTCTAGGCCCAACCACCTCACTACAAATAACTCAATTTCGTTCCTTTTTATGAATGAGTAATATTCCATTGTATATATGTGCCACATCTTCTTTATCCATTCATCTGTCGATGGGACACTTAGGTTGCTTCCACGTCCTGGCTATTGTAAATAGAGCTGCAGTGAACATTGTGGTCCATGACTCTTTTTGAATTATGGTTTTCTCAGGGTATATGCCCAGTACTGGGATTGCTGGGTCATATGGTAGTTCTATTTTTAGTTTTTTAAGGAACCTCCATACAGCTCTCCATAGTGGCTGTATCAATTTACATTCCCACCAACAGTGCAAGAGGGTTCCCTTTTCTCCACACCCTCTCCAGCATTTATTGTTTGTAGATTTTTAATGATGCCCATTCTGACTGGTGTGAGGTGATACCTCATTGTAGTTTTGATTTGCATTTCTCTAATGATTAGTGATGTTGAGCATTCTTTTTTTTTTAAAGAATTGTTTGGTTTTTTAAAAAATTTATTTATTTATTTATTTATTTTTGGCTGTGTTGGGTCTTCGTTTCTGTGATGTTGAGCATTCTTTTATGTGTTTGTTGGCAATCTGTATATCTTCTTTGGAGAAATGTCTATTTAGGTCCTCTGTCCATTTTTGGATTGGGTTGTTTGTTTTTTTGATATTGAGCTGCATGAGCTGCTTGTAAATTTTGCAGGTTAATCCTTTGTCAGTTGCTTCATTTGCAAATATTTGCTCCCATTCTGAGGGTTGTCTTTTCGTCTTGTTTATGTTTCCTTTGCTGTGCAAAAGCTTTGAAGTTTCATTAGGTCCCATTTGTTTACTTTTGTTTTTATTTCCATTTCTCTAGGAGGTGGGTCAAAAAGGATCTCGCTGTGATTTATGTCATAGAGTGTTCTGCCTATGTTTTCCTCTAGGAGTTTTAGAGTGTCTGGCCTTACATTTAGGTCTTTAATCCATTTTGAGTTTATTTTTGTGTATGGTGTTAGGGAGTGTTCTAATCTCATTCTTTTACATGTAGCTGTCCAGTTTTCCCAGCACCATTTTTTGAAGAGGCTGTCTTTTCTCCATTTTATATTCTTGCCTCCTTTGTCACAGATTAGTTGACCATAGGTGCATGGGCTTATCTCTGGGCTTTCTATCCTGTTCCATTGATCTATGTTTCTGTTTTTGTGCCAGTACCATACTGTCTTGATTACTGTAGCTTTGTAGTATAGTCTGAAATCAGGGAGTCTGATTCCTCCAGCTCTGTTTTTTTCCCTCAAGACTGCTTTGGCTCTTCGGGGTCTTTTGTGTCTCCATACAAATTTTAAGATTTTTTGTTCTAGTTCTGTAAAAAAAAGCCACTGGAAATTTGATAGGGATTGCACTGAATCTGTAGATTGCTTTGGGTAGTACAGTCATTTTCACAATATTGATTCTTCCGATCCAAGAACATGGTATATCTCTCCATCTGTTTGTGTCACCTTTGATTTCTTTCATCAGTGTCTTATAGTTTTCTGAGTACAGGTCTTTTACCTCCTCTAGGTAGGTTTATTCCTAGGTATTTTATTCTTTTTGTTGCAATGGTAAATGGGAGTGTTTCCTGTCTTGACATTTTTCCCCAAACAGGAAGGGTGCTCAGATGTTGGGCTGCCCAAAGTGATAAATATATCATCTAGTTTATTCTAACCCTCTTTTTGTAGATGCTATTGGTGCTCTGCCCAGATCAATTGGACCAGCCAGGACAGCCAAACCCCCAGCTGCTTGTGAGTGCTGCAGCTGACAGCTTACATCTGTGATGTTCTCAGGAGTGCCCTTGGCTAACTGGGACGGCCAATGATAGAGGCACAAGAGCCTGAACCCTTTGCCCTGTCTCTGCAGTGAGACTTGTGCTCCAGAATCTGTCTTGTGTCAAGCCAAGGTTAGATTTTGCCTAAGATCACATCCTTGCTTGATTCCTTCTCCTGCCCTATTCGGCTTCCCTTACTTGTGTACAGTTTTCCCCTGAGTATAGTCCTTCAATAAACGCCTGTCTCAGGCTCTGTTTCCAGAAAACTCAACCTAAAATCCACCCTTAAACAGAGGCAATACAACTCCTACTTCATTTCTTTCAATCGCACTTACCACTCTGTATGACAATTTTTTTATACACATGCACATTATACACATTCCTTAATAGGCTATAGAATCCTTGAGGGCAGGGAATATGTGGGTTTTTTCCCCCTCTTCTTAAGTACTAGCATACATGTAATAGGAACTTTAAAAAAAGAATGGTAAGCTGAACCTAACTGAAAATAAAGGCCAGATCACAGTGGATTAAAAAATGAATAGAAGTGAGAGAGTCGAGACAATAAATGTAGTGGTAGGCTATTCTTTCCAATGTCTAAATGTCGTTATTGGCTTACCTATTTTATCCCCCTACTAGATTGTGGATGATAGAGCAAAAACAAGTTTTTAGTAAGTAGTCTCTGGCCAAAAGGATTTCATAACAAGACACAGAGTTTATGCAATCTGGTTAATTTCCTAAAGGGGTCAGATTTATTCTTTCTTTTCTAGTTTCATTATTACCTACTCAGGAAGGGCTCAGGTGTAAAATTTTGTGACTTAGCAATTTGTTCCATTCGAATGTCGGAAAATAAGCCTGGATGGCCAGGATGAAGGATTTCACCCACTGTGTTCGCATATTTCAAACCTATATTCCTTATCACTCACCTGTTATGCACAATTACTTCATATTTGGCATATGATTCCAGTTTTATTACCATGTTGGCTCAAGGGTAGGAGTCTGTGTGTGATGGATATGAGACAAAGTTTACTGAGTATTTATTATATATAGAATACGGTTTTATCAATTGTTGGGGGTTAGACGGTTGACAAGAAAGAATAGAAAGTGTCTCTATGCAGAAGGAGCTCAAGCTAGCTAGAATCATGGCATCCACAGCGTAGGATCACATACAGAGGACCTCCATTAACCAGTTTCAAATTGATTAATAATTAATGCTGAGCCTGTAAGATCCAAGAGGGTATAGCACAATGGGATGATAAGCAAGCACCAGGCCAATCAAGAAAGAACATCTTTTGGAGAGAAATTTTCAAGTGTGCAGATGAACCTCATTTTAAAAGACACTTTCTATATTTGCAAATGAAGCAACTGACAAAAGATTAATCTCCAAAATACACAAGCAGCTCAATATCAAAAAAAACAAACAACCCAATCCAAAAATGGGTAGAAGACCTAAATAGACATTTCTCCAAAGAAGGCATAGAGATTGTCAACAAACACATGAAAAGATGCTCAACATCACTAATCATTAGAGAAATGCAAATCAAAACCACAATGAGGTATCACCTCACACCAGTCAGAATGGCCATCAGCAAAAAATCTAAGAAACAATAAATGCTGGAGAGGGTGTGGAGAAAGGGGAACCCTCCTGCACTGTTGGTGGGAATGTAAATTGATACAGCCACTTTGGAGAACAGTATGGAGGTTCCTTAAAAAATTAAAAATAGAACTACCGTATGACCCAGCAATGCCACTACTGGGCATATACCCTGAGAAAACCATAATTCAAAAAGAGACATGGACCACAATGTTCACTGCAGCACTGTTTACAATAGCCAGGACATGGAAGCAACCTAAGTGTCCAGCGACAGATGAATGGATAAAGAAGATGTGGCACATATATACAATGGAATATTACTCATTCATAAAAAGGAACGAAATTGAGTTATTTGTAGTGAGGTGGATGCACCTAGAGTCTGTCATACAGAGTGAAGTAAGTCAGAAAGAGAAAAACAAATACCATATGCTAAAGCGTATATATGGAATCTAAAACAACGGTACTGATGAACCTAGTGGCAGGGCAGGAATAAAGATGCAGACGTAGAGAATGGACTTGAGGACACAGCGGAGGAAGGGGAAGCTGGGACGAAGTGAGAGAGTAGCATGGACATATATACACTACCAAATGTAAAATGGATGGCTAGTGGGAAGCAGCTGCATAGCACAGGGAGATCAGCTCGATGCTTTGCGACGACCTAGAGGGGTGGGATAGGGAGGGTGGGAGGGAGGCTCAAGAAGGAGGGGATATGGGGATATATGTATACATATAGCTGATTCACTTTGTTGTTCAGCAGAAACTAACACAACACTGAAAAGCAATTATACTCCAATAAAGATGTGAAAAAATACATAAAATAAAAATGGTTTTATCTATGTCCAAAAAAAAAAAAGTAGAATAAAATAAAGGACACTTTCTCAATATTCCTTTCTAGCCCATGCCCTCCTGCTCATTTTTACTCTAGAATTCTCAAGACATGATTCTGGACATGCTATAACCAAACACGGGGACAAACTGAGTAGGTGGTGATCAGTCTGGATTTCAGGCTGAGCTGCTGCCGTTTGGTGAGATGCCACTGGTCCAAGTTCTAACCCTCGTATTCACAAATACATGGCTTTCTTTTCCTCAGTGAACCCAAATGAGAACAGTTCTACATGAGGGATCAGCAGGCTTTTTCTGTAAGGCGTAAATATTTTAGAATTTACACACCTATGGTCTTAGTCACAGCTATTCAACTCTGTCACTGTAGTGTGAAAGCCACAAAGAATATGTAAATGAATGGGTGTCGCTGCAGTCCCAATAAAACTTTATTTATAAAAGCAGCTGGCTGGTCAGATTTGACACACAGGTTGTAGTTTGCCAATCCCTGTTCTAGAAGACTGACTTACACCAACAGTATTTCCAAGAGTCAGTAATCACCCAGATAAGACTCACATATAACCAGGACAGATTACCTCCCAAGAACGTCCTACCAGAAATTAGCCATTAATGTAACTATACTACAAATCAAAAGGCTGCTTAGTAAGCAGTGGGTCAGGCAAATTTTCTTGGTTTTTGTTCTTCCAGAAGTGACCCTGAGAAAATGGTTTAAATGCCAAGTATTTACTTGGCAGATAATCCCTGGAAATACCAGTAACAAGTAGAAAAGTAAAGCAGGGAAGGGAAGGAAGCCAGTAAAATTTGCATAGATGAGAAGGATCACTAAGGGCAACTTCCTGATAAAACATGCCTCAGATTTATTCTACTCATGAGGCAAGGGAGTGGGGATATTTATCCAGTAACTCCATCAGTCATTGGTTGAGGGTTGCTTCTGGGAGGGCAGAGGGCAGAGAGGGCTCCAGTATCCAGAGAGAGGATTCAGGCAAAGAGTTGCAGGTGCTGGCAGCTGGAAGTTGGGCAGCATGGATGGACATGGGAAATGTCAAGGGGATATGAGTGGGGCATCAACAGCATCTGCTACACCTTTTTTCTCCCAAGTGATATTCCTAATAAGGTAATATGAATTAATGAGTAAATTTTCTACTATAGGAATTTTTCTGAATAAGTGGAACTGGTCCTGTAGAAACCAACCAACCTTCCTCTCCATGGTGTTGGATGGGTACTAATACATATTTTAAACAGCTAACCTCTTTTCTGAAATACTCCTCATGAGGCAACCATACTTCATGTAATCCTAACATGGAACACGTTAGAATTGTCATGATGATAGCTTACTTTTGTTGGCTTATATTTTGTTTCATGGTTTCCTTTTTGAGAATTAAGGAAACATGGAGCTTCATACAACTCAACAACAACAAAACAAACAACCCAATCCAAAAATGGGCAGAAGACCTAAGTAGACATTTCTCCAAAGAAGACATACAGATGGCCAACAGCCTCATGAAAAGATGCTCAACATCACTAATTATTAGAGAAATGCAAATCAAAACTACAATGAGGTACCACCTCACACCGGTCAGAATGGCCATCATTAAAAAGTCTACAAACAACAAATGCTGAAGAGGGTGTGGAGAAAAGGGAACCCTCCTACACCGTTGGTGGGAATGTAAGGTGGTGCAGCCACTATGGAGAACAGTATGGAGGTTCCTCAGAAAACTAAAAATAGAATTACCACATGATCCAGCAATCCCACTCCTGGGCATATATATCCAAAACTATAATTTAAAAAGATACATGCACCCCTATGTTCACAGCAACACTATTCACAATAGCCAAGACATGGAAACAACCTAAATGTCCATTGGCAGATGAATGGATAAAGAAGAGGTGGTACATATATACAATAGAACACTACTCAGCCATAAAAAAGAATGAAATAATGCTATTTGCAGCAACATGGATGCAACTAGAGATTATCGTACTAAGTGAAGTAAGTCAGGAAGAGAAAGACAAATACCATATGATATCACTTATATGTGGAATCTAAAGTAGGACACAAATGAACCTATCTATGAAACAGAAACAGAATCCCGGATGTAGAAAACAGACTGGTGGTTGCCAAGGGGGAGGGGGTGGGGAAGGGATGGAGTGGGAGGCTGGGGTTAGCAGATGTAAGCTTTTATATATAGGATGGATAAACAACAAGGTCCTACTGTATAGCACAGAGAACTATATTCAATATCCTATGATAAACCATAATGGAAAAGAATGTAAAAAAACAGAATATATATATATATATATATATATATATATATATATATATATATATATATATAGCTGAATCACTTTGCTGTAGAGCAGAAATTAACACAACACTGTAAATCAACTATACTTCAAATAAAAGTATATATATATATATATATATATATATATATATATATAAAGTAAAAAGGAAACATGGGGCTTGCTAACCAGAGGTGAGGTCAATACTCGTCCCATTCTTGTTTGGCCTCTGTCTGTGGCAGTTCAGTGCACTACGTGCTCTGTGCTGCCATGTTTATTGTGAGAGGAGACCAAAGGCTGGCCTATGGAAGAGGAGAAAGCGCACCAGCAGCGGAAGAAGAGAAGTGGGCAATGAGGCCAGGGGATGAAGACCTGAGAGAATCAGAAGCAGCGGGGTTTGGACAGAAGTAGGGTGAGCAATAATCACTGCAGCCTAGGGGAAAAGGAAGAGATAGAAACAGACCTTTTCTGACTCCTAAAATTGATTTGTTATGAGTACTAACAATAATGGCGGTGATGGGAGGGTATTCATTTTATATATCCAGCATCTGTGCTTTTAGCTTCTCTCCGTTGCTCTCCACCAGAGACTGCATTTTCTTTCTTTTGGTCTGGCTGTTTGGGCTTGTAGTTCCCCCCAGAGGGACTGCTTCTGATCACCTGTAACCTACCCCAGGGGGGACCCAGGATAAACTCCACGGTCACGGCTGAACGCAACGATAGGGAGGATCACGGCTATCTTCTTTGTCAAGTCACGTGAACCCTTGGGGGTTGACTAACCAGGCAGAGTTACTCCGGAGCAACTACGGAAAACGAAGAGTGTGTCTCTACTCTCTGGCTCCACAGCCCGGGTTTTGGAACACACGCCCATTAAAGAAGGAACGCCACAATTCTGGCATATTCAGGGCAAAATAATTTTTAAGCTGTTCCACTGACTTTGTGAACCACTGCCACCCTCCTTGGAAGCCAACCAACAGCAGTGTAAGCTGAGCAGCTGAGAGCATAGGTTTTGGCATCACGCGGACCTAAGGTAGACCGTGTCTCAGCTACTAAGTTCTGTTGCATGGTATATTCCTCCAGGCACACGTGTCAATACCTCACCGAGGATCGTGTGAAGAATCCGCTCTCACAAGAGCTTCTGAGGGCAATGTAGACTTTCTCAAGATTCCACAGTGGAGCTCAAGAAGGAGTTTATATCATGCTACCCAAAGTAGTCAACTTTAATATCTCTGACATTTATCTTCTCCCAAATCCCTTCTTAGCCTTCTTTGATACAGTGATTTTCTCTCTGTCCTTCCTCCATACAATGCCCAGCGTCATTGGCTCCATCCTTGTCCTCCTCACCCCTACTTATTTGCTCTTCCGTCTTCCTACGCAGAGTCCCCTCCAGATCTCTAGCTCGGCAACATAAAAAGTTCTCCAGTTAACAGGACGTTTTGAGAAGGCAAGTGGGATTATATGGTATTGGTTGCAAGAAGCAGAGGGAATTCTTTCTTATGTCTCACGTTTGTGTAAAGGACCTTTCCTTAACTGGTATTTCTTTCTGTGTTTCCACTTCATTCCTTGAGAAAGAAACACATGGGAGCAACACAGCTAGCTTCTCTCTGCTCCCTTGTCCATTCCTCTTCAGGGATGAAAGAGTAACTCTTCTAATCAGAGACAGTAGGAAAAGGAACACAGTAGGTCTGTGTGGCAGCCCTGGAGGGGTGCCACTCAGATCCCCCTTCAAGAAAGAACTTGACAGTGAGTTGCAACAAGTGAAGTTAGTTGACAGCCTCCAGATTTTGAAAGCCATGTTCTTCTTCTCGGGCAGCCGCAACCAATGACTGAACATAGCAGGAGTGCCAAGGCCTGGCATTTCAGCCCAAGGTGGTACCCCTTTAATAGACAGTGCTTGCTGTGGAGCTCCCCAATGGCTTGGCAGACGTTTTGTCAAATGTGCATTGAGATCCCAGGCTCTCCTGCCCAATTGTGCTTTCTCCTTCTTTTATCTTTCAAAACTTTACCTCTCAATAAAATTTTTGCACTCCTGTGTCTCAGAGTCTGCCTCTCACAAGACCCAACGAATACAGTGTGGCTCTATAGCTTTACCCCTTCTCTGTCCGTCTGTCTGTCTGTCTGTCTCTCTCTCCCGCCACCCCAAAGATTCACCCTCTCTCACAAACTCCCTGTGGTAAGTTCCCCAGGAATGATTTCCCCCTGCAAGTGGGAGGCTGCATTCTCAGACATGCTGTCAGGAAGGGAGGTTCTGGGGGACTCATTACGGCCATATGTTCCGTTTCATTGTACAATTCAATCTTAGAATGACAAAGCTGATATTTTTCTCTCTTATCTATTTCATTCTTGTGTCTTACGTCTCAACTGGTTTTTGGCTCAAGAGGGAAACAGAGAGCTGATTTATTTATTCCCTTGACTCCAGCATGAATAGAAACAAAAATTCTTACTTGTAATTTGGAATACTTGAATGATTTCCTGGAGACCATATAGGGCATTTCTTCTACGCTTTTGTAATGAATTCATTAAAAAAAAAACTCATCAAAGGCATGGTCTTAAAAGGTGATGAATATTTAGCAGGGTGACAGATGGAACTGGGTACATAACTCACTTATTAACACCTCTTTTATTGAATTTCCTCCCTTTCCACCGCTCTTCCCTCTCTCTGCTTCCTGTTTTCACTCCAAAAATATACTACTTGCATCCAACACTTTTCTTAGCATATACTTTGGGTGGAACTCAAACTAAGACACCACCCCGATCCTACCAGACTTTCTTCAGGAAATTAGAAGAATGAGCGAGTTGATGAGAAAACAGGAAGAAGCAGACATGGGGAGTGCAGCCAAATCACAGAAATTGTGGAGTTTTCATGTGAAGCGCCAGGAACTCCTATAGTGACTGTTTCCAGAAAGGCCTTGACTACAGAACCCCTCTCTAGTTCAAGCTCCCATGAGGCTCAGCCCCATGTCCGTGAGTTCGCCTGCTGCTAATTTAAGTACGTTTCTGTTCCTTGCAGGTTAAATAGCTTTGACTCAACAGCAAGGCCAAATAAATTCAAGCTTGCTCCAAATATGTCTCTTCAGATCAGGTTATTCTCATGTGCAGTGCAGAAACTGAGGTTGCTAGCAGGTCCCTCATAAGTGACAGTCCTTTTTAACCATCACATTCTAAAATGTCGGAGAAGCTCCAGTCCCAACAGCAACTTATTATTAAATCATTTTGAAGTTGGGAAGGTAGGCCTGGAAACATTTCTGCAGAGAGCTGCTTGGTTATTTTGTTTTGATTACTGTTAGTTTCTGATCAGCCCCTCAAGAAGGGAGAGTATCCGATTTGAAGGTCCACAGTCCCATATAACATCACCTTTCTTAGACAGCCCAGGGATCACTGATCAAGAATGAATATTTCTTGATAAAATATTCAAGTCAAAACTTCTTAAACGTTATTCCAGCTTAGTAAGAGGAAGGGCAGGGCATAGGAGTGGGTAGCAGGTAGGACCTACATCACAGAGAGGAAGACAATCACAGCCGTGTTTGTGAAGATCCCTTTTCTTCAGCTAATTACCTCAGCAGAGGAGAGCGTGAAGGAATTGAGTGGGGAAAGGAGGTCCTTGCAACCACAGGCACAGCTTTGGGAAATACACTCCTTGTGGTCGTTATCATTGCCCATTTCATAAATAAGCCGAAGTAGATAAAGTCAGCCTTGTTAACCAAACATCTCTACAACCAGTCAATAAAGGGCTCAGGTGATGCAGACCATATGGTTTCACCCAGCTCGTGTATTTTGGGATTTTGAGATAATGCTTTGCGAGTTCCCTTCCTCTAAAGAGATATCTATGTAGTGTGGCTTCCTAGGAAAGAGACTCGGCAGGCCCCGTCAGGGGTTGCCATGTTAGTGCTGCAGACTGCAGGGTTTGGCAGAAGGAGGCCTGGAGAAACTATACAAGTTGAGATCTTTGGTGAGGTCCCTCGGCTGCAGGGCTAAATCACACTGGCCAGCACTACAAGGAACCATACTTAACCCTAGCTCTTGCCAAGTTTTTATCTAGTCCAGGTCACAGAGGGATTTTAGGTACCTCCTGCTGTGCAAACTTTCTTGATCCTCATGCTGTGCTGAAAATATCCTGCTAAGAAAACTGCAAGGGGCTTCCCTGGTGGCGCAGTGGTTAAGAATCCGCCTGCCAATGCAGGGGACATGGGTTCGAGCCCTAGTCCGGGAAGATCCCACATACGGCGAAGCAACTAAGCCCGTGGGCCACAACTACTGAACCTGCACTCTAGAGCCCACGAGTCACAACTACTGAGCCCGAGTGCCACAACTACTGAAGCCCGCACGCCTAGAGCCCGTGCTCCACAAGAGAAGCCACCGCAATGAGAAGCCCGCGCACTGCAATGAAGAGTAGCTCCCAGTCGCCGCAACTAGAGAAAAGCCCATGCGCAGCAACGAAGACCCAACACAGCCAAAAATAAAAAAAATAAATTTATAAAAAAAAAAAAAAGAAAAAGAAAACTGGAAGACCCCACTTAACCAAGTGTCAAAGATGTTATTACCAACAGCCGATAAACCAACATCGTGTGCCTCCTGATGTGACGCTCGAAGAAGGACACATAGCTACTTATGTAGCGTTTCTGCTAGATGAGTACATAAACCAAATCTAATCATGCGGAAACATCAGACAAACCCAAACTGAGAGACTCCTCCACAACAGCCGGCCTAGATTCTCTAAGCATATCTGTGTCATGAAAGACAGAGGCCAAGAGCTAGTCCATATTAAAGGAGATTAGAGAGACAGGACAGTTAAATGCAATATACATAAACCTGGATTAGATCTAGGGGGAAAAAGGAGAATTGCCAGGAAGGCATCGTCGGGACAATTGATGAAAATTGAATGTGGACTCTATATAAAAAATAGCATTGTATCAAAGTTAGATTTCCTGAATTTGATACTTATACTATGGTTTTGTAAGAGAACTGCTTGTTTTTAGGTGATATTAGCTACACCCAACTGCCTCTTCAACTTGAAATAATTAAGTACGTGTGTGTACACACACACGTACAATGTGGAAAAATGTTAACAACTGACATATCTAGATAAAAGGTAAAGTTAGGGAGTTATGTGTATGATACATGCGATTCTTCTGTAAGTTTTAAGTTACTTCTCAATACAAAATTTTAAAGGCCAACTTTATGAATATTGTTTTATTAAAAATAAATAACATAGAGAAAGGTTTTTTAAATACCTTGATGCCACAGTAAAGTGGAAAGAGAATGGGCCTGAGGAGCCTGAGAATTCATTACTCTGAGCTCCACCAACAAATAACCGAGCATTTTGGTAGAAAGTCACTAAATCGTTCTGAGGCTCAGTTTTCTATAAAATGAAAGAGCTGTTCTAAATAATCTCTAGGATGAGTTCTTGTCCTCACACTTTGCAGGATTCCTCTTTCCACAACTTCCCTCTAACAACACCACGTCACGAACTCTTTTTCGAGTATATTTATTCTTTATTGATTCCTTTAAGTATAGCAGCCTTCTTCCTGAAAGCAAAGCCACAAACCGGCAGCAATGACCGGTTTCAATATAAATGGTCTGCAAATGCAATTTAATGCATATTTAAATAGAAGTGCACTCACAGGCAGTATAATTAATTCAGAGGCATTCTTCCCCAGGATTTTGGTATAGGTTCATTTCATCCATAGACTCAAGAGAACATAACTGAGGTATATAGAGCGTCAGCACATTTGACACATTTTAATAGAGAAGATACAGTTGGTATCCTAAGTAAATAAAGAAATGACAAAAAAAAATGAATAGTCTCATCAACAGATTATGATATTATCTGCTGGCAATATTAGTCTGACTCCTACTGATGCAATATAAGCCTGACAGCCAGCTGTAAAAGTAATGAATCTGAGCAAAAACTGATTGCGAAATGTTCTTGGCTTAAACCTGGAGCAACCATCCTGCTGACCTAAGAGAAATCCATGCAGTAAATCGCTTCAGGAGGCATAAGGATCCAGAAAACTCTGCTTGTAAAGGGTAAAGCATCATTTTCATTTTGAGACCTACTTTTAGGTACTAAATTCAATTTTAGATGGCCTCAGCTTTTTTTTCCTGTCTCTAAAAGACCCAACTCACAAATTTGTCATGCTTTCAGTTTCAGAAAGCTGGCAATGGTAGTCTTCTCTCAGATGAATTTCAAGGCTTGTTCAGCTTGGTTAGTTAATTACAGTCCATCATGAAAAATACTAGGTCACGTTACTTCCATTTTTTGCAGAAGAGAGCAACGTGTGAATGTTTAGCCTGGTCATTTAGTATTCAGCAACTAACGCTGGCTTTATACTGCTTGGCGGCGACACTGGTAGAGGTCAACTGCAAAGCACTGAGCAGGCAGGATAGAGTAACAAGTCAGGAATGTGACAACTGCATAGTGTTACAGCACTGTTTTTTCCTTCAACACAAATGCACTGAGCCACTGCCTCACCCCCAATGCTGTCATCTTGGAAAAATGACCTGACTTCTCTGTCCCCAAAATGTTCTATCTGTAAAATGGGGATATGATTTTATTTCTTGAAGATCAAGGACTGCACTCTCTCCTTAGGAGAACAAAGAGGTCCTACTTCAGAAGGAACTTTGAAGCTGTTAATCTAGGACCTTCCTTTGTTCCTTCCCAAAGCTTCACCGAAACAACAGGAAATGGAATTCTTTAAAGATGGAAACCTGAAAGGATAAGTACAATAGAAGATAAGACAACAGTTTCCGAACAAAATTTGGAAACTGGAAAGCAGTAAATGATTTAGAAAACCTGGGAAATCTGAATCCTAAACTGGCAGCAGGGAAAGCTGAGAACCGATCTGATACACCCAGCCAGCACCTTGAAAAGCTTGAGACTGAGGGTGAGGGTGGGCCTAAAAGCAGGAGGATTGGGTAAAATTCTTTTTATGAAGACTTTAGATTCCAGATCCCCTACTTCACTATGTGCAGCATTTGATTGCGCTGTCTATACTCTGGCAGTGACTGGGGGTTGGTCTTTGGAGAGGATAGGAGACTTCTGGCCTGGAGAACACCAGCTACAGTTGAACTCAGGAGTACCGTATGAAAAACAGGGGATTAAGTCAGAAAGTATACACTGAATTTGATATGCTACTTCTCTCAGCCCTCTTCTTCCACTCAGACCCTGTAGCAATGGCAGCCAGACTTGTGCCTCCCAGGCAGGTTACCGGATAATACTTCTTTGTGGATGTAGACATCAAATGTCCCCCAAGGGAATATGCCAGTCATGTCACCACGCTACCATGTCACCCACGTTCAACAAGACCCACCTACTCCCATAGAGCTTCCAGTCAGCTTTTAAGTACTTCATTCTCAAGTATGAACTGAAGAGAGCAACCTTCTAAGGAGAGCCTCTAACCTGAAAGACTGAAGCCAAACAGAACAAAATGAAACCTACAAACAGAAAAAGGAGTGTGGTGGGGGAACTGAAATTGCAGGGAGAAGAAAACTTTAAAGAAGAGAATTCCGTTAATATCCCTAAAGAGAAAAGAGAATATTGCATCCATGAAATAAGAAGCGGGTGCTAGTAAAGGAACATTCAGAGACTCAAAAAAAAAAAAAAGCAGGTATTATAGAGATGAAAATTATGATAGAGAAATAAAATGTTTGGCGTATAAAGTTGAAGGAATCTTCCATAAAGTAAAGCAAGAAGACAAAGAGATAGTATGGAAAAGATAAGAAAATTAAAGGACCAATCCAGATGGTCCAACAGCCAATTAGTAAGAATTACAGAAAAACAGAACAAAGAAAATGGAGAGAAAGAAATTATTAAAGAACTAGTAATAAAATGCCCCACAACTGAAGGACCAAAGGTTTTAAAGGGCCTATTAAGCACCCAGCAAAATTTACAAAAATAGACCTACACCAAGACATATCATCACGAATTTTCAGAACCCTAGGGAAAAAAGAGACGATCCTACTTGCTTCCAGAGAGAGGAATAAACTGTTTCTATTCAAAAGGCCAAAGATTAGAATGACTTCAGTCCTCTCAACAACAGCACAGTAGCTAAGAAAGCAATGGGGAAATGTCTTCAAGACTCTGAAGGAAAATGACTCTCAAGCTAGAATTCTATTTAATTACCAATGAAGTTTCAGAGGGCAATGAAAATATTTTTGAACAAGTAAAGTCCCCCCAAATTTGCTTCTTTAAAGCCCCTTCCCAGGAACCTACTAGAGGATGAGCGTCATCAAAATGAGGGAATAAATAAAGGAAAAGGGAGGTAAGGAAGCCAGGCAACTGTGGATGCAACTAAAGAAGCCACAGGGCTTCCCTGGTGGCACAGTGGTTGGGAATCTGCCTGCCAATGCAGGGGACACGGGTTCGAGCCCTGGTCTGGGAGGATCCCACATGCCGCGGAGCAACTGGGCCCGTGAGCCACAACTACTGAGCCTGCGCGTCTGGAGCCTGTGCTCCGCAACAAGAGAGGCCGCGATAGTGAGAGGCCCGCGCACCGTGATGAAGAGTGGCCCCCGCTTGCCACAACTAGAGAAAGCCCTCGCACAGAAACAAAGACCCAACACAGCCAAAAATAAATAAATAAATTAAAAAAAAAAAAGCCACAGAAATTCACAGGCTGAAGGGTGAGGAGAGATCACAGCATGGCAGCTGTGCCCAGGAGTAGCGACCCAGCAGTCCAGGTTGGAGGTGGTCAGAAGACTTTAGCTTTACTATTCAAGATGTTGAAATGGAGAGAATACCTGATATATCAAAATTGTTAAGAGGATATTTAGACAACTCAGGGAGAGCTGGGGGGTTGAATTGGTAACACGAATGTAGAAAACTAAACAAGCAAATAAACATTGGTGATCATCAACTCCAGGTAAAAGAAAAAGTTGTGCAAAAATAGAAAAATAACCATAGTATTGTATGGGGCTCAGTTGTGAAGAGAACTTACATAGTCAATGAAAATACAATACTGAACCACCATAATTATGCTATAACTAGATGAAGATCTCAGATGACCAGTGCATGGGGCGGGGGGGGGGGGGGGCGGGGGGGGACGGGGCTGGAAGTGAAAGGGAGCTAATCCTCGTCATTAGCAATGGGAAGTCAATAGATAAGGCTGAAAACTGAAAACAAGAAAGGGGGAAGCAAGTTATTTAAAGATATCAAACTAATAAGCTAAAATAATTGAAAACTGTTGCCACTGGAAGGGGAAATGCGGAAGTGATTTGACTTTTTATACTCTGTGCAAACAGAGCTTTGCTATAAATAAAAACTCAATTATAAGAAAGACGATATCAATAAGAAAAACAACAATAATTAAAGCACATCAAATATGCTTAAAATTATGTAAGGAAAACAAATTTTTTTTTTTACTTTTATATATGTTGGAAATTTTCTGTAGTAAAAGAAAGCTGGAAAGTTTGAAAGCTGGAAAATAGCCTTTCCTATACACACTGTATGGCAAAGTAACCAAACAGCTGATGAAAGAAATTTTCTGTTTTAGAAGTATCCCAGCAAGAAATGAAGAAATGATAGAGTTAGAATATTACCATTTTGTGACTCTAGTGAAATAATGGATCTGGAATGTGGTCATCAGTGTCTGCTAACTACACAAAAAGCAAGAAAATATTATGAGCCTCATGATGGAAGTACACAACCCACATATGATGTATTGCCAAAAATTCAAATTAAGCAAAACAAACCTTTAGAGAAATTTGAACACTGACTGATGATATGAAAGAATTGTTATTTAATCATGTCAATGATATTGAGATTATTTTTCCTAAGTGTTCTTATGTTTTAGTAGAGGAGTTCTCAAACTTGAATGTACATCAGCAAGATTAATTAAAAAACAGGAGGTGAATTAAAAAACAGATGGCTGAGGCCCCATCCCCAGAGTTTTTGGTTCGGTGTATCTTTGGGAGAGCCTGAGAATTTGCATTTATGACTAGTTCCCAGATGATGCTGAAGCTGCTGATATGGGGACCACAAATTGAGAACCACTGTTTCAGAGATACATCGTAAAGTATTTACAGATGTAATTATATAATGTTTGAGATTTGTTTCAAATAATCTGGGAAGGAGAGAAAGGAGTAGGTAGGGGGTAATGCACTGTAAATATTAACCATGAGTTGGCAACTGTGGATACTGGAAGATTAAAACATGAAGGTTCATTATACTTTTCTGTTTAGTTTTATTTATGTTGGAAATTTTTTATAGTAAAAGTTTTTTTTTTTAAAGGAAGGAAGAAAGAAAGGTAAGAAGACAACCAAAATGAAATAAACTAAATAAGGCAAAATGTTTACAAGGATTTCCTTCGGGTGCTTTCAGATTTTTTAAAGAATGACCATGTACTACATTTAGTATTCAGCAAAATTATTAAAACTTATTCACACCTTAAAAATGTTATTGATCTGATATATTATTAGAATGAATAAAAGAGAGTTCAGCAAGGTTTCTGGATGTATGGGCAATACACAAAAATCAACTGCATTCTTACACACCAGCAATAAAGAGTTAGAAAAGGTAATTTCCAAGAAGGACTATCAATATTACAATTAAAATATAAAGTTCCTCGGGAGGGATAAATCTAACAGAAGTTGAGTAAAACTTCTATGCCAAAAATTTAAAAACTATTCAAAGATGATAAAGGTCTAAGTAAATGTAGAGATAAATCATATCAATGGATAAGAACACTCAATATTTTAAAGATATCCAGTCCACATATTAATGAATAAATTCTATGCAATTCCAATGAGAATTTCAACCACATTTTCTTGGGACTTTAGAAGCTGATTTTTAAATTAACATGGAAGAACAAAGGACCAAGAATAGCCAGGATTATTTTGAAAAGAGCTAGAGAGAAGGTCTTGCTTTGTCAGATATCAAGGCTTATTAGAAAGCTATAGTATCTAATACACAGTGGCATTGGTTCAGAGATAGATAGACAAATGGAACTGAGCAGAAAGAGTTCAGAAACAGACCTGTGTGTATATAGAAACCTTACATATGATAGAAGTAGTATTACAATTCAGTAGGGAAAGGATAAATGGCTTAATAAATGATATGGGGCAATAGGTTAACAACAGATAAAAAAATTGAATCCATACCCCATGGCATACGCCAAAAACAATTTTGGTAGATTGTGGTATTTAAATGTAAAAAGTAAAACTTGAAAATTTTTAGAAGGAGACTAGAATAATTTTTTTATGATTTGAGGGAAGGGGTTCTTAAACAGACATTAAAAGTATCAACCATAATGGAAAAGATTGATAAGTTGGAAAAGTTTAACTATATTAAAATTAAAAACATCTATGCATTGAAAGATACCACAAAACAATGACCAGACAAGACACAGATTGTGAGAAGATTTTTATAATTACATATAACTGACAGGATTAGTTATCAGAATATATAAAAAGCTACGATAAATAAATATAAGAAAGACAGCCCAATCAAAAGTGGACAAAAGATGTGAACAAGCAATTCATAGACTAGGAAAACTCATTGACCAATGAATAGAGTAATGATGCAATAATGTGGGAGATCATGAGATACCATTTTATACCCATCATATTGACAAAAATTAAAAAGTCTGATAATACCATGGGTTGATGAGGATGTAAACCACTGCAACCTCTCAGTTACTGCTTGTAAAGATTATAAGTTGCCTCAACCATTTTGTTTAAAATTCGGCATTATCTAGTAAAATATATGACATGCGTATCTTATGACCCAGCAATTCCAATCCTATGTATAGTCCCTAAAGAAACTCTCACACATAGAAATGATTAGACATTTACAGCATTATTTTAGTAGGAAAAAGAGTGAAACAGCTCTAATATTCATCAGTGTAAAATGGGTAACTATATTATGGTATAGCATGGTCATACAATGAAATATCAATAGCATACGGCAATGAAAATCAATGAACTAGAACTACATGTATCAATAGAGATAGATCTCAAAAACCTATGTTGATCAAAAAAGTAAGGTACAGAGGGTATGTACAAAATGATACCATCTGTGTACAGCTTATCAACATGTATATATACATATATAAATTATATATAGGGCATAAAGTATACAAAGATATGAATAAAAATAAAAAATAACAAATTTAGGATTGTGGTAACCTCTAGAGTGAGAGGATACATAGTGTCCAATAAGGATTTGGTTTTAATATCATCCAACTAAAAATAACAGTAACAGAATGATTATAATACCATTTTCAAAATCTCACCACTGATTACTTTATGTACATGAAGTATTCAGAGAATTTTAATTAAGTGATAAAGTCACCAAGTTCTAGCCTGAGTAAATTGTAAAAAGCCATCACTAGCACCCTATGAAACTAAACAATGAGAATTACTGTTCAATCATTGCTATAATAAGATGACGATTCCTCCTTCAGACAACTCAGAGCAAAGCTGATTGCACCTTCTCTGCCAAGGCTATTTCCATCGGTTGGCTTGAGCTATTTTAAGTATCTGTCCGGTCTTGAGCAATTTCTACGTATCTCTTTGGCAGCAGTCCCAACATCCAAATTAGCAACTAGATGTATGAATAACCAAGCAAGATAAGAAATTGCTGTCTGCTAAGCCCCATTTGTCCAAAGGGAAAGTAAAATCCAACCCATTAACAATAACAAAAAGTATTCCTGTATCATAACTTAGTTGTGCTGCCATTTATAGAGTTATATAATTTTCACATTGAGACTTCACTATAGGTCTTTGCTTTTAGAAATGAGAGTGTGAAAAAATAAATAAAATAGAAATGAGAGAGTATGGCAGTCTAGTAAAACATTTAATTTAGTTATTTAAGTTCTGCTGTGATATATACTATGATGAACCACTCTGCCAAATAAGGGGAAAGGATATTATGTCCCATACTGACTTACAAAAAATAATTAAATACTAGATAAACAACAGTCTATGAATGTAGCCATTAAAATTATATTTTAAGGTAATTTTAATATTAAATACAGCACTTTCACAGTTTAAAAAAATCAAGATACCTGTGTAAATGCATAAAATTTATGAAAGGAATATATGAAAATGTTATATTTCCCTAGGTGTTGGGTTATGGGTTATATTTTTCAAATTTCCTACCATGAGCACATATTGCTCTTCTAAATGGAAAAATATTTTTACTGAGAATTCAGTATTATAATGTATGTAAGTACTTAAAGGACATACTTTCAATCCTAATTGCTGAGTTATTAATAGAAAGCCTGAATGATTGACTATTGCAATATGAAACTTCATTTGCATGTCTTGGTAATTTTTGTTCAAATATGTTAAGTGTTCTATTCCAATCAGAAGCAATGGTTCTTCCATTTTCCAAAATCATCTCTTAACAAATTTTTTTCTCCTCTGAATGGTACTTTCTCTACATGCCAGAAATTCCCCTTAGTCATTTGCCTGTGCATTTGTAACTAACTGTGGTGGCTCTCAATTTGTGCTGCTTATTGGAACCACCTTGGGAATTCTAAAAAAATTCTAATGCTCAGGCCACACCCCTGACACATTAAATCAGAATTTATGTGGGTGGAATCCAGGCACTAGTAGTTTGAAGAGCTTCCCAAGTAATTCCAACGTACAGCCACTGCTGAGAATTAGTCAACTGGCTTTATTACTCAAAGTATGGTCCATGGACCAGAAGCATTGGCATTACCTAAGAACTTTTTTTTTTTTATAAATTTATTTTTTATTTTTGCCTGCCTTGGGTCTTCGTTGCTGTGCGCGGGCTTTCTCTAGTTGGATCGAGCAGGGGCTACTCTTTGTTGTGGTGCACGGGCTTCTCATTGCGGTGGCTTCTCTTGTTGAGGAGCACGGGTTTCAGTAGTTGTGGCTAGTGGGCTCTAGAGCACAGGCTTAGTTGCTTCACGGCATGTGGGATCTTCCTGGACCAGGGCTCGAACCCATGTCCCCTGCATTGGCAGGCGGATTCTTAACCACTGCGCCACCAGGGAAGCCCTAAGAACTTATTAGAAGTACAGAATATTTGACCCCAACCCAAACCTACTAAATCAGAATCTGCATTTTAAGAAGAGCCTTAGATTATTTACATGCGTGTTAAAGGTTGAAAGAGGTGTTCTAGAGTCCTCAAATTAGTGACTGAGATTAATAAGAGCACGGTCATGAGTGTAACCCATGTTCTACTCAGTAGTTTGGCTGTGTTTGAGATGCGTAATCCCTGGCGTTTATGTTTAATATTTTCTGATTTTAGGGTCATGTGAGTGGATAGTCTTTTGTGTCCATGGGTAGATGCATGATTGTAATGATTTCCCAAAGTAAACGATTTTCTGTTCCTTGTTAGGAGTTCCTTATTAAGCCAGTGAAACCGAGCAGGACCATGTGGGGCCCTCCTGGGTCCTAATCCTTTCTGTGTCCCCCATTTCTTGTTTATAGGAAAAAGGCTTCAGCCTCCTAGGCCTTCCCTGAGTCCCAAAGGGCAGATTCAAACAGTTGCTAATCAGGGAAGTAAAGGAATGCAGAAACAAAGGAAGAGCAATCAAGAAAACAATAGTGCAGCCATTAAAGCAGGATCCTGGTTCCTGCTGAAGGAATGTATCAATACATAATATCTTTGAGTTCTTCTGCTGGAACTAAGGCTCCCACCCAGGCAGAGGATGGTAATTTCAAGCTGAGCGCAAGATTCCTGGAGCACTGCCCTGTTACCTCACAATCAGAAGAAACTCACACGCCCTGCAGCCCTCACCCCAAATTTTGCCTATAAAAATTTCTACCTCCAAACCGTCGGGGAGTTCAGAGGTTCTTGAGCACGAGCCACCCCTCTCCTTGCGTGGCCCTGCCATAAACCCTTCTCTGCTCCAAACTCCAATGTTTCGGTTTGTTTGGCCTCACTGTGCGTCGGGCACATGGACTTGCGTTCAGTGACAACAGGAAATCAATGATTTAATTACTCTGACAACATTTATGAACCTCATCACACACGACTTTTCACAATCAGATTCTACCTCCTCAGTTACATTCCTGCTGGACCCCAAAGTCTTTCACCTTGTTGATTTACAGTGCTAGGCACAGAGGAAGCCCTCAATAAATGTTAGCTAGATATTATTGTTATGCCTGCCTTCACATGGCCAATATCCCTGACTAGAATGTCCACTTCCCTCCTTCCTCTCCTGGTATATGCAAACTTAGCATACAAATACCAACACAGACATCCTGTGTAGCATGCCCCTAACACCTCTAGTAAAGAGACCTTCCTGTGTGTGTGGCCTTCTGTGATTATAATTCATCTGCAGTGAGGCTGTAGCTCCTCCTACTCTGTGTGCTCCTTCAGGGGAGGGACCAGATGTCCTGGAACTCCTAGGGTTCCTAGGCCTGTAACCGAGCAGGACCCCATGGGGGCCTTCCCGGGACAGGCCTTCCGCCATATCCTCTGCTTTAGCTCCTCTCTGAAGTACCTAGATAACAGTATTTGATGCACATTTCCTGAGTTGTTTTGCAGATGTGAAAACCCCCCACCAAATGGAAGAGGTTAACTACTTGATGACCATGAGCACATGGGCCCAGGCCTCCTGGAGCCTAAGGACTGGTAATGTTAACCCCTGTGACACCACCCTGTTACCTCACCATCAGCCAATCAGAGAATAGTGTGCAAGCTGATCACATACCCTGCGACCCTCCCCTCCCTCACCCGGCTTTTAAAAGTGCTTTGCGGAAACCCTTAGGGGATTTCGAGGCTTTTAGGGCAGGAGCCGCCCGGCTCCATGCATGGCCCTGCAATAAACCTTTCTCTGCTCCAAACTCCGATGTTTCAGTTTGTTTGGCTTCACTGTGCGTCGGGCACACGAACTTGCGTTAACAGGCCCTCCACAAATACGTACATAATGAATCAGTAATTAAAAGATAGAACCATCTTCCCTCATGGAGATTTGCCAAGTGCATGGCAGAGGTTCTATTCAGGCAGAATAGAAAACCACTAGAAAGCATCTGGTTTTGAAAATGATAGGGTTGTGAGATGTATTTTTTATGAGGTATTTATTGCTTAAAGGAAAAATTTTAAATATTGCATTCTTTAAGTCTTGAACAATCAATAGTCTCTTATTTCATGTACAAGGCTTCAAAGGAAGCCTGAAAATTTTCCAAGGAAAATTTTATGTTATGAGAATTGGAATTTTATCTGCTCCTTGTCCATTGATTCATTCACTCATTCATTCAACAGTATGTCATTTTAAATATCTACTCTAGAGCATTATATGTTTTAATTGCCTACAGAAGGGCATAACAATATGAACGTATCACCCCTTAGCAGGATTAAGTATAGTATCATCATATCATAATGTCTTACAATAGGAGATGATGTATATTTTACAGTTAGGCAAAACATTCCACACTACCTGTAGAAGGCACAATGATCCCTTTTTATGGGTTTTTGTGTGTCCCTGACTCAACTTTGGTGTGCTTTCAACAGCCAGGCCAATACCTGCAGCTCTTCTTCTGGAAGGAGACTCCCCTCAGGCTACTGGAACTGCTTTGCAATGATTGTGGATGTGGAAGTATGAAAACAATCAAGTTGGCATGATTCTGAAGTGTAACTTACACTCCAGAGTTCCTTCATGAAAACAGGTTGAAGCTACTACCCTCTATGAAATTTGGCCTAAAATGGAACCCTTACTTGGCTTTCTCTCTTTTCCCTTTATACTTCTCCCACTCCCATTATTGGAGCCTTCCCCCAGCTCTCCTTCTTCATCCCCCACTCTGCCATGGGAACAGGTCCTTAATAAATCACTTGCACGCAAATCCCCTTCTCACAGTCTGCTTCTGAGAATCATGACCTAAGGCAGTTTTTTTACGCTCTATTCCTATATAAAAACACACACACAGAGTTTAATACACTCAGCACTCTTTAGCCTATATTTTATTCTGCCTTTGTCAATTAGTCATTTATATTATTTATATATCTGTACTTCTCTCTGGGTCCTTGAGAATGTGAAATGCTTTATTCCCTGTGTCCCTTTATCTCTTCCCTCCCTACCCCCGACAATACATCACAGACCACCCATACAGAATACGTGCTCAATAATGCTGTTTGTGTTTTTTCAAACCAGATGGGATACACATACATTTTATAGACATGTACATTAAGAATAGTCCAAGAAAACTTAAACCATATGTTATTAAAGGATTCTTTTTCTAGGCAGGCAGAACATATATTTTTAAAAGTCTTATGACTTAAAAATAACCAAGTGAATTTTTCTTTAAAATGAATTCATCATCAAAAGGGATTTAAAGTAAGAAATGGTGAAAATAATTACACCACTACAGAATCTGTCTTTTGGACCATTTTATGATTAATTCCTGCTAAAATTACTCAAATATAATCTGACACAAATTTTTCAAAAAGCCGTAATTAGAAATGAAAGAGGGGATAAAAGGTTTCATCAAGTCTCTTTTGCCATCCAATCCAGTCCTACCCAATGCCTTTTCCCTAACACCCTTCAGCTAAGTCCATTTGGGACACTCACATGCAAAATCCTCTCAGCAGGCAAATGAGCTCAGCAACCTGGCTGCCCTGCAAAACACCCCTTCTTGTCACCTCCCAGAAACGACAGTCCCCAGAACAAGGGAAGCGGCCCTTCCTAAGTCTGTTTGCTTTAACTCAGTTACCTATAATGCCTTGGAATGTTCCTTCCGTCAAGCAGTTGTACCTTAAATTTCAGAAGTCGTCTTATTAGAGAGAAAATTGATCTCCACCTTCAACCAATTTCCATGCAAATTAGGCTTGGCTAAACATGTAGCCTGGAAAAAAAAGCTGTTGCAGAAATTCCGAAAACCTGAAGTATTTTTCATCACTTTGGCACATGTAATAAAGAAAAGTCATTTTTCCATGGGCTTCCCCATGGCTGAGTTGCTGCCTCATGCCAGCTCTTTACAAAAGTCCACAATTGTTTCAATGTGGCTGTTGTTATTTTAATTCTGTAGTTCTTCATTCATTGTCATGGTTGGCCCTTATTGCCAAAGTACCAGAAAGTGTTGCTGGAGGAGAACATATTTCCTAGCATTTAGGGCATGTGGATAGAGGTATGAAATTCTAAGGCAAGGCCAAAAATGATGGTGCCTCTGTGCAGACAAAAGTGTTTCTCAATTTCTTTCAAGGATATCCCATGCTCTTGGAATGGAAGAATTAATATTGTTAAAATGGCCATACTACCCAAAGCAATCTACAGATTTAATGTGATCCCTATCAAATTACCCATGACCTTTTTCACAGAACTAGAACAAATAATCCTAAAATTCATATGGAACCAGAAAAGACCAAGAATTGCCAAAGCAATCCTGAGGAAACAGAACAAAGCAGGAGGCATAACCCTTTCAGACTTCACACAATACTACAAAGCTACACTAATCAAAGCAGTGTGGTATTGGCACAAAAACAGACATATGGATCAATGGAACAGAATAGAGAGCCCAGAAGTAAACCCGCACACCTATGGTCAATTAATCTTCAACAAAGGAGGCAAGAATATAAAACAGGAAAAAGACAGTCTCTTCAGCAAGTGGTGCTGGGAAAGTTGGACAGCTGCCTGTAAATCAGTGAAGTTAGAACCCACTCACACCATGCACAAAAATAAACTCAAAATGACTTAAAGACTTAAATATAAGACAAGACACCATAAAACTCCTAGAAGAGAACATAGGCAAAACATTCTCTGACATAAATCGTACCAATGTTTTCTTAGGTCAGTCTCCCAAGGCAACAGAAATAAAAACAAAAATAAAAAAATGGGACCTAATAAAACCTACAAGCTTTTGCACAGCAAAGGAAACCATAAAAAATACGAAAAGACAACCTATGGAATGGGAGAAAATACTGGCAAATGATGCAACCGACAAGGGCTTAACTTCCAAAATATACAAACAGCTCATAAAACTCAACAACAAAAAAAAAAACAAACAACCCAATTGAAAAATGGGCAGGAGACCTAAATAGACATTTCTCTAAAGAAGACATATAGATGGCCAATAGGCACATGAAAAGATGCTCAACATTGCCAATTATTAAAGAAATGCAAATCAAAACTACAATGAGGTACCACCTCACACCGATCAGAATGGCCATTATTAAAAAGTCCACAAATAACAAATGCTGGAGAGGGTGTGGAGAAAAGCGAACCCTCCTACACTGTTGGTGGATATGTAAGTTAGTGCAGCCACTGCAGAAAACAGTATGGAGGTTCCTCAGAAAACTAAAACTAGAGCTACCATATGATCCAGCAATCCCACTCCTGGGCATATATCTAGACAAAATTATAATTCAAAAAGATACATGCACCCCTATGTTCATAGCAGCACTATTCACAATAGCCAAGACATGGAACAACCTAAATGTCCATCAACAGACGAATGGATAAAGAAGATGTGGTACATATATACAATGGAATACTACACAGCCATAAAAAAGAATGAAATAATGCCATTTGCAGCAATATGGATGCAACTAGAGATTATCATACTAAGTGAAGTAAGTCAGACAGAGAAAGACAAATACCCTCTAGTATCACTTATATGTGGAATCTAAAAAAAATGATACAAATCAACTTATTTACAAAACATAAACAGAGTCACAGACATAGAGAACAGACTTGTGGTTACCAAGGGGGAGGGTGGTGGGGAAAGGATGGACTGGGAGTTTGGAGTTAGTAGATGAAAACTATTACATATAGAGTGGATAAACAACAAGGTCCTACTGTATAGCCCAGGGGACTATATTCAATATCCTGGGATAAACCATAATGGAAAAGAATATTAAAAAAGATTGTGTGTATTTGGATATCTGAGTCACTTTGTTGTGCATCAGAAATTAACACAACATTGTAAATCAACTATACTTCAATAAAAAATAAATTTAAAAAAAAGAGGGGCTTCCCTGGTGGCACAGTGGTTGAGAATCTGCCTGCCAATGCAGGGGACACGGGTTCGAGCCCTGGTCTGGGAAGATCCCACATGCCACGGAGCAACTAGGCCCGTGAGCCACAACTGCTGAGCCTGCGCGTCTGGAGCCTGGGCTCCGCAACAAGAGAGGCTGCGATAGTGAGAGGCCCACGCATCGCGATGAAGAGTGGCCCCCGCTTGCCGCAACTAGAGAAAGCCCTCGCACAGAAACGAAGACCCAACACTGCCAAAAATAAAATTAATTAATTAATTAAAAAAAGAACCACCTAAATCAGAATCAGTTGCTAAGGCATATTGAAAATGCAAATTCCCAGGATCCACCTTTTGAATCCTAACTTCTAGAGATAGGGCCCTTCCTTTTATCAAGCTCCACCTGACCAACACTGATTGGCCCAGGAGTAAGCCCATCACTCAGAGCCAATCAGAGCTCTTCCTCAGAATGTTAAATTTGGGGCCCCTGGACTAGAAGTTCCATGAGGAGCAGAAACTGTTTTGTTCTCTGATGTATACCTAGCATTTCAAATAGCGTTGGTTACATAGTAGGAGCTTATTAAATTGAATTAAGAGTCTCAGTTTCCCTTTGATGGTGAACATTGTGAGCTGTGAGGTTGCCATATTCCTCTAAGTTTGGAAGAAGTATAGAGACAGAATGAGATTGTCCTAGAAATACTCAAGTCCCTAATTCCAGTTGTCCCTGAAGTCTAACTATCTCCCTGTCCTTCCCTTGGTTTTGTGAGCCAATAAATTGCCTGAATTTATTGTCCAAATTTGCTTGATTTGGGTTTCTGTCACATGCAACCAAAAGTATTCTAATAAGTACAACCAGGATCTTAGAGTCTATTAATTTTATTTTAATTATTTTTATTATTGGTGGAGTTGGGTCTTCGTTGCTGTGCGCGGGCTTTCTCTAGTTGTGACCAGCAGGGCCTACTCTTCGTTGCGGTGCACAGGCTTCTCCTTGCAGTGGCTTCTCTTGTTGCAGAGCACAGGCTCTAGGCGTGCGGGCTTCAGTAGCTGTGGTGCACGGGCTCAGTAGTTGTGGCTCACGGGCTCTGGAGCTCAGGCTCAGTAGTTGTGGCTCACGGGCTTAGTTTCTCCACGGCATGTGGGATCTTCCCGGACCAGGGATCAAACCCATGTCCCCTGCATCGGCAGGCAGATTCATATCCACAGTGCCACCAGGGAAGTCCCTAGAGTCTCTTATTTGTAAATTATTTTATGATATTTTACCACACTTTAGTCTAAAGCAACCTCTGAAACAGATTTTAAAAACTGAGATACAAAGAGGTTGAGAAGACTCACCTAAGGTTATATGCTAGTGTGTGGCAAAACCACGACTAAGATTTGTATTGATGCTTCCTTCCCGGTGGAAAAGAAAAGATAAAACTTGGGAGAGATTGAGAGCCTTGAATTGTTTTTACCTCTAATGCTTTCCAATTAACTTAATATTATAGCATAACTGGTTCAGTGAAGAGGGAGAGTTTCAGCCACCAGGTACTTTCAGAAATCTCATTCTACTACACACGAAATATCTGATAAATTCTTATTTAGCCCCAGTGAAAGTTTCATCTGTCAATGGAGAGTGAGGGTAACAAGGGAACTGTTGCTTTTGATTTAATTCTAATCACAAGGAAGAATTGGCTGGTGATGGTGGTGCTGTAGAAGTGTTAGGAATCTGAAGAATATTGCCTTGTTGCTTTAGAAATTGTCTGACTTAGATGACCCTGGATATATCTGTCTAGATATTTGGTAAGCAGAGATTTCAAAATTTTAACAGAAGAAAAACAGGAATAAACTCTTTTGACAGTTGTGTTATAAGTGTCGGGGTGAAAGACTAAGAGATTGGGATGGTTTTTTTGGCCCGGCATCCCTCTTCCTTTGCTGTGGCATCAACAAACACCCTATCATATATATATATATATATATATATATATATATATATATATATATATATATATATATATATATATATACATACACATATATATTATTTGGTCATACATATTACCAAAGTCTAGACAATCAGATTTGTTCTGGAATGTGACCCAAATCAGGCCAAAGAGAGCCAAAACCTTGAGAGAAGCACTTTTTTTTTTGGCTGAGCCACACGGTTTGTGGGATCTTAGTTCCCTGACCAGGGATCGAACCTGGGCCCCCTGCAGTGGAAGCATGGAGTCCTAACCACTGGACTGCCAGGGAAGTCCCCAAGAAGCACTTTCATTAGGGTGTTAATTTGTACCACTTAAGCCTGTCTCCACCGTCTGATGGTGGCTATTTTGTCCGTATAAGAAAAGAGCCTGCTTAAGAAGGTATCCAACATGGGGAGTGGAGAGGGTGAGAGAGGGGGAGGGAGGGGGAGGAAGGGGCAGAGAGAGAGGAGATATCTTAACATCATTATTTTAGCACTTGGTTCCAGCCATGCCAAGATATTTTGGTTCTGAGCCTTTTGGCAAAGCCCAGGTAGAAAGGTTGAGCTGAGTTCTGCCTAATTCAGAGGCATCTAAAGAATCCAATGTAGTTGCACAGTGCATTTGCTGAGCAACAAATATTTTAGAAAGACAAAGACACGATGGAGCAACTAACCAAACATGAATACGGAGGAGTAGCATGAAGGTCTAAGGGAGGCATCAGGAAGACACAGAGAGAGTTTAGGTCATTAAGTAAGTGTGCAAAAATAAGATACAATCCTTTTTTAAAAATTATTTTCTCAGCAAGAAGATATAGGAAACTACAGGAGTATTTGTTGGGTCATAACAGATGATAGAAGGAAAGTTAAAACTATTCCAGTTCTGTTTCTATTGTTTTTCCATTGAGGAAAATTATTCTCAAATTGAAAATGTCAGAACAACAAAGACCAGGAGAAAATGGAAACCAGGAACACTTACAGAGACGGGAGGCTATTTCAGTCGAAAACAACTTTGGCTGATTTGAACAGAAAAGTGATTTATTAACAGGAAATTGGGTAGCTCATAGAAACTCTGGAAGGGGTGGAAAGCTAGGCTCAGAGACTAAAGGCAGGGACACTGACCTAAATGACCTGACAGAACAGCCTACTGAGGACTCAGCTGTCACAATCTCTGGGCAGTGGATACTATAGTTTGTGCCACAGCTACCACAGGATCGGACATTACATGCTGCCACTAGGATCCTGTCTCTGCTGCCCTGGGAACTCTATCTTGACACAACCATACTTTCCACCCAAGATGAATCTCCACAGCTATGGATTTTGTGCATGGCTGACTTCAAGCCAAAGTCTGAATGGACTAACAAATGTATCTGAGTAACAGAATGTAGTTATGTACTTACATCCTAGCTGCAAGGGATGCTGGGAAAAATCTGAGTGTGGTATTTTTTTATTCTATAAGAGGAGGTAGATTCTGCCTCTCACTAAAGCTCACAAAATGTGAATTCCTCAAGCTTTTCATATATAGCTGTTAATGTGTTGAGGTAAATTCCTTCTATACTTACCTTGTTCAGAGTTTTTATCACGAAAGGGTGTTGTATTCTGTAAAATGCTTTTTCCGCATATATTGAGGTAACCATGTGATTTGTATCCTTAAGTCTGTTAATGCTGTATCACATTTATGGATTTGGGTATGTTGAACCATCCTTACATCCCAGGGATAAATACCACCTGATCATAGTGTGTGATCCTTTTAATGTGCTGTTGAATTCAGTTTGCTAGTATTTTGTTGAGAATTTTTGAATCTATGTTCATCAGGGATATTGACCTGTAGTTTTCTTGAACTGTCTTTTTCTGGTTTTGTTAGCAGGGTAATGCTGGTCTCATAAAAAGAGTTTGGAAGTCTCCCGTCCTCTTCAATTTTCTGGAGGAGTTTGAGAAGGATCGGCATTATTTGTTCTTTAAATTGTTTGGCAGAATTCACTCATGAAGCCATCTGATCCTGGGCTTTTCTTTATTAGGAAGTTTTTGATTACTCATTTAATCTTCTTACTAGTTGTAGGTTTATTCAGATTTTTTATTTCTTCATAATTCAGTTTTTTGTAAGTTATATGTTTCTAGGAATTTATCCATTTCTTCCAGGTTATCCAATTTCTTGGTGTATACTTGTTCTCAGTAGTCTCATAACCCATTTTATTTCTGTGGCATCGGTTCTAAGGTCTTCTCTTTAATTTCTGATTTTGAGTCCTCTCTGTTTCTTAGTTTAGCTAAAGGTTTATCAATTTTGTTGTTCTTTTCAAAAGACCAAATCTTATTTTGTTTTTTTCTATTTGTTTTCTATTCTCTGTTTGATTTATTTTTGCTCTAATCTTTATAATTTCCTTCCTTCTGGTATTTTTGGTCTTAGTTTCATAACTGAGCAGGACTCCATGGGGCCTTCCTGGGAAAGAACCCCCCATGTCCTCTGCCTGCCTCTTGTTTGTAGAAAAACTTTACCCCCAGGCCTTCCCCGAATTCCAACAGATAAATTTAATCAGAGGAGTAAGAAAGTACAGAAACAAAGGAAAACAAGCAAGACAAAATAATAGTTTAGCCATTAAACAAAGTCAAGGATCTTTAGTTCCTCCTCAAGGGCTATAGATAATATTCTGAGCCAAATCCTTTGAGCTGTTTTGAAGATACTGAAACCCCCACCAGGTGGAAGAAGTTAACTATGTGCTGACCACAAGCACATAGACTTTAGACCAGTTGGAACCAGAAGGTTGATGATGTTGACTCCTGATTACCTCACCAACAACCAATCAGAAGAATGTCCACAAACTGATTATACACCCTGAAACTCTCCCCCTTCCCCTTTTTTTTTAAAATTAATTTATTTATTTTTGGCTGCATTGGGTCTTCCTTGCTGCACGCGGGCTTTCTCTAGTTGCTGCGAGCAGGGGCTACTCTTCGTTGCGGTGTACAGGCTTCTCATTGCAGTGACTTCTCTTGTTGCAGAGCATGGGCTTCAGTAGTTGTGGCACGTGGGCTCAGTAGTTGTGGCTTGCTGGCTCTAGAGCGCAGGCTCAGTAGTTGTGGCACACAGGCTTAGTTGCTCCGTGGCATGTGGGATCTTCCCCGATCAGGGCTCGAACCCATGTCCCCTACATTGGCAAGTGGATTCTTAACCATTGCGCCACCAGGGAAGCCCCTCCGCCGTCTTTTAAAACCTTTCCCTGAAGGACTTCAGGGAATTCAGGCCTTTAAGCATTAGTCACCTTTACTCCTTGCTTGGTGCCCCATAGTAAATGTTGCACTTTCCTTCACCACAACCCGGTGTTAGTAAATTGACTTTACTGCATGTAGGCAAACTGACGTTTGTTATTTGTAGACCTTTTTGATGATAGCCATTCTGACAGGTACGAGGTGATACCTCATTGTAGTTTTGATTTGCATTTCTCTAATAATTAGTGATGTTGGGCATCTTTTCAAGTGCCTGTTAGCTGTCTGTATGTCTATTTTGGAAAAATGTTTTTTCTCGTCTTCTGCCCATTTTTTGATTGGGTTGTTTGTTTTTTGATATTGATTTATATGGGCTATTTATATATTTTGGATATTAACTCCTTGTCAGTTATATAATTTGCAAATATTTTCTCCCATTCCGTGGGTTGTCTTTTCGTTTTGTCAAGTTTACTGTACAAAAGCTTTTAAGTTTAATTAGGTCCCATTTGTTTATTTTTGCTTTTATTTCTTTTGCCTTAGGAGACAGATCCGAAAAAAATATTGCTGTGATTTATGTCAAAGAGTGTTCTGCCTATATTCTCTTCTATATTCTCTTCTAGGAGTTTTACGGTTTCAAGTCTTACATTTAGAACTTTAATCCGTTTTGAGTTTATTTTTGTATATGATGTGAGGAAATATTCTAATCTCATTATTTTACAGGTAGCTGTCGTTTTCCCAGCACCACTTGTTGAAAAGACTGTCTTTTCTACATTGTATACTCCTGCCTCCTTTGTCATAGATTAATTGACCATAATGTGCATTTCTGGGCTCTCAATTCTGTTCCATTGATCTACGTGTCTGTTTTTGTGCTAGTACCATAATGTCTTAATTACTGTAGTTTTGTAGTATAGTCTGAAGTCTGGGAGGGTGATACTTCTAGATTTGTCCTTTTCTCTCAAGACCACTTTGGAAATTTGGGGATTTTTGTGGTTCCATATGAATTTGGATTATTTGTTCCAGTTCTGTGAAAAATGTCATCGGTATTTTGATAGGAATTGGATTAAATTCCTATCAAAATAGATTAGATTGCTTTGGGTGGTAATGCCATTTTAATAATATTAATTCCTCCAATTCAAGAGCTAGAGGTATCTTTCCATTTCTTTTTATCATCTTTAATTTCCTTCAGTAATGTTTTATAGTTTTCAGAGTATAGGTCTTTCACCGCTTTGGTTAAGTTTATTCCTAGGTTTTTTTTTGTTTGTTTGTTTGTTTTTGGGCCATGCCATGTGGCTTGGGGGATCTTAGTTCCCCAACCAGGGATTGAACCCATGCCCCCTACAGTGGAAGTGTGAGTCCTATCCACTGAACTGCCAGGAAATTCCCCCTAGGTATTTTTCCCCCCTGGGTATTTCATTTTTACTTTTTGATGTGATTTTAAACAGAATTTTTTTTTTACTTTCTCTTTCTAATAGTTCATGGTTAGTATATAGAAAAATAACATATTTCTGCATATTAATCTTATATCCTGCAACTTTGCTGAATTCATTTATTAATTCTAATAGTTTTTGTGTAAAGACTTTAGGGTTTTCTATATAATGTATCATGTCATTTGCAAATAATGACAGTTTTACCTCTTCCTCTCCAATTTGGATGCCTTTCATTTCTTTTTCTTGTCTGACTATACAGGGAAGTATAACCATCATTTCTTTAAATTAGCTTTCTGCCTCTTTCTCTCTCCTCCTTCTGGGACTCTCATAATGCATATATTGGTCCTCTTTTTGATGTCCCATAATTTCCTTGGGGTTTTGTCACTATTTTTCCTCTTTTGTCTTTTTGTTCCTTTGAGTGGATAATCTCAAATGGCTTTTTCTTCAACTTTGCTGATTCTTTCTTATGCTTGTTCATGTCTGGTTCCTCTAAGGAATTTTAAAATTCAGCTATTGCATTCTCCAGCACCAAAATTTGTTTTTTTCTTTTTTATATTTTCTCTTTGTTGAAATTCTCATTTTGTTCATGAATACTTTTCCTGAGATTCTTGAGCATCTTCATGATAGTTATTTTGAATTCTATGCCAGGTAATTCATACACCCCTGTTTCTTTAAGGTTGATTTCTGGAGATTTATTTGTTCCTATGACTGGGCCATTTTTCCTTGTTTGTGTTCTTTGCAATTTTGTGTTGGTATCTGCACAACTGAAAAAACAGTCAACTCTCCCAGTCTTTATGGACCGACATCATACAGGGAAATACTTTCACCAATCAGCCCAGTTAGAGATTCTGGGGGCCTCTCAAACCTTTTCTGTGGATGTCTCTTCCCTAAACTTGGGCATGTAAACCGCTAATTAGAGGGATTTGCTGGTTTCTTTTTTCAGTAGTTTGTAATCTCTTGCTCCCTCTGTTGTCTGTCTGCTGTACTGCAGGCTCTCTGAAGCAGCAGCATGCTGGCCAGCTCTTTTTTTGTTCTCAGCGGGCCCCCAAGCAGTACAGAATGCCAGTTCCTGTTTATGCTCTGAGACATGTGAGACAGAAGCTAGTCCTTGCATAGCCCCCTGAAAAGCCAGAAATGTTGGGTGCACACTCCATTCCTTTCCCCCTGAGGGAGAGGCCACCAAGCTGTATCAGCCTTTGTCTACTGTGGTTCCCCTGGAGCTCTAGCATGCCATCCAGCTCAGCAACTCCAGGCATCTAGAGTGTGCTAGTTCACATAAGTGTTCCAAGACAGGTGAAACAGAAACCAGTACTTTGGGCAGCCCCCTAAAAGTCAGAACATTGAAAGTAAGGTCTAGTCTTCTCTTTCACTCCCCAGGGAAAAGCCAGGAGCTAGGAGTTTGATCCAAGATTGCATAGCACCATAGCAGGGAAAGAGACTACAGCAAGAGATTGTCACAAATTTTCCTATGGACTTCAGTGTGACCAGTTGCATGCTTGAATCAGTATTTCCTTGGGAGGAAGGAAGCTCTGGGGCTTCTATTCTGCCATATTGCTGACATTACTCCCTATACCTTTGACTTTTTTTTTTCAACAGGAGAGAGAAATAAACTTCTACTGTACTTAGAATTTTCTCAAATATATTTTTTCTTTATAAGCAGCTAAATATAATTTGAATGGATGCAGATAGATGCCTACTTTGGATGGTAGGTAATACTAGATGAAGTCTTAAAACTTTACAAATCTAGGATGATCCAAATCTAAGATTCAAATTATTTTTCTTCTCCCAAATATTTTATGAAAAAGAGGAAATTTTAAGAAATGATGAAAATGAGAACAAACAAAACCTAAAGTCAACAGAAGGAAGGAAATAATAAAGATCAGAGAGGAAATAAATAAAAAAAGAGATTAAAAAACAATAGAAAAAGTTAGTAAAACCAAGATCTGGTTCTTTGAAAAAATAAATAAGATTGACAAGCCTCTGGCCAGGCTCACCAAGAAGAAAAGAGAGAGAACCCAAATAAACAAAATAAGAAATGAAAAAGGAGACATAACAACTGATACTACAGAAATACAAAAAACCATAAGGGAATACTATGAACAATTATATGCCAACAAATTTGACAACCTAGAAGAAATGGACAAGTTTCTAGAAACATACAGCCCACCAAAATTGAATCAAGAAGAAACAGATAATTTGAACAGACCAATCGCTAGAACTGAAATAGAATCTATAATTTAAAAACTCCCTACAAAAAAAAAGTCCAGGACCAGATGGCTTCACAGGTGAATTCTACTAAACATAACTTATACCGATCCTTCTCAAACTCTTCCAAACAATTGAAGAGGAGGGAACACTCCCAAGGACATTCTATGAAGCCACAATCACCCTGATACCAAAACCAGACAAAGACACCACCAAAAAAGAAAATTACAGGCCAATATATTTGATGAATATAGATGTGAAAATTCTCAACAAAATATTAGCAAACTGGATCCAACAACACATAAGAAAGATCATACACCAAGACCAATGGGATTCATCCCAAGTTCACAAGGATGGTTCAACATATGCAAATTGATCAATGTGATACACCACATAAACAAAAGAAAGGACAAAAACCACATGATCATCTCGATAGATGCAGAAAAAGCATTTGAAAAAATTCAATATCCATTCATGATAAACTCTTACCAAAGTGGGTATAGAGGGGACATATATCAAAATAGTAAAAGCTATTTATGACAAATCCACAGCCAATATAATACTCAATGGTGAAAAGTTGAAAGCCTTCCCACTAAAATCTGGAACAAGACAAGGATTCCCACTCTCACAACTTCTCTTTAACATAGAATTGGAAGTCCTAGACACAGCAATCAGACAAGGAAAAGAAATAAAAGGTAACCAAATTGGAAGGGAAGAGGTAAAACTGTCATTATATGCAGATGATAAGATATTATACATAGAAAACCCTGAAGACTCCACACAAAAACTACTAGAACTGATAAACAAATTCAGCACAGCAGCAGGATACAAGGTTTACAGAAATTGGTTGCATTTCTTTACACCAACAATGAAATATCAGAAAGGGAATGTAAAAAAACAATACCTTTTAAAATCACAACCCCAAAAATAAAATACTTAAGAATAAACCTCACCAAGGAGGTGAAAGACTTATATGCTGAGAACTATAAAACATTAATAAAGGAAACTGAAGATGATTCAAAGAAATGGAAAGATACCCCATGCTCTTGGATTGGAAAAATTAATATTGTTAAAATGGCCATACTACCCAAAGCAATCTACAGACTTAATGTGATCCCTATTGAATTACCCATGACCTTTTTCACAGAACTAGAACAAATAATCCTCAAATTTATATGGAACCATAAAAGACCCAGAATTGCCAAAGCAATCCTGAAGAAAAAGAACAGAGGAGGCATAACCATCCCAGACTTGAGACAATACTACAAAGCTACAGTAATCAAAGCAGCATGATACTGGCACAAAAACAGACATATGGATCAATGGAACACAATAGAGAGCCCACAAATAAACCCACACACCCATGGTCAATTAATCTTCGACAAAGGAGACAAGAATATACAATGGGTAAAAGACAGTCTCTTCAGCAAGTGGTGTTGGGAAAATAGGACAGCTGCATGTAAATCAATGAAGTTAGAACATGCACTCTTACCATATAGAAAAATAAACTCAAAATGGCTTAAAGACTTAAACATAAGACATGGCAGCATAAAACTCCTAGAAGAGAACATAGGCAAAACATTCTCTGACATAAATCATGCCAATGTTTTCTTAGGTCAGTCTCCCAAGGCAATAGAAATAAAAACGAAAACAAACAAATTAGACCTAATCAAACTTACAAGCTTTCACACAGCAAAGGAAACCATAAAAAAATACGAAAAGACTACCTATGAAATGGGAGAAAATATTTGCAAACGATGTGACCAACAAGGGCTTAACTTCCAAAATACACAAACAGCTCACACAACTCAACAACAACAAAACAAACAACCCAATCGAAAAATGGGCAGAAGACCTAAATAGACATTTCTCCAAAGAAGAAATACAGATGGCCAATAGGCACATGAAAAGATGCTCAACATCACTAATTATTAGAGAAATGCAAATCAAAACTACAATGAGGTACCACCTCACACCGGTCAGAATGGCCATCATTAAAAAAACTACAAACAACAAATGCTAGAGAGGGAGTGGAGAAAAGGGAACACTCCTACATTGTTGGTGGGAATGTAAGTTAGTGCAGCCACTGTGGAAAATAGTATGGAGGTTCCTCAGAAAACTAAAAAATAGAATTACTATATGCTCCAGCAATCCCATTCTTGGACATATATCCAGAGAAAACTATAATTCAAAAAGATACATGCACCCCTATGTTCACAGCAGCACTATTCACAATAGCCAAGACATGGAAACAACCTAAATGTCCATCAACAGATGAATGGATAAAGAAGAGGTAGTACATATATACAGTGGAATACTACTCAGCCATAAAAAAAGAAGGAAATAATGCCATTTGCAGCACCATGATGCAACTAGAGATTGCACCAATGCAACTAGAGATTATCATACTAAGTGAAGTAAGTCTGGAAGAGAAAGACAAATACCATATGGTATCACTAATTTATGTAATCTAAAATATGACACAGATGAACCTATCTATGAAAACAGAAACAGAATCAGGGACATACAGAATAGACTGGTGGTTGCCAAGGGGGAGGAGGGTGAGAGAGGGTTGGATTGGGAGTTTGGGATTAGCAGATGCAAACTGGTATATATAGAATTGATAAACAACAAGGTCCTACTGTATAGCACAGGGAACTATATTCAGTATCCTGTGATAAACCATAAGGGAAAAGAATATGAAAAAGAATGCATATATATGTATGACTGAATCACTTTGCTATACAGCAGTAATTAACACAACATTGTAATTCAACTATACTTCAATAAACAATTTTTAAAAATGATGAAAATGCATAAAAGTGTAGTTCCCAGGAAAGCAAGTCCTCCTCTTTGATTTTTTGTTGTTTTTACCCATAGGAAAATAATGGCTTTCATGCTGTTTTGGTTAATTAGGAAGAACAGAACAGACATCCAGATGTTAATCCCTCATACTCCACATCTTTCTTTGGTCTGGAAACTAAGTCTGCATCAGAAACCCAAGTCAGCTTGTATTAAATAAATGGTCTCATTTTATTTATATTTAACCACTTGGTAAATGAAATAAAGCCATTAGAAGAGATAATAGACCTCAGATTTAAAAATAAATGTTGAGACGAGATAAATACCTCTGCTTTTCCATGACATTTATCTGGCAGCAGGAACCTATTAGACTGTCATGATATTCTATTCCACTGACTTATTGCCAGGCTCCCTTTTACAGAAGGCCAATCTTTCAGATGCTTTTACACTCCTCATTTATATATACTTACCTATTTATCTCTTTTGCATTCGCTAGTACTCTATATCTGAATTCCAATTTTGTATATCTCATGCGAAACTTAAAGACCAAATGTACGGTGTTCTTGACAGAAAAAAGGCTAAATGTCCCCATCTGAATAAAAACCAATTTTACTGAGTAGTGGTGGCCTAAAGGTTCAGTTATGTGGAGGTTCTAATTGTGAATTTCAAGTGACCATGTATGAGCCACTCTCACCCGCATGTTCAAGAGAAAGATAATGTTGATGGTTTTCTAGAACATTTAATTGAAAGAGAAAATATAATTAAAGACTGAAAATACTGATTTCTTTTCTTAACTAAGTTTGTCTTGTACAACTTCCAGCCAATAATAAAACCAAATTTCTCTATCAATCTTTCCAGAAGCAGCTCAAATAACCCAAACAACCAAAGATATCTTGCAGGTTTTCTTTTAAAAGTTGTGAGAGAGTGATAAAGTAAGGAGAAATGGTGGAAATCTTCCACTGTATTTAAAAGATCGAAAACCACTGAGTCAAATATCCCCCTCATGTAGTGCCCGCCTACCCCTCTTTGCAGACACACTCACCAGCATGGCTTTATGTCACATGTTTTTACTTTCCTGCCCACTCGTACCACTGTAGAACCAGAAAACCTCGAAAAAGATTAATTTTATTCTGTCTTATGCATTAGCAACAAAAATTTGTCAACTTGAATCTTTATTACCGGCGATCACATCAAGGCTGAAAAATACAGCATAATCTCTTTTCACCTTAGAAGTTGAATTTGTCACACTAAAAAAAAAAAATTCTTTAAGCTTGTAAATGGAACATGTTTGATTTAGGAATCATTGAGAAAGAATAAGCAAAACAACCCCCCACCCCTGCCCCATGACTCTCTTCTAAGGAGAACCAATTTAGAAAAAGACAAAGATACAAGAGGTTAGGTGGTAAGCAGGCAGTGGGAATTCACTTTTTGAAGGAACTACATGCAGAATAATAATGATTGTGGACAAATGCTAACATTTATTCAGTGTTAGACAACAAATTATACCCTTTATAAGCTTTATCCTAACCATTTTGTGAGGCAGATTCTATTATCACTACCAATTTCTAGATGAGAAAACTGAGGTTTAGGAAGGTTAAATAACTTTCCCAAGGTCACACAGTTAGATTTGGTGGAGCAGGAATTTGACATCAGGTCTCAATGCAACACCTCCACTAATTCATTTCTCAAGAGCTGTTCTCAAAAAGCTCTTATTCTCAATCATGTCCTCCAACGTGACTTCTACAACTGTTCCAAACATTTTCCCTTGTTCCTCTCCCTACCTACCCAGCTTCTCTAAACAAATCACGGCAACTACTTTAAATGATCAAAAACCCGAATCAGTCCAGACCTCTTTCTTTTGCAAATGACAGTCACCCACTTGAGCAAAAGAAAAAATGTACTGGGCCTTATAACTGAATAGTCCTTCAGATAAGGCCAGGTACAGGCATGCCAACAATGTCATCAGGTCACACTTTTTGTCCATTACTCAGTTCTGCTTCCCACTGTGTGGCTTTATCCTCGGCTTGATAGGATGGCCACCAGAAGCTGTAAGTTTAATCCTTTTACTTTAGCAATTCCAGCTTTCCCAATGTTTCTAGCGGAGAAAGCTCAGAATTACTTCTCCTAGAGCAGGCCTGGGATATATGCTTCCCCTTGGGAACATGGAAATCGTTTAGCTCCACTCAAATCACACGTTATGGTAATGCGGGATGGTTGTCTTTCAAAGGAAACTCAAGATATTATTGATAGAATGTAATGGAAGCTGGGTTGGCAAGCACAACAGACCTCGTTCTGACGTCTAGCTGCACGCCTTTTCCCATATTATCACTATATTATCCCATTTCCAAAGCTTACCTCCATCAGCCTCCTTTAGTCAGTCTTACTGAATTTTGAGTGCATCTTCAGGACTTAAGTGCTGTAATTTTATATCTATATATCTCCCATAATAAGACTATAAAGTCATACTCAACAGTTTCAAAACTGTATTAGCCATTGTCCTTCCCCTCCTGCCCCATACCTATTCTACTACCTGTATCCTTTGGCTTGGTGTCGAGCACCTCCATTGGCCCAATTGTCCAGAGCAGAAAACAGCCATAATCTTTGACTCTTATCCTACATTGCTCCCACATCTAGTTGGTCACCAAACCCTGTAAATCCTATCTGCATAATATCTCTTGACTCGTTCTAAGTCCCTCCATATTTCCTGCTACAGACCTAGCTCAGATTTCCTCATTTCTTGACTATTCTACTTACCATCCCAATACATCTTACTCCTTTCAAATATATTGTCCAATTTTCCAGAAAAATAATCTTTCTAAATCACAGATATGATCCCATCACTCTCCTCTTTACAACCATTCAGTGACTCCCTGTTGTATGACTGCCAGGGATCTCAGTTTCCTTATTGTTAAAGGAAAGGATTAAATTAATGATCTCTTGGATCCTTCCAGCTCCATAATTCTTTTAATCTTTGCCAACCTAAAGCAGTTATTTTTCTTTGGCCATCTGGTAATGGCTTTTTCTGCCTTTTGGATTATGGGCTAAGACTCAGGTTCTTTCTGGGTATCACTCCTTATTGTACCTCATAGGAACGCTGGGTCAAGCTATCTTGAGAAGTCATCTCACATTGAGAACAGCTGGAAAAGTGTAAGCATGGGCATTGCAGAGTCAAAATCAATATAAATTATTTGAGACATATCTGATTCTTTAACTACCACCACTTACATTCATGAAAATGTCTAGAGATCGACTGTATCAGAGAATAAACTCTATGTTATATTTCTGATATTGGAACTTCTTCCAACAATGAGAACTATATAGATGCAGAAGTAGAAATATTGGTTTATCACAAGATGAAGAGCAGAAATGTTAATGCATTATTCATTACTACGTTATTATTTGACATCTGTTGAACTATACCACCATAGAGATCTTTAATCACTCCTTTCCTCCTAATATCTTGAATATTGGAGAAAACCTTAGAAATGACTACATGTAGGAAACTGTTATAACTTTCAAGTTAAAAGAATTTACTCTAACCAAATGAACACCTCCATCTCCACTTGCCGATTTAAGGTAACAACACAGATTCATCAATTTAAAATAGAGGCATATAGGGGCTTCCCTCGCGGTCCAGTGGTTAAGATTTTGCCTTCCAATGTAGGGGGTGTGGGTTTGATCCCTGGTCGGGGAGCTAAGATCCCACATGCCTCGTGGCCAGAAAACCAAAACATAAAATAAAAGCAATATGGTAACAAATTCAATAAAGACTTAAAAAAATAATAGAGGCATAAATTTGCTGTACACCTGAAACCAACAAAACTTTGTAAATCAACTATACCCCAATATAAAATAGAAATTAAAAATAAAATAAGGGGTTTCCCTGGTGGTGCAGTGGTTGAGAGTCTGCCTGCCAATGCAGGGGACACGGGTTCGAGCCCTGGTCTGGGAAGATACCACATGCCGCGGAGCAGCTAGGCCCGTGAGCCACAACTACTGAGCCTGCGCGTCTGGAGCCTGTGCTCCGCAGCAAGAGAGGCCGCGACAGTGAGAGGCCCGCGCACCGCGATGAAGAGTGGCCCCCACTTGCCACAAGTAGAGAAAGCCCTCGCACAGAAACAAAGACCCAACACAGCCATAAAATAAATAAAATAATAAATACTTTAAAAAAAAAAAAGTAAACTCAGAACCATCTGCTTTAAAAAAAATAAAATAAAATAAAATAAAATAGAGGCATACCTGTTTTAGCACTGTCCCATATAGCAATGATTTACTATAGTACATTCAAATCTTATATACATACACACACATTATAGTACCCATAGAAAAACAGTAAATATATTTTTCTCACATCCAGTACGGTAGGGTGTGCATTATTACTTGCTCTTGGCCAATGTGACTGATCAAACTGGGCTGCCCCTCCTTCAGATGGAGCAATGAGTGCCAGTGCACTTACTTATTGCACCTGGTTTCTAATTCTGCCATTACAGTGTGTGATTATGTTTGACTTATAATGGCTAGAAAAAGCTTCAAATTGATAATACTGGAGGTACAGAAAAAGAGACAAGAAAAAGAATCAAATCCAATGTTAAAAATGCACGTTTTTATGGCCGCCTGTGCAGAGGAGCACAATCAGGAAACTGGTCAAGAAAGCAGACAGCAAAGCTCAGCCATCAGTTTGGGATCGGTGGAAGTTTTTGATATTATCAAGGGTATCACGGACATCAATAAATATCTACTGAGCAAATATTCTGTGCCAGGCATTAATCTAGATGCTGGGGATAAAGCAGGGAACAAGAGAGATGAAAATTCCTGCCCTCATGGGGATGACATTCTAGTGCAGGGAGACAGAAAAGAAAAAACATAAATCAGTAAAAATTTTTGGACACTAAGCAAATACCTTTTAGACACTAGTGGTTGGGGGAAGGATTGTAATTTAAAATAAGAAGTCCGGGGACTTCCCTGGTGGCACAGTGGATAGGAATCCGCCTGCCAATGCAGGAGACACAGGTTTGATCCCTGGTCCGGGAATATCCCACATGCCACAGAGCAACTAAGCCCATGTGCCACAACTACTGAGCCTGCACTGTACAGCCCGCGAGCCACAACTACTGAGCCCATGCGCCACAACTACTGAAGCCCGCGTGCCTAGAGCCCGTGCTCCGCAACAAGAGAAGCCACTGCAAGGAGAAGCCCATGCACCGCAACAAAGACTAGCTCCCGCTCACCACAACTAGAGAAAGCCTGCGCACAGCAATGCAGACCCAATGCAGCCAAAAATAAATAAAATTTTTAAAAAATGTTAATTATCCATTCTGTGTAGCAAAATTTTTAAAAATAAATAAAATAAAATAAAATAGGAAGTCGGGGAATACTTCATTGAGAGAGATTTGAAGGGGCAAGACATGAGTATATCTTTTGAAGAGTATATCAGGAAGAGAAAACTGCAAAGGAAACTCTCTAAGTTAAGGCTATGACTAATACGTTTGAGCAACATCAAGGCAGCCAGTGTGGCTAGAACTGAAAGAGCAAGGGGAAGAGGAAAAAGAGGAGAAGTTGGGGAAGTGATGAGGGTGAGATGGCTGTGAGCCTTTTAGGCCATCCTATGGACTCTGAATTTTACTTTGAGGGACATGTGAAACATTGATATCATCAGTTAGAAGATGATACAGCTTATATCATTCTGGCTGCTATTTTGAGAAGAGCCTATAGAGTATGAAAGAGCAGAAGCAGGAGAAATCTCCAATTAGGTTGCTGAGCTAAAAAATCAGAGATGTGGCACCCGGTTTGGGCTGGGAGAGGCAGCCCCAAGGCCCCAGCTGGGCTGTCCCAGGCGGCAGCTGTTGGTGTGCCATGGGAGAACTGAGAACGGTAAGCTGGTTGCACCACGCTCCTTGGCTCTTAGACGCCAGAAGACGCAGATCTGAACAAACCACTTGACCGGAGGGTGGAGACAAGATGCGGAGTGAGCTCATCCCCCATCATGAAAACACCAAAATCACTACTAACTGCTGAACAACCATTGATAAAAAAAAATGCTGGAACCTATCAAAAAAGATATCCTACACCCAAAGACAAAGAAGAAGCCACAATGAGACAGTAGGAGGGGCGCAACCGTGATAAAATCAAATCTCATACCTGCTGGGTGGGCAACTCACAAACTGGAAAATAATTATATTGCAGAGGTTCTCCCACAGGAGTGAAAGTTCTGAGCCCCACGCCAGGCTCCCCAGCCTGGGGGTCTGGCATTGGGAGGAGGAGCCCCCAGAGAATCTAGATTTGAAGATAAGTGGGGTTTGATCACAGGAATTCCACAGGACTGGGGGAAACAGAAACTCCACTCTTGGAGGGCACATATAAGGTCTCGTGCGCACCAGGACACAGGGGAAAAAGCAGCTGCCTCCTAAGAGCCTGGGCCGGACCTACCTGCTGGTATTGAAAGGTCTCCTGCAGAGGCGGGGGGTGGCTGTGGCTCACTGCGGGGGCAAGTAAACTGGCAGCGGCAGTTCTGGTGAGTACTCATGAGAGTGAGCCTTCTTAGAGGCTGCCATTTTCTCACCAAGACCTGGCCCTACCAGGCAGCCTGTAGGCTCCAGTGCTGGGACACCTCAGGCCAAACAACCAACAGGGTGAGAACACAGCTCCACCCATCAGCAGACAGGCTGTTTAAAGTCTTCTGAATAAACAGCTGCCCGATAAAAACATCCCCTGACATGGCCCTGCCCATCAGAGGGACAAGACCCAGTTCCACCCACCAGTGGGCAGGAACCAGTCCCTCCCACCAGGAAGCCTGCACAAGTCTCTTAGACCAGCCTCACCCATCACGGGGCAGACAGCAAAAGCAAGATGAGCTACAACCCTGCAGCCTGCGGAATGGAAATTACAATCACAGAAAGTTAGACAAGACGGCAGAAGAATACGTACTAGACGAAGGAACAAGATAAAACCCCAGAAGAACAGCTAAGTGAAGTGGAGATAGGCAATCTACCTAAAAAAGAACTCAGAGTAATGATAGTAAAGATGATCCAAGATCTCGGAAAAAGAATGGAGGCACAGACCGAGAAGATACAAGAAATGCTAGAAAGAGCTAGAAGATCTAAAGAACAAACAGAGATGAACAATACAATAACTGAAATGAAAAATACACTAGAAGGAATCAATAGCAGAAAAAATGAGGCAGAAGAATGGATAAGTGAGCTGGAAGACAGAATGGTGGAAATCACTGCCACAGAACAGAATAAAGAAAAAAGAATGAAAATGAGGACAGTCACAGAGAACTCTGGGACAATATTAAACACACCAACATTCGCATTATATGGGCCCCAGAAGGAGAAGAGAGGAAGGACCTGAGAAAATATTTGAAGAGACAATAGCTGAAAAATTCCCTAACCTGGGAAAGGAAACAGTCACTCAAGTCCAGGAAGCCCAGAGAGTCCCATACATGATAACACCAAGCAGGAACATGCTGAGACACATATTAATCAAACTGACAAAAAGTAAATACAAAGGAAAAATATTAAAAGCAACAAGGGAAAAGCAACAAATAATGTACAAGGGAATCGCCATAAAGTTATCAGCTGATTTTTCAGCAGAAATTCTGCAGGCCAGTAGGGAGTGGTATAACATATTTAAAGCGATGAAAGGGAAGAACCTACAACCAAGAATACTGTACCCAGCAATGCCCTCATTCAGATATGATGGAGAAATCAAAAGCTTTACAGACAAGCAAAAGCTAAGAGAATTCAGCACCACCAGACCAGCTTGCCAACAAATGCTAAAGGAACTTCTCTAGATGGAAAAGACCACAACTAGAAACAAGAAAATTATGAATTGAAAAGCTCACCAATAAAGGCAAACATACAGTAAAGGTAGGAAATCATCCACACGCAAATATGATATCCAAACCAGGAATCGTGAGAAGAGGAGAGTACAAATGCAGGATACTGGAAATGCAGTTGAAATGAAGAGACCGGCAACTTAAAACAATCTTGTTTATATATAGACTACTATGTCAAAACCTCATGGTAACCACAAACCAAAAATCTACAATAGATACACATACAAAAAAGAAAAAGGAATCCAAACACAACAGTAAAGTTAGTCGTCAAATTACAAGAGAACAAAAGATGAAGGGAAGAAAAAAAGACCTTCAAAAACAAATCCAAAACAATTAACAAAATGGCGGGAATTCCCTGGTAGTCCAGTGGTTAGGACTCTGCACTTTCACTGCTGAGGGCATAGGTTCGATCCCTGGGCCTTTGCACAGCAAAGGAAACCATAAACAAAGCGAAAAGACAGCCCACAGAATAGGAGAAAATATTTGCACACGATGCAACCAACAAGGGATTCATCTCCAAAATATACAAACAGCTCATGCAGCTCAATATCAAAAAAACAAACAACCCAATCAAAAAATGGGCAGAAGACCTAAATAGACATTTCTCCAAAGAATACACACAGATGGCCAAAAAGCACATGAAAAGATGCTCAACATCACTAATTATCAGAGAAATGCAAATCAAAACTACAGTGAGCTATCACCTCACACCAGTCAGAATGTCCATCAACAAAATGTCTACAAACAATAAATGCTGGAGAGGGTGTGGAGAAAAGAGGACCCTCCTACACTGTTGGTGGGAATGTCAATTGGTACAGTCACCATGGAGAACAGTACAGAGGTTCCTTAAAAAACTAAAAACAGAACTACGATATGATAAAGCAATCCCACTCTTGGGCATATATCCAGAGAAAACCATGGTTCGAAAGGATACATGCAACCCAATGTTCACTGCAGTGCTGTTTACAATAGCCAAGACATGGAAGCAACCTAAATGTCCATCGACAGATGAATGGAAAAAGCAGATGTGGTACATATATACCATGGAATATTACTCAGCCATAAAAATGAATGAAATAATGCCATTTGCAGCAACATGGTTTGACCTGGTGATTATCATACTAAGTGAAGTAAGTCAGACAAAGAGCATATGATATCCCTTATAAGCGGAATCTAAAAAAATGATACAAATGGACTTATTTATAAAACAGAAACAGACTCACAGACCTAAAACACAAACTTACGGTTACCAAAGGGGAAAGGTGGGGGGAGGGATAAATTGGCAGTTTGGGATTGACATATACACACTACTATATTTAAAATAAATAACCAACAAAGATCTACTGTATAGCACAGTGAATTCTGCTTGATATTCTGTAATAACCTAAATGGAAAAAGAATTTGAAAAAGAATATATATATATATATATATATATATATATATATATATGTGTGTATGTGTGTAACTGAATCACTATGCTGTAAACCTGAAACTAATACAACATTGTAAATCAATTATACTCTAATATAAAGTAAAAATTTTTTAAAAATCAGAGATGCATCTCCAAAGAGAATGTGCTATAAGGACTGGACATAGCACTGATTCAGTTATCTAAACCATTTTCAAAACGCACGCTTTGAGCAAAACTTTGGAAAACTTTCTGAAAGTAATTTTAAGATGGTTTATCCCATAAAATGTACTAAACCTTACATGTTGAGGTTTGACAGTTATACAACAATTTTTTTTTCATATTCACCCTTAGATAGCAATGATGTTCATAAGAGAAGCCCTTTAATTTTAATATGTTTTTCCTGGATAGTTTTGCATAATTTTTACATGATTTCCTTGATGAACCCACTAAAACTATTTTCCATCCATAGTTTTGCATAATCTGCATACTAAGGAAATACTGAGGAAGAGCTAGGAACTGGGCAATTCAGCAGGATCACAGAAACCACGTGCTGGGAGCTGCCTGTCAGCAAATGCTGCTAGAGATTCTGTAAATATCAGGAAAAGTCTTGCAGGTAAGGACAAAATAAATGGCTTTGGCAAGTTTTGTATAGGTTGCATATTTCTTGTGGGGTCAGTGCTACTTCTAAAGAGTCCAAGTAGATTATTTTGGAACACAACTTTCTGTGTGCCTGAGTACTTGCTGTCTCCCTGCTTATATTCCTCCATAAAAAGCCTCTTGAGTGCACTATTGATTACAGGGACTTTATGGCATTGGATGATGGGAAGCTAGCAGGATGTTCTAGTTACCATTGCTGAATAACAAATGATCTTAAAACTTAGTAGCTCAAAACAACTATTTTATTTTGTTCATAATACTGTGGGTCAGGAATTCTGGAATGGTTTGGGACGGGGTTCTCATGGAGCTGTAGTCATCTGAAGGCTCAACTGGGCTGTATATCCAAGGTGGCTCACTCACATAACTGTCAGTTGATTCTTTCAGCTGGGCTGTTGATCCAAGCACCTACAAATGGCCTCTTCATGTTGTCTGCACTTCCTCACAAAATGGCAGCCTCTCTTAGATTCTTACCAGGTGGCTCAGTGCTCCAAATATGAGTGTTTCAGCATGTAACACAGAAGCTGTATCATTTTTTATGACCTAGCCTTGCATGACATGCAGTGTCATTTTGATCACATTCCATTGGTTACAAGTAAGTCATAAGCCCACTCAGATTCCCACTGAGATTCTCAGCCCACTCAGGGGGCACATACCTTACCTCCTGATGAGAGGAGTGTCAAGGTCACATTGTAGAGGAGCATGTGGCAGAGCAGATATTGTTGGGGCCGTAGTTGGAAAATATAATCTCCCACACAGGGTTAGTTATTAAAAATAGAATGTGTGAAGTCACTGAATTCAAGGTAGAGTATAGAGGTCACCAGACTTCGTGGAGAAACAAAGTAAGGAGGCAGAAACTGCAGAATGTTTACATCCTCACATTCAAAAGAGCAAAAGGATCCAAGAAAACAATGGGAGTTTAATCAGGTCAGGCTAAAGTTTCAATAAAGGCTTCACTGCATGCTACACCCCAGGTGACCTTGCTAACGGTTCTCTTATGGCAATTCATACATCATTTCACAAACTTTTAGTGAGTGCCTACTACATGTGCCAGGGACTATTCCAGGCTCTTGGTGCAGATCAGTAAATTAATGTAGCAAAAAGCCCTACCCTCACGGAGAGTATATTCTAGTGGAGTCATGATATTAAAATAAACAACACTGCTTGCAAATTAAGTAAATGACAGTTAGAGGCGAGGCTTCACGTGGTCTAACTAGCTAACTTCGCCCTGAAGAAGGTTCTGCGCTGAGATTTTGCCAGGTGATTGTGCAACAAAGTGGCAAGGTCTTTGGGAAAGAAGTTTACAGGTAAAAGGGTTAATTTGTCCTGTGAGTTTAAGAGGGCTTCTAGATACCACTAATTTCTTGCTTCTCCCAAACCAGGCTGTTTCTCATCCATCTTGCGACCTTTGTTCTACTTGTGGGCATCACTGAAGAAAAGAAACCCCTAGGAACCCTAATACTTCACCCCACCCTGTATACACACCCTTTGTCATGCAGCTTTGGAGTTACATAAAGACACCCTGTATTTCCTGATGTAATTTGCCAATAGAATAAGGCAGACAAGAGTGTGTCAGCTCTGAGACCAGACCTAAAGAAGTCTTGCATGTTTCCTCTTGTGTTCTGGCCCCTCTGCCATTGCCATGCAGTCATGCCGGAGTTGAACTGCTGGAGGATGAGACGTGTGGACCAGAGCCCAGTCAACCCAGTCTCCCCAAGCAACAGCCAGCCCACCCCCAGAGCGCAGCCAAGATCCCAGACGCATGAGCAATAAACTTATTATTATACGCTACAAGATTCTGTGATTGCTTGTTATGCAGCATTTTTTGGCAGGAGGTGGGAGGGGAACACAAGTGGGAAAAAAGCAGAGCTCCTTCTCTCGGAGACCTGCTTCCATTTTATTTTGAAGGCTATCAGCCCAAGTCCCTTTCATTGCTGCTGGTGCTACCTTGGTGCTGGGCTGTGTGGAAGGATAATCAGAGCCAGAATGAACAGAGCTGCCTCTAGATTCATGACGAGGGTGAGGTGGGGAGGAATAAAGTAGAATAAGGCTTCATTTCTGCTTATGCAGGTTTGCATTTGATGTCTCCTTGCCCAAAGGGGCAAAAATCACTCCTAACGCCTACTACGACTGAGGGAATGAGGAAGAAGCCCCAAGGAGAAACAGAACATTCCAGATGCTCCTTTGATACCGGTAGCCCATCACACTCCCTGCCTAAAAGTGGACTTAGCTTTTTATTATTATAATTAAAAATGAACCTGTTTCGGCACGTTACAGGAGAACGGAGGCCATACCATCCGCTCTATGGATGTGTCAGTCCTGGCGCATCTTGGCAAACTGAACTCCTTCTCCAGAATACATCAAGCAAGGACAGAGGGACAGCCTATTTAATCTCTGCTTCCAAATCATTGCGACAATTAACACTTTTGAGGAAAAAAACTACCTCCAAGCAAAACTGGCCTTTCAAGTAAGTGGAGCTGCTGCTCTCCCAACAAAGGGTCAGAAACTTTTCCATGAGTCACTCATTCTTTTGTGTCTTGCACCGTCCCTATCAAAATGCAAATACCCCTGGGAAAGGTGAGCTCTTTGGTCTTCACTAGTCAGTCAACACTTTGGGAAAGGAAGAATTATTTCAAAACAGCTGAGCAAAAGAAAGGCAATTCATTTGTTTAATTGTTCATTTTCTGTCTTTCCCACTGGACTGTAAGCTCCAAGAGGTCTAGGACCATGTCTATTTTGTTTATCCATCTATTTTCAGGGTCCAGGACCCATAGGAGACACTCAATACGCCTGCGGCGGGTGTGGGGTGGGGGAGGAGCAGAAGGGAAGAAACATGGGAAGGAAGGAAAGGAGGGAAGGAAGTAACTAAGGACACACAGAAAAGGGTCAAAACGCCTAATTAAAATTCTCAGCAGCGTTTACCCTTATATTCACTAGTTAATGGCCTCAAGACATTTACGGGGCGCTCAGTATTCATGAATGGGGGTCGGGGGCGGTCTCTAGAGTAGGAGAAAGAACCCCCATCCCTTACCTTATCCTGGTGTGGTTCTTTGAACTTTTACTCCTGCATAGTCCAAGAAAAACAACACGACAGCCAAGGCCGAGAAAAAATTACCCTATGGGGCATTTCACCGTTTTACTGCACGAAACGTGCGTGATGCATTCAAATCCCTCAGCCGTTGGGATGAAACACTCAGCATGAGAAAGCCAAGTTAACCAAGACGAAAAACAAGTTTCAGGAGAGCGCTCAGTTTTTTCCCAGAAGCCTCTACTAGTTAAGTGGCTTCTCAACCTTTACTGTGCATGCGAATCACCTGGGGATCTTGCTAAACATGCTGATTTTGATTCACTAAGTCTGGGGTGAAGTCTGAGCTGCTGCATTTTTAACATGCTCCCAGGTGATGCTGATCTGCTGACTCGAGGAGGGCCACCCTGGAGTACACGAGGGACTCGAGGTCTTCGCCTCCGCCGCCAGGTGTGCGTATGCCCAGCCTCAGCGTTCCGCATCGGTGTCCCGCGCGTTCCTGGCCTTCCGCCGAGAGGGGAGGAGCCGGGGGCGGAGCGAGAGGAGTGGCGCGGCCCCCGCGTGGGTCCTGCCGGAGATCACCTCGGCCCCTAGGAGAGGCGGCCGAGCTGCGGCGGCGCAGGAGGGGGCGGGTTCGGCAAGGGCGCGGCCTCTGCGAGGGGAGCGCGAGACGCGCATCCCCCGCGCTCGCCGGGGCCACTCGGGAGCCTCGCGGCAATCCGGTGCCCCACTTGGCAATCCGCTCCGCGCTCCTTCCTCGCGCCCGCCTCCTCTTGTCACCTCCCGTCTCAGCCTCCTCGCTCCATTCCGGCCGCATCCACCGCCATCCGAGTGCCTCAAAGAGCGAGAGGTGGTGCGCGGGACCGCAGGGCGCGCCCTCCGGCAGACCCCGGCCCGGCTTTGGGGGACACGGGCGGCAGCATGGACACCAAGCGCTGCTTCGCCAACCGCTTCGATGACTACCAGGGCAGCCTGCTGGCGGGCCAGTGCGAGGAGGCGGTGGCGCCCTTGGTCACCGCCACCATCGAGCGCATCCTCCAGGAGCTGCCCCCGCTGGGGGGCGGCGCTGAGGGCCGGGGGGCGGCGGCCGCAGCCAGCAGTTGCCAGGGAGGGCTGTACGGCGGCGTGGCCGGGGTGGCCTACATGCTCTACCACGTCTCTCAGAGCCCGCTCTTCGCCGGGGCCCGGGAAGGCTACCTGCGCTCGGCCAAGCGCCTCATCGACGCGTGCGCCCGCGCCGAGGAGTGGGGCGAGCCGGACGCCGACACCCGCGCCGCCTTCCTGCTCGGGGGCGCGGGCGTGTACGCCGTGGCCACGCTCGTGTACCACGCCCTGGGCCGGTCCGACTACGTGCAGCCGCTGGGCAAGTTCCGGTCTCTGTGCGCCGTCTGCGCGCCCGTTTCCTTCCTCGAGTGCGGCTCCGACGAGCTGTTCGTGGGCCGCGCGGGCTACCTGTGCGCCGCGCTCGTGCTCAAGCAGAAACTCGCCCAGGAGGTAAGAGGCAGCCCCGGCCGCGAGGCGGCGCTCGCCGCCTGCCCGGCCCTGACCCGCCGCCCTGCCCCGGACTCGCGGCTCCGGGAACACCGCCCCTGGCTGTTCTCCACCTCTCTTTGTTACTCTTTGTCTGACATTGTCGTTTCTTGAGTCTCTTGAGGTTTATTTGAGGTTTATCTCCTGGTTTTTTCCCTCTCCCTCTTCTCTCCCCCCCCTCCACTCTTAGTCTCTCAGTTGGGATTCTGAGCCTTTGCGCTTTGCTGGTGTTTTACAGCGGACGTGGCACCTCCCCAAAAGCCTCTTTGCCCAGTAGTTTTCTGGAGGCCCTTTCAAGTGAGTTTTTTTTTTTTTTATCCCAAATGAAAGAGATTTCCCTTCCTTTGACCCTCCTGTGAAAAGCTGAAGCACCCTCGAATGTTAGAGTACTAGAAAATAATAGAAGTTTGGGGGGCTGATTATGCTATTATTGTTCCCATCATTAAGGTGAAGGTAAGTTGCTTCTGCGACCCCCAGGTCTGTAACCCAGAATAACTGCCCAGCTATAGGTCTGATGTGCTTCCTGTGTTGCTTTCTATTCAGTTCATTTCATGGCTCTTATAAAATGCAGATCTGATGGGGTGTCCTCTTTTAAATAAATGTAGACAGAATTTTACCCCATTGTAATTCATTGTGTTTTTGTTTTTTTCATTTTCAAGTGCGTCTTTAGGATTGTCAAGACGACAGCATACTTGACAGGGCAGGTTTTCTTAATGAATAGCTTTCCAGTGGCTCCTTGAAGTGAATTGGATTTCACAGCTACATATGGGGTGGGGTTTTTTTTCCGGATTCACTTTGAATACAGCGTGTGGATATTAGAAGAGAATGTGCCAGTTCCTGTAGAGTAGGCAAAAAAAATCCTCCAAAGGATCATAGTAACTAGAACTGAAAGAGAGGCACTTTGATTCATAACCCACTGGAGCCAAATATTGTTCTAGGGAGGAAGTGACACATTTAACTTGGCTCTATTTGGGCGAGAGCGGCGTTTGAAGAAAAATTAAAGGCACACAGTGTTTTTAAAGTGTAATTAACTTAGATAACCTCTACAGAGGCAGGCTTGATTTTTGTTTTAATTTATAGCAGGTGAGGTTAATTCAAGTGAGAAAAAAGATTACTAAAGACTGCACTGTGCTAGCAGGGAAGCAAAAGGCTGTGTGACCAAGTTGTCTTGAAATAGTTCACTCTGCTTCTGAGTCACTGTTATCTGCTAGCGGTTTCCCAAGGGCCCTTCCAGTTGTATAAAACCTTTGAGAAGGCCACAGGGCTATTTACATATCATTTGCATTATATTTGCATCTGCTCCTCAGACCTTGCTGTCTGGCGGCAGGCAATTTTCAAATTCGTGGGGTTTTTTTTTCCCCCCCCCAGTTGTTTTCCTTAAACTTGCTGCTTTCCCTTTCTATGCTTTTCTCTGGAATGGAATGGCAGGGTGGGAGACCCATCAGGCTACGCAGGTGGCAACAGATCAGAAGGACTCCTTGCCCCAAGACTGGTGGCCCAGGGCCCGTCTGCAATGCTGATACACAAAGACATTTATTAAGACCTCTCTTTTGCCCTGCTGCCAAACCAGATCTCTCTTTTTATACTAATCAAGTTGAGGTGCTCTGGCCCCTGCTCCCAGGACATAGAACAAGCTCTGAGAGTAAAACAAAACACAAAACAAAACCCATCTCTTAGCCTGAGCAAATCAGCTAGTCTCAGTGCCAGCCTCAGCTGTGGTAACCCAAGAAGTTCAGGCTTGAAAGGTGCAGGGCAGAGGCTAAGCATGCCAGGCTGGAAGCCCTTTGAGGGGAAAATACAAGTTTTCTGCACCATCCCCACCCCCATGTCCTAGCCTGCATATGGCTTTGCCCTCAGTAGATGATCCATAAACCTTGATTAAATTGAATTGTGAACTTCTGTCATTTCTCTATAAATAACCTGTCATTCTGTCCTGGGTTTCTTTTCCTCCAATGTCATTTATATTCACTTTCCTCTGGCCCGGTTACCACCCTAGTCTAGCTCCTCCCTACCCTACTAGGCGCATCTTTGCCATCTCATAAGTAGTTGAATGAATGAATCACCCTATACTGGGATTAGTGCAATATATGTACTCTGAGCTGGCTTCTCTCACTCAAACCATTCCATGTATCTCTGAGATACTAGGTTTCTTAAAAACACTTTTCATTATGTCACTACCCTGCTCAACATCCTGCAGTGGCTCCCTATTACCTTTTCTCTAGTGGCTGCTCATCTCACTCACAGTTAGAGCTAAGATCCTTAAAATGGCTGACAAAGCCCCATGTGATCTGGCCCCTGCTTACCTATTCTACTTTTTGCTCACTCTGCTTCAACCATACCAGCCTTCTTGCTGTTTCAGGTATTTATTGTCTCAGAGTGTTTGTACTCGCTGTTCCCTCTGCTTGGAATACTCTTCCCCTAGCTATTTTTATGGTTAGCTCCCTGACCTTGTCCAAGTTAGCTCCTCAATGAGACCTTCCCTATCCACCCTATTTAAAACTGCCACCTGTCCCCTGACTTATGCCCCTTTCTTACTTCATTTTACTTATTTTGTTTATGTCTTTTTTTTAAATAACAGAACATACTTTATTTTTTAAATTTATTTATTTATTTTTGGCTGTATTGGGTCTTCGTTGTGGTGCGTGGGCTTCTCACTGCGGTGGCTTCTCTTGTTGCAGAGCACAGGCTCTAGGCGCCCAGGCTGCAGTAGTTGTGGCATGTGGGCTCAGTAGCTGTGGCTCGCGGGCTCTAGAGCGCAGGCTCAGTAGTTGTGGCACACGGGCTTAATTGCTCTGTGGCATGTTAGAATCTTCCCGGACCAGGGCTCGAACCCGAGTCCCCTGCATTGGCAGGTGGATTTTTAACCACTGCACCACCAGGGAAGTCCCTGTTTATGTCTTCTTAATTAGAATGTAAGTTCCATAAGAGTAGAGAGTTTTTGTTTTATTGCTGTACTTAAGCATTAGACAGTGCCTGGTGTATATTTGGGTACTCAGCTTTCCTTGTTTTGGTGGTGGTGCAAATATTGTCTACTCTGTGGCTTGCTTCATCACTCAGTTTTAATGGCATCCCATTTATCAATATCTTCCTTTATGGTGCTGCTTTTGGTGTTAATGTTTTAAAAAATCCTTTCCTATTTCAATAAAAACTTTAAAAAAATCCTTTCCTACTGCCAGGATATCAGTAAATATTGGTTGAATGCGTGAATAAATGAATACTAGTTTCTTACAAATTTGACCTCAAATCAAACTTAACCACTAGACCAGTGTTTGTTAAACTTTAACATTATAGGCCTCACCTGCAGATCTTGTTAATAAAATACAGATTCTGATTCAGCAGGGCTGGGACTGGGCCTGAGGTTCTGCATTTCTGACAAGTTCCCAGGTGATGCCGCTGGTCCAGGGCCCACACTTTGACCAGCAGGGCAATACAGTGCTGCATAGATTTCGGCATTACACCAGCCATGTCTATTAAGACACCGTTTTGTGAAGCTTGATATATTTATTTGTAAGGTTTTAGTTTAGAAGACTGATCGCTGTATCCTCCCATGCTTTCATTATAAGGATCCACAAGAGGAATTTCTGTCAAGGCTTCGAAACAGGAAGAGTTGTGCTCCTCCTGGAAATTGATTGAATTTTTTAAATCTCCAGGATAAGTTGTGTAACTGATTGTGTTTCTCACTTTATGTCGGCTACTAGGAAGCATATGGCAGAATTGTGGTCCACACAGCTTAGGTACAATACCTTATCACGTGTGTTTTTGCATACTAAACTTTGCCCTGGGTTTGTCTAATTGTTTTTCGTCTTTCATTTACCGTTTTCTGAATTTTCTTCCTTACATTTGATTTTATCATTTGTATTTGTTTATAAGATTCATACATTAAAAAAAAGTGTGTGTATGTAGAGAGAGAGACATACATACAGACAGAACGAACCACTCTATCCAGGTAATATATTTTTGGTTAATTTGGCCCTCCTGGAAATACTCAAGGGAAATAGCTTAGAGGGTTTGTTAGGCAGATAGCCTTGAGCAACGGAGCACTAAAGTCTCAAGAAATCACACCATAAAAACTTGCATTGGGTCTATTCTGCTTTCCAGATTGGTGGAAATGTTGCAGGGAAAAGGAAGTTAGAAAGTATGGTGGAGGGATTAAGGGGGAGGCCTAGGGACCACAGTTAAAATAATAACTTTTGCCCCCAGGTGACCTTGGACAAATAATTTAACATCTTGGAGCCTTAATTTCCTCACTTGTAAAATGGATTAATAATAGCTTCCTCCTTCGCTTAGTCTGTCATTCATTCAGTCAGTGAATGTCAGGTTTCCACGTGTGCCAGGCACCTTGCTAGATGCCAGGATTGAGGAGTGAACAAAAATCAATATATAGTTATGTTGTCAGAAGGGCTCGGAAGGAGGCAAACAGGAAATAAGTGCAGGCGGGGCGGGAGAGGGGAGCGGTGCTGCCTGGCATGCATTAGCGGGGAAGCATTCTCTGCGGAGGTGATGTCCTAGCTCATCACTGAAGCATGAGAGTGAAGTGGCTGCCTTAAGGGCAGGCATTCCAGGCCTAGGGGACAGCAGGGACAAAGCCCCCGAGGTGGGCAACTGCTTAGAGATTTCCAAGAAAAGGAAGGTGGCCTGCCCAGCTGGAGCAGAGTGCGCAAGGGCTAGAGGGCTAGAGACCAGGTAGGAGCTGTGAGCAGGGGAAAAGCAGACCCTGCAGGGCCGGGGCAGTCCAAGTTAGGAGTTCGCATTTGTTTCAGGTTGAAATGGGAATGTCTTCGTCTTATTCACCTTTCAAAAAAAGATTTCCCTGGTTTTCTGTGTAGATAATGGGTTGACCAGTATTAAGAAGGGTCACAAGGGGGGCTGATTAGAGGGGGTCTAAACCCCTTTTGTGCCAAGGACTCCTTTGTAAATCTTGTGAAACCTACAGTACCTCTTTTTAGAAGAACATTTTTAGATGCATAAAATACACAGGATTACAAAGGAAGCTAATTATATTAACATTCGGTTACCAAAACATTTTAAAAATGTGTGATGCAGTAGCATATGTGCTGCTTGATTAACACATTCAATAAGGTTTTGCAGCGGGGCCTAAGGATTATTGTACGTTTGTATCATGAGGGTCAATGATATTTCAAGATATCTTCAACAACTGCAGTGTGACATGAATATATCTGATTTCTATAGGTGGCAAAGTCACAAGTACTCCTGGTGGTTCGTGGTCTGCATTCATAATGAAAGGAAATGTCAAGCTGTTTAAATAAGATTGAGGAAAATATAGATGTGATTTTCTTTTCCCAAAGGGGACTGTTCTGGAAGTTGCTGCAATGACTCACCCTAGATAAAGTGCCTAGTGTAGTGCTTGGCACAAAGTACCTGCTTAATGAAATCAGTGTTATTTCCCTTTGCACCTACTAACAAAAAATCAAAAGTGATTCTGAACATCACATAGAAAATTATACCCAATACAAGGAATCTATCTTACTGCCATGATTAAAGGAAAACACCTTTTGCCAGATTGTTAGTTGTGTCCTTAGCTCATTCCTAAGGCAGGTGGTTGGCAGCTGTCTAAGCGGGGATGCCTTTAGCTGCAAATAATGGAATGTCCAGTAGAAAGTGATCTAAATCAGGTAACTGGGCCGCACAGCAGGAGGTGAGCGGCGGGCAGACGAGAGAGCGAAGCTTCATCTGCTGCTCTCCATCGCTCGCTACCACCTGAACCATTCCCCCCCCACCCCCCCCACCCCACCCCCCTCCATGGAGAAATTGTATTCCACGAAACTGGTCCCTGGTGCCAAAAAGGTTGGGGACTGCTGATCTAAATAATGGGAACGCTATTACCTCACTTGACAAGGAGTGTAGAGCTAGGTCATTACAGGATTGGTTCAGCAACTCAGGAAAATCATCAGAACCCAAGCCCTTTCCAACCTTTTTCTCTGCTATTCTGGGTGCGTGAGCTGTATCACTCTTCAAAATTGCAAGATGGCTCCTGCCATTCCAAGCATTGTGTTCCCATACAACTGGGTCTGAGGGTTTTTTCTTTGAATTTTTTTCTTATCGTATGGAACATTCTATCCTTGAAGAATTTCCCTTCTGCCTCATTACCCAGCACTTGGTTAACAACCCAGCACCGGCCACTTCTGGTTTCTGGGGATGCCGAAAAGGCTAATATCCTTCATTTCTAACCTCTGACCTCTAGCGGATGCAGGTTCTGACAAGAAGAAAGGGGAGGGCAATGGCTGTTGGGTGGTTACCAAAGTGTCTGCCCCTTGGCTCCCTTACCAAGGTCTGTCTCATGACCTCCCACTTGGCTATTGTCAATAATGCTGCAATGAACATGGGGATGCAGATATCTCCTCCAGATCCTGTTTTCATTTCATTTGGATAAATACCCAGAAGTGGGAATTCTGGATCATATGGTAGTTCTAGTTTTACTTTTCTGAGGAACATCCATATTGTTGTCCGTAGTTGTCGTACCAACTTACATTCCTGCCAACAGTGTACAACGGTCCTCTTTTTGCATCCTCACCAATACTTGTTATCTCTTGCCTTTTTGGTGATAGTCATTCTGACAGGTGTGAGGAGATACCTCATCATGGTTTTGATTTGCATTTCCCTGATAGTGATACTGAACACCTTTTCATCCAACTGTTGGCTGTTTGTATGTCTTCTTTGGAGAGATGTCTATGCAATTCCTCTGCCCATTTTTTTAATTGAGTTGTTTGTTTTGCTGTTGAGTTAGTTGTATGAGTTCTTTATATATTTTGAATATTAACCTCTTATGGTTCACAAATATTTGCTCCTATTACATAGGTTGCCTTTTCTTTTTTGTTAGTAGTTTCTTTTTGCTGTGCAGAAGCTTTTTAGTTTGATGTAGTTCCTCTTATTTTTGATTTTGTTGCTTGTGCTATTGGTGTCATATCCAGAAAATCATGGCCAAGACCAGTGTCAAGGAGCTTTTCCCCTATGTTTTTTCCCAGGAGTTTTACATTTTCAGGTCTTATGTTTAAGCCTTTAATCCATTTCAAGCTAATTTTTGTGAGTGGTGTAAGATAGGGGTCCAGTTTCATTTTTCTGCATGTGGTTATCCAGTTTTCTCAATACCATTTATTATTGAGACTACCATTTCCCCATTGAGTATTCTTGGCTCCCATGTCAAGTATTAGTTGACCATATATGTGAGGGTTTATTTATGGGCTCTCGATTCTGTTCCATTGGTCTGTGTGTCTGTTTTTATGTCAGTACGATACCATTTTGATTACTATAGCTTTGTAATATAGTTTGAAATCAGGAAGTATGATGCCTCTAGCTCTGTTCTTTTTTCTCAAGATTGCTTTGGCTATTCGGGGTCTTTTGTGGTTCTGTATGAATTTTAGGACTGTGTTTCTCTTTATGTGAAAATGCCATTGGAATTTTGATAGCAATTGGATTGAATCTATAGATGGCTTTGGGTAGTATGGACATCTTAATATCAATCCTGATCCACAAACACAGGATGTCTTTCCATTTATTCATCTTTAATTTCTTTCATCCAAATCTTAACAGTTTTTAGTATATAGATCTTTCACCTCCTTGGTTAAATTTATTCTGAAGTATTTTATTTTATTTTATTTTTTAAGATGATTATTTTTTTTTTAATTTATTTATTTATGGCTGTGTTGGGTCTTCGTTTCTGTGCGAGGGCTTTCTCTAGTTGCGGCGAGTGGGGGCCGCTCTTCATCACGGTGCGCGGGCCTCTCACTATCACGGTCTCTCTTGTTGGGAGCACAGGCTCCAGACGCACAGGCTCAGCAATTGTGGCTCACGGGCCCAGTCGCTGCGTGACATGTGGGATCTTCCCAGACCAGGGCTCGAACCCATGTTCCCTGCATTGGCAGGCAGATTCTCAACCACTGTGCCACGAGGGAAGCCCTGAAGTATTTTATTTTTGATGTTATTATTATAATGGGATTTCTTTATTTTTCAGGTAGTTTTTTTAGTGTACAGAAGCACAACTGATTTTTGTATGTTGATGCTGTAACCTGCAACTTTACTGAATTCATTTATTCTAGCAGTTTTTTGGTAGACTCTTTAGGACTTTCTATATATATGATTATATCATCTGCAAACAGACAATTTTACTTCTTCCCTTCTGATTTGGATACCTTTTATTTCTTTTTATTGCCTAATTGCTCTGGCTAAAACTTCAGTACTATGTTGAATAAGAGTGAGAGTGGGCAGCCTTGTCTTGTTCCTGATCTTAGAGTAAAAGCTTTCAACCTTTCACCATTGAGTATGATGTTAACTGTGGGCTTGTCATATATGGTATTTATTATGTTGAGGTATATCCTGTCTATACCCAATTTGTTCACTTTTTATCATTAAAAGATGTTGAATTTTGTCAGATTCTTTCTTTATCTGCATCTATTGAGATGATCATGATTTTTATCTTTTGTTATATTAATGTGATGTATCACATTTTTAGAGGAAAACATTTTTTTATTTACTCATTCAATTACTTACTGAACAGACTATGTGCCATGCAGTGTCCTTTGTACTATGTATACATTTTTATTTTCATTTTTTCAGCTGTACTGAGGTATAATTGACAAACAGAATTGTAAGATGTTTAAAGTGTGCATCATGGTGACTTGATATATGTATACATTGTAAAAGGATGCTCACCATATAGTTAATTAACACATCCATCACCTCACATATTTGCATTTGTTGAACCATCCTTGCATCCCAAGGATCAACCCTACTTGATCCTTGGGTATGATCCCATTAATGTGCTCCTGAATTCAGTTTGCTAGTATTTTGTTGAGAATTTTTACATCTATATTCATCAGGAATATTGGCCTGTAGTATTCTTTTCTTGTAGTGTTCCTGTCTGACTTTAATATGAGAGTAATGCTGGGCTCATAAAATGAAGTCGGACATGTTCCCTCCTTCTTTTGGAAGAGTTTGAGAAGGATTGACATTAATTTTTCTTTCAATGTTTGGTAGTATTCACTAGTGAAACCATCTTGTCCTGGACTTTTCTTTGTTGAGAGGTTTTTTATTACTGATTCAATATCCTTAGTCATTATTGGTATGTTTAGACTTCTATTTCTTCATGATTCAGTCTTGGTAAGTTGTATGTTTCTAGGAATTTATCCATTTCTTCTAGGTTGTCCAATTTGTTGGCATATAATTGTTTATAGTAGTCTCTTATATTTTGTATTTCTGTGAGAACAGTTTTAATGTCTCCTCTTTAATGTCTAATTTTGGGTCTTCTCTCTCTTTTTGTCTTAGTCTAGCTAAAAGTTTGTCAATTTTGTTTGGCTTTTCAAAGAACCAATTCTTAATTTCATTGATTCTTTTCTCTTGTATTCCTGTTCTCCATTTCATTTATTTTGGCTCTAATATTTGTTTATAATTTCCTTCCTTCTGCTAACTTTGGGCTTAGTTTTTTTTCTTTTTCTGGTTCCTAGAGGTGTAAATGTTAGGTTGTTTGAGAGTTTTTTCCCTGAGTTTTTCTTAAAAATTATTACTGTCGTACTCACAAGGTAAACACAAACAATAAGAGGATACAGAAAGATATACAGGCATACCTCAAAGATATTGTGGGTTCAGTTCCAAACCACTGCAATGAAGTGAATGTCTCAATAAAGCAAGTCACATGAAGTTTTTGATTTCCCAGTGCAGATAAGTTATGTTTACTCTTATATTGTAGTCTGTTAAGTGTGCAATAGCATTATGTCTAAAAAAACAATGTATGCACCTTAGTTAAAAAATACTTTATTGCTAAAAAATGCTAACCATCTCAGCCTAACATTAGCGAATCATGATAGTAACATCAGAGATCACAGACCATCATAACAAATATAATAATAATGAAAAAGTTTGAAATAGTGGGAGAATTACCAAAATGTGACTCAGAGACACAAAGTGAACAAATGGTGTTGGAAAAATGGCTCTGATGCATTTGCTTGACACAGTGCTGCCACAAACCTTCAATTTGTAAAGAAAAAAAAAGAGGCAATGTCTGTGAAGCACAATGAAGTGCATAAAACAAGGTATGCATGTTTAAAAAAATGTCTTCTTTGAACATTTTTAAAGAAATATTCTGGGTATATAAAATACCTATATTTGTATCCATTTATGTGATATTTTGTGTGTGTGTGTGTGTATGTGAGTGTGTGTGTGTATTGGGTTGGCCAAAAAGTTCGTTTGGGTTTTTCCGTAAGATCTGATGGAAAAACCAAACGAACTTTCTGGCCAACCCAATATATACATACACACACTACAGCTTGTTCTCTTATGTGCCTTGTGCATCTTTGCACATTACTGTGTAGAGAGATCTCATTCTTTATACTGGTTTGATTTAATAGCTATACCATAATTTAACCATTATTGATGGACATTAAGTTGATTCAAACTTTTTTCCTTTTTCGCTATCAAAATTAATGCTTTAAAGTATACACACTAGTACATATAATGTGCATATATACGTATACAACATCTACGTGTAACATATACATACATACATATGTCTGTATATGTATCTTTGCTTTCTGTTGCAAGTATAGTATATATGTAGGATAAATTTTTAAAACCCAATTGCTGAGTCAAAGTTTATAGATATTTTTCACTTGATGGAGATTATCAAACTGTTCTCCAAAAAGGTTACATCAATTTCCATTCCCTCCATGAGCGTTTGGGGGTGCCTGTTTTCCCACATTATTTTCTTTTCTTTTTTTTTTTTTTTTTTTTACATTTTGTAATCTAAACTGGTTTTTTTTGAATTTTTGAATTTTATTTATTTATTTTTTATGCAGCAGGTTCTTATTATCTATTTTATACATATTAGTGTATACATGTCAATCCCAATCGCCCAATTCATCCCACCACCACCCCAACCCCCACTGCTTTCCCCCCTTGGTGTCCATACGTTTGTTCTCTACATCTGTGTCTCTATTTCTGCCTTGTAAACCGGTTCATCTGTGCTGTTTTTCTAGATTCCACATATATGCGTTAATATACGATATTTTTTTTCTCTTTCTGACTTCACTCTGTATGACAGGCACTAGGTCCATCCACCTCACTACAAATAACTCAATTTCATTCCTTTTTATGGCTGAGTAATATTCCATTGTATATATGTGCCACATCTTCTTTGTCCATTTGTCTGTCAATGGGCATTTAGGTTGCTTCCATGTCCTGGCTATTGGAAACAGTGCTGCAGTGAACATTGGGGTGCATGTGTCTTTTTGAATTGTGGTTTTCTCTGGTTATATGTCCAGTAGTGGGATTGCTGGATCATATGGTAATTCTATTTTTAGTTTTTTAAGGAACCTCCATACTGTTCTCCATAGTGGCTGTATCAATTTACATTCCCACCAACAGTGCAGGAGGGTTCCCTTTTCTCCACACCCTCTCCAGCATTTGTTGTTTGTAGATTTTCTGATGATGCCCTTTCTAACTGGTGTGAGGAGATACCTCATTGTAGTTTTGATTTGCATTTCTCTAATAATTAGTGATGTTGAGCAGCTTTTCATGTGCTTCTTGTCCATCTTTATGTCTTGTTTGGAGAAGTATCTATTTAGGTCTTCTGCCCATTTTTTGATTGGGTTGTTTGTTTTTTTAATATTGAGCTGCATGAGCTGTTTATATATTTTGGAGATTAATCCTTTGTCCGTTGATTCGTTTGCAAATATTTTCTCCCATTCTGAGGGTTGTCTTTTCATCTTGTTTGTTGTTTCCTTTGCTGTGTGAAAGCTTTTAAGTTTCATTAGGTCCCATTTGTTTATTTTTGTTTTTATTTCCATTACTCTAGGAGGTGGATCAAAAAAGATCTTGCTGTGATTTATGTCAAAGAGTGTTCTTCCCATGTTTTCCTCTAAGAGTTTTATAGTGTCTGGTCTTACATTTAGGTCTCTAATCCATTTTGAGTTTATTTTTGTGTATGGTGTTAGGGAGTGTTCTAATTTCATTCTTTTACATGTAGCTGTCCAGTTTTCCCAGCACCACTTATTGAAGAGAATGCCTTTTCTCCATTGTATATCCTTGCCTCCTTTGTCATAGATTAGTTGACCATAGGTGTGTGGGTTTATCTCTGGGCTTTCTGTCCTGTTCCACTGATCTATATTTCTGTTTTTGGGCCAGTACCATATTGTCTTGATGACTAGCTTTGTAGTATAGTCTGAAGTCAGGGAGTCTGATTCCTCCAGCTCCATTTTTTTCCCTCAAGACTGCTTTGGCTATTCAGGGTCTTTTGTGTCTCCATACAAATTTTAAGGTTTTTTGTTCTAGTTCTGTAAAAAATGCCATTGGTAATTTGATAGGGATTGCATTGAATCTGTAGATTGCTTTGGGTAGTATAGTCATTTTCACAATATTGATTCTTCCAGTCCAGGAACACGGTATATCTCTCCATTTGTGTCATCTTTGATTTCTTTCATCAGTGTCTTATAGTTTTCTGAATACGGCTCTTTTACCTCCTCAGGTAGGTTTATTCCTAGGTATTTTATTCTTTTTGTTGCAATCCCACATTATTTTCAGTACTAGGTTTCATGAGACTTTTTAGCATATGACAAACTGATGGATAAAAAATGAGGATGGAAATTTCTCAGATAGGAAATGTGTCCTCTTATCGTTCCATTCAGCACTCACTGAACAAAATGCAAGATTTCGCTCAGTCTGAATTTGAGTGGTCCCTGCTTTGTAAGCGGCTGTGTGTTGTTCATTGCATAAGTAAACCCTGCAGTTGGGCTTGAAATGACAGCGGGTTGGGGAAGCTGGAGTTTTGTAAGCTGAGTCCAGTTCCTAATTGCTCGATTATAGACCTCTCAGGAAATGGGGCACTTCTGTGGGCTGCATCTTAGATCCTTTGTTACTCTTGATCCAGAACCCTGTGATGGCTAAAAGGACATAAGAACTAGCACTGCTTGATCCCTTGTTGTGCACACTGTAGTAAGCTCTTTACAGATATTATGTCATTTAATACTTATGACCTAGGCACCAGTACTATCTCCATCCTCCCCAGTGAGGGAACCGAGGCACAGAGAGGCTGTGGAACTTGTTCCAGGTTACACAGCTAGTCAGTGGCAGAGGGGGGTTCCATCCCCACAGGCTGGTCACCAAATCTGTGCTTTCAGTGCGCACTCTTCACACTTTAACGTGCACGCAGATCTCCTGGGGATCCTGGTAAAAATCAGGTTTTGATTCAGCAGGTCTGGGGTGAGGCCCAAGGTACTGCATCTCTAGCAAGCTCCCAAGTAACGCTGCTGCTGCTGGTTCATTGAGAAGATTTGACTAAAAAGCTTGAAATCACTAATTTTTTTTTTCAATTTTATGGGATTGCCTGTCAACAGATTTGGCTGATCCCCCCCACCCGCCTCCGCCAAACTTCATGATTTTCATCGTTTGGCCTTTGTACTGAAAATGATTTCTTCCACAAATGCCAGAATATCAGCTTTCCAATTCGTGGGTGACGCTGAAGGAAAGAATCACTGCCTGGCACGTCTTCTTGCAGGTTTAAGGACTCTGAGTGACTACATGGATTTCTTTTTTTCTGATAAATGTAATTTTGCACTATATACACAAGGATTTTGTTGTTGTTGTTGTTTGTTTTTTACATTTCTTTAAAGGCCCAAATAGACCATGCTCCAGCAGTTTTAAATCCTTTCATAATAAGAGACACGATCATTCCCAGATCAGATCGAAAACATGATGCTCATAGAACTACTCCCATTTTAGAATCATTCAATTAAATTTACCTGTGTGACATAAAGGAGTGCTGCCCCAACTCTAAATTAAATTGAAGATGCGTAGACTTTTTTCCTTTTTTTTTTTTTCTGATACAGTGATTTAACAGAATAATCTGGATTTCCTTAGAGATAACTTGTTTACCCCTTTTAATTAATCTACTAATATACATTCCACTAAAACCTAAACTTATCATTTGTCTTGTAATTATTTGGAGAGAGCATGGTTCATAATTTTCTTATTACTGAAGAAGTAAATTGGGGAAATGTGCATAGTAAAAATTATTATTTTTTTCCTGCACCTCGTGGCATGCGGAACTTTCCCAACCAGGGATCGAACCTGTGCCCCCTGCATTGCAAGTGCAGAGTCTTAACCACTGGACCACCAGGGAAGTCCCAAAATTATTTTAAATGTACTGAATTATTTGTTTTCCCAATAACCTGACCTCCCAGTGTTCCATAAGAAGGTGGTTTTAATGGAATTTCACTATATTTATTGACTTCTGAAGGTGAAAATGATAGATTGTATTAATTTCTCATTAACTTGGCTAATTTCCTCTTTGCTGGTTAATGAGAGATGTTTGTCACTCGACTGGCTCCTACACAACACACAGTGGATTTCCTCCATGTGTGGAGGGGGTCCTTTAATATCCCCATGTGGTGATGGTCTCTTAGTAAACTTGCCAACAGTCCATGATGTGTCCAAATAAGCATTTCTCTTCGTGATTCACTTTTACTGATTACTCTCTGACCTACATTCACTAATTAAGTACAATGCCTTGGACGTTGGATGTTTGGTTTGTCTCAAAGAAAAACATGTTGTTCTCATGCGTTATTTATATATATCTAAGTACCTCTTATCTTTTCCTAGTTACTTTCTCTATGGATTTAGCTACTAAGGAAACCTACCAAGTTAACAGACTCATTATTCTTGAGGTGCTAGCCACTTGGACAAATGGAATTTTCAAGAAGTCATTTGATCCATTCTTTTAGCAAGCTGAACAAAGTGTTTTGTGTAAGGTCACATTTCCTTTTCTGAATAGCTTTAAACATTCAACAACCCAGACAAATGAATACCTTTGACACTGTGAAGTGTGAGCATTGCTACCTGGGCCATAAAGAAGCTGTTTCCCAGATGAGAGGCAGTCTTACAGACTTCATGGGTGAGAACATCATCTGAATGAGAGGTGGCAAAACAAATATTGGTCATAGCATTATGTGCAGTTAGCTGTTACTGTATCCATCTGCTGGCTCCATTGCTTTGCATGGAATGGATTCCCCGTGCTCAGTGGTGTATTGAAGTCTGGTGTCCATGGCAACCGAAGCATCACCAATCTCAAAGCAAATACTATGGGGACCAGCTGAATCTCCGCTCCTACAGTGACTTTAGGAGGGAGCCACATTCCTAACAGACTTTACAGCTATCTAAGGCTGAAGAGAACCAGTGCTCAACCAGAAAGGAAGTATTGTTCTCATGCACGTTTCAGTAACATAATTTTGCTATTTAAAATGTTTCCTCTTTCCTTGAAGGCAAAGAGAATTGCACGTGTATCACCAGTGGCAGCTGTTGAAATAGGTTAGCGTCTCAATGAAGGCATTAAAAGATGATGGTTAAGAATAGGGCTTTTGGGACTTCCCTGGTGGTCCAGTGGGTAAGACTCTGCACTCCCAATGCAGGAGGCCTGGGTTCCATCCCTGGTCCGGGAACTAGATCCTGCACACATGCTGCAAATAAGAAGTCCACAGGCGGCAGCTAAGAAGCCCAGGGCCGCATACCGCAACTAAAGATCTGTGTGCTGCAACTGAGACCCAGTGCAGCTGAAATTAAATAAATAAATGAATATTTTTTTAAAAAAAGAGATTACTTAAAAAGAACAGGGCTTTCAGTCATAGAGCCTTGGGATTGAATCGTGTCTCCATCACAGTAGCTGGTTGACCTCAGCCATGTTACTTAGCATCTTTGAGGCTTGATTTCCTCATCTGCAAAATGTAACACAAGCAGCACCCACTTCATAGGTGTGGTATGAAGATCCACTGAGAATGTGCATGTAACATGCTTAGCAGAGGGTCTGCTAGGCACAGAGTAAAGACTCTGTATAAATCAGTCCTTGTTTTATTAGTATTTTGAGTATTATTGTCATTAATGTGAGACCCTGTGTTGACTAAATAATACAAGTATGTTTTTTGGACATTCAGCCCGTCTAATATTCCCTGTGGTGGTAGTCAGAGCTGCTATGCCCCTGATCACATCAGCAAAGCTTTGAGATCTTCAAACAGAGGCCATAAAGGGCTGGAGGGAAATATCCTCTTCTCTGCCACACAGGAGATTAAGCTGAGCAGCTCACAGAGATTATGTGTCAAAGTAAATTGAGTGGCTGGTCATCACCCCCGAAACCTGAAGCCATGCAAGTTACCCTTTGCACTTTGCTTCCTCCAGGAGGGTGTTCTTTTCTCTTTTTAAAACTTCAGACTCCTTGAAGACTTAATCTAGGAATTGGCTTTGCTGTGTCTGATTTGTACTCCTCAGAGTAAATCACCTAATTGGCTTTATCGGCAGTAAATTGCTATGCAGGTGATGTTGGAATGTTTGCTTTTTGCTCTCTTCCCCTAGAATCTGAGTGGTAGATTCAAGGACCTCTTTCCTGCTCTTAAGTTCTCTTCTTTGCTTCTAAAGATCATTTGCTTGCATGGCGCTAATTCAGAATTTCAGACAAATTTCAGTAGTTGTGTCTCTGGCGAAATGACAACTTCAAATGAGTTTTCCTCAGCAAATGTTCCAGATCATGTACAGTCGGTAGCTTGTTTCAGAAAAGGATTAATACAATTAAGGATTCTTCCAAGTGTTTCTTCAGCTTCTGGGCCCAGAAATTATGTTTTTCTTGCACTTTTAATGCACTTTTCTATTTGCATTTCAAGGCTATGTCATATAGACTCACTGTCAATTGTACAAACTTAAATCTATGTTTTACTCTTTAGCTGCTATTCATATTCATTTATGACATGATGATCTTGATGTGTATAAACTATACTACTCTATTATGAGTTCTTATCCCTAATCATTGAGTTGTCATGTATAATCGTTAGTTCTGCTTACAATCTGCAATACCATACCAAGTGGCTCTAGGTCTGTGGCCTTCATCTCCATGGGGGTCTATTATATCTTTCTCTGATCTGTGGCCTTAGGTCAGTGTTTCACACACTTGAGGGTGTATTAGAGTCCCTTGGAGGGCTTGTTCCATCCCCAGAGTTTCTGATTCAGTAGGTCTGGAGTCGGGCCTGAGGCTTTGCACTGTTAACAAGTTCCACTGATGCTGCTGCTCGCCTGGAGATTACTTTTTTAGAACCACTGCCTTAGACCATACCCTTAACCTTGGCCGAGCATCTCTGAAATGTGGGAACTGGGTGAAGGCATGTGGTGGTAGTACCACAAACTTATCACCACCACCAGAAAAGAACTCAAAAGACAGGACTCGGACTTTCCTGGTGGTGCAGTGGTTAAGAATCCGCCTGCCAATGCAGGGGACACGGGTTCGAGCCGTGGTCTGGGAAGATCCCACATGCCGCGGAGCAACTAAGCCCGTGCGCCACAACTACTGAGCCTGCGCTCTAGAGCCCCTGAGCCACAACTACTGAGCCCGCACACCACAACTACCGAGGCTGTGCTCTATAGCCTGTGAGCCACAACTACTGAGCCTGTTCGCCACAACTAGTGAAGCCCGTGTGCCTAGAGCCCGTGCTCCGCAACAAGAGAAGCCACTGCAATGAGAAGCCCATGCACCGCAACGAAGAGTAGCCCCCGGTCGCCGCAACGAAGACCCAACGCAGCCAAAAATAAAATGTAAATAAATAAATAAATTTATATATATATATAAAAAGATAGGACTCACTATATTACAGGCACTGTGGTTAACATATTATATCCATTTCAGGGGAGAAAACTGGGACTTAGGTTCAGTAACTTGCCTGTCATCACACAGCTGGTCAAGCAGTTGGAGCCACATTTTTCAGACTACAGAGCTTCTTTTAGAGATTGAAGTCAGGTTAGATTTCTGCATGTTTTTCTAGTAACGTATACACTGCCAAGAGGAGAGTGAGTTGTACCCCAAGCCATCTGGAAGGATAGTTCTAACTTGGCTCTCTGAACCTCAGGGTGTTTCTGAAGTTCAGCTTAAGATGGAATAAAAGTGGCAGTACAGGAGACTGCTGTACATTGGTCCCAAAGTTCCAGAAGCCTGTAAGACTCAACTTCAACTCGGTCATTTACAAGTTTCATAGAGTGGGTAGACTCCCGGATCCTTTCCCAAACCCGAGCAACTAGATGATGGTCTTAGGCCAGGTTCTCCAAAAGCTGACTCTGAGATATGGGCACGCTCCATTAAGGAAGAGCTCTCAGGAGAAACCAGTATGGGAGTGGGGGAAACAGTGAAGGGTCAGAAGCCAAAACAAAGCTGTGATTTTAGGCTAAGCCCCAGCTTTCTGTCTCATTCTGTAGGGGAGCTCCGGAGTGTAAACCACATCTCAGAGTTTGTCCTGACTAGAGGTGTCGCTCTCCCACCAGTAATTCACTACAGCTGCGTGGGGGGTGTGGTCCTCCGGGTACTTCAAGGCTTCTGGAACAGTGGGGCAAATGTGAAGCACATGAGTTGCTGGATTTAAGGGGCCCACCAGCATGTTGGACGGAAAAAGAAAAAGAGATTCTAAACGCTTCTAAGAAGAAAAACAAAACCGCTTCCTTAAAAGGATTTGCACTGGACTTTGAATAGCAACTTAAGAAGCTACAGGACAATGGAGCAAGGCCTCCAAAGTTCACTAAGAAAATTCTCAACTAGAATTCTATAGCAGCCAAAACTATCAAATGTGAGAGTAGAAAAAAATCTTTGCAAGTTCTCAAAAAAACAAAACATTTTTTTTTTCTTTCAAAAGCATGAGGCAGAGGTAATCTAGCTTCGCAGAATGTGTTAAGAAAAACTTAGGGGACAGACGTTCCAAATGAACCAGCCACCATGTGGAACACTGCAAGAGCTGGTAAAACATTTTTGAGGGGGGTCCATTGCGATGGGAGAATGAACCAAGAAATAGGAAAATATGAGATCTCAAAACCTGGAGGTCCAATGCGATGGGAGAATGAACCAAGAAATAGGAAAATATGAGATCTCAAAACCTGGAGCTCCAATGCAGGTGGGATCAGAAAACTTCGAGAGTGATTGTACAGGACAGCCCGAGATGGCAGCTGGGTATCAGGCCTTGAAGGCAGCTGGTAAGTACTGAAGCAGAGCTACAGCCAGGATGATGCTAAGAGAAAAAACAAAAAATAGAACAGGCGGCTTACCTGATATGTTTGGCTGTGCCAAACAGCTTTTAGGGGAGTTTTGCAAATTTTTTGGAAAGTTCGGGCATGAATTTGGTGTAGACAAAATAGAAAACCGAACAATATAATAAGAAAAGGAAATTGGGCTTCCCTGGTGGCGCAGTGGTTAAGAATCCGCCTGCCAACGCAGGGGACACGGGTTTGAGCCCTGGTCCGGGAAGATCCCACATTCCACGGAGCAACTAAGCCCATGCACCACAACTACTGAGCCTGTGCTCTAGAGCCCGCGAGCCACAACTACTGAGCCTACGTGGCACAACTACTGAAGCCTGCGTGCCTAGAGCCCGTGCTCCGCAACAAGAGAAGCCACCGCAATGAGAAGCCCACGCACCAAAACAAAGAGTAGCCCCTGCTCGCCGCAACTAGAGAAAGCCCATGCAGCAACAAAGACCCAATGCAGCCAAAAATAAATAAAAATAAAATAAATTTTTTTTAAAAAAGGAAATTATTAATTTGTGCGGGGGACACAGGGAGAAGGGAAATGGTAATCACTGCACATGGCTTTGTTTAATGAATATTGATTTAACCTCATATTGTTTGGGGAAAAAAAGTGATGTAACTGTTTTGGGTATTTGGGAAAGGAAATGTATGTGTGAAGAGATTATAAGAGAGCTAAGTCTTCATCTTCCATGTTAGGAAATTAATAGATAACACCTTTGATGGAAAAGTCAAGAAATAGCTGTACAAGCATCTCATCTAGAAATATGAAGATAAGTAGCTAGAAAAAAATGCCAAAAAAATGTTTTCAGTTTTTGCCTTGAAGGAGTCAGAATGTGGATGGGGAGGGGTGGGGCAGGAGCCTGCTATTATTTTAAAGAACTCTTCACTTTTTAAGTTATGCACATGTATTTCTTTGAGAAATATAAATGCCAAGAAAATAAGAACTGTTTTTCTTAACCTCACCTGTGCTTTTTAGCTGTGGTTTCTCCATATTCTCTTCTTCACATATATCTTATTTCTGCTCGATGATTGTTCTCAGAGAACATCTATGGAATGTTCCTAATAATAGAACTGATGTCATATATAGATAAATTTTGTCAACAGATATTTCCCCATCAAAAATATAGCTTGATATATACGTTTTATTCTTATAAATAATACTAAATTAGGATTTAATGATGACATTTTATTAGTTTGAATGGTCGAATAGCTCTGTCAATTAAAATCTTCATATGGTCTAATTTAAATAGTTGTGCCTTCCTTAATAAAGTATTGAGTAAAATAATGAGGATCAGAGCTATATTTATTAAGCTGCTACCCAAGAAGAAAGAGGAGAGAGCCCAGTTAAAATTAAAAGTGAAAAGATAGATGGTTAGAATACAATGAAGACTGGTGGAACCACTTACGTAAAGCAGAATAAGAATAATTTTTTTTTTCGAGGCAGTAGCTGTAAGATGCTCCAAGATTCTAAAATGCTTCCAAGTCATTGCAGCCAGTGGTAACTAATTATTATATAGAACATTAAGTCAGCTAAGTACTTTTTACGTAAGCTGTCCCATTTAATTCTCACAATATCTCTTCGAGTTACATATTATTACTACTACCATTTTCTGAACAGAAAATAGAAAGCATTGCAGAGAGGTTGAGTAACTTTCCTGAGGACGTAGGGTCGAGAAGTAGGATAATAACATTTATTGCCCAAGTAGGATACTTTTGGTAGGAACCAGCCAGTTGAGAATCTAAGACAAGAGAGAGAAACCAAGACTTACCTATGGGACTTACGGTCCCCAATTGATAAGGGGTTAAATCTAGTCTAGAACTCAAGTTCTTCTGCAAACTCATGCTCTTTCTGCTGCCTTGGGCTGGTGGTACCCTTAGTGTTAAACAAAGTTCCCCATTCCCTAGATATACCGATAAATGTTGACTGATAAATGGCAAATAATTGTTTCTGTTGAGAGAACCCTCGAGGGAGTAGGTGGAGTTTCTGAATCAGTTCTGGGGCTTCAGGACCAAATTAGTTGCTCACTCTCACCCCAGATTCCACGTAGTAGCTTGAAAACTCAAAGAGAGGAGGTGTATGGAAGGCATTGAGGTACAGGTGACAAGCTCCCAAATAGAACATGGTAAAAAAAAAAACTGGAGGTGTGATATTGGAGCCAAGCATGGATGATTAAGTGTGGGGATTGAAAGTGGATGGCAAACTGTGAGGGAAAGGATGCTCAGCAGGAAGTGCCTCACACCACCTGAGTTTCTTTTGTTATTTTTCTTTTTTGTTTAATTATTTACTTTGGCTGCATTGGGTCTTCCTCATTGGGTCTTCGTTGCTGTGCGTGGCCTTTCTCTAGTTGCGGTGAGCGGGGGTTCCAATTCGTTGCGGTGCGAGGGCTTCTCGTTGCAGAGCTCGGGCTCTAGGCGCACGGGCTTCAGTAGTTGTGGCGCGCAGGCTCAGTAGTTGTGGTGCACAGGCTTACTTGCTCCGCGGCATGTGGGATCTTTTGTTATTTTTCTCACAAGCCTTTTTTCTCAATTGATCCCTTTCCCTGGCACCTCTGGCTGCCCTTTTTGGGTGTACTGTTCAATGCATATATCGTGTTTGTTTCCATCCTACATGTTTCCGAGGGAGCCTTGCCTGCAGCATGGCTGGGGCAGCTCTAAGCTCTTCATCTCCACAGCTGAATAATAGGCAGACTCCCGGCAAACAGAAGATTCTTAATACATATTCACGGAAGGAAGGAAGGAATGAAGATGAACTGTTTTTAATTTCATGAAACTAAATAATCCCCTTTGTTTGAGGCTCAGGAAGGGACAACCCACATTTTAAAAGGAGCTCCTATTGAAATGTGTTTTAGCTTTTATGGGTCTGACAGCAGAGCCACGTAGGATGAAATACCTGATGGACAGGATAGTTGATTGGTCGTGCATATTGTCATATTTTCATCTGCACTCAGCCTTGTGACAGCCAAGGGGTGGTAAAATTCTACCACTTTTACATTACAATATGAGAACAGTGCCCAGCTTGTGACAGGTCAAAATGATCCACTTATGCATTTCTGTGCTGACACACAGAACTCTCCGATTGTTAACATTTAATAGACTTTTTAGGAAACTCTAAGTCTGGACTTGTACAGTACGTGACATCTAAAAAGGTTTTTGTTTTTAAAATAATCTGTTACTTTTATATTCATGTGGGTGATAAAAACATGCGTGTGTTTCTCAACCTTTATCTCTCTCTCTTTAAGACTTGTCTTCACTCTTGATAAATTAACCATTGACAGATGTAGACACATAATCAGCTGTTAGAATTTCTTTTTTGTTTGTTTGGAAAGACTTATGCTTTTCCAGCAAAGGAGAACTGAATGTAGAAAACTGTCCCTTTAATTGCATATCGAAATACCGTTCCTCAAACAACTGTTAAAGTAAATATTTATGAATAAGAATATGTAGGGGAGTAGAAGAATCAAAGCCAGTTTTCAGTAAGTATACTTTTACTACAGCTAAGAAATGAATACCTCATCACGTCCGTCGCATAGTGAATAAACAGATACCTGAAGAGATAACTAAATCAGAAATTAGAAGGAAAAATGTACCCTCAGAATTTTTCTACAGCATACTGTGACTTAATATTTCTCTTCATCTTAGATAGCATGAGCTTTTAATTAGCAAGGCGGTACCCTGTATGGCACAGCTATTTCTGATGTATACTATTGAATATTGACCAACACGTAACTAACTCCCCATCAGTATTTTTAGCAGTCAGAGAAAAGTCCCCAATTCTTCTTGGTGCAGATGACTTCTTAGAGATTCTAAATAAAACTGTGTAAAATGGCTTTTGACATTTAGCTTTCAAGCTTGAGGCATTCTTTTTTCTTTAGGCAAGCCGTGTTCCTGGCCAAATGTGAATCAAAGACAGAACAATACTCTTTTGATTTCTGTTACTGCCTAGTGTTTTGGTTTTTCTAGAGATTTCAGGCCAAAGGTGCTACCTTCTGAGTAGTCTCTTCTCCTGAAGTTCTGGCAGTTAAGGTGCTATGATGCTTTCAATGTGTTCGCAATGCGCTCTGAATTTTGATTGCCAGGGATTTCCTTGTTTTGGGCTATCTGCAGTTTCACCATAGTGTGTCTAGAGTAGATTTCATGTTAATAACCCTCCTTGTTATAGGTTGTGCTTCTTATATTTATGGATTTGTGTCTTTAATCAGTTCTGGCAATTTCTCAGTCATTGGCCCTTCAAATATCACCTCTTCATTTTTTAACAATTTTACTGAGATATAACAATTCACACATTCGAACTATACAATTCAGTGGTTTTAATGTGTCCATAGGGTTGTCCACAATCGATTTTATTTATTTATTTATTTTAAACATCTTTATTGGAATATAATTGCTTTACGGTGGTATGTTAGTTTCTGCTGTATAACAAAGTGAATCGGCTATATGTATACCACAATCAATTTTAGAAGATTTTCGTCACCCCAGAAGGAAACCCTGATGCCATTAGCAGTCACTCCTCTATTCCACCCAACCCCTCCTCCTATTCCCACTGCTCTAGGCAACCACTAATCTACTTCTTTGTCTTTATGGATTTGCCTCTTCTGGACATTTCATAGGAATGGAACAATACCCTATGTGGTCTTTTGTGATTGGCTGCTTTCACTTAGCAAAATGTTTTCAAAGTCCATCCATGTTAGAGCATGTATCAGTACTTCATTCCTTTTTATTACCAAATATATTTCATTGTACAGATATATCACATTTTATTCATCCTGTTATGTGTTGATGGACATTTGAGTTATTAAAAGTTATTGGCTACTATGAAAAATGCTTCTGTGAACATTCTTGTATAGGTTTTTGCTGTGGACATCTGTTTGCAATGTTTTCACTTCTCTTGGGTGTATACCTAGGAATGGAATTGCTGGGTCATATGGTAATTTTATGTTTAACTTTTTGAGAAACTGTCAGACTGTTTTCCAAAGCAGCTGTGCCATTTTCCATCAACACCAGCAACATACAAGGGTTCTAGTTTCTCCACACCCTCACCAACACTTACTATTATCAGACTTTTTGATTATAGCCATAAGCGGGTGTGAAGTGGTATATAATTGTGCTTTGATATGTATTTTCTTGATGACTAATGATGTTGAACATCTTTTCATGTACTTATTGGCACATCTTTGGAGAAATGTCTTTTTAGATCCTTTGCCCTTAATTAAGTTATTTGTTTTTTATTATTGAGTGTAAAATTTCTTTGTATATTCTGGATACAGATCCCTTATCAGAAATATGATTTACAAATATGTTGTACCATTGTGTGGGTTATCTTTTAACTGTATTGATGGTTTCCTTTGAAGCACAAAATTTTAATTTTTATAAAGCCTTATTTATCTACTTTTTCTTTTGCCAGATGTGCTTTTGGCATCACTTCTAAGAAGAGTGACTAAATCAAGTTAGTGATCTTCGCCATTTTTCTTTTTTATATTAGTGCTTCTCTACCTTGGCTGCACATTAGAATCCCCTGAAGAGCTTTAAAAATTCCTGAAGCCCAGGCCATGCTCTAGAATAATTAAATCAGAATGTCCTGGGAGTGACCTAGGCATCAATAGTTTTATAGCTCCACAAGTGCAACCAAGGTAGAGAACCCCTGCTCTACGTCCTTCTGAGATCCAGATGCACGTATATTCCATCTTTGTATCACTTCATGTTGCTTATCCTCTCTTTTATGTTTTCCATTTACTTATTTCTTTGTGCTGCATTCTAGGTAACTTCATTAGATCTATCTTCCAGTTCACCAGTTCTCCCTTGAGCCGTGTTTCACCTGCCATTAAACCCATCTGTTGAGTTTTACATCTATCAATTTTATTTTTCTTTTCTGTAAGTTCCAGCTGAGCTTTTCTCATGGTTTCATATTGCTTGTTAAGTTTTGTGATTTGACCTTTTTGGGGGAACATTTAATGCATTTTTGGGGGGTACTTCATATCTGGTAATGTAAATGTTGGAAGTCCTTGATGGTGTCATTTTCTTGTTTGTGGTTTCTGCATACTGTCCCTTATGGGGGCATGTTTCCTTGGGTCCTTGATCTTCTACCATGCACATATATTTGGTTGATTTTAATATGTGGTGTCTAAATTGAGGATGCTTCTTTGCAGAGATCTGTGTTCGCTGCTTCTGGGATTCAGGGATACTGCCAGCCTGGAACCATTTTAGCCTTTTTCCTTGGTGTCCCCAGCTTGATGCAGGAGATAGCAACATTTGCCCTCAGGGCGACCTTTCCTGGCTTATCACATATGGTTCTGCTCAAGTTTTTTGTTTCGTTTTGCTTTTTTAGGGGGACTTGGGGCTTCCCCTTGCTGTATTTGAGCCTAACTATATACTGGTAAATAAGTCTCATAAAGGATATGCGGTATTTAATCAAGTACAAGATTCTGCCAAATTAAGATGCATTTTTCATGTACCAGTAAGAAAGAAAAAAAAGGTCCATTAAACTGACATAATACTTCTTATCACTAGCATTTTACACTTATTGAAAGAGCTCGTTTAGAGTTATTTAGACAGTGATTTTTATCATATATAACTCTTGTGTATACCTAGAAGAAAAATATAAGCAAAATAAATTGGTTTATGATATTCACAACACTTTCTTACATTCATACAACAACAGGCTTTAATTACTTTCTCCTTAGAGTCACTAGCATCTGTGATTTTTCTGCAAAATATCATCCTCTGTGCTGTCAAAAGCACTGGTGATGCAGCAGTTCTTTAAAAAGTGTTCCACTTTGTCTCTGGAATTTTTCCAAGTGCTTGACACCCATTTTGGAGGTTTTGATGCACCATGCACAGACCAGGAGAGCTAAGTCCTACTGCATCTAGGCAGATAGTGATTTTGAGATACATTTTAATTACAGAGATATTAAAATTTTTTTTTAAATGGTGCATCTTAGAATCAATAAAATTATGCAGTTCCTCTGTTATAGGGAAAGGCCTTTCTGAGTATCCAGATGAGTGCTACTGAAAGTGTGGCTTGCAGGCCAGTGCCATTCTGCAAATTTGTTCCTGGTCTAAAAGGATATAAGTACAGAAATGGAGAGTTAAGCATTTAGGAACTTTTTTAGTAATTATACCAAGTAATTTTTTTGTCAGTTGGATCTAATAAAAAAAATTGGGACTCATATTTCATATGTCTTTTTAATTTTATTTTCTGGCAATATATCAATATGTTATTTTACAAAAACATCGGTCCATGATGTATTAGAAATAAACAAAATTGGTCTTTCACCAATGATAGTTGGTAGATAGCCTTGATCTTAACGGGTCTCAAAGTTTAACTTCGGGCAGAATCACCTGGAGGGCTCATTAAACAGGTTTTAGGTGGGTCTGGGATAGAGTGTGAGAATTTGCATTTCTAACAAGTTCCCAGATGATGCTGATGCTGCTGTCCCAGGGACCACAGTTCCAGAGCCACTGCCCTAGACTACCGTATTGCTGGAAGCAGAAAGCTTATCGCCAAGGATTTCCGGCTTGGTTTGTAGGACAAGAAATCCTGATGCTCTCTTGGAAAGTTCCTGCTTCCAGTGATCACTTTTTTTTTTTTAATGAATTTAGAATAACTTCTCTAAACTTGAGTTTGTTTAATCTCCATTCCTTGGTACACCGTTCAGAACACCACTGACTTTCAGGGCTGTCACAATCAATGTAGGCTGCAAGGTATATGCGATCGTATTTGGTTAGATGTTCACACTCTCCTTAGAAGAGCAAAATGTGCATTTTATTTTTTTCAGTGAATTGATGCCATGGTTGGGTATAAATAAGCTCCCAGTTCTTTTGATAATGCCATGGACAATCCATTGACAGCATTTTAGGGTCTGATCAAATAGCACCAGTGCCCAAGATAACCCTTTCCAGTGGTATAAACCAGACCGCACACCAGACTTCTGAGCTATTTGTATTGCCTTGTTGAGGTGAGACAGGAGGAAGCATCTTCATGAAAAATTGGTATTGCATATCCACTGCATAGTTCCCAGCAACAACTCTTGTTATCACTGTCATCTCGAAGTGGTAATATGTATTAACCTCAGAGACCTTGATAAATGACCCTTTAGGGGAAAATTAATATCTTTAGGTGAGCCAAATATGTTAATCATTGGTGCCGCAGGCAGAGTAAATTTCCTTCTTGCTGCCATGGCAAGTGCCGTAAATCCTTGCAAGGTCCACAGGCAACATTTATGACCCTCTGAATATTGGGCAATGCCTGCCATTCGCTGGGGTGGGAGTAATTAACATCTCCTGATTTCAGGTGTTATGTTAGGAACATTTTTAGTGTTCTAAACCAGTGCTTCTCAAACTTTAATGTATCTGAATCACCTGGAGAATCTATTAAAGGTCTGTGATGGGGCCTGAGATTCTGCATTTCTTAGAAGCTCCTAGGTGATGCCAGTGTTCCACTGAATGGTCCTTTGCTGAACACTTTTGAACAGTGTGCTTTCATAGAGTACCCCTTCTTGCAAACTAGCAAGTGGGGTACTGGTATAGCTCTTCACCCAGAAGCTCAGCCTGGTCACCTAAAGGCATTGCCTGCTTCTTTATGTTCATTTAGTAAAAAACATTCTGCTTACTCCGTGGACAGTATTCACATTAGCAACTACTGCTTTTATGTCTGTGTCCTTTAAGAACTTTTTACCTTGGTCATTAGAAAGGTCAACTTTATTTTCATCAGAAAATGCTGTTGGGAGACTTCCCTGGTGGTCCAGTGGTTAGGACTCCACGTTTCCACTGCAGGGGGCACGGGTTCGATCCCTAGTCAGGGCACTAAGATCCTGCAAGCGGCGCCGCACGGCCAAAAACAAAAGAAGAAATGCTGTTGAGGGAAGAGTTGTCATGAATGTCATATTGAAAGTAATTCCATAGCGTTGTATCAGAAGAAAACCCCAAATCCCAAGGAGAGAGATACGATGCAGACTCTGTGCTGTGCCACTTAATGATGTCCTCAGAAGGCCACAGCTTTCCTTTGTAAACTTCAGCTTGTGATCAGTGATCAGTGGTGCATGAGACCGAGTACTGCTTTAATAAAACGGTTTCATTGCTTGCTTTGGTCTTGGGTGAAACAGCAGTGATGAGAGAGATTATTAGAGCCTTTGTGCGGCCATTGCTTACTGCGAGGCACTCATATGTTTCTATTCCCAAGGAGCAAATTACCATAACCTAACAGGGATTATTTCAAACAACGAAATCTACTCAGATCTGAGGGTGGAAGCTGGATTCCTTTCCTGGCCAAATGTATCACTTACCAGTGCTTTTAGCTGTAGGTGACAGAAAACCTGACTACGGTGGCTTAAACAGATTAGGCTTATTATTCTAACATGTAAAGAGGTCTGGCATTAGATGGCTGCTGGTATTTGTAAAATGAGTTGGTGCTGTCAGGGTCTTTCCCAGGTCATAGTTGCAGAATCTGTGGGGAAGCTCCAGACACCATGATTATATTCAAGGCAGGAAGCAGAGGGAAGGCTGTACTAAGTATGTCTGAAGTGACCACGGAAGCAAAAGCTGTCCAAGACATCACCAAATTTCTCCTTGTATCTGTTGACCAGGGCGCTTGCATGGCCACACAAGGGAGACTGGGAAAGCTTTCATTTATCTGGGCCACGTTGAAAACTGCTAGGTTTCTGTTAGGAAGAAAGAAGGGATAAATGGATATTGGGTAAGCAACTAACTATATGCCACACCTAAAGTAACTAGAAGTAAAATGTCCCTGCCTCTGTGATTCAACTTTGTTCTTAGCAGAATCCAATATTCACTACTAGGAGAGAGAGCCACTGTCTGCTGGGGGTAGGGGGTGGGTTTGGTAGAGTGAAGAAGCAAAGGTCAAACAGCCTTTCAACATCCAAACTCCATTTCCTCCGGGTGAGATACATATTGGGTTTTGAAGGCACAAATTACACCTAAAATCAAAAGGAAAGGTAATAGACATCACACTGTACACACAGAGTAGTTTGGAAATTCAACAACAGAATTTCCAAAGTCATAAATATGGTGGTACCCCTTATCCTGCAATTGTATTTGACAGTTCAGGTATTAAACAGCTTCTGTTGTCAGCTTAATGAATCCCTAAAGATTTGGAAAAAAACCCTTGTACTATTAATTATAATTAGACTGCCTCTTGGGACACTTCAAGATTCAGTTCTTGATAAGGAGCAGTTGATAAGGTCTTTTGATAAAGAATGAAGCAACATGGAACATGAACATATTGGGGGTATTATATTCCTTTTAGAAACGTTCTTTGGACATTGATTCTTAAATAATGACTATCTTTCCAATGATGTTACTATATATTTTCTGTTGATTTTTAGATGACCTTTTGCATCAATTAGAGTTAATTAGACCTGCATTAGATTAGGGTTTTGCCCACTGTGGAGCTGGGTAACTGCTTTTTTAATTCTTCTTCATTTAACCTTATTAAAATAATTTAGTTGCTAGGAGTTCACTCTTATTTTGAAGATGAAGGAAAATACGGTTTGGTGGGGGAGAGGGTGATGTATTTCTCCTTCTTGATTAAAAACAGTGTGTGTATATGGTCAAGATCAGGCCTTTCACCTTGGCTTTGTAACATTTTGAAGGTGATTGCCTTGTTCAATCCTCTCTCTCTGTGCTTTCTGGCTCTGCATTAGCTCATACATTTTTATCTGTAGCCTGGTCACTGGGTGAGAGGGAATGATGATTTGTGTGGTGCAGATTTTAGAATTTGGAGGAGAAAAGTGCAATAAAAGACAACTTTTCATTTTGTTTCATTCGTCTAAAGGCTATAGAAGTGTTTCACAGATTCCCATAGAAAGTCTGGCAGAAGATGGAGATTGGGAAGAGAGATGGGTGCGCTTCTTTTGCTCTGTCTTGAATCAGGAGATTAGTTCTTACACAGACTTCCCATTCCTGCTTTCCAAAGAGAATGCGGAAGAGCTTGTGTCAGGTCTAAAGGCCCGTTGGGGTCCTGGTGGGATTGTGTGGCAGAGATAAGACAAAGTAGAGTTTTAGGGTTTTCCGTGTGTACCTCCAAATGGATGACCTGAACTCACACCCTGGAAGAGGTGAACGTCGGAGTGCTGTGCTCTGATTTCACATCGGTGCCTCCGCCCTTATTGACAGACCTGTAAGCACGACTCCCTCTTTTGTGTTTGCCTAGAACCTGGAACCTGCTTCCATCATAGCGCTTGGCACTTTGGGTCCAGAGCTCTGCCAGGGCAGAGGGCTCTTTGAGGGTAGACCCAAGGCCTCAGACTCCAAAGGGCAAGGAGTGTGTCCTGTCCTGCTCCTCACCGTGCATGGTACCAAGTAAACAGACGCAGATTGAAGCAGCCCACTGTGATGCTTCGATTTGAGTTCGTCTCTCATCTTATGATCCTCATTTTCATGGGAACATTATGCCTGCTTTCACTGTACTTCTTCGACTCATGTTGAGAGAGTTCTTGGTGTGACTTCAAAAGGCACTCAAAATATCTTGACCTTTTCTTTTCAGAGCACAATGATTAGAAGGGGGTACCTGGTGCAGCAGTCAAGCGAAAAAAAAAAAGTGGGGAGTTGAGAATGAAAAAAGCATGGAGGTTGATGGGCATGGATACCTTCAGGTTTTCAATTAACTTGACATGTCGCTGCCCAAGAAGCATACAGTGAAGTGGGCAGCTCTGTTATTCTTGGGAGATGAGAATATTCTCTGAGCTCTGCAAAATGAGGCTGTGATATTGAAACGCTGCCAGTCTCCCCTCTGGGCAGCTTGCCTGCATTTCACCCAGGCCTTGAGTTCTTTCTCAGCTGCTCTGGCGTCTGTGCCCTTCCTGCTGTTCCCCGCTTTGCCAAAGGCCAGCCTCCCTGAGCTGTGAGAGAATCTGCCCTTTGTTGTACTTGAACAGGGACTGTTTCCAACATTTCCATTGCTCTTCTCCTAGGGAGCCAGAGAGAGAGGGAGAGGGAGAAGCCGTGTGACAATTGTTTGACTCTCAAGCCAAAATGTAAGGGTTTTCCGAAGCTAAGCATCCCATCTTTAAAGTGAGTGGCCTCCCTCCAAGTCCTTCCGGCTTTGAAATGGTTGTCAGACATGCCTTTGTCCTGAGAGAGCCCGTGAGAGATTCTGCAGTGATTTCAACTTTGAAGCCCCTGTCAGGAGGCATCTGGAGAGCTTTTGCAGAGACATTCAAGCTTGGGCATGTGTCTCAGTTATCTGTTGCTGCCAAAGAACCTTAAAACTTCCTGGCTTCTGTTTTGGTTATGATTTAGTGCTTCCGAGTCCATCTAGTGGTTTGGCTGGTCTGGGCCAGGCTTGGCTGATCGTGGCTGGGCTTGCCCACATGTCTGCACTGAGCGAAAGGTCAGCTGGAACTGGCTGGTCTGGGGTGGCCTCACTCGTATGTCTTTCCATTGGCTAGCTGATGGCTGGGGTGATTGGGGTGACTGAACTCCAAGAGTGAGGACGGAAGTACGCAAGGCCTCTGGAGGCTTTGGTTCGGAAGTGCTGCATCACGACTTCCGCGCCTGTTGACTGAAGCAAAGTCACGTGGGCAGTCAGTGTCAAAGGGTAGTCAGCTGGACTCCACCTCTTGATGAGAGGAACTACAAAGTAAAACTGCAAGGGCCGGGATGCAGAGGGGGAAGGACTTTGGCCAGCCTTGCAGTCTGTCAGTGTGTGATGTCAGAGGCAGCATGAAGCCGTGTGTTGGGTGTGGATGTGTGTTCTCAGGGTTCTAGGCTTTGGGGAGGTGTGGGGAGGTGGGTGTGCTGGAGAGGGGGTGGGGCAGGTGCTGAGGAGCTTTCCACATCCCCTTGCCTTCAGCATCTCTCATTAGGGCTGCCATAAACAGTCCCCAACAGCTTCCTTCACCTCACGGGTATCATAGGCCATTTATCCTCCTGCCCTTCCCAGAAGGCCAATGCTAGGTATTAAATGTATGTAACTACAGAATGACGCCAGAACAGTGTGGTGGTATTCAGTAATGTGCTTTTGCTGTTTGCTGTTCACATCAAGAGCCAAGAATGGATAGTGATTATTTAACCCAATTATTAAGCAATTACAGCTGACCCTTGAGCAACATGGGGGTTGGGGGCAGTGAGCTTCTGCACAGCCGAAACTCTGCATTATAACTTTATAGTCAGCTCTCCATATCCATAGTTCCACCTCCATGGGATCAGCCAACCTCGGATCATGTAGTACTGTGGTATGTATTTATTGGGAAAAAATCTGCGTGTAAGTGGACCTGTGCAGTTCAAACCCATGTTGTTCAAGGGTCAACCCAATATGGTTGCTTTTGCCATAGTTCTTGCCTTAAGATTGAAATACAGTGACTCAACACCTGAGATTTTTTTTCCCCTCAGACCAACACAAATACACAGCCTACTTACCAACTATGAAGGTCCATGGTGTACATATTTTTGTGTATTTACCCACCCTTGACTTCATCTTAGTTATCCTGCTCATTTTTATTTCATGTTATCTTCATGGTGGCCTACGAGGCCCTATATGTTGGGCATCCTCCCTTCCTGGCCTCACCTCTCTGACCTCATCTCCTGCCTATCTCCCCCTGGCTCTCACTGCTGCAGACACACCGGCCTCCTTATACTGTTCCTTAAACACACAGATACCCTTCCACGTTAGGGCCTTTGCATGAGTTGTGCCCTCTGCCTAGAAAACTCTTCCCTCACACATCACTTTGGCTAGTGTCCCCACCTCTTTCAGGTCTTTGATCAGATGGCGCCTTTTCTACGAAACGTGCCCTGACCCTCCTATTTAATACAGAATACCGTGCCCCTCCCCACAACCTCCCAACCCTCCTTCCCCGCTCTACATTCTCTTCTCTCCTTAATGCTCATCACCTTTTAGTATACTAGATACTCATTTATCATATTAATTGCGTGTTTTCTGAACCTCTTCCTCCTGTGTTTTGGGGGTCCCCAAGACCACCCCAGGATTGTTGATGCACTCAGAGAACTCAAAGGACTCAGCACACAGTCATAACCATGGTTATGATTTACTACAGCGACAGGACACAAAGCAAAATCAGCGAAGGGAAGAGGTGCCCAGAGTGAAATCTGGGGGAAAACCAGGCACTGGCTTCCAAGGGTCCTCTCCCTGCAGAGTCAAAAAGGACACGCTTCATTCCCCTGGCAGCTAGTTGTGACAACACATGGGAGATGTGGTTTGCCAGGGAAGCCCATTAGAGACTCAGCACTCCGGGTCTTTACTAGGGGCTGGTCATGTGGGCGCCCTCTGCCCAGCACGTATCAAAATTCTAGACTCCCAGAAGGCAAGCAGGTGTTCAGAATAAACTATATTGTTTGCACGAACAGTTGAGGCACACCTTTACTAGCCCTGGGCGTGGTTGTCCAGAAATCCAAGTTCTCAAATGCCAGCCAAGGCCAGCCTTGCAAACAGGCCTCTCTAAGAATGGCAGTCTCGGGCCTGCTGTGATAACATTCTTCTCCATAGCACGCAGGAATCTAAGCTCCTTGAGGACAGAGATCTTTGTTTCGTGCCATCATGCGCCCCCTAGAGCAGTGTCTGACACATAGTAAGTGCTCTAAGTGCTCAACAAATATTTATTGAATAAAGAGAGGGAACATAGGCCCTTGGGTGGACTACTCCCTGTGGCAGAAATACGTCACAAAGGAGGAATAGTCTCCTGATTTACCCCTACGGGGCTTTACCTGAAGCAGCAGGCCCATATACGTACGACTCCCATCCAGACAGCCCCTGTCCAGGGGACCTGAAACAAGCCTGGCCTCCACACCCTCACAAGTCCATTTGTCCAGGAGCAACGTGTTCAGAGTAGTTGCTTGGTGAGGATCCAGGTCCTTTGATCCTGGTTTTCCTCTTCCCATGTTTGTTTTTTGCCATCCTACGGTGCCGAGGGTTGGAATGAAAACTGGCCTGGTTGTGGACCATTTGACTTGACCTGCATCTGGTTGTGACATTTATGCAGGCAATGTCTTAGTTTCTTCTTCTAGTGTTTATTTTTAAAGGCAAAATGCCCATGTGAAAGGACTCTCCCCTCACACGATATACATTTCCTCCTTCTCTGTTTCCAGATCCTGAACCATTTTTCACTGTGACTCTGTAAGCTCTGTAGTTTTCCTATGATCAGTGACTCTTCAGGGTAAAAACCTCAGTTTTTCATTCCCTGTTCCCTCAGTAAATGAAAGATTAAGCTAATTTCAAAACTACTTGTGTCGGGATTTCATCCCATCTGGAAAGCCTATCTGTTTCATAGAAGGCTTGCTTGTCACATTCTGAAGTTTGACAAATTGATGGAATGAATCATTTGTTGAAATTCAGCAAAGAGCGCCCAGCCCTATATTCTATGTCTTGGTTTAAGATTGGTCTCAGCTCAAAAATACTAAATTGCATTTATCAGCAGGAAAAAAAAATGAAGGGTTTTTAAAATGCATATCATAGTACCATCTGAGAATATAAATCTCATGTAACATTTGTCATCAAAATTAAGTTTTAATATTATTGCAAGAATGTGTTGATCTATCATTCCTACCAATAGAATAGGCTAGGTTGGCATATTAATAACAGTTCTAACTAATGCTGAGTCACTTTTGTATAGGGAGAATATTCTTCTGAATGGAAGGAATTATGAATCTACTCTTAGGGCAAATAAAAAGTAATTGCCCATCAAGATTGCCGGACTGATCAGATGAATTAATATTTCTGGCTGAGAAATGGTAAATTCTGGGGGAGAAAACTGTCAGGGAGCATTCACCGGCAACTTTAACAAATGACTTGGTCTTGACAGAAACGTTTTAAATACAGCTTCTAGATGTTTAAAGTATTTAGTCATCTTGACAAGATTGGGTTAGCCTTTCCTGAAACTTAAAAACAAAACAAAACAAAACTGACATGTTCGAAAAAAGGGAATCATATGGCAGGATATTACAGTACTCGGCCAGAGCGCTTGAGGACAGTGACTTTGTTACTTTCTGGAGCTGATAAGGACCTAAAAGAATTTCTGCTCCATGTCCTTCATTTTATAGATGAGAAAACTGAGGTCCAGAGAGGTGCAAGGACTTGATTACAGCCACACAGTAAACTAAAGCGAAGCACAGAAGAGAACTCAGGTTCTTTCACTTTCAGGTTGCTGTGCCATTCTGATCCAATGATATGGTCTAAGGCAGGGGTCCCCAACCCCCCGGGCCGCAGACCCGATACCAGTCTGCAGCCTGTTAGGAACAGGGCCGCACAGCAGGAGGGGAGCCGCGGGCGAGCGAGCGAAGCTGCATCTGTCGCTCCCCATCGCTCGCATTACCGCCTGAACCACCACCACCACACCCCTGCCCCCGTCCGAGGAAAAACCGTCTTCCATGAAACTGGTCCCTGGTGCCTAAAAGCTTGGGGACCGCTGGTCTAAGGCAGTGGTTCTCAAAATCTAGGGGCATCAGAATCACCTGGAGAGCTTGTTAATACACAGCTTCCTGGGTCCTACTTCAGAGTTTGTTTCCATAGGTCTGGGATAGGGACAGGGAATTTGCATTTCTCTCAAGTTCCCAGGTGATGCTCTTGGTCCTGGTCCAGTGACCACACTTGGAGAACCCCTGGGCTAAGGGTTGGAGGGGATAGTGAGGAAACTAAGAATAAATGTGGAATTTTCTGCAGGGTAAGAGGGAATGACTGACTGACTGATTTTAGCTACTCCTGAGTATCTTCATACTCAGAGAATAGAAGGTCTGTTAGTAATTTTACTTTTCCTATTGTACTTGTACTTATTGTTAAATAAGGTTTCTACTATTAGCCCAAGTGGTAAATTTCTTTCCTGACTCAGAATTATGACCCATTGTGGGCCTGGTAATGGGTAAAGGGGACCACAGCAAATCAGTGCCAAGGAAAAGAAAATCCCTAAGAGGTATTTTAAAATATGGAATAATGGTTGATTGTAAATACCTCTTCAGAATCAAAATCATTACCAGGAAATCATCGAGTTGCTTTTACTCATCTTGAGCATTCCCATTAACATAGGAAGAAAGAGAGCCAGAAATGGTGACTGCAGATAAAAAAATTGGTTAATTGAGTTGACAAAGAGAATTGAACTTAAAGCAGGAATTTTACCGCTCCAAATTTTGTTTTTCTGGGCCAATTAACAAATTTGTTGCCAGAAGTGTGCTTTACGTTTTCCTTGGTGCTACAGAATGTGAAGACTGTCTGATAGTAAGATGATATCTAAACACCAAGTTCTCATGGTAGATTCTAAGCACATCTTTTCATTAACATAAAGTTTATCTTTATTTCTTCTTTTTATCTTTTTGTCGGTATTCATTAGCTAGTTAGATTGAAATGGATGCTTTATAATATATTGAGATAAAATCAAAATTGTTGGTCGCAACCTTTCCTCCTGCCTCTTTTCAGAAATCTCCTACCTGCTAAAAAGAAACCCATATTTGCCTGCTCAGAATCCCTCTAAATTGTCCCCTTCACCTTCCTAGAGTAGGAAGAAATTATTCCTTGCTGGCCTGGAGACTAAATCAAGGTTTTGGGAGAAGGGGAGAGAAGACAGAGTGGAGGAAAAGAACCCAAAAGGATTCTGGGGCTCAAGAGATCATTTGTGTGTAAAAGGTTCCAAAGCAGCTGTGAGGGACAAAGGAACTAGTGATTGGGGAAGGGGTTGAGAAAGTGTTATGTGGGTTATGAAGGGATCTCTATTACTATGTTTTGAAAGACAAAGAAAAGAGCTGCTTTTTCGATGGTCTGTAGCTACTAAAAGAGACACTGCTCCAAGATTAGACCACATGGGTCCTTGGATTTATTAAGTTTACTCAAAGTACCTACGATTCAGTTTTTGCTCTAATAAAATTTGTTTGCAAGAGGGAGTCAAGGGAATCCATGGAAAATTAGGTTTCCAAGGAAACCAGCCTGGATGGGATAAGAGGAACATTATGCCTTTCTATCAATTAACAAATATTTACAGTCACATGAGGGCTCTTGCTGTTGGTGAGAAGGGAAACATTCCACACTGCTCCAGCGGAAGTGGTGAAAGAAATAGGGGCATGGAGGTACAGGGGAGAACTTGAGACTACAGGCCTCAAAAAGGGAAAAATATACTGTGGTTTCAGAAAAAAAAAAAAAAAGGTTCTGGTAAAAACACTGAGTCACCGGGCTTCCCTGGTGGCGCAGTGGTTGAGAATCTGCCTGCCAATGCAGGGGACACAGGTTCGAGCCCTGGTCTGGGAAGATCCCACATGCCACGGAGCAACTAGGCCCGTGAGCCACAACTACTGAGCCTGCGCGTCTGGAGCCTGTGCTCCACAACAAGAGAGGCCGTGATAGTGAGAGGCCCGCGCACCGCGATGAAGAGTGGCCACCGCTCGCCGCAACTAGAGAAAGCCCTCGCACAGAAATGAAGACCCAACACAGCCAAAAATAAAAATAAATAAATAAATAAAGTAACATTTAAAAAAAAAAAAACAAAACTCTTAGCCACCTTTCCATTCTGGGGAAACTGAGTGTATCAGTTACCTATTGCTGTGTGACAAACTGCCTCAAAACTCAGTAGTTCAAAATAACAATCTTTTATTTTGCTCAAAAATGTGCAATTTGGATAGGGTTCAGCAGGTAGGGCTTGTTTTTCTTCTGCTTTTGTCCGCTGGGAGGGCTCAACTTGAGGCTAGAGTAATTATTTTCAAGATGGCACACTCACATGGGTGGCAAGTTGGTGCTGGTTCTCTACTGGGAGCTCATCTGGACTCGGAGCCTTGGTTTCTCTCCCCATTGGCCTTTCCATGGACTGCTTGGCCTTTCTTACAGCATGGTGGCTGGATTAAGTGAGCATCCTAAGAGAATATGACAAAAGTGCATGGCATTTCATGACCTAGCCTCGGGTGTCATATACTGTCACTTCTGAAGTACTCTGGTCAAAACAAATCACGGTGTCCTTTGAGGCTCAAGGAGAAGGGGAATGGAAAGGCCCTGGAAAAGCATGTGGATGGACATTTTTGGGTAATCTGCCACACAGGGAAACCTAAGGCATGGTCTAGGGTTTGAATTGGTGTTTACAAAAGTCAAACAGATGTCTCAGTGCTTCTCACCTTGCTTCTTTTCCTCCTTTTATCCCTGTAGACAGAATGCTTAGCCCTTACTAAAAGTCCACTCCTAGAAGCAGCAACCCTAATCTTCTCCCATCTTTTTTATTTATTTATTTATTTATTTATTTATTTATTTATGGCTGTGTTGGGTCTTCGTTTCTTGTGCGAGGGCTTTCTCTAGTTGTGGCAAGCGGGGGCCACTCTTCTTGGCGGTGCGCAGGCCTCTCACTATCGCGGCCTCTCTTGTTGCGGAGCACAGGCTTCAGACGTGCAGGCTCAGTAATTGTGGCTCACGGGCCTAGTTGCTCCGCGGCATGTGGGATCCTCCCAGACCAGGGCACGAACCCGTGTCCCCTGCATTGGCAGGCAGATTCTCAAACACTGCGCCACCAGGGAAGCCCTCCCATCTTTTTTTAAGAGGACAATTTGGGCCATTTTTGAACATTTCAGGTCACAGAGTTGGGAAGGAGAGAGTCAAAAAGAATTACACAAGAGAAGCCGAAGTTGCGAGTGTTCATCAGCAGCCTTTCCGACCAGCAGTGGCCCTCCCTAACACACTAAGAGATTCACCGATTCTGGAACTTCACCTGTAGCGGGCACTGTATTAATTGTATATACTCCTTGTCTTAGTTTGGGTTTCACTAAACTGCACCCTGGGACAAGGATTTGGGAGCAAGTAGTTTACTCGGGAGATGATCTCAGGAAGCACAGTGAGGGAGTAGAAAGTTGAGGGAGTAGAAAGTAAGGGATGGAAGGGAGGAAAGCCAACGAAGTGTATGATACTGAGCCGCTTCCCCCGTGGGCTTCTGGGGCACAGTCCCATGGGGACTTCTGATAGATGGTGTAGGACACACCCCAGAGCTGTCCCTTAGGAGGAATGAGGAGAGTGGAGTGTTTATCCACCAGTTCCTGTCCCTCATTTGTTGGGGGCATTAACCCTGACACTTCTAGCCTGCCCCATGCCCAAACCAAAAACACTCACGAAGCCAAAGGAAGGCTTCAGGCAGTACCCATCTTGACATTGTCTCCCACATGAGACTGTGCTTCAGCCCAAGACAGAAAAGTAAACTGCTGAATGCCGACTAGCTTTCTCTCCTCCTCTTCCCACGCAGCACCCCCAGCCCTTGTGCATCTCCTCTGCTCCACGGCTCTGGTGGTTTCCTTTTTTTTTTTTTAATTTTTTGTCTCCCATCCCAAACCGTGGTTAGAAGGATGCCTTTGCTTACCTATCTCACCATGGTTTGTGTCTTATCCATCCTTCTCATGGAGGCAGGCCTAGTCATCCTCTCATTTTTTAAAAAATTTTTATTGGGGTATAGTTGATTTCCAACGTTGTGTTTCAGGTGTACAGCAAAGTGAATCAGCTATACATATCCACATATCCACTCTTTTTTAGATTCCTTTCCCATATAGGCCATTACAGAGTATTGAGTAGAGTTCCCTGGGCTATACGGTAGGTCCTTGTTATTTATTTTATATATAGTAGTGTGTACATGTCAGTCCCAGTCTCCCAATTTATCCCTCCCTCCCCCCTTCCCCACCCCCGGTAACCATAAGTTTGTTTTCTACATCTGAGTCATCCTCTCATTTAAAACAAAGAGGATAGGGCCTGTCGTCCCCTTCTGATGTGGGAAATGGAAGGGTTCCTTGAGTGGCCCGGGTCAAGGTCATAGTAATTATAGCTAGAGGATGAAGGAATTGAAGAAGACTGATACAGGCCAGTGTTCTTAAAGTGATGCTCCTCCAGCACCAATATACCTGGCCTGCTTGATGTGAATACATGCCGGGTGGCAATAGACTGGGGTGCTTCCGAGCTTTGGGTCCAGTTGCCTGAGTTTGAATCCCAGAGCTCCTCACTGGTTGTATGACCCTGGGCAAGTTACCTGAGCCTTCTGTGCCTCATTTTCCTCATCTATAAAGGGTGTCATATGATTGTTTTGTGGATTAGATGGGAGAGAACATGAAATGCATATAGAATGATGCCTGGCAATTACTTAGTGCTCAGTGATGCTTGTTGTTGTTTTTATTATCATTCTTGTCCATATCCCAGACCTAGTGGATCGTAATCACCAAAGATAGAGCCTGGAAACCTTCATTTCAAACCAGCCCCTCGTGTGTGATTCATATACATCCTGAAGTTTGAACACCACTTCTCCAGGCTGAGAGACCGAGAGAGCTATCAGGTGATGTCAAGGCAAGATTGATTAGCCCAGGAGCATCTCATTTCCCAGCAACTTCGGGAAACGAGGAGTTTCCTGTAAGTCAGTTCTCCAGATGTCTGGAGCTTTTCTCTTGTCTTAAACACCCAATCATAAAAGTTAAAACTTGATGTATTATTCATCCTGAAGTCTAAATTCTAGTACACACTTGCCCAGAGAATTCTGGAAATAGTAGTGTTGTTAGCAGTATTTTGGGAGGAGACAGTCATGCAGATAGTAAATATTTATAGACTGCCTTGCTGTGTCCCCTTAGTGTGGTAGGTGCTGAGGATACAATGACAAACAGGACCAAAACCCTGCCTTCAAGATGCTCACCGTCTAGTGACGGAAAGGCCAGGAAATGGCGCTGATGCAGTAAGAGGCGTGATAGGACAGAAGGCGGTTTTGAGCTTTGTCGCAGGGATGTCCTAAAGGCTGTGGAAGTGGGAGCAGGGGTTATGTGGCCCTCATGCTGGGCGCTCTGAGTGCTTGGTCCTGCTAGTTGATGCTCCTGCGTCCTTCCCTGGCTGGCAGTTGACACTCCTTGCTTCTGTCAATTTGCCTGCCTTCAAATGACATTCCTGTCCTCATCTAATGCACTGCTTCTAATCTGCTGTGGGCTGGAAACTGGATACCCTGAACTTGCTGGAACGTTGCCCTCTCAGAAAGGCCTTCTCTGACCTTGCTGTCTAAAATAGTGTGCCCCCCTTCCCCCGACACGGTCTGCAGCCCCTTACCCTGATTGACTTACCTTCGTGGCGTTTGTCACCTCCTGATGACATGTTACATGTATGCATTTATGTCCGATGGTCTGCCTTCTTCACTAGGATGTGAGTGCCAAGAGGGCAGCTTAGTCCACCTCTGTATCCAGCACCTGGAACCTGACCTGGCTCAGAATAGGTTTTTAATAAATATTGAGTGAGTAATAATAATAGCAGATAAATTTCTTTTTTTTTTTTCTTTTTTGTCAGGGTATAACTTGCACTCAGTAAAATGCACCCATCTTACACGTGTTCAACTCAACGAACAGGTGTACGTGCGTGCACACATTGTAACCCCACCCAGAGCAGGATACAGCGCCTTTGTGGCACCCACCCAGCAGGTCCTTCAGACCCCTCCCAGTCAGCACCTCCTCCAGAAGGTACCCACTCTTCTGACTTCCACCACCATTGATTAGTTTTGCTCATTCTTGAATTTCATGTAAATGTAACCATGTGGTCTGTGTTCTAATGTGTCAGCCTTCTCAACACTATGCCTGTGAGATTCATCCATGCTGTTGAGTGTAGCGGCACCTCATGCTTTATTTCATTACTTGCAATGTTCTGAGTGAATTTATTGCAATATATTTAACCCATTCTGCTCACATGTGGATTGTTTCCAGGTCTGGCTGATAAGGAAAATAAGTTTTGAGAATGGTCCTGCAAGGCTCTGTGAGTTAGAGGGCATGAATGTCATGGCAACTTTTTTGAATGGTTTACTCTTACCCCATTTTCTCAGTCCTCCATTTCTGGAACTCTACCCCTCCTCCCGTTTCGTCAGGGTTCTGATTTTGCTTGGACCTGTGATGTCTGCCTGGAACTCAGTCAAATTTACAAAACCCCTACTTGGCCTGGTAGAGCAAAGCCACATTCCTGGTGGTTGATTCCCAAGACATAGAAGCAAAATGCTATTAGCTACCCCTCCTGGTGGCCTTCCCTTCTCTTGCTCTTTTGTCCTTGATTCTTGTTCACTTTCTGCTAATTCCCTCCAATAACTGGGGGCACCTTTGGGCCTCATGTATGTTACAACAGGGGTTCTCAACCACGGCTGCACATTACAATCACTTGGGGAACCTTGAACACCACCATGCCTGAGCCCCACTCCAAAGCAGTTAAATCAGTGTCTCTGCAGGGGTGCTGCCTGGGTATCAGTGTTTTAGATACGCTTCCCAGATGATTCTAATAGCCAGCCAAGTTTGAGAACCATTAGAGGACACATCTTATCATAGGAAATGGTGCAGATGTGTAGAATCAGCTCAGCCCCTTTCCCCGCATCAGACAGAATCAACTTGTTTCTACAGGACTTACTAGATAGGGCTCGTTTGCATGTTGTCAGCTTTGTAAATTGCAGGGAGCAATTTATATTAGAACTGCTTAAAAATGAAGAAGTCAAGGAATGTGGCTTTTTCTTCCACCATATTAGTCACTCCATGGTGTCTAGAGCAGTATTAATTCAAGTTTGGTTCATGTATTACAATTGAGATCCATCATTTAAACTCCAGGCTGTGGCAGAGATGCCTTGAGTACTATTGGATGGGTACTTCTGAAAGACTGTTACTTTTTTTTTTTTAATTTACTTTATTGAAGTATAGTTGATTTACAGTGTTGTGTTGATTTCTGCTCTATGGCAGAGTGATTCACTTATACATATATATACATTGTTTTTCATATTCTTTTCCATTATGGTTTATCACAGGAGATTGAATATAGTTCCCTGTGCTATACAGTAGGACCTTGCTGTTTGTCCATCGTACATATACCAGTTTGCATCTGCTAACCCCAAACTCCCAATCCATCCCTCCCCCACCCCCCTCCGCCTCGGCAACCACCAGTCTGTTCTCTATGTCTGTGAGTCTGTTTTGGACTTGTAGATAGGTTCATTTGTGTTGTGTTTTCGGTTCCATATCTAAGTGATATTATATGGTATTTGTCTGAAAGACTGTTATTTGTGATTATTTTTATTTTTAAGTGGGCACCACATGTAAACAGAATTAGTCCCACCAGGTCAGAAGTGTCATGAGGTCAGGGTCTATTTTTTAATCATCTGTTTCCTGACAATACCCAACAGTATTTTGTCCACTGCAGCTAACATTTGTTATTTACTGCACTCGGCGTTTAAAACTTAATTAATCCTCAACTGTAACAACAGCCTTACTGAACACTTATGCACTGTCCCCTTTTCTAAGCTCTTTGCATGCATTCATTCATCTACTCTACTCAACAGCCCTATGAGTTGAGTTTTTATTATTATCTCCATCTTATGGGTTAAGAAACTGAGGCACACATCAGTTCAGTTCCGTACCAAGGGCTCACAGCTGGTAATTGGTAGAGCCAGGATTCAAGAAATTTGGGCTCAGAGGCTGTTTCCTTATCATCTACCCAGTGCTTCTCAAATTTTAACGCATGTAGAAATCACCTGGGGATCTTGTTAAAAATGCAGAGTCTGGCTCCCTAGATCTGGGGTAGGACCCAAGATTTTGCATTTCTGACAAGCTTTCAGGTGGTGTCGATGCTATAGGTTCATAGTCCACGTTTTGAGTAGCAAGGACATGCCCTGTGAGATCGTTTCTATTTCTGTCCCCACTTTCAGGTGAGTACTCCGAGGCTCAAAGAGGAGAGTGGTTTCACCAGCTTCTCGCAGAAAATACACAGTGAAGCTATAATTAGAATTCATGCAATGGGGTCTCAAAGGTGGTGGTTTAACCAATATGCTTGGGTCCTTGGTATACAGCTATTGAGTGAGTAAGTAAAGGTATAACTTGCACTCAGTAAAATGCACCCATAAGTAAGCATTGGGTGCTGGGTCTAACAGATCACCACTGTGTAGCCAGAGGTTGGAATATAATGAATAGAACCCAGGTAATCACATATCTTTCGTCGGTGCTTTTTACACCTTGGAACTGAATCCACTATCAGCTTTTATCTTGACCGCATTTTCTTCTCATGGCCTAAGCAAGTCCTTCCACCTTTGCTGTTGATAGAACATAAAGGAAACAGCTCAGCAAGTGTTCACTGGGGTTACCTTTCCGTGTGTCTGTTGCTTTGGAAAAAGTGGCACAGATGTGGCATCCTGCTGACATGAATATTTCTTACTAAACTGAACAGCAGTATCAGTAGATGTAGAAGCAATATTCATTTGGAAATAATGCCACTATTTAAGCTTTCGTCATCAGCAAAGGGATTGTTTTCCACTTTTTGGAGGAAAGAAAATATTTCCACGAATAGCCTTGACCCCTGCCCCCAGCCAGGCCCAGTGCAATTGTGCGGTGGATGAGATTCAAGCTCTCATCGGCCACTCTGTCCTGATAACAGAGATTTACTCCCTGATGGGGCCTCCTGAGAACAAGGCCGTCGGAACAAAATAAGAATGAAATTTCATGTTCCTTGCAACAGTTCAACAATTATAGGTTCCGGGAAGAGCTCTCTGTGCGCTCCCACCACCCTGGACAATGTTTTCCAGCTAGATAATGCATCCAGTCAGCCCTGCGTATCCATGGGCTCCATGTCTGCTGATAAGGAGGGCTGACTGTTGGTAAGGGCCTTGAGCATCCTCGGATTTTGGTAGCTGTGGGAGGTCCTGGAATCAATTCCCTGTGAATAGCGAGGGATGACTGTATATGTGACAAAGAGGATTTGCCTGGAAGAAAATTTATTTACTTATTAGATTATTTTAAGAGACACTTCTTGGCTCAGAACTGGAGGGAACAAACTGTGTAATAGAAAATATGTGACTTATAAAAAATATGTGATTTCATGCAACAGAAATCAGGGGTGAAATCCTAGCATCTCTACATTGTAATGGGGTCCAGTGTTAAGAAAAGGACTCTTGGCTGTATTTTATTGACTAGAATTCTGAAGCTGTTATTCTCTCTGCAGAAATGTCAGTTGAGGTACTAGTTGTCTCATATTAGTCACTGCTGGGAATGAGAAATTAGACCTGAAGATTAGTGGCTGTATTCGCTTCACTCACTCACTCATTCATTCATTCATTTCATTCAGTTACTCAATAAAAGTTGTTGAGTGCCACTGTGTTAGGTACTCTGAAGGTCCCAAGGAACATAAAACATGGTGCCTGCCCTCAAGGCGTTCACAAAATTACTGAGGATACTGTACAAAAAGGAAAGAGGTTAACAGCGAGAGCTGGTGTGTGACAAGGATAATACAAAAGGTACACAGTGCCATAGAGCAGTGTTTCCTCAAAGAATGGCCCTGGGCTCTGCATCAGCATCGTCTGGGAGCTTGTTTGAGATACAGTTCTTGGGCCCCACCCCAGGCCCACTGAATCAGAAGCTCTGTGGTTGGGACCCAGGGATCTGTATTTTAAGCAAGATCCTAAGGTAATTTGTAGGCACATTAAAGTTTTAGAAGCACTGTTTTAAAAGATCACTTGTATCAGAGGAAGAACACACTAAGGTCTTGTCCTCAAGGGTCTGCAACTTAAAGGAAAAAATGAAATTTGAATATGAATAACCGAATGTGATAAGAAGGAACGTTAACAGATGTGACTGTGGGAACAAAGAAGGACGGGAGGTAGCGAAATTTTGCCTGACGGCAGGTAGGGAAATCTGTTTCCTGGAGAGGGCCTTGGAGGATAGGAAATGTATCGCTAGGCAGGCCCTGGGCTGTCAGTAACAAAACCTGATGGAGAGGGAGTTAAGGAAGAGGGGTGGTTCTTTGTTACAGAAGAAGTAGCCTGGAGGTAGGTGGCCTCCAACGCTGATTCAGGTACTGAAGGATGTCTGCCCTCTTTTCTTTCCCCCTTACGGTCACAAGGTGGCTGTGGTAAGCTAGGAATCCCATCCTCACCCTACTGTATTCAAATGCAAGACGCAGAGGGCCCTGGGGCCAAAGAATTCTCCTTCTGCTTTCTTATCAAGGAGGCAGCTGTTTCCTAGAGGCCTCCTAGCAAACTCCCCCCTCGCCCCATTGACTAGGACTGGGGCAGATGACCACAAGGGGCTGGTCTACCCTCCATGGCTTCTAGAAATCCTAGCCCAATAGTTACGTAGAATTGGGCTTGTTTCAAGCAGGGAATAAGTATTTGTAAGTGGCAGAGCTTTGGAGTAATCCGCCAACACTGTATGGCACAGGAGGACTTCAGTGGGTGAAATCAGGAGTACGGGCGTTCCCAGGAGAGGGAGAGTGGAGGGTGTGTGAAGAATAGTTACCAGATGAGTCTGACTGAAGTGTAGGGGTCTTACAAAGGAATTTCCAGACATTTATTTTTATTCTGTGGAAGCCCAATTCACAGAGGAGGGGAGAGCATAGCTGCTTTGGTCAGAAGTAGGATGGGAGGCCTGGAGCTGGCCTGCTCAGCCTCTGGTCTACCCCAGCTGAAAGAGGGCTGCTGCTGCTTTCTCCCTCCCTGCTCCAGTTTTACTGAGATATAATTGACATACAGCACTGTTTGAGGTGTCCAGCATAATGATTAGATTTACATATATTGTGAAATGATCATCACCATAGGTTTAGTTAACATCCATCACCTCGTATAGTTACAAAAAAAAAAATTTGTTTCCTTGTGATGAGAACTTTTGGGATTCTCCTCTCTTAGAAACTTTCAAATATACCATACGGCGGTGTTAACTATAGTCACCATGTTCTACCAAAAGGGCCTCTTGAAGGCCAGACTGAGAAACGATGCCCCAGGCCCTGCTCCTTTGACCCTGCCACACCCGAGGTTCCTTGGGGCCCTCTCCTGGCAGGAGACCATGAGGCGCAGTTAGCAAGGTCCCTCATCTGGCCTCAGACTGGAACTTCACAGGTATGTATGGGAAATACAATGATCCAGGCTGGGTCCACGTGCATGTTTTTATGGTGGTGGGCTTTGAAAATGCCACATGGGGCCCCGCACCTCTTAATCCTATTCCTGACCCTGAATCGCTAGAACAGGAATTGAGGAGAGCCTCGTGGGGAAACGGCCAGAGGAAGGGGAGCTCTGTTCCTTGTGGGAAGTGGTTTGCCTCCTCACCTCCTGCCCTTACCACCCTGTACTAGTTTCCCAGGGCTGATATAACAAAACGCCACAGACTTGGTGGCTTAAACAACAGAAATGTATTGTCTCACCATTCTGGAGGTCAGAAGTACAAGACCAAGGTGTGGGCAGGACTGGGTCCTTCTGAGGACTGAGACGGAGAGTCTGTTCCAGGCCTCTCCCATAGCTTCTGGTGGTTTCCTGGCAGTCTTTGGCGCTCCGTGGCTTGTGGATCTCTGCCTTCATCTTCACGTGGTGTATTCCCTCTATGCCTTCACGTTGTCTTCCCTGTGTGTGTGTCCATCTGTGTGTGAATTTCCACTTTTTAAAAACATTTTATTGGAGTACAGTTGATTTAGAATGTTGTGTTAGTTTCAGGTGTACAGCAAAGTGATTCAGTTATACATATACATAATCTCATTCTTTTTCAGATTCTTTTCCCATATAGGTTATTACAGAGCACTGAGTATAGTTCCCTGTGCTATACAGTAGGTCCTTGTTGGTTATCTATTTTATACATAGTAGTGTATGTATGTTAATCCCAACCTCCTAATTTATCCCTCCCCCCCACACATTTCCCCTTCGGTAACCATAAGTTTGTTTTTGAAATCTGTGAGTCTGTTTCTGTTTTGTAAATCACTTCATTTATATCATTTTTTTAAATTAGATTCCACATATGAGTGATATCATATATTTGTCTTTCTCTGTCTTACTTCGCTTAGTATGATAATCTCTAGGTCCATCCATGTCGCTGCAGTTGGCATTATTTCATTCTTTTTATGGCTGAGTAGTATTCCATTGTGCATATATGCCACATCTTCTTTATCCATTCCTCTGCTGATGGACATTTACGTTGCTTCCATGTCTTGGCTATTGTGAATAGTGCTTCAATGACGAGTTTCCACTTTTTATAAGGATACAGTCACATGGGATTAAGGCCCACCATAATGACCTCAACTTAACCATCAATTTCTAAATAAGGTCACACCCACGGGTATTGGAGGTTAGGACTGCCAACATCTCTTTTTCAGAGCAATATAATTTAGTCCATAACACATCCCATATTCCAAACCTCCACTTCCCTTTCTCTGGGGCCTTCCCCTCCCACTCTTGTTTCCAGTGGTCACAGTCTAGTCACTTAACTCTTAACACCACTGGAATTTAGTGGGGGAAGGTGGGTGATTTCAAGGAATATTTCAACCTCACTGTTCTGTTTGAAGGGATGATTGTGTAGAATAGTGTATTAAAAGAAACTCTGGGACTAAATTATATACCTATATTCAATCTTGTGCATGGGATCCTAAGTTTGAAGAAAAAAGAATGGAATCAAAAGACTGAATAATAATTATTATAATTTTACCACTATTATCATTTATATAGCGCTTTCACACAGATTCTCATTTGGAAACACGTCCATTTTTTTGCCAGTGGTCAAGATCCCTTGTTCCCATCCCCTTTTACCTCATAATAAGTTCTCCTTGAGGATGTTTTCTGACAGGATTGTCTGCAGAAAACCCTTTACTTAGAGATGTAACCGGATCTTCCTAAATTTAGCAGATTTCATGCCACACTGAGCTGAAACCCAAGTAAGGGAAGATGGAGAGAGAGAGTAAATGAGACACTGAAGAAATGTGAAATAGAATTTATAGAAAAAATCACTTTTTTTTTGGTAAGGGCACTGACAAAGGTGGGGTCAAAATTTGGTTGAGCCAAGTTATTTTTAGGTTATATGGTCCTCATTTGGCGACATGCTTTATTTTTTAAACTTGGAAACTTGCTAATTAAATACTAGTTACTAGTGACAAAAATCTGCCCTTGATCAAGGAAGCAAAAAGGGGAAGTTACGACACTGGCTTTGGTCTCTCCACTTTCTTGCATTTGACCAGTTGTCAGATGTTACGATCATTTCCTCTTACTCAGTGGAAATTTCCTCTTACCCCATTTTCTCTGCAAATGAAAAACAGCTGCACAGAACCTCCATTCAGCCCTCCCTGTACTCAGAGATTCTTATTCGTGTCATCACGTCTTCTCTCTCCTTTATCCCAGTCCATCAACAAGCTCCATTCATTTCTCCTCATCAGAGCAGTTGAAGCGTGACACCAAACCATTGCTTACGCTGTCATGCCTACCTAGAATGCTTTTCCCTCTGAATTTTCTGCCAAAATCTCTCCTTTCTTCATTGAATACTTAGCCGAGGAGAGAGTTCTGGAGCACATCTAGGAAGGCATAAAATGGGGAAGCCCCCAGAAAGGCAGGTAAACACATCCTGAGGTGACACAGCTTGGCTTCCTCATCTCTCCCTGTAGCCCTCCTAATCGGCCATGCCTCAAGTGCTCATTGTTATCGACCAGTTGGGGTTTTCTGGATCTCTACTTTCCTAAAACCCAGCTAACTTCTAGGATGAAATGCAGTGTGTGGGTGTCTCCAGAGAAAGAAGGCCCAAGGCGAAAGAGCAGGTGACTCTTGAGGTCTCAGACATGGGAAGACAACTACAACCAACAGGGCACACTTGGAGGTTTGGGTACCACTTGGCTGCTGAAGGATGAAACCTCTCCTAAAGAAGAAAAGGAGGCAGATATTCAGACCTGTGATAGAGTCAGTGAATTTCATCTACCCAGTTCCCATCAAGTCCAGGGAAACAGGGACCAGCTCCAGAGTCTGTGCGGTCTTACAGAAGCTGGGGCAAGTTGCAGAGAAGTTCCAAGGACTTAAGTCCAGTGTAGCCTGGATTTGGGTACCACTGGAACACAAACTCTTCCGTGCCCATGCAGTTCTTAATTGCTGGTAGCCCCACGTCCAGAACCAGAGATCCCAGCATGCCTATGGCCATTTTGCATCCAAGTGCCACCAGGGCACTTGCAAATGGGACCAAGACTATAGAACTAACCATGAGACTATGGCCAGGACTGAGGAGTTCAGCTATATTCTTCAACACCTTCAGACCCTTGATAGCAACTGTTGAAAACTGGTAAATGAGATCCTGTCTCCAGTACAGTCATTTGGATCCTTGGCTGTTCTTTAACGTTGAACCCCACATGCCTGACTTAAAGGAGTGTCCTTGCCAGAGATGCTTGAGATGCCCTTGCCGTCACACGAGTTCTTCTAGAGCACTCTGGAATGACCTAAAAGGGCCGGTGAAGTGGCACCGACCCTTAGCTTACAACTTCTCGACGCTGATCCCCACAGATCGCATCCTATTTTCTGTCACATCAGTAGCTCCCCTGTCTCATTTAAATCCAAATGAAGAAAATCTTAATACAAGATTGCATCGTTTCCAGATTGGACCGGGCCGGCTTTGGGTATCTCAGTAACAAGTACCTTTGTCCTTTTCAGTCCGTTATTTTGCTCCTGAGGCAGTGTCTACAGCTCTGGTGGGTAGTACAGTATTTGTGTAGCCCTGCCCCTTTTGTCCAATTACACATACTTTGAGGTCATGCACTGTGTCTTTTATTAGTTTTTCAGACTCTACGCACAGCTTGACACAGTATTTGCCGGACACAGGCATACTATTGCTTAACATGTAAATTCAAGGTGTTTGGTTGATTCTGAAGAAGATCAATTATGTAGTCTTTCTCTAGCTGTAGGCATTAAGTTACAGAAACCCCAGAGGCTAAAGGAAATCCTGGTTGAAGGTCATCTTTACGGCAGAGGTAAGGGTGGGTGGCTCAATGGCAACCCATTACAGATATTTTCACATTCACTGAATCAAAACATTAAAAGCGGCATTCTAAATAGAATATTAATAACATTTTATCACCTTCAGTTAATATTTGGTGATTTTTTTTTTTTACTTTCCTCAGCTCGCGTGAGAATTATGTCTTCTCTCCAATTGCAAGAAAATGATTTGCTTTCTTGCAGAAAATATTCATGTGTGAAAAGCCAGTTTTGGCCTGTGTCTGGTCCTATGTCCAGCATTTCAGTCCTTCTGATTTTAGGACTTGAAATTGTTGACCTTGAACTTCAAGTGGTCCACCTTAGCGAGCCACTGTATCCCAGGGATGTGGAGGCCCTTGGAAGCTTGAGATGGAAAAAGCTCTGTTGGGGTGGATCTAGCTCAGCTCCTGCCCCAAGCCCCTTAACTGGTGGGATCCCTTCAGCCCCGCCCCCCAGAAGCCCAAGCCAGAGCACCTGCCATCAGCTCCTCTCACACGCATCTCTCTCCAGTGCCCCCAAGGAGAGTTTCCAGTTCTGAGGTCAAGGCTGGTCTCATCTTCCTTTGTCTTTCCCAAGACATCATTGCCAGAGCCCCTGCTGCTCTTCACCGTCTGTTTTACCTCCTAATTCTCAGCTCCCTTTTTATTCTAAGAGCCACCCCCCTCCCAGGATGGACCTCCCACATGGCATCATCTCACCAGTTCTTAGGCTGGTGAAAAGGCGTTAGGATTGTATGTACGTGAGAGGGGAACTCAAGTTGGGGAGAAATTTGGGTACTCATCACGGAGAGCTTCCAAAGTTTCCATGTCCATACTGTAACTCAGGGGTCCCTAACCCCCGGGCCATGGACCGGTACTGGTCTGCAACCTGTTAGGTTGCAGGAGGTGAGTAGCGGGTGAGCAAGCGAGCGAACGAAGGTTCATCTATATTTACAGCTGCTTCCCATCGCTCGCATTACCACCTGAGCTCCGCCTCCCGTCAGCATTATGGTGAGTTGTATAATTCTTTCATATATTACAATGTGACAATAATAGAAATAAAGTGCACAATAAATGTAATTCGCTTGAATCATCCCAAAACCATTCCACCCCCGCCCCCCGGTCCGTGGAAAAATTGTCTTCCACGAAACCGGTCCCTGGTGCCAAAAAGGCTGGGGACCACTGCTTTAACTCATTTTACAAGCCATAGTTTATAGACCTTGTCCTTGGATCCCTTCCTTTCTCTGGAAGGGGTTCCCCATTGCCTCCCTGGTGTTCCCCAGAGTCGTGATGTAATTGGAGGTTGTGCAAAAAGGGGGACTTTTGGTCAAATATTTTCTTCGCAAACTCTGACCCACTCTTGGAGATCCATACTACACTGAGAAATTCTACGTTGGGGGAAAAAAACCCCACTTTTTTTAGCTTAACACTTCTCAAATATTTAACCACAAGGACCAGGACCGTGCCCTCCCCTCCCCCCCCCCACCATAGATCATCTATTATCATCGAGTAGGAAAGAATTTTGCAAACACTAGGGTAACCCATGAGTTGCACACTTCCGCATGGTTTCCAAGCCTGCTGCAAAGTGGACAGAGCTTCTCTACTCAGCCCAAATGTTCTCTGTCTCTCCTTCAGAGTGTGATATACTATGCCACCGGGGGCCATTTTCTCCATTTGCTGGCGCTCCACCTCTAGGCCTTCGCTCCTGCCTTTTTACCCACCTGGATACTTTTACCCTTAGGCACAGTTTATGTTCCAAATCCCGTGTGAAGCCTTCTCCAGCCTCTCCAACTGCCAATACGCTTTGTCTCCAGTCCTGCACCAAGTGAAGGCCTAATTCTGTCCCAGCAATGAAACTGTACATTCCCATTAGGCATGACCGTATCACATCCAACTGGACTGTTTCTCCTTCGCTTCTTTTGAGGATGTAAAAAACGCACTAACCACCTCTTCGTTGACTGATGGATAACATGGTACCATACAAGTGGCACCTTTTGATCTGCAGTTTTGGGGGCATGGAGTGTGATTTCCTTAACCAGGTACAGTTCAGTTCTTCCTGAGAATGCAGCTGCCCTGCATTTACCCCCATGAAAGCCTAGCATACTTATTTCTACTTTATTTTAAGGAGAGAATGAATGTTATGGAGTTTTTCCCCCTGATTTAACAGAAGTGACGGCTTAGAAATTTCATAATGGCTCAGTGCCTAAGAAACACTTCAATTCTCCCTGGACCAGTCATACCACAGTGGTAACTTGAGGGTCTTGTTCCTTCCGCCTCTCTGCAGTAGAAGTTGAGCCATGACGATAATGCAGACATTATCTTTCATGTGTCCTCAGAGTTACGTAAATGACCCTACCTTCCTTGCTGACTGAAAAACTGTCATTAGTTTGCTTTTCAGGTCATTCTCTGTCTACTGAATGAAATTCAATAGTCCTTGGGAATTCAGCCTTCTGCAGTCTAATCACTAGATCATTGTTAAAAAAAAAAAGGTTATCCTTTTAAATGAATCAATTTTTCTAGAGTAATAGAAAGGCAGTTAGGTTTTGTTTTTGTTTTTCCTGTATACCTTTAGGAACTGTTCAGTTTTTTTTGGTTTTTTTTTTTTTTAATTTTTATTATTTATTTATTTTTGGCTGTGTTGGGTCTTCGTTTCTGTGCGAGGGCTCTCTCTAGTTGTGGCAAGCGGGGGCCACTCTTCATCGCGGTGCACGGGACTCTCACTGTCGCGGCCTCTCTTGTTGCGGAGCACAGGCTCCAGACACGCAGGCTCAGTAGTTGTGGCTCACGGGCCTAGTTGCTCCGCGGCATGTGGGATCTTCCCAGACCAGCGCTCGAACCCGTGTCCCCTGCATTGGCAGGCAGATTCTCAACCACTGCGCCACCAGGGAAGCCCCCCGACTGTTCAGTTTTTACTTTTATTAACTAGATTTTCATTTTTAAAAATATTGCATGTACTTGGTAAACACACACATCCAAGTGTACAGAGGGTACACATTGGGCCCTCCGTATCCGCAGGTTTCTCGTCCACGGATTTGCAGATCGGTTGGCTGTATCAGGGGATGGGAAACCCAGGGATACAGAGGGCCGACCGTATTTTTTGTACTCCACCATTTTATATAAGGATCTTGAGCATCCGAGGATTTTGGTATCTGCGAGGGTCCTGGAACCAGTCCCCTGCAGATACGAGGGACGACTACATAAAATGAGAAGTAAGTCCTCCTCTCACCTCAGATTCTCAGTCTCCAGTTATCCCCATGAGTGAACAATTTTACCTGTTCCTTGTAAATCTTCCCAGGAATATTTTAACATCTCCACCACACACATGCACGTGTGAGTGGAACATGCTACAAACACTGTTATTCACTCTACTTTTTTTTAAATCCAACCAGATAAGTTGGAGAACTTTCCATATCAGCACACCTAGATCTACTTTATACCTTTCATTACTGAATAATATTTCATTGAGTAGGTGGTACCACACTTCGTTTAACTAGTACCCTGGTAACAGGCATTTTGGTTGTTTCTAGTCTCTTGCCATTGTATATAACACTGCAGTGCATTATACATATATCTTCGTACACCTGGGAACGAATATTTGTTGAAATTGCTAAGACAATTTTTGATCAGTGTTGTGAAGTTCCTTCCCAAGTGGCAGCACCTATTTACTTTCCCCCTTAATAGTGTATGAGTGTTTCCCCACAAGTTGCCTGTGCTACAGATTTTACTTACCCGTTTCTGCCCCTCTGCTAGATTAAACATGGTATCTAATTTTAATTTGCATTTCTCTAATTATGTGCAAAGGTGATCTTTGCATAAGTTTTATTAAGTTTTTTGCATATCATTATATGCTGATTCTTTGTTCATGTCCTTTTCCTTTGAATTGTTACTCTTTCTCTGACTGGTTTGTGAAATTTTAAATGTTAATATCGTCTGTCATATATTTTGCCAACATATGTAAAGTCATTCCTAATGTGTGTTCTTCTACAACTTTTCTGATTACTTTTTAAATGTTGTCTAAATATTTTATCCATCTGGAAATTATTTTATTATACTAAATGATTGTAAGTTCCATGGGAATAGAGGCCAAGTTTTAAATTAGCCGTTGTATACCTAATATCTCACACATTATTTTAGTACCTGTTGTGGCCAAGATACAATGGGTAGCACATTTCTGGCATTTTCTTTGCTCTTTTTACCAACTTTCTCTCAAAAGATTCTCTGACCTGAAGTTTGGGAGGGATAAGCCATACCATACCACACTTTACTGAAATAGCAGCAGTTGGGCAACAGCGGTGGAGGTGATGGTGATGGTTAAGGAGTCGACCTCCACCCTGACCTCCGTCACTTCCTCCTCATGATGGGCCTTGGGTAGCACCCAGAAGTGTATCGCCCCCCATTCAGCACTTTCCTGGCACTCCCATGTGAGATTTGGTCACCTTCAACTGTCTCTGAGTGGAAGAAAACTCACAGTACTGTGTACCAGTCAAACTGAGGGCAGTGGGGAGAGGGGGATGTCCTAGAAGATTCTTTGGAATGTGCTTTGACTAAGGTAGCTACATGCACTGCCGTGTGCAGACTCCCCTGGGTGGTTACACATCGGAGCTCACCTCTACCATTAGTTTGGAGTCTGGAATTGGTAGCAAGGTGGGGCTGAGTGAACTTCAAAACATTGTTACCATTTAAAAATTTCTTACAAACACCCCTAAATCTCAGTGGCTTACAATGATAAACATTTATTTTTCCTCACTCCTGGGGCAGCTCCGTGTGGGTTCAAGTTGGCTCCGTGTGTGTCCTCATTCTCCTTGGGCTGTCAGTTACCTGGAAGATGTTCTTCTCATGGCAAGTGCAAAAGGACGGACCAAGTCACATTACCATATTGAGCTCACCAAGGTCAAGTTGAAGGGATTTCCAAGTAGCTTCTGCCTACCTCTGATAGAACACAATATAGGGAACTAGTGAAGATAATGGACATTGGACCCTGACAACACTGGGACGGCAGACACTGTTGAATGCCTGCTCAAAAACTATCTCCTCTTCCTTCCATGCTGGTGGACACTAGTCCCCACAGTACGGGCTTATAACACCAGATGCTTTTCTAGCCTCTCTTGCAGCTGTAGCTAGCCATGTTACACAGTTTTGGCCAATGAGACATCAGGAGAACCCTGCTGGGTGCCCCTGGGAAATTATTTTCCTATTTGAGTAATCCACTTAATTCCTCAACTCCTCGATATTCTTATCTGCAAGTTGGGGCTAGATATATTTCACAGTGTTGTTGTATTAGTCAGATTCGCTTTGTAACAAACAATCCCACATCTCGGTAACTTACAATAACTAACATATATTGATTTTTCTTGCTAATGGTCTGCAGGTTATCTGGAGGGGGTGGGGTGGCTCTGCTTCAGGCCATGAGTAGGGTTTAGCCCCACTTCATGTGTTTCAGAACAAGACAAACTATGCAAGCATGTTTAAAGTTTCTACTTATGTCACTAACATTCCTCTGACCAAAGCAGTTCACATGGCCAAGACCATCAATAAATAAGGCAGCGAAATATGCTCTGCCCACAATGGGAAGTACTGCAGTTATGTGACAAAGGTGTGGGTGTATAATCCTGTAAGAGTAGAATGAAGATTTAGAATAAGAGTCCAACCTCTCGCACTTGCTAGACGTGTGAGCATAAACAAATCACTAGCTTCTTAGAACCTTCGTTTACGCATCTTCCAGATGGCACAGGGCTCTTTGCTCTGGATTGGTATGAAGATTAAACATAGACCATGTACCATAGGTGGCCCTCCCCTGCCCCCACAACCAAATTCTGATTGTTCACTAATGAGTTCCTCCCCCAAGTCAGGTGTGGCGTGTGATTTAATGTTGGCTTCCCCTGAGGTTGATGAGTGGATTGAGAAGTCAACATCAAGGCTCCCTGCGGGAGGAGGCCATCCATTTATTCACTGAACACCTGAAACCATCATTTCAAGGTCATTGTCATGCTTTCATGCTTCAATAAACCGTAACTTTTTTTTTCTTTTTTTGGCACATGACACTTAATTCAGTCTGACAAGAGCATACAAACACTGGTATTTTAGGGTTGATGTTTGGCTGTTCCATAGGCTCCCTCTGCTGGAGTTAAAACATCAGGTTTTGTCCTCAAGACTTGAACATCCTTTCCCTTTAATTGAAAGCAAATGTAATCAACAATTTGCTGCATGGCTAGACTGGCTTTTCACACAGTGTTTCCGCTGCCACGTCCTAAATTTACCTGCCACAGAGCTGTAATACCAACCGGCACTCTTGCCTTTTCAAAACAGAACCTTACAAAAGAGACTGACTTTAAAGAATTTGCCAGAATTGTGAATTGGTTTTTTTTGTTTTTTGGGGTTTTTTTTAACATCTTTATTGGAGTATAATTGCTTTACAGTGGTGTGTTAGTTTCTGCTTTATAACAAAGTGAATCAGTTATACATATACATATGTTCCCATGTCTTTTCCCTCTTGCATCTCCCTCCCTCCCACCCTCCCTATCCCACCCCTCTAGGTGGTCACAAAGCACAGAGCTGATCTCCCTGTGCTATGCGGTTGCTTCCCACTAGCTATCTATTTTACGTTTGGTAGTGTATATATGTCCATGACACTCTCTCACTTTGTCACAGCTTACCCTTCCCCCTCCTCATATCCTCAAGTCCATTCTCTAGTAAGTCTGTGTCTTTATTCCCGTCTTGCCACTAGGTTCTTCATGACTTTTTTTTTTCCTTAGGTTCCATATATATGTATTAGCATACAGTATTTGTTTTTCTCTTTCTGACTTACTTCACTCTGTATGACAGACTCTAGGTCCGTCCACCTCACTACAAATAACTCAATTTCGTTTCTTTTTATGGCTGAGTAATATTCCATTGTATATATGTGCCACATCTTCTTTATCCATTCATCCGATGATGGACACTTAGGTTGCTTCCATGTCCTGGCTGTTGTAAATAGAGCTGCAATGAACATTTTGGTACATGACTCTTTTTGAATTATGGTTTTCTCAGGGTATATGCCCAGTAGTGGGATTGCTGGGTCGTATGGTAGTTCTATTTTTAGTTTTTTAAGGAACCTCCATACTGTTCTCCATAGTGGCTGTACCAATTTACATTCCCACCAACAGTGCAAGAGGGTTCCCTTTTCTCCACACCCTCTCCAGCATTTATTGTTTCTAGATTTTTTGATGATGGCCATTCTGACCAGTATGAGGTGATACCTCATTGTGGTTTTGATTTGCATTTCTCTAATGATTAATGATGTTGAGCATTCTTTCTTGTGTTTGTTGGCAATCTGTATATCTTCTTTGGAGAAATGTCTATTTAGGTCTTCTGCCCATTTTTGGATTGGGTTGTTTGTTTTTCTGATATTGAGCTGCATGAGTTGCTTGTATGTTTTGGAGATTAATCCTTTGTCAGTTGCTTCATTTGCAAATATTTTCTCCCATTCTGAGGGTTGTCTTTTTGTCTTGTTTATGGTTTCCTTTGCTGTGCAAAAGCTTTTAAGTTTCATTAGGTCCCATTTGTTTATTTTTGTTTTTATTTCCATTTCTCTAGGAGCTGGGTCAAAAAGGATCTTGCTGTGATATATGTCATAGAGTGTTCTGCCTATGTTTTCCTCTAAGAGTTTGATAGTGTCTGGCCTTACATTTAGGTCTTTAATCCATTTTGAGTTTATTTTTGTGTATGGTGTCAGGGAGTGTTCTAATTTCATACTTTTACATGTACCTGTCCAGTTTTCCCAGCACCACTTATTGATTTGTTAATAATAAGCAGGTTCTTGTGTCCTGTGAGTAATGCCCTTGCTACTTCAATTCTAACCTTCTCAGTTTTAGAACATCTGGGAGTATTATGGGAAGGCTGTGACAGGCCTATTTAGAGGTGCTTGCTAAAAGGAAATTAACCTGAGTCACCAGGTTTGTTATGTTATGGAGGTAGACTATAATTTTGTGTAGAAAAAGTGAGGATTGCTGCAAAGCCAGCACTGGCCCCTGCCAGGGGCGGGAGCCACCCTTTCTCAGGACACACATGTTTCCAGGGCCATCAAAAGGAGATTTCATGTGAAGTTATTTTTTATAAAGCCACTGTTCACTGCTTAACGTTTATGGAGTTCCACTTTATTTCTGGCTTGGCAGGGTGCCAAATATGTCGTCTTCTCCTTTTTCACCTCTCTATCTTTTGGGAGTCACGTTTTGGATTTCAATGACTCACTAGGGTATTCAGTGAATTCTGAATCAGTAGACTCAAAGAAGCTTCTGTGTGATGGTATTTAGAGTAGAGGGGAATCTCACAATAATGATGACTCCAAGGTACGTGTGGTCGTGTTGGCACCTCCATTTCTGCCACAGCCAGCAACAGTCTTCTCCGACAGTTCTGGAACTCCAAGTATGGTCTGAACCAGCACCACCGGCATCACCTGTGAACTTGTTAGAAATGCACAAAATTCAGGCCTCCCTCCAGACCTACTGAATCTGACTCTGCACGTTCACAGGATCCGCAGGGAATCCAGATGCATGTTCAAATGCGAGAAGCGTTGGTCTGGAGTAAGGGGACTCACACGGTAATGCCCAACCTGAGGTACGTGAGAGAGTGCAGGCACCTCAGAAGCTGCCATGGGCAGGAACACCTTACCGCTGCCCTCATCTGAGGTCCGTGACTAACACCCATGGGCCCAGGGCCAGCTCCACCCATCAGCTTTATAATGCCAGGCAATGAGCCCATAATCCCTGCCCTGCAATCAGTGTTTACGTTCCTTGTTGACTGGCGCTTGCCGACTTTGACCTCGTGGACTCCGACTTCCTGGACCTGTACCTGTCTGCCCTCCACCGACTTAGCTGACTCACATGACTCCCGGAGTCTCTTTAACAGCTGGTCTTCTTTGGCCCAGATGCCTAAGTTCTGGTCCTGTCCAGCTGGGATGTAGCCAGGCCTAAGTGGTGACACACCTTACTGTTGAGACAGTATTAAAAGAGCTTGTGTGTGTTCAGCAGCTCAAGCCTTAAATTAGTCGTAACTTAAAAAGTCTCAGACGATGGAAATTCAAGTTGAAGTAGCTTAATTCTAAAAGGGTGGAGGTGGGCACCAGTATGGATCAAATATGATGACATCACTTCTGGGAGCTTTCTGCCCCAAATACATAACTTGAATCTAATCATGAGGAACACTGTACACATCCAGATGGAGGGGCGTCCTATAAAATAAATTGCCCGTACTCTTCCAAGATGTCAAAGTCAAGAAAGACAAAGAAAGGCTGAGGGTCTGTTCTAGATTAATGAAGTCTAAAGGGCATGACAACTAAATGCAATGTGTGATTCTGGATTGGGTTCTGTAACAGAAGACACACACACACACACACACACATATATGTATATGTATGTGTGTGTGTATATATGTATCTTTCAGGGGCATTAGTGGGATTATTGGAAAATTTTAAATATGGACTATAGATTACATAATAAATATTTGTATCAATGTTGAATTTCCTGGTTTTTGATAATTACACTGTAGTTAGGTAAGAGGATGTCCTTGTTTGTAAGAAATATACACTGAAGTATTTGGGGGTAAAGGGGCATCCTGTCTGCAACTTACTCTAAAATTCCCCCTTCGAAAGTAAACAATGATAAAGCCAATGTGACAAAATGTTAACAAAAGATGACTATGGGTAAATGGTATATGGGAAATTTTGCATCATTCTTATAATCCTTTGGAATTCTATACTGAACATTTACAAAAATAAAATTAAAAGGGGGTTTTATTAACAGAACCCTGGGGAACTTCACAGAATTAAATGAAGAGATGTCAGACTCAGGGCAGCATGGGGACCTTGGGAACTTGAAGTGAAGCCACCAGAGCAAACTCTGACCTTAGTAAATTTCTTTAACGAAATGATAGAAACCTGGAAATTTAGAGCAAGAAAGGGCTTTTAAGGTCCTTTCATGTCTCCATTTCATGGATGAAAAAACTGAGATCCAGACAGCAAAAGTGATTTGCCCTGGGAATCACAGATAATTACTTCAGTTTCCAACTGTAGAGGTTTAGAATTCCTCTTCATATTGGTTTATAAATGGATCCCCAAAGTTTATTCTTTTCCTTAAACTTTGAAGTTAGGATATGAGTTGAAGTAAGAACAAGATTAACATATATAAGTATGCAATAACATGAATGTAGGTTTTATGAACAAATATCTAAACAAGATTCCCCCCCATGATTAACATGGTTCTCCCCCAATTTTGTCATTAAATGTATATATGATAAGTACAATATTTAAACATAAAAAGCAATGTCGTTGTCTTTGAACACAATTCTATTTGTATGTGAAAATCAGCTAGAAGATTTGAATTTCTCCACTCGCCATGTGGGTAGGTACATTCTGTCCTTTCCCATGCCCCTTTTCTCACCTCATAGAATACATTGTCTGTCGGTGGAAAGGTAACGCTAATCTACACTTGATTCTTGGAAATGTCCCTAGTGGTTTGGAGAGACTGTGATTGCCGACCGTTTAGAAAGCGTAATATCAGGCATGTAGGGACTCGTAGAAGTCATCTAGTCCCACCCATTCCTTTGAAAGGTGAGCCTGCCTGCGGTTGGCTACTCACTCTCACCTCAACTCCTACACCTGTTTCACACTAAGGAACAGATTTAAAACGGAATAGGATCTATTTGCATATATCGAAATAATTATCTTTGAGATCACTTATGAAATAGCAGTATAATTAGAGAAAGCAGAGCTCCTTTAATCATGCTTCCTGTAATCCTGTATTGTCTTTTGGTGTCGAAAAGGCATTTGTGTAGCGCTTGGACCGTTAGACTGGGAGCTGACCAAGGCTCCCTGACCAAGGCTGACCTGCCTTGACCAATTACCTGCCTTGACAGCTTTTGAGAGAGAATGCCAATCCTAGCCGAAGGATCCTAGGTGGTGGAGTGCAAAATCGAGTGGCTTAGTGTGTGGTGAGAAGCAGTGAATTTTTTTAAAAAAGGAATTAAGTGTGCTTTCCATCACCTGTGTTCAGCCATGATCATGAATGGCTAACATAAATTTTTCAGAGAATGTGGATTCCTATAGTTCTTTCTGGTGCCAGACACTGCTGCCTGCCAGATATTCATTTTCTACGTTGTCTTTACTAACAAAAGCCTAATCTTGTTTGGCATAGCAATGTTCTCGGATAATTATTTGGTTTTCCAACTTCTCTGTCAGGGTGGCTATGTCAAACAGTACTAGCTAATAACATGTCAATATAAGTCTGCTCGGGAGTTCGGGGAAACCTTTTGCTTTCCTGAGAAAATGGGCATGACTGGTGCTGGCTTCCCCATTTCTTCCTGCCTTGAATATAAACATGACGCCTGGAGTTACAGCAGCCATTTTGTGCCTATGAGCCATTATGAGGGAAGGAAGAGAGAATTGTGACATCCTGGCTGTGACATCACAAACCAGTAAACATTATCAGCAGTCAGCCACTTCTAGACTTTCTTTAATGTGAGAAAATAACCTTTTATTTGATTAAGCCACTGGAAGTCAGATTTTCTAGTAGTTTAAGAGTGTAGTAGACCCTTTTAGGGAAGTCTGCCGAGCTCAAAATAATCCCAGTTCTTTGTGAAACACCATACCCCTCCCTCTCTGGGTGGATTTTTGCACCCATATTGATGCAGTTGGGGTGAATGCACCTGACCGAGGCTGAGCCAATCAGATTCTCTCTCAGGGATTTGAAATTAGGTTTCAGTGGTTCTAGTTGATCCTGAAGTGTGACTAAACCTGAGGGACACTATAAGACTTGGAAGGTGGTGTGTATCATGGTGTGATGGAGGTCACCTTCAGCCATAGAGAAGGAGAGAAAATGGGTCTGTAGAAGGTGAAAGAGAGAGGCAGAGACCAGTGTCACCAAAAGAGAGAACACTGCCTGGGATCTGGCAGCTTTCTGGCTTCCAGTGTGACTCCCTTCTCAGGCCTGGCTGCCCTCAGATCCCTAGCTTCCTTCCAGAGAACTGGGCAGCCCTGTGTGATTGGCAGGGTTGTGCCCTGCACAAGGGCACCTGGCCAAAAGGGCAAGGGAAGTGAAATCCAGCCTCAGTGTTTTGGTCACTAAGCCTTGGCCTGGGGCTGCATCAGCCCAGAGGTAATGTGCCACTTTATGCAATTCATCTACCCGGAAGGGAGCCCACCTTTTTTTTTTTTTTAATTTCACACAAGATTTAGGAAGGCCCTTCTTCAGGATACCTAGCAAAGTTGGTGTCTTCCGACCAAAGGACCTTGACATTCAGACAAAATGTGTTAATGAACAGCTAAACCATTTGTTCTATCATTTGATAGATAAGCTGTTCAATACCTTGATTTATTTTGCTTTTTAAAATTGAAGTATAGTTTACATATAGCAAAATGTATGAATCTTAACCGCATAGTTCAATGATTTCACTGTGAAATCATATATTTATTACCCAGATTAAGAAAAAGAACATTTCCATCATTCCAGAAAGTCCCTTTATCCCAGTTAGTACCACTTGCCTCACACACACACACACAAAAGATACCGGAGGAGGGACTTCCCTGGTGGCGCAGAGGTTAAGAATCCGCCTGCCAATGCAGGGGACACGGGTTTGATCCCTGGTCTGGGAAGATCCCACATGCCGCAGAGCAATGAAGCCCATGTGCCACAACTACTGAGCCTGCGCTCTAGAGCCCGCGAGCCACAACTACTGAGCCTGTTCGCCTAGAGCCTGTGCTCCGCAACAAGAGAAGCCACCGCTTGCCGCAACTAAAGAAAGCCCGCGCACAGCAACAAAGACCCAACACAGCCAAAAATAAATAATAAATAAATAAATTAATTTTTTAAAAAAGATACTGGAGGTCACCACTCTTCTCACCTCTGTCACCATAGTTTGAGTTTGCCTATTCCTGAAGTTCACATAAATGGAATCATATAGCAAGTACTCCTTTGTGCCTGGCTCCTTTAGTTCGGCATGTTCATGAGATCCAATCCCTGTTGTATGTATCAGTAATTTGTTCTCTTTATTGTTGAGTAGTATTCCATTGTGTGAATATTCCAAATTTATTCATTCTCCTGTCGATGGACATTTAGGATGTTTCCAGGTCTTATGAATAAAGCTTATGAATTAAGCTGCTGTGGACATTCTTATACTAGTGGACCTAGGTACTTCTTTCCTTTGGACGCTGATGTACTGTAGTAGAAGTCCAAATTATACATCTTTCACAGTAAACCTATTTATCTCACATGCATTTATCACGTGGATCAGCTTTGTCTGGAGTTGTTCCGTCATCGTGTAGTTGGGAGACCTTATTTTGTAAGTGCCTCTTCATAACTAATTATATATTTAATGTATCTCCCCCTTTAGCTGTTAAACATGGGGCTCCTCTCTCAGTATCATGGAGATGCGTGCTTTTGAAAAATTGGTAAATGGTCAGTAGTATTTTGTGTTACAACTCATGAAGCATATTTATAGAGATGGTTACTGGCATCAAGCTTATAATTAAGAGTCTAGTCCGTGACCAGGAATAGCAACAGCACAGCTTACATGAACCACATAAGATTAAGCTGAGTTCCTTGTTCCAACCACCTGTGCTATTTGCAATACTAAATCATGCTGGATTTGCAATGTAAAGCAATGTCTGTGTCCCAGCATCCTGAGTGGAGCTTTTTTTTAAAAAAAGGTGAGTGTTCAGTCCTACCTCCTATAAAATCTTTGTATAGACTGGGAGCTCTGTTTTTAAACCTTTCCATGTAATCATCTGCTATAGCAACTGGCCAGCTGGCCATTTCTCTCCTATGTACATCCTTACACTTTTGGTGATTACCCTCAGTTGAACATCGGAGCCTGTGAATGGATTTCATCTCCTGTTAAATTTTCCCCAGGCAACCTGAGATGTGGCACACAATTTACTTAACATTGATTTCTTTATGAAGACAGCCCCATTAAAATAATAACAAATTATGGAAAGTGGCCACATAAGGCATATTGGGGGCAATAAAATATGGAGCATAATATGAATTTATTCAGACTGGAATGTCATCTCCACAATGGCAGAGGTTTTTCTCTCTTTTGTTGACAGATGTTCTCTGAGTGAGCCATAGTAGGGCTCGATTAACATTTACAGGATAAACCTTATATAAGACAAAGACCTTAGTCACTAACTTACAAGGTTGTAAATCCTGCTTTGCTTAGTACTGGTTATATAACCCGGTGGTTCACCCCAGCCTTTGTAAGGACCAGGACGAAGCCTCCCTAGCTGTGTTCATTCCACAGCAACCACGTGGAACTTGTGGATACTGAAATCTAAGGAAGCGGCTTTGGGGAGTTTCCTGTCCTTAACAGAGCAAAGGTGTCAATTTACTTCACTCTTCTCTCCTCTTCAGCCACAGAGCCAGCTCCTCCTGAGACCCTCTCTTCTCCTCCTTCCCCTCGGCCTAAAATGAAAATTGAAAGCAGCCACAGAGACGCTTTTGTTCATCCTGGCTGCCTGGTTCCTAATGGGGCGGGGTGCGGGGAGGGTGGGGGGTGGCCACTCCCTTCAGCATACCTGCATGCCCAGGTCACCTCAAATCTCCTTTTTGGATATGTTGTTTATATAGAAAGCGATTCTTTCGGAATCTTATAAGCTAGCTCTCCTAAAGACCCCTGGCTACAACTGTTTCCGAAAAGAAACCAGAATCATTTTCCCTTCGCAGTACCTGAAAGCACAGTGTCACCATAACGAAACTACTTTGGACAGGATCACACAGAGGATTCTCTCCAATGCCTCAATGAATACAAGAGGAGGAAGGAAAGTTAGATACATACTTATAAACCATCATGAACCAGAAAGGTCTCAGGAAGTTACTTGGTCACCTACCTCATTTTACCAATGAAGACTGTGAAGGCAGAGAGGTTACATCACTCGTTCAGGGCCATATAATGACAAAGCCAGAAATTCCAAATTTCCCAGCCACGGTCACCCAGTCCTCCCCACCCCTGCAATAGGTTTAGGTTTTATTTTGCATGCAGAGAAGGTACTATTCAGGGCCTTAGCTTCCTTTAGCCCCAAGGAACAATTTTTTTTTTAAATTGGAGTATAGTTGGCGTTACACTGCTGTGTCAGTTTCTGCTGTGCAGCAAAGTGAATCGGCCATACATATATGCCCTCTTTTTTGGATTTCCTTCCCATTTAGGTCATCACAGAGCATTGAGTAGAGTTCCCTGTGCTATACAGTAGGTTCTCATTAGTTATCTATTTTATACATAGTAGTGTATATATGTCAATCCCAATCTCCCATTTCATCCCACCCCCCAGGAACACATTTATTAAAATGTATTTTAAGGTATTAGGGAAAAAAAGAAGACAAAAAGATGTAAGCCGTTTTAAAGAGTCTCTGCCTTCTCTCCCCCACTTGTGACCTTCAGGGCACCCATCAATCCCACAGGCCCATGGCAAAGAAACCCTCCTAGCTTATTTTGTCGAAAATATCTAGGTGAAAGAGTTATTGAGCCTTAAAATGTCACAAATGTCTCAGATATTGTTCTTCTAGGACCATTTTCGTGACTAGCTCTCTCAAGTGACAGGGCAGGTAGTACATAATACTGTCACTTAAGTTGGGGTGACAGTGGTTCCTGGTAAAGAAGAAAATTGCTTCACAGCACTTGTTGCTGAGGCTCCCGCAAGTCTCCTCTCTGTCTCCCCAAATCGACTTTGAGGATTGGAGGATCTACTATCCTGGGGGCAGATTGGAGAGTGTCCCTTGTCCCTGACCTGGAGCAAGATAAGTGGAAGGAGTAGGAAGGTCACCCAGGGCGATGGCAGCAAGGTGACAGTGTGTTTGCCAGGCTTTGTCTCTGGGCTCTAGGATAGCACTTAAGAAAAATCAATCCCAACCTTGTCAGTACAGCCAGCACTGAAAACTGCATTTGAATTTGTCCACTCAGGCAGTCAGCCTCACTTTAAAGAGCTCCGGAGCTAGAGGTTTCCATGGAAACAGAGAAATATGTGGGCAAAAATTGCTTTACAGGGAAATGAATGCTAGCAGTGCTGTTAGGTTGGCACTTTACAGCTGCCCAGTTGATGCGAGTTTGTAAGTAATCCAATGAACAGTGACTTTAAAAAAGGAAATACTTTTTCTCTCATAACAAGGGTCTGGAGATAGGTGCTCCTAGTTGTGGTACAGATGCCCAACGATGTCCACAACCCCCAAGATCTTTTTCCTCTATCATTCTGTGAATGTTGGTGTTTCATCCACAAGCTTATTACCTCAGGATGTAAAATGGCTGCTACAGCTCCAGGCCTCACATAAACATTCAAGGCACCAAAAAGAGGAAAGGCAGGTAACAGCCAAGTCTGTCCAGTTTATTTCCATTTATCATGAAATCAAAAGCTTTCCAAGAAGCTCCCACCTCAGCAGATTTCTCCATTGATCAAAGTGAGGTCACATAGCCAACTCGAGCTTCAAGGAAGTCTGAGAACTGAATATCTGGCAAGGGACAATAGGATTGACATGACTGGCTGAAGCTGATATTCACTATCTATCACCTGGAGTTAAACACAGTTGTCAGCCTAATAAAATTGAGACCCAGTTAGCAAGGAATAAGGGGAGAATGGATGTTGACTGGCTAACTAATAGTATAAGCCGTAAGTATGTAATCAGAATTGACCTTTCCAAGTAAGAAAGGCATTTACTCGATACCTGACTATACACAACTACTCACCTCTATATTCCTGTAATCTCTAGCCCAGTGTCATGCACACAGCAAGCACTTGAAAAATGTCTGTTGAACCATGGTTTGAGACTAGTGCAATGACATAACCGTGGCTTAGAGGAGGGTCTGACGTGAAATGGTCAATTACGCATCAGGCCTTAATAACGTAGTCATTCACTTTGGAGGCATCGGGAGACAAAGCCTCCAGATAGTCAAGTAACCAATGCCAAGAGGCTAAAACAACTTCTAGTTCCCTAAGCTTTCTGCTAGGAAGAAAGCACATAAGAGAGTATGCATCTTTTTTTTCAGTAAGAAGTTATGACTTTTTTAATTGAAGTATAGTTGATTTACAATGTGTTAATTTCTGCTGTACAGCACAGTGATTCAGTTATACATATGTATACATTCTTTTTTATATTCTTTTCCATTATGGTTTATCACAGCATATTGGATATAGTTCCCTGTGCTATACAGTATGTCCTTGTTGTTTGTCTATTTTATATATAGTAATATATATCTGTTAATCCCAAATTCCCTATTTATCCCTCTCCCCCTTTTCCCTTTGGTAACCATGTTTGTTTTCTATGTCAGTGAGTCTCCTTCTGTTTTGTAAATAAGCTCATTTGTATAATTTTTTTAGATTCCACATATAAGTGATATCATATGATATTTGTCTTTCTCTGTGTGACTTACTTCACTTAGTATGATAATCTCTAGGTCCATCCACCTCACTACAAATAACTCAATTTTGTTTCTCTTTATGGCTGAGTAATATTCCATTGTATATATGTACCACATCTGCTTTATCCATTCATCTGTACATGGACATTTAGGTTGTTTCCATATCTTGGCTATTGTGAATAGTGCTGCTATGAACATAGGAGTGCATGTATCTTTTTGAATTATAGTTTTGTCTGGATATATGCCCAGGGGTGGGATTGCTGGATCACATGGGAGAGTATGCATCTTCATAAAATAAAATGCCTAGAATAGAGGTCAAGTTAAACATGCGCTATAATCTCATTGCAAAGGGCTTTTTGCCTAGCCTGTACAAAATGAAACCACGGAAACATACCATCCCGTCCACGTCCCAGAATTAATGCCCAAATAAGTATTTATAGATTTGTAAATGGTTGCCGTAAAGTGTTGAATCACAAAATGACAAGATACTATTGCTGAAAGACACATTAAAGACCACCTCAGCTTAACTCCTTGTTTTTTCAGGTGAGGAAACTGAGGACCAGAGAGGTTACGTGATTGGTCTAAAGTAACAAAGTTAGTGACAGAGACTTGTCTAGAAACCAGGTAAACTTGAGAAGTAGTTTTGAAAGAGCAAAGCAATGTGGTTTGGAGATAGTGGGACAGTGAAACGCCCAAAGTGTGGTGATGAGGAAAGAAAAGTAAATACGTTACTAGTCTATGACTTACAAGTTCCGGTGACTTAGGAATGCAAGCTGACACAAGCTGGTCCTTGGATGGAAGATGGGGTGCGGGAGGTGAGCAGCAACAGCAGGGCTATTTTATGAGGGAGGTTCTGAGCGCAGACCTCCAAGGCCTGTGCTGCTGAATGGTGGCGTTGAGTCACTGCTGGACTTGCAACGTCTGCCTTAACCCCAGTTTACTGCATTGCGCACGTGCTTCATGGCAGGAAATTGTGCTAAGTGTCTTATATGGAATCCTCATAACAATCCAGTGAGATAGGGAGGTCTTATTAGCGATACTTTTTACAACTGAGTAAACTGAGGCTTAGAAAGTATAAGTAACTTGCCTAAATCCACACTGCTAGAGAGTGGTGAAGCGAAGTTTCTCAGTGATTCTCAAACTTGACCGCACTCTGGAATCACCTGGAGAGTTTTCATAAATACTGATGCCTATGTCCCACACCCTGAGAGGCTGATGTCATCGATTTGGGGTGTGGTCAGAGACTAAATTCATGTTTCAGGCCACCAAGTTTAAGCAGCAATAGAAAACCAATATAAAAGTTAACAAGAAAGTAAAGTATTTCCTTTTAAGTATAGTTGTTTTACAATGTTGTGTGAATTTCTGCTGTATAGCAAAGTGATTCAGTTATACATATATATACATTCTTTGTCATATTCTTTTCCATTATGGTTTATCACAGGATACTGAATACAGTTCCCTGTGCTATATAGCAGGGCCTTGTTGTTTATCCATCCTATACATACTGGTTTGCATCTGCTAATTCCAAATGGGAACTGCTTTTTTAATAATAGTCTCACCATCACCTGAGGAAGTAGGTGGGGCAAGTCATTGTGATCCACCTTTTGTAGATAAGGAAACTCAGGCTCTGAGGCCTTTCCTGTCTTGCAAGAAATAGAACAGGAAATCATCTAGTGACACTTGGTGCAGACTGGGTTACCAGGTACTTGTAATAAATCTTTCAAGCCAGCAGTCAGTCAGCAAGAATGGGGTAAAACCTGTTTTTCTTTTCTAGTTTCCAGTGTTTTCTTGGCTTGGGTTTCTTGACATGAGAAGGGAAAAGAAACAACTTTGAAATGGTATCTGGGACCAAGTGTTTATAAGTGAAATTCTCTGTTGAATCCCTCTAAAAGATTGGAAGATAATCATTAAGTAGAGCAACCCCCTTCCGATTCCTCATCGCCCAGCATAATGATGGTCAGGGAGCATCAGGAAAACTAGATGGAAGGGACTTGCTCATTCTGCACCAGCACATGCGCCCCATTTGGAGACTAATTAAGAAAATAAACCTGGCCACATTGGCTAAGAGAGCTCCCCACTGGGTTTTGCAGATTTAGGCACACTTTTCCTACGCATGGCATATTGGAAGAGAATTTCCCATTGTTGCTGCTTCTCTTTTCTGGGTAATCTGATCATTGAAATTATGGTATGCAGTGTTCTTGCCTGGTGCCCCCTCTTGCTTCCTTGACTGTTTTTGGGAACTTCCTACAGTTCCTTCCAAGTTCTCACCCTTCCCAAGAGAAATCCTCTGCTGCAACCAGCCTCTGTGCGCCTATAATCCCATCGCTTGCTACTTCAGGTGTGGTCCTGGGAGCAGCAGCAGCCTCGCCTGGGAGCTTGTTAGAACTGTATTCTCCTGGCCCCGACCCTGACCTACTGAATCAGAATCTGCATTTTTAACAAGAGCACCAGGTGATTTGTGTGCACATTGCAGTGTGAGAAGCATTGCCCTAATACACAGGGTATTCCCCATCATCCCACAGCTTAAAATACCCTCTCTCCCTCCCACCCCCCGCCACTTTCATTTATCCACTTCCTAATTGTCTTTCAGAGCTTAAGCTCATGTCCCTCTCCCTCTGTGAAGCCCTTAATATTCACTCCCTTCACCTTACCCCTATAGATCATAACTTTGAGAATTTAAACAAATGCGAAATATCTCATTATTTAAATGATTCAGCTGTTAAGATGATATCTTCTCTCAAAGTGCCTGGCACATAATATGAACTGTCTGATTCATCAAGATCTGTTTCCTATTTGAAAGCCTTCCCTTAGCCCTACTTTATCTCTTTAAGCTTCTTCTGCATCAAAGCAGCTCCCCTGAGTTGTTGTCTTCTCAACACCTGAAGTACATCTCCACCCACTCCAGAGATTTCCTGAAGGCCTGGCTCTTACCTGTAACCTAGTGGCTTCCAACTGAATCAAAGCCCCAAACAGGCCTCAAAAGTAAAACTCTAACCATATGTTTATATTGACTTTGTACCCAAAAAGTTTCCCTAACTTTTAAATTTGGGTAGTGAATTTTTTTAGAAAAATTTACTTTAGGGTATGGGATGTTTTTCTGCTCCACCATGGTACCCACAGGAAACTCAGGATTGTCTCTGGCTCTCTTGTGGACATGCCGTGCAGCGGTATCTCTGTTACTGGCCCCAGACCCTGAGGCAAGAGCCACATCTTTGAGGCTGCCATCTCCCCAATTCCAGGTGGGAGTGGGGGGCACACATCCTAACTACCTATAGATCCCCAAACCTTTTCGGGGGATTATAGGATCTCTCCTAATGCTTAGCGCAAGGGAGTGGAGCTAGGAGAGCAGGAACTCCACACTGACTTTCAGTTTCCTGGTTTCGCCTCTTTCCACCTTGAACAGCTTTAGCTCCATCCTGACTCTACATATCCTTCAAGTCTGTTTTTTGTATTATCAACTTTAAGTACTAAAATACCCAGTTTCTAACAACTCAACAGCCTTTTTTCCTCAGAGCTATTATCTCCATGGGTCTCAACAAAAGAATGAATATATGTATATGTATATCTGAATCACTTTGCTGTACACCTGAAAGTAACACAACATTGTAAATCAACTATACTCCAATAAAAATTTTTTTAAAAGTTAACATAAAAAAAAGTCATTTTGATGTTCATTGGTCATCAAATGGCTTTTTTCTCTCTCAGGCAGAAGCTTGTGCTACCACCAGAATGGCGGGGCAAAGGAGTGGATGAAATAAATTGCTGGAGGAAATCACCTAAGTTAATGTCAGATTCTTGCTCTGTTACATATGTGTTTGGCGTGATACTGGAGTGACCTTCTGCATTCCATCTGGGTGGGCAGTCACATACTTTGGGCATTTTGGACGGTTGCTTGCTAATGCTGGCAGTGGTTGATATCAAGCTAGCAAAGACTGCCACTTCAGAGGGCCTGTGGGCGGGACACTTAACCCTGGAAAGGGGTCTGTGGTGAGGCAGGCTTTCTGTGGCTTGGCCCATTTCATTCATTTCCTTAACAAAGGTCATCGCTCCTCAGCAGGGAGTTGGTTCCATCAGAGCACAACCTTTAGGCGGGGCCAGGAAACACAGAATGGGCTTTATTGCTCTCTCGGCTCTTCATACTCAGAGCCCAGCCCAATGGGACTATTTCACAGCAAACACCTCCGTTCAAGGATCAGCGAAGGGAATCGATTAAACTAATGAAAATATTTACACCAAACCACCAGAGACTTGCTTTGTATTTTTGAGATATCTTAATTTATTTCAATTCAGTGTAAAAACAAATTTTTATTTAAAGAACCAAATCCAAATACCATATGATATCACTTATATGTGGAATCTAGTGAGGTGGATGGACCTAGAGTCTGTCATACAGAGTGAAATAAGTCAGAAAGAGAAAAACAAATACCGTACGCTAACACATATATATGGAATCTAAAAAAAAGAAATGGTTCTGATGAACCTAGGGGCAGGACAGGAATAAAGATGCAGATGTAGAGAATGGACTTGAGGACACGGGGAGGGGCAAGGGTAAGCCGGGACGAAGGGAGAGAGTGGCATGGACATATATACACTACCAAATGTAAAACCGATAGCTAGTGGGAAGCAGCCGCATAGCACAGGGAGATCAGCTCGGTGCTTTGTGACCACCTAGACGGGTGGGAAAGGGAGGGTGGGAGGGAGACGCAAGAGGGAGGAGATATGGGGATATATGTACATGTATAGCTGATTCACTTTGTTATACAGCAGAAACTAACGCAACATTGTAAAGCAATTATACTCCAATAAAGGTGTTAAAAAAAAATATTTTTTTAAAAATAAATAAATAAATAAATAAAATATACCACAAATGAACCGAAACAGACTCACAGACAGAGAACAGACTTGTGGTTGCCAAGGAGGAGGAACGTGGCGGGGGAGGAAGGACTGGGAGTTTGGGGTTAGCAGGTGCAAACTATTACATATAGGATGGATAAACAGCAAGGTCCTACTGTACAGCACAGGGAACTGTATTCAGTATCCTGGGATAAACCATAATGGAAAAGAATATAAAAAAAGAATGTATATATGTGTATAACTGAGTCACTTTGCTGTACAGCTGAAATTAACACAACATTGTCAATCAACTATAATTTTAAAAACTTTTAAAAAAAAGAACCAGATCCATCCAAGACATCAACACATGCATAGCCTTATGTGCTACAGATACAGGAGAGGGAATTTGGGTTTGTTCTGATAAAGGCCTAACGCGCAGGGAGCCGCTCTCTGCCATCCCCAGTCACTTTTTTCCCCAGTGGAAATGCCATTTCCTCATTCCCAAGGCCTCAGAGTGTTTCAGCAGCACGGACGGAGGCCGTCTTCTTGGAAGTGTGTGCGCTCGTGTGTTCCTCTGTGCTGGGAGTGCGGCCTGGAGGGATGTCTGAGAGGGCAGACAAATGAGAGAACACGAAGCAGCCCCTGCCCCGCGTCTCATCTCCTTTCTTCCTAACGTGCTGTGTTGGGCGGGGACCAGTACCCTCTTCTTCAGTGCTCTCCTCTGCACACTTTTCATGTACACTGTTTTTCCCCTTTTTATTTGCTGATCAATAAAGCCAAGGGTAGGTCTTGTCTGTTCCCAGCGATAAAGAACTGCACGCATAACTGGTCTTTATCCGGCCCGACAAGCGCCGTTTCTCTTTGTTTTTCACAGTGTTTCTGCGAGATAAGAGGAAACCACCCAGACATGATGCATGACCGGGGAAGTTTTGAAATATTTTATAAACTCATTCTCTATTCTGAGCTGTGGATCAGGGATGAAAAGAAAGAGGGCACCACATAGAACCAAAGTTGATTTTCCTTTTCTGGGTTAAAAACAAGCAGGTGGGGCGGGGGGAGAAAGCAGACATGAATAAATGTTCAGCTGAGGAAAGAATAATCCAGTTTTCAATTATCAGCACAGAAGTCAAATAGGGAGAATTTTAGTCATTCAAATGAGTATGTACCCTGAAAATCCAGTTGCCTTTTCCTATCACAAAAACTGCCTCTGTCACATGGATTCAAGACCAATAGTGGCATATAGGACCTCAGTTCAGGTGAAGAGCCAGATATATTCCCAGGAAATTATGGGATGGGACCAGGATAGACTCCTCTTAAGTGCATGCCCTTTGAGGCTCTTGGCAGGTTTCTGAGAGTAAGCCAGGATGGAGGGGTTGATATGAGGCCGATGATGCAAGATATTACATAGAGTAAGACTAAATGTGAGATCAGTTGGTGCTGATAAAGGTACAGAGAGAGTAAGATGTTGTCAGTGGCAAATGAAACTTTGGTAACAATTCGAATGGATGCAGAGGAGGAAATCATTTAGGAGAAATGTGCCGTCCAGCTAAGGAAAGACCCGAGGCTGAGCCCTGAAATGATGGTGGGAAGGCATGGGAAGATAGGGTCTTTAGGATTTCTAGGCAGAAAGGAGGAGTAAACCCAAGAGGCAAAGGTAGGTACCTAATAAAAGGGAAACTTAAGTTGGAACCCATGACGTAATTGTTTCTGAGCAACCAGATGGAAAATGAGGAGATGAAGTCTTAGTGAAGCTGATGTGTTAAATATTCTGCATTACTGTTTCTTTCCACCCCTGCCTGGGTTCATGAACTATTTTTTTAATTAAAAAAATGTTTTTTAATTGAAGTATAGTGGATTTACAGTATTTCAAGTGTACAGCAAAGTGGTTCAGTTACATATATATATATATATATATATATATATATATATATATATATTCCTTTTCAGATTCTTTTCCCTTATAGGTTATTACAAGATATTGAATATAGTTCCCTGTGCTATACAGTAGGTCTTTGTTGTTTATCTATTTTATATATAATAATATATATCTGTTAATCCCAAATTCCCAATTTAATCCCTCCCCCCCTTTCCCCTTTGGTAACCACAAGTTTTTTTCTATGTCAGTGAGTCTATTTCTCTTTTGTAAATAAGCTCATTTATATCATTTTTTTAGATTCCACATATAAGTCATATCATATGATATTTGTCTTTCTCTGTCTGACTTACTTCACTTAGTGTGATAATCTCTAGGTCCATCCATCTTGCTGCAAATGGCATTATTTCATTCTTTTTTATGGATGACTAATATTCCATTGTGTATATGTGCCACATCTTCTTTATTCATTCATCTGTCAATGGACACTTAGGTTGCTTCCATGTCCTGGCTATTGTAAATAGAGCTGCAATGAACATTGTGGTACATGACTCTTTTGGAATTATGGTTTTCTCAGGGTATATGCCCAGTAGTGGGATTGCTAGATCGTATGGTAGTACTATTTTTAGTTTTTTAAGGAACCTCCATACTGTTCTCCATAGTGGCTGTATCAATTTACATTCCCACCAACAGTGCAAGAGGGTTCCTTTTCTCCACACCCTCTCCAGCATTTATTATTCATAGACTTTTTGATGATGACCATTCTGACCGGTGTGAGGTGGGCTCATGAACTTTAATCACTCTGTTGTAGACTTTTGTCTATGTCTATCTCCAGTGCTGGATAGTAAGTTCCTTGTAGGAAAAAAAATGTATCCTAGGCTTTCTAGAGTTTCCCCCACAATACCTACTAGAGGGCCTGACTGGAATAGTAGCTCAGTAATGTTAACTGGCAGAATTAATTAATGAACAACTTCCTCTTCATGTGATTATTTTTCCAAATTAAATGCTAGATTTGAAGGGGCCACAACCTGGATTATATTTTGCCCTTCTAATGTTGTGTAAATCAGAGGAGCAAGTTATGACTTAAGAAATCATTAGTTATTTCAAAAGGAATGGATGAGTCTAATGGCAGATATCAGGTAGGAAAATTTGATGTGTGAGTCTTCGGAGAAAGGCCAAAATCCAATAGATTGTTCCTTGATCCCAGATTCATCCAGTCAGGCCAAGGCTGAACTTTAGGTGATTTTTTCTTTTTTTGGTTACTCTGGCTAGTACTCTTCCTGTGTAGGTCTGCCTTTTTGGAAGGTTGGCTTCATGAGAGTAAAGGTCTTGTCATCTTGTTCACTGTTGTGTCTCCAGCGTCTAGAACAGGCTTTCCTGCTTATAGTAAGGGCTTAAGAAATAATTGTGGAAGGAAGGGGAAGAGGGAGGGAGGGGGTGAATAAAGAAAAGAGGAGAGGGGGGCTCTGCTTTTCATGGCAGTCCACCTGGCACTTACTCGCTCATCAGTTACCAAAGGCCCCCTCGGGCTCAGAGTCAAGAACCAAGGATACCAAAATGATGAGACACCACAGTCTTTGCATCTGATCATCCAGTAGAAAGAGACAGAGAGAACGCAACAGGTGACAAGTGCTGTGCCAAAGGGAGCATCCAGTGTGCCCCGAGGCAGAGTGGCAGACAGAGAGCATTGCAAACGTGAGCAGAACCCTGATAAATGCAATGATGCTTTGTAGGCTTGAGAACATTTTAACCTGTATAGCCCTAAAACTTACGGTACCTAGATTGAATAAAATATGGGAGACGGCCTTTTAGCTGTTCTCTATTCAGCATCATTTTGATAGTAAAAGTTCTTTTGCCTTGGTCCTTATTGGACTTTGGTTTCCTTCATGGACTGCAAAAGGATCCAGAGGGTCTGTCATGCAGCAGCTTGTCATAGAATTGTGGCTTTATAAGCACAGTCGAAATGACATAAACTGAAGGCCCATTGTCTGAGCCAGACCCGCGCCATACATCAGAAGTAACAGCTTTGCTAAGCATGGTCGCTTAGGACCAGTCTTTATTCTTTCCTGAGCAACTTCTTGTTCCTGTGACAAAGATTAATGATATAACAGCTGTTAGGTGGTCTCTGCCATTTATAAAAACCTATAGCAGTAAAGGTGTGTGTTTCCCATCAGAAATGCAAATTTTCTGAAGAGGGGAGATAAACTTGACAACAAAGAGAGAATCAGTGGTTTTAAAAAAAAGGTATGGTGGGATGAGCTTATTTACAAATAGGAAAAGGACTGAGGGGATATGCTGATGGACTTTTTAAGCAAGAAAATCCAGTGTCTGAGGAATAATGAAGATCCTGACTTGACTTCTGCTTCTTTTCCTTACTCAGGTGCTGACCCCAGCACAGATCAAATCAATTTGCCAGGCGATCCTGGACTCCGGGAAGCAATATGCCATGAAAAAGAGGAAACCATTCCCACTGATGTATTCTTACTATGGAACCGAATACTTGGGTGAGTAAGGGTGTTGGCAAAGGCCTGGAGGAGGAAGGCAGTCTCTAACAGCAGCATTGGCTAAAGACTGGAAGATTTTGTTTTTGACATAGGTCATCACTATTGCTTTCAGTGGGAACCCTTTAAAAGGCCATTTAAAAACAAATATCGATGGATACTACAAAGCACAATTTCATATTTGTTTTCAGAGTCTACCTGTCAGAAATGGAGCTATTTGGGTGGGAGGGAGACGCAAGAGGGAGGGGATATGGGGATATATGTATACATATATCTGATGCACTTTGTTATGCAGCAGAAACTAACATGACATTGTAAAGCAATTATACTCCAATAAAGATGTTAAAACAAAAAAGAAGAAAAAGGAAAAAAAAGAAATGGAGCTATTTTAACAATGACTTTCACTAAAGACTAAAATCCTTTATTCTCAATTGTGAATTCACTGGCCTAATTTTGCTGAAAGTTTAACAACTTATATGCTCACTGCCAGTAGTACCTCTGCACAGGGAAGCAGGATTCAGCCACTGACAGTTTCGAGTTTTTAACATTAGTGGATTAATAACAGACTACTGAATCACAATGACTACTTTTGAGATACGAGGCTTGTAAGGTGAAAGTTAGTTACTACCCCTTTGAATCCTTCAGTGGCTCCCCATCACTCCTTGCAAGCATGACTTGCAAGCCCCTTTGTAGATTGCCTGCCTCCCTCTCCAAACTCAAGCTTTATCTCTCCCTTCCCTGGTTCTGTCCAGCATATTCTCCAGCAGGCAAAGTGTTCTCATACCTTTGTAACCTTTGTGCCTGTTCCTTTTGCCTAGAATGCCTGGCTTTCCCCAACCCCTTCATCAATCTGTAATACTTAACACCCAGACTTCAAACTGGTCCTCCTCCCGATTGTGTGAATTAATGATGCTTTGCTTGTCTATATAGGAGCAGCTCATGGCCTGTCGTCCATCCTCCAGATGCTTCTTTCGTACCATGAGCACCTTAAGCCCTCAGATCAGGAGCTGGTGTGGCAGAGCGTGGACTTCCTTATGGAGCAGGAACAGAACTGCAACTGGCCACCTGAGCTCGGCGAGGCCATCGAGAGGGAGAACGAGCTGGTGCACTGGTGCCACGGCGCCCCAGGTCTCACTCCTGTTATTATCTGATAACATTGCTTTTCACTGGGCTTAGCCAAAGACGGGTGCCTTTTCTGAGAAGTGAGGGTATTTCTCATCTTATGCCATTACCATGGGAGATGAAAAGGTCAAGATGAAACTTTTCAAAGCCAAGAAAGTCTCCATCAGTAAAGGATGTCCAGAAATGATCCTGTGTTTAAAAACTATATGATCTTTATCTACAGTATTTGTATACAAATTAAACTAGTGCTGCCCAACAAAATATAATACGAGCCACATATGAAATTAACTTTCTAGTAGCCCTATTAAAAACATAGAAAGAAACAGGTGAAATGAATTTTAATAATAGATCTACCCCAATATACGCCAAATATTATTTCAACATGCAACCAATTTAAAAATTGAGTGACTTCATATTTTTTAAATATCCAGTCTTTGCAATCCCGTGTCTCTGTTATACTTACATCCCATCCTGATACAGACTAGCCACGTTGCAAGCGCTCAGTAGTAACTTCATGGGACAGTGCAGATCTGGAACCTGGCAGTTCAAAACACGGTCCCTGGATTAGTGGCACGGGAGTTTGTTAGATATCCAGAATCTCAGGCCCCACCCCAGCCCCACTGAATCCGAATCTGCACTTCAACAAGATCCCTAGGTGATTTGTATGCACATTAAGGTTGAAGATGGACTGTTCTGTAATTCTTCTCCAAATGAGGGTTTCCATTATCACCTAATGAAAAGTCTAGAGAAATGAGAAGCCATTTGCAGTGAACTCTCTGGAATCGAGCCTGGAAACTTATCAGACCCCATCTTTTCCTTTTTTTTTTTTTTTTTTTCAATCCCATTACACTGCTAATTAGGCCTTAGAGAAGGGGCAATTCAAAAAAGACAGTGCATTTTGGTCGATTGGCCAGAGGAGAGACTTAAAATACCAAAATAACACACACATTTTTGATTAGGAGTGTATTTAATTTTCAAGGCTATGCTTCAGTGCCATGAGTACAGCTTTAAAATATATTTGATTTCTCTTTCATTTGTTACCTGATTTTTATTACTTCCTTTCCCCGCCTTACCTAATTAATGTTCTTTAATCCAACTGGAATTTCATTTTTTCTTCAGTACAGTTTGAGGTGACGAATAATAGAAGTCTTAGTCCATTGGCCATATTTTCTCTGCCTGCCATTTTTACTTAAGGAAGGACTTCAAAGGCTCCCATGTGTGCTTGTACCAGCGCCAGGGCATTGTACACTATGTCCAGGCTAATTCCCACCAGTGATCATTTGAGCCCACTTTTTTCTTGCTTTGAACTTTCTGAAGAAAAACAGCAGTTATTTACCATTCTGGAAATGATATCTCTTCATGTTACGCTCAACACTCCCATTTCCTATTCCCTTTCATCATTTTCAGCAAAGGCCTTTGGGTATCCTCCAAGCACCCCAGGATCCTTGAATTTTGGAGATGTCCCAAATTAAATACAGCCTATTTTGAAAGGATTCAATGTATAGTAAAAGCCCTGTGAAGAGTGGGAAGATAATTTACTAAAATGAGTGGCTGGGTCACGTAATTGATGTGGGGCTCTTGAAGGGCAGTTATTCCATTCTCTCTGTACATCACATCCCATCTGTCTTTGTAAATCATGGACCATAATAGTACAGCATAGGATTCATCACCTTGGGGACTTTATTTATCCTCATTTATCATTCATGTTCAGTATCTTGGTTAGATTAAACGCAGGTTGCAGGGCAAAATCATTCAATCCACATATTCACTGGACTGCCAAAAATAAACTAATTCACAAATGAATAAAGAACCAAATGGAGTCCATTATGTCTGCCAACCCGCACTTCCATCTCAAGGGTATTGGTCTTCCTTTTAAGAGATGTGCTAAAAATAGCATCAAGAGTGATTATAAATCTGATAAGTGCAGGTTAAAGACCATCATGATGCCTCTGAAGTTGGCAACAGTAAGCTCTCCAAAAATTCTAAAACAAGAGATGACCTAGAAAAATAATTCTCTCTTATGTGAGGAGAACATTTTTTGAGAGTAGATTTATGAACAGTGCAGATGGTTTGGGGCGGCAGACTGATTCTGTGATTAAAAACCTGCCAGAAATAATCCACAGTGTGGAACTTCATCAATGATACCTTATCTTCATCAATGATACTATAATTGTTTCCTGTTGACTTTCTTTCAACCCACCTCTACAGGTGACAGCCTTAGTTATCATTTATGCTCTGTGAATATACTTCTGGACTCTTAAGTTAATAACTCTGGGTTCTAATTGTAGTTCCAACACTAACCAGCTAAGTAACCTTGAGAAAACCACTTTGTTTCTTTTGTGCCTTTGTTCATCTGTGAAAGGAGTGTATTGAGGTGGAGCAGTGAAACTCAGTCTTTTTTTCACCGAAGACCCCTTTAATCCTGTGGACCCTTACCGTTCCTGAGGGATATGGCCCAGAAGATTTGCAGACACCCACATTTATAAATACCCAGTGCGGTGTAGAGTTTTTCTCACTAAATACAACGAAGTATAGCAGACAGATTCACCTGACCCCTTCCTAGCCTTAAAGATTCTGCAGTACAGGGCAAAAGTCATTTACAAAATCATTAAAACAAATGCTGTGGCTAAAAGAAACTCTAGATCGCATTATGTTACATCATTACTGTGGTCACACTGACAGCGCATTTCCTTTACTCTGGGTGAGACACAGGTGTAGCTATATTTTTTTTAAATCATTTCATGAGGGCTCCTGGGTAGGTGACTTTGAATAGAGAACAGTAAGTACTTGTACAGTGCAGGTGTCTTTGGTCACTAAGCTTCGTAGCACACACCGTACAATGCGTGCTTCGGTCAAATTCCAGATCCCAGAATGGACCTGTGTGCTGATTCTCTAGGATGTTGAAACGAAACGTGCCAAGTCTGGCTATCACGAGGCTCTGCTGGATCACATGTTTCCAAGATTTAGCCTCTCAAACCATACTTCTTAAGTAATAATTCCTTTTCCCATTTGTATTTGACAAAGACATATATCATTGCTGCCTCCGGGTTTCATGTCAAAGCACAATAATCAGTGTTCCCAGGATGAAATGACACCGTTTCCAACAAAAGCAAAGAAATCCAATGTCCTTTCCTTTTAGATTAAGCCACCTTATTGTGGATTTCATTAGGTTAGGTAAGGAGACAATAGGTGTAGAAGTTTTTCAAGGTCCTGTCCATGTACCATTCCATGATCCAGGCTGCAGGAAGAGGCCCTTTGTCTCTGGCCAGAACCATAGGATCAATACCTATTAACCTGCCTGGGGCTAACGGCCTGGTTTAGCAATTAGACCATCTCAACCCGTCTTCCTTCCACATCTTTCACCTCCGCTTCAGCATCGGCCTGCGCTGGGGTGAGAAATGGGACATTATAGGGTCAGCAGACATTTGTGGAGGCCTTGCCATGTGCCAAACACCATGCCACAGATCGGGGAGCAAAAATGAACAAGACAGAGTACCTGCCCTTGGGTGGCTGGCACAATACTAGGGGCGGCAGCCATGAAAACAAGTAATTTCAACAGACTTACAGGTATAGAAAACAAACTAGTGGGTACCAGTGGGTACCAGTGGGGAGAAGGAAGGGAGGAGGGGCAAGATGGGGGTAGGAGATTAAGAAATACACACTACTATGTATAAAATAGATAAGCAACAAGGATATATTGTATAGCACAGGGAATTATAGTCATCTTGTAATAACTTTTAATGGAGTTTAGTCAGTAAAAATACTGAATCACTATCCGGTACACCTGAAACGAATATAATATTACAAATCAACTATATTTCAATTTAAAAATTATATTTAAAAACAGGTAATTTTAATATGATACTGTGTGAGTGCTAAGGTTTGTATAAGGAGTGATGGGAGCTCAAAGGAGGGATTTCTGGTCCTCCTCCAGGTTCCGGGAAGGCTTCCTGGAGGAGGTGATGCCTGAGATAAGTTAGACTAAGAAAGGTTCCCACCTTTCTTAGTTTGTTCCAAGAAAAGTCAGTCAGAGGCATGGAACCACATGGTGAAGGAAGGGGAACTGTGGGGTGGTTTGGTTTCACTGAAGTAAACGCTTCATGGAGGGCATGAAGGCCCTTACTAAAATGAGTGGCTGGGGGAGAAGTGGCAGGAGGACAGAGTAGGAGCTGGGTGGCAAAGGGCTCTCTGTGTCTCACCTGGAGAGTAGCTTCACCTGGATTCTGAGTGGGGGGGAAGCTAAGAGGCACAGATGACCCCACAGAGTTGCTCTGTCTTGAGGCAGCCAATCATTGGCCAAAACCTGCTGGGGGAGGTGCATAGCATAGCCGCCCCTTTGGCTGAGGCCATATCTCCCAAGAAGAGGGCAGCAGTGAGCTTTGTCAGCAGTCAACTCACAGCCGCTGGGGGATGGGGCACCTGCCAGTAAAGTAAAGGGATCCGATAGAGCACCAAGGGCTTCCGGTTCACCTGGCCTGTTCCTCCTCCTCCTTTGGTACCCAGGTTAGATGGTGTCATTTCACCAGTGGGCCTTTCCTACCTCCAAGTGTCGGTTAGGAGCCTTCCTCTGTGCTTCCTCAACGCCCCTCTGTCCCCTCACGTAGCCTAATGAATGCCCCAGTTAGGTTGTAAAGACTAATGAAGGCAGGGGCTTTTATTTATTTATTTATTTTTTAAACCATCTGCTTCTCTTTTTTTTTTTATAAATTTATTTATTTATTCATTTATTTAATTTTTGGCTGCGTTGGGTCTTCGTTGCTGCGCGCGGGCTTTCTCTAGTTGCGGTGAGCGGAGGCTACTCTTCATTGCGGTGGCTTCTCTTGCTGCGGAGCACGGGCTCTAGGCACACGGGCTTCAGTAGTTGTGTCTCATGGGCTCTATAGAGTGCAGGCTTCAGCAGTTGTGGCTCGCAGGCTCTAGAGCGCAGGCTCAGTAGTTGTGGCGCACGGGCTTAGTTGCCCCGCGGCATGTGGGATCTTCCCGGACCAGGGCTCAAACCCGTGTCCCCTGCATTGGCAGGAGGATTCTTAACCACTGCGCCACCAGAGAAGCCCTGGCAGGGGCTTTTAAAAACCTTAGCACCTACTACTGTCCTGGTATATAGTAGGTGCTCAATTAATATCTAAATAGCCACCCATCCTGTGAGCTGTCTCTTTCATTAGCCTCTTTGCCATCTTTCTGCTGACACGATCAGCTCATAGCTACCCTATTGCCCTTCTTTCAGTCTTGGTTGACCCCACAGTGGGGCATTTTGTCTATAATACTAATCACATCATTAAAAATATAAACCAACCAATTCACAACAAAACACTCCCACTGGTTCCCTACTGCCCACGAATACAGTCCAAGCTGCCCAACTGGACTTGTAAAATCATCCAAAATATGAGCCCAATCTACCCTTCCAGCCCATGGTCCTGTTGCTTAGAACACTGCCCCACTGGTCTTCATGTGACTTGTTTATTGTGGCTTAGAAACTTTGCCCTTGCTGATTTGATGGCTGGAATGCTCTCTCTCCATCTCCTCAGGCCTGCAGTTTCCTATGCATCCTACACAGTCCTGAAGAAAGCCTTACTTCCATCAAAGCTTCCCCTGACTGTCTCCCTCAGGGAACTTCCACTTTTCTGATCCCTCTAGTATTATTTTCAGAGCCATTCATTTTATGTCCCAACAGCATCATGAACTACATGTCTTATTATGTATCAGTCAAAAGTACATATTTTTCTCTCCCTTTCTAGACAGTGCCTTCCTGAAGGGCAGGAATCGTGTTTAGCATTTATTGTATATCACCCAGGGCCAGAACTGGCAACATAATTTGGGGGACCCAGTACAAAATAAACATGCAGACCCCTTTTTAAAAAATGATTAAGAATTTCAAGATGGCAACAACAGAGCATTCAATCCAGGGTGGGGCCCTTCTGGAGGCCCTTTGTGAGGCTGTACAGGTCACATGCCCATGAAGCTGGCCCTGCCTAGGTCTGTGCATACAGCAGGTCATCAATGAGCACTTTCAAATGAATGGATACAGTGAATGAATGAATGTGTAATTAACTAAGTTCAATTCTTTTAAAAATCATTCTTTGTGGGAATGACACTTTCTTCCTAAAACTGAAGGAGGACAGTGCCATAGGTGACCATTGTCAGTGGTTGACTGGAAAGCACTGGCTGAGGAGAGCCCATTGTTACGTGTTCGTCATAGGGAGTGTTAAAGGATACATTTTTAAAAGAGAATAAAATCATGACTCATACAGACATAAACATATGTCAACAATTTTAACTCATAAATTAATGAGGGAACCACAAAGGTATTACAACTGGTTCAAAGGAAAATCCAAAGAGTGGACATATTTCAAGGCTATTAGGAACGCTGACATGAATTTACTTAATAGATGCAGAAACTAGCTGCTTCCACGAAGACTGAGGGAAGCCAATGCAGCGTCTACCGGACAGAATATGAGTTTCTAGAGACAGGTATTATTTACATTACTGTCAGTTTTCTACAAGGTAATTTCTGTCTTTACACAGTTGTAAAATAGGCTAGTCAAAGAGAAAGGCAGAGATAACCTTGATGGATGAGCTAGTCAAAATATCTACTAAATTCCAGTCTTTCCCACTTTCTATACGAGAAGGGTAGGCGAGGCAGGAGAGAGAGTGATCTTGTGTTATTAATCTCCTCTCTGAATATGAGCACCTGGAACGTGGGGGAAATTGTTTCTATTAATAGCTGTCACTTCTCTTGTTTCCATTCCTGCCTGTGTAATTGAGATTGCCTTGGCTGAGGAGTTTTGAAGGAACGTGTCTTTCCTTGGAACAATCAAGTGGGGAGGGCCTCACTTCACAGCTGAAGCCAGAGTCTTGGCCAGGTCACTTGGGATCATTGTTGTTTTTGGAAGGACTCCCAGTTTGGCTCTTAAGAAAAGGTGTGTAGTTATAAGTACTTTAACATGACAAATTCTGAACATCCGTGGGGGAATGGGCAAACTGTGTAAACATTTAGCCATTCCAAAAAGCCAGGTATGCATAATCCTTACCAGGGTATCTGTCATCAAATATTAACCCATTTGTAAATTATGGATTTTATCAATCTAGATACTTGTGACTCTTGCTCTCAGGGCCAGTATCACCATACAATTCAAACAACGTAAACTAAATCTCGCAGGTAAAGTAAGACTCCCTTGGAGAAGATCCTATAGCCTTGCTACTCAAAATATGGTCCCCAGAAGGGCCGTCGTTAGAAATGCAGTGTCTCTGGGCCCACCTCAGACCTACTAGATTAGAGTGGATATTTTACCAATACATTGGTGATTTGTGAGCCTCTTAGAGTTTGAGAAGTTCCGCTCTATAGTATTAAGCCCTGAAAATCACCTCTAATGTCTTTGATGTTTTCACAGGAATTGCCTATCTGTTTGCAAAAGCTTATCTGGTTTCCAAGAAACCACAGTACCTGGACACATGTATCCGATGTGGGGAACTCACGTGGCAGAAGGGCCTGCTAAAGAAGGGGCCAGGGATTTGCCACGGGGTAGCTGGCAGTGCCTATGTCTTCCTGCTGCTATACCGGCTCACGGGAAACTCTAAATACATCTACCGAGCCCAAAGGTCAGCTTTTCTTTGCATGTTTCTTTTTTTTTCTCCAAATGTTAATACAATTAATGTTCTGAACAGGTAATAGAGTCACATAGTTTTAAAGTGTAAAAAGAAATACTTCCACTGTGCACTATAGCAATTTAGTTCACTTCCCAGGAGATAGTTACCAGTCTCTTAGTTATCTTCTCAGGGATATACATATCTGTATATATACACAAGCAGATAGGCATATATGTAATATTTTATCCCTCTTTTTTGTTACAAATGGTAGCACTTCGCTATCTTAACGATCACCCTAAATCAGTAAATAAAGGACTTTTCATTTTTATTGCTGCATAGTATTACATCTTCTGAATGAGCCATAGTTTATTTAACCAGTCCCATATGGAGGGCAATTTGGATTCTTTCCAATATTTTGCATTACGTATAATGCTATGATGAAAAACCTTGTACATATATCATTTTGTTCACGTATGGGTATATCTGTAAGTAAATCCCTGGAAGTGGAATTACTGGGCCAAAGGATATGTATATTTGCGATTTTTTTTTTTATTGTGGTGAGAACGCTTAATATGAGATCTATTCTCTTAGCATGTTTTAAAATGTACAGTAATATCTTGTTAGCTATAGACACAATGTTGGACAGCAGATCTCTAGAACTTATTCACCTTCAGTAACAAACTTTATACCCATTGAGCAAAAACTCCCCATTTCCCCTCCCCCACCCCAGCCTTTGGCAGCCCTCATTGTATTCTCTGCTTCTATGAGCTTGACTGACTGTTGTACATTCCTCATATAAGTGTTATCATGGAGTATTTGTCTTTTTGTGACTGGCTTATTTCACTTAGCATAATGGCCTCATTTATCATTTAGAACAGTGCCTGGCCCATAGTAACTGCAATGTAAGTGTTCACTTATTATCACTAACAATTTGAGTTATATCATTCTAGACATTTCTCTATGCATGAATGCATATTCCTATATATATATATATGTATGTATGTATTATATGTACATATTAATAAGATCCTACAATTATGTATGTGTAACAGTACTATACGTACTGTTTGCAGTTTATAATTTTAAATAAACAGTTTTTAAGGGGCACCCTTTATTTCAGTTTGTATAGATCTATCTCATTGTTTTAATGACTATATAGTTATTTATTATAGTTGTACCATGATTAATTTAACCAATCTTTAAGTAATGGACACTTGGTATATGTGCAATCTTTACTAGTACAAACAAAATTGTCCCAAATATCCAACACATACCTTTCTGTGCACTATGAGAAAAAATTTTAAATTGAAGTCGTTAAATCCAGAGGCATTTTAAACTGTCTTTGTCTTTTGCCCATTTTTTCCTATTGTGATGCTTATTTTGAGGACTGTAACTCTTTGTCAATATATGATGTAAATATTTTTCTACTTTGCCATTTTTCTTTCAACTTAGCTCATGGTCTTTTGCCAGATGAAAATTTTAAGTATTTTTCTTGATAAAGTTGACAAACTTTCAAGATTTCTGGACTTTGTGTTATAGTTAAAAAGACCTTTCCCACTCTAAGATTATAAAAATATTAATTTACATTGACTTTTAATACTTTTATGATTTTATTTTCATTTTTAAAATAAATATGTACCCCTTCACCCATCTCTCCCACCAATTTAGAAGTTACTTTAACTTTTAAATCATTGATTAGTTTAGAGCTTACTTTTTAAAATAGTGTCAGATGGATATCTATCTTTGTGTTTTCTAATGAAAAAACAAAACTTTCCCATAACATCTGTTGGCCAATTACCCCAATCATTTGAAATTCCAGTTTTATCATAAACTGAATTTATATAAATGTGTGGGTTTGTTTCTGGACTTTCTATATTTCATTATTCATTTATTTCTAGTTTTTCTTAGCTGTTCTCTCTCATTTATTCTTCCAATTGTATTTTAGAGTCAATTTTTCAAAAATTAAAAGAATCCTACAGACATTTGATTGGAATTTCAATGAATTTATATGTTACTTAGTGAGAACTCACATTTTTAGAATATTGAGTTTTTCCATCCAAGAGTATGGTATGTTTTCCCTTTATTTAAGTTTGTAAAAATGTCATTTGGTAAAGTTTTGATCTTATGAAGAAGGACTTGTATGTTTCTTGTTAATTTTATTACTATGTATTTTATGTTTCCAGGATTGTGAGTGGAATCTTTTCCTCCCCTATATTTTCAGGTTATTTATTACTGGCATTTATGAAGACTTTAAAAAACATACATATTATTGCAGTTTAGCAATCTAAGACGCCCTTCTCTCATATAAATCTGCATTGTATCTTACAAACATCTTAGTTTTGATAAATATCAAAATGATATATCTGGCCACCTTACTGAACTCCATTAATCTTTCTATTAGATTCCATTGGGTTTTCTAAGTAGGCACACATATTATCTGCAAATAATTATAATTTTGTTACTTCCATTCTCAACTATATACTCTTTTTTTTTTTCATTTCCTATCACATGGGTCAGAATCTCCATAACAACGTTCAATAAAAATAAGGATAATAAACATCCTTGCCTTTATGCTGATTTCATTAAGAGTGAGTCTGTGTTTCACCGTGATCTTTTAAATTTGCTTCTTATAATGTGTATCATGTTGGATTATGACACTCCTCTGTTCAGGATAATCTGATGGCTTCCCACATGAATCAGAGTAAAAGCCAAAGTCTGTTCTCTGAACAAAAAGCCCTCCAGGATCTTGCCTCCCATTACGTCTCTGATATCATGCCCTACTTGTCTTGCTCCTGGTTCTTTGCACCACAGTGGCTTCCTTGTGACTCTGTTAAGATGCCAGGTACAATCTACCTCAAGGCCTTTGAAGTTTTGGTCTCCTTCACCTGTGATGTTCACTTTCTACGTATATGTCCCAGTTCTCTCACTTCATTCAGACCATCATTCAAAAGTCATTTTGTCAGAGAGGTCTTCCCAAGGCAATTTATCTAATATTCGATCTTTAAAAAAAACCATAAAATACCCTTTATGATATTTGCATGTATGCACAGAAGGAAAAATACTAACATATGTGAGTCCCCCATTTGTAGCTCCATTGTTTTGGAAGTCTGTTAATATATTTTGATTCATGGCTCCCTAATCTGTTTAGGTTGCAACCTGACCCTTTATTTCCCAAATATAGGGAAAAAAAGTCATTTGGGATCTTACTTAGGCTAATGTGATATCACCTTTGGAATAAATTTCATCGGGGTTGTCATTCTCTAGAAAGCCTATTAAAAAGAATCAGAACAACCCCTCTATTTTTCTGGGAGACTGGTCCTAGTTTACAGAGTCTTAATTATAAGTCTGGGATTACAGGGCCCTTCAGACAACTTAAATTTCTCACTTACAGGTAAAGACTGAAAATGTGCGGGTAATATCTGAATATTGTTTGGGCATTGCATTTAATTGTTTAGTGTACTGAAATTTCCACTTCATCATAACTCAAAGTTAAATATGGTGTGGTCCAAACTGGGGAGACTTCCTTTGGCCGTTCCTAAAACAGTAAAGTCAAACAATATGTACCTTCCTGGAATAAACATTACTTGGTCATCGCCTACTACTCTTTTAACACAGAGTTGGAATTTATGGTTCCAGAAAAATATTTGACCACCTTTTAAGTTTCTTCTATGATTATTTAATTATTCAGGTTTTCTACCTCTTTTTGAATTATTTTTGGTAGTGAATAAACTACTATAAAAGCATCTAGTTCATATGTATTTTCGAATGTTTGACATAAAGTTCTAACAGTATAGTTCCATAATATTTAAAATTTCCCATGTCTGTGATTACATGCCATTTCACATTCCTAATGGTTTTCCTTTTTGGCCAGACACACCAGCATTTTGTCTATGTTGCTTATCCTTTCAAGGAACTGGCTTTTGGTTTTTATTAATTATTTTTGTTTTTCTCTTTTGCTTCCTAATACATTGTTTTCTGCCTTTATTTTTGGTTTTCCAGTGTTCCTTCCCTTTATTTTGTTATTTTCTACAGTTTTTAAAAAGTGCTTAATTAGAATACCTTCCATCTTTATAACATCAACAACAACTCAGATCAATGAATTTTCCTCTGAGTTCAGTTTTGGTCATAGTCAATAGGTTTTGATATGTAATGTTATCAGTGTCTGTAATTCTTTTTAGTTCCATAATTACCATTCTGACTTCTATTTTGACAGAGTTTTTTAGAAAAATGAATTTGTTAGTTTGAATTTTGCACCATTGGGTAGATTTTGGAAACAATCATTTTCACTTTAGTATGATAACATGTTGTATAGGTCAGAATACAATGAAACTGCTACTCTCACACATTGCTGGTACTCTTGTAAATTGCTATATATCATTTAGAAGTTATTTTGAAAAGCACAAAAAATGTTCATCATATTACTTTTTTTTTTAAATTTATTTATTTATTTTTGGGTGTGTTGGGTCTTCGTTTCTGTGCGAGGGCTTTCTCTAGTTGTGGCAAGTGGGGGCCACTCTTCATCGCGGTGCGCGGGCCTCTCACTATCGCGGCCTCTCTTGTTGCGGAGCACAGGCTCCAGACGCGCAGGCTCAGTAGTTGTGGCTCACGGGCCTAGTTGCTCCGCGGCATGTGGGATCTTCCCAGACCAGGGCTCGAACCCGTGTCCTCTGCATTGGCAGGCAGGTTCTCAACCACTGCGCCACCAGGGAAACCCCATTATATTACTTTTAAATAAAAAAATGTAGGATACTAAATATTATACAGACTCTGATTTCAATAATGTAATAAATAAATGTAACCCTAGGGGGGAAAAAGGTCAGAGGAGGGAGCAAAATTAACTGTGGATTTCTCTTAAAATGTGGTGGGATGGTTGTCTCTATTTTACAAATATTCTGCTATACTATGTTTTTGTGAGAAAATTCTGTTTACCATGTATGGAATGCTTGCTCTTTGCTCAGAGCCGTAATATATGGTATCTTTGATCTTTACAGATAATCTTATGCAATTCTGCAACTTCACCGTTTTAAAGTCAGATTAAGAAATTTGCCAAAGGTCATCTAACTTGAAGTTATCAGAGTTGCATATTGCAACCCCAAAGCCCTTCCTCTTCCTGCTACACCAGGGCTTCGCAATCTAGGATTCGTGAGTTTACTTGAGAAAAGTATTACATTTCAAGCTGAAATGTAGCATTTCCTTCGATTCTGAATTCGCAGTAGCTGTGACTCTGTCACCAATAGATGTCATAGATATTCTCATGTTATTAGTCTTGTTGCAGATATTGTGAAATATATTTTACTCCCATCACTCCTTAGAAATGTCAGCAGTTATTAGACCCACTACTAGATCTTGTTATTTAATGTGTTAATAAAGAATCCATATATCACTGTATCACAAATTCGGTTGAAAAATTTTTGCTAACCATGCTTTAATATAATTAATTTCCTTGGGAATCCTGTGTATTTTTCTTTACATATTTGAAGACTTTTTTTTTTTTTTCTGAGAAGGAGTCCAGGCTGCCAGATGATCCATAGCACTAAAACAGTTAAGACCCTTGAAGCTGTACCACGAAGTTTCAGTGTGTAATTACAAATTTTGAATTAACTCTTAAGATGCATCATTATTCTACTGTTTAAAATTTTGACTTCCAAAAAAAAAAAAAAAAATTTTGACTTCCATTAAAAATTGTTGCATATTCAGGAAAACAGTTGAGAGAAAAATTGTCCCAGACAGAATTGCAGTATGTTTCCTGCTGATTTATTTTAAGCTAGCGTCAATTCTAAGAGCCCTAAAAAGATCAAACAAGTAATTACTCTTCATAGGACCCCCTAGGTAGTAGCAATAATCTAAATTTACGGCAGAATCAGCTGTCAGGCCTTTTCAACCTGTGAGCTCTAGCCTCTGAATTAGTGATTATTTTTGTTGTTGATGGGAATGGGTAGAGCAAGTCTGTAAAGAGGTGACAGCACTTTAAAACCTGTAAGCTACTAAAAATGTTACTCATTATAAATGATTTGAATAGGCTTTGTGGCAAATACAGGTAAAAGAAAAAAAGATCTCTCATAGAGAATTTAGAGGTCAGTGATTTATTTTTAAGGCAGGTGTCCTAAAAATAATCTATCTTGTAGCTGAGTTTGCTGTTTGATGTCATGATTATAAAGTGTTGCTTGCCTTTTCCCATTCATCTTATTCTTTTGTTTGCCCAAAGCACAGATTGTATAAAATCTTGCCCATTTATTTTCAGTCTCTGCTCTGTATCACATATAAATGAAACCTAGCTCAGAAAAAATATGCCTGCAGAAACACAGCATATTTACTTTTTTTAAAGGCAGAGGCCTATATCAGCTTGCTTCTATTCAAGATAAATAAAAGTATGGCTATTTATCTGTCTTTTTTACTTTTAATTATCGGATGACAGAAGGAATGAAATCCTCAGAAACTGCTTTGCTTTGCAAATGCTGAAAATAATTGAATTTACTTGGCAGCATGATCTGTTGTGAAACATACACAATGGCATAATGGCTTCTCCATTTTTTAACAGGGAAGAAGGCTTCCTTCAGGTATTATACACGTCTGGAAAGAGAATAATGCTAAAACTTGAACTTAGCGGAGAGGAGGAAGAAGCAACCCAGGGCCAATAATATGGAAACACTCATGTGAAAACTGTTCATATTTTCTCCTTCTCTTAGGTTTGCTGAATTTTTATTTACCGAGGAATTCAAGGCTGGTTCCCGGGTCCTTGAAAGTATATACAGCTTGTATGAAGGCTTCTCCGGGACCGTGTGCTTTCTGATCGATCTGCTGCAGCCCAACCAGGCTGAGTTCCCTCTCTTCAGCGTCTTTGTTTAGAAGGCTCCGTGTCCCACCGTGGCCCTGCAGAAGGTTCCTGAGATTTCCTGAGCCTACTACCTGAAGCAGTTTCCACATAAGCCACATTCAGTGGTATCACAACCATGAGCCTTAACATGGCTGTCGGAAGGAAGGGAGGGAGCAAGCAGGTGAAGGCAGCATGATACCTGATTGAAGGGAGAACAGTGTGAGAACCTGCAAACATAAAGACACCACAACTCTTCTAAAACCCCTGGAGATGGAATAGTTGAGGGAATAGATGTGAGACCAGAGATCAGAGGAAAAAGGGAAAGAGAAATCATCTGTCTTTCACTTGCGGGATAGAAAACAAAATTGAAATGTGGACTATGGCAATGAAATGCCAAAAATACCTTTGCAATTGGAGAGAGAATTTGACCATTTGTGGGTGCCCTCCACCCCTAAATTCAGAAATAAAGACGATCAGAAAACTAAAGTAATTGCCCAGCTAAAACTGCTAGGAGGGGCGTGTCAGGTTGCCGAAGGACAAAAAGGGAAACTCTTGGTTGTCCTTTGCCTTTACTTATTGAAATTCATGATTTTTAATGAATGGAGAAATTTGCATATGAATCTCTATTTTTTAGCATTACCCTGGGCACTTTAAAGAGATCATATCATAACTTAGTTTAAACCCCCAAATTCCAAGTTCCCTTAGGTCTTAGAGCGTCTCTCTTCCTGGGTTCCTTTTTCTTTCCGAAAGCTCAATTAGAATAGCAAAATTCACAGGCTAGCAAATACTGTAGCAAGTGTTATACTGTCAAGTGTTTTTCTCAATTTGAAGCATAAGCTGTGTACTGTCTATTGTTAGTAATTTTTTAAATGCTTATGTAATCCCTACGAAGCTATTAGCTGAACTGTAAAATATACTCGTGGAAAAAATCACTCATCTCAAAGATCAGGGTAACCACTACGAAGGTGGGTCATTTCCGCCTTGGATGGAATACTGTGTCCCCTGGGACAGGCACCCAGTGGCCTAGAAAGGGACCAGTGATTATGAAAAGAACACTGCTCAATTTTATACTGTAAGATTAAGAGATGCGTGAACTCCCTGGCTGATCACCTTACCCTCCAAGACACAGGCTCCAACTAGAATTTGTCTACAGTACCCAGTGAGCCAAGTTGTCATATTAAATTCAGCCCTGCCATAAACACATAGAAGCTGTAAAACTACTTCAAGTAAATAGTGGTTTCCAGAACATTGTGGGAGCATCTGTCACTTCAATACTCAGAACATGAGTTTATCCATTTTCTAGAATTTGGTCAGTGTCAATTACATATATCAGAGTGAGGAGGAAATTGCATACTGTATAAGATTTAACAATTATTTAAATAGTCATTAAATATTTGGATATATGTGATAGATGTAGAATATGTATCATTAAGTGCTTAGGTTTACATCAGGATGTATATATATCTAGATACGTGTCTAGATATATAGATAGATAGATAGATACCTAAGCGCTTATTCAGTTCAGTAGTTCCTAACTTCTTGATTCGTAGATGAACTTTGGGAGGAGTTGGGGAATATTTTGTTGCCTAAAAATGTGTGTGTGTGTGTGTGTGCGCGCGCGCGCGCACGCTCTTTTTTCTGGGAAGAGGATCTCTAGCATTCACAAGATTCTCAAAGAATCTGGGGCTGAAGAAAGGTAAGAACTGTCTGGATATTTTCTGACTTTCTTTATGTTTGCACTCATCAGAACAAACTAGGACAAAGTGGTTTTGAAAAGCATGCACGTTTGTAGCTCATTGTTTCATTTTCACATCCTCAGATATAAGTATATAAAATTGGCCTCAATTGTTCATCTTTGAACATACTCAGATTGGGGCAATACCACATAAATAGCAGCTTTCAGGTGACTCCCAAAGTTGGGTTCTACAAGTTCTTTCATGAATGGTCAAGGACCTCTCAGAAAGCCTTAAGACAAAATGCCTTCTACAAAGTAGTCTCCTTTTGAAATGAGAGTGGTAGCTGCTTTCCACAATCTGGATTTAAATTCATTTCATCTGACCCCTATAGGCTGACGGTAATAAGCATTCAATATACAGGGCTTTATATAGAACGCATGCTTTTTTCATCGTCCAGCAACACTTCAAGGTGATTTACGTAATTGATCCAAAGTCTCACAGTTAGGATGTTGTTGTGCTAATCGTTGTGAAAAGACAACCATTTTGTCAAATCCAAGAAAAGGCCATGTTTGTATCTTTATGAATTGACACCTCAATAAATTAGAAACAAGGGTAAGCTTGTTTAGCACTTAAACATGTTGAACGTTTTTATTTTCCTGAGAGAGTAGGATTACAACTTTGGGTAGGTCTTCTTCTATCTTGTTTTCCCAAGAAATGGGAAAAAGACCCTTTAGTGTTGCTGTGGAAAAGTGTGGCATGTCACTTCTTGTTTAATTAACCAAGCTGTTCCCTTCAATGTAATATTCTTTTTTGAATAGCGCTGAAGTGTGTTGCCTCTTGAAGGCTATGAGGGGATTTTCACCACCACTAGTATAACTTTAATGTTATTTACTATATGTGATGCGAACAATTATAAACCTGAAGGTAACAGTGGCAATTTGAGGATAGATTGAAAGAATCTCTCAACAATGGGGGAGACTGCCTTATACTTGGAGAACAGGAAGTTTTGGAAAATATTACAACTCCGTGTATTTTGTTTCATTAACACAATTATGTACCTTCTCTTTCATGTACCCCCTGCCATGTATCTTTATTTTGCCTAATCCCATTTCAGTCATCAGATTTTACTTTTTTATTCCATTTGTAACCTGGTAACTGAGAACAGAGGTTTGAGAGCATATATTCCCCTGTGCTTCTTTAGGTAATTGACTACACTATTAAGATAATTGTATTCACTTTCTGATAACTCTGAGAAACAGATTCATTTTCTTGGCCTGTGCTAAATTGGAACTTTTCCATGGCAATTTGTATCTTTAACTTTCTTTGACACACTTAAGATTTTAATCAAGACACTGTTCAGATTGTTTCAATTTCTGTAGAGAGCAAATCTCAATAATTTCAATGCAACAAATGTAAGTTTGTGATTTATAGCCATGTTCAGGGAACACATGATTAAAAGAAAAAACATTAGTAATGCAAAGAGCCCTGTTTTGGAAATCTCAAATCCTTGCTCGGTGACCTCCATGGGCAGCTATAATCACCATCATCACCCTCTCCACCTCACAGGGTAGTCAGTGATAAAATGGATATAAGAGAGTTTTATAATAGGCAGGTCCTTTATATGTTTAAAAGGGAAGCTATGTTTTAAGTACCTATTACGTGCATACAAAACCATGCTCAATTATGACTTCAAGTAAGCATTTCAGCCAAATGGAATCTCCCTGTCTGGATGCAGAGCTTGGAGTCTGGATCACTTGATGGGTAAAAACAAAGTATGTTCTTTATATTCTAGAACCAATCCTGACTATAGCATTTGTGCCTCAGAAAGTTCTGATTCACTGCGGCTGAGTACAAATGAATAGGCTGGTTCACTGAGGAGCTCGTTTTAATGGAAATATTTATTTTGCTCACTGGAAACAAAGGATTACAGTGCCAGTAACTTGAGAAAAGGAGCTGCAGGCTAGGTCTGCAGAGAAAACATGAACTGGGAAATAAAGTAATTTGGAGTTGAGTTTGGTCTGCACTTTCATTCAGGCCTCAGAACTGCATGACATAGAGCAATAGAAATATACTCTCCACGGCATATAAGGCCTTCCTTTGGGGACCTGGAAGGAAACACTGTCCCAAATCGATAGAGAAATGACGAAGCCTCATATTCGCCAAGGCCGGGTGATTTTGGCATAAACTTGGCAAGGAAAGCAAATGAGAAGGCAGACAAGGGGGTGGGTGGAGGAAAGCTTGCCTCAGCCCAGCATCTCAGCGTGAGTTGTGGAGGCACGTTCATTGCTGCTAAAAACCAGTCATCTTAGTCATGGGTTTTATTGCTTCCTGGGACCACTAATCCCAAACCACCCCTGATTCAGCAACTTCTTGTTCTCCTTCTCCTCTTAAATAGTAGGTTCTGATTTTTTTTTTCCTGTGTCTGCTTAATCATGTGACCTCCTGTCACCTGGAGGGCAGGCTTTCTCCTTATCTCTTCCATCCACGTCAGTTGGTAGCTAAGAGCTCCAGGCTCAGGAAGGCTGGACTCCCCTCTGGGTGGAAGGGCCGATCTCAAGGTCAGCAGCGGAAGGAGTTGGACCCATTCTGCAGTCACATCACAGGTCCAAGACAGGCTAGCCGGGGTGCAGCTGTTCACGAGAGGAGAACAACGGCTGCGTTTATCCTGCTTCTCCTCCATAAAGAAACCTGGTCATTTTATTTGTACTGCTGTGGGGAAAATAAAAAAAAACAAAGTTCATGCTACATTAAATATCTGGGCCTCCTGCATTATCATAAATCTCATACTGGGGGAGGGTGCCCTCTCTCTCCTTGTTTCTTTAATTGCAAGTGGTAATGAATTGAGGCCTGATGGATGAGGCCTTTGGGGTGGAAAATATATTTGTTTTTATTTTCTCAAAGTACTGAACCTTGTCATTTCCACGTGGACTTCTCCACAAATGGCAAAGTCCCTTATCTGCAGAATTTCCTGCACCTCTTTTGCGTTTGTGTACCCATTACCCCCCTGAACTGAATTTGAAAAAATAATTTAAAATGAAAACCAAATCATCCCTATTTTTATTCTTTGCCCGGGGTGGGGGTTGGTGAATAGCATGATTAAAAGAGCAGATGAAGAAGAGGGAGAGAGGGAAAAAGATACACGAGCTTTGACTGCCAAAGACTCTGAAAACACACTTTGCAAGGACTTCCTGTTTGTTTCCTGTTTGGGGTTTTTTTTTTTTTTGTCCCTATAGGAAATAGTTTGTGTGTGTGTCTGTGTGTGTGTGAAAGAGAGAGAGAGGGAGGGAGAGAGACTGACTTAGAGTCAGAATCACATATGAAATAAAACCCCACATTTACCTCGGAGATGTATCTGAATGAACAGATATATGCAAGCGTAAACATTAATGAGTGGCTCTTCATTGTGTGTTAACTGCTCTCTAATAAATTACCAGGTAATTAATGAGGGCTCTAGTTATACTTCGAGTTGTCTATCTTAAGCTGAATTTTTCATTAAAACTTCTGCTGCCAGGTTAAAGCCGTTAGTAGCCATCTTGTAGAAGAGAACAGATGTGACTTTCACAAATAGAGCCGCCAATGTGAGCCACATATGTAGTTTTAAAATTTTCTAGCAGCCACATTAAAAGTGCGAAAAAAGTGAAATTAACTTTAATGATGTAGTTGATTTAACTCAGTCTATCCAAAATATTATCATTTCAACATGCAATCAATATAAAGTTATTAATGAGATATTTGACAGTTTTTGGTACTGACTCTTCAAAATCTGGTGTGTATTTTACACTTACTACACATCTCCAATCGGACTAGCCACACTTCAAGTGCTCAAGAGCCACATGTGGGTTGGCTGTTGCGTTGGACAGCAGGGCTAGTGTCCCTCTGCTGTTTCACAGTATTGAGAAGGTCCTCGTACAGCGTATGTGTATTTTTGTTGTTACAAGAGAAAATGGAAACCAAACACTACATGTTACTTGAGTACTGCGGTGTTTCCCCAAGTGCAGGACACTAGGATCAAGAGCTGCCCTGTGGAAAAATAGATTCGGTGATGAAATAAGTTAGGAAAGTTCTATTCTTGTACCCCCTTTTGGAGATTTACATGGTGTGCTAACATAGCACAGAATCTGAGAAAACTCTCTTGGGTAAAGGAACCTATTGGAAGTTGAGTTCTGTGTCTGTAAGGTTCCACCTCCTGAGTGTGACTGTTACCCAGCTACCACTATAACAACATGGTTAGTCTGGCATGGTACATTTATGGTATGCTTATAATATTTTTTTTTCCTACCGAGGTGTTCTAACACCCCTTGCCTCCCCCCGCCCACCCCGCCAGGCCCATGAAAGATACCAGAACAATGGTTCTGTCCCTGAGTATTTATCCCCATTAATTATCTTGCCCTCACAAAAACCTGAGGTCATTCTTTACTACACTTTTGGGGACAAGAATTCTGGAAATTGCCACAAGTGTCTCTGCGTAAGGAAAACTGTGTCTTCCCCTCCTCCACTCTTTTCAGAGCCTATCTCTACTTATTCTTTGTATTCAGAATCACCCGAGAGCCAAGATATGTCTTCTTGATCTAGAACCACCTACTAAATTGAAACCAGCAGATGGCTGTAATGTCTTGTACGTGGACCAGATTTTCAGAAAGTACCCAAATACACACCTTCCTCTCATTCTTTCAGAAATGATGAGAACTCTACAAAGATGAGGGGAGAAACATCTGAATGTGTGTATGTGTAAACACGGAATACAGTTTCATAAGTAGAGTAATACCGTTCCTGCTAATGCTTTTTAAAAAAATATTTTGTGTGTGGTGTTAATTTACATGCTTTAATGTGTACTGTTACTGTAAAGTGTGTAAAGTAGTTGTGACAGCAATCAGTTTGAAGAAGATATACACTATACTTGACAACTGTCAATCTTTAGCAAATGATCTTTTTGCCTTTGTTTTAGTGGGACCTCTGACGCTGCCCCCGTAAGTTTTGTTTTACGATCTGTGCTGAAGTGGCAATTACCAGTTAAACAACTTCTGTCGCTGAATTTGGTCCACGTTGACTGTCGTAATGCTTATATGTGGATGTATTTAAATAAGATTGATTTAAATGATCTGTTTTGTCTCTGTTTTTTAGCACTTTAGTATTTCAATATTAGAGATGTCTTCTGAAGACTCTAGCAGCAGTAGAATCCCTTCGCTCTTGAAAACGCAAATTATACCATGAGTTTCATATAGACTTTCCAGAAGTAGGAGTGGAACGTTCTAAGTACAAAAGTTTGGCTTTAGAATCTGTCTGATTAGGAAGGGTAGTCCATTCCCTAAACAGGTAACAGCCTTCCCAACTTTGAACATCTGGGGGAGCTCTACTTGGAAAAGAAGTCTGAATTTTAATCTCATGGATTTAATGGCGCTAAATTAACACAAATTTTTAAAATGGATTTTGTAGAATCCAATTATTAGGGGAAATCATTTAGCAAAGCCATATACTGGGGAATAGTCAAACACCACGTGCTAGTTTTGGAATGTGCATTTCCCAAGTGAATAGAATTTACTTCACCAAAAAGATTTTTCTGCACAATTCACAATACTTACAGAAATATGATTGTATCATTGGAGAAAAAAAAAAGCTCACCTCTCTAATGATACATTTCACATTCACTAGTAAACTAGTGTAATTCCTTAATTATTTGGGGGGGGATGCAAAAGAATAATCTGTCCATAGAATATAACTGCTTATTCCTAACTGTATTTAGGAACGAATATATACTATTATTTAAAGTACTATTGAATTTTGAAGAACTGCTCAATAAATTCGTATTATTAATAAAATTGTACTCTTTACAATACATTTGCCTCAGCACAAATGCAGTTAAAAACATAAATTTATTTTAAAATACACCAAATACTACAGATTAGTTATCATGACTTTAAAATTCTAATTTCCAATAGCATTAAATCCCACACCAGTTATGTGTTGTATATAACTAAAACGTTTAAAGTCTTGCACACAAAATGAGAGGCTTCTTCAAAAATGCCTTTTTTGCCAAAAACAGGTTCTACGACCTATTGCTAATTATTATATTTCTTTAGGGGTACTTTGAAGCGCTTTCAAAGACATATCTGTAGCAGTTAGATCTAAATTTAGAGCAGAACATTCTGTCAGATATTTTGCCATGTCACAAAATGTTGTAGTACTGTATTTTATAATAAAACCAAATTCTCAAGTATTCTGGTATATTACGTATTATTATAGCAAAAAACCACTTTCTAGCTGTCTATTATTGTGTATATAATATTTTAAGAAAATAATGGGTATTTCAGTCCAAGCGAGAAAGTATAATGCAATACGTGACATTCAGTTGATCTTTAGTCAAAATCCATTTAGGTACTTGACAGGGAAACTAGCAATCATACGCTTGAATGTATACATTATTCTCAAGAACAAAATGGCAAACGATAATACATAAAGACATAGTCACTGGGGCAAGTTAGCCGGTGTGCAGACTGAAAAGGATCAACTTGCCAATGCTCATCAGATTTTTTGTTATTGGTTGTTCCTGGAAGGGGAAGTGCTACAGTCAGTTGATGTTGCCTCCCCTTAGGTGGGGGACTTGCTCACAGTCAGTGCATGGTATAGTGAAATCTCTCTGGAAGCAGGGTTGAGTCAGAAGCTTAGAGATGCACCTCACTGTCTTTAAAACTGCTGTTACAATGTTCTGAGCACTGTGATCTTTCCAAATGTGTTTTCTGTATTTGTTTTGTACTGTAGAAAATAATACACCATAAACTGGACTCTGTAGTGTTTCAAGCAATGTTATTTATTGGCTTATTGCCCCCCGCATATTTAGGGACAGTTTACTTAATAATATAAAACCTGTGATAATCCTTTGCCTTAAAAATAAAATCTAATGCTAAATATTGAGTGTGCTCTAATAATTTTAAGCTACAGATTAATTTTTCCTTTAACACTTAAGAAAGTGTCAAATAAAATATTACTCGAATACTCTGTGGAGTGTTGCTGCCTATTCTGTTCTTGTGACAGTATGTGTATCTTGATCCAGGACATGATGACCTGCTGGGTTCTATAAATAGATATTAGTAATCCTTTTAGAGAATGGGCCTGGCACTTAGCTGTGAGCTGAATACCTCCCCTTAACTCTTATAAATAGATTTTCCCATGCCACAGAAGAATGAAGAAAAACAGCCCTTCATGTTCTCTCTCTCTACAATTTTTGTCTTGATTCCTACTGAATCTTCACATTTTATTTGTGTTGCCATCATATTCCTAAATAGAAAAATGCCAGAGATGCCTGAAAATGGATGAAATCACCTAATTTCAGCAGGGAAAGGGATCTTGCAATTATTCAAGTGCAGTTTCTTATGGAACAGTTAGAACCCGAGTTGTAGAGAGGTTTAGTGACTGCTCAAGCTCTGAGCGACAAGGGTGGGCTGACCCCATCCTGATGTCCAGAAGATTGTCACAGCTCCAATAAATGAAAAGGAACTGTGTTAGTCTTGGGGCTGGCACACAGCAGCAAGTAGAGGGAGATATGGCGTGGGCTAGAAAACCATTTCCTTATTAGGTCCTGGTCTTCGCCTGGCTGATTTAATCAGTTATAGAGGAATATATATATATATATTTTTTCACACACACACACACTGTACTTTATTTTTACAAGAGATAAATAGACTGACACCAAGCATTGTACATGGATGACCACAACAAAAGCAACAATGATTGCAATTACCAAACATGAAACACACTCATACTATGTCATAATATTGACATTCAGTCTAGAGGAATATATTTTGAAGGCAGTTTTTCTGCGAAAGAAAGCGTTGGCTCTTAGGGATTATCACAGATGCTCTTTCACCTTGGAAGCAATGCTTCAGACTTGGCCCAGTGAAAAGGTACATCCTGGGTGCGTGATAATACACTTGTACTTTGAAAAGCATCTGTGTGGTCTGCTTATTTTTAAGTGACCGGAAACGCTGGTCCTTTGAGGAATTAGGCGTTATTTAGGTCCAGAAAAGAGAGACTGGGCTGGAAAGGCATCCTGACCCCGATTCCGGGCCCCATGGGCTGCGGGTTTTCGAAGGGATGTGACGGTTTCCCACGCGAGCGCCGACCAAAGGGCTCTAGGACCCAGCGGCTGCGCGCGGGGCCGGCGGGGCCCGCCGCCTCCTGTGGGGCTCGGCGCGGGCTGTAGCTGGGCGCGGGTTCGCGGCCTGCCCACGGATCGTCACCGCAGAGACGCGGCGGGCACTGAGGCGCGCGGGCGGCGCACGGTGCGCGTGGGCGTGGCCCGACCCGGCCGCGCGCCCCGCCCCAGCCCCGCCGGTTTGCTTGACCCCAGGCCCAGCTCCAGGGCCCGGGTCTCGCGCCCTTGGCGGGCAGCGTAAAGCGCGGGAGCAGTTGGGGCCGGGCATGCCGGGAGCCCCCGGGGCAGCCGCCGCCGCCGCCACCACCACCGCTACCGCCACCGCGTCTGTCGCCGGTGCGCGCCGCTGACGCGCGGAGATGAAATTCCCGGGCTCGGTGCTGGCGTCCGTGTTCCTGTTCGTGGCCGAGACGACGGCGGCGCTGTACCTGAGCAGCACCTACCGCTCGGGCGGGGACGGCATGTGGCAGGCGCTGACGCTGCTCTTCTCACTGCTGCCCTGCGCCCTTGTGCAGCTCACGCTCCTCTTCGTGCACCGCGACTTCAGCCGCGACCGGCCGCTCGTCCTGCTGCTGCACCTGCTACAGCTCGGGCCACTCTTTAGGTGCGTGCGGGACCCCCGGCGGCGGGGTCGGGCCTCCCGGGGGAGGGGACAGGTGGCCGGAGTCGCGGACCGGGCCCAGGCCGGCCCGCTCGGCTCCTCAGCTCCACCGTCGCTGTCACAGGAATGCGACAGGAACCTGGGAGAGTGGGAATCGAGCCGGGGCGTACCGCCTTCCTGTTAGGGGCGAGCGTAGGAAATTGCTGATAGTCAACTGAATTTGACGAACAGAAAGGTCAGGTTTATACACTTCGACCTCATAAAAGACATGCTTTCCCTGAGATCAGGTGGGATCTGGCAGGATGAGTTTGTGTCGTGACGGGGCCTTAGGAAGTGGGTTCTAAATGGCCGTTAGAGTAGAAGTGTATACAGCTGATTGAATTTAAAGTGATCAAACACGTGGAGTGTGCCAGGCACTGTTCTGGCGTGTTACAAATATTAACTTACGTAATTCTCATACATGACATACATGACTCTAGAAATCCACGCATCATTTGTTTTCTCTCGGATGTGGAACATACGGGGTTGTAGAAATGTCTTCGGGGCCCTGCCTAACTTCTAAACGCAGTCAATGAAGTTGGAACACAAGTGCCATGAAGACCCCAACACTTGCTGGGCGTTAAGAAACATTGCTGTGACATTTCTGGAACATTTCTGTTCCAGACATTTCTGTGACATTTCTGGAAATTAAATTGTATTAACACAAAGCAAGTAGAAAAATTCCTGGTAATGAAGTAGAGTTTGGCTTATCTAAGGACCATGAAGAGAGTTTTAAATGTGTTGTTTTGATATCTTTCATCTCTGTAGGAAAAGCAAAACAAAGGGTTTCTATCTGGATTAGAAACAAATTTATAATACTGAACTTTAGATGTAGGTGGTAGAAGAATTGGAAGAGGTGGAAAGGCCAGAGACGCAAGAGTGGTAATTTCTGGATGATGGAGTTATGGGTGATTTTCATTTTCTCCTGAAAAATATAGAAAAGTGCATCATTTACTCCTTTATTATACTTTTCTACATGTTTCAGTTTTTACAGTAAAAATATTTTAACTTTATTAAAGAAAAAGTTTGGTGCTTTGGAGAGAGAACTTCTCAACTATAAATAAAGCTTCAACACCATAAAGAGACCTATTTCCAGAAAATTCTGAATGGGTCATTGTCTTTTGGGGGGAAAAACAAAATAAAACATAAAAAACAAAGGAATAAACAACCCGCTTCCGTTAACAAGGGCGCTTTCATTCTAATGCAGCTGATTTCTTTCAAGAAGATATTGGGCCCATGCTGAGATACGCAAAATGTGGTTCCAAGCCTCTTAGCTTCCAGATGAAAAGAAAAGCAACTTGATGTTGTGTATTAGCGTGACTTAATATCTTACTGCAAGTTCTTCCTGCTGACTGATTCTACTCTAACTGTAAGACATCAGCTTCACATAAAGATCAAAATTATTTCCCCCAAACAAAGGAGAGTCTCTCTTCCCTTCTAATCGATTGGACTTAGTAATATTTTAAAACAGTTTTGGGATAATTTAGCTCTGTTTAGTTTGGGGTGGGTACTAACTAACCAAACTCATGTTCTTTTTAGGTGAGATGATGATTTTGAGTTCACTCAGTTCAGCTGCATTACATTACACTGAAATGATTATGGGCTAAAGACTACAAACTAGGCCCCGCTCCTTCTTTAGGGAGGCATTGGGAGAGCACCATATTTCATTTATGTCAGTCTTATATTTAAAACTGTAGTTGCAATTTGAAGGGTTGTTTCCTCATTAAGCCTAGGTTGGAACAATACGAACATTGAATAATGTCTTGAATTTATTTTTTTCTATTTTAAGGACAGTCTTACTGTGAATGATAATAGATATTCTGGAAAACCAGAGTGGGGAAAAGCACCTCTTAACAACAGCAAAATTTGTTTATCATTCTTTTACAGTTATGTTAATTTTTTTAATTAATTGGGAGAAGGAGTAAATATAAATGAGTTACAGGTTCAAGGAATTTTCCCCCATTCTTCTTCACTGGTATAATGAGGAAAAATGGTACATAAAAATCTGTCTTTATAAAGTAAAAGCTAAGAAGTTCTAGTAATTTTTTTATTCAAGTATAGTTGATGTACAATATTATGTAAGTTACAGGTGTACAATATATAGTGATTCACAATTTTAAAGGTTATACTCCATTTATAGTTATTATAAAATATAGGCTATATTGCCCATGTTGTACAATATATCCTTATAGCTTATTTTATACCTAATAGTTTGTACCCCTTAATCTCCTACCCCTATATTGGCCCTCCCCCTTCCCTCTCCCCACTGGTGACCACTAGTTTGTTCTCTATATCTGTGAGTCTAGTATTTTTTATAGAACATTGCAAAATGATTCACCATTGTACTTCTCTCTCTAGTAAACTTTCAAAAGACTTTAAAATAATAATAGCCTATATTTGAAGACTTTTCTTGTTGTTGCTTGCAAAGTGCTTTTACATACAGTATTTAATTCCATCCACTGTAAAACCTTGTGAGCTAACTGTCATTATCTTTTTTTTACAGTTGAGAATTGAGGCTCAGTGAGATTATGCAAGTGGCTTTTCTTTCTTTTTAACCAGTTTGGTGCTTGTGTAGCTTCTCAGAGCATGTGTGTCATAGGAAGATAACGTGGCGTATAGGAAATCATAATCAGTATTTCTTTTGAAAACGTGTTTTTATTAACTACCTTAGAGGGTCTCTGGTACCACAGATTATTTGTGCTGACACCAACATGCATGGTTTCAGCTAAGGAATAAACTCCTTCCACTATGGTGCTTGAAAATGGGATAAAGTGGAAAAAAAAATAGATCAACCTGCTGATTACCTACATTAGGAATCAGCAAACTATGCCCCACAGGTGAAATCCCCCTATGGCCTGTTTTTGTAAATAAAGTTTTATTGGGACACAGCCATGCTCATTCATTTCTGCGTAGTCTGTGGCTGCCTTTGCACTACAGTGGTAGAGTTGAGTAGTTGCAGTAGAGACCAGGGCCTGCAAAGCCTAAAATATTTACTCTTTGTAAATACAGAAAATGTTTGCCAAACTTTGGTCTACACAATACTGAAAAACTACCTTGAATGATTTTGATGAAAATACTTAATTTATGGCTACATTTAAACAACTTATCAAGTAAAACAAAACAAAACAAAAAACATTTGGAGTAATTGTATGAGTCTTGCCGAATTCCAAGAAGAATAGTAGAGCGTGTTTCTTATCAGTTTTCTTAACCAGTAGTGGCAAATAGCAGAAGTCTTAGGGCCTTTCACAAATTTATTAAACACCTACTACATGTGAAACTCTGTGCTAAGATTTTTATTAGTTGGGAAAAACAGTGGATTGCAAGGGGGTACAGCTGGGTTTCAGGGCCACCTCTGTGATTAGCTCCTTCTGGGACCTTCTTTCATTTCCATTGGTAGACTGCAGATGCTTTCCATTAAATACAGCCCCTCCTCAGCATCCAGAGAATTGCTTTTTCCTCTGAACCTTCATTTTATTCATTCAGCTCTTAACATGTGCTGGTGTTTCACTTGTTTGTTTGTTTTAGTCTTTAAAAAGTCTGAGCTTGATTTTATTATTCAAGTAAAATATATTTGTTGTTGAAACGACAGAAGGGCAGAAAACAGATAAGCATAACTAAAAAAATTTTAAAGTTCTAATTCAGCTAACTAAAGAAAACAATTCTTAATGTTTTGTTGTATATCCTTACTAATATTTTTACAGTGGTAAGCTGGTAAACCGTTAACTCTCTGGGGGGTGGCAGGGCAGGGGTGGAAGCCCTGATTTGCAGTGTTTGCTGGTTTCTATGATTTAAATATTTCCATTATGGCCTATTTCAAGTTACGAAGTTGTTTAAGAACTGGCTCACAAAATTCCTAACTATTGGGCTTCCCTGGTGGCACAGTGGTTAAGAATCTGCCTGCCAGTGCAGGGGACATGGGTTCAATCCCTGGTCCGGGAAGATCCCACATGCTGCAGAGCAAGTAAGCCCATACACCACAACTACTGAGCCTGTGCTCTAGAGCCTGCGAGCCACAACTACTGAGCCCGCATGCTCTAGGGCCTGCGTACCACAGCTACTGAGCCCGCATGCTGCAACTACTAAAGCCCGTGTCCCTAGAGCCCGTGCTCTGCAACAAGAGAAGCCACCACAATGAGAAGCCCGCGCACCGCAATGAAGAGCAGCCCCCACTCGCCGCAACTAGAGAAAGGCCGCGCACAGCAACACAGACCCAATGCAGCCAAAAAAAAAAAAAAAAAATTCCAAACTATTTAATTGTCTCATGAGTCAGTATGAGCCAGCTCAGGCACTTCACTATTTATGTGTATATGTGTGTATGTGTGTGTGATTTGTGTGTATGTATATATATGTAATTTTCTTTTTATTAAAAATGGAATTTTCTATATATATATTCCATTGTAATTTACTCCTTTTGCTTACCAAATATAGGAAACATTTTTATATATCAGTATATGTATGTGTATACTGTCAATTTTAAGGACTGGATAATATTTCATTGAATACATATATTAGGATTTATTTAATCATTGTTTTATTTGAGGACCTTTAGAGTATTTCCAGAATTTTGCTATTACAAATAATGGTATGATTCAAATTTTTGCAGTAGGCTTTCTTTCTAAGTGAGTAAATATATGAGAAATATCTTATAAACTGAAAGTGCTATATAAATGTGAGTTGTATTAATTATTTATTATCCTCATTATGTATAGGTCCCATTTTCTTGCTTAGATTGTGAGCACCTCTGAATGAGGCGGGGTATCCAGCTATCTTTGCATTCCCCACAGCACTTAGCGGAGTGCTTCTGCATTCATCACATATTTGAGAATAATGAAGATGGTCAGTTTATTCTGTCTTCTAGTCCTTGTTGTGGTCAGTGGTCCCACAGTGTAAAGTTGCTAGGCCTCAAACAGTCCTCAGTCATAGATTTGAGTTTTTCCTCAGGACAAATTCAGTTGGATCAGCTGGACTTGAACTCAAAACCTTGAACTTCATTGTTTTCAGCCGAACAAGCTGGTCCACGCTGTTTTACATGTTTTCATGTAATAAAGTGTCCATGACCCCAGTGGACAAAATGTAGCAGACAATTGCCTGTCGCTCTCCCTCCCCTTCCCCCCATACTACTACGTACCTTGTTTTCTCTCAGGAACAAATGAACAAGGATAATAATCACAAAATATATCCACTTTGTACTCACTAAAGAAGTTCCTGCATTTCGTTTCTTACATCAGGTTTTATTATTTCGAATTATGCATGTATTCTTGTTGCCCTGGTTGCCTCGAGGTGAGAGTACAAAGTTAACAATACTCAATAAAATAAACGAAGCCATAAAATCTTCTGGCAGCATTATAAGGTTGTTATAAAAATGCACGTTTGGGGAAAAAAATGTCCTTTAACAATTTTTAAACCTAAGGCCATGAACATTTTTCTTATTCCTAGGAAAAAAATATTTTTTCCCAACATTTTGTTATGAAAATTTCCAAACATACAGAAGACAACTTGAAAGAATTGTACGGTGAACACCCAAGTACTTGTCACCTAGATTCTACAGTTAACGTTTTATTTCACACATCTGTCCATTCCTCTTATCAATCCCTCAATCCATTTGTGAGTGTGTGTGTATAAATCGTATACGTCAGTACTCTTCCTCTCTTCGATATCCATATCATTACCTAAAGAGGGAAATCCAATTTTAAAAGCCAGGTACTCTATCAGTCTAGAAAGGTGACTGCTTAAGGCTCCATCCCTAGGGCAGGCTTGAAACTCCATAGAGAAGACAGAGCTGGCAGGCTTCCAGGCATGATTGACTTTAGTCATGTCCCGTAAAGGCTTAAGAGAGCAGAGATGGTAATGTGGTCTTCCAGGGGAATTCTAGATGGGAAACTGCTCTGTACTGGGGGATCTTCCAACCATAGCTGCTGGTTTTTTTAATATATATAAATTTATTTATTTTATTTTATTTATTTTTGTCCGCGTTGAGTCTTCGTTGCTGCCCGCGGGCTTTTCTCTAGTTGCAGCGAGCGGTGGCATCTCTTGTTGTGGAGCACGGGCTCTAGGTGCGCGGGCTCAGCAGTTGTGGCTCAAGGGCTCTAGAGCGCAGGCTCAGTATTTGTGGCGCACGGGCTTAGTTGCTCCGCAGCATGTGGGATCTTCCGGGACCAGGGCTTGACCCGTGTCCCCTGCATTGGCAGGAGGATTCTTAACCACTGCGCCACCAGGGAAGTCCCCTAGCTGCTGTTTTAACTGAGGTGATTTGGGACATCTGTTGGATGTGAAAAAAATATATGTGCATATATATATATATATATATACACATATATGTCTGTGTGTGTGTGTATATACATGCATACACACATACCCATATACTGTATTATCTCCATAACAGCGCGGCAAAGTAGGTTTTATCTCTGCTTTATAATTGAGGGAAAGGGCTTGGGTTAAATGACCTGTCCAGGGCTGCACAGCTAATATGTGTCAGGAAGGGAAATGGAATGTTTTTCTGTGGCTCTGGAGCCTGAACCACTTCCCATTCCATTCTCTACTTGGTTTTCTTGCCTCAGTGGCCTTCGGTGTCACCTCTGAATTTGGTTCACACTCAGGCCAGTTGGCCTGGTGGAGGACCTCAAGAGGACTGCATGCTCAGAACTGGTCCTTAGAGAGGATGATTTTAGAGGAGGGGCTACAGTTCAGAGTAACCAAGTCAAGGCTTTGAGAATCAGGCTAAGTGAAAGCAGGGTAACTGAGAAAAGACAGAATCCTGTCTGCCTCTGATTATCATGACTTGCTGGTTTGTTTCCAGGTGTTTTGAAGTCTTCTGCATCTATTGTCAGTCAAACCACATTGAAGAGCCTTATGTCAGCATCACCAAGAAGCGACAGATGCCAAAAAATGGCCTCTCAGAGGAAATTGAGAAGGAAGTGGGCCAGGCAGAAGGCAAGCTATTCACCCACCGATCTGCGTTCAGCCGGGCATCAGTGATCCAGGCTTTCCTGGGCTCAGCCCCCCAGCTGACCCTGCAGCTGTATATAAGCGCCCTGCAGCAGGACGTCACTATCGGAAGATGTATGTATATTTTTTATTTCTCTTTGCATTTGGGAATCAAAGTGGAGAGCAAAACATAAGGTTTATTTTGTTTTAGGCGAAATTCGTTTATATGTGCGTTCAATCCTAAGTCTGTGTTCCAGTTACTAAGCTCAAAACATAGTGAGTTAAAATAATAACGACGTTTATTTTGCTTATGAATCTGCACTTTAGGCAGGGCTCAAAAGGGCTCACCTATGCTCCACTGTGTATTAGCTGGGGTGCCTCAAAGATGCGGAGTTAGAATCCATTGAGGACTCATTCACTCGCATTTCTTATGGTCGATGCTGGCTGTTGCTCGGGGCTTCAGATCTTCTCCACTTCATCTCTCCATGTAGGTTAGTTTGGGCTTCCTCACAGCATGGTGGCTGCTTTCAAGGGCAAGTATCCTAGGAGTGAGAGAGGGCCAGGTGGTAGAGGGTCCCTTTTGTGATCCAGCTTTGGAAGTCATGCAACATCACTTCTGCTGCATTTTCTTTGTTGAAGCAGTCAGGAATCCTGTAGGGGTTCAAGGGAAAGGGAGGAAAGGAAACTCTGACTTTTGTTGGGGAATGGCAGAGTTCTAGAAGTTCACTGCTGTGACCATTTTGGAAAATACAACTTGCCGTAGGCTGAAAATACAGCCGCCAGGGGCTGGGCCTCTGGATTTTGCCTCTGTCATTCAGTGATAGTTGTAAACCAGCTGAGACACAGTTGGTTGTAACAGCTTCTTTGTGGTGAATGAGGGAATCAAGAGCACTCTCCTGTTTTCTTGAAGTTCTAATAGGTATCTCAGCTTTAAAATGAACACAGTTCTCTAACCTTTGGGCTATTCTCACATCATCAAATTGAGGGCAGGTTTTGATTAAGCCAAATTTTAAAGAAAAAACCTGTACATGCATTGGACACAAGTGAAAAACCTTCATATGAAAAGCAGAAATAATCCTTCACAAATATTAATATTAGTAAATGAAAACCAGATATTCTGGTAAGTTTTGCTATATAGATAAACAAAAGTGAGTTAAAAGCCTTAGGCTGAAAAAATACATATTTAAGACAGCACTGAAACAGGAATCTTTTAAAATAAATCACTCATTAATTTCACTTCCCTAAGTATTATCCTCTTTCTGCCTATAATCTAGGCTGGATGGTAAAATGTCTTTAATTTATGGCTGGGTCACAGGATATTTGCATGTTACAACTGTATCCCTTATCCAGGTTACCTCAGAGTGACTATGATTCTTAAGATATATCAGGACTTTAGGTTGAGATCTTGGACCTTGGTGGATTCACATTTATGTGAAAATGCCTCCCACAGCCCCAGGTAGACAGTAGGTGCTCAATAAATGTAGCAGCATCCTTGTTCTCTAAGGACTTATAACTAGAATGGGCATTGACCAAGGTGAGTCCTCTGCATGCCACTATACCCTTTTCCCAGTTCATTATTTTTCTATGTGGCAGGAACACAGCAAGAGACCAGATGTTGTGATAACCTATTTGATTTTTACAAGTAGATTCAATTTTTTTCTCAAGTTATTGAAAATGAAGATTGTCTTTTAGTTCAGAAGTTGGCAAACAGCAGCCCATGGGTGTAATCAGGCACTGCTTGTTTTTGTAAATAAAATTTTATTGGAATGCAGTCACACCCTTTCATTTACCTGTTCTCTATGTCTGCTTTTTTTGTTTTTGTTTTTAGCAGAGTTGAGTCGTTGCATAGTTGCAACAGAGAAAGTATGGTCCACAAAGCATAAAGTATTTACTGTCTGGCTCTTTACAGAAAGTTTGCCAACCCTAGTTACAGTTTTTCAGACAGAATTCTATTCAGGAAAATGAAATGTCTATCTCATAAAATATGAGATAGCTCATAAAATGTCAGTGTCACAAAGAATATCTGTGACATGCCCCCCAAGAACTTGGAATAAGTCCTCTGAGAATTAAACGATCAATCAAATATATAGAGAGAAAGGAAGTGGGCATGGTCCTCTTAAAAATATAGATGACTGCCATTTGTATAGGTTTTGACTAACCCTAATCACTGCCTTAACATATCTGAGGAAGGGATCCCTCACCCGGAAGGGGAAAGGCAGTTATAATTGGAGGACAGGCTGGGGTGTGTCACAGAGGCAAACATTGGCAATATCTATCATATGATTAGGAATGCATTTGGTGCAAGGAATAAACACTTGGCTACAAGGTTAAACAACCCATTATTTTGCTTATCTAAGATGAAGTTGGAGTTAGGCCATTGCTGGCATTATATCAGCTGCTCACAATGGTAAAGTTGATGTTCCTGAAATTCCATTGGCCTTTCTTTTGGGTTGCTACTGCATAGAATCCATCATAGCTGCATTCAAGGTAGAAAGGGAATGAAGGCAGAAGGGCGAGTGTCTTTCTTCCTTTATTAGTAAGTAAAAGCTTTCCTAGAAACCTCCCTGATAGACTTTATTTAGGTCTCATTGACCAGGACTGGTCACATGGTCACCTCGGTGCAAGAAATGCTAGGAAAGCCGGGCATAGAAATGATTGCCACCGGTGGCTTACAGCAGCATTCCTTCAACTTCGCTGATGTTGATTAGAGTCACAGGAGGTGGGGGGGGGGGGCGCCTGTTAAAAATCTACAGATAACCTGGAAATTGTGATTTGCTGGGTATGGAATGGGAGCCTACGATATGTCTCTTGATTTTTTCTCTTTTGTTTTTTAAATAAATGCTCCATGTAATTTTTATCTTCAGCAGAGTTTGGGAACACTGGACTAGACTAGTCACAACCTGCCCAGGGTTGGGCCCCTTGCCACCCACAAGGAAATTATGTTTTCTTAAACTATAAGAGGAGGAATGGATATTGAGTGGGCAGCTAACAGCATCTGCCACACCATGTGTCCAGACCTATAGAAATGTGCATTCTTGACAGGAGAGGGACATGAAGTCCATCAGAACCTGACCCCATTCAACTTTCAAAGTCTATATAACCCCTTCTCTCTGATTCTATGCTCACTGAGCAAACTTTGATGAATTTGGCCTTGGCAGAGCTTAGAGGGGAGGTGGAGCCGGCCACATGGTCCACTGGAGAGGTTTTTGTTAATTGCAGTATAATGCCTATAACATAAAATTCACCATTTTAAGAGTACAATTCAGTAGATTTTAGGATATTCACAGTGTTGTGTAACCCTCACCGGTATCTAATTTTAGAATATTTTCGTTACATAGAAAAGAAATCCCATACTCGTTAGCAGTCACTCCTCATTTCCCCTCCCCAGACCCTGGCTATCACTGACCTACTTTCTGTCTCTATGGATTTGCCTATTGTACATATTTCATATAAATGGAATCATACACTATTGGAGAGGTTTTTTCCCATAGTCAGTGAATAATGGACACTGTCTACGAGCCTCAGTCTTTGAGTGAGACTAGTCAGCTCTCACGGGCTTGATCAAGTCTCTGGAGGACAGGTTGGTCTGAGGCCCAGGTGAGTGCACCAAGGTTACTGTGTTCTGTGAAGGCCCCCGCATCCTGCCATTTGGCCTGCCTGGATCTCACAGTGCCCTTGTCTCTTCCACTCAAGGTGGTCTTGTTGGTAGTAATGATGACTGTTTCTCAGATGCTTGCTTTGTGCTAGGCACTGCGATTGGCATGATTGTGTTTCATGTTCACAGCATCCCTGTGAGGTAGATCTGATTACCTCCATCTTATTAAAGTTGGAAATTGTACTCATTGTCTACCAGAGGAGGCAGGATTTGGGGTTAGATTTATGTGAATTCATTCATGAAGTCAATGAATATGTATTGAATACGTTCTGTGTTCCTCACCTTGTGCTGGGCTCTGAGGATAAAGTGGTGAATAAGGTGGACCGGCACATATCCTTTTGGAACATGATAGAGAAACATGAAACAGATAATTAGTCATATACTTATTTTATTTCAGGTAAATCCTGCAAGGTGAAAGTCCTGTGTAAGGGTCTATCGGGGGAATCTCACCGAGTCTGGGAGATGAGGGAAGGTTTTCCAGAGGAACTTAAGTTGAAACCAAACTCTGGTAGATGAGGAGGAGTCAAATGAAGGAAAAGCAGGAAAGGGCATCCCAGCATTTCAAACTTTATCCCAGAGGCAATAGGAAGCCATTGATGATTTTTAAACAACACAGTATCATGATCAGATTTAGTTTTAGAAGCTGATTACTCTGGAAAATGGATTGGAAGGGGGTGAGGGGAGAAACAAGGAGGCCAGGAAGTGGGCTGCTACAGTGGTCAAGTTGAGAATGATAATGGCTTGGGCTGGAACAGGAGAAATGGGTTATTGGAGCCATATTAATGATGTAGAAGTGGAACAAGGTGATGATTGAATGGGAAGGTGAGGCAGAGAGAGATGTCAAAAATGGTTCCCAGGTTCCTGACATATATTATTTCTTTATATCCTGCCTCATTACAAAAAAAGGACTTGAGACAGGGCTTATTAACTAGTGCTGTGATACTCTCTGTGGAAGATACCCTTCTGTCCTCTCTTGTGGACACTGGTAAATTAAATAATAATATTATATAAACCTACCATCTGCAATTCAAGCAGTTCTTGTGATTACTAAATATTACTGGACTTATTTTTGAATGTATCCCATTGTAAACACAATTATAAATCTCATTCTCAGATGAAACACCTAACCTATGATCATTTATTTGAGAGAGGAACAGAGTTAGCAGTGGCTGAATACATGTTTTAAGATGTATAAGTATATAAATTCTGTCCCAAGTGATAGACTCAAAAGTACACACAATTCTTATAAACACTCTACGTGCTGTGTTAGGTTAAAAAAGAAGTTGTCACATCAAGTGAAGAATAAATCTAATTGCTCTCCTAGCAGTGTCAACATGTGGCATTTTCTCCTGTTCATCATATGCTGAAGGGCCACCCTCTGCTGCCTCTTGGCCCGTCATAAAGGACTGATCAGAGGCTGTGCAGCCGGCTTGAACAGCGGCATCAGTGGGCCTGGGTTCACCATCCCAGTTCCCCACTTTCTGGCTACGTGATCTTGGACATTCATCTGTTTCCTGTGGGCAGCAGCTTCCTCACCTGTAAAACGGGGATAATCAGAGTTCCTCCAACTTGGGATTTTCCCAAAGACGAAGTCACCGTGTGCCTGTAAACCGCGGCTTAACACAGAGCCTGGCACAGGGCACGCCCTTAACAGATGGCTGCCTGTGTCTCCCTCCCCGTGTACCAGATGCTCAGACAGGTTTCCCCAAGGTGCCGCCGGGCCTGATTCTCACGTGACTGCTGGATGCTTGGGCTTCTGGCTGTGAAAACCCCGGCCTGCCGCAGCTCGAAGCTCGTGGGGGGACGAGAGTGAGAGCGCCTCCCGTGCAGGGGGGAGCCAGGGCTGCATCCGGGAGCCAGACCGTCCTCGCCCTGCCTGCTCCCCTCTGCCTGGTGACTCGCCGTCTCTGCTTCCCTGTACCATCTAATAACGCTTGGAGCTGACTTAGGCTTTGCCGACTTCACGGCAGTATCTAGAGGAACAGTGTCGGGTGTGCTTAGAGCTCAGTGGAGTAGGTGCTTGTAAACAAGCACTTCTTGCACCAAGAAACTTCTTCAAGCACCAAGAAACTTCTTGACACCTGGTGCTCATTCAGCCAAATATTTACAGAAGCCTCATTGCCAAGCTGTCCACCGCACAACTCTGCGATTGGTTAGAAGAGCCATGAAGGCCTCCTGGCCTCAGCCAAGCCCCCCTCTTGCTCTTCTGCTCATGTGAGTGGCCAGCAGGCCCCTCCCCCGCGACTGCAGGTGGAGAGTCACCTTCAGCTGGTCACATGAGGGCACCAGCAGTGCCGCCCCGTCCCTGAAGTGGAGCCTCCTGGTGTCCAGGGCATGCTTCCTCATCTTCCAGTGACCTTCAGCCAACAGGGAGATGCCGCCAGGGTGGGTGGTGCCAGGGAATCAGTCATGATACCCAAATCCTGCCATGTTGGTTAAACAGCGTCTGATTAGGAAAAGCTGTTCATTTTGGCTTATGGCCGTGGCTTGTTTTAGCACAAAGCATAGTCTACTGGATACCTCACCAGAAGTCACACCAGAGGAATTCATTAAGGGCCAGAGAAGTCATAGTAGGTGGGTAAACCACATCGGATTAGCAGGTCTGTGTGCTCAGGGGGTCCCCTTACAGTCCATGCCGTAGTCAGCACTAGTGGTCCCTGGGACACCTGCAGGGAGTCAGGCTTCCTGAGCTCTTTTAGACTCTCTGTGTGATGTCCGAGTTTGGAGGTTGAGCTTTACTGACCTCGTGTTGGCAAACCTTCTGCAGTCACCTGGACATGGGAGAATCAGGCAGAGCTATACCCCCATCCCTTTAGGAATCGTGCTTCAGCTGTGCCTGTGGCTTTCACAGGAGACATGCCCCGTCCCCCGGCCCCGGCCAGCACATCATCAGTCTAACTGCGCCCCCTGCCAAATCCCCTCCTACACGGGACCGGGAATCGTCCACGCAGGGGAGGAAGGCAGGCAGAGGGTGAGAACCACTGCCCCTGGGAAAGCATGAGGCACCCAAGTTTAGGCTTTTTGTGCATTTTGAAGAGGTGGGAAGGGGGATGGTGAAGAAGGGTTTATTCTAACGTGAGCCCTGCAGAGAGAACACCAGTGGCGACCAGTGCCCTGCTGGGAGTGGGGAAACTAAAACCGGAGTGAGTAGGGACAGAGGCTGGGGAGGGTGTGGCTGCCGAACCAGGTCTGTGGTCAAAAGCAGTGTCAGGGCAGGCCGGGGTCAGACACCAGACACGGGTCAGCACACGGGAAAGCATCCCGTGGGGGACGACGCGAGCCCGCGAGTCGGGCCTGGAAAGGTCTTGGAGAGTAGCGTCGCTTTGCTGTTGGCATGAACACGAGGCCTGGGGCCCTGGCTGGCCTCCCACTGAAGGCAACCTCTGAGAAGAGAGGTGTTTTGAAGACCCAGGCTCCCCTGGTCCCCGAGTCTGACAGGTCCTGCAGTCATGTGGCTATGACTCTTTAGAACAGGCCTTTTGGGCCCCAAATTAGAATTTTAAAAAGAGGGACCTTCTAGTAACCTCTAATACATTCTTTCCTAAAGCATAAATTGCAAAGTGGCAGCTTACAGACCTAATCTGGATGGCATTTGTTAGTCCTACACAGGCGTCTTAAAAGAAAATTCATAAGCTGCTGACATTTAAAATCATAGACTTTTTCCCTGAATATCTGGATTTCTGGCTTCTCTCGTGAAATCAAAATGGATGTCCATGTGGTTGCAGTGAACTGGAGATACGAGATGCTATCCCATTAAGGTCAGGCCTCTGGTCTGCCACTTGTCTCTTTTGGATTTCATGTCTCAAACACTTCACTCACTTCTAGTAACTGTCTGGCCACTACAGAGACTTGAACTTGTTACTCACACCACAGATTAATTCTCAGCTCACAGTATTCAGAAGGATCAATTTTCTCATTTGATGATGTATTATAGTACAGGGCTTCTCAAACTGCCTTTAGTGTAGGGCCAGTATTATCTGTTCTTCTTGTTCTAATTCCTTATGAACTGATAGGAGGTCCTATTATGCATGACTGATATACAGCTCACATTTGACTCATCACTGGAGTACCACACCTCCAGGACTGGTGTAGACCCTATTCACTGGATGAGCCCACTCGCTTAAATATTGGGGTGAAGCCAGATTGCTATGTTCCGAAATGCTGACTCTCAATTTCCATTTTTGGAGCTGGCCAGTAACAGACAGTTCCTTGACCAGTACCAGTCTGCAATCCACAGTTCAAACAGATTGAGATAATGAATTTATTTTATTTTATTCTTTTAGGGGTATGGTTTTAAATCTAAGGAACTTCATTTTGTATCATTTAGTATTTCTCTACAGTTCTTCGTGAACATGGAAGATTGGTTTCTCTGATATTTAGGGTTGTAGAATCACTGTGGGGAAAATCTGTCTAAACGTTTGTTAAAGCAAAATCTACTAAAGGAAACCAATTTTCAGCAGGGAGACAAGTTAGATACTGCGGTTGTGAGATACTTGGGTTCTGAGATGTAGGATGAGAAGAATTCACCAACAGAACTGTGGAAGAGAGAGTCTTCATGGCACAAAAGTGCAAAATAGTGAAAGAAGAAGGGGGAAACTAGGTTCTGGTCTCCCGTAAGTGTAGTTTACTTGGGGCACGTCAGCTTCCATGGCTATAAGATGAGGAGGTTGGACTAAATTATCTCAGAGATCTGCTCGAGGTGTACAGTTACCAGTCTGTGATCTTTTCCTAAGGAAAGTTCTCTACTGAAAGTGGGTGAGTGGGGCACAGAGGACAGGGGTTGTTTTTTAGGGTCTCCACTTTACAGCTGAGGCCACTTTGGCCCAGAGATGCCGATCAGCTCTCCCAAGGTCACGTGGCAAGTGGGTCCACAGTAGGGACGCAAGCCCAGCCCTGCTCCCTGTTGTTGAGCCTCCTCCTCTCCTGTGTCCTGAGAAATGGGTGGTCTCGACACAGAAAGGGTTTAATGGTCTCCCCTGGGGAAAAGAAGCCAAACTCTTCAATATAGAGGTGTCAAGGTGTCTTGGGTTTCTAGGAAAACATTCTCAACAATTCACTCTCAAGAACTTCCACTTGTGTTTTATTTGGAGGCCAGACAGATTAGGATCAAAGGACTGATTTTATAGTACAGGTCTTCAGACTTTGTATACCTAGGCCTTGTTCCATTGGACAGTGTGAGAGCCGTGTGATGAGTCCATTTCCTTCTCAATTAAGGTGTTCTTGGAATTCTGACTCTGTCCACTGACATGGTCGCAAAGGGGATTATGTGATGACATCAGAAGCCTGTGCTCAACAGCCTTTTCTTGAAGTACCTGAGTTACTGTCCTTTTCCACAGAGTTCTGAGACGGTCCTGCTTTGTTGAAGACAAGATTTCTGTCCTGTAGCTGATTGTAGGGCCTTCAGGGTAGCCTCAGAATTAATAAAAATGTATCTGGAGATGGCAGAGACTTTAAATGTCTGGGGGTCACTTATGACTTGTGATAATTTTCACAGGTGAAAAGTCTGGTAGGAGTGCATAATGAAAATGGTACAGTTGAAGAGGAAAATTTTTGTGACTTGCAAAATAGGATAATAAAGCCAATTCCAAAAAAAAGAGGTATGGGGAAAATATCTGTAAACGTAATGATTAAGCCTGTCTTCAATGAAGTCTAGAGTAGATTTTAAACATCTTTTTTTTTTTTAATTTTTATTTATTTATTTATTTATTTATGGCTGTGTTGGGTCTTCATTTCTGTGCGAGGGCTTTCTCTAGTTGTGGCAAGTGGGGGCCACTCTTCATCGCGGTGCGCGGGCCTCTCACTATCGCGGCCTCTCTTGTTGCAGAGCACAGGCTCCAGACGCGCAGGCTCAGTAGTTGTGGCTCACGGGCCTAGTTGCTCCGCGGCATGTGGGATCTTCCCAGACCAGGGCTCAAACCCGTGTCCCCTGCATTGGCAGGCAGATTCTCAACCACTGCGCCACCAGGGAAGCCCCCAAACATCTTTATTTTAATAAAACTCCATAGAAGGGTATGATGTGCCTCCTCATTTTAAAAGCACTGGTCTAGAAATTGCTAGTAAAATTTAAGAAGAAAGGTGTGCCCAACTATTTTTTTAATTTACTTAAATATGACCAAAAACACTATGATTTTGTTACCTAACACCGTCAGGGAAGGCGCCAGCAGGACTCTGATAATTAGAAACATATAATGGACAGTAAAGGTGCTGACAAATATCCAAGAACTTCACTTACAACATAAAACTTCTGAAATATTGATATTAATAATATTTCCCTAGTCACATTTAATCTAGGGAAGGCTAATACCTCTTTTGATTTGACTTTTTTATGCAACTAATCAATACTAACATAGGAAATAAAGCGAATTATTTCTAACACCTCTCTTTTTATAAGGTGAAAGAACAAATCTTTTTTACTTTCTAGGGGCCTCTGGGAAATCTCAGACAGTTTTAAGTCCAAAAGATGTTGTGAAGTTTCTTTCACTTTTCATTTTGGATTCAGTGTTGGAAGGCAAAATTGAAAAATTTCCAGGAGGTTTGAGAATTAAGATAAGATCGTGGGTGTCTGAGTACATGAATGATTATAGCTTGGTTATTTATTAAATAAAGTGACAATATAGCATTTAATTAAATACAAAAAAATCATTAGCACAATTGTAAATGCAGAACTTCTGTTGTTTCTTTTACTTTAAAGAGAATCAAGGGCATGATAAAGTCATAGCAAAGCATTATTGTGGTGAGATATCGAATCTCTGCTATTTGGACAGATTACGTAGAAGGTGAGGTGGGCGGCTGGATAATGACCCCAAAGATATTTAGTTGCTAATCCCTAGAACCTGTGAACTTTATATGGCCAAAAGGACTATCCAGGTAAAGAGATTGACGTGAAGAGTATTGTAGATTAGCCAGGTGGGCCCTTAATGTAACGACAAGTGTCCTTAGAGAGGCAAGAGGTGATTTGATTACAGAATGAGATGATAATGTGAGGACTGGAGCAAGTTGCTACACTGCTGGCTTTGAAGATGGAGGAAGGAGCCACTAGCCAAGGAATGCGAGGTATACAGCTCTAGAAGCTGGAAAGTTAAGGAAATGGATCTTCTCCAGGGCCTCTGGAGGGAGCATGGCCTTATTGACACCTTGATTTTAACCCAGAGAAACTGATTTGAGACTTCTGGCCTCCAAAACTGTAAGAGAATAAATGTGTGTTGTTTTAAGCCATCAAGTTTCTGGTAATTTGTTACAGCAGCCATAGGAAACTAATACAGGTGCAGAGTAACCTCTTATTAGGAGCAGACCAATACTACAAAAAAACTTTCTCATTTTCACAGAGAGCAAATAAATTCTAGGTTTGCTTCAATGTAATATTTCATTTTAAAGGACCCACAATCTCTTTTTGACAATCTTACAAGTAAACCCATCAAAACTGAGGCAGATTTCGCAAAGTTTTAACACAGATATGTGTTACTTTTCAGATTCTCTTTCCACAAACTTACAGCTTTCTATATTCATTCAGGTTTTTTTCTTCACCATTCTTCCCCTTCTCCATTCTGGAACAAGTCATTTTACTTCAGGACAGAAACATTCCCTTTTTTGCCCCTAATTTTAAAAATGTCTCATTATCTTCAGACTCCTAGTAGAGACTCATTCATGTAGAGTCTCATTTACGTAAATTAATTATAACTTTTAAGCACTCACCTGTATTTCATGGAGAAAACTAGGGGGTTGATCATTGTAAATTTCTGTCATTTTAGTAGAACTCATGAATACATTCAACCCAGCTTTATTCAGCCATGCAATTCCTTTCTATAGTTTCACATCATGGCAGAAATGAACATATTCATTTACAAACTCAAAGATATAGCCTCTTTGTAGAATATATAAATAAGAAGCAAAAGTATATAAACTCAAATTATGCTTAGTAATCAATGTTTTAATATCCTTTCTTAGACATTTTCTAGGCATCCATTGAATTTCTATAAATTATCTCATAATATCAGTCCAGAGACTTCAGCTATCTAAAGATTTTGGAAATGCTCTTCAAGGGGACGTACTACAAAATCTCATTACTGTGGAAAATACAGGTTTGTCAGAACAGTGACTCGATTTGCTTAAACATAAATTGACTTTTTTTCATAATCTTAGACCTTCAGTAGGAGTAATTCTAGCTCATTTGATCATAAACCTGTACAAATTTAAGAAAAATATACCCAAGAGGCTTAAAAATGTATGCTTGTATTATACTTAACACTGATGAATCAGAGAGGACCTAGTTGTCACTAAACCCAAAATATTATACTAGTCGTCATTGTCAAAGATTTACATAAATTATGTAAATTTGAACTATTAAAGTATTCTAAAATCTAGCACATTTAAAATACTAGTAGTTCAATTTTTTTAAAATTTATTTTCTTATTAGTCATCCATTTCATACACATCAGTGTACACATGTCAATCCCAATCTCCCAATGCATCCCACCACCGCCACCACCACCACCCCACTGCCACTTTCCCCCCTTGGTGTCCATACGTTTATTCTCTGGATCTGTGTCTCTATTTCTGCCCTGCAAACCGGTTCATCTGTACCATTTTTCTAGGTTCCACATATGTGAGTTAATATATGATACTTGTTTTTCTCTTTCTGACTTACTTCACTCTGTATGACAGTCTCTAGATGCATCCACATTCAATTTTTGTATTTTAGGAAATTTTAGTTATATTCAATTTATATAAGCAATTGTTTATTTAGATATGCCAATCAGAACAGAGGTCCTTTAAATTAAGAGACTTTATAATCTAATGTATTAATACTATCCAAAGGTAGGAAAATGTTACATACTCACACAAAGATGAAGAAATTTCTGAATTACAGACACAGAGACATACAGCCACAGAGAAATAACTTCAGTTCTACAATTTCAGTCATGGATCAAGAGTAAACACAAACAGAAAATCTCCCCAGTCCAGATTTCAAAGAGCTGTTTTCTTCCCAAAGGGCATGAAATTTTAAATTGATTTGAACTAAAAAATGGACTAACAAATAAATCTGACAAACCAGATTCTCTGTTGCCTCACACCTAGCAGGGACCTGAATCGTATGGACCTGAATCTCTCTAAACCATGAACCCATTTAGAGAGGGTTCCAGATGGTCAGACCCTCAAACCAAATCCCCATCCATTTCTGCCAACGATGTGGAATAACTTAATGGCCATAAATGAAAGAAAACAAAACCAAAACACGACATTAGTAGAGAGGCAATTTAAAGTTAGAGGAACACAGAGTCAACACAGTTCTGTCCACGCTCTGGCTTCACCCAGGAGAGCCAAGAAAAGACACGTCTGGGTTTTCACTGCATACAAGGCGCACTTCTCCGTGAACAGTGTTTACCTGCCTCTGACAGGTGAATCTATTGGGTATCTCATTGTGAGCTCCAAAGCGGTTAAAAGATATTTTTCAAAAAGGATGAAATCTTGTCGCTCATATAGATATGAACACATTAAAGATTTTATTACTCATGAGGGAATGGACAGATGCTAAAACCAGTTCAAAAGGGAACAAAGGAATGTTGAGTAAGAATATTGAAAAAAGCGTGTAATTGGAAACAAGACTGGTTTTATTACATTGTGAGAGGGGAGACAATTGAACCTCTACTGGATAATGCATTTTGCATGTGTATTTGTGACCTGACAGCCTGGATCTTGGAGCTGGCAAGCAACAAGGCCCATGACCACCACAGGAGATGCGTTGCCCCCCAACATGTGGAGAGGGCAGTGCCCAACCCTGAGCTCCACCTCTTCTTTAGGGATGGGACCATCTGTCTAATTTCCAATTCAGGAAGTATTGCTGATGCAATTTCTGGGGTCCAGAGCCTGGCGGGGCCCTTCAGAGCCTCATCCACTGGCAAACCCACTCACAGTTGAGGGGGCCCCATGCTGCTGCCGTCAGCAGATGTTATTAAAGAATTTGGATCCATGGGTGTGCTTCTGATTCCTCTCAGTTTCTGTCAGTTTGAGTTGGAAATGTCTGTGGGATATCTGAGAGGAGATAGCCCATGGAGTTTGAGGATTTAGAATGGACGTATAGACTGGAGAGCTGAATTTGGGGCTTATAGTAGGCTCTTGGATACTGTGAGTCACTTGTCCTTGGCCCTTTTGATTTTGGTGCAGTTGTGCTGAAAAGTTCTGTGTGCATTGCTAGCATCCCACATCAAGCCTGTGTCCCATCACACCCTGAGGTGCTTCTCTTCTTTTCTGCCTCCGGGTTTTCTCCTATGCCAGGGAACACAGCTCAGGTACACTTGAGAAGTGTGGGCAAGGTAATGCCTGCAGGGCCACCTCCAGACTAAGGGAGATAGTAGTCTACGGATAAAACCTCAGTTTCTGTCCTTAAGATGGATAATTTGGGGTCCAGTATATATGGTCCTTTGTGGCTCCCCAGTGGGAATGAGGCCCATTTGCCACAGTGGTAACCAGCTTAATAGTGTATGTAGTCTTTATGAGCCTTGCTTCCTTCCCTCCTTCACTCTGTTTCCTAGGCTCCCCTCCCAGATGAACTGCCTGCATCCAAATGCTTGTCTCAGGCTCTGCCATTAGTGTAGTCATCTGAGTGGAGGTGGTCATTTGAGTCACAGCAGGCCCGGCACGTGCAGCTGTGGAAAAGGCAGTTAAGTTCCTCCAGGGTACATGTTGTGATGGAGGCTGCAAAAGAATAGAGGGGCAAGAATAGAGAGGTTTGTGTAACAGATTGAATGAAGTTGGGCACCAAGGATTCTTAGCTGGATGAGGGAAAATAGAGGGTTCGTTTGATTTGAGGGCTTGATAAGGATATAAAAAAAGTTATGGTAGTTCTTAGACAAGTGAGTTGAATGGGTAGAAGTTGGTAGTTGGCATAGGGTGTTTCAATTAGTGCTTTCAGAGGTGCTTCTTGCATCTTGGATTTCTAGGAAAGCACTCTTAAAAACTCATCCCTACTATTACATTTCTCCTGTATTTGAGGGAAGGCTGAATAGGCTAGGAGTCAGAGGTCTAAATTTATAATACAGTTCTTTTAACTTTGGTAACCTGACACAGTTGCCTTCTTTTATTCAGCTTACTGCCTCGAGTTGTACCTTGGCCAGACACATTGTTTAGCTTCAGAAAAAAGCTTATTTAATGTGTTGCCTGTTTCCAGAACCAACTGCAGTTTATGAGCTAATCTAAAGATAATAGCTTTAGGGCTTCCCTGGTGGCACAGTGGTTAAGAATCTGCCTGCCAATTCAGGGGACATGGGTTCGAGCCCTGGTCTGGGAAGATCCCACATGCCGTGGAGCAACTAAGCCTGTGCACCACAACTACTGAGCCTGCGCTCTAGAGCCCGCGAGCCACACTGCTGAGCCCTCAGGCCACAACTACTGAGCCCGCAAGCCACAACTACTGAAGCCCACACGCCTAGAGCCCGTGCTCTGCAACAAGAGAAGCCACCACAATGAGAAGCCCACACACCGCAACGAAGAGTAGCCCCCACTCACCGCAACTAGAGAAAGCCCACGTGCAGCAATGAAGACCCAATGCAGCCAAAAATAAATAAACTTTTTAATTAAAAAAAAGATAATAGCTTTAATTCATACATTCTCAGAGGCCCATTGAGAAAGAAGTTGAAGGATAGCTGTGTGTGTGTGTGTGTGTGTGTGTGTACACCTGTGCAAGCATGTGTGTTGCTCTACATGTTATAAGCTTATAAACTTCTGCCACATCTTCTCAGTTTTTTGCATGTGTGTACACATATGCACAAACATACACAAAATATAAAACTTCAAAAATAGTCTGAAACGAAATGTCAATTAGTTGTTGTCTTAGGATACAGAGGTTATGGGTTATTTTTTTCTGCTTTCCATTTATCTGTGTTTTTCATGTTTCCACAATGAATGTTTGTTAGTTTTTGTTGGGGGCAGGGAGGATGGTCAGGCATGAGCTACTGGGGCTAGCCGAGCGTCTCTGTCTTATTGATTTCTGCATGCTCAGTTTGGCACATACAGGTTCTCAATATGTGGTCAGTGAATGGTGAAAAATAACAAGCAGGGCAATTATATTAATCTCATTTTTATAGATGAAAAAACAGGGTATCATTTAAGATATCGCAGTTGCAAGTGATAGAAGACCCAACTAAAAGGGACTTAAAAAAATTATTGCCTTGTATAATAAATTCAGAGGCAGAGTGAACCCATGATTGGCTAATTTATCAGCACAGCAGTATCATCAAGGACCTAGGCATTTTCTATCTTTGTGTCTTTCTCCCCTCATGATTGCAAGAAGGCTGTGTATCTTTTATATATTGCTGCGTAACAAACCACCAGAAACCTTGGTGCCTTAAATTAACAACAGTCATTTCTTTTGCCCACAGATTTGTAATTTGGACAAGTCTTGTCAGGGTCAGCTTACCTCTGCTCCATGTGGCCTCAGCTGGAGCATCTTGACTAGGGGCTGGAGAATCTATTGATACTTCCAAGATGGCTTACTCACATGGCTGACAGTTTGGTACTGTGTTTCCTCCTGGTTGCTTAGCTGGTTCTTTTCTATGTGGGCCTCTCCTTAGTTTCCTCGTAGCATGGCAGCTAGGTCTTAAGAGTAAGTGTCCCAAGAGACATGAAGTGGAAGTTTTGTTTCTTAATAACGTTGGCCCAGAAACTGGCAGTCGTTTTTGCCATATTCTATTATTCAAGCAGTCAAAAGATCTCAGATTCAAGAAGAGGAGACATAACTCTACTTCTTGATGGGAGGAATAGTAAAGAATTTGGGGAGCCATGTTTTAAAATACCTGCAGGTCTTTATAGGCCTAGACATCATATGCAGGTATGACCAAGTCAGGAAGAAGAGGGAGGTTTCTTCCTGTATACTTCTTCTTAGTGGGGATGAATATCTTTTCCTTCAGCATAATTCTACTCAGGTTCCATTGGCCAGACATGGGTCACATGTGCATGCTAAACTGATCCCCAGACACAGGGATAGAAAGTAGAATGCAGAGGCCTCTAAGGTATAGATAGGGCCCAGAATGGGTAGATCGACTTCATCCAGTTAACCCAGTGAATACACCATGCAAATATCATTTTTTCTATTTGTGACACACAAAAAAATAGGAGACTGGTCTTACACAAATCTTGATTTACTCCAGGGGCTGAACCTGGTATCATCTTTTTTTGAACACGTGGGAGGGTTAGCATGTAATCACAATTAGAGTTCTGCCTTCAAGGAAGAGTGGAAAAAGGATACCAATTAAGTGGAAGGCCCATAGTATCTGCAATACCAAGGTTCAAGAAGTTTAAGGGCCTAACTGAAAGCTGAGACCCAAACCCAGGTTTTTGGATGCTTGACCCACAGCTAGTTCTTTTAGCCAACGCTGCTTTGCACAGAGTTGTAGAATGTTAAGAGGTAGAAGGGATCTAAGAGGTCATCATGTCTGACTTTGCACTCTCTGTAGAAATCCCTTCCTTAGTGTCCCTCAAAGTTGGTCCACCAGCCTCTCTCTTCTTGATTATGTTCAGTAGTAGAGCTCTCAGTACTCAAAATGCACTGTTCCATTGACAAAACACTCTTGTTAGAATGTTCTTCCTTGTATAGTAAGCTAAATGAGACTTTTCCACCAAAAAATGATATCAGTCCCAGGTGCTGGATGCACCACATTCAGAAAAAATGCCACTAAGAATTGGCCAGATTCCTTTTTTTCAGGATTTTCCAAGAGTGACAAACCAGCCCTACCAGGGTCAACCCCTTGCATCCCCACTCTCAGATTCTGTAAGGAAATACCTGGGGGAAGGGGTGAGAGAATAGGGGTTTCTGTAATATGCTATTTATGGTAGAGGCCACTCCCTGCCCTCCTAGAAGCCACCTAAAGTGAGATTCCAAGATGGAGGATGCTCGACTCCCCGCCTTCTAAGCTAGGAGCCCTCAGGTCCAGCCCACTGCTGGTTCCCTCAGAGATAGCTTGTTGTGGATACCCTGGAGTTTAGGAGCATTCATGATCATAGAGACTGAGGCCTGCTTCTCATTTGTAGGTTTCTGAAGGAGGGAGACTTGAGTGAATAGCCTGGGTGAGGAGAGACTATGGTGCCATGTGCCTGGAAAGGGGACAAAAAGTCTCCACTGTATCAGCTAGCTATTGTGAGTAACAAACTACCCAAGACTTAGTGATTTAAACAATAAGCATTTATTGTTGCTCAACAGTCTACAGGTCAACTGGGCAGTTCTGGTCTGGGCCCGGCTAGGCTGATCTTGACTGAGCTTACCCATGAGTTCACACTCAGCCTGTGGGTCAGTTGGGAATAACTGGTCTAGGATGGCTGCACTTGGAATGGCTCTCTTCCAAGTGATTACTTCCTGCGCAGGCTGGCCTGGTGGTGGCAGGGCTCTGAGAGAGTCAACGCGTGCAAAGCCTCTTGCGGTCTAGGCTCAGAACTGGGACACTGTCACTTCTTCCACATTCTATTTCCACAAAGCACAGTTGAGAGGAGATTGGGGGAGAAAATTAAACCCCTTTCGTGATAGTACCCCACCAAGGTGACACTACTAAGTAGAGCATTTTCACTTATATTATATGGAAATTAGCCTCCTTTAGTCTTCAGCCTGATGGTTAGACCTGATTTTTCCCTGCTAAAGCACCACTAACACAACTACTTCCCCTTACCACATGGCAGATCTCCAAATATGCACATATTCACAACTGTCCTGTCTCCTTTTTCTTTTCCAATCTCCAGACCCTCCAGTCATTTCTCTAATGGCATGCTTGGTAGCCATCAAGGTCGCTGTACTTGAGATACAATCTGACTTGTCACTTTTTTCTTAACACGTGGCATTCATAATTGCACGTGACATTGCAGACTTATTTTGATGAGCTTATAGCAGTGGGACAATGTTTTATTTTATTTTATTTTTGCTTTAATCTGAACTCTGTGATTTTATTTATGTGCCCAAATGTAGCTTTTGGAAGAGCTGAATCACACAGTTGGTTTATATTGATAGATGGTCCTATAAATTCTCCCAGTTCTTTTTTCATACTGAGAACAGCTAAATCAAGATTTACCCATCCTGTACCTGCTCAGTATAGTTTTACGTATATAAAGGTAGGGCTTGGTATTTTTTCTTGTTATATTTCCTTTTCTTGGATTCAAGCCCAGGATATCAGCCTGTTCAGATAATTTTGAATCATGATTCTCTTGCCTTCCTAGTTTTATCCCAACTGTAAGTTTATGTCTTCATGCAATAGTTAACAAGAAAGTGAGACTAGGGCAGCCCCAAAACCACAGCCCTGAGGACGCCTTGACAATTGCCCTTTAGCCTGAAAGGGTGTAGCGAAGCGTATGAGAGCAGATTGCACATCCGGTTGCAAATCCATCTCCACTGCACTCATATTAGCATATGCATTTTCTCTGACTCATTCACAAGGACATCATGAGAGGGCTTTTTTTGGTTTATTGGGCTTTTTCTGGAGGCCTTGCTGAAAACCACACGGTATCTATAATATCTACTCACTTATTAACTGCAGATATGTTTTCTTTGTACATTAATGAAATATTAAAGCATGTAGACAGGAATAAAGAATAATATAACACTCATATACCTACTTGCCTGCTTTATCGAATATTCACATGACATGTTTGCTTCAGAATTATCTTTTTTTTCTTTAAGAAACAAAACATTACTAGTACAGCTGGGCCACCCCGTGACCCTTCCTTGTTATGATTTCAGAGTTTATCATTCTCATGCATGATTTATAACTTAACTACATATGCATATGCATACATATACATATGCATACTGTCTCTATGAATAATATATATTGGTTTCGTAGGTCTTAAACTTGCTCATACTGCAAATATCATTATGTAATTTGCATTTTTTGCTCAACATAATATTTCAAGAACTATACATGCTGATGAATGTAGTGCTAGTTCATTCTTTTTGTGGCTAAGTGTTCTATTGCAGGCAACAATTTTCTAAAAGGGATCGATAAAAAATATTTTTGATTTTGCAGGCCGTCTATGGTCTGTGTCACAGTCTTCTTTGTTTTTGTTTTTACAACCCTTTAACAATGTGTAAGACACTGTTAGCTCTTGGGCTGTACAAAAATAGGACTTAGTTTGCCAACCCCTGTTCTACTGTCTGACTCTAACACTATTTCTCCATCCTCCTTTTGATTTACATGGCTTCTTACGTCTCAGGTTCTCCTTTCATAAAGCAGAATGATCGTCTTGCCTGCCTCCTCAGGAGGGTAGGAAGATAAGGCAGATGATGGATATGAAAGTGCTTTGAAATGTTTTTTTTAAAAGGCTGTTTTATTCCTTCCCTCTCTTCTCACTTCCCTTTTCTTTCTTTTTCCTTCCTCCTGCTTCCTTTTTGCTGGCCTACGTAGGCTCTCAATTGAATTTCCATGAAGAAATATGGGAGCTCATTGAGAAATCTAGGTGGCGGAGACACATGGGAAGACACTATCAGGCAATGGGGGATTGGGGAGGCCTGAGCCCAAAGTGGATAATGTTACGTTCTTGCTGGCAGTTTCTCTGCAGCACTGGGGCATCAGTGGCTGGGAAATTCAGGAGGCACTCTCATTCTAGGCAGCCTATGAGCGGAACACAGCTGTTGCTTTCTTTAAATGTGCTGGACTAAGGTCTGGGCAGATGGCCTGTTCTGCCACCGAATAGCTGTGTGACCAGTCTCACCTCACAGACCTTTTGCCTCTTCATCTATCACAACTGCATCTGTCAACACAGGTTTCACAGGATTGTTGTGAAAATTAAACATGATGAGCTAAAAATGTTGGTATGTGGTGCAGACCCTTGGTGAAATGCTCATTAGAGGTTAATTTACTATATTACTTATGGAGGTTAATTACTGTAATTTATTGTTTACTTATAGAGGGTCCCCTTTGAGGGTCCCTGCGCCAGACAGCAAGTCCACAAGGAATATGTGCCTACTTTTCTCTTTTTTTGTATAGCACTGGTAACTTTAATGGATTTTAATGAAACTTGTAACCTTACAAAAGGTGAGTAAGGTGAGCTTGGATTAGGTGTTTCAGCACCTTCTCTGGTCTTGATGCAAAGCAGTGATGAATTAATTTTTCTTTGTAGGAAAGTTTTGCTAATAATTTAATTTCTTTAATGGCTAGATGGCTGTTCAGATTTTTAATCTCATCTTGTGTCACTTTTGGTAAGTTTTATTTTTCTACCAATTTCTCCATTTCACCTAAGTTACTGAATTTATTGGCAACTGTTGTTTAGTAATATTCCCTTATATAATTTAATGTCTAGGACTGTAATGCTATTCCCTCATTTGTGGTATTCATAATTCATTTTGTGTCTTGTTTCTTGATTAGTCCATCTAGGAGTTTATCAATTTTGTTGATCTTTTCAAAGAATCAACTTTTGTATGTCTACTTTTAAAACTATCCCAAAATGGGAACTTTAATTTGAGAAAAATATGCATAAATAATAGCATCCCTCATACAATACTACAAACACCTTTTTTAATGCCTTAAACACATGGTTAATAGTACCTAGCCTGGTGTCAGGCATGTGGACATACTAAAGACTTCTTTAAAAAGTTGAACCGAATTCACATTTTCATTTCTCAGATGTGACGTACTCAATCCTTCCACATCCTCTGCAGTTAAAGATCGCCTTGCCCTTAGGTTGGCTAAGGGCTGGAGATTTGCCCATGGACAAGGGGAACACATAGAAAGGGTCAGACTGGCTCTCGCAGCTATATTATAATATGGGTAATAGTCATTGGTGTTGCTGGCCTTTCATTATTAAGGCTGATTCTGCAGTTTTTTCGCATGTAAGAGCCTGAGAAAGAAGATTTAGATAGCCAACCTTTATATTTCCAGAGATAAGTAGTTTTTAATGCTTGCTTCAGGTCAGAAGCTATTTCTGGTATTCCTAATTGTGCCTCAAGAGACCAAAAAGTAATTTGGGCTCAGTGGATAGAATGAAATTGAATTTTCTCTAGGGAAGATAATGTTAAACATAAATTCAAAGCACCTTATAACAAGGTTATTACAATGGCATATGTTCACTATGTTTAGGAAAAAGTAAGACAATAAAATTCATGACTTTAGACCTTCTGAGAATTGGCTACTTAAGGACATGCAGTTGTTATCATTTGCTTCTGTAAACATTTTCTGAGTTGTTCTTTTGTATGTGGACCAGGATCCAAATGTCAAGGTTAATTAAAGGAAGTGTGTGTGTGTGTGTGTGTGTGTGTATAAAGTGATGAATACCTAGAAGGAATCTGGAAAACTTGCTTATTAGTCTTTGATTTCAAAGTTTTCTTATTCATTTTTAAGCCTTTTAGAAGTACATTTTAGTGAATGCTTAGTAAAAAGGATGATAATACATTGAGCAGAGAGTTGGTTATCCAATTTCTTCTCTTTCAAAGTAAGAGTGACTGGCAGAACAAATGTGTCAAATGTGCCATGAAACTCAGTTAAACAATCCAAAGGGAATGGAGATTTCTGGGCATTTGATTTTCTGGTAAACATAGGCCATCCAGAAATATATTTTGCTTGTGTGTTTTTCAGCCTTGTATTTGTTATCTTTATGCCTTTCTTTGGAGAAAAGCCCATAAATATTAGAAACATTCGTCAATGATTGAGGTGCACCATTTGGAACATGTTTGTAGCATATGGTTTGGTAAATGAGGAAGCTATGTAACACTGGCTTGAATACAGTGTTTTTTAAAATTTAATAATAACTCCTTGTTATCAATTAATTATTCAACAAATATCTATTGAAGACCCACTGTGTGCCAGGCACTGTACTTGGTGCAGTGCTTGGTGCCAGGCATCAGTGAGTAAAACAAAATTTCTGTTTTTATTGAGCTTGTATTCTGTTAGGGATATGAATATTTCTCTTTTACCTAAAAGTAGAGCATTGGTTAATTGGAAATTTGGTTAAATATGGGCAAATTGAAGTTTGTGGTTATTTTAAATTTCAGTTTCTAGATGTGGCACATATATACAATGGAATATTACTCAGCCATAAAAAGGAATGAAATTGAGTTATTTGTAGTGAGGTGGATGGACCTAGAGTCTGTCATACAGAGTGAAGTAAGTCAGAAAGAGAAAAACAAATACCGTATGCTAACACATATATATGGAATCTAAGGAAAAAAAAAAAAAGGTCATGAAGAACCTAGGGACAAGACGGGAATAAAGACACAGACCTACTAGAGAATGGACTTGAGGATATGGGGCGGGGGAAGGGTAAGCTGTGACAAAGTGAGAGAGTGGCATGGACATATATACACTACCAAACGTAAAATAGATAGCTAGTGGGAAGCAGCCACATAGCACAGGGAGATCAGCTCGGTGCTTTGTGACCACCTAGAGGAGTGGGATAGGGAGGGTGGGAGGGAGTGAGATGCAAGAGGGAAGAGATATGGGGACATAAGTATATGTATAACGGATTCACTTTGTTATAAAGCAGAAAGTAACACACCATTGTGAAGCAATTATACTCCAATAAAGATGTTTAAAAAAATAAAATAAAATAAAATAAATTTCAGTTTCTAAAAATTTTACTTGCATGTGTCCAAAATCATCAAACTGTACACATTAAATATGTACAGTTATTCGTATGTAAATTATACCTCAATAAAGCAGTAAAAAAATTTACTGTAGTTTGTTTTCTTCTTACCCTAAGGTTGATTTAGGTGTATTGTATTGACTCCTCCAGTATGAAAGTGTCTCAGACTTCTACTCCTTGTTAGATGTCTGTGATTTGGATCCCACACTGCTCTCATCTACCTATACCCAGATGAATTTATTTGACTATTGCAAATCCAAGAAAGATGTGAGATATATATATATATATATATATATATATATATATATAGTTGAATATTAACTGTTTATTTAATTTTTTCTACACCAAAGAGCATTTTCAGCTATACTCAGTATAGTATACATAACTGCTATAGCAGTCTAAACAATGGTCTATATGATTGTGTAATGGTGGATGTCAGTGTGTAAGACAATATGAAGCGTGCAAGACTTGTGGGTGAGTTCATATCCATTGCTCCGAAACTGAACTCACCCCCAAATGCACTGGGGAAAAATGCTTCCCTAGACCACCAACACTTTTCATTCAGGCTTGGCTCTTGCCTGGCTATAGGCTCCGATTTTCTTTTCTGGCTTCTGTGGCCACAAGCCAGTGGAAGTTACTTAGTGCTATTCAATGGGGAGACACACACTCCTCCCCACCCTGCATATAAGTGCAACGTCAAGGCTGTGCTTGGGTTCACTGGAGACTGGCAGTGCTGCTTATGTAGCTTCTCACGTTTCCTTCTAGAGCGTATGTTTGAAGAATCCAGCATAGGATCTTCTGATTCCTCACTCATGTCTCTGTAAAGTAGGTCCTGGTGGTGCAGCTTAGAATCAGGCATGTTGAACAGGTACAGTCATACACAGGAGAACTGAGGTCTTCTTTGCAAGTTCCAAGCCATTTATTTATCCATTTTTAAAAGTATTTATTTCCTACATATTTTTGTAAAGTTTTCATGTTGTTTATAGCTATGAACGCATATAAAACAAGACTATTAAATAAGAACAGAATAAAGCATTTGAAAAGAGGGAAGGGAAGATAGATTTGGGGAAAAAATTATACTAGAAAAGACTAGTGGAGGTAAGGATGTGTGTGCAAATGTTTGTGAGTGTCTATGGTTCAAGTGTTGGCGAAGGCAGAAAATGCAAGAGATTATTTCAGTTGTGGAGGCTCACGTGGCTGTGCCTGATTATCTACAAAGTTCACTGTACATGAGTAACTGTGTTTTGAGAAGGTTTGCTCTGCCTTGCCAGAGGTAAGACTCCGCAGCAGAATGCAGAACTGTTGTCTTGGGGTTCTGAGTGGTCCTGCTAACTATTTTGCTGTTAGAAAACCTGATAGAGGGTCCCGCACATGGGTCAGGTACTAACTTCCTTTGTTTGGCTATGGAGGACAAGGGTGTTCCTTTCTCTAGCTCAACTCACTGATGCCTCGTCTCTCTGCCTGAGGCAGGATGATAAGAACATTGGTAGGGCAGATAGGGGAACCTGCCCCTCTTCTTTCTGATCATCGGTTGTGCCTTGGGAGGTGATTCCCAGAAACCAGCTTAGTGCAGTGAGGCTTACCAACTCCTAGGTACCTAGACAGCATGATTTCAAGAAGTTTTTATATATAGACTACTCATATAATAGAAAATAGATATGAAATTTGGGCTCAGTTGGAGTAAAGAAGAATTGAGCAACTCCCCAAAATACTCTAGGCAGGGGGTAGGGGGAGATTCTCCAGACTCCTTGAGGCCCTGGACAGTTTCAAGGGTAGCAGACTCCTGCTCCTTGCCTCCCATTGATAAAAGAGGTAAAAAGTAGAGCTAAGACCCCTGCTAGGGGACAGGAATAAAGACTCAGACATAGAGAATGGACTTGAGGACATGCGGAGGGGGAAGGGTAAGCTGGGATGAAGTGAGAGAGTGGCATGGACATATATACACTACCAAATGTAAAATAGATAGCTAGTGGGAAGCAGCCGCATAGCAGGGAGATCAGCTCGGTGCTTTGTGACCACCTAGAGGGGTGGGATAGGGAGGGTGGGAAGGAGGTGCAAGAGGGAGGGGATATGGGGATATAAGTATACATATAGCTGATTCACTTTGTTATGCAGCAGAAACTAACACAACATTGTGAAGCAATTCTACTCCAATAAAGATGTTAAAAAAAAAAAAAGACCACTGCTAGGGAAATAAGCCTCATTATATTTAATATTTATTTAGCCAGAATTGCCTATTGTTTAAGACCAAGACTCTAGAGCAAGACTGCTTAGGTATGAATTCCAACTCTGCTAGCTGAGTGATTTCTGGGAAATTATTTAGCATCTTTGTGTTTCTATTTTCTCATCTGCGTAATGAGGATAATAACAGTATCTACTTTATAGAATTGTTGTTAGGATTGTGATTAGTACCTGTAATGTGCTTACAATAGTCCCTGGCATGAGAAGACTACAGTAATTTTTTTGAGCATAAGAGAGATGAGCCGGAAGAGATTTTATCATCCAGTTTCCTTAGGTAAGAAATTGAAATATGTCTGGGAGAAAAACAGCAAAAATCATTCAGGCTCTCTAGGGATTGTAAGCAGTAATAATCACATCACATGTACTGTGAATGATATGCCATAATAATTTGTTCTGACAATTCTGAATACTAAACAAGATATAACTATGTATTGAAAGGAAAGTCCTCAATTTCTGACTAAACATCTGGTAAACTGGAAGATGTTCAAGAGACATTTTGGTAACAGTAAGGTCTTAGTCACTAGAAGTTTAAGATGTGTTTTACAGTATTAGGATGTCATTCTGCTTACATCTGTAGAACCAGTTTTGCTATAGTGATTCAAGTAGGTGTTTATAGTATGTTTTGTTTTCTCCTTGGCATTTTGCCAGGGTAGGGAAGGAAACTATTGCTGAAATAACTTCATTACAATAATGAAAGTGTAGTCTTTTGCCTTTAAAAAAATTCAATTTAATACAAATTTATTGAGTTGCCTAGTAAGTATAGTAGTAATGCACCTAAATGTTTTTAGAATTTTTAAAAATTATTTATTTTATTTATTTTTGGCTGCGTTGGGTCTTCGTTGCTGTGCACGGGCTTTCTGTAGTTGCGGTGAGCGAGGGCTACCCTTCGTTGCAGTGCGCGGGCTTCTCATTGTGGTGGCTTCTCTTGTTGCAGAGCATGGGCTCTAGGCGCACAGGCTCAGTAGTTGTGGCTCGCAGGCTCTAGAGTGCAGGACCAGTAGTTGTGGCGCATGGGCTTAGTTGCTCCACAGCATGTGGGATCTTCCCGGACCAGGGCTCGAACCCGTGCCCCTGCATTGGCAGGCAGATTCTTAACCACTGCACCACCAGGAAAGCCCCTAAATGTTTTCAAATAAAGATTTTTATTGGGGTATGCAATGTATATAGAAAATTTTACTCATCATGTGGGTGAAATTTGATGAATTATCACAAAGTAAACACACCCATGTAGCCCTCTATGCAGGTCAAGAAACAGAAGAGTACCTGCACTCCTAGAAACCTCGCTTTGCCTCTTCTCAGTCACTTTCCCAGCCATTCTTCCCAAAAGATAACCACTAAGCAGAAAGCTGACTTCTACCCAGAAATAAACCCGTGTGCCTATGGTCAATTAATCTACGACAAAGGAGGCATGAATGTACAATGAAGAAAAGACAGTCTCCTCAATAAGTGCTGCTGGGAAAACTGGACAACTAAATGCAAAACAACGAAATTAGAACATTCTCTAACACCATACACAAAAATAAACTCAAAATGGATTAAAAACCTAAATGTAAGACCGGACACTATCAAACTCTTAGAGGAAAACATAGGCAGAACACTCTTTGACATAAATTGCAGCAACATCTTTTTGGACCCACCTCCTAGAGTAATCAAAATAAAAACAAAAATAAACAAATGGGACGTAATGAAACTTAAAAGCTTTTGCACAGCAAAGGAAACCATAAACAAAACAAAAAGGCAACCCACAAAATGGGAGAAAATATTTGCAAACGATGCGACCGACAGGGTATTAACCTCCAAAATAAACAAAGAGCTCATGCAGTTCAATATCAAAAAAACAACCCAATCAAAAGATGGTCAGAAGATCTAAATAGACATTTCTCCAAAAAAGACATACAGATGGCCAAAAAGCACATGAAAAGATGCTCAACATCGCTAATTATTAGAGAAATGCAAATTAAAACTACAATGAAGTATCACCTCATACTGGTCAGAATGGCCATCATCAAAAAGTCTACAGACAGGGACTTCCCTGGCAGTCCAGTGGTTAAGACTCTGTGCTTCCACTGCAGGGGGTGCAGGTTCAATCCCCAGTTGGGGAACTAAGATCCCACATGCCATGCGGCGCAGCCAAAAAAAAAAAAAAAAAAAGTCTACAAACAGTAAATGCTGGAGAGGGTGTGGAGAAAAGGGAACCCTCCTACACAGTTGGTGGGAATGTAAATTGGTACAGCCACTATGGAGAACAGTATGGAGGTTCCTTACAAAACTGAAAATACAGCTGCCATATGATCCAGCAATCCCACTTCTGGGCATACATCCAGAGAAAACTATAATTTGAAAAGATACATGCACCCCAAGTGTTCATCGTATAACTGTTTACAGTAGCCAAGACATGGAAACAACCTAAATCTCCATCGACAGATGAATGGATAAAGAATATGTGGTACATGTATACAATGGAATATTAGCCATAAAAAAGAATGAAATAATGCCATCTGCAGCAACATGGATGGACCTAGAGATCATCATACTAAGTGAAGGAAGCCAGACAGAGAAAGACAAATACCATATGATATCACTTATACATGGAATCTTAAAAATTATACAGATGAGCTTATTTACAAAACAGAAACAGACTCACAGACTTAGGAAATAAATTTATGGTTACCAAAGGGGAAAGGTGGGAGGAGGGATAAATTAGGAAGTTGGGGTTGACATATACACGCTACTATGTATAAGATAGATAATCAACAAGGAACTACTGTATAGCACAGGGAATTCTACTCAGTACTCTGTAATAACCTACATGGGAAAAGAATGTGAAAAAGAATAGATGTATGTACATGTATAACTGATTCACTTTGATGTACTCCTGAAACTAACCCAACATTGCAAATCAACTGTTCTCCAAGCTGACTTCTAACATCACAGATTAATTTTTCCTGGTTTTTAAAAAGTTGATATAAATGGAATCAGAGGTCTAGCTTCTTTCATTCAACATTATATTTGTGAGAGTTATCCATGTTGTGACTTGTAGCAGAACTTTGTTCTTTAGCATTGCTGTGTAATGTAATATTCCATTGTATGAATATACCACAATGAATTGATACATTCTCCTCTTGATTAATATTTAGGTTTTTTCCAGATTGGGATTAAAAATAATGCTGCTGAAAATATCCTCATACATGCCTTTTAGTATGTGTATATATATGCAGTTCTGTTACATCTATACTCAGGGGTAGAATTGCTGGTCACAGGAAATGCCTATGTTTAGCTTTGGTAGAAACTGCAAAAGTCATTATACCACTTTACACTCCCACAAGCAGTGTATAAGAGTTCCAGTTGCCCCATATCCTTGCCAACACTTGCTGTTACTTTCAGTATTGCAGTGGGTGTGTAGTAGTGTCTCATTTTAGTTTGAATTTGCATTTCCTGATGGCTAATGAGCTTGACTTCCTTTTCGTGTTTTTAGTGACCATTTTGGTGTGTGTGTGTGTGTGTGTGTCAAGTGACTATGCAAGTCTTTTGGCTGATTATAAAAACTGAGTTGTATTTATCCTTTTGGTCCCTGTTGAGACCTTCCTGTATCTCCATGCTTCCATGTGGGATCATTTTCATTGGGTCTGAAATGCTACCTTTAGTATTTTCTTTAGAGTAGATCTACTAGTGAAAAATACCCTCATTTTTGTTTTGTCATAAAATGTCTTTCTTTTACCTTCATCTTTGTGTTTGGAAGACTAGGTTAGTGGTTACTTTCCTCCCACTTTGAGGTTACCATCCCTTTGTCTTCTGGCTTCCATTATTTCTGTTGAGATGCCAGCTGTTCTTGTTATTGTTGCTCCTTTGAAATTCATCTGATTTTTGGTTGTTCGTTTGTTTCTAACTGCTTTTTAAGGTTTTCACTTTGACTTTGATGTTCCGCAGCTTTAACATGCTTAGTTGAGGTTTTCTTCGTATTTATCCTACTTGGGCTTTAGTTTGAAATTTTAACAGTTTGGGAAAATTCTTAGACTTTATCACTTTAAGTATTGCTTCTGACCCATTCTTTTTCTTCTCTTCTCTCTCTCTCTCTCCAACATTTTCACTTTGCCATAAGTCTCTCATGCTTTTTTGTTTCTCCATTTTCTTCTGACTTGCCTTCTGCTTAGTACTAATAATCTTTATAGCGATTTCTATTCTATTAAACCCATCTGTTGATTTCTTAATGGCCCTTATTGTATTTTTCAGTTCTGGAATTTTCATTTGAGTTTTTAGAATAGTTTCCAGTCTCTGATAAATTCTCTATCTTGTCGTAATTTCTTAAACATATTAATTATGAATATTCTTAACATCTTTATTGGAGTATAATTGCTTTACAATGGTGTGTTAGTTTCTGCTGTATAACAAAGTGAATCAGCTATACATATACATATATCCCCATATCTCCTCCCTCTTGCATCTCCCTCCCATCCTCCCTATCCCACCCCTCTAGGTGGACACAAAGCACCGAGCTGATCTCCCTGTGCTATGCGGCTGCTTCCCACTAGCTATCTATTTTACATTTGATCATTTTATATGATTTCATTCATACAGAAGTCCAGGATAGGGAAATCTATAGAGACAGAAAGTAGTTAGTGGTTGCTTAGGACTGGGTGGGGGAGGGGCGTAGAGGAATGAGAGCTAAAGTGTACAGGGTTTCTTTCTGAAGTGATGAAAACGTACTAAAAGTGACTCTGGTGATGAAACGTACTAAAAGTAGATTCACATATCTGCGAATCTACTTTTAGAGAAACATTGAAAATATTTTCTCCTATTCTGAGGTTTTTCTTTTCATCTTGTTTATGGTTTCCTTTGTTGTGCAAAAGCTTTTAAGTTTCATTAGGTCCTAGTTGTTTATTTTTGTTTTTATTTCCATTTCTCTAGGAGGTGGGTCAAAAAGGATCTTGCTGCGATTTATGTCAAAGAGTGTTCTGCCTAGGTTTTACTCTAAGAGTTTTATAGTGTCTGGCCTTACATTTAGGTCTTTAGTCCATTTTAAGTTTATTTTTGTGTATGGTGTTAAGGAGTGTTCTAATTTCATACTTTTACATGTAGCTGTCCAGTTTTCCCAGCACCAATTATTGAAGAGACTGTCTTTTCTGCATTGTATTTTCTTGCCTCCTTAGGGAACTCTACTCAGTGTTCTATGGTGACCTAAACGGGAAGGAAATCCAAAAAAGAGGGGATATATGTATACGTATAGCTGATTCACTTTGCTGTACAGCAGAAACTAACACAACATTGTAAAGCAACTATAACTAAAAAAAAAAGAGTTTAGAGACAAACGGTTCTCAATTTGAATCCCAGCATGACCACTTACTAGCTGTATGACATTGGGAAAGCTATTTAACTTCATCTTTCTCATCTGGAAAATGGGTATAAACTAGAACCAACTGATAAGGATTAAATGTGATCATATATGTAAAGTGCATGGTGTTGGGGACATCATAATTGTTCAGTAATAACTGTGATAATAAAATTATTGTTAACAAAAAAGAAACATTGAATTGTACACTTTAAATTATGAATTGTATGGTATGCGAATTATGTCTCAATAAGGCTGTTACAATAAAGGACCAAAGGAATATTTATGATAGCAACTGTGGAGAGAGGGTGGCAGATGTGGGTGCAAGCTCATGGTGATGACGATCTCTCTCATTTTCACTCTCTTCATTAACAGTTTGCTGACGCAGACGTAGAGAATGGACTTGAGGACATGGGGAGGGGGAAGGGTAAGGCATGAAGTGAGAGAGTGGCATGGACATATATACACTACCAAATGTAAAATAGATAGCTCGTGGGAAGCAGCCACATAGCACAAGGAGATCAGCTCAGTGCTTTGTGACCACCTAGAGGGGTGGGATAGGGAGGGTGGGAGGAAGACGCAAGAGGGAGGGGATATGGGGATATATGTATACGTATAGCTGATTCACTTTGTTATACAGCAGAAACTAACACACCACTGTAAAGCAATTATACTCCAATAAAGATGTTAAAAAAAAAAAAAACAGTTTGCTGACCAGTTGTCAGGGCCTGGGGTGGAATTAAAGCAGAACACTGGGTCCTGTAATACATGGTCAGAGGTAACTCAAGTAAGAGTAAGTCATGGAATCCAGCAAGAACAGTGATCTGGATAACTGACCAGGAATATAACACTGCTGAGATAACCCAGACTTGTCTTAATCCTGGCTGGGCCCAACATCCTGAAGCAGGACTTAGCTTCCTTAGTTATTCCTGTGGTCAGAAAGTACTGCACTGTTCCTAAATCTTCCTGTTTTGCAAGCCTCTCATTTACCTAGAAGAGTTTTTTTTTTTAGAGTGTAAACTTAAATCTCAAAGACCTTTTCTAATTTAGATCCTATTTCTCTGGAAGTGCTGGAAACACGTGCAACTTCTTGATTGAGAAAGGCACATAAAGCAGATGTATTTGCATAGGAAGCCCATAACCCCAGAAGTCACCATCTGGGAAGGGGCTTTGAGAGTTCTCATGGCTCACTTCAGTCGTGTCTGTGAGAGATTTGGAGCTTCAATTCCTCATTCAATGGTTAAAAAAAAAAAGGGCAGGTCACAGATTGTACAATTTTTAATTCATTTATTCAACAGACATATCAGTTACCAACTTTGTGCCAGTCACTGTACTAGGTGCTGGTAATAAAAATCTGTATGAAACAGTAGCTACCTCTAGGAGATTGCACTAAACCAAAGGTACCAAGTGATGAAAGAGACGTATGCATTAAGTGACTGTGAGTTCCCAGTAGAGTGTCAGTTAACTGAGCTTAGAAGAGTCTTGGAAGCATTTAGCACAACTGAATAAATATAGTTGAATAAAGGCTGAGGAAAGGCATCATTGAGGCGGTAACACTTTAACTGAAACTTGAAGAACAAGTAGGGTTTATCCAGGCAGACGAAGAGAAGAGGAAGGCTGGTGGCAGAGAAACAAATGAGTTAGGGCCCTGTGGTAAGAGCCATTATGAGAGTTAACAAGGGACAGAGCCAGAAAGGGAGGAAGAAATGAACTTAGAGCAGTACTTCTCAGACTTCAGTGGTCATACATTGAAGCCTGAGAAAAACGGAAAATCGTGTAAAAATAGAGATTCTGAGTCAGAATCTCAGGGTCTAAGCTAGAGCACTTCATTGACCCCCAGTCAATGTCAGTACTTCTGGTCCATGAGCCACACTGAGTAGCAAGAGCATAGAGATCTATTTGAGTGGGATGGGAGAGGAAGGTGAAAAGTCCTAGTTAACTTGTAAATTTCTGGATAGAATGATCTGGAGTGATGGTGTTGTGAGCTGCTAGAGGGAATGTAAGAGGAGATTTTCAAGGAAATATAAGTTTTGTTTTGTGTTTTGTTTTGAGACGCCTATAAAGATATCTCGGAAGAGAAATCTGGTAGGAAGGAGAAAAATAAAACCATGGTTCCTGAGTAGAAGAGAAAGATGTGCCTATGAATGAAATTGAGAAGGGACTGCAAGATAAGTGAGAGGATGATTAGGAGAAAATGATGTGATCACTTCCACAGAAGAAGTTTCAAGAAAGTGGGAATGAACAATGTCAAATGTTGCAGAGAGATGAGGAAGGAGCAAGACTAGAATCCAGACTGCAAGGAGTTGAGGAATGGAAAATGAGTGTTTTGATTAGTGGTAAGAGGGTTGAGGAAAAGTGTCAAAGAGAGTGTGGCAGTAGACAGAAAGGAGTGTAGGGTAAAGGGAAGGGTCCTCCCTCACCCTTTTTTTTCCTTCCTCTTTCCTTTCTCCTTCCCCCTTCCCTCCCTCCCTCTCTCCCCTCCCTCCTTCCCTTCCTTCCTTCCTTCTTTCCTTCCTTCCTTCCTTCCTTCCTTCCTTCCTTCCTTCCTTCCTTCCCTCCTTCCTTCCTTCCTTCCCTCCTTCTCTCCCTCCTTTCTTCATTTTAGCGTTATTATTATATCAATAGAAATTTTCCTACATACAAAAAATTGAGAGGCTATTATAATGAATGCTAGGATAAGCCACAGAGAAAGTGCTTGCCTTGTCCTACAAATAGAATTCCCATCCGAAGAGGAATCCTGAGGAATAAAATGTTCTCCACCACTTAACACAAAGATTAAGGTCTTGATGTCAAGTCAGGAAATTAGCAAATTCATTCCTAATAACAATTAATTTCTCTGTGAAATAGGAAGAGTTCCTTTGGAAGGAGTTCGTTTGGCTGGAACTGAGTGGGAAGAAGCTTTGTAAGTGCGGCAGGGGTTTGGAATATTGCCAAAGCCTTCCTTTTAGCTTTACCCAAAGTGATGTCTTACCTTCTAATAAAAGATAAAAACAGCAAAATGCCCTCCGACCTCCCCCCTCCACTCCACACACTCACATAGGAAATGAGAATATGAAAAGTAGCAGGACACCAAGTTAATGCACAGAAATCTCTTGCATTCCTATACACTAATGATGAAAAATCTGAAAGAGAAATTAAGGAAACACTCCCATTTACCACTGCAACAAAAAGAATAAAATAGGAATAAACCTACCTAAGGAGACAAAAGTGCTGTATGCAGAAAATTATAAGACACTGATGAAAGAAATTAAAGATGATGCAGATAGATGGAGAGATATACCATGTTCTTGGATGGGAAGAATCAACATTGTGAAAATGACTCTACTACCCAAAGCAATCTACAGATTCAATGCAATCCCTATCAAACTACCACTGGCATTTTTCACAGAACTAGAACAAAAAATTTCACAATTTGTATGGAAGCACAAAAGACCCCAAATAGCCAAAGCAATCTTGAGAAAGAAAAACGGAGCTGGAGGAATCAGGCTCCCTGACTTCAGACTATATTACAAAGCTACAGTAATCAAGACAGTATGGTACTGGCACAAAAACAGAAATATAGATCAATGGAACAGGATAGAAAGCCCAGAGATAAACCCACGCACATATGGTCAACTTATCTTTGATAAAGGAGGCAAGAATATAGTGGAGAAAAGACAGCGTCTTCAATAAGTGGTGCTGGGAAAACTGGACAGCTACATGTAAAAGAATGAAATTAGAACACTCCCTAACACCATACACAAAAATAAACTCCAAATGGATTAAAGATCTAAATGTAAGGCCAGACACTATAAAACTCTTAGAGGAAAACATAGGCAGAACACTCTATGACATAAATTACAGCAAGATCCTTTTTGACCCACCTCCTAGAGCAATGGAAATAAAAACACAAATAAACAAATGGGACCTAATGAAACTTAAAAGCTTTTGCACAGCAAAGGAAACCATAAACAAGACTAAAAGACAACGCTCAGAATGGGAGAAAATATTTACAAATGAAGCAACTGACAAAGGATTAATCTCCAAAATATACAAGCAGCTCAATGTCAAAAAAACAAACAACCCAATCCAAAAATGGGCAGAAGACCTAAATAGACGTTTCTCCAAAGAAGATATACAGATTGCCAACAAACACATGAAAGGATGCTCAACATCTCTAATCATTAGAGAAATGCAAATCAAAACTACAATGAGGTATCACCTCACACCGGTCAGAATGGCCATCATCAAAAAATCTGCAAGCAATAAATGCTGGAGAGGGTGTGGAGAAAAGGGAACGCTCTTGCACTGTTGGTGGGAATGTAAATTGATACAGCCACTATGGAGAACAGTATGGAGGTCCCTTAAAAAACTAAAACTAGAACTACCATATGACCCAGCAATCCCACTACTGGGCATATACCCTGAGAAAACCATAATTCAAACAGAGTCATGGACCACAATGTTCATTGCAGCACTATTTACAATAGCCAGGACATGGAAGCAACCTAAGTGTCCATCGACAGATGAATGGATAAAGAAGATGTGGCACATATATACAATGGAATATTACTCAGCCATAAAAAGAAACGAAATTGAGTTATTTGTAGTGAGGTGGATGGACCCACAGTCTGTCATACAGAGTGAAGTAAGTCAGAAAGAGAAAAACAAATACTGTATGCTAACACATATATATGGAATCTAAAAAAGAAAAAATGATTCTGATGAACCTAGGGACAGGACAGGAATAAAGACGCAGACGTAGAGAATGGACTTGAGGACACGGGGAGTGGGAAGAGTAAGCTGGGACGAAGTGAGAGAGTAGCATGGACATATATACACTACCAAATGTAAAATAGATAGCTAGTGGGAAGCAGCCGCATAGCACAGGGAGATCAGCTCAGTGCTTTGTGACCACCTAGAGGGGTGGGACATGGAGGGTGGGAGGGAGACATAAGAGGGAGGAGATATGGGGATATATGTATATGTATAGCTGATTCACTTTGTTATATAGCAGCAACTAACACACCATTGTAAAGCAATTATACCCCAATAAAGATGTTTAGAAAAAAAGATTATTAAGGGCTGTTAGACTTCTATGGCGTGCCACTTAAAAGGGCGGGACCACCAACTGATCCCCTGTTGTGTTGACTGTGGGAAGAGAAGGTTGGGAAATGATGTCAGGAACTTTTCTCCACTTAAGTCTGAATAAGTAGGTATTTGCATAAATATCATCCTAGCCATTCATTAGATAACAGCTTAACTCTAGAGGTAGAAATGTACATTCCAAGCATTTTGTTCAAGCTTCTTGTCTCCCAAGTATCTGTCTCTTCCTGGCCCCTTTCTAGGGCGACATTTTGCAGGGAGCCCCCAACATTGGGAATGATGATTGAAGTCAGTGATTTCACAATAATTTCTTAGCATTCTCAGAAGGCTTCAGCAGTTAATTCCTACTAAGCACCAATTGCGTAATAATTGGCTAACTCTCTTGATAGAGAAAAAAACGTAATTTGGAAATAATTGACCTAACGAGAAAAATGGATAGACGCTTAAAAAATTGTTTGGGTCATTGCATTGTTAAAAGTAATAAGTACCTTGGAGATAAAGTACCATAAATATAACAGTGTAAATACTGCATGTGTATGAATACATAATTTACATGATAATTTATGCTTAGCTCATATTCTACATTTGAAGTTATTTTTCTTATAGTAGAAAACACAGAAGGACTAAAAGAAAAGGATCCAATACTAGATTCTTAAGGTCTGTAGAAATTTGGAGCCATAGATATAAAAGTATATCACCTGGGATAAACCATAATGGAAAAGAATATAAAAAAGAATCTATATGTATAACTGAGTCACTTTGCTGTACAGCAGAAATTAACACATTGTAAATCAACTGTATTTCAATAAAAACAGTGTATCAGCAGTATGTACTGCTTTATAATGCTCCACTGAACTAGCCTCTCAGAAAAAATAACTCAGTCCAATTACTTCCCAGGCTACTCCTGTGATAGTATTTCTATCTTTTAAATTTGATTAGTAGATGACAGTCTTCCCAGAGAATGATATCGATGATTTAAATCAGTGCCAAAAGACTATGAGAGGAGTTGATGCTTTGAGTAAAACTGAGCTTCTCCCAGGCAACGAACTACCCAAGCTTCCGAATTTTTATGCCCATCAAATGTAGATGTTTTCCATTGATTCAGAACTTAAATAAGAAAACGAACCCTTTATTCCCATGCATTTTAAGTTATAAGTAAAGACAGTTTTGTTATATGTACGTTGGAGGTAGGCATGGAAGGTATTATCTCAATTTTATGGGCGAGAAAACAGAACCCAGCCAGACTCTCGGTTCCTCCCTGCTCCAATGTTTGGAGGTCGTGGCAGCCTGCAGTAAGTGGTTGTATTTCAGATTTGACCACACAGTCTGTGCTCATGGGTTGGCAGTACATTTTTTAGATAATAGAACTCACAGCCAGCAGTGTCATGCTCTGAGACATAGTACCATGCTCCATTCAAATGAGCCACATCTCACCCCCTAACACTGCTGCTCGGTATAAACCAGGTAAACCCATTAGCCATCAGTCATTTTAAGGAATAAACAGCTAGAGTTGAGACCTCTTGAAACATTACGGCCTTTTAGACCAAGACAGATTGACTCTCAGTAACAGTGAGGTTCTCGTTTCTTCAGCACTGTATGGAATTTAAGAATATAACTGAAGAGCAAAGAAAAGTGAGCAATCTATAGTCAGTATATAAATTTAGAAGGTCTTGCAGATACAGAGGAACTCATGAACAATTTATTATTGAGTGCTTTCTGTTTCAGTGTCTACACTGGTCTGTGTTGAGGGTATCAAGAAGAAATATCAGATATGGTCACTCTTGACTCCTCAGGAGCTTATAAGCTGATTGAGGAAACAAAACGCACCATGTAAAGGACTCTACATATTCAGACAGAGCAGCTGGGGTCTGAAAGGTGTTTTAGTCTCAGTTGACCCTGAAGCAGACCCTGAGACAAGCATTTGAGTGCATGTCTGTCTGGAGGAAGGTATAAGAAGCATGGGAGAAGGGAAGTGAGACAGGGAAGGGAAGGCGGCCAATAAAGGTGACAACGTTGGTATTAGACAACGGTCACCATGGGTGACTAGAAAGTGATCCTATGAGGAAACACCGGTAAACAGTATAGAACACACACGTTTGAGTTATTCTACCCAAACGGTAGGGGAACCAGGCTCGTTATATTCCAGCTCTTCTCAGGGCTAGGATTGGGGTGTTGAAGGGCTCTCCCAGGGGTATTCATTCCTGGGCACTTCAGCCTGCCCAGCACCTGGGCACAGCAGGCTTCTGCAGCCCTGGGAAAAGCCCTCAGGTGCAGTGAGCAGACACTGACAGCTGGAAGGCAGCCCGTGCACATGCAACAGAGGGGTCCAAGGAATATGGGTAGGGGACTGCCAGCGGCCACCACAGTAGGATTCTTGGTGTAGGTGAGACTTGAGAGCGCTCTTTCTCTTCTCTCCTCAGGTCTCTTCATGGTCCTCTCCCTACTGTCCATCGTGTATGGAGCCTTGCGCTGTAACATCCTAGCCATCAAGATCAAATACGATGAATATGATGTCAAAGTGAAGCCCCTGGCCTATGTCTGTATCTTCCTCTGGAGGAGCTTTGAGATTGCCACTCGAGTCATTGTCCTGGTCCTCTTTACCTCTGTCCTGAAGACCTGGGTGGTGATAGACATACTCATCAACTTCCTCACCTTCCTCTTCTACCCCTGGATCCTCTTCTGGTGCAGCGGCTCCCCCTTCCCTGAGAACATCGAGAAGGCCCTCAGTCGGGTGGGCACCACCATCGTGCTGTGCTTCCTCACCTTACTCTACGCCGGGATCAACATGTTCTGCTGGTCAGCGGTACAGCTGAAAATCAACAACCCCGACCTCATCAGCAAGTCCCAGAACTGGTACCAGCTGCTGGTGTACTACATGCTGAGATTCATCGAGAACGCCTTCCTCCTCCTCATGTGGTATCTTTACAAGACTGACATCTATATGTATGTGTGCGCACCCCTGCTGATCCTGCAGTTGTTCATCGGGTACTGCACGGCCATTCTGTTCATGATCGTGTTCTATCAGTTCTTCCACCCTTGCAAAAAGCTCTTTTCCTCTAGCGTTTCTGAAAGCTTTCAGGAGTGGCTCAAGTGTGCTTGCTGTGACTGCAGGCGGCGGAAATCCTCTGAGTCTGCAGAAAAGACAGATCTAAGGTCACCCGCAGACAGAGAGGAAACCCCTTCTAGCAGTAAAATAAGTTCTATGCCCAGCCAGATCTTGAATGCCGATGAGCTCTTTTCTGCTTAATGGGACCTGAGTCTCTTGAGGCACAGATGTATTGTTTGCTGGGTTGATCCCTGTTCTTCATACAAGTGATGGGCCCTGCACAGTTAACAAAGCAGGAAGTTATCTCTCAACTCCTTGTGAGTCTCTCCCCTTTGGAGAGCTCTTGGGCGGGCATGTGGGAACCATGGAGAGAAGCCAGGGAGACCCCTGAGTGTTGCAGGGGCAGCCTAAGGCACCACCATTCACAGTTGACCATGTTCTCCCAGGCGTTACCGGGCTTTTCATTGACAAAGTACCCATGATATCTGAGTTGGGCTGGTTAGATCCGTCAGGTAGAATGAGGGCAGGGGCTTACTTGTTTTCTAGTTTTCTGGACTGCTGGTGTAGGTAGCCTAATGTTTTATTATCCCTGAACGTAGTTTTCACCCAAGAGCTGTCTGATGACCACAGATGGTTACTGGGGTTTTGCCATCAGCCACAACATTCCTGTCAGAGTTTTCAGAGAGGGCTGTTCAAGTTTGGTTTTTGAATAGACAGATGTTCCATTTTCATCTCATTAGGGCTCTTTGTACATAACCAACTGTAGCAGCCTTGGCCTGCTATCTCTAATTGACTCAAAAGTCTGGATTTGGAGACTTTATTCTCAAGGATCCATGGATGCAAAATTGAATTCTAAATTTGGTTATGGAAGCCCTAGAATTTTAGGAAAGTTGTGTTCCTTCAATATGTTGAAGAAACTCTGGATCAAGAGGGTTGTTAAAATATCAAAGTGATTTAGGCTTTTATAAGCAGAATTCTTACCTTCTTGTGATGGTTTAAGATGAATCTGCTAGAAGGTAGGCTTAACCTCATCGAGGTTCAGTCCTGTTTTACAGTTCTGGGAAATTTCTAGTAGAATTTGCTAGGATTTGCCTTCTTAGGAAAGAAGAAAATAAAACTCATAGTCTTTACTCCACCTCTTCCTTGCCTGTCAGGAAAGTTTTAGACAAGAGTTACCTTGGTTAACCTAAGTTTTTCTAGAAAACTCCACAGAAATTTCTCACCTAGCATATGTATATAGGCCATTTTAATTTTCATTATTTGAAGGAAAAGGGTTCCCCAACTTCAGTTAGATGTTGACTTCAGAAACTTTTAAATTTTGCAAAGAGCTGACATGACTAGAAGATTTTTATCTTTAACTGAATGCATTTTGATTTGGTATGATTATGAGTTAATTTGAATAAGAACTTCAATCTTATCCTCCTACACTCTCCTATCTTCAGTATAATTTCTCCTTTGATCTGGAACCGTATTTCTTTCATAAAAGGATTTGTAGAATATCCTCAGTTGTCTTGGAAAAATGCCTGGATCTAGTACCATTATTTCTACCATAAAAACCTTGATAATGAAACACCTGGGAGCAGGTGACCTGTCACTGACGAGGCTGGACATTGCAGGTCGATCAGGGTTGACAGTCTTAGGACCCATAATGGCTGAACTTTCTGACCCATCGAGTTTCTAACAGCTAGTTTGTCAGGGGACAGGTTAAAATGGTGAGTTTGAGTAGGAGTTGTGGTCAGAATTAGACAGGGATGGAGAGACTGGTACTTCCCCAGCCTTGGTTTGGAAGCCTGTCTCAAGAACCACTACAAAATCTGGGCCTTCAAATACATTTAAAATCATTTTAAGGTAGAATATAGGTAAGCATATTGAGTGACCCCAAACCAAACTGACAGTGATGGTCTGTCACACTCCTAAAGCCCAATTATAAGCCACATTTAAAAGGATAAAGAGGTTTGGTAACTAAATTGAACATTTTGTTATCTTTAACTCTTGATATGCAGATACCCCTGCTTTGGGGCCATATATGTCTAGTCACTTTGGGGAAGAGAAACCACTGCTTTTTTTCTTCATGGCCACAATTTAAGTCATAGTGAACTGAGAAATCTTGTTTTTAAATTATTTGTATTATACCTCTGAAATGGCAAAATTATAGCTCAGACTGCAGAACTAGGTTGCCCTAAAGACAAACAAACCAGCAAATTTCCTCCTATCTTGAGAGTTAAAATGTCTTTTTCAGTAATAATTCCAATTTTTAAAACTCTCCGTGCTTTGTCTAATTAATTATATGCCATAACTTGTCGCAACAGATACTCCAGCTGATTCATTATCGTTTGGCTGGATGGAGGTGAAGTGTTTCCTCGAAATATATTGAAATAAGATCATCAAACACGTTTAGACTTTCTTCATTACTGGAGACAGTGCAGTGTAGAGGCTGGCATCTCCCTGTCCAGCCCTGCAAGTTAGTTCATTGTTCTCTGCCTCAGTTTCCTCACCCACAAAATTTGCATGATATACTTGCCCGGGCTACCTCACAAGGTTGTCAGAAGAACAAATTAAATAATAGGTGTGAAAATGCTTTGAAAATATTTTTGAAGTGCCATGCATGTTTAAAGGAGTTGTTTTTATAGTTATTCAAATCCATAACAGGTTATTGTTTTTTGTTTTTTTTTTTTTACCGTTAGAGAAGAAACAAGTAGCATCATTCACATGAGTGTCTTAAGTGAATATGTCGGCCTTTGGCCTTACGGAAGGGCAAGTGTAAATGGCCTTTATTCTTGGAGAGAACTCAACAGTTGCCCTTTCTCTTACCATCAGTTGCTTATAAAAATTAGCACCCAAACATATGGTACTTGGAGGAAAAAGACCCACTGAAATCTGAGAAATTGCTTTTGATAACAAATGAGCTTATCATTTTTGTATGTCATCTTTCATAAAGGATATAGCAGCATCTTTTGTTAATTTTGCTTTACAATTTGAATGCCTGATCCCGCTAGACTTTAATTGAATGTGGGTATAATTTTTTCAGCCTTGTAAATGGGAAAAATAAACTTTAAAATTGATTGTCAAATACAGCATTTTCTTGGAAACCTCCTTAGAACATTAGTGCTATGGTTATGACTATATGTGTCAGTACTCCTCAGCCAGTACATTGTGGATGTGAGCTTTTGCAGGCTGCTTCTCTGCAGCCATTCGCTCTAATAAATATTGTTTATGTTTCTTCATATAATAAATTAATTTTTCAATTTCTCCTTGCTTTTCATTCCTTATACAGTCCTTTCATGGCTTTTTGACTTCAGGGACTATTTTAGAAACAAATTTGAAAATGGTTTTGTTGTGATTAATTATGATTTTGTAACCTCACCTGGAAATTTTGTTTTATAAGCATTTACTCCATTTGTTAAAGCTGCACTGCTGAATACTAAAATTCTGCTCAAACATAAGTGGTATACTGATCCAGAAATATAAAATATCAAATGAGCGACTTGATATTAACATAAACAAATAGTCAAATTGTAAATGGCGATCTGTGGTTGGAAAAAATATCAGGTTTTTTCTGCGTGTCCAGAGGCCTTATGTTTTCTATTGAGGTATAATTGACATATAACATTATATTAGTTTCAGATGTACAACATAATGATTCAATATTTGTATACACTGCAAAATGATAACTGCAATAATTCTATTTACCATTCCATCACCATGCTGTTTATTACATCCCATGACTTATTTATTTTATAACTGGAAGTTTGTGCCTCTTGATCCCCTCCACCAATTTCGCCCACCCCCCTAACTCCTCTCCCCTCTGGCAACCGCCAATCTGTTCTCTGTATCTATGAGGGGTTTTTTTTGTTTAAGAAAGACAAATACCATATTATTTCACTTATATGTGGAATCTAAAAAACAATCAGTTATTTAAGGGGTCATTTCGGAGCATGAGATAGACAAGGATTGTTGCAATAATTTCCTTTCCTCTGAAGGTGACCTTGCAATTTGGAAAGACTTGGCTATAGGATAAATCTTTTGAAAGAGATCTCTTGGTGTTAAATCAACCCCTTGAGAAAACTGAAGGTCAACAAGTGTAGTGTTTAAGTAGGTCAATGCAAAATTACTTCATTTGGTGTTTGTAAATGTTTTATTTTGAAATACTTTCAAGTGAATAGAAGAGCCTTAAGAATAGTGCAAAGAATTCATTTATCCTTCAATCAGTTTCACCTATTAATATTTTGTCATGTTTGCTTCATAATTCTTATTTTCCCTCTTCTGACCCTTTATTCCTAAATACTTCAGTGTGTATTCTCTTATACTCTGAACAAAGGCATTCTCTTACATAGCCACAGAATGATGATCTAATTCTGGAAGTTCAACATGGATACAATACTAGTATCTAATCTAGAGTTCATATTCCATTTAACAGTTGTACCAATTACTTCATTTGTTTTCACAAAGCTTCCCTAACAATGTGAATCTACTCAGCCCTCTTTTATGGGTTCTCTTTATTTAAAGTTATGAGTAAATTTTAACTTCCCTATGAATGCTCTGAAAACTACAGCAGACTTTGAAAATCTATTTGAAGAAAACATGCATGTTATCAGTACTAATAGCTTAAAAGCATAAATTTGGGATGTTTACTGGCAAACTGTGGGTAATTCTTTTTCATGAATCTCCATTTTAACCACCGAGTGTTGACTGCTTAATATATGAACCTGTAGCTCACGCCCTGCCCCTGCCCCACTGTGATAGTTCATTTTACAGTGTTCAGGCCCAAGTTTGTAAAGATTTGGAAGGGGGTGAGGGAAGTACAGTATATATTATTCCTCCATGACCATATTTCTCCGGGTACCCCCTTCCAGGAGACTGTATTCTCTGTGAACATCTTTCCAGCTGGGAAAGAGCTCAGAAATACCAACTCTACACTATACGAGTGATGTTTTGAGCCTCTTCTCTTTTTCAAAAAAGGCACTTCATATCAGCAGAGATTTCTACAGAGCTGAGAATTCAGAAACATCCCTGATCCCTTCTTTCCCAGCGCACAAGATACCCTATCAGACTAGGTCCCTAACCTGCTAAGAAGGTGTGTCCGCTGCAGAAGCCTGCCTGAGGGGATGCCTCACGCCTCCCTGTCACCCTCTCTGTGTGGTTGTTTCTCTGGAAATTATCGGGCCAAGGACGTCTAAAACAGTGCAGGTTTAAGCAGGGTTTGGTACCCAGAGCATCTTTGCGGAGTATACAGCAGGATGCAGCAGCAGCATCTCTTGGCAGCAGGTTATCAGAAAACTTCTCACCCAGACTCCCCTGTGTGAGGTTTCAGCATTTGCCTCCTGCCAAGGAGAGATTCATCCAGAGAGATTTTGAGATTCTGCCTGTGCGTCTGCTCCCTCCCTGCCTCCCATCCTGAATTAATTCTCTCTCTCCGAATGATGAGTTCCTGATTGAAGCCTGATTAGCCTGTTTCCTAGAGCCCTGGGAATATCATCCTCCGTAGACATCTACATTATGCACACTGGTTTAATTTCTTATCAGTCGGCTTCCTATTTTAATTACCTAAATTCGACAGTTAATGAGTCAGGTTCTCAGGAGCGATAGCACTCAAGAAACAAAACAGGATTTAGAAATTCTATTTTGGAGTGGTGCTTCAGGACCATCCCCACCACCACCCCAGTGCAGAGGAGACTGCTTCCCTGGTGGCGCCTTCTCCTGACAAGGTGACCTTCTTAAGTGGAGTGGCAGAATTTTTTAGAACAACGATGCCCAGCTGTAGAGCTGCAGACCTCCAAGAACTGCAGAGGCATTGCACTCCTCTCCACTAACTAGGGATGTTTGACACTATTCAGAGATGTCTGGCACACATTTGTACAATTGCCTTTCACACCCATGGGGATGCTGTTGTGAGTGATAGAACAGGACTGATTAAAAGTGTCACTGTATTTAAAGTAACTTCGTCATCACCCCTCGAGTCCCTACCATGAACAGGTGTTAAAAATTCAACCACCATCATGTGGGAAGTCACCTTAAAAGACGTCCTTTGTAATTGAAAATGTTGGGAATTATTTTCTTTTCATTTTTATTGGGGTATAGTTGATTTATAATGCTGTGTTAGTTTCAGGTGTACAACAAAGTGAATCTGTTATACATATGAATATATCCACTCTTTTTGAGATTCCTTTCCCGTATAGGCCATTATAGAGTATTGAGTAGAGTTCACTGTGCTATACAGTAGGTCCTTACTAGTTATCTATTTTATATATACTACTGTGTATGTGTCAATCCCAATCTCCAAATGTATCCCTCCCTGTTCGGGATTATTACCCTAGAAAGTTTTTTCACTGACAGAATATTTTCTCAGGTGTACTTACAGTCTACTCTTTTCCTTTAATTTTTAAATGTATTTTATTTTATTTTATTTTATTTTTATACAGCAGATTTTTTTTTAACGTCTTTATTGGAGTATAATTGCTTTACAATGGTGTGTTAGTTTCTGCTTTATAACAAAGTGAATCAGTTATACATATACATATGTCCCCATATCTCTTCCCTCTTGCATCTCCCTCCCTCCCACCCTCCCTATCCCACCCCTCTAGGTGGTCACAAAGCACAGAGCTGATCTACCTGTGCTATGCGGCTGCTTCCCACTAGCTATCTATTTTACATTTGGTAGTGTATATATGTCCATGCCACTCTCTCACTTTGTCCCAGCTTACCCTTCCCCCTCGCGTATCCTCAAGTCCATTCTCTAGTAGGTCTGCATCTTTATTCCCGTCTTGCCCCTAGGTTCTTCATGACCTTTTTTTTTGTTTTAGATTCCATATATAAGTGTTAGCATACGGTATTTGTTTTTCTCTTTCTGACTTACTTCACTCTGTATGACAGACTCTAGGTCCATCCACCTCACTACAAATAACTCAATTTCATTCCTTTTTATGGCTGAGTAATATTCCATTGTATATATGTGCCACATCTTCTTTATCCATTCATCTGTCGATGGACACTTAGGTTGCTTCCATGTCCTGGCTATTGTAAATAGAGCTGCAATGAACATTGTGGTCCATGACTCTGTTTGAATTATGGTTTTCTCAGGGTATATGCCCAGTAGTGGGATTGCTGGGTCATATGGTAGTTCTATTTTTAGTTTTTTAAGGAACCTCCATACCATTCTCCATAGTGACTGTATCCATTTACATTCCCATCAACAGTGCAAGAGGGTACCCTTTTCTCCACACCCTCTCCAGCATTTATTGTTTGTAGATTTTTTGATGATGGCCATTCTGACTGGTGTGAGGTGATACCTCATTGTAGTTTTGATTTGCATTTCTCTAATGATTAATGATGTTGAGCATCCTTTCATGTGTTTGTTGGCAGTCTGTATATCTTCTTTGGAGAAATGTCTATTTAGGTCTTCTGCCCATTTTTGGGTTGGGTTGTTTGTTTTTTTGATACTGAGCTGCATGAACTGCTTGTAAATCTTGGAGATTAATCCTTTGTCAGTTGCTTCATTTGCAAATATTTTCTCCCATTCTGAGCATTGTCTTTTAGTCTTGTTTATGGTTTCCTTTGCTGTGCAAAAGCTTTTAAGTTTCATTACGTCCCATTTGTTTATTTTTGTTTTTATTTCCATTTCTCTAGGAGGTGGGTCAAAAAGGATCTTGCTGTGATTTATGTCACAGAGTGTTCTTCCTATGTTTTCCTCTAAGAGTTTGATAATGTCTGGTCTTACATTTAGGCCTTTAATCCATTTTGAGTTTATTTTTGTGTATGGTGTTAGGGAGTGTTCTAATTTCATTCTTTTACATGTAGCTGTCCAGTTTTCCCAGCACCACTTATTGAAGAGGCTGTCTTTTCTCCACTGTATATGCTTGCCTCCTTTATCAAAGATAAGGTGACCATATGTGTGTGGGTTTATCTCTGGGCTTTCTATCCTGTTCCATTGATCTATATTTCTGTTTTTGTGCTAAACGTTTTTTTTTTAAGTTTTTTAATTTTAACATTTTATTTATTTATTTATTTATTTATTTTTGCCTTCTTCGTTGCGGTGTGTGGACTTCTCATTGCAGTGGCTTCTGTTGTTGTGGAGCCTGGGCTCTAGACATGTGGGCTTCAGTAGTTGTGGCTCGTGGGCTCAGTAGTTGTGGCTCGTGGGCTCTAGAGCACAGGCTCAGTAGTTGTGGCACATGGGCTTAGTCGCTCCATGGCATGTGGGATCTTCCTGGACCAGGGTTGGAACCTGTGTCCCTTGCATTGGCAGGCGGATTCTTAAGCACTGAGCCCAGGGAAGCCCTACTCTTTTCCTTTTGAAATGAGGTTTGTTCACACACAAATCGCTTGGCTCCTCTCATTTCCAGCTTGAGTCAAGAGATGAGAAAATCTTTTTATTTTAAAAATGTAATGTGAATTGGTGAGTATTCTACCTTCAAAAAGTCAATTATGCTGTTAAGGTGAAATGCTTTTACAATTTCCAAGCACATTCCAAAAATGTATATTAATATCATGATAACCATCAAAATAATGAAATGATTTCTAGACATTCTTCAGTTCACCCCCCCCCATTCACCTCCTTGGCCTTATCAGAAATTCTATCAAGGTGCTTTCAGCTACAATTTGTAGAACATCTGATTAGAAGTGGCTTAAACAATAGGATTTTGTTATCTGACCTAGCAAGTTTTGTTGCTTCATCTTCACATTTGTCTCTTTATGATTGCAAGATGACAGTCTGGGCTCCAGGCATCACATTTACACAACTGAATCCAAAATAAGAAAAAAGGATTTCCCTTTGGGTATCTCTATTCTTTCAGGAGGAAAATCTTTTCCTAGAAGCCACCAACCCCCTGCAGCAGAATTCCCCAAATTTCTTATTGGCTGGAGTTGCCACATCCTTACCTCTAAAGCTGTCTCTGGCAAGGAGAATGACATTGTCATGATTTCCTTTGACTACACAGCATTCACCCCTTGGGGCTGGCAAAGGGGCCACCATCCTTTAGCTTACGGGAGGGAGAACACCCACAAAAATAGGGTCTGCAGACAACAACGAGTGGGGAAAACAGCCATTTGCTGGGCAACCTGACATTTCACTGTCATTTTTAAAAAATAAAGGTTCAGTTAAGATGATGACTTGGGGAAGAATATGAAAGCTCCCTAGCCCTCTTTCCAAAAAAAAAAAAAAAATCCTGTTCTTATCTCCTTTTGCATTATATGTCCCTGGTTAAGAAACTCTCAGCTATTTGCAATAGCCAGGACATGGAAGCAACCTAAACGTCCATCGACAGATGAATGGATAAAGAAGATGTGGCACATATATACAATGGAATATTACTCAGCCATAAAAAGAAACAAAAATGAGTTTTTGTAGTGAGGTGGATGGACCTAGAATCTGTCATACAGAGTGAAGTAAGTCAGAAAGAGAAAAACAAATACCGTATGCTAACACATATATATGGAATCTAAGAAAAAAAAAAAGGTCATGAAGAACCTAGGGACAAGACGGGAATAAAGATGCAGACCTACTAGAGAATGGACTTGAGGACACGGGGAGGGGGAAGGGTAAGCTGGGACAAAGTGAGAGAGTGGCATGGACATATATACACTACCAAATGTAAAATAGATAGCTAGTGGGAAGCAATCTCATAGCACAGGGAGATCAGCTCAGTGCTTTGTGACCACCTAGAGGGATGGGATAGGGATGGTTGGAGGGAGACGCAAGAGGGAGGAGATATGGGAATATATGTATATGTATAGCTGACTCACTTTGTTATAAAGCAGAAACTAGCACACCATTGTAAAGCAATTATACTCCAATAAAGATGTTTAAAAATTTTTTTTAAATAATTAAAAAAAAAGAAGCTCTCAGGAAGAAATCATGTACTGAATAAATAGGGGCAGTTACATCCAGTTATCTTGTGAGAATGCCCACTAGTTGGATTGTCTTTGTGTCACCGGAGTGAAATTGTGGGTCTGTGGGCATCTAAGAGAAGCAGGGAAGAGAATTCTCAGCTCTGGAGAATCAGGAGTCCTAGAGGTTAGAGGGGGAAACCAGATATTCATTCATTAGTTCAACAGGTATTTGAAGAGTACCCCTGTGTGCCAGGTGCTGGGCTAGGCACTGAGAGTAGACTGGCGAGTAGGATACTAGCCCTCGTTTCCAGAGCTCACAGTCTCTGAAGAGTCAGACACCCAACCTGGTGATCTCAATGCACTGAGATAAGCGCTATGATGGGACTATTACCCAGGAGGTCCGAGGGACAGAGATAAGGAGCCTAGATCTGGTCTTGGAGGTCCAGAGAAATTCACAGAGAAAGTGGCATAAAATCTCAGACCAGAGATGAATTTACCCTGAAGTTTATAAAGCTTAAGCCTCAGGCCCCGCAGTGAATGCTGGAAGTTGTAGCACTTTCTAGGCAGCAAGGAGAAATCAGGATGCAATTAGAAAGCACATTTACTAAGCCTTGCTGCCACATTGTCCAAAGAGATCACAGAGGGAAGGGATTGGAATCTCTAAGTCGCCAGTAATTTGTTGTGATTTTCATTCTGAATATTCTTTCATTTTGTACCTAATTTTGAATTCATGTTTTTTAATCTTTTTTTTCAAAGCCTCTCCCCAGACCAAACTAAGTTTAAGGCCCCATAAAACTTTGATCTACCTCTGCTTGAGATCTGAAACATGAGTAGGTGTTTGCCTGGTGAAGGCAGTGGAAAGAATATTTCTGGTAAAGGGAACACCATGTGCAAAAGCCCGGAATCAGTAAAAAGGACATTTATAATCAGGGAACGGCTCTTAGGTCAGTGTTGCTGGAACCTGGGAGAAAAAAATGATAGTGTTGACACGAGCTAGGTACTCTGCTAAGCGTCGTATCCACGTGACCACTTTGATTCCTCTCCACGATCCTATGTGACCGTTACTGCAATTATTTCCATTTTACAGAAAAGGAAGCCGAGACTAGTGAGATAAAGGAACTTTCCTGTGGTTGCACAGTAAGTAGTATGGTTAGGATTCAAGCTCAACAGTGTCTGGTGCCAAAGCTCAAGCATTTAATCACTAGGCTCTCCTGACTCCTAAACTTTGCCCAAACTGCAATTGTGGTTAAGTCTGGCAGATGCTGGAGACCGAGGGAAGAAGCAAGCCTGGTGGCATTTCCCGGGGTACCCTGGAATGAAGGGGCAGAGTACGTATAAGGCAGCCCTTACTCAGTAGGGAGGAGTCGTTTCTGCTGGGGCCTCAGCGGGGGGGCTGAGGCAGGGTACCCCCCCATAGCTCCCAGCACTGGAGCCCTGCTCTGAAGAGCGATAATGGGGCCACTGGGCTGAAACCATGAGGGTCCCAGAGGAAAGAACTCTGGGTTGAAGTCCTGTTCTTCTACAACAACATTTCTACTCAGGGCCACTGTCCTCTTTTCCCCGAAAAACTGATAGGACTTCTCAAGGCCAACTAGTGAGGCACAGCACAGGTGAGCCCAAAACCTGGTTTATCAAGTCATTTTTTTGTTCTTTGGAAGCAAAGAAGTTAACACTGCTTAAGTAGATAAATGAGAAAAAAAATATTTTCTTCAAACTGATGTTTAGGAGGGAGACTATTAAGTGCTTACATTGTAGAGGAAGAGTTTTGTTAAGGGGTCATGGTGACATTTAATGGTGTCAGGCCAAGGCCCAAGAAAGACTTCAGTCCTGACCCAGACCATTCACCTCTTTCTTCAAAGTCCCCAAGGACAGTGTTTCCTGAGAGAAAGAAGCAAGAGCTTTTGTTATCTCCCCCGGGCCTGAGGTACCTGGTCTGACACATCTAGAAGAATCCTTCTCTCCACAGCAGACTGTTAGACCTAACCCATGGATTTTGTGTTACTGCCAATACTCAACTCTTGGAACTACAGGACAAATGGGGGGGAAATCACCACCTGTGCCAGAGGGTACATCTTTCACCTGTAAAGGGCTTAATTAAGTGGATGAATCCTGGCCCTGCAATCTGACCAGTCAACTCTGGGCATCTGGAAGTAGAGAGAGGGTCCCAAGAGTTGCGAAAGGAGGCAGAGTGGTATTCTTCAGCCACCAGGGTCATAACCTCTCTCCTAGTACCGGGAGTTACAGGAAAAGAAAAAAGATCCCAATTCCCCTGCCTGAATGTTGACCTCACTTTTTCTGGTCTTAGAACTTCTTGGACTTGCTTTACATTCACCTCCCAGACTGAATTCATTCTCTACTTTCTCTGAAAAGATGATTCTGAGGGAAAGAGATAAGTAAGGTTTCTATTAGGTCCCAAAGAACTACTCAGGTAAGGCAGGACCCTGTAACCTGACAGGGCTACCTGGGATTACAGGAGGAAACAAATATTACATTCTCAGGGCCATGATATCATCGAGGTATTTCCAAAGGGAAATAAATTTTATGCTAAAATGTCATCTCCTTGGACAGCATTCTGATTCAGCATCTAATACTCGTGAATGCCACGATTTCTAAACCAGTATGGCAGCCATTAGCCACGTGTGATTACTGAGCACTTGAAATGTTCCTAGTCTGAGTTGAAATGCGTTGTAAATGTAAAACACATGTCAGATTTCCAAGACTTAGTACCAAAAACATAGAATTTTTTATTAATAATGTTTATGTTTGACATGTTACAATGATAATATTTTGGATATATTGGGCTAAATATGGGATTTATTAACATTAGGTTCACCCCATCTAGTTACTTCTTTAATGTGGCTGTTAGGAAATTTAAAATGTCATATGCGGTTGGCATTTGTGGTTTGTGTCCTGTTGGACAGTGCTGTTCTAGGCATTTGGAAAGCTGGATGCCTTGAAGACCTGCTTTTCTGTGAAGAATGCTAAGTGCACCACAAAAATGTCAGGTCAGCCAGGTCTCATTCTTGGATATCATTTTCCTCCCCTCGTGTCAGGAAGATTGTATTTGCAGTAAGAACAGGTAGTCCTCACTCTATTATTTCTGTGTTCAAACAGGGCGTCCTGAGCAATGGGGCCCATGTTTTCCGGTATAGTGGTTCTCAGCCTAGGCTGCCTGTTAGAATCACCTGGGGGCTTTAGAAAATTCTGAAGTCAGGCTACACCCCAGACTACTTAAGAGGTAAAGTGTGGGAGTGTGACCCGGGCATCAGGGTTTTTCTAAAGTTCCCCCAGGTGATTACACTGCAGCTGGGCTCTCCAGCATTCCAGAAATCTTGCTGTATAAGAAAGGCAGGTGTCTGGGGCTTAACAGCAGATGAATATTTCATCAGATATATGTGTCGAAAGGTAACAGAATCACTGATTTCCTCACACTTAGCCAAGTAAAATGGAGCTTCTTTATATTCTAGAATGGACCCCCCCCATCCCCATTTGGTGCACACACACCAAAAAACCCCAAACAAAACGAAACTTTGCTAAGCCGGTTGTCTCCATCTGGGCTAAATTGAACAGTCTCTTTGGAATAACTGGACATCTTAGACTTAAAATGCTCTGTCTTTCATTTTTTTAAACTTTATTTTATTGAAGTATAGTTGTTTTACAATGTTGTGTTCATTTCTGCTGTACAGCAAAGTGATTCAGTTATACATATACATATATATTCTTTTTCATATTCTTCTCCATTATGGTTTCTTACAGGATATTGAACACAGTTCCCTGTGCTATACAGTGGGACCTTGTTGTTTATTTTATATATAGTGGTTTGTATCTGCTAATCCCAAACTCCTAATTTATCCCTCCTCCACCCCCCTTCCCCCTTGGGAACCACAAGTCTGTTCTCTATGTCTGTGAGTCTGTTTCTGTTTCGTAGATAAGTTCATTTGTGTCACATTTTAGATTCCACATATAAGTGATGTCATGTGATATTTGTCTTTCTCTGTCTGACTTACTTCACCTAGTATGATAATGTCTAGGTCCGTCCATGTTGCTGCAAACAACATTATTTCCTTCATTTTTATGGCTGAGTAGTATTCCATTGTATATATGTACCACATCTTTTATTTAATTTTTATTTTATTTTTTTATACAGCAGGTTCTTATTAGTTATCTTTTTTATACAATTAGTGTATACATGTCAATCCCAATCTCCCAATTCATCCCACCACCACCCCTCCCTCCCACTTTCCCCCCTTGGTGTCCGTACGTTTGCTCTCTACATCTGTGTCTCTATTTCTGCCTTGCAAACCAGTTCATCTGTACCATTTTTCTAGATTCCACATATATTAGTTAACATATGATATTTGTTTTTCTCTTTCTGACTTATGACAGTCTCTAGGTCCATCCATGTCTCTACAAATGACCCAATTTTGTTCCTTTTTATGGCTGAGTAATATTCCACTGTATATATGTACCACATCTTCTTTATCCATTCCTCTGTTGATGGACATTTAGGATGCTTCCATGTCTTGACTATTGTAAATAGTGCTGGTTTGAACATTGGGGTGCGTGTATCTTTTCAAATTATAGTTTTCTCCAGATGTATGCCCAGGAGTGGGATTGCAGGATCATATATGGTGGTTCTATTTTTAGGTTTTAAAGGAACCTCCATACTGTTCTCCATAGTGGCTGTATCAATTTACATTCCCACCAACAGTGTAGAAGGGTTCCTTTTTCCACACCCTCTCCAGCATTTATTGTTTGTAGACTTTTTAATGATGGCCATTCTGAGTGGTGTGAGGTGGTACCTCATTGTAGTTTTGCTTTGCATTCCTCTAATAATTAGCGATGTTGAGCAGCTTTTCTTGTGCCTGTTGTCCATCTGTATGTCTTCTTTGGAGAAATGTCTATTTAGGTCTTCTGCCCATACATAAAACGCTCTGTCTTTCAGGATGCCTTCCCTGCCCTCCACCTTTACTAAGATGGCGGTACTCCTGTGTGTGGGGGAGACACTGTGTGCAACCGACCTCATGGCGGAGGGGCACCTGAACCTTCTGGCCTGAGGCTGGTCCTGGGGCCAGGTCAGGCCAGTGTTAGCTCACACCTGGGCCCTACACTTTCTGCTGGGGCTGCTGCCCACGTGTGAAGCTGGTGAGACCCATCCTCTGCTGCCTTCCTTGGCCTTCCTCTGCTCACTGTGAGCTACAGACCCTGGAGCCAGCACCATTCCCTCCTCCGGGGCCTGCGACTCGGCTGCTCCACAGGGGGTACATTGAAGGCTTTCGGCCTCAGCTTCACATCCCACCTCCCCGGCAAGGCAGGGCTTCTGGATCCCTAAGGCCACACCAGAGGGCAAGTCCCTGCCCTCTCTCTGTCTGACCTCGCCTCCTCCTTGGTAACTTGTGATTAGGTTGGGCCTTGGACAAGCGTCCCTCAGAGAGTCACCAGTGCGAAGAGAAGCACAAGCAAGCCCCTAATCTCTCAACTGATTCCATATGTCCCTTCCCAGGCTGAGGATGCAGAGTACTCCCTCTTCCCACAGCTCCCCCTGCGGGCCCACCGCCCACTTCCTCTCCCTCACGGCCCACTTTTCTCTGGGACAGCAAGTCTGTTCTAGGTGACCCAGGCTGAAATAGTGTCCTTTCTGCTCTGCCAGAGGCCTCAGCCCTCTAGGATTTGCTTTTTTTTTTTTTTTTAATTATTTATTTATTTATTTATTTATTTGTTTATTTATGGCTGTGTTGGGTCTTCGTTTCTGTGCGAGGGCTTCCTCTAGTTGTGGCAAGCGGGGTCCACTCTTCATCGCAGTGTGCGGGCCTCTCACTATCGCGGCCTCTCTTGTTGCGGAGCACAGGCTCCAGACGCGCAGGCTCAGTAATTGTGGCTCACGGGCCCAGCTGCTCCGCGGCATGTGGGATCCTCCGGGACCAGGGCTCGAACCCGTGTCCCCTGCATCGGCAGGCGGATTCTCAACCACTGCGCCACCAGGGAAGCCCTAGGATTTGCTTTTGATGTGCTCAGTGAGAACCAAAGAACTTAGAGAATGGTTCTCACAATGAAGCCTGGCTTTCAAGATCATGGCTACAACTCAAAAAACTCTTCCTTTTGCCAACCTCCAATGGCAACACTACCTTCCTCTCTTAGGTGCTAGCATCAATCACATCCCTCCATTCGCCCGTCACAGGCCAACGCTGCCTCAGCGTGACTAGGGACAGGGTCAGCCACATGGAAATGCAAAAAAGCCCACTAATGTGCATTTTAAGGTATGGTTATTACTCTTACTATAATTATATAGGAGCAGTTTATTGAGGACCAGGTCCTGTTCTGTGTGCTTTACATGAATTAAGTCATCTTAATCCTGATCACCACCTAATAAGCAAACAGGCACAGAGAGGTTAAGTAACTTGCCCAAAGTCACACAGCTGTCAAGATCAACTAGGGATTTGAATGTAGACCGGCTCCAGAGTCTATGTCCTTAACCTCTTCTCTCCCTTCATGAGGCCCCTTACCCTCTGCACGCTCCCCACTTCTCTTCTTGAGAGACACAAAGGTGAAGAGCTCCCAGAAAACATTGTTTGGACATGGGAGGCCCAGGATATCTCATTACCAAAATGCTTTTTGAAAGGAGCTGGAATACAATATTTAAAAAGTAAATATATGTGCAGGAAGACGATTCAGTTGAGTTTATTATCCATCATCAAAACTCTCCCTCCCAACAGTATTTAGTCTGTCTCTGTGGAGTCCTAGTCCTTGCTTCAGGCGCTGTTGAATTCCAGACACCTCCATTAACCTAGTTTGGCTTATTATGAAATGTTTCCACCCTCACTCCTTAGCCTCCCTCATGACTGCCTCCTAATTCCTTCTGTTCATCAACTATACTAGGCCCTGCACAATTGACAACATGTTCTGATGAGATTATATATTATTTTCTGATTGTGTCCTACATGTGTATTTTATTTCTCCAACTTGGGGATACAGTAGGGAGCACAGAGAAGGGGCTCAGTACATATTTGTATATTGAGTCACTTAGGAAAAAATAAATTATCTCTACTTGCTTACCCTTCGAATCTTTGAAACTTAAATTCAATCTCTGGCTTCCTTTGTATTTCAAATATATGCACTGCGCTCTGTGCTGAACTGCCTGGGTTGAGATTTTAGTACTGCCAGTTCCTTGCTGAGTGGCTCTGGGCTAGATGCATTCACCCTCCATGCCTCATTTTCCACAAATAGAAAATGGGGATATAATTGCACTATCTCATAAGGTTGGCGTGAGGAGTAAATGAGATAATACGCATTGAACAATTAGACTAGCTCCTGGCACGTCGTAAACGTTCAATAAATGTCAGCTATAAAAAAATGGATGCATGTTCCTCGTTTACCTTACAATCTCACTTCTGCTACCCTCTAGTTGTAGCACACTTTTACATGCACGTGACAAAACACAATATTTTAAAGATTTTAAATTTTCTATCCATTCACCCATTTCCCCACATTTTTCAAATACTCTGTGTGATTTTCAAAGGAACCCCTCGACGGTCACATTGTCCTGGCCACCAGGTGGCAGTGTTGTTCAGTCAGGTACAGAATATTGGCAGTTGCCTCACGCTGGGACCTGGCCTGAGCTTAGGACACTGTTTCAGAAGTTACACATGTTCTAATTTTCTCCCTTCTGTTTACGTTCCTTGTCCTGTGGCTGGCTGTTTCTTTCCTCCTTCTTCTTTTCCTCTCTACTGTTTGACCCACCTCCATTATACATCTGACGGCCTCCTCAAATATGCACCTTGCAGACTGTGGCCTGGCAGAAATATGGTTGAGGCTTCCATACCACCCAGCAAGGTTTTGACCAGAAATAATGTTTTTTTAAAGAGCCACCTTGAACATCCTGGAAGATTAAAGGTTAAATCACTAAACAGTAAATCACTAAAGGGGCAAGCAAGGCAAGTGCCCCCCTGGTCTCCCCACTGCAGTCTCTCCCCTCCTCTGCACTCCAAGCCCACGTCCGGGCCACGGTGACCAATCCTGACATTCGGTGGCCACCCTGACACTCTCCATGGCTTCAGAGTCCTTCCCAGCACCGCTCTCCTTGAAGTTTCTGGTAACCAACAGGCCAGCAAGCCAAACCCACGTTTGCCGTCTCAGGTAGAGCAAGCTTCTGGGTTCGAGTGTACTGTGTGTGCAGTTCCCAGGCCCTACACCTGCGTTTAGCTGCTTCCCAGAGCCACTGCCTAGGCCTCTGCACCATTTCCTCCAGCCCGCATGGCGACAACAGCAAGGTGTTAATAACAGCAGCCGCCTCCAGTGAGCCCGTTCCCTGTGCTCAGTGGTTCACAGGCATCATCGCGTTTCATCTTCAGAACAGGACTGAGCTGTGGCGCTTACACTTGTGGATGCCACGGCTGAGGTTAAACAATCGGTCAAAGTCACGCGGCCCTGAAGTGGAAGAGCTGGGATTGAGTCCAGGCCACTGACTTGAAAACCCTCGCTCTTACCCACCCCACTCGCTGGAGGTCCCCCAGGACATCACATGTTCTTGCTTCAGCAGCTAAAAGTGGAACAAGGCCGCCACCCTCACGCCCACCCCACACCCACAATTCCCAGATTTCCTTCCCCTCATCACCCACAGCTCACGACGCTGCAGAAAAATCAGACCTGGCAACCTGACCTGCCCTCTGGAAAGGCTGTGGTCCTCCGCTCAGGGGTCCCGGCTCCAGGTGTGAGGCCCAGATGGGCAGGGCAGCCCCATGGCACTGGTAGTTGGCCACATGGCGAGGGAGCTGACTCTCACCGTCTTCAGTGCTGAAGGAAGCCCGTGAACTTGGGAAGGAGAGGGACACAAAGGGAGGCCTACGAGGAGGCCTGTCCTCTGATTCAGAGCTAAGGTTTGGCTTCTCGGGGTCACCAGTAATTCCTCCACACCCTGCGGAGGGGCCAGCTCCTGAATGGAGGAATTCTCCTCCGACGTAAGGGAAGGGGTCAGCGCCTCCATAGCCTGGGTGGGATGCGTTGACAAACCATTTCTGGGCCATGAGGCTTCCTACAAAGCCAGGCCGAGATTCTTTCTGAGAGCGCTGGTGACAAGAGTACACATTCCTGCTGCTGTAGTTGTGTGCTGCGCTCCCATCCCCGTGCTGGTGAAGAGAGGAAGGAGCAGGTTGCCGTGACAGTTTTGGTTCACTGCATGGGTGATTTTGTTGGCCTGAAAAATGGGTAGTCATGGAAACCATGGAAGGCCTGCTCTGGAAGGGCCCTACTAGCCTCGTGTTGCTGTCCGTGTCTTATGTAACGCAACTTCCAGAATTCTTCCGCCTGTAGGTATAAACCATTAATGCACCCCCAAATCAATTTTGGGTCACAACCAGATTTTTTTTTAAAAAAAGAAATAGACTAGAATTGAATACAAGGGGAAATATCAGAGTGCCTTGCATATGTCAAGTCAGTTATTCTCTGGGGGCATTTTTGTTTCAGTTCTATACGTTTATGAGTGTAGTGAGTCGCCGTGTAAAATAGACTCTTGTTGTAGCTGAGGTCCCAAGTGCTTGTAAACTGCTGCTAACCTGAGTCTCATCTTCACAGAAGGGAAAAGCTTGCTTCTTTTTTTTCAGAGGAAGAAAAACATTTCTAGTAGTCAAAAACTGGACACAACCCAAATGGTCATCAGAGGTAGAAGAGCTAAATAAAGTGTGGCATAATTATGCAATGGGAATATTATGTATACGGGAAAGAAAGTGAATGAACTATAGCTATAAACAATAACATGGATGAAACATATTGACATCATGTTGAACATAAAAAGCAAGATGAGAAAGAGTACATAATTTATGATTCAGCTTATATAAAATTTTTAAAAGCAAAACTAGGGGCTTCCCTGGTGGCACAGTTGTTGAGAATCTGCCTGCCGATGCAGGGGACACGGGTTCGAGCCCTGGTCTGGGAAGGTCCCACATGCCAAGGAGCAACTAGGCCCGTGAGCCACAATTACTGAGCCTGCGCGTCTGGAGCCTGTGCTCCGCAACAAGAGAGGCCGCGATAGTGAGAGGCCCGCGCACCGCGATGAAGAGTGGCCCCCACTTGCCGCAGCTGGAGAAAGCCCTCGCACAGAAACGAAGACCCAACACAGCCATAAATAAATAAATAAATAATTCCCATTTAAAAAAAAAAAAAGGCAAAACTAAACTCTATGGTTTACAGATACATCCATAGGTGGTAAAATTATTAAAAAGTGATCATTACATCACGTCAGAAAATTGGTTACCCCAGAAGCGAAGGGGGTTGACGATGATCAGGAAGGGACACCAGGTGGGGGAAACCAGAGGACTGACCATGTTGTTTCTTAGCCCTGCTGGTGCTTACATGGGAATGCACTTCAACACTGTTAGTTAAATTATATGTTTATGTTATATGCAGTTCTAGGTATTCATCTTTCATAGTTTAAAAAAAGATTGTAAAAGTACAGTGATCAAATTTTTACCTTTCAATCTACATTTTTATTAGTTGCTAGTTTTATGACTTGCCGGAAAACATCTTGTCAGTGAAACATTCACAGAAGTAATTATAAATTAAATTATGTCAGAACCTACTAGTTCTAGACCAGCACTGGACAATAGAAATTTCAGTGATAATGAAAGTGTTGTACATCTGTGCTGTCCAGTATGGAATCTACTAGCCACGTGCGGCTATTGAGCACTTGAGATACAGCTAGTGTAACTGAGATATTAAATTTTAAATTTTGGTTAAATTTAATTATTTCAATCTAAAAAGCCACATGTGGCTAGTAGCTACCATATTGGACAATACTGGTCTAGACCCACTTGCTTGGTATAATCAAATGTAATAATGCTTTGTTTTCAGATCAACCTAAATTTGAATCCTACCTCTGTTACTACCACCATAAGAATTTAGGTGGAATACTTGGGTTTTCTAATCCTCACCACACTCATCTGTAGAATGGGGATGAGAAGAGATACTTCTTAATCTTGATATGAGGACTGTATTAAATTAATGAATACAGACCACCTATCACAGACCCTGCCAGTGGTTGATGTCAAGAAATGTTAGTTTCCTTCCCATACCTATGTGGCCATCCTGAAATTGTGACCTCCGAATAAGGACTGGATGAGAGAATTCAGATAATTTAGTGCAATTTACACTGCATCTTTATCATCACTTCCAAGGATCTATCTTCAGGGCAGCAGGACCATCACTGCAGCTCTTTAGCAGAGCTTCTTCCATAGCTCAAACTCCAAAGAAACACTTATGTCCATCTTTCCAAGAAGAAACACATATCCAAATACCAGCTCAGCCCTTAGATATAGAAAAAGACCACCTACCCACATCAAGGTTTTTTTTGGTTTTATCCTGTTTTGTTTCTTTGATTCAACAAGTTTATACTTTTATCCTTAGGGAGCAGGATGCATTATTTATTTCTCCCCTCAGTGAGTAATTCTTTCTTTCTTTTTTTTTTTTTTTTTTTTGCGGTGCTGTGCGGCTTGCAGGGTGTTAGTTCCCCAACCAGGGCTTGAACCCGGGCCCCTCGGCAGTGAAATCACAGTGTCCTAACCACTGGACTGCCAGGGAATTCCCAGTAATTCATTTTTTTATTGAAGTATAGTTTTTTTTGGTTTTCTGTGTGTGTGTGTGGTTTTTTTTTTCTTTTTTTGGCTACACGGCACAGCTTGCAAGATCCTAGTTCCCCGAGCAGGGATCAGCCCAGGCCCTCGGCAGTGAGAGTGCGGAGTCCTAACCATTGGACCACCAGGGAATTCCCTGAAGTATAGTTGATTTACAATGTTGTGTTAGTTTCTGGTGTACAACAAAGTGATTCAGTTGTGTATATATCTATATTGTTTTTCAAGTTATTTTCCATTATGGTTTATTACAGGATATTGAATGTAGTTCCCTGTGCTATAGAGTAGGACCTTGCTGCTTATCTATTTTATACATAGTAGTTTGTATCTGCTGATCCCAAGCTCCTAATTTATCCCTCCCCCACCCCTTTTCCCCTTTGGTAACTATAAGATTGTTTTCTAGGTCTGTGAGTCTGTTTCTGTTTTGTAGATATGTTCATTTGTGTCATATTTTAGATTCCACATATAAGTGATATCATATGGTATTTGTCTTTCTCTTTCTGACTTACTTCACCTAGTATGATAAAGTATAGGTCCATCCATGTGGCTGCAAATGGCATAATTTCATTCCTTTTTATGGCTGAGTAATATTCCATTGTGTGTATATATATATATATATATATATATATATATATATATATATACAATACCACATCTTCTTTATCAATTCATTTGTCAATGGACATTTAGGTTGCTTCCAGGTCTTGGCTATTGTAAATAGTGCTGCTATGAACACTGGGGTGCATGTATCTTTTTGAATTATGGTTTTCTCTGGATATATGCCCAGTAGTGGGATTGCTGGGTCATATGGTAGCTCTATTTTTAGTTTTCTGAGGAACCTCCATACTGTCTTCCATAGTGGCTATATCAATTTACATTCCCACCAACAATGTAGGAGGGTTCCCTTTTCTCCACACCTTCTCCAGCATTTGTTATTTGTAGACTTTTTCATGATAGCCATTCTGACCTGTGTGAGGTGATACCTCATTGCAGTTTTGATTTGCGTCACAGTGAGTAGTTCTTCAGCGATTTTCCCTTTTGGTATATTATTATATAATATTATACTATCTTATTAAAACTTAACTTATATTCTCTCAACATTTTTTACTTCTGTGTTTCTAATATGTCTTACTATATGACCAGAAACCTTGACAAATCTGCACTGTTTTAAGAATGGAATTCTCATTTACAACTGATATGGGCTGAATTATGTCCCGCTCCCCTCCGAATTCATGTGTTGAAGTCCTATCCTCCAGAACCTCAGAATTTGACTGTATTTGGAGATAGCGTCTTTAAAGAGGCAATTAAGTTAAAATGAGGCCCTGACGGTGGACTGTAATCCAATATGGTTGATTTCTTTGTAAGAAGAGATTAGGACACAGACAAGACACAGAGGGAAGACCATGTGAAGGCAAAGGAAAAGACGACCATCTACAAATCAAGGAGAAAGGCTTCAGAATGAAACCAACCCTGCTAAAACTTTGATCTTGGACTTATAGCCTCTAGAACTGTGAGACAATAAATTCCTGTTTTTTAAATCGCCCAGTCTGTAGTACTTCGTGATGGCAGCCCGAGCAAATTTATGCAGCTTTCCTCCCATGAGGCTTCTCACTTTATATATACCTGGCCAGATATTTTTTGTAGTTTTCTTTTTTTTTAATTTTTTAATATTTTAAAAATTTTATTGAAGTATAGTTGATTTACAATGTTGTATTAATTTCTGCTGTACAGGAAAAATTATATATATTCTTTTTCATATTCTTCTCCATTATCTTTTATCACAGGATATTGAATACAGTTCCCTGTGCTATACAGTAGAACCTTGCTGTTTATCCATTCTATATATAATAGTTTGCATCTGCTAACCCCAAACTCCCAATCCATCCCTCCCTCACCCCTCCTCCCCCTTGGCAACCACAAGTCTGTTCTCTATGTCTGTGAGTCTGTTTCTGTTTTGTAGATAAGTTCATTTGTGTCATAATTTAGATTCCACATATAAGTGTTATCATATGGTATTTGTCTTTCTCTTTCTGACTTACTTCACTTAGTATGATAATCTCTAGGTCCATCCACGTTACTGCAAATGGCATTATTTCATTCTTTTTTATGACTGAATAGTACTCCATTATATATATGTACCAAATCTTCTTTATCCATTCATCTGTCAGTGGACATTTAGGTTGTTTCCATGTCTTGGCTATTGTGAATAGTGCTGCTATGAACATAGGGGTGCATGTATCTTTTCAAATTAGAGTTTTGTCTGGGGATATGCCCAGGAGTGGGATTACTGGATCATACCGGCCAGATATTTTTTATCAGCTACCCCAACTAAATTGCTGCAGTTTACATTAAAATCTTCTCGTGGTTTAAGGTGATTGCACACTTCTGTGTGAGCCAAGAATGTGAGGCAAGTCTTTGAAAGGGTAGCACAATTGATCTAAGATTACACCATAGACATGCTATCTCCAAAACAACGGAAGTCAGGATTCTCCTTCACTCTTGACCAGTCCGACCGCACCTAGAACATTTTCCTCTTGTTTGGACCACATTTTAAAAGGGAGGTAGGGCTTCCCTGGTGGAACAGAGGTTAAGAACCTGCCTGCCAATGCAGGGGACACGGGTTCGAGCCCTGGTCCGGGAAGATCCCACATGCTGTGGAGCAACTAAGCCCGTGCACCACAACTACAGAGCCGGTGCTCTAGGGCCTGTGAGCCACAACTACTGAGCCCACGTGCCACAACTACTGAAGCCTGCGCACCTAGAGCCCATGCTCGACAACAAGAGAAGCCACCGCAGTGAGAAGCCCGCGCACCGCAACGAAGAGTAGCCCCCACTCGCCGCAACTAGAGAAAGCCCGCGCACAGCAACGAAGACCCAACGCAGCCAAAAATAAATAATAAATAAATAAATAATTAAAAATTAAAAAAATTAAAAGGGAGGTAGAACTCATGCATCATGCAGCCACCGTGTGTCGAGCACTGTGCTATGTGCATTGTGTACCCTTCATCTTCCCACCAACCCAATGAAATAGGTATGAATACCTCTCTTCCATTATACAGGTAAGGAAACTGAGACTAAGAGAGGTTAAGTAGATTGCCCAAGGTCATATAGCTGGTAAGTGGAAGGTCAGGATTTAAACAATTTCTATGTAATTTCATTAAACCCCTTTGCAACGAGAGGAGGGCCTTCCTTCTGGGTAACTTCAGTGGCTCCAGAACATTGCCTCACTTTTCCTTTGCCTTCTCATTCAGAAATCTTCCCCCTCCATTTCAGCCACCCACCCCCAAGGCCACACTCTAAACCCCATCATCTCTCGGAAGTGCATCATGTTTAAAATCTCCATCACAGATGTGCCCCCTCGGAACACCACCTTGTCTCTGTCCCTCATTCATTCACACCCAAGATGACTGCCCTTCAACCTCATCAAGACCTTTGGTTTCTTCTTGACCCTTTGTCTCTGCTTCCCTCTTGTGTTCCCTTCTTGGTGCTACGCCCGTCATAGACTCCACCATCCGTCACTTCCACCGTTCTCCTGCACGTGTCCTGAATCCCCTCACACACTGTCCTCCTGTGCCCTCTGCCAGCAAAACCCAAGCCGATCACCTCCACTGCCTTCTTGCTCTACACCTGCACACGAGTTGGTAAGGAGAGCGAAGACAGTGACCCACAGCTTCAGACCACTGTCAGCTTATGATCTCAGACTCAGCTGGGTTCTCAGGTCTCTGGAAGCCATTTTGGCTTCTGCGGTCAACCCCACTTAGGAACAGCAGACACAAAACCTGAAAAGTTTCTTCATTGTCCTGAAACATCCACCTACCACTTCATTTTCAACAAAAGACCTTTTCTGCTCTTTCACAAAGAAAATGAAAACCACAGAGAGGAAGTCCCTCGGCTTCCTGCCACCGCCCTGCAGACGCTCCTGCATCTGCACTCTCTGGCCCTCCTTTTACAAGACAAGGGCTGCTCCCATTTCCCTCCTGCCGCGGGCCCAGGTGCCTGGCTCTATCAGAGAGCCCCCGTGTTCAGCTTCTCCCTTTGGCCTGGCTCCTTCTCCACAACACTCACAAGCTCTTATTCCAAAGCGAATCGAAACCAGCTCCACGTGGTGTCCACATGTCTTCTCGATTCCAGCCAGGCTCTCTCTTCGCCATCGCAGGCAGCATTTTGAGGTGACCCCACTCCTCACCCCAACCCGTTAACATCTAGCTCCCGCCCTTGCTGTCCACTGAGACCTCTCACTGAGGTCACTCAAAGCTTCCTCATTGCCGAATCCAGGTCACTTATTAGTCTGCTTCACACTTACACCAGATGACTGGTGCCTGGGACTCCAGTGGCTGCCGAGGCCCATCGTTGCAGGTGTGGCCTCTCTCCTCTGCCTGCCTTTCCTCTTCTCCATTTCAGTCTCCTCATCTTCTGCTCTCCTTCGAAGCGAGGTCTCCAAGAAGCATCTGTCGAGGGGCTTCCTCCTTTCTTACCGCTGCCCTCTCCCGTGACCTTTTGTAACTCTCTACTTTAACTTCTACTGCTGACGCCTACACCCCTGTCTCCAGCCAGACCACGGTCATGAGCTCCAACTGCACATCCGACTAACCAGCCAACACGTCTCCTCGGAGACCTCGTCTCCCCTTCCCCACCCACCGAAACTCAGGCCCGTGCAAAGCTGAATTCCTTACCTCTCTTCACACAATGGTTGTTCCTCCTGGCACTTTTCTTCAGGGGATGGCGTCACCATTAACCACCTGCCCAAGCCAGAAACCTGGGGTCAACCTTGACTCCTTCCTGACCCTCAGTCTCATGCAACTAACTCCTCAGGCAACAAATGCTGGCAGTGCGACTTCTGAATCCTTCCATTTCTCTCCCTTGCTGTCCTTTCTACTCTAGTCTAGTCTAATTCACATCACCACTATCTCTCACAGCGGTGGCATAGCGTACATTTGCTGTACTGTTGGAGAATATTCAATTCCGCTGTAAAAGACAAGAAAACAAATGGGAGGCATGGAACTCTTCAGATGGGTTAGACATAGATAAGTGTCTTAGTGTGCTCAGGCTGCCATAACAAAATACCATAGACTGGGTGGCTTAAACAACAGAAATTTATTTTCTCGCAGTTCTGGAGAGTGGAAGTGCCAGGACGGTCAAGTTCTCGGTAAGGCCTCTCTTTCTGGTTTGTAGATGGCTGTGTTTCGTTATGTCCTCACCTGGCTTTTCCTCGGTGTATGTGCATGGAGAAAGAGAGAGATATCTCTCTCTCTTCCTCTTCTTATGACACCAGTCCTATCAGATTAGACACCCCACCTTTATGATCTCATTTAACCTTAATTTTCTCCTAAAAGCCCTATCTCCAAATACACTCACATTGGAAGTTACAGCTTCAACCTATGAATTTTGCTGGGGGACACAATTCAGTTCATAGCAGTAAGTAAGTTATTAACCTGGAAGACATGTGAGATAAATAAAGCAAGTAAGGCATATTTGTGTACCTATAGATAGAAAAGGATGGAAGGACCAAGGAAACACTAATACTCTCTCTATATGTGATAAATAAACATGAGGTCCATGAGGCAGACTATTTTTATATCAGGATTATGCAACACTACAGACTTATGGAGTCTTAATTCAGCCACGCCTTGGTGGCACCCATCGTGGCCCCATGTGTCCTCTTCCTAAGAAATACAAATAAACCCTTAGCTGTTCAGCAGACTTATTGACAGGCTACAGCTGTGGCCGGGTGTGCTAGTCTCTGCATCTCTCAGAGGAAGTATGTTGCGTCGGTCCCGGGCCCCTTCTGTCTGTAGACCCCTGGCTCAAACCTCAACTCTGGTGCTTGTAACCACACGATCGGCAGGGAAGGCTGATGCAGCGGAGACAGAGAGAGGGCGGATGTTCGTCCACTGCGTGTTCCTGGATTCAGGAAGTGTAGTACTTCTGCTTGAGGACTCAGCGTCCTCACCTCTTTCCCCTTGCCATTTGCTGTGTGTTCTAAGGTTTATTGATTAAGTGAGTCAAGCTTTTTCATATGGTCAGCAGGTCTTTCTTTTCTGTGACCTCTTATATAGCTTGCCTGGTAGTGTACCTGGAGGCCACCATTGCATCACGAGGGACAGACTCCTACATGACAGGTAGAACGCATGAATGGCCTCAATCCTTCAGCCCTCCCTATAGGCACACCCTTTGTTATGTGACTTCACAGCTCCTCCCATCGAGGGGTGAAATGTATTGCCTCCCCTTTGAAATTGAGCTCAGCCAGGTGGTGTGCTTTGCCCCATGGGATGTTAGCGGGCATGACGCTAGCAGAGGCTTGAAAGAGAGCCTGTCTGTTTGGGCTTGCTCTCCTGCACCCCTCCCGTCCATAGGAGAAGGATGTGCCCAGGTTTGCCCACCGTTCCCAGGAGGAGGATAAAAAACACAGGGTATGGAGCCATGGCCAGCCAAACCCAGTCTAGATCAGCTGACTCCTGACTTGCCCAGCGTAGATAAGTCATCTATCAACTGAGCCACATACTCACTGAAATAATATTGGATGTTATTTTAAGCCACTGGGTTTGGGGCATTTTCTTACACAGCGGTAGCCAATTTATATATTCACCTAGACAAATTCTGCAGCCTCCTAACTTTTTTTTTTCTTTTTTTTTATTAATTAATTTATTTATTGGCTGTGTTGGGTCTTCGTTTCTGTGCGAGGGCTTTCTCTAGTTGCGGCGAGCGGGAGCCACTCCTCATCGCGGTGCGCGGGCCTCTCACTATCGCGGGCTCTCTTGTCGCGGAGCACAAGCTCCAGACGCGCAGGCTCAGTAGTTGTGGCTCACGGGCCCAGTTGCTCCGCGGCATGTGGGATCCTCCCAGACCAGGGCTCGAACCCGTGTCCCCTGCATTGGCAGGCAGACTCTCAACCACTGCGCCACCAGGGAAGCCCCCCAGCCTCCTAACTTTTATTCCTGCCTACAGTGCTCCCTTCCATCCCGTTTCCTGCTGAAGTCATAGTACTCTTGTAACACATAAATCTGCTCATTTATCCTCCTTCTTAAACCATTCAATGAATCTTTTTTTTTTTTTTTTTTTTTGGCTGTGCTGCGAGGCCTTCAGGATCTTAGTTCCCCAACTAGGGATTGAACCCAGGACCTTGGCAGTGAGAGCGCGGAGTCCTAACCACTGGGCCGCTAGGGAATATCCCACCCCTTTTTTTTCTTTTCTTCATCTTTAGGATAAATTGCAAACTCCTGCATAATCTGGCCCCTGCTTGCCTATCTAGCCAGCCTCATTTCTTGGCATTACCCTCCTTTCTCTCTCTCTAAACTTTAAATACACTGAACTCTTTGCAGATCCCTGACTGAGTCATTCTCTCTCTTGCCTCCAGGCCTTGGAACAAGTTGTTTTCTCCACAGGGAGCATGTGTTAGTTTCCTAGGACTGCCTTAACAAAGTAGTACCACAAACTGAGTGGCTTAAAACCACAAAAATTTATTGTCTCACAGTTCTGGAGGCCAGAATTCCTAAGTCAAGTTATCAGAAGGACCCATGCTTCCTCTGAAACCTGGAGGGAAGACTCCTTCCTTGCCTCTTCCTAGCTTTTGGTAGTTGCCAGCCATTCTTGGCATCCCTTGGCTGGCAGCTGCTGAACTTCAGTCTCTGCCTCTATCACCACATGATCTTCTTCCCTCTTTTCTTCACATCCTTTTCTTATAAGGACACCTGTTGTATTGGATTAAGGGCCCATTCTACCCCAGTATGACCGTATCTTTTTATTCCCCCAGGTTTATTGGAATATAATTGACAAATAACATTATGTAAGTTTAAAGCGTACAACATAATGATTTGATACATGTACACATTGCAAAATGATTACCACAATAAGAGTACTTATCACCTCCATCACCACACATAATTACCATTTCTTTCTCTTTTTTTTAACATCTTTATTGGAGTATAATTGCTTTACAGTGGTGTGTTAGTTTCTGTTTATAACGAAGTGAATCAGCTGTACATATACATATATCCCCATATCTCTTCCCTCTTGAATCTCCCTCCCTCCCACCCTCCCTATCCCACCCCTCTAGGTGGTCACAAAGCACCGAGCTGATCTCCCTGTGCTATGCGGCTGCTTCCCACTAGCTATCTATTTTACATTTGGTAGTGTATATATGTCCATGCCACTCTCTCACTTTGTCCCAGCTTACACTTCCCCCTCCCCGTGTCCTCAAGTCCATTCTCTACATCTGCGTCTTTATTCCTGTCCTGCCCCTAGGTTCATCAGAACCATTTCTTTATTTTAGATTCCATATATATGTGTTAGCATACGGTATTTGTTTTTCTCTTTCTGACTTACTTCACTCTGTATAACAGTCTCTAGGTCCATCCACCTCACTACAAACCATTTCTTTTCTGTGGTGAGAACATTCAAGATCTACTCTGTTAGCAACTTTCAAGCATATGATACAGTATTGCTAACTATAGTCACCATGCTGTACATTAGATCCTCAGAACTGATTCATCTTATAAGTGGAAGTTTGTACCCCTTGACCACCAACTCATATATATAGCTCACATTTTCTTTTTTTTTAATAAAGTTATTTATTTCATTTATTTATTTTCAGCTGTGCACGGGCTTTCTCTAGTTGCAGTGAGTGAGGGCTACTCTTCATTGCAATGCGCGGGCTTCTCATTGCGGTGGCTTCTCTTGTTGCAGAGCACGGGCTCTAGGCGCGCAGGCTTCAGTAGTTGTGGCACATGGGCTCAATAGTTGTGGCTCGCAGGCTCTAGAGCACAGGCTCAGTAGTTGTGGCGCACGGGCTTAGTGGCTCCGCGGCATGTGGGACCTTCCCGGACCAGGGCTCGAACCCGTGTCCCCCTGCATTGGCAGGTGGATTCTTAACCACTGCGCCATCAGGGAAGCCTGCTCACATTTTCTTTATCCATTCATCTGAGCCATACTTTCTTGTTTCTTTATATGCCTTGTAATATTTTGTTGAAAACTGGACATTTTGAATCTTACCATGTAGTAACTTAGATATTTTGCTCCACCTCCGGGATTTGTTGTTGCTTGCCTTGGGTTGTAGTTGTTTGTTTAGTGACTTTTCTGAACTACTTTTGTAAAGACTGTCTTCTTTGCAATGAGTGGTATATGAGGTCTCTGTTCCTTTAGCTCAGGGGTCAGCTAGTCATTTGGCAGAGGTTTCCTTAAATGCCTTGAGTGAAATTTAAAAAAAAGAAAGAAAGAAAGAAAGAAAAATATACTTTCCAGGTCCTTGAAGATTGGCTCCCTGTTGGCACAATCCTTCACGCCTTAGTCATACCATTTACAATTCTGCCTTAACCTTTACTTCCTACTTACTCCGAGCATAGAGATCAGCTAGATGTGGAAGTTTATGGTTTTCTCAGGTCTCTCTTGAGCATGCATCCTGCTCTGGACATGTGTGTGGCCTTCTAGTTTCCCCAGTCTACAAGGCAGCTTGTCAAAACCCTTATTGCCCAAAGGATCTCATACCTAGCTTTTACTGCCAGGCTGTCAGTGTTTCTATCATTTGCCCCAATTGTTACGTTTTGCCCCAAGTGGTACTGGCTTTCCTTTCAATGCTTTTGAGGGAGGGTCTTTGCATGGCCCCTTCTCCACCCTGAGAGAGCTCTGACTTAGGGGAAACAAAATCAAGCACCCTGTGCCTGTCCTTCAGGGAACCCCCAGACCGATCAAAACAGACAAACACAGTTCCTTGGGATTAAGGTCTGCTCTAGTCCCTCTGCAACCAGGTGCCCACAATGGGAATGCAGGCTGCTGTCTTCAAAGTCAACTGCCACCCTGCAGAGAGGCATGGGACCAAGGTAAGTTAAAGTGCCACAGAGTTCTCCTACTGTATTCTCATGGCCTTTCTCTTAGTTAAGCATTCACTTGTTGCTGTAACATTTCATTATCGTCCAGCGTTCTGATGAGGCTTCTCCTGACAGTCTTTCCCCCGGTTTTTCAATGATTCTGGGCATGGACAACCTCCTGGATTTCCTTACTCTGCCTGTATTTATCTGCTCAGGCTGCCGCAACAATATACCACAGGCTGGGTGACTTCAATAACTGAAATTTTTTTTTCACAATTCTGGAGGCTAGATGTCTAAGATCAAGGTGCCATCAGGGTTGGTTTCTGGTGAAGCCTCTCTTCCTGCTTTCTCACTGTATCCTCACATGGTCTCTTCTCTGTGCACACAGAGAAAAAGAGACAGCCCTCTGGTGTCTCTTCCTCTTCTTATAAGGGCACCAGTCCGATCAGATTAGGGTCCCACCCTTGTGACCTCATGTAACCTTAATTACCTCCTAAAGGCCCTGTGTCCAAATACAGTCACATTGAGGATTAGGGATTCAACAGATGAATTTTATCTTATTTTATTTTATTTATTTATTTATTTTATACACTACCAAATGTAAAATACTAGCTAGTGGGAGGCAGCCGCATAGCACAGGGAGATCAGCTCGGTGCTTTGTGACCACCTAGAGGGGTGGGTTAGGGAGGGTGGGAGGGAGGGAGATGCAAGAGGGAAGAGATATGGGGATATATGTATACATATAGCTGATTCACTTTGTTATAAAGCAGAAACTAACACACCATTGTAAAGCAATTATACTCCAATAAAGATGTTAAAAAAAAAACACAGATGAATTTTAGAGTGACACAATTCAGTCTATAACGTCACCACTTTCACTGACATCATCCCTGACTTTATTTTTATTATTATTTTTTCAATAAAAGAAAAAGCTTTCCCGTAACGCTTTATCTTCCATCCTCCTGGAAGATTTTTTTAAAAGGCTACTTGCAAGGAAGTTTGGGAACTTTGGGAGACCTAGTATTTGTTTTTTTCATCCTCTATATTGGGAGGCAGTAGACGAGAAGGGAGTTAAGAAAATCTTTAGAGTAATGAAAAACAGTGCCTGCTATGCTGGTATTTAACAGGCTAAACCATCCCGGGGAAATGTGAAGTGGATAGAGCTAGAGAGTACCTACCTCACTTTGACTCTGGGCATGCATTGCTCATGGTGCCTCTTTGATTTCAGCTATTCCATTAATGACAGCAATTTTATACAGTTACCTAAGACCCAAGCATTGTTCATCATTGCACATATTGCTAGATATTTTATGAGAGTTTTAGCATCTATAGTCACATATTGTTATATTTCCACAGACACTCTCAGTTTTTATGGGCATGTTTTATTTTTAAGCCCAGTCAGTACTTTTAAAACTGAATCACACTGACAGGACTGATAGTCATCCAATTATATGTGTATAGATATAGACGTTTAAATTTCCAAGGCAACTGAATAAATTTTAAGTGCCATCCATAGTCATCAAATCTTTTTTTAAAATCATGGTTTCATTTCCACCAAAATGTTTGCCTTTGTTCAAAATCATTAATCCATTGAGTCCAGGGAAGTTTAATAAGGGAAATGGATGTGGTTTCTGAATTATAGAACAGTCTGTGCTGTGTCTGACTATCTTCACTTCTTTGAACTGATAGCAATATTCACATTTTTAGCCTGTAGTTTCAAATTCAGTGTGTGCAGATGTCTTCTCACATCAGTGAGAAAATAAAACCTTATGATTCATTTGAACTCTTGTTGGTTGAGTTTCTTAGACTTTTTAAATTCCTGAGATCTCAGTCTCAAGAAAGCAGTTCAGTAAATCTCACAAGTGACCACAAATTAATAATCTCACTGCATTAAAATAAAATATTCATTATCTGTCTTCTTATTTTTATACATGGTCCCTAAACTAGCAAAGTTTGAAAGTACACACAGAGGAAAATTCTCATTCTTGATCCACCTCATCTGCAATGGACGACTTTGCCTAACAAAATCACTGTTCTCCTAATGCTTGTTGCAGTAGAAGGTAGGCACACCAACTCTTCCTTTGGACTAGAGTAAACCATTGAAATATATTTTTTAACCATTTACTGTATGCAACCCATATATGGCAATTGAACTCTGCTTTCGTATATATGATGAAGTTCCCCAGAGTTCTGCAGTCTGCTTCCCTTTAATATCCAAATCACTACAATTCAAACGCCAGAGAGCACCTGGAAATCCAATGTCTTTTCCCAAATATTTCCAGGGATTCTCAGACTGTTGGTATCCTCCTGATGTCTCCTGCTGTTCCTCTGGGTCACCTCTGATCAGCTCATCATTTTTCTCTCCTTGCTGCCTCAGGCCCTTCTAGTCTATTTCACCCTCCGGCCAGCTTCCGCCTTATCCCTCAAGATGACCATTAATTCAAGGCTGATGCTGTGTTGTGCTGGTCAGTCAGCTTTAGTGAAGACATAGAAACAACATAAAGGAACTACAATATAGGAAAGGGAAAACCAACAATCATTAGTGTGTGGCCCTGTTCTCTCAGATCATCACCATGAACAGGAAAGTCCCTGATTGCCCATGTCCTCTCTTGGGCCAGACATTCTGTCCTCTTCTGGGGCCTGTTCCTCATCTCCGTGAGAACCACATCTATCCGCCATGACGCTCTCTTTCACAGTCTCCAGTGCAAGCCTCACATCAGGTAAGACTGTAAGTTTCTCCACCCAAGGACATCATCCTTTCGTTTTATTGTGCTGAGTAGCTTAGCTTTTCTCTGACTCCACCTCTAACCCCTAGACCAGGCAGTGCCTTTGAATCGCCAAAAAGCCCATCAGAGTGCCTTCCCCAACAAAAGAGCAACATCGCCCCAAAACTAACGCTCCCCAGCTCCCAGAGCAATCTGTACACTGAAGACAGCTTCTAATATGTCAGATTTTTTAACTGCTTTATTTTAAAATAATTTCAAGCATGCAGAAGAGTTATCAGGATAGGACGAAGAAATCCAGTGTGCTCTTGACCCAGATTTATCAACTATTACCATTTGTCAGATTTCCATGATCATTCTCTCTCCATATTATTTTTTTTGAACCATTTGAAAATAAATTGCCTACACTTACTCTTAAATATTTCTGTGTGTATTTCCTAAGAGCAATGTCATCACCAGCAATGTGACAAACGGACATCATGTGCCTCATGTGCCTCCTGATGTGATGCCCTGAGAAGGACACACACCACTTCTAGCGTATTCCTGTCCAAAAGGCATAACCGAGTCTAGTCATGAATACAATACACACCTCAAATGAGGGACATTCTATAAAATAACCAGTCTATATTCTTCAAGCATGCCACAATCAGGAAAAAAAAAGATAAGGGCTGAGGAACTGGTCCAGATTAAAGGAGACCAGAGATACATGACAACTGGATTCCATGCATGATCTTAGACTGGATTCTAGAGCACAAAAACAACAACAACAAAAATCACAAAAAGCATTATTAAAATAGTTGGTAAACTCTGACTATGAACTGTAGACTAGACAATAATATTGTATTTGTGTTATAGCTCCTAATTTTGATAATTGTACTGTGGCTATATATGTGACTACAAGTGTTTACATGAAACATATTCAATTTCTCCTTAGCAAGCAGTCAGACACTATTGGTTTTCTTAGGCTAGACATCATTTGCTGAAACAATCAAGGGAGCTAGACCTCAGGGTCGTGTGAAACGAATATGCCTTTTCTCTTGGAGAAAATCCTATTACAATGCCGGCATTCCTACAAGAACCGACACTTGACTCTTTTTTTTTTTTTAACATCTTTATTGTAGTATAATTGCTTTACAATGGTGTGTTAGTTTCTGCTTTATAACAAAGTGAATCAGTTATACATATACATATGTTCCCATATCTCTTCCCTCTTGCGTCTCCCTCCCTCTCACCCTCCCTATCCCACCCCTCTAGGTGGTCACAAAGCACCGAGCTGATCTCCCTGTGCTATGCGGCTGCTTCCCACTAGCTATCTATTTTACATTTGGTAGTGTATATATGTCCATGCCACTCTCTCACTTTGTCCCAGCTTACCCTTCCCCCTCCCCGTGTCCTCAAGTCCATCCTCTAGTAGGTCTGTGTCTTTATTCCCATCTTGCCCCTAGGTTCTTCATGACCTTTTTTTTTTTTTTTCTTAGATTCCATATATATGTGTTAGCATACATGGCCAACACTTAAGTGACTGGTTAACATCTTCACCAGGATGAGCCCTTGCTAACTGCCCAAAGTGGGGCTATGAGAGCTCAGATACATCCTGGGGCAAGGAAAAGTGATAGTGGAGACACAGAGACAGAGCTTTCGTGCTTCAGGTCAAGGTGAAATACACAGAAACTGGTAGTAGGGACCTAACACTTGTGGCTCAACAAACTTTGGGCTTCTTGGGCTGAGCTGGTTCTGCACGCCAATGGTTACTGCAGGAAACTGTCAGCAACATATAGTCTGTCAGAAGGAGACTGAAAATCAAGGGCTATTCTGATCAGTCCTGTGGGGAAGAGCTTTAATATGTGTTGCCAACCGACAGCAGGAGAGCAGAGTTCAATCCAGAGGTCTTGGGACAGCAGCTGATGCTCATAAAATGATTTTATTATTGACAATGAAGCCCTAGCTTTACAAAATGATTCTGGTGGCTCGAATAAGCAGTGATACATCAGACTGCCCAGATTCAAATCTCAGCTCTGGTGTCAGGCAGCCATGGGATTCTGGGCAAGCTACTTTCTCTCTTTGCAGCTCTTCTCTCTGGTCTGTAAAGTGTATGAGTTTTCTATGGCTGCTGTAACAAATTACCACAAATGACCAGCTTAAAACAGCACAAACTTACTTTTTTACAGTTCTGGAGGTCAGAGGTCTGGAATCACTTTCACCAGGCTAAAATCAAGGTGTCAGGAGATCTACATTCCTTCTGGAGGCTCCAGAAGAGAATCCACTTCCTTGCCTCTTACAGATTCTAGAGCTGCATTTCTCGCACTCCTTGGCTCATGGCTTTTCCTCCTTCATCTTCAAAGTCAGCAGCACAGCATCTTCTTTCTTGTCTGAATTCTGCTTCATCCCTCACATCCTGTCTCAATGCTTCTGAACCTCCTGCCTCCTTCTAATAAGGACCCCTGTGATTACACTGGCCCACCCGGAATCATTCATGATAATCTCCCCATCTCAAAATCTTTAACTTAATCATGTCTGCAAAGTCCTTCTAACCATGTAAAGTAGCATATTCATAGGTTCTGGGAATCAGTACCTAGACATCTTTGGGTGGGGGGGGGCCAATATTCATCCTACTTCAAATGGATATGATAATTTTGCACACCTTATAGTGTGGTCATGAAAAGTAAATGAGATAAAGCACATAAGGCACTGGGCATGTGTAAAATGCTTTACAAATGTTAGCTGTTGTTAAGACCAAGATAAGTCTGTAAAAATAGATTTTTTTCAAGAGAAAAAGAGAAAATAATTTACACAGGAAGCATACTGGAAAGTTTTAAATTCAAATCAATGATTAGTAGGAGAAAATATGTAAGCTTTCCTCATTTTCTTCCTTATTCTCATGAATAAATGTATGCAAATCACATTTAACCTAAAGAGCTAAATTTTAAATCCTTACCACCAGACATTTTCACTTTCTAATAAATACAATACCAGGTAAAACCATGTTCTTGATGCTTTTAATCACCTACATCAGAAAATTGCCCCTTCTTCCCTGATCGTCTCTTCTTTTACTTTGTTATTTTCTCCTTCAAACAGGAAATAGAACGTCTGGATCCCATTCCAGCCGCCTTATTCAACTTCCACTAACCTTTGAGACCATGGCTATGGAATTAAAGTGGGTTTCATTACACCATGCTTTAGTAGGAACCCTTCTAGATATAAATGGTAGAAAGCCAACTCAAAGTTTTTTTACAGCAGGAAATGGTAGTGGTGCCCACAGGATTGCGGAGGCCTTCTTGTGACCAGATGATAATTCAACTTCTCCTTCTGCCCACTCCTGTTTTCTTATCTTTCCTTCCTTTCCACGGGTGTGTACCTCCAAGGACACTCTCAGATCAAACTCCTGAACACTAATCTCCACCTCAGAGTGTACTTCCAGGGAACCCAACCTGTAAGAATAACTGAGATGTCCAAGTGTCTCAGGTAGATCAGACCCAAGAATGCAAACCTTGTCATTGTATTTGTCTCCAAACCTCTCAATCCTTCCCCAGCTACTGATCTGCTTTTGTGTTGGCGTAATTCTTATGCAGCTTCTTAGCGCAAGGTAATAGAGATGGTCTATGGCAGCAGCAGGCATGCATCATTCACAAAGAAAGAAAAGCTTCACCCACTCTCCTCCATAGTCCCTAACAACTCCCTCCTCATGCAAATAACTCTCATTGGCCTCATTTGGGTCAAATGCCCACCCCTGGGACAATCACTGTATCTAGGGAGATGAAGTCCTCTCATTGGTCATCCTTAAGCAAGGAAACTGGGGCCACGTAACTCATGGATGCACAGAGAGTGGAATCATGGCAGTTCTGAAAAGAATAGCATGCACAGTAGAGATAAAAGGAACACAAATCCATTTTTCATCATCACCAGGAACAAGAGGCGTCTAGGATTTCAAGAGGCGTCTAGGATTTCAATCACAAGCCTGATGGTGTTGGTCATTACTGCCTGCTAGAAGGGGTGAATACTTCCTTACATTCATCACAGTCTAACTTGACATTAACAGTTTAGGAGGCAGTGGAAGCCGAAGCGACTGGGAGAAGATAGACTGTTAGCTAACGCACAGAGGTTCAATTCTCTTCATTCTCCGTGTCCAGGCCATACCAGTCAACCAGTACCTGTTGCTCCCTTATCAAACCCTCCGCTTGTCTTTTCAAGAGGAGAGGACATTGAAATTCACTGAGACAGTGTTCTCAAGAGGGAAGTTACTTTCCATAAAAGAAAGATTTTACTCTTCATTGCAACTGAGCGCTCTTCCTCCAGCTGTGAAACTGATTGAAGTTCTTAAGGCTCGTAAGACAGCTCTACTCACAGCCCTGTGATTACTTTTATAAAGGAGAAAAAAAAAAAAAAGCCATAGGAGGGAATGGTTGATCACCCACAGAAATATTCTTTCTTTTTTGAATTTTCTTCTCAAACTGTGGAGGGAGGGGAAAGAAGTTGGGAAATATTCGAGGAACATTATTTCCTAGTATATGAGTATCCAGGGTCCCTTCTCCATTGCTTCCCCAGCAGAGCACGGGCCTCAGGAGGTAGATGAAAAAATGTGGGAGAGACTTGAAGATTAAGATAGAGTAAGGCAAGATCAACCAGTAGGCTGGGAAAGAGAAAAGAGAGGAGGGGTAGGGAGGGGAAGACTTTCAAAGGTTTCAAAGAGCCTGATGGGGCAGCAGTCATCACTGTGAAAGAATCTGAGAGTAACAGAAAGAGGGAGAGCAGATTGTAAGGTGTTTTATTCCTTATTAGGCATATATGCCTCACTTCTTTAGTTCCACAAGAAAATGAGTACAGGTCTGAATTACTTTCTGTATCAGGCAAAGTCCAGTCAGGAAAACGGAAACCACCCTATTTCAAAAGAGGGAATTTTACCCCAGGGATTTGTCACGTGAATGACGGGAAAGTGGAGAATCCCAACGTGGGTGCAGAGGCAACATAAAGATTAACAACTACAGGAAGTGGTGACCGCCCTCCAGGTTGGACGAAACCTGGCAGGAGGTGGTGTAACTCAAGCCCAGAAGCCAGGGCCATCCGGCAGGAGCTGGAACCACAGTGGTGATGGCCAGCAGGAGCTCAGGCCACAGAGGGGAAGGCTGACTGATGGGAGCTGGAGCTTCCGGTGGAAAGGCAGCCACTTCCAAGATGCCACCTGAAGCAGAAAACGGGGGATGCTCCTACTCCGCCATCTGAGACAGAACAGAGCAAGTAAAGGCTGAGGAAGAAATCCCAGAGCAGAGAGGCAGATAACTGCCATATAACTTGACTGTCTAACTGTGTGTCTTTGAATTCATCTCTGTGTGTAACTGAACCAGGGAGCTGACTGTCCTTTATGTGGGTTACGTATGATTCAAGAGCCATGCAGAAAGTCACAGTTGAGTACCTTTCCTTAAATATTAAAAAGTGAAAAACAATATTACTTTACTCACGGTCATAATTCTGCAGGTTGTCTCAAGTGCTTCATAGACAATAACCCAAAGAGTTCAGGCCTCTCCTTCTCTTTTTTCTTCTCTTGTTCCCTTTTGCTCCTCTAGTTTCTTCTTTTACCTCTCTATTCACTCTAGCTGTTGTACAACCACCCTGATGCAATTAGGGGTTACCATCCTACCCTTCTGTCTCTTTCATGTCCTAAAGACTGGATGGGAGTCAGAGGAAAAAAAAATGCTAAATCTGACTTTGGCATCTACCACATCTGACATACCTTTGTTCTGACCCTGTTTACCTACCTTGCCTAGAAAAATGTCATGTCCGCCTGGGAATACTACAGTCATTCAAACATTTTGGTCTATTTGTTATGTTTTCTTTTCCCATGCTTGTATTAGGAGTGATTTGGGATGTGTTTGCCACCGTCAGGCTTTTTTTTCTGGTATCGTGGTTAAAAGTATAGCCAAATTGCTTGGGATTCAAATCCCAACTGCACGGTTTCCTAACTGCATGACCTTGGCCAAGTAACTTAACTGCTCTGGGTCTCAGTTTCCTTATCTGTAAATGTTATCATAATAATAGAAACTACTTGTTAGTATGAAATTAATTTATTTATATACTGAATTTACGTATGTGTGTGTATGGGTGTCTCTGTGTGTAGACACACACATAGATATGTATCAACTCATATATACATATGTGTGTGTATATATGTACATACACATGCATTTACATGCACACATACATATCTTAGAAAATTGGCACAAAGTAAGCATTCTATAAATATCAGCTATCGCATCTGTTATAATTTTTCTCAGCAAGACTAAATGCTGCTCCAGGCTGTCAAAAGATATCACATCTATTTAATGTTTTTTCCTAGCCCAAAGTCATGGCTAGTTGGGTGACTTTTTAAAACTTGCCACTTGAAAACCGATCAGTCCAAAAATTAATTCACAGTGTAAAACACCATGAATTGTACTGTTATTTGCCTCTCAGTTGTAGAAATTAGTTTCATTTCCCACTATGTTTAGTTGTGATTGGATCACTGTAGACTTTTTTTCTGTCATTTTTTTGTGGTTAAAGATTTAAATTTGTTATGGAGACAAGCTTTACAGTTAACCAATGATTAGCTAATTTCTGATACTAGAAAAGGAAACAGAGTGCCCCAAGGCTGCTGTCTTCATTTCCTCATGGGAGGAAGAAGCAAAGCAGACAAGAAAGACACACTCGAGGCACTGAACCTCTGCCACCATGGGGAACTTGTTTGTGAATGAGGGCGTCTCCATCTTCGTCATTGTAAGTACCAATGAGAATGAAATTACAAATTCTCTGACTTGTCTGGGTTCTCTTAGAAATGAAAATAGAACGAAGCTTTTTCGTTTGTTTTGTTTGAGAAATTGTGTTGAAACTGATTTATTATGTGAACATGCATCCATCTGTAAGCAGAGTGAGTCCATTCTTCCAAACTTATTAATGGAAAGAATGTATCTGGGGGCTCACTTCACCTAGTTTATTTCTGGAGTTTTTAGGAGTAATAAATTAGCCAGCATTTCACAGTGGGAGTAGAAGACATTTCATGCTAATGATCCTTGAATCTGAGTTGCTTACTTATTAATGTTTACTCAGAGGCAAGTTTCTCTATTTTTTATGTATTTCTACCACCTAAAAATGGGCAATTGAAATTTTATACAGTTTTCCAAATAACAAATGCAAGACTGGCTCATGTATGGGAAATTGGCCTTTATTTCAGTAATTACACCAAAAATAACTGAAGTTCTCAATTTTCTTTTTTAAAAAAACTATCTTCTTTCCTCTGAGGTAGACTTTAGTTATTTGTGAGGTTTTTAAAAATTTAAGGGAAGGGAATTGAAAAAAAACTATCTAGACACATATGTATAGCATATATATGATACATATTATATTTAGCTGTATATAAATCAATATAATCTGTCTTGAGAAACAATTTTTGTAAGTAAAGATATGGCTAATTTTCGAACAGACATGATGACTTCTTTAGTTTTTAACATAACATAGATCAACTATTTTTCTAAGACGGTGGTCTCAGCAAAGCAATCACGGACAATTGGGAAGATAGAAAAGTGATTTATAAGTAGCTTTTCCAAATAGCCAATTAAAGCATTACCCAGATGTTAGAAAGAACACTTATGTATGAATTTTTTGAAAGAATTTATCATGAAGTAAATATGACTCTTTGAGCTGTAGAGGTAGAGAGAAACGAGTGGCACAGATAAAATAAAAATCACAAATATTTTGTCATTTAAAAAAAATTAAGCCAAATCAACACTCGAATGCAATACAGAATTGTTCTGAGGACTCCAAGCCATTAAGTTGATTTCTTATCCCCATTTGAAGAACAGATTACTCCTATAAAAAATAAGTTCAAATATATACACTTTTAGCTCTTACCACAGTTTTCCCCAGGAAGTGACCTCTATCTAAATTATACACTCATATACTTGAAAGTGAAGACACAGCTTGGAAGGCAAGAGTAAAAATGACAAGGTTAGGAAATGGAGAAGTGGTTTTAGTACCTTCCTCTTTATAAAGAGAGACTATTCTCAAGCATCGAAGGACATCAAATAGCCTCAAAGCACAGTTAAGAACAGATTGCTACTGTGGAGCTGAAGATGGAGGACTGGGTAGAGTCATCATTTGATGCAGTCAGTGCTTGGGATGAAATGAGCAGTCACAATCTAGAAGGATCTCCCTTTTTTAAAAAAAAATCCCATGCCTCTCATTCCCTCATTGATGCTGAATATTCCCTCTTTCAAAAGTGAAGCAAAACTTACCAAGTAGAATTAAAGCCTTGTCATTTTAGCTGATGAGAACCTCCACTAGCTGGGGCGCCACGCTGTGTGGCGGGGAGAGGTAATCACACCTGTGAGAATCAAACGCAAAGTCCTGCTGGTGCAGGGGACAGCACAGGAACAGATTCCTTTCCCTTCTCTTTGTAAGAAGAGTCACCTGCTGTCATCTATCAATCAAAAAGGAGGAGAAAGAAAGGAGGGGAGATAGATAATAACTTGGCATACTGCCCAAGTAGTATAACAATCACGGGGGACAACACAGGGAGGAAATGTTAGTTACAGAGAAGTGTAGTGACACTCTTGCAGGAGGGAGCTGGCTTTGTAACCACCTTAATCAAAGGCTGTACTTGGGAAAGTCCTGACCCTGGTCTGACTCTAAACTGCTGTGAAATCTACCTGTTGAAACATGAAAACTTCACGCAACCACTTCTGTTTGTGCAGCTGGTGTGGCTGGGGATGAACGTCTTCCTCTTTGTCTGGTACTACCGGGTTTATGATATTCCAGATAAGTTCTTCTACACTCGAAAACTTCTTGGGGTAAGTATAAGTTCCATCTCCCGCAGTATTGACTGGCTCCCATGTCTAATCAGAGATTCTTGTTCCTGTTCCTTTTAACACTTTAAAGAAATATTCTGGCCAACCCAAAGAGCACCATCGGCCTCACTCCCTCCATTGCAACCCCCTGAGCAAGAGTCTTTAGGCCTTCCAGTGTGGGACAGACAGAAGTGTGGCAGAGGGTCCCAGCAGCATCCTTCCCCTCCCAAGAACTACTGTGCTACTGTTTAGCTTGAAGGAGAAATCTAATACTGACTCCGGAATGGATGGCCAGGTTGGAAAGATCGATCCAGGTGGCACAAGTGGGACTTCCTATATTCTCTAAATCATCCGATCCCTACTAACTTTTGTGCGTGAAAAGCCCTGCTCCTAATGACATGTTATGAAATAATCTTCAGGAAATAAGCCTCTCCCTACATATGGAGCCTTTGAGGAACTTGCCCAAAGATCACGTTCTTTGACTCGACTGGCAGAGCAAAGGCCCCTGACTTTTCTTGGGTCCAATAACATTCTCAGTTTCCTTGAACTGCCAGGGCTCTTCTTCATCATAAATGTAAATAAGAAGATAAGTACAATTACGGCTGCCCCCAGAGGATATCATTTGTTACATCATACTGAAACCATTACTTAATAATACTATTTATAATATGTATTATACATCATATGCATAAATAATTATAACATATAATTACACTACATTATTATAATTGTTGTTAACTTATTCAGGTTGATGCTGAAAAGGATGATTTCCCTTTGCATTTTCCTCCTCCAAAATATGCAATTTCTTTAGGCATTACAAAGAACAATTATAATGCCAAAGCATTACACCATACGAACTTAGTTACTGTTGAGGTTAGTCTATGTGCTAAGAAAATCTTCTTTACAAAGACCTAATTTCTATACTGAACTCTAGTTAATGATATGCATGCTTAAATATTTAAGAGGAAGTGAACCGATATCTGCAACTTACTTGGAAATGCATCAAAAATAAGATGCGTTGATGGATGGATAGAGGGATGGGTAGATGGATGGAGAGATGAATAGACGTGTGCTAAAGCAACCACTGTAAAATGTAAAAGGTAGAATCTTGGAGATGAGTCAACAGGTATTCATTGTGAAATTATTTCAAATTCTCTTTATGTTTGAAAATATTCATAATATTTATTTTAATCTGGCCCTTGCTCCCCACCCCAACATTTTATTCATTTATGATGAAGAAGAGCCCTGGCTCTAAAGGACCTTCCTTCCCAGATAACTTGATATCTCTTGAGTGTGGGCCTCATGCTGGGAAGCCTGGGGGAGTGGGTGTAGGCAAGTGGGGCGGGCGGTGTCCTGGGCGCACAGGAGTCACCCTGCTTCTTATCCTGCCTTTTCCAGTCAGCGCTGGCACTGGCCAGGGCCCCTGCAGCCTGCCTGAATTTCAACTGCATGCTGATTCTGCTGCCAGTATGTCGAAATCTGCTGTCTTCCCTCAGGGGTTCCAGTGCGGTAAGAACCAACATTTACAAAGTTTGAGTTCCTCAGAATTTCGAAGGCCATCAAGCTCAATGCCCCCTTTTTTATTTTTTAACATCTTTATTGGAGTATAATTGCTTTACAATGGTGTGTTAGTTTCTGCTTTATAACAAAGTGAATCAGTTATACATATACATATATCCCCATATCTCCTCCCTCTTGCGTCTCCCTCCCACCCTCCCTATCCCACCCCTCTAGGTGGTCACAAAGCACCGAGCTGATCTCCCTGTGCTATGCGGCTGCTTCCCACTAGCTATCTATTTTACGTTTGGTAGTGTATATATGTCCATGCCACTCTCTCACTTTGTCACAGCTTACCTTTCCCCCTCCCCATATCCTCTAGTCCATTCTCTAGTAGGTCTGCATCTTTATTCCCATCTTGCCCCTAGGTTCTTCCGACCATTTTCTAATTTTTTTTTTTTTAGATTCCATATATATGTGTTAGCATACGGTATTTGTTTTTCTCTTTCTGACTTACTTCACTCTGTATGACAGTCTCTAGGTCCAACCACCTCACTACAAATAACTCAGTTTCATTCCTTTTTATGGCTGAGTAATATTCCATTGTATATATGTGACATATCTTCTTTATCCATTCATCTGTCGATGGACACTTAGGTTGCTTCCATGTCCTGGCTATTGTAAATAGAGCTGCAATGAACATTGTGGTACATGACTCGTTTTGAGTTATGGTTTTCTCAGGGTATATGCCCAGTGGTGGGATTGCTGGGTCATATGGTAGTTCTATTTTTAGTTTTTTGAGGAACCTCCATACTGTTCTCCATAGTGGCTGTATCAATAGGAAAAGCAAACCAAGGTTTTGTGAGGATTCCAACCTCTGTACAATATTCACGAGCCAAGCAATGATTGATTCTCTAGTTTATTTTTATATTATTTGTTGGTGGAGCTCCCTGCGATAGCCATTTAACCTGGAACAGACATTAAAAACAAACAAACAAACAAAAAGAAAACAACAACCAATCAACATATACCTCAACAGTAGCAATAAAGTACATGTGCATGTACACACACAGACAGATATACATCATATGACATATATGTATATATATATAAACAGAGATTTATGAGACTGATGTGAAATTTGGGAATTAATCTCACAGTGCCATGTTTTTCAAAATTTTTAAGTCAGAGAAAATCTCTTTTGTGGATAATATCCAAAGAAGATGGGATCAATGAGCTATGAGTCACTATGTAATGAATGTGACAGGTGTTATGTCCATGGAATTGAGGAGTTCAGAGCTTTCTAAATGCCCGGGCTCTTTCACCCTCACTTCAACAATCCAGAGAGCCCCTAATATACTATGCTAGAAGAAAAAAAGATTATGTAGGAAGAGCTTTTGTAATCTATAAAATGGTATACGAATTTCTTATTGATATTGTTATACAAAGATGAGAAAAGAGGAACTTGGAATCTGCACATGTACTCAAATTAATACAATACAAAGCAAAATATGATGGGTCCCACAAAATGTTACAAATAAGGAGCTACAGGGGATCCATCAAAGGAGGGGGAAATTATATCAGGTGGCGCAGGGGATGAAAAAAGGCTTCTTAGAGAAGGTGGCATCAGATATGGGCATATAAGGATAAAATAAGCCTGTATGAGATATAAAGGAGAGAGAAAGACATTCTACATGGAGAAAACGGTATGGGCAAAAGCACAGGAAATGGTGAGGAAATCATATCCTTGAGAGTCCTGTGTGATCATGACTTGTGGTTTCTCTTTGGATGTGTTTGCCATTCCTGACCACACCACAGAGGGCAGCTCTTCCAAAGTTAGGGACTGATACCCTGGTGGGACCCATTCCACTGCTCATTAGTGACTAGTAGCCCCTCTTTTTCCTTTTAATAAGATGTTCTTTTTATATTAACTAGCTTTTTAAAAAAATTACCTATTAAGTAGACGTCATTTATAGCGGAGAGAAGCAAGCAATCTACTTTGATGGGAGTGTAGGGATTTTAAAGGGCAGGTGTCTGAGGTCAGGCTGGAGCTTTGCTGGTAAACTAGGACCTTAAATGTATAGCTGAGATGTTAATACTTAATTGGTAATCGAAGACTAAGTGGGTGAAGGAAAGTGATCTAAACTGCCAATAACAAAACTTGCCTTGAGCTCTGCCTCGTTTTCCCTAGTCTTACTAAATTCACATTGATCCTAAGGAGATTCTTTTTCTTTGAGAACTATACAATACTTGATTTACTAATATAGGGTTAGCAGGCTACAACTAACAGTAGGCATTGATTACAAGGATTTCCAAAATCATCTTTTTAACCTAAGAAACCCCAGAGGTAGAACTCCATTTGATTGAAAAGTTTTCTCTTTTTTTAATTGAAGTATAGTTGATTTACAGTGTTGTGTTAATTTATGCTGTACACCAAAGTGACTCAGTTATTCATATATATATATATACATTCTTTTTTATGTTCTTTTCCATTACAATTTATCACAGGACATTGAATATAGTTCCCTGTGCTATACAGTAGGACCTTGTTGTTCATCCATTCTATATGTAATAGTTTGCATCTACTAACCCCAAACTCCCAGTTCATCCCTCCCCCACACCCCTCCCCCTTGGCAGCCACAAGTCTGTTCTCTCTGTGAGTCTGTTTGTGCTTCGTAGATAGGTTCAGCTGTGTCATATTTCAGATTCCACATATAAGTTATATCATATGGTATTTGTCTTTCTATTTCTGACTTACTTCACTTAGTATGATAATCTCTAGGTCCATCCATGTTGCTGCAAATGGCATTACTTCATTCTCTTTATGGCTGAGTAGTATTCCATTGTATATATGTACCACATCTTTATCCATTCATCTGTTGATGGACATTTAGGTTGTTTCCATGTCTTGGCTACTGTGAATAGTGCTGCTATGAACATTGGGGTGCATGTATCTTTTTTAATTATAGTTTTGTCCGGATATATGCCCAGGAGTGGGATTGCTGGATCATATGGTAATTGAAAAGTTTTATTGATGAGCCACCTGTAAAGTACAACATCTGGTATATTGCAGGTGCCCAATGAACATTTGCTAAATGAAGTTCGGAGACTGTAGCTTTTTTATTCTCCCCCCACCCCCTGTTCAAATACTTTCTATTTAGAGGAAGTAAACTCTGAGAAACAGGCGGTGTTTTCGCCAGGACAGCCTGTTAAGAAATCCTTGTTACCCCACAGGCCCAAGTTGCGATGCCGTTGCGCGGCCATGTCCCATGAGTGGCACATGTTGTAATGGCCACTTCTAGGCTTCCTGTGGCCTAAAAGGAGGGAAGATCCTCAGGAGGGTCTCTAAAGACAGGGGTGAAATGAGGCTGCTCTTCAAATTGCAGAGAAACTCAACTCTCTAAGCAGAGAGACCTGTATGTCAAAGAAAATATTTTTAAAAATTAGCAGCAAGTAAGATTCTTTTACAGTTGGGGTGTGTCCCTCCTCCAGATTTCCCAATCTGAAATGTGAACTGGGCAAAGAACCTTCTATTCTGATTGGGATTAAAATGAGTACACATGCTGTGACTAATGTTGGAAATTATAACACCTGCCACTTATTGAGTCTTCCTAGGCCTCACCTCGTGAAATCTGCATGTCAGGCCAGTGAGGTGGGGTTGAAATTCATTGAGAGTGTTGGGATTCCAACCCAGGTGCTTGTGCCTCCAGAGCCTGTTCACTTTCCTACATGCCACCTAAACTCAAAACTCTCTTGTGGTGGTCCTATGGTCTTAGAAAGTCCATCATGTATGTATGAATATTTGAGCAGGCTGAATAACCTAGGCTAGAAGTGACAAGGATGTTGTAACTTCAAGGATTTATTAGTAGGCCTTTATGCAAACTTAACAGTCACAAAACTTCAGTTTCTGGTGGTCTTAATCCTTTAGACTTGGCTTTATAATCCTTCTGGTTAGCTGGAGAAAGAAAACCGCAGGGTTGGCCCACCCCAGGAAAAATAGGGGTAAAGACCCTGAGCCCGCTCTGTGGAGGGAAATGGGGAATGGTGGGACTCAGCATACAGAAGTCCCCAGAGAAGGCTTAATAACCTCAACTTGGATGGAAGTTCAAGTCTGAAGATCAGAAAGAAACAGGAAGGCAGGAGAGTGAGCTCTTTTCTATAACCTTATATAGCCTGAAAGTCAGAGGCCCTCGATGTAGCTCTATATCTGACCATGTGGTCCAGGGCAAGGCTCTTGGACTTCCTGTCTCATAGTTGTTGTTTTAATGTTTGTTGTTGTTTTTAGCTAAAAAGCAGGTGAGATAATGCAAGTGTAAGAATGAAAATGAATGATATTCTAAAAGTGTGTTAATGGACTAAGCCTGTCAACTAATGAGTTGTCAGTTAACAAATATTTGTTGAGTGCCAACTATGTGCTAAGCACAGCGGACATAGAGTGAGTAGAGAGTAAGACGTAGATGAGCCATGAGCTCAGGGAGCTTAGAGTTTTATGGACGAGATAGAAGATAAACATGTAATTTCAAAATTATAGACAGGGCTGTACAAATCCAGTGGTGTCCTTCATATTTATCGCATATTCTACTGCCACCAGGTTTCAACATTACTGTCAGTTTCTTTGTCTGAGTTCTGTAGATTCAAGGCTGGCTTTTGCAATTTCTCTCAAACTGCATATAAATATCTAATTCAGATTCATTCGTGGCACTTGTGGTGAAACCAGGTGTACATAAAATAGAACTTTAAAGTTTCCGTAACACTCATGTTACAGAAGCTAATGTTATGCCCCATTAAATATGCACTTCTTTGTTCCATTTCTCAATGTTTTGAGTTTTTTTGCTCTCACAGTTTGAATCGAGCATAGCAAGCTGCCGAGATAACTCAGTCATCTCCCTTGCACTTGAATGTTAGCTTATTGAGATTGAGCGAGGCTCTAGTTGAGAGTAACAGAGGAACTTCCCTCTAGAAGTCAATGGCAAAAAGAAGAGCAGTTGTTTGGTGAGGAAGCTGTTGTGCATGATGGCAGCTTGGGTCATTAGTAGGTGGCTGGCGGTAATTCACAGGTGACTCAAAAGCATAAGAATGGTTTCTGCATGGTAGGGAGGGAGAAAAAAGCCCTGGGCAGTCACAGGCAGCAAAGCCCTCCCTTTCTACGCCACCAACCAGCCATCTTGCCCCCTTGTCAGGAAATGATGAGGAAATTATATCTGGAAGCCCCGTATAATCATGGCTTATGGCTTCTCTTTGAATGCGTTTGCCATTCCTGACCACACTATAGAGGGTGGCTTGGAAAAATGAGGGATTGGTGCCCTGGTAGGACCTTAGTTAGTTCTATTAACTCATTAGTGACTAAGAGTCTCCGTTTTTTCTTCTAATAAAATGTATGTATTTCATACTAAATAGCATTTTTTTAAACCACCTATTAAGATCAGACTATTACTGAATGGACCTTGTGTTTACCAAGCACATCTCTCCGTTTATCTGGCACGCGGTTAACTTTTCTCTAACAGTTTGTTGCTCAAGCTGATAAGAGGCATTGAAATCTACTTTCCCCCCAAAAGTTTCAAAACAATTAGTCTGGAAGTAGAAAAGAAAATCGTTTGGCATGTATAGATATGTGGGTAAATACATCTCTATAGGTTTAGAATAATTGTCTTGGGTTCTAGGACAGTGAAAATGTCATTTAACCAAATAATTACGAAAGGATTGTTAAAAATCCATGATATATTGCTCTGCACACAGGACGCTTACCCTCTAGCTGGGGAGCCATGCCATACTAGCTGAAAAGTTAAATAATGATACCAAAAAAAAATCGAGTGTTTATTAAATACCTCTCAATGAATCTATGAAACAGACCTACGAGGGAATAATTATGACAAATATATAGGTGAGAAAGCTGGAAACTGAGCATACTGTTCAATGTCACACAGCTAGGTGGTAGGGCTGGGGTCCAACACAGATATATCTGATCGCAAATTGCTTTCTGACCCTACTAATTCCCATTCTCTCATTCTTGGGACCCCAACTGCGTCTATCACTCCAGTGAGGACTGTATTAAATGATCTATTTCTGTGTAACAAACTTCCACAAACTTAGAGGCTTAAAACAACTCCCGTTTACTAGTTCACAGCTGTGCAGATGTCCAGCATCCTGTTGCTCAGGGTGTCACAAAGCTGACATCAAGGCGTCAACTGGGCTGAATACTCATATGCAAACTCGGGGTAAAATCTTCCAAGCTCATTCTTGTTGGCAAAATTCAGTCCCTGGCAGCTGCAGGACTGAGGTCCCTGTCTCTTGCTGACAGTTACTCTGGGGCTGCTCTCAGATCCCAGATGTATTCCTTGCCATGTGGCCCCTTCCATCTTCAAGCCAGCAACAGTGTATCAAATACTTCTTGCACCTAAGATCTCTGACTTTTAGACCCAGATTTAAAGGGCTCCTGTGATTGGGTCAGGCCCACCCACATAATCTCTCTCTTAAGGTCAATTTGGGATTTTAATTACCTCTGCAAAATCCCTTTTTCCATATAATGTAACAAAGTCACAGGAGTGTCATCCTATCATAGCCATAGGTCAGGTCTCACCCACACTCAAGGGGAGGAGATTATATAAGGTCATTGGGGATCATCTTCCGATTCTGCCTACCACAAGGACTCTACGAAGCTGTGGAAGAACCTAGCAATCAGGAAACAGGAAAAAGATATTTCCTTAAAATTGTAAAAACGACAAAGGAGTAAAACAATGGACGGCGCTTGAAATAAACACAGAAGACAATGAGGCTATAAAAGAAAACAGGACAGTCAATTCTTCACCAACAGAAGTGTAAAGGAAGTGATTTCAACCAGGAAGCCCTTATTCTGAGAGCCTGAGCCCCGGTGAACAATTTGTTGTAGCTGCTCCTGGTAGGGTTCCACCCGTATTCCCTCTGCACTGTCAGTTCCAGTACATGGGGCAGCTGTCTTCTGCCGGCTCAGGTCATTCTCTGCCTGAGGATTTTCTTTCAGCCCTCTCCTGGGGCAAGCCGGAAATGCCAGGGAGTTGATGCCCTGGGAAGAGCCCTCAGCCAACGATGGATAGGAGTTGGTAGAGACTACCCAAGTTTCCTAACCCCTCAGGTAACAAACCTCTGGGGGCGCATCCTACACAGTCTCCCAGAGTTCCCTGATCGGAGAGCCCGCTGATAAGATATGATAGTGGTAGTTGATGTGCTAATACACCCTTTATTGGTTTCCTTCCCTTCCCAAACTTACTCCCTCTAACCTCACTTTCCAGATAGAGTACTTTCACTTAACTTCTTGTCTTGGTTTTTAGACCTGTAGAATAATAGTGACTGTATCTTTACATTTGGTTTGATGGAAAAGGGAATGAACCTTGAAGACAAATAGTCCTGGATCCCAGCCAATGTGAGAGTTAGCTTTAGTTTTGTTATCTGTAAAACAGGGACCGTAATACTTTTCTGGTTACATTAAATGAGGCAATGATTATGGGTAAACTGCCTGGCTCACAGAAGGCACTCAATAAAGCCTAACTGTTTTTTCCTTTCTCTGAAGTCCTCAGTGTCTTCCTTACTAGTATTTCTGCAGTTCCAGGAATCTGCTTTCATGATCCTAACAGCCTGCCCTCCCTAGACGTAGCTGACTCAGAGATAGTGGAGTAAGCACAATTTTCCATGCAATTCTATTTTTTCTATAAAACCAGAACATTTTATTAAAAATAAGTAAGCCAAATATTTAACACCCCTATATTGAAATTGAATATGTTCGGAACCAGGTATTTAAAATACCTGAGCTTTTTGTTTTGTTTTGGGGGTTTTTTGCACTTCACTCTGTTCTCCTTGAAAGTTTTCTGAATCTCTATGGCAGTACATCTAGCCTTGGAAACAAAGCATCCAGAGCGAGCACTTGACCACTTTTCAGGAGAACAAAGCTCTGTCTGATTCAACCAGAAACCAGGTTTTGTTTTTTGTTTTTCTCTACTTTGGGCATTGACATGAATCCAGATTCAAACCCACATCTTCTAACGTATGCCGGTAGGACAATTACACTAACCAAGTGACCAAAATGCCATTTTCATGCCAAGGTAATCATAAAAGGTATGAAATATCAGAATGTTGATATCTCTGGCATCAGAGAGCCTGGGTTTAGACCCCAGCTCTGTCACTTATTAACTATGCAACCTAAGGGAAGGTAACTTCTCTATGCCTTTGTTTCCTCATCTGTCATGTGGTGATAATAATGGTACCTCCCACATAGGATTAATGTCGGAATGAAATGAGTCGATGCATGTAAAACACTTAAAGCAGCTCCTAGGGACTTCCCTGGTGGTCCAGTGGTTAAGACCCTGCGCTTCCACTGCAGGGGGCGCAGGTCCGATCCCTGGTCAGGGAACTAAGATCCCGTGTGCTGCTCGGTGCGGTCAAAAATTTAAAAAACAATTAAAAAAGCACTTAAAGCAGCTCCTTGCACAAGTTCTTTGTAAGTACTATTATTATTTTTGCTATGATTATTTTGTTAATGATCTCCCTTGTTATGTTGTCTCTATCAACATACGCAGGTGGACACTTTTTCTCTCCTCTCATAGTGTCTATGTCCTGGAAGGGTGCTATTCTAAAACTATTCACTTGTTCTAGAACTGTTCACTTGTCTGTGTCCCCATGGACCTTCAGGTCTTTGAGGGCAGCCCTGTCCTTTTAAAATTTCTATGTGCCCTCGTTATTGAATACATTAATCTGAGCTAGAAACTATGTAGTTAGATGTTTTCTGTCCAAATTCATATTTTATACAATTAAGCAATGGATTCCATGAGAGCCTTTTTATGTTAATAGTACGAGAACCTAAAACATTGGTTAAGCCAGCCATGCCACTTATTGGCTGTTTGACCTTGGGAAGATGACAACATCTATCTGAGCCTCAGTGTTCTCATCTGTCAAATGGGTAGAATGATGTAGTTTTTAGGGTGGTCATAAGAATTAAATGAGATGATATGTGTCTAATGCCTGGCACAGAGAAAACTTTCTTGTTAACAATTACGATTTCATTCTTTTCCCTTTAATCCAAAGTGCTGCTCAACAAGAATTCGAAGACAACTGGACAGGAACCTCACCTTTCATAAAATGGTGGCATGGATGATTGCACTTCACACTGGTATGTTCATTAAGATATTTGAGATTGCAAAGAAAACTTGGAACCAGAGTGTTCCCTCTAAGATATTTTTAAAATAAGGGATCAGCCTTTGCAGGTAGATTAGGTGGTGATTGGACATGTATTTTTTGAATGAGTTCTGTGAAAAAATATTCACCACTCTTTCTGCCATCCCAACACTAGGATTTATTCCTTCAGGTCTTAAAACTTTTATCCCTTAGGCTCTTCTGATAAAATCCCAGTGTATTCACCCTTTTACACGCTTTTTAACATCAAAATTGTTTGTTAGTCCACATATGAGAGCTTTTATTCACTCATCTTTTAAATACTTGGTTGAACATGTAGATTCATGGATTTCTTGCAATAACATTACAAGGGCCACAGCCCATAAGTTGAGAATTTCTTAAGATAGCCCTTATCAGCTAAACACTTTCTTTTTATTATTGTTTATATATATGTATATATATATACATATGTATATATGATAGTATTCATGTGTTTATGTGTATTTTGTGTTATTATTATAATTATTAAGGTGGTGGTATTGGTGTAAGAAGGGATCCTTATCAAATCTCCACTAACTTATCGTAGAGTCAGGGGCTGCAGCCAGAAACCCAGCTACAAATAAAATTGTACACACACTTCACCCTCTTTGTTTCTCTTCTCTGCCCTCTTCAGCGATTCACACTATTGCACATCTGTTTAATGTGGAGTGGTGTGTCAATGCCCGAGTCAACAATTCTGACCCTTATTCAATAGCACTCTCTGACATTGGAGATAAGCCTGGTGAAACTTACCTCAATTTTGCTCGACAAAGAATTAAGGTAAGCCTCTTATTTCCTGATTCAGATGTTCTCTAGACCATTAAAACTGAGGATTAGATTTCAGTGAGTGAAGAATTCTACTTGGTCAGAACAATGACAATGACAAAAGTTGACTAACTATCAGAGGGACAATTCTGTAGGTTCTAAGAATGTGGCCACAGAGAACATGTCTCCCACACTCCTGATCCCATATGTAGAGGGTCACTAGATGTTCTCCAGTTTCTTAAAGTCACCTGTAAGAAGGTGTATACGTGGAGCCTGGAGTAACACAGGCTTATCCATGGCAATGCCCAACAGTCAAAGAAAGCCAGGAACATAGTCTAGTCAAACAAAGTTGGGTTTATTACTTACTGCAGCAAAGAGACCTCACACTATGAGGAAGTCTGGGGCATCTCAGGAGGGTGTTGAGAAAGGCTTGCTGTGGGACTTGTGTTAGATGATTCAGGAGGGGTTTCAGGAAGCAAGCATTTGCTCTGGATCAGGTACGGTCAGGAACTGGGGACAGTTCCAGCGTTGGGTATCTTAATAATTTTTTCCTAGGAGGCAGAAGAATGGGGTTAAATCTGTAATAGGTCAAGAAGCAGCAGTCACCCATGTTTTTGTCTTGGCTCAGATAAGATTTCAGAGTGGTCTCGTTTTTATGTCAGTCCATCACAGTGACAGAATGACCTTGTCTGATGTTGGTGTTCTATGAAATTGTTTATGTGAAATAGGGAACCCTCTGGCTGAGGTGTTAATGCCAGGTCAGGCACCAGCTGACTTCTGTCAGCAATGCTTTTCCTCTTTCTTGCCTACAACATCTGAGAGGTGGCCTATTTCTGCTAATCGCTCCAGGGGCAGCCAGGATTTGGGGAATCCTCAGGCAAGGACTTTTTCCCTTCCAGCAGTTGCTGAGGCTTTCTACACTCAGAGGGAGAAGCTCTAAGTCATCTTCATGTGCCCAATGGTTTGGGAGGATAGCCGAATCACATCACTCACTATACACCAAATTCCAAACATGTTTCCTTGTCTGTTTAGAATAGATTACAAGAAAAGTTCCATGATTTTGTAGAAATAATTACCCTCAGGCTGATATAAAAAATTTTGCCTGGTCTATTTAGGGACAGAATTAAACCACATCAAATAAAATAGAAATTCTTTTTCTATAATGTCTTGGATAATTTTTCTTTTACTTGTTCATTGTACAATGATACATAAGGGTGGCAGTGTGAACATATCAAGTGAGCTGACACTGCAGTGCTGTGCCCAGATTTCTTCAGATCACTTTTACTATGTCTGTGCTCCCCTACCCTTCTGTGTGCTTTCACTTTCAATTTCCTGTATTTGCTTTTGTTCCTCAAAGGACTGCCCTGGGGCTACTGGAGTCCCTTTGCCCATATCTGAAAGGGCCTGGATAGCTATCTCGCTGAGCAGCTCTTAACCAATAACTGATGGGTGCAGGCCATGAAAACCCAGCTTCCTTGCCTTGAGTCAGGATAAACTCTAAGGTGTAACTTACCCTCCACAGTTCCGCTGCAGCATCAGGCTGAAGATCTGGCCCGAGATCATCCTCTTTCCTATCCTATTAACCATTCCCTTACCAGCTTCTTCCGGAGCACATTCTTTCTAAATCCCTCACCCATGAATCCTCATCTCAGGATCTGCTTTGGAGGAACCCAGCCTAAGATGTTAGGCATGCACAGAACACATTTACAAACTAAGCACTATGACACTTTTCCAATCAAAGGGAGAAAGAGCTTCAGACCCTTTTAAGACATATAGCTGATACTTTATTTGATACTCCCTTAGAACTATTTCTGTGTATCAGCTGATATTTCCTATGATACCTCAACCACGTGAGACTTTTTTAAATTTGGAAATATCTATTCCAATTCTATACCACTCTGTTGGGGGGGTGGTTAGGATAATCTAAAGGGGGGCTGAAAATGCCTATTGCCTTATTCACTGGACACTTTATGAATAGGTAGCCCTGCGTTTGAGAGCCTACAAATAATGTGTGTGTGTGTGTGTGTGTGTGTGTGTGTGTTACAGAATCCTGAAGGAGGCCTGTACGTGGCTGTGACTCGGCTGGCAGGCATCACTGGAGTTGTCATCACACTCTGCCTCATACTGATTATCACCTCCTCCACCAAAACCATCAGGAGGTCTTACTTTGAACTGTTTTGGTACACACACCATCTCTTTGTGATCTTCTTCATTGGTCTCGCCATCCACGGAGCTGAGTGAGTATTTAAACTCCAAGGCCCAAGTATTTTATGTCCATCAGTTTCCAGATGTGGTGCTCTGTTAGAGGCACCGTGACTTCCCTGTCTTTGTGTGGTCAGCCTGTCTGCTGAGGGAGTATGAGGGGAAAACAGAAGTCACTCTGACAGAAACCACTCAGCACCACTTTAGTTTCTGGTACCCGACTCGTAACTATTCATAGTGCGGTTATTTATAGCAAGCTTGAAAAATATACCAAAGTTTTGAATATCTCTGCAAGCATATAGAAAGCACGCTGAGAGTGCTGGCAGGGTCTTGGATGTCTCCAATGATGTTTCCTGTGGCTTAATCCCTAGAGAATTAGACAAAGTCCCAAACCAGAGAGGTTAATGATTAATCAGGTGAAAGGGTTTGCTGTCGTTCAATGAGTTTTTTTGTTTGTTTAATTTTATTTATTTTTGGCTGCGTTGGGTCTTCGTTGCTGCACGTGGGCTTTCTCTAGTTGTGGCGAGCGGGAGCTACTCTTCCTTGCAGTGTGCAGGCTTCTCATTGCAGTCGGTGGCTTCTCTTGTTGCGGAGCACGGGCTTAGTTGCTCCACGGCATGTGGGATCTTCCCGGACCAGGGCTCGAACCCGTGTCCCCTGCATTGGCAGGCAGACTCTTATCCACTGAGCCACCAGGGAAGTCCCCGTTCAATGAGTTTTGATTCAAGCCAATCATTCACTGATTGCCTACTGTGTATGAGGACCTATCTCAGGCACTGCGGGGAATACTAGAAGGAGAAATACATGGTTATTGCCTTCCAGCATCCTAACATAATAAAGGGAAAAGCTAGCTTCTATTGAGCATTTGTTACAGACATGAAATGTTTCTTTTAATCTCCAAAAGGTAGAGATGCCCTTACTATCCCCATTTCCAGGGGAAGTTGTAGACAAGGAAACAGACTAAAAAGGGTGAAGTGTGTAGCCGAGCCACTACCAGTTTATCCGTGGCATAGCTGGGGTTGGAGACCAGATGGGCTAAGGCAGGCTATGATGAATGCTCTCATAGAGACACACGGTGCCTGGATGTGTGTGGTTGGGAGAGTTTGCCTTATTGGGACCCTTCTTTCATACCAGGCTTCCTTTTTCCACTCTTTCACACTAGCTGATTCTGCCACCTGCACGCAAAAGCAGGCCTGGGAAGTTCCCCAGTGGGTATGGGGCTCCAGATAACTAAGGGTGGAGGAAGTAGGTGTCAAGGCTCAATGACTCTGGTCTGAGTCAAGTCAGCCTAGAAGTGGCTGAGACCTGAAAAGGGGAAGGGTGGAGAGAAGCAGCCTGTGGCAACCCCTCATGTGCATTCTTTTTTTAAAATTTATTTTATTGAAGTATAGTTGAGTTACAATGTTATGTTAGTTTCAGGTGTACAGCAAAGTGACTCAGTTATACATATCCATTCTTTTTCATGTTCTTTTCCATTATGGTTTATTACAGGATACTGAATATAGTTCCCTGTCCTCAAGTGCATTCTTGATCAACTTGCTGACCCTGACCCCTGGTCATCTCTTTCTAAGCACCGAAAAATCTGTGTAGACAAAGACTCTCTTAACTCTCCTAAAAGCATTTGAGTATCTTTAAATGGGACTCGGTCATCATCCAGCTGTTTCAGAAAATCCTAGAGAAAAAAAAAAACAACAACTGAATTTCTTCCCCTCTCTAGCTTAGTAATTCCACCACTTTACGTTTGTATAGTTTCATAGATATGTATTTTCCTCTGGAGCAGGCAGAGGAGATATACGTACCCCGTTCTCCATCTGAGGAGAATCTGCTACTTATGCTGGTTGGCTGATTGCTCGGTCTCCTGGCTAGGTAGCCGCTGAACTGGGATTAAAAGCCAGGTTTTCTGACTTCCGGTCCTGGCATTGAGAAGAGAAGGAGAAAATCAGATTTTTTTTCTATCACTTTCTCCCCAAGTGAACTTGAGCATTAAGAACTTTAATAGTTATCATTTGTTGGACGCTGACTTTGTGTCTGGCGTTTTATATGCATCATGCCAATTGATTACTAAAACGAACTTTTAATGAGGAACTGATACCTATCTTATAGCTGAAGAAACTGAGGCTCAAAAGAAGTTAAATAACTTGCCCAAGGCCACCAAATTAGCAAGGGGTGGACGCGGGATGTGAAACCAAGGCTGTCTGGCTTGGGTCCAGAATTGCTTTCACCAAATCATTCTGCTTCTAATTCCCTGGTCTCTCTAAGCCTCAGTGTCCTCATATGTAAACTGAGAGTACTAATACTTAACATTTCAGGCCTGTTATCAGAATTACCTGAAATAATTTGTGTACGTGCCTTTCCCAGGCTTGGCACATGATAGATGCTCAATACATGGTAATTCTCTTCCCCAAGACCTAGGGATAGAAAGCGATGGTTAGTGACCTTGAACTGAAACATCCTCTGAATATACCAACTGACATAATAAATTTTAGGTCCCCCAAACAAACTTTTACAAAGGGCCTTCTGTGTCTCTTCTTATTATATATTCTGAAGACCTAGTCATTTATGTTCCTTGAGGTCAGGGACATGACTTACTCAACTTTGTGCCTCCCTCCCTCTGTTCCCACTCAACCTGGATTGTCTTATGTTTTAGTAGTTGCTCAATTAATATGTATTGAATTGAAGTGAATGGGCTCCGAGCACTTCAAGGGACACACCATCAGCGTTGATGTCTGTGAGAATGGCATAATCGCTACAAAATTAAGTCGTCTTAAGTGGATTTCAACGTTTTGGTTGAATTTAGACAATTTTGAAATAACAAATAAAGGATTTGTACTAAGCCTCAGGGCTACTGTATACGGTTGTATGGGTTGTCAACTGCATAAGGGTGCCTGGCCAAGGGGAAAGAAATTAGCCCATGCTCTGCTGGCCAAGCTCTTGCCTCTAGGACTGTCCTCAAAGAGGGGGCATCTTGTTCTAATTTGCACAATGGTACTGTATGGGCCAGCGGTTGCTCTGTTAGATTTGCAGTTTTTCTCTTTTTATTTGTTTGTTTATAAACGAGAATAATACTTGAAACAGAAGCACAAATGTTGCCTTTCAGAAAACGTGTATTGATGATCCAAAACTTACCCTCTATAATGTTACATATAAATATCCTTTGTGCCACTGTACATATTTTTTTTCTTTTTCTTTTTTTTTTTTGGCCACGTTGCACGGCATGTGGGATGTGGGATCTCAGTTCCCCGACCAGGGATCGAACCCGCACCCCCTGCGGTGGAAGCGTGGAATCTTAACCACTGGATCGCCAGGGAAGTCCCCATATTTTTTTTTTCTGTTGCTAAAGATCATGCATTTTCTTTCCCTTCCTCTAATCTATTTGGAGGGGGCAAGAAGTATTACTTTTGAGTGAAAAGTATAGGACCCATATGAGAATACTAATAAAAATATGTCCAGAATCTCAGAAAACTAAGAATTTAATCTCTTGTTTCTAAATGGTCTGGACTTACATTTCCTCCTCAGGCGAATTGTACGTGGGCAGACCGCAGAGAGTTTGTTGCAACACAAGCCAAGAGAATGTTATCAAAACATCTCACAGTGGGGAAAAATAGAGAAATGCCCAATCCCAACGTTCTCTGGGAACCCTCCTATGGTATGTACAATTCATTGTAGCTATTATAGTTTCATTACCAACAATCTTCAAACTGTGTCTAAGAAAGAGATACAAATGTCATAGAGTTGTCCGTTATGAATGCCATGGAACTGCTAGGATGTTATAAGTATCCAGTGTTTTTCTGCTATGCTTATTGTCTAGAATTAGTTCTTGAAAAGTAAGCTTTACATTAGTCTGTTATGAACATCCTGATATAAAACTTGGAAAAGTATTGTTTTTTAAAGTGCTTTTGGGTTCAAGAAGTTCTACCTCTTCTCTTCTGGTTGTGACGGCCACAATAATACCAGTTAATGATTTTCAGAGGGATTCCATCCTGAGCTGAGTTGGAAAGCTCAGATTATGATTTATAAGGAGTCAGGAGCCTCTTCAGATTCCAGGAAGTAAGACTTTCTATACAGCTTTCAGAGCTGGGAAGGAAATTTGTGAGGTGGCACATAGGGCTGCCATTAGGTATCAGGAGGTCCCGTCTATGAGGCATAAAGGAGGCTGCAGAGCCAGGTTCACGCCAATGGCCCTTCATGGTAGAGCAGGAGTGTGGCAAGGATGACCAAGGGGAAAGATGCTGAAATATTTACCTTTTGTTGGGAGCTCTGAAGAACTCCGTTTTGTTTATTCTCAATATCTCCGTTCCATAGAGTGAGCAGTGGACCCTGTGATCTTCATACCTTTTCCCCCATTGGCAAGCAATATACTTTATTGGTTATTATGCTAGCCATTGGTATAAAACTAAGCAAAAATCAACTTTTGTACAGGGCTTCTGAACAGGATGATTATTTTGTCCTTAAACACAGTATAATATAAAGGCAAATTTCCCATCCCATTTTCTCCTTCCTTTTTTCTGACTCTCATAATATAGGAGTACTCTTCCTCTAGAAACTGCATGCTGTCTGGGGACTCAACATCTTTCAGCATCCTTGCTCATTAATGAAAGCAAGCAGACACATCAGAGAACTACCCCCACTACATGCAGACATCAAGAGAAAGGATTAAAAGGGAACTCTATTGCAGGTCCTCTTATGAGCTGGGGAGGGCACATTTCCTTGAAGACAGCTGAAGTCAGCGTGCTGCTACCTTCACAGGCACCTACCTCAGAGGAGCTCCTGGGTTTCTGGGGAGATTAGAAGCGATGTCCAAGATCTGGCTCCATTCAATGGGGCCCCAGGTGGCAGCCAGGACATCGATGGATGATGCTAGACCGTTTGAAAAAACTGTCCCATGAAAATGAAGGCCAGTAGGAGAGCATTTATGACTTCCGGGCAGATATTCTTCAACTTAGGCTGGAGATAGGGACATTTGGGTCTCTCAACTTCCAACAATAACTTTCTTAAAAAGTTTCATAGAAAGATCACAGGAGAGACTATGGGAAGCACTCCGGGATTTTTTTTTCCCTCTTGGAATCCCTTCTGGAATGTTGTATTTTAGATGATATCGACTTCTAAAATTCTTTGCTACTTCAGATATTCATCTAGGAACCTAACTGACTGAATCCCAGGATGGATCTGTTTGGCCTAAATGTTTTTGTATAGCCAGTAATGCCACGGGGTAATTCCAGTGTTCTGAAACACTGCAGATTCTGACAAGAGAGAACCCTAGAGAAAGTGCATGGCATAGCTCCTAGAACTTGCCAGGATATTGGAGGAAGAGCTAAATTCTAGCGTGGAATTTCTCATCTTGCAAAGAATGAAGCTTTGCCTATGTGACCAAGAGAAAGTAATTGCAACGTTGCATTAAAAACATGATGTTGTTGAAATGCTATCCTTTAGAGAAATGTTAATTCCGAAACCAACCTTACTCTGCTGTAGGGTTATTGCAACTCCTATTGCGACAATAGGAGGAAATCCCATTCTTGTGGGCAGTTCCTCTTGGGAAAGTTTCATACTGTAGATATAGTTCCCCAATGTGGCCAAGGAGAATGTTCATTTTTACTGGCTCAAAAATTTATTTTAACTTTAGATATTTTCATGCATTCCTTTATAGAAGAAATTTACTAATCTATTATGGAATATTTAAACAAACCAAAATAGGTGAACTTGACTTCTAAAATGTTTTGTCCCCATGAATCTTTTATCAACTACCGCCCCTTAACACATCCTTTTTTCATTGTTTGCTCTGATTACAGACTTGGAAATGGATAGTGGGTCCCATGTTCCTATATCTCTGTGAGAGGTTGGTACGGTTTTGGCGATCTCAGCAGAAGGTGGTCATCACCAAGGTATTGGCTGGGTTAGGAATTACTAATACTATCTAACTGTATCATGGACAAGTCTATCCAAGTTCTCTATATCATTGTCAGATCTCACTTTTACTCTGTTTCTTTTGATTAAACTTAGGGCAGAGAGATGACCTACAGTTTGTTTCAATGTACCTAGCTTGATAATCACATGATTGGGCCTTTTAATTGGGGAAACTAGAAGTTAACATTTTCTGTTGAAAAGTGAATCCAAATGTTTTGTGTAAATGAATCTGTGTGTGTGTGTGTGTGTGTGTGTATGTAGAGGGGAGGAGCATAGGGAGATGATGTGATTAGTTAAGAGTAAAGAAGCAAAAGAGGTGAGTTCGAAAGGTCATGCACTGAGCCTTAAAATATTCAGATGCCAAAAGAACCAGGGAACCAAGGGCAGGTCTGGTTGAGATGGAGACAGTTTCCCAGGTCCTCTTTACCTCCTTCTCTGTGCTTTGTATGCAGTCACAGAGTATCAGAGTTAATGTACTCAAAGTCTCAAGCGAGCTAATAACTAAACTGCATTTAGAATTGAGTCCGCTAACTTCAAGTATATAGTGGTTTTGCCCCACACGTCTATGCTGCTTCTTATCATTAAATAAATAAATATCCAACTAAATAAATAGAAATGGAATCGCCTTATTATAGTTTCAGGAAACATCAGACAGGACTATTTTTATCAAATAAAATTTAATTAAGTTCAGTTCAGAAAGTATTTACTAAAAGCTTACCATGGGTTGCTTTCGCAAAACACACAAAATCTTCCACTCCACCACCCTAGCTCTTCTTTCTTGGCCTCTGTGGAAGGTCATAGTAAAGTTAATCCTGCAGGCATTGGAAACCTTGAAATATAGGAGGCCACAACAGTTCTCCTTTTATGATATTTATATTGCACTATGAGAAAAAGCCCAGAGATCAGCAAAAAGAGCCACCACAAAATTTCCCTTACTAGACTAGAACGAACTAACCAGACAAGTATTTCCCCTAAGCCTATTTCTAAGGCAGACTTGTTTGCCTGTGAAGAAAATAGGTACTCATTTTCTTCTCATGTAAACACACATAAGAAACAAGGTACTATCCAAAAGTATTCTGGTGACAACGCTGTCCACTAGTGCATTTTATTCCCTTCTATCCCGATGTTCCCTGTGGTAGCAAAATTGCAATATGGTAGAACTCTTTCTCACCACACAAAATTGCAACGCGAGCCACATAATTTTCAAAGTCATTTTCATCAATTTTTATGTTCTGTTTCAAAACGAAGCTCTACACCTCCTTATTTCAGTGATGAAGGGAAGTTGGTTACAGCCTTGTCATATAAGTTATATTTGACTCACAAGTTTTGGCAATTTTTCTTAAAAGGATTTCCTGTGGTCCTACTCCTCCTCACCGGTGAAAAGAAAAGCTCGTCTATATCAGTCAACATTAGGAAGCTGCTATTTTGTTTCTATTGATTTTTCTTTCCTTTGATGTCCCTTGGTTTGTTTTCAGTTGCACGTATAAAGTCCCTCTAGGATCTCAGGAATCATCAAAGAAACATATTACTTTCTATATTACAATGAAATCATTTTGTTAAATTATTTACCAACTTACCAGTTGATGGACATTTGGACTGCTTCCAATTTTTTTTTGCTGTTGTAAACAAAGCTGTTATGAACATTCAGGTACATGAAGAAGGAGGATGGCAACAGGTGGGTGGGGCCTGGCTTTGGGAGAGATGGATGGTGTATTCCCCAGGTAGGGAGAAATGTATAAACAATGCATGGAATCAGGCAGGTTCAAGGTGGGACTTGGGACAAAGACAGACAAGCACCTTAGGCTTGGTTTGGGCGATGTTGCTGTATTACTAGCCAATGGGGTCTCCTTCTGCTTCCGTCCAGCTGCTAAGGCTCTTGATCATCCCTTGGGGAGATAGGAAGGCTGAGCAGGAAACCACCTCTTCTTTCTGTTTCTAGCAACTGCCTTGTCTTCTTAGAGAAAAAAAAACCACATTAAGCTGGTGTCTTAGGTTGGATTCCCTGGCAAAGACTCTGAGACAGAGAACTGCATGTAGAAGGCTTATCGGGGCATGTTCTCAGGAGATGAACCTGTAAAAGAAAAGAAAGGCAGGACTGGGGGAAGGAAATTGCTGGCCCGAAGTGGTTGCAACTGCAGCCTCAGCTGATCCTACAGGAAGTGCTGCAGCTGCGATGGCCCCTGGGAGTTGTCCCAAAGTGAGGACAAGGGCCAGGCCTTTGGATTCCTGCATCAGCTCATTGTTGGCCATGGGCTACAGCTGAGGGCAGTTGCCAGTGAGAGGCAGGTTTGCTGGAAGAACTGCTCTGTTGGCCCTGAAGAAGGGACCTGGGTGGGGCATCTTAGCTCAGCCTTTTATCCATATGGATACTGAAAAGGCAAGTACTGGGGGAAAGGTTCATTTCCAGAGACACATTTTGTTCCATAGGTGGTCACTCACCCTTTCAAAACCATCGAGCTACAGATGAAGAAAAAGGGATTCAAGATGGAGGTGGGCCAATACATTTTCGTCAAGTGCCCTGTGGTGTCCAGGCTGGAGTGGCACCCTTTCACCCTGACCTCTGCCCCCGAGGAAGACTTCTTTAGCATCCATATCCGCATCGTGGGGGACTGGACGGAGGGACTTTTCAAAGCTTGTGGCTGTGATAAGCAGGAGTTTCAAGATGCCTGGAAACTACCGAAGTGAGTACCAAGCGCCTATTACAAAGGTGCATGAGTTCAGGAAAAATGTCACTCTACTAGCTCCTGAGTCTGACAAAACATACAGATTCTACAAATATAGGGAGCTATCTCGGTGTTCCCCATTTTATACGTGTGCTGTGTTTATGCATATATGTATAAATCTTATATGAAATATAAAATGTTTGAATCAAATATTAATCATGGATATTCCCCAGTGCCTATAAATTTGTAAGGGTCAAGGCCAAGGTATATTAACTTGCAATCAAAGCTATACTTAAAATTTCATTGGTGTACGTTATTTGAGGGTAAATGCCAGACGTTACTCACTTGGCCTCCTTCTTCCCACACGCCTAACATGGTGTCAGGCACTTAGTAGATGCTAAAGAAAAGTTTGTCAAATAACTCAATGAATAGACCAACATAAAGTAGAGATATAAATTTATAAGATATTATGACATGGAAAATTCTCACTTTAATGTGCAGTGTAAGCAGGAATTTCAAGTGTGGGCTCACCTGGCAAGAGACACAGACATTTGTCTCTGTGTGTGTGTGTGTGTGTGTGTGTGTGTGTGCACGCACGCATGTGTAGTGGGTGAATGGGGGTGGAGACATGAAAAAAATACCCCTGAGAGTTACCAAATGTTTTCAGTTAGCTAAAAATTCCTCTTCTTACTTCCAACCCCGATGTTCACACTGAGTTGGTTACTTGAAAGCTATCTCACAGAACAAAGTGTCACATCAATACATTGTCCCAGTTTGAAGTGACATGTTGCACACCTGCAGTGGTAATGTGTGCCCCATCCTCCTCTGAAGAGCAAGGTATCCGTGTAACTATCTCCCCCCATGCTTCCCTCCAGGATAGCTGTTGACGGGCCCTTCGGCACCGCCAGTGAAGATGTGTTCAGTTACGAGGTGGTGATGTTGGTGGGAGCAGGGATTGGGGTCACGCCCTTTGCATCCATTCTCAAGTCGATCTGGTACAAATATTGCAATAAAGCCCCCAATCTGAGGCTCAAAAAGGTAGGTTCTTTTCTTTTTCAGAGGGCTTGGAGCATTCATCACAGTCTGCCAAGTGAAGCCCCAAAGAGCCTTCAGGGCAGAGGCTGGCAGAGACTGGGGGAAGTGAAGACAAGTTCTAGGTAGTTTCAGAGAGGCAGGCTTTGCACAAAAGGGCTATTTGATAAGTCAAAGGTGCTTCTGGGAATTCCCTGGCGGTCCAGTGGTTAGGACTCGGTGCTTTCACTGCCAAGGGTGCTGGTTTGATCCCTGGTCGGGGAACTAAGATCCCGCAAGCCATGCGTGGCACAGCCAAAAAAATAAACAAACAAACAAATAAATAAATGTGGTTCTGTATAAGCAGGCCTATTATTGAAAGTACAAATATACTGTATTTGTATAGCATTACTGGAAATTCAGAAGAGAGTTGGGAATAGAAAGTATTCACAACCCCAGTCCAGTAGTTATCCTTTTTGTAAGTTCTCTTCCAACATGTTTACATATTTTTAGAAAGCTGTATATATTGAGTATGTACAATTTCATGTCCTGCTCTTTTTAAAGCATATAGTATTTTTCAGTGTTGTCACAAGCTTGCTAATAATCATTTTCGATGATTCTTTCATGTTCCGTTGAGAGGATAGAATAATTTTTCTATCATCTTATGTTAGATATTGACATGGATTCCATTTCCAGCCCCCAGCACGTTTATTTGCAGGGGGAGGGCAGGAGACATGTCCTTTCGTGACACTTTTACTTTTTTACTTTCTTATGGCTGTCTCCTCAGAATAAAGTCCTGGGGGATTTTTTGGTTACATGTAAGTTTGGTTTCATTGCCCAGTAAAGGACATCTTTAATAAAGCTTGAGTCATTCTAATAGCTGTAGAGATAACCTCTAATAGGCACGTTGAGCTGACCTTGACTTTTCATTCTCCCCTTCCCCTCTTTTCGATGTGGAGGAGGTGCGGGTAGAACTACTTTTTCCCCTACGAATTCAGGGAAGTCTGGCAGTAGCGGGTAGGGAAGTAGCGTGGTGGCAGCCATGGCTCGTCTAGATCCTATTGGTCTTTCTGAGAGGAGGGTCAAAGGAAGCCGGGGATCCTAGGAGGGCAAGAGCAGACCCAGGGGGAAAGTGGTGGGCTAACGTTTTCTTCTTAAGCTACGGATTTCTGAGAACAAGCTGTTTATTTACTGCCCTGCCGTGTGAAGGCCAGAGCAGGTTCATGTGAGCTAGTTTGTCAAATATCTAGAGCTTTCTGAAAACCCATTTTTCCAGGCATTCTGAGCAGCAGGGAAAAGTGGAGGTGGGGAGGGTAGAAATCCATATTTCAATGCTGATAGGTCCCTATTTAAATATAATCTACTTGACTCACAGATATGGAGAAAGAACTGGTGGTCACCAGTGGGGAGAGGGAAGGTGGGAGGGGCAAGACAGGGGTAGGGGATTAAGAGGTACAAATGACCATGTGTAAAATAAATAAGCTACGAGGATATAATGTACAACATGGGGAATATAGCCAATATTTTATAATAACTATAAATGGAGTATAACCTTTAAAATTGTGACTCACTCTATTATATACCTGTAACTTATATGATATTATACATCAACTATCCTTCAAAAAAAGACAAAAATAAAAAAAGAAACATAATCTGCTTCACGGTCTGTCCCCCTCTCAGATCTACTTCTACTGGCTGTGCCGGGACACACATGCCTTTGAGTGGTTTGCAGACCTGCTGCAGCTGCTGGAGACCCAGATGCAGGAGAAGGACAACGCTGGCTTCCTCAGCTACAACATCCACCTCACTGGCTGGGATGAGTCTCAGGTGAGGACAAGATCCCCAATCTCAGGTCCCTCCCACAGTGCCCAGGGCTTACCGACTTCCTCTTGGTTATTGGAATGTCTTGTGTACTGTTTTTAAGAACAGTCGATGGGTTCGGGTGATCCAGCACATTCACTATGACTCAGTATCCCCATTTGTTCAGACGGTTGATATTAGATTCAAAGTTGGTATCTGTGGGACGGGTCAAAGCTAAGGAGCCTACAAGGGAATCAAAGCCATGACTTTGACCTTGTTAGAGCCATGTCTCCACCAGGGGTATCGAACCAGGTGGACAAGATGATCTACGGGGTTATGGGAAGAAAATAGAGAAAAGATCAGCTCTCTCTCTCTCTCTCTCTCTCTCTCTCTCTCTGTGTCTGTATTTATATATACACATGCATATACATATATATGTATACACATGCACATATATGTGTATATATTCCTTTAAGTTATGTTTATGCATGTTTTATACTATATATAATACATTTAATAAGGAGTCATAATAACTGGCAATAGTTATTAAGCATATGCTTGTGCCAAGTATTGTTCTTAGTGTTTACATAGATTGTCTAATTAAATCCTCAAAACAACCTTATGAAGTAGCTATTATTCTTTTCCAGATTTTACAGATGGGGAAGCCAAGGCCCAGAACAGGTTAGGTCATTTGTCCAAGGGCATCCAAATAATAAATGCTCCAGAACCTGTACTCTTACTACTCCTAGTAGCTCATGATTATCATTTGTAAATAAATCAATATATATCTAATGAAGGTGATATATATATATATATATATATGGGGTATGTGTGTATGTGTATATGTATATATGTGTGTGTAGTATGTGTATATGTATATATGTATATGTATATATACTTTCTCCCTCCTGAGACACTTAGCAATGGAAATGTGAATTTTCGATTGAGAAGACGATTACAGTTAATTACAATTATTGATAAGATAATCACAATTCACAAGACAGCCCCCCACAACAAAGAATTATCTGGCCCCAAATGTCCAAAGTGATGAGACTGAGAAACTCAGAAACAAGTTAATGATTCCCAGGGGGTAACGTCTTTCTAAATAAGGAGACATTCATGACTTGGCCTGGAAGCAGCATAACCGTCCCCCTGAGTGCGGAGGTAAGGCAAGGGTCCCTGCCTACTCCTGGCCACTGCCTCAGATGGCCATCCCCACACATCGGCTCCTCACCCAAGACATTTTTCACGTGCACCTGGTCCCTGTGAAAACTGACTTCTTCTCATTTAGGTTTTGGCATATCACTTATCATAGGTTCTCCAAGTCTTAGGAAAGGCTTGTTGCAAACGTAGGTCCAGGGACACATGACCATGAAAATTGCTGCTCCAGAAAAAGTGGTTTTAAGATGCCACTTCTGCAATTTAAAAATGAAACAACAACAACAAAATGTGATCAAAACGAAACCCAGGGGGGAAAAATGTATAATATATAAATTGCTTTGCAGTTCTGTTTTTTTCAAAAGCCAGACACAGTTTTTTAAGTGGGAAATCTCTTTGCATTGAAAAAGAGTTATTTTTCTTTGCAAAACTTTGTCCCTACAGGACTATTAAACCAGGGTAATCACCCTTCTTAACCTCTTCCATCCCATCATCCATTCCCTGTCCAGTGAATGTAAAATCTGATTTGATTGTTAAATAAATGTAATTAACCATTTTTATTTAAAAAAATACCTGTTGTTCAAACTGAGACCCCCTAGAATGGTCACAGGAAACAACACATGACTCTGCACACACACACACACACACACACACATATACAGAGAGTAGCTTTAGGCTTGGGTTGATGTCTCATTACATTACCAAAATATGAGTACATTTTAGTCTATGGTTGTCTTAATTCTTAGTGATTCTCCCAAAGGAGCGGGAGTATATTAGGGTGAGAAAAGACTGTCAGACGTACTGCAGAGAGAAAAACAGTGAGATAGAGAATTTAAATCCTACCCACACTTCAAAGTCTGGCTCAAATGCGGCCACCCTGAAACCTTCCCATATCCTCCCACCCGTGCTCCCTTCTTTGTCCTCATGGAGATGTTTGTGCCTCCTCTATGGTCTCCCTTTCTAGACTGTAAATTGCTTGAGAACTGGTTTGTTCAGTGTTGACCTTCTAGCTTCCAGCATGGTGCCTTGCCCCAAATACATACAGTTAGAATGGTAATTAGAGCTTGGTTTGTGAGATATGTAAGTATATCTGTGTGTATTTATACAGCATGCCTCTTTTGTCTGAATTCATGTCCTTTCCTGCAGGCCAATCACTTTGCTGTGCACCATGACGAGGAGAAAGATGTGATCACAGGCCTGAAACAAAAGACCTTGTATGGACGGCCCAACTGGGATAATGAGTTCAATACCATTGGGAGTCAACACCCCAAGTAAGGAGTTCCCCCACCAAGGTGTTCTTGAGGCTCATGGTCTACGTAAAGCAACAGCTTCCAAACATGGCTAGATTTATATATTCCAGAAACTAAGATACCTAGATTACCATATTCACACCCATAAAAGGTTCTAGATATCTCTGACTTCAAGAGGAAGTCTTTAAATCACACCAAAATTGACTGGAGAGTTCCAAACAAAGATTCCCAGGCTCCACCTCAGACTTTCTGAACCCTGTTCCCCCCAAATAGGCCCATAACTCAGTTCTTTTCTTTCACCTCCTAAATTTCAGTCGTGCATCTACTTCTATTAATTCTCTATGATTTATATTTATTACTAAGGAGACACTGTCCCCACTTTCATTTATAGTTTTTGGGTCCAAGATCATAAGTTGACAGATATTCCAGGTCCTTCCTGCCCTCACTAAAGCTTTGGTCATCATGAAACTAGATGTTCTATAATATAAAAGACAGCTCCCCACAACAAAGAATTCCCTGACCTAAAATGTGAGTAGTGCTGAGGTTGAGAAACTGTTTTAGGTCAGTTTTCATTGTGCTACTATTCCTTGGTATTTCTAAGTTTTTCCTGCCTACTGTACTGGCTGTTCTTGAAACTCTTATCAGTCATTTACACTTTAGAGTGAATGAGGCTTGGTTGGTTTCTTGAATGGATTGAGTGGTAAAGGAAAGTAGCTTAAGAAAGAGACAGGATGCAAAGGAAGCACTACAGTTCTTGCTTGTCTCGCAAGCTTATCCTCTTCCGTTCTCTGGATTTTCAGATTCTCCCTTTTCTTCTTTATAGTCGCAAACATTTCTCAGAACATCTCCAGGCAACCTTTATTTGCCTTAGTTTACTAGGACTTCTAACAGTGAAGCTCAAGAGGAGAAGTGCTACTTACCTGTCTCTTGGCTTCAGGCTCCATTTCCACTCTTCCATGCTCTCCTGTGTATTGTGGCGGGCTAGAAGTCTGAAAACTGCATTTCTAAAATCTAGAACACATGACAAACTCAAGAAATCACCATAAATACACTCTTTACGCCATTGCTTCTTACACTTTAATGAACATATAAATAAATCACTTGGGGAAGCTTTTTGAAACGCTGATTTAGTACATGTGGGGTAGGGCCAAAGAATCTGCATTCTTGGTTTTGAATAGATTTTTGAGTTTTACTGAAATCTTAACGTGAACAAGAAATTGGAAATACAATCACATCAAAGAACAAATTGTCACGGCTTTGACATTGAAGCCAAACCAATTTTGTAGGGCAGATTTCAAAAAAGTGTGAAGTTATAACAATTTAAAAACACCGTCGGCCTACTTTAAGAATCTGCATTCTTAAAAAGCGGACACCGAGGCTACTGGTCCGGAACCAGAGCTAGAGGAGCAAGGCTTTAGAGTCTAAAATGTTGAGGGATGAAGCCACACGAAGCTGTTGGCAGAGGGGGTGTTCCTGAAGCGGGTTTGTCCTTGATTTTAAGATGCTGGAGTGTTTGGGGACAGTAGCCCACAGGCTCACAAATTCACCCTCATTTTCTCTGTAGTAGAAGTTTCCGCAAACCCTGCTTGCATGTCATTTTTTCAGAGAAGTCAGCTGCCTTTTGAAGTGGCCGGCTGCCCGCCCCTCCCAGCCCCTCAAACAGGGCCGAGCCACGCTCCCTCATGGTAACCTGAACTCTGTCATTTGCGGAAGGACAAAGGAGCAGAGGGGACTCTGCCCTGAGGCCTGAAATCAATAGGAAATCCCCCCATGGGCTTTGTAATTGAGCTCATCCCAAAGCCTGAAACTGTCTTTTTTCTTTCTTTCCCAAAAGTACCAGAATAGGAGTTTTCCTCTGTGGACCGGAAGCCTTGGCTGAAACCCTCAATAAGCACTGCATCTCCAACTCCGACTCTGGCCCCAGGGGAGTGCATTTCATTTTCAATAAGGAAAATTTCTAACTAGTCTCTTCCATGAGGAAATAAATGTGGCTTGTACCGCCAAATGCCCCAATAATGCTAGTTGATAATGTAAGTTCCCTCCTTTAAAGAAAAAGAAAGAAAGAGAAACTATAATGTGATGATTTGCCCTGAAAGGAATGTCAAAGATTGTTTCACAGTGATAAATTTGCATTTGTATGGGGCTTTATGGTTTTCAGAGCAATTATATACACATGTTTTCATTTTGTTTCCTCACAGTAATTCCAGAGAAAGGTAGGGCAAGGATTCTCAGACTCAGGTCTTAGGATTAAAACATGGGGACTCAAAATGGTGAAGTAGGTTCCCTAAGATTAAAGCTGAGACTGGCTCTAGACCATCTGACTCTAGGTTTGGTGATCTTTCAGCAATACCAGGCTGCCTGGAAATAGGTTTGTATACTCCCCAAAAGAAGAAGCAAACCAGAGAGTAACTGTTCATATTCCCTTTTGTGTCATCTTTGTTATCATTATTGTCCTATCAAAGGAAATTTTCCAAATAAGAGATATATATTCTGAGAGTGATTCATCACTTAATGGTGACAGCACACTCCAGTTTACCAATGCAGCAGCCTAACTGGGTCAGAGATTCCTCCTACAAAAGAATATTAGACTGACTGGAATTAACGTATGCCCCAGCAGAGAGTGGATATTCAATGAAAGTTTGCTGAATGAATGAATGAATGAATGAAAGGACATTTAAAACCATACAATGCCAGGGTAGAAGTAATTGAAAGCTTTAAACGGAATTATCTGAGGAAATCACTTCTGAGACTCTTGTTGACCAAAGGAACCTGATTCTCTTGAAGGTAAAGAACAGGCTAAGGTTAGTAACCAATAGGTTATCCTGTCCAAACATTTTTATTTGAAACATGCAGGAAAGGGAGATAGAGGCAGAGAACTGAACTCCTGTCCTAACTCTGGCTGGCTCCTTTAGTCCTGCTCCTTATGCTATGAAAGAAATGCAAACTGATTTATTGCCGGAAACGGTCTCCTCCAGCCAGCACTTGTGAATCTGAAAGTAAGAATTGTGACAAATATGTATCTGATACGCCCATCTGCTTTAAATAGCATCCACACTTTGTTTTACTTAAATACACATGCAAAAGAGATCTTACTGGTGTAACTAACGATTTATTGTTCTATCATCATGATCATGATGAAATTTACATCCCAGAAACTAAAATCCCTAGCTTACTGTGTAGGTATTGGATTCATACCCAGTAGAATGTTCTGGATATCCGTGAGTTTGAGAGTCTCTAAATCACTGTTAATGTGGCCAGAAAGGTTTTTTTTCCCCGCTCAGGACTGCTCCTACTTCTGGGAACTAAAAACAGGCTTATTTGTTATATCCTCTGGGGCCACAGATATTTAGAAGTATTCAACTTTGATAATGAGAAAGAAAGAGAAGGGAGCAGGGGGGAAGGGCAGAAGATGGGGTTAGGAGGAAAGGGGAGGGAAGGGGGAAGAGAATAGAAGGAGAGTGAGAGAAAGCAAAAAAAGGCAAAAGGGAAGGGTAGGTGAAGGGGGTCACTTTCTACCCCAGATTTCTTTCTTTTTTTTTTTTTTTTTTTTTTTACCCCAGATTTCTTAAAGTCTTATACATATTGAATGTAATTGCAGGAGCTACACACATATTCATTTTATTTTGATAGCATATGGTATTGAATCTGAAATTCTGGCCATGAATTTGATGCTGAGTGGGCATATTCAGGGGACTGGGCTGAACTAGTAAGAACTCAGTTGTTCCTTTGGGTTTCCAGGATGCCCCGGGCACTGAGGGTCGGTCCTGACAAGTCAGGCTTGCTTTGAGAATGTCACCTCCCCACAATGTCCCAAGACTGTTTCTGCAAAGAGAAACTTAGGTCCAGCCTGTTCCCACTGCACCCCAGGTATCAGTTCATTCATTCAACAAACTTTTATTGTGCTATTACTATGACTCGGGCTCTGTGTTGATAGCTTGAGTTCTTTACACCAAAGTGTGAGCCAGAGGGGGAACCAGAGTTATAAGGAGTCTGACAATCTGGGCCCTCGCTCACCTGTGTGGCATAAGTAAAACCAACTCCATTTGTTGCTCTGAAAATGTTTCTCCAGGGTTTTCTATTTTTGACACCAACAGAGTTACCAAAATAGAGAGATCTGCCCTGTGTTATCCTGGTTATGAGGTGAAAAATGAGTGTAAAAGCTCTTGTCATTATGAGAGCTTCCTTCTCCATTCTTCTTCCCAGCCGTCGGCTGCCTGCACAGCTTTTTTAGCATTTAGTATTTAGTAACAGGTACTGAGAAAACGATTAAGCATTGTTTTTAATCTCAAGGCTATGAAGGCTTTTCTTATTTCTTTTGCTTTTGCAACACTGCATTTATGAAATTTGAATACTTGTAGATGTTGTGTGTGAATAGTTTACGGGGGGTGGGGGGACCCTGGGAGATAATTCTTGGGAAGAACTATCAAAACTGTGCTCAATGATTAAAATGAATGAGCTCTCTCTGTGTCTGTGTTATTGATCTTCATATTCAAGGGTGGATTCAGATGGCGAAGATTTTCTCTGCCCCAGCGGGATTGAGATTCTCTGTGTTTTTGTAGATATGTCAAACACTGCACAATGTCTGGATTGAGAAGGGAAAACTGAGTACTGAGTTCTGTACTAATGTCCTGGTGACCCTCACGGCACTGGTATAAGGGAATGGACAAGGGAGTGTCACCTGACATTGCAGACAGAATTTCAAAGGCAAAGAAGTCCTAGTGTAAGACGTCTTTTTTTTATTTCCACTCACCTTTTCAGTTCTAACTTTGCAATTAGCTGCCATCAAATCAGGTTGTGAGTGTATATATATGTGCTCATGTTTCTGTACTGGTCATTGTTCTAAGTGAGCCAACCAGTTATGATTCACCCCACCCATGTAGGAAAGGGATAGAGGTGTGGACATATGCTGCCACGGGGGGAAAGGTCATTCGCTGAAATCAATGTCAATAATAGAAATAGCTAATGTTTAATAAACACCTACTATGCCAAACATTTTACATACACTTCAGCTAATCCCTCAGGACACTGCAAGGTAGTCATTTTATCCCAATTTCGTTGATAAAAAAACAAAACAAAACCAAAAAAACTGAAGCTGAGAGAGGATAACTGATAGGCTCAAACTATCCCACAACTACTGGGTGACGGTGTCAAAATTAAGTCCATATCTTTCTAGCTAAAAAGCCCATGTTCTTTGCACCACACTAACAGATTAGGTATAAGTAACCAAGGATATTTTTAAAGCTATTGTGCTAGGTACAGATTCTGCACTAAGAATAGCTGGGTAACAGTGGTGGTATAAACCTCTGGTTTATGCCGTCTAAGTACCTTGGTATCTTAGTTTAGAAACATTCGTTAACTGGATTCATGCTAATTTTTACTTTTATTTATTCTGATGTTTTTTCAGCTTTATTGAGGTATAGCTGACAAATAAAATTATAAGATATTTAAAGCGTACAACATGATGATTCACCAAATAATGTTTTTCCAAAGAACAGCAACTTTTACTTATATAACCACAATGCAATGAACCAATCCAAGAAATTTAACACCGATACAAAACTAGCATTTACTATATAGTCTAGGTATAGGTGACATTGTATCCTCAGTGCATTGTATTAGGAGGTAGGTATTGTCAGTTTGTCCTGTTATTAGTGGTATTAAGTTTCATCACCAGATTCTTCTGTTATAAACGTAAAGGTATTATTTTACTTTTGTAATTAGTAATTAACATTTGGGGAATATGTACTGACTGTATAAATATCATTTTCTCCAATTGTCTTTCACCCAGTCGTTCTAGCATACGTTGATGAAATTACACTGAACTGATTTTTATAATGATGGTTACAAAATATCTGGATTCTTAAACCTCAATAATCTGCCAATTTCTTTTTTCCCCCAGATTTATTGAGATACAATTGATACGTAACATTGTGTAAGCTTAAGATGTACAATGTGTTGATTCGATACATTTGTATATTGCAAAATGATTACCATGATAGCATTAGCTAACACTTCCATCCTGTCATATAATTACCATCGCTTTTTTGTGGTGAGAGCAGCCGCATAGCACAGGGAGATCAGCTCAGTGCTTTGTGACCACCTAGAGGGGTGGGATAGGGAGGGTGGGAGGGAGGGAGACGCAAGAGGGAAGAGATATGGGAACATATGTATATGTATAACTGATTCACTTTGTTATAAAGCAGAAACTAATACACCATTGTAAAGCAATTATACTCCAATAAAGATGTTAAAAAATAAAGATATACTCTTTGCAGTATCCCACAGGTTTTGACATGTGGCACTTCCATTTTCATTTGTTTTGAGATATTTTTTGATTTATCTTTGATTTCTTCTTTGACCCATTGGTGTTCAGGAACATGTTTAATTTCCACATATTTGTGAATTTTCCAGTTTCTTCCTGTCATTGATTCCTAGCTTCATACCATTGTGGTCAGAAAAGATACTTATGATTTCAATCTTCTTAAATTTACTAACACTTGTTTCTGACCTATCATTTAATCTATCCTAGAGAATGTTCTGTGTGTGCTTGAGAAGAATGTGTATTCTGTTGCTGTTAGATGGAACGTTCTGTATCTCTCTGTTAGTTCCATTGGTCTAAACTATGTTTCAGGTCCAACATTTCCTCGTTAATTTTCTGTCTGGATAACCTATCCATTGTTGAGAGTGGGGTATTGAAGTCCCCTACTATTATTGGATTGTTGTCTATTTCTCCTTTCAGATCTGTTAGTATTTGCTTAATGCATTTAGGTGCTCCAATATTGGGTGCATATATATTTATGATTATTATATCTTCTTGACTAATTGGCCACCTTATCATTATATAATGACCATCTTTGTCTCTTGTTACCATTTTTGCCTTAAAGTCTATGTTGTCCGGTATAAGTATAGCTACTCCTGCTCTCTTTTGTTTCCACTTACATGGAATATCTTTTGCCATCCCTTCACTTTGAGCCTATGTGTGTCCTTAAAGCTGAAGTGAGTCTCTTGTAGGCAGCATATAGTTGGGTCTTGTTTTCTACCCATCCAGCTACCCTCTGCCTTTTGATTGGAGAATTCAATCCGTTAGCATTTAGAGTAATGATCGATTGGTAAGGACTTACTAATGAGATCTTTTAAATTGTTTTCTGGCCATTTTGTAGTTCCATTTTTCTTTTATTCCTTTCTTGCTGATTTCCTTAGTGGTATGCTTTACCTTTACCTTCCTTAGTGGTACCCTTCCTCTTTACCTTTTGTGTATGTACTGTACATTTTTGCTTGGTGGTTCCCATGAGGCTTACATAAAACATATATATAACAGTCTATCGTACACTGATAATTTCATTTTGATTACATACAAAAACTCAATCCTTCTACTACCCCCTTTTATATTTTTATGTCACCATTTACATCTTTTTATATTGTGTAACTATTGACGTTAACAAATCGTTGAAGCTATAGCCATTTTAATACTTTTGTCCTTCAACCTTTATATAGAGTTAAGTAGTCAACGCATCACCATATTACAGTATTAGGGTATTCTGAATTTAACCCTATGCTTACTTTTACCAGTGTGTTGTATATTTTCACATGTTTTCATGTTACTAATTAGCATCCTTTTGTTTCAGCTTGAAGAACTCTTTTCAGCATTTCTCGTAAGGCAGATTTAGTGGTGAGGAATTCCCTCAGCTTTTGTTTATTAGGGAAAGTTTTTATTTTGCCTTCAATTCTAAAAGGCAGCTTTGCTGGGTAAAGTATTCTTGACTGGCAGCTTCTTTCTTTCAGCGTCTTGAATATATCATCCCATTCTCTCCTGGCCTGCAAGGTCTCTGCTGAGATATCCACTGATAGCCTTATAGAAGTTCCCTTGTACGAGAGATTTTTTTTTTTTATTTTGCTGCTTTTAAAATCCTCTCTTTGGTTTTAGACAGTTTTTTATTGTTGTTTTGTTTTGTTTTGTTTTATATCTCTTGGAGAAGATTGTTTTGGGTTGAAATTTTTAGGTGACCTATTAGTTTCATGAACTTGGATGTCTAAATCTCTTCCCATGTTTGGGAAGCTCTCAGTCATTATTCTTTAAATAAGCTTTCTTCTCCTTTTCCCCTCTCTTCTCCTTCTGGAACTCCAATGATGTATACATTATTTTTTATGGTGCCCCATAATTCCCCTAGGCTTTCTTCATCCTTTGCCATTCTTTTTTCTTCTTGCTCATTGACTGGATAATTTCAATTGGTCTATCTTCTCACTCAGTGATTCTCTCTTCTGTTTGCTAAAGTCTACTGTTGAAGCTCTCTATTGAATTCTTCAGTTCAGTTATTGTATTCTTCAGCTCCAAAATTTCTGTTTGGTTCTTTTTAATTTTTTCTATCTTTTTTTGAACTTCTCAGTTTGTTCTTGTATTGTTTCCTGATATCATTAAATTGTTTATCTGTGTTCTCTTGTAGCTCTCTGAGCATCTGTAGAATAATTATTTTGAATTCTTTATTGGGCAATTCCTGGATCTCCATTTCTCTGGGGCCAGTTACTGAAATTTTACTGTGTTCCTTTGGTGGAGACATGTTTCCCTGATTCTTCATGATCCCTGTAGCCTTAAATAGATGTCAGCATATTTGAAGAAGCAGTCATTTCTTCCAGACTTGATGGACTGAGTTCTGTAAGGGAAGCCTTTTACCTGCAGAAGGGAGCATACTGGATCATGTTGTGACCCTGGGTCTACTGGTGCAGCGTGCCAAGTGTGGTCTGGAGAAGTGCAGTGTCTCTTCAGCTCAGGCCGCTGTGTGGTCCTTGGTGAGTACTGCATGGCAGGGGGTGGGGGGGGTCTGCAGTGGCTGCAGGGGCTGTTAGGGTCCTAAACAGTACCTCCAGTTCCAGTAGCTAGTGTAGGCAGTGGGGGTGGCCAGAACTGGTGGTATACTTACACTTGGTTGTGGAGGCCAGCTGCAGGTGCCCATGTAGTGACTGAGGCTGGTTGCAGACGTAGTGATGGGAACCAGGGCAGGTAGCAAGGGTCGGGCTAACTACGTGCTCTCTAGCAGCTGCAGGGGACCTGGCCGTTCACATGCTTTCCTGTGGCTGCACCCTGCAGTGGAGGCTGGTGATGGGTTCAGGCTGGGGGCGTGCAGGTGCAGAGCCGGAGGTGGGCACAGGTGGGCAGGGTGGTGCTGGCCAGTGACAGGACATGGCCTGATCCGGGCCCACAGGCAGCTGTGGCTGTGGGTGCACTCACCCATGGCTGCTCACTCACCCGTGGCTACACACGCTCCCCCTGGGCTTGCAGGCTGCAGTGGAGGCCGATGAGTGGCATCAGGCCGGTGGTGTGCAGGTGCACAGCTGCAGGGGCTAGCCTCCAGAGCAGGCATGGCCGTGGGATCACCTAGGGGTGTGGGGGTAGGCTGGGAGTTTGCACTCAGGCAGCTGCAGAAGCTCCACCCGGCTGAGCATGGCTCCAGGGCTCTGGTAGGGGTGAGGAGGGACTCAGGCGGCTGGCCTCTTACCCTTGCCCAGCTGCAGAGAGCTCACTGGCTGCAGGTGTGATCCCGCTTCTGGTGGGTGGGGTGGCAGTAGGTGGGGAGCGGGGAGAGACTCAGGTAGCTAGCGTCATTGAACAGAATACCTGTGGGGCAAAAGCTGGAGACATCAGCAGCGCGTCCGCAGCAGCTGTGCTGGCCATTGGCTTCATCAGTGGGGAAATCTGAGTTTCTGCGTAGAGCGCGTCTCTGTGAATCACGCTCTCTCCCACTGCGTGTCTGCTAATATTAGCCTCTGCTTTCCTTCCTAGTTCGTAGCCGGCTGTATTGACATTTCAGCTTCGCTGGTAGGGTGGGGTGAAACTGAAGCGGAACCTTCGTGAGGGGTCCCAGGAAGCTGAGGACGCTGTCACTCACCCCACTCTTAAGGAAGGGGTGAGTTCTGGTGAGGGAAACTCTTTCTAGCTGGGAGCTTCCTTCTTGGCCCTGAACAATGCCAGCTGCAGGGGTTGGGGTGGAGGGGTGATGGGGGCAGAATGAATTCGTTTTTCTTTTCTTTGTGTGTGATTGTTCTCAGTTTTTTTGTTCCACGGTGTTGCTGAAAGTTCCCAAGTGGACTCTAGAGGTCTCCCAGAGCTGTTTTTGTTCAGGGAGAGTGTCCAGTCATTAATCTTTGTTGGGAGATCAGGAAGCTGGGTTCTCCTACGTCACTGTCCCGTAACCTAATTTTCACTTACGAATGGACCTATTAAGAAATGGAATGATTTTGCTTGGAGAAAAGAAGCCTTCAGAGTGGCTCAATAATATTTATGTAATCTACATTTTTATATTTATTTTGTTCATAAAGGATTTCTATCTGACAGAAAAGGCCAGTTATCGTCAATATTGTGTGTGTGTGTGTGTGTGTGTGTTTGTGTTATGAAGTAAAATTGCATGAGGAAGAAGCTAAGTTATAAAAGGACAATTTCTCAACTCTAAATGTTGTTGGGTATATACTATTCTGTGGACAAAAGGAAGTAGTAAGAAAGATTGGACATGAATAGTGGCCACTATGAACTAATTTTCTCGATCTTACTCTGAGAACTGTACCTGTCTGACTTCTGGAAACAGCCCAAAGTATTCTGAAACTTTATCCTTCAGAGAAGACTACGCCAAATACAGTAAATCTGACTTATATAAAAAAATTAGGCTCAAAAGATCTTCATAAGTTTTAGAATTACATTAGAATATTAAGTAATCACCAAGTTTACCATTATGTTAGATCACTTGATTACTAAACATTGCTTCCTCTTTCCAGTCATGCAATTCCCAATTAAGTAACAAGAAAATCACCAGCCCTCCCACTCACATAGAAGCTAAACATCACTCTTTCAGATCAGATGGGGGATGGTGGGGAATTCAGGGCAGAAGGAAGGAATCACCTTTGTCTTTCCTGAGATTTTAGAGCAAATTTCAGATATCCTTGCATTGGTTGATAAGAAAAAAGAATCATGCTATCTAAGCATTTCCTGGGGTTAGTTAACGCGCCTGTAGTGGCTGAAAATCACCAGAGCACACGATTCACATGGTAGTTATTCCATATGTAGCTAATGAAGTTCAGCACACCTATCTGACGATCCTGTTTTCCAGTTGGGAGCTCTGCAGCACCTATCCATGGCTAAAATATTAAACTCAGGCAACACTGTTGTCAACTTCCTGGTGCATTTATTACTCGGTGTTACATTCTTCTAGGGCCAATGTGCCTGTGACTTTACTGAGATCAAAGGCCACATCCAACTCACAATGAAAGTAGACTGTAAAACTCCTTTTAAGAATATGACTTTTTGCACTTTTTTCCTTTGTACAAAACATTCAGCAAATTTTACTTTCCACTTGGTAGGTAGAAAAATGCATTTTGAGAAATCTTCCTCTTTAAGATATCGTATATCGAGAGTGGAGGTGGAAATAAGGAAAAAATGAAACATCACTAGATGATACCAGCATTAATTAGACGGAGTGAAACAAAATAGGGAATATTAAAATAAAATGGAGTGATTCTTTTTCCTTGCTTTAAAAAAAGTAAATAACGTTTCAGTTGATTGCAGTGTGGCCCCGATTTTCCACTTCTCTCTGTATCCATGTCCTCTGATACGTGGCTTCACAGTTTCTTCCATCAAGAGGAGGAGTCTATTTGCTCACCCCTTGAATCTGGGCTATTCCTGTGACTTGCGCTGACCAATAGAACGCAATGAAATTGATGTGTGAGTTCCAGAGTCTAGACCTCAAGAAACCTGGCATTCTTCTCTTCTCTCTTTTTCTCCTCTACCTTTTCCATGATAGTATGCCCAGGCTAGCTTGCTCGAAGGTGAAATGTGCAGAATGGAGCAGATTTGGCCTAGTAGTGCCGAATCTGGAGGGGTCCAGGATGAGAGTTGATTATATTCATGCTCACATTGCATGGGAAAGTTTTCTGGGGGTTACCATAAAGAACATGTTGGCTTTACTATGAGTAAAAACACTCTATCCTTTGAATTGTCATGACTTATGTGGAGTTTTACTTGCTTTGAAAATCCCTGGGATCATGGATCCCAAATTGTTGCCACGTAGAAAATACAAGTAATTTATTTTAGACAGTTCTACCCAAATGACTAGCATGTTGTTCTGTCTATGTAGAAATAAGCTATCGGGCAATCTTACTATCTGAAACAGAACTAAAAACTGGGGATGAGGGCAGGAGGAAGTGTCTGAGCTGCCAAAGTAGAACTAAAATCCACAAACAGTACGTTAAACTCTGAAACCAAATCTGCCAAAACCAATCTGAAATTCAGTCAGAGCTTTTTCACACTTGCCATAACAAGCTTCGTGATCTTGGTCCCAGGGTTAAAAGAAGAGAGAAGAATTATTAGAGGTATACACACAATGGTACCAAGTGACATCTGAGAACCTAAAGAAAGGACAAAGAAAGAAATGCTACAAGCAGACTCAAAAACTCAGAAGCATAACAATCTGGGGTCATTTAGTGTAAGGGCAAAGAGGTCCATATACCTCAACAGAACTTAAAGGCATCATGGTACTGTATTTCTTTTTTTTTCTTTTGGTACTGTATGTCTTCATTCATTCATTTATTCATATTCAACAAATGCTATATACACTGAGCTTTTTCTCTGGTCAGTGTACTGGCCAGAACCTAAAGGGCTGGGAATATTCATTAGAACCTACAATTTGACAAAGTAACATGTGTAATGGCAATGATGTTTTTAATACTCCATTCAGAAAAGAGTTAAATCATGTTGAGTCAGCTAAATATTCATGCACAGTGGTTAAGTTTTTTGCCTGTGTTTAAAGGGTAAATTTTCAGTTATCTGGAAAGTGCAGATATTGAGAATGACTCATTCCAGGGTGTTCCTAGACAGCTTAAGTTTTGCATTATTAGTATGTCTAATAATAAGTTAGTATGTCTAATTTCCAGTACAGGAATGTCCACATTTCTTGAAGAAAGGGAAGGAGAACTTGGATAGGTTTTCCTTAAAGAAACAAACTTTGTTTACAATTAATTTAAAGATAAAAATCAAGAATTAGGTTGCTTTAAAAGTGGGGAGGGGAAAACAAAGTTACATGATATTTAAGGCATTGAAAAAGAAAAGTAGTTTTATTCTTATAAAAACAATTCCTTAAATCTTCTACTGAAAGTGAAAAATACAGAATATACTAAAAAAAGTTTTCTTTTACCTTTCACTTTCTTACTGGTATTTAAAAACAAAATTAGTTATTTTCAGAAATGAGGAAGTTTTGACCTGCTGGATAAAGTTCTGCTGCAGGTGGTATTGATTGCTTTCAGATGGCAGAGAACTTATAAGCTCTTCTCTAAGTGAAGATTATACTGGGAAAATGAATCCAAAGCATACCCAGCATTTAGAAAAAACATAGCCTTGTTAAATAGTCATGAAACCCACAAGTCACATGGAAAAGACAGATTCAACTACACAATAAAAATTCAGACACTTACAGTTCAAGATGGTGAACTGACCCTAAGCAATTCTCCTTCTCTTTCTCCCAAGACTCATAAAGCACATTTAAAAATAATAATAGTATAACCCGTGCAAAAGGAATAGAAGAGGACCATCAAGGGATAAAAGATTTCAACATATTCCTAGAAGCTGGATAATTGGTAGAGGAGTGGTGATTCATGAACTGGGATGGAGGAAACCAAAACCAGAATTATGTGAGGAGGAAGCTAAAGCTTAGGAAGATGCCTACCTATCCTGAAGAATGCCGGAGGGTTTAGGGACGTGGAGATACCAGAGATAAAGAAGGAGAATAGTGACAACTGTGACTGACAAGAGTAGAATCCCTCATCCAACCAATGAAAGTTCCAGAAAGAGTACAGAGATAGCAGGTGGGAGAAAAGCATCAAAGAGATAAGATAATTTATCTGAGCTAAATGACACAAGTCATCATGCTGATAGATTCCACTGAGTAACCAGTACACTGAAAACACATCCCCACATCTGGATTTCATAAACTGTATACGATGAGCACTAACCATAAAAGAAAAAAGTTAAAAATCAGACTTTATAAAATTAGGAACTTCGGTTCATCAAAAAATATCATTAAGAAAGTAAAAAGACAAGTCACAGATGGGGAGAAGATAATTACAATACATATATCCATAAAGGACTCATATTCCAAATATATAAAGAACTTGTACAGATCTGTAACAGAGACAAAAAAATTCAAAATGAACAAAACACTTGGACAGTCACTTCTCAACAAAATATATCTAAATAGCCAATAAACATGAAAAATTCTCAATATTATCAGGCATCAGGAAAACTCAAATTAAGATCACAAGGCAATCCTACCTCGTATTGACCAATACAGCTAAAATTAAAACTTTTGGTGTTAGTGGGGACATGGAGCAATTGGAACTCTAAGACATTTTCAGATTTTTAGGTACACTAAAATTAACCTCCCATAACTCTTTCCTGAGAAGTCACTTGAGGCTGTATTTTTGAAAAATGAGGAAGTAATCTAAAACAAATGAGGAAATAGGATCTAGAAAGCAATGGTTCTAACCCAGGAGAGCAGAGAAAAAATGTCCCAGGATTATGGCTGTGGTGTATTTCAGCTGTTCACTATAAATGGTGCTGGAACAATTCTACATCCATATGGAATCATATAAACCTTGACCTCTACCAAAATTAGAGATTAGCATACACCTAAGTGACCTAAATGGAAAAGGTAACGAACAGAACTTCTAGAATAAGACATAGGAGACTATATTTATGATCTTGGGGGTAGGCAAAGATTTCATAAACAGTATACAATGAGCAGTACAGCTGTGGTGCAAGCAGCTGTTTCAGACAGAAGCAGGAGAAGAGTGCTCCAAAACGATCTCCAGGAGATAAAGGAAGTTGATGGAATAAGTAAAGTGATAGAGAGTTGGGTTTCTTGAGCATATGGGAAAAGCATTTGATGGGAGTTAAAAAAAAAAAAAGGAATCCATTCAGACATCACTCTAGGAATATTCTCTCTTTAGTGGTATAGACATGACATTAGATCCATAGAGAAGGAAAAATAATACTAGCACAACTCAGCTCGAAGATAATAATAATAATAAAAAATAATGATCTATATTATGTATAATGTTATAATGTCATAATAATGTAAATGCTGTTTATTGGTTTTCTGATTTCAGAATTATTACAAGCATACATCATTTTATTGTACTTCCCTTTATTGTGCTTTGCAGATATTGTGTCTTTTTTACAAATTGAAGGCTTGTGGCAACCCTGTGTGGAGCAGGTCTGTCGGCACCATTCTTCCAACAGCATTATTTTTAATTAAGGTATGTACATTGTTTTCTTAGACATAATGCTATTGCACACTTAATAGACTACGGTATAGTATAAACATAACTTTTATATGCACTGGGAAACCAAAAAATGTGTGTGACTTGCTTTATTGAGATATTCGCTTTATTGTGGTTGTCTGGTACTGTAATATCTCTGAGGTATGCCTGTAGACAAATCACAGGAGAATTAGGTATATGTAAAAAGTTCTGAAAAGATGCACACCAAAATGATGATATGATAGTCTGAGGAAGTAAGAGAGATTTGGGGTTAGGTGAAAGGGAATTCTCACTTTTACTCCATGTTGTGTTGTGTTGTGTTATGTTATGTTACTTTTTGGATATTTTGATCAGATTTCACATGATCAGATTCATGCGTAGATATTGCTTACAAAACTTTAGCCTATTCTAAATTTCGGTGGGAAATGCAATCCCGGTCAGCCCATCTTATGTCTCTCCTCTTTTGAAACACTTTCAAGGCTTCCTACTACTTCGGAATAGAGCCCCAACTTTTTAATGTGACTTAAAAGGGACTGTGTTTACTTCTTTGGCTTCACTTCTTTACTTCTTGCTTTTGTACCTAATAATATTGATATTATACCTAATATCAAGGGAACTGGAAAGTGCCATCCTGCCACATGCCTACAAGTAATACTTGACACTTGTGGAGAACACCAGTAGTTCATGGTCCTTTTGTATACAAAATACGCTCAGCCTTTGCCGAAGGTTGACAACCCCAAAGGTCTCCCTTCCTGTCACAGCATTAAGCTCGAAGTCCAGGAATGTTGGTTGATACCCAGGAGTTACTGTAATTTCTACCTGCAAGCCAGTCAATTCTCAGTTAACAGCCAAGAGCACGTTGCCAACATTAAGTTTTACATCTTTCCCTCCTAGATCTACAGGCTTAATAGATACATGATTTTCTTCCCAAGTGACTACAGGCAACATTTTTAACAAATGCTTTGCTTCTTGCATAACAAAGATCTTCACTTTTTCAGCCTTCAGTATCTGCTTTTTTGCCACTCACCAACAGATCGCTATGTCAAAGTCATTTATTTTAGAGTTTTTTTTCTTTAAGTTTTTCTTTTTTTTTGGCTGCATTGGGTCTTTGTTGCTGCCTGCAGGCTTTCTCTAGTTGCGGCGAGCGGGGGCTACTCTTCATTGTGGTGCGCGGGCTTCTCATTGCGGTGGCTTCTCTTGTTGCCAAGCATGGGCTCTAGGCATGCGGGCTTCAGTAGTTGTGGCACGTGGGCCCAGTAGTTGTGGCGCACGGGCTTAGTAGTTGTGGTTCGCAGGCTCTAGAGCGCAGGCTCAGTAGTTGTGGTGCACGGGCTTAGTGGTTCCGCGGCATGTGGGATCTTCCCGGACCAGGGCTCGAACCCGTGTGCCCTGCATTGGCAGGTGGATTCTTAACCACTGTGCCACCAGGGAAGTCCTATTTTAGGTTTTGTCACAATATGCCCTACTTCTGATCTCAATTTCTATGTCAGTAAGTCAGGATTAGGCCCTGCTGCAGTAACAGACAACTCCCAAATCTTACCAGCTTAAAGCAATAAAAGCTTGCTTCTTGCTATACTACATGACCATTGCATGTTGGCTGGGGGTGAGGGGAGACTGTTCATCATTTTTCTCCCGTATGGACCCAGGCTGGGGCAGGCTCCATCTTCTTGCTTCTGCTATGTGCTAAAGATGCTATATGCGTCACCTCATTGAATCCTCCCAAGTATTATTCCTGCTTTTCAGAGGAGGAAATTGAGGCATAGAGATATTAAGCAATTTTCCCAGTGTCATACCTCTAGGAAACAAAGCAGTTAGGATTTGAATCTGGGTGGTGTGTCTCCCACCAAGCTTAACTACTACCCTGGATCTTCATAGAATAATGACGAAGGATCAAGGTAAATGAATGAAGATACTGACGTTCACTGGGATGGAGGGTAGGAGTTTACCTCAGAAGATGATCTTGGAAAATCACTTCTATGGTATTCTTGCTAAAATTGCTAAAAATGCATAGCCTGAATTCAGTCAAGATCAGACAAACCCAAATTGAGGGACATTCTAAAAGAATACCTGGGCAGTACTCTTCAAATATGTCAAGGTCATGGAAGACAAAGACGTTGAAAATCTGTTCCATATTAAGGGAGACAAAACAACTACATGCAACATGTGGGCCTGGACTGGATTCTGGACCAGAAAAAGAACATTAGTCGGACAATTGATGAACTTAAGGACTGTGGATCAGATAACAGTATTTTGCTAATGTTAACTTTCTTATTTTTATCATTTCTCTGTGGCATGAAAAATGATAACATTTGGGTAAACTAGGGGATGGGTATTCAGGAATTCTTTGTGCTATTTTTCTCACTCATTTTTTTTTTTTTGCAAGTCGAAAGTTATTTCAAAATTAAAAGTTAAAAAATGGAAAAAAAAAGATGATCTTGGAAGAGAATTCTACTTTCAAACCCAGAAGTTTAATTAGTGACAATATATAAGAGCGAAATTAGGTTATGATGTTAAGTAAACAGTTAACCATTGAGTAAGAATAACGTGCACCTATTTTAGTAATTCCATTTACTTTGACAAAATGCTTAAGGCATAATCCTTGAATATAGTGCAGTATGGTTTCCAGATCTAGGGCCACTGTGGGTCCTGGAGTAGCTGTGATTATCTGGGGAGAGTGGATGTGAGAGGTGAATGGCCGTGGAAGGGGTTGGTGTTGCTTGAAGCCCTAGGTGCTCTGTGGATGGTCAACTCGAAGCAGCATTCTAGGTGGAAAAGAACCACCCTGAATGGAGAAAGCTGGGTTCCTCTTACAGACTTCCTCCAGGGCGTGCTCACGGGAGCTCTCAGTGATGTGTCCCTCTGTCTCCTGCTGCGGGATGAGAGTTCAGCTGTCTACCATCTAGTGGGGCTCCAAGAAACAGGAAACTGAGAACGGAACACAGAGGACAGTCGTGTTTTGCGGTCGTGTATGAAAATTGTCTCTAACACTTGGGAAAGGAGGACTAGCGAGTGTTGGACGTGACAGAAAAGTCCACTGATATCAGTGAGACTGTGGGGTGGGCAGCAACTGTCACCACACCCGCAACCACAAGGGATGCCATCCACCTCCTTCATGCATGACAATTGATCACACCCTCCCTCCTTGCGAAACTCTCTTCACTGGACTTTTCAGGACCCCACCCTCTTCTCATTTTCTTCTGACTACACTGCCTGCCCCCCAGGCTTTCCCACTCCAGTGTGTGGACACTCCATTTGCTTAGCCGGAACCTCAGCCTGCCCTTGACTCTCCTCTTACACACCACAGGCAGTTCATTATCAAGTCCTGTCGACCGTATCTTGAAAACATGTCCAGAATCTGACCTCCTCTGCTTCTCATCACCTCCACCATAACTGTCCTAGTCTGAGCCACTGTCATCTGTCCCCTGCAGTACCACAGTGGCCCTGCTAATGGGGCTCTTTGCTTCTGTCCCCACCGGCCTACTGTCCACTCTCAACACAGCAGCCACGGGGCTCACATCCCTTCTCGGCTCAGAAACGTACAGTGCAACATCATCCCACGCAGAAATGGTCCCATATGATCAAGTCCCCTGGTACCTATTTGGTCTTATTTCCAATTAAGTCCCTCCTTTTCTCACTCAGCTCCAGCCACACTGGCCACTTTCTGTCCCTTAAACATACCAAGCTTGGTTTCACGTCAAGATCTTTACGCTTCTGGTTCCCTCTGCCTGGAAGGCACCTTCTCTCACAAATCTGTGTGACCCACTCCCTCACCTCCTTCCCATCTCCGATGCAATGTCCCCTTTACGAGAGAGGTCTGCTCTGACCATCCCGTCTGAAACAGCAGCCCTGCCACTGTCCCCTCCCTGAATCACCCCCCCGCCAGTGTTACTTCTTACTTATTATGACTTCTCTATGGCACTTTTTACCCCCTGAACATACCTGTTTATCGCCTGCCTCTCCACTAGAATGTAAGCTCCATGACAGGAGAGTTTTGTTCATTCGTTTCCCCAGAGCCTGGAATGGTGTCTGGCACATAATCAACCCTGAGTAAATATTTACTGCATGAATTACTGACTTCATGCTGTGCGTGGGAAGAGACTAAGGAAGGAAAGTAGGTCCTGGGAGTTTGGCAAGAGGAGGCCCAGAAGGGCTACTGAGGAATACAAATGAGACACCCAGCCCAGAGACCGCGAATGAAACAGAAGGATTTGGAATTCTGGTGATTTCTCTGAGGAAGAGTTGCTACAAACCAGTAACTACTCTGTTTCTCCTACTTATACTCAGAGGCCTGGGAAATGCAGGTTCCAGTGTGATAGGTTTAAACTCTGACATATTTTAGCCATTTGAACAAATGGATATGTTGTATGGGAAAAGCTGGAGGTCTCTGACTCTCCATCTTGGGTAAGTGATCAAAGCCACCGGAGAGCCATGGTTTGGAATCTCAGGGAGAGCACAGATGTTGAAGCTTAGACTTCAGGACACAATCAGTGGTGTCCTTCTGTCCCCTGGTGGCAGCACAGCTAACCTGCACAGGAAGACAAATGCCTAGAAGAAGAGAAGGCAAAACGAAAATGTCAGGGTTCTCTCTCTCAAAGCCTGTAGCGACCAGAAGTGTGTGTGCACATGTGTGTTTGCCTGGGATAAAGATCTCGCAGTGTTTTTCCTTCCTGAAACCTCACCATGCTTCCTTACTCACATGACTTCAGCATCCCAGGGGACTGGTTTTAATGGAAGACATTACCCCGACAGCTAAGTTTTGATGTAAAACACACCCCTTAATCCAGGCCGTAGACAACCTCCTCTCATAACCATCTGCCACATGTGCTTGTAGAAAGGATTTCTGTATGACTTCCTGATGAGCCCTTCTCACTCCACTCCCTTCTATCAAGAGTCTATGAGTCCGGCCATCCCTAACTTTCCCACTTCAGACTTTCACTTGCTGGAGGCATCTCCATCCCCCTTGCATTCTTCACTGTTTGCATCTTACTTCTGCCTAGCAACACATTTTTTACTCTTGCTTTTGTGTGACTGGAGATCTTATGTTTAAAATGTGTCCTGAATACAGTGGACTCCCAAGGCTAATGGTTCCCTTAACTTTAACATGCATACAAATCACCAGTTCTCCCCTACCTCACCCTCTACCTCTGACTCAGCACATCAAGCACGCACGGAACCTGGGTATTTTCCTTTTAGCTGGCACTTCCGGTCTTCCCACTGTAGGTGGTTGGTCTATGGACAACACTTGGGAAATACTGGCCAAAATGGTAATAGAACAGACAGGGTTCTAAGGCCCCTCCTCTGACACTGCCCTGAACCATTAAAGCCAAAGAATCAAAAATTTGTAAATGTCATACATAGAATTGATATGGGTTTTCTCAGAAGATATGTCCTGTGGGCCGACTTGGAGAAGAAGATCATCCAGTGTTGCAGAGGCTTCTGGCCTCAACTGGTGATCATTCTCCTTCTGTCTTTCCGGCTTCTGGGTCACGGCCAGCTTTAGCCAAGCTTGTTGCTTGAACCTGCTGCTTTGCTTGGTGCCAGTCTAAAGCACTGGATTTTCTATTTGTCCCATTTTAGTTCTGTAGAGCCCTATAACATAGTATGAGGGAAAAAGTACCAGAGAAGCTTCTGGACAGATGCAAATGGTTGATGTAGCGTCAAATATCTGTTAGATGAGAAGACTCTTGGTTTGGATTTTTTTTAGTCCATGATACTAAAGTTTAAAAGGCCCTAACCTGGGTCTTCCCTGGTGGCGCAGTGGTTAAGAATCCGCCTGCCAATGCAGGAGGCATGGGTTCGAGCCCTGGTCCAGGAAGATCCCACATGCCACGGAGCAACTAAGCCCGTGTGCCACAACTACTGAGCCCACGTGCCACAACTACTGAAGCCCGCGCGCCTACAGCCTGTGCTCTGCAACAAGAGAAGCCACCACCATGAGAAGCCCGTGCACCACAACGAAGAGTAGCCCCCGCTCGCCGCAACTGGAGAAAGCCCATGCACAGCAACGAAGACCCAACGCAGCCAAAAATAAATAAATAAAATGTATTACCTGTTAAATATATTAAAAATAAAATAAAATAAAAGGCCTTAACCTGCCCTCTTCATTGTACAGATGAATAAAGTACAGCTGAAGAAAGGTGAAGTGATTACTTCAAGATCACATAGCCAACCAGAGGTAGAGCCAGAAAACTAAAATGGAGGCCTTCTTACTCCCAGTCAAATGCCATTGTTGGCAGCAGAGAAGCAAAGCTACGGGCATTAATGAAGCTGATCCCAGTGAATGGTGCTCCGTGTGATTTTAGATACTTCAACAAACCTTGTTCAGCTCAACCGATGAGAAACCAAACCCTATGGCATCTTTAGTTTTTCTCTCTGCTTGGCTCCCTAGACCTACCAGTCATGAGTTGCAGATAATTCAAACTCCATTATATTTCTTACATTTACACATTTCCCTCCTACTTCCACAGCAATTGCTGTGGTTCAGACCACTCATGCAGAAGAAACCCTATTGCAAGTTCTATGCAGCACACACGTGCACACACACATACAAATACACATAATCACATATAAAGAGTTGGGCGGGTAAAATATACTAAGAATGAGAAGAAGAGCAGGCCTAGTGTGTATGATTTTTGTGCTTTGTTGTGATTCCCGATGAATTCCATTAGAATGGATCATTTTAAGGGCTGGCACAGGGTCTCTTTAGCCATGTGTATACATGTATATTTGCACATGGGAGGGGAAATTCCCTCCCACGTACAAATATATTTGCTTGCTGTTTTCAAGAGTCTGAATTACTTTCTCTCTTCTTAAGACAAATTACAGAAGAAATACAATCTATTAAGACTTAAAAGGTACACATCTTATAACCCAATGATTCCAATAATTCCACTTCTAAAGTGTTCTAGAGAAACATTCACACATGGACACAAGAGGCTTTGAGCAAAGGTATTCATATCAGCATTGTTTGTAAGAATGGAACATTGGTGGAATGTCCACCAATAGGAAATGGAATAAACTATGGCCCATCCATACCATGTGATACAATATAGCAGCTAAACTCAACAAGGTGGCTCTGCATATGTTGACATGAACAAAAATCCCAAAGGCAATACTGTTGCCTAAAATGAGCAAGCTGCAGAATAATATATGTTATATACAGTTTTCCGATAATACATGCGTATATGTATATAAACGTGGAAAAATCCCTAGACTCATATACATCAAAATGATAGCAGTTATTACCTCCTATTATCCTTGGGAGTGGATGGCAAGATGGGAGACCAAAAGGGGATAAGATGGGGAGCAAGGGGCTTGTTAAGCTTTTGTTATATGGAAAAGCTTTGCATAAAAAATGCATTCACGTATTGTGTAATTTAAATTACATTTTTTAAAGTAATGTATAATTGTTTAACTGTTTCTAACCATATAATACATAAAGTGAAATGTGATACTTCCCCTTTTCTTCTCCGTAATTTATCTCTTCCCCTATTGGTGGACATTTTAGTTGTTTTCTTCTGTTTGTTTAATTTGCTTTTACAAATAGTATTGCACGGAAAATGTTTGTTTTTATCCATTCATGTTATTATTTCTGTTGTATAGATGTTAAGAACTGTGATCATGGGATATAACACTTAAAAAACTGATAGATGTTGCCAAAGTGCCCTCCAAAAAGAGCATACTGATTCACAGAACAGTAGTTCTGTGGTAACTCTCTAGTTCGTATTATCAAGGGTGCAAGAATAATAGCTGCTCCCAGACATACTGCGTTGGCCTTAAGGCCAGACAACAGCTGACTTAATTTTCTTCCCCTTGCCTGTTGACCATGTGTAGAACAATCACAGTGCCCGACCACAACAGGCGAACGGTGGAGGAGACTGGGATAGGGTGGGAGGGAAAGGTAGAGGCTGGTAGACCATGAAATTGAGACAGACTAATGACCCATGGGCCACATTAACCCACGGACATGTTTTCTTTGGCCTGTACAAGGTTAGGCAACACAGTGTTTAAAAAAAAAAATCAGAATCAGTGCCAAGTGTTAAGAGAGCAGTGCTTCATCCCCACTCATGTGGGGATTTCATATGAAAGGGACTTCACATGATTCTCCATGTGGAGAATCATCAATTCACAGAGCATTCCTGATCTTTCTTTACTCTCTCACTCATTCCCGCCTTGGGAAGTGGAGTGGCTTCTTCTTACCTTCCTCTTTGTTGATTCATCAGAGAGTATGTTTCTGCTTATGACTGGGTGGTGACTCTAATTCTGGGGGTCAATATTAAAAAGACCAGTTTCCCTCAGTCCCATTCTCCAATGGAAGGGTGATTTTTTTTTTAATTAAAAAAATTTTTTTATTGAAGTATAGTTGATTTACAACGTTGTATTAGTTTCTGGTATACAGCAAAGTGATTCAGTTATACATATCCGTATATTTTATATATATATTCTTTTTCATATTCTTTTCCATTATGGTTTATTACAGGATATTGAGTAGAGTTCCCTGTGCTAGACAGTAGGTCTTTGTTCTTTATCTATTTTCTATACAGTAGTGTGTATCTGCTAATCCCAAACTCCTAATTTATCCCTCCCCTACCCTCTTTCTCCTTTGGTAGCTATAAGTTTGTTTTCTATGTCTGTAAGTCTGTTTCTGTTTTGTAAATAAATTCATTTGTATCATATTTTAGATTCCACATATAAGTGATATCATATGGTATTTGTCTTTCTCAGAAAGGTGAAACTTTTTTTTTAAATTTTTTTTCTTGGGGTATAGTTGTTTTACAATGTTGTGTTAGTTTCTACTGTACAGCAGAGTGGAGTTCCCTGTGCTATACAGCAGGTTCTTATTAGTTATCTATTTTATACATATTAGTGTATACATGTCAGTCCCAATCTCCCAATTCATCCCACCACCCTCCCCCCACTTTCCCCCCTTGGTGTCCATATGTTTGTTCTCTACATCTGTGTCTCTATTCCTGCCTTGCAAACCGGTTCATCTGTACCATTTTTCTAGATTCCACATATATGCGTTAATATAAGATATTTGTTTTTCTCAGAAAGCTGATACTTCGATTTTAACCTGTCTTTCTCCTTGCCTCTTAATTTGTTCAGAACTCAGGAAGGGAAGAGGTGTACTATTTATGAGACCCCCTAGGTCCAAACACCAATGCTGAAAAGTACTGAGGTTTTGAAATTGAGACTTCATACCATATTTCTGAATTCCTTGCAAAACTGGAAGATTAGGGAACCCTGAGACCTTGTTTCTGAATGTTCATAATGGCTGCAGCTAAGATGTAGCCTCCCTCTGAAGGGGCATGTGCTGTCTAACACGTCACAGTCCTCAATATTGCCTATTGCTTTTCTGATACTTAAACTGAGTCACTGACATTCAGTGTCATGTGATAATAGAGTTGTACTAAATAAAATGACCACCCAAAGATATCCACATTCTAATCCTCAGAACGTGTAAATATGTTACATGGCGAAAGGACTTTGCAGGTGTGATTAGGTTAAATATCTTGGGATGGGAGATCATCCTGGGTGGGCCCAATGTAATCACAAGGGTCCTAATAAAGGGAAGGATAGAGGCAGGAGGCTCAGAGTCAAAGGAGGAGATGACAGAAGCAGAGGTCAAAGAGGAGAGAGGTTTGAAATTGCTACATTTCTGGCTTTGAAGATGGAACCACTAACCAAGAAATGTAGGGAACCTCTAGAAGCTAGAAAAGGCAAGAAAATGAATGCTCACCTAGAGCCTCCAGAAGGAATGCAGCCCTGCTTAAACTTTGACGTTAGTCCAGTAAGACTGTTGTGGACTTTTGACCTCTAACACTTACTGTAAGAGACTAAATTCATGTTGTTTCAGGCCACCAAGTTTAAGCAGCAATAGAAAACTAATACAAAAGTTAACAAGAAAGTAAAGTATTTCTTTTTTTTTAATTGAAGTGTAGTTGATTTACAATGTTGTGTTAATTTCTGCTGTACAGCAAAGTGACTCAGTTATGCATTTATACACAGCCTCTATTCTTTTCCATTACGGTTTATCCCAGGATACTGAATATAGTTCCCTGTGCTATACAGTAGGATCTTGTTGTTTATCCACTCTATATGTAATAGTTTGCATCTATTAACCCCAAACTCCCACTCTATCCCTCCCCCACCACCCCTCCCCCTTGGCAACCACAGTCTGTTCACTATGTCTGTGAGTCCATTTCTGTTTCGTAGATAGGCTCATTTGTGCCATATTTTAGATTCCACATATGAGTGTTATCATATGGTATTTGTCTTTCTCTTTCTGACTTGAAAGTAAAGTATTTCTTATATCCGTATCTATCCCAAGCAGGAAAACAGAAACTAGATCAAGATGACTATCTATTTCAGTAATTACGTGAGAGGATTTCTTTGTGGGAGTGTAGTGGGCATTGTTGATTACTTACCAGCATCCAATAGTCACCTCACCTTTCATACCATGTGACCCAGCAATTACATTCCTAGGCATATACCCGAGAGAGATGAAAACATATGTCCACATAGAAACTTGTTCACAAATGTTCATAGCAGCATTTTTCAGAATAGTGAAAAATGAGAAATAATCCAAATGTCCATTGACTGATAAACAGATAAATAACTATAAAAAGTACCCTGATTTTTACTGAAATATTTAGCCCTCTTCCATATCTCTGATATACTTTAGGGAACACTAACACTTCTTTGGTCTAAGTGTAATTCTCTCCTTGCTACAATGAATCACCCAGAAGCTCAAATTTAAGAGAGTCAAGGCATAGAATTTTCCAGATTAAGAGATCAACTCATTACAGAAGAGCTTGGCTGTTCTGGCAACTCACTTTTTCTCTTTTATTATGTCTCTATCCAGTGGTGTATCATGGGCAATGGTGGGAGCGGTCTTCCCTGCGTGCAAGCAATAAGAGGGCACATTGTAGAGAATTTATAGACAATAAAACCGACCAAAAGTTGATCTGCTTTTTTATGTTCTTTTATATGAAATTGTCTTTAGTCCATCTTCATTTTTTAAAATTTATTTATTTTTATTTTATTTATTTTTGGCTACATTGGGTCTTCGTTGCTGCGCGTGGGCTTTCTCTAGTTGCAGCGAGCGGGAGCTACTCTTCGTTGCGGTGCACAGGCTTCTCATTGCAGTGGCTTCTCTTTGTTGCGGAGCATGGGCACTAGGTGCGTGGGCTTCAGTAGTTGCAGCACGTGGGCTCAGTAGTTGTGGCCTGCGGCCTCAGTAGTTGTGGCTCGTGGGCTCTAGAGTGCAGGCTCAGTAGTTGTGGCACACGGGCTTAGCTGCTCGGCGGCATGTGGGATCTTCCTGGATCAGGGCTCAAACCCATGTCCCCTGCATTGGCAGGCAGATTCTTAACCACTGCGCCACCAGGGAAGCCCCCATCTTCATTTTTTAATTGAAAGTTTTATTGACATCATTATAAATTCACATACAGTCATAAGAAATAGTAGAGATAAGTCTCCTGTATCCTTTTCCCAATTTCCCCCAATGGGAACATTTTCCAAACCTCTACTGCAATATCACAACTAGGATATTGACATTGATAAATCCACCCACCTTATTCAGATTTCCCCAATTATACTTGTACTCGTTTGTGTGTATTTAGTTCTACCCAATTTTATAATGTGTAAGTTTGTGTATCTACCACCAAAGCCAAGATACTGAACAGTTCCAATACCACAAGGATTTTTCATGTTGGCTTTTTATAACCACAACCCCCCTCCCTCCTGCCCCCTTCCTCCTTCCCCCTCCACTATCTCCAACCTCATTTTTTAAACTTTTGTTTTAAACATGTCGTATAAATGGAATCATACAGTATTCTTTTAGGATTGGCTTTTTCACTCAGCGTAATTCTCTGGAGATTCATACAACTTCTTGTGTGTGTGTGTTTTCTGAATAATAGTCCACGTATGTACCACAGTTTGTTAAACCATTCACCCACTGATGGTCAAAGTGGTTTCTAGTTTTTTGCTATTACTAATAACACTGCTATGAACATTTGTATACAGGTTTTTGTTCTGTTCTTTTATCACCCTATGCTGGTGATTCTAAGCCATCTACCAGACCATTCCCATCAACCAGCTTCCTGACTAATACACCACTCTCTCTGCCACATTTGCTGCTGACACCATTCTCAACACTGCTGCTGGTGTCGCTGGTACTGGAAGTTTGGTCTGTCTTCCCTGGATCGGAGGGTGGTAGCGAGAGGAGAGGGCAGATGTGATGACAGTTCTGCTGATAAGAAAACTTGGATGAGTCCTTGACGAGACTTCTGCTTTTCTTTTCATCTGCCCCCGTTTTCTCCTATTGAATAATGCTCTCCTTATTTTCGGATTCAAAATTCAGAGAGAACTATCAATACTTTGCTTGGCTTAATGTATCCCAGCCACCTTATGGATTAAAAATCAATCCATGGATAAACCATCATTGGGTCAGGTGCTCATGCCTAGTGCAATATGTAGCCATTCCTGGGTAAAGAACATCTACTTCCCCAAACTATGGTGCAGGGTCATTTCATCTGTGGGCTGCGCAGTTTCGTGTGTGTGTGTGTGTGTGTGTGTGTGTGTGTGTGAGAGTGATTTCTAAGAGGAGGCACTGAATGGACGACTGCCATGTCCAGTATGCATGGATGATTCTCTGGGTAGAATAGAGTCCATCGTAGCCACAAAAAAAGCAAAAATCAGTAAATAACAAAACGTTAACCTTTTTTTTTTTTTTTTTTAAAAGGAATTCCTTTATTTTTATTATTTATTTATTTATTTTTGGCTGTGTTGGGTCTTCGTTTCTGCGCAAGGGCTTTCTCTAGTTGTGGCGAGCGGGGACCACTCTTCATCGCGGTGCGCGGGCCTCTCACTATCGCGGCCTCTCCCATTGCGGAGCACAGGCTCCAGACGCGCAGGCTCAGTAGCTGTGGCTCACGGGCCTAGTTGCTCCGTGGCATGTGGGATCTTCCCAGACCAGGGCTCGAACCCGTGTCCCCTGCATTAGCAGGCAGATTCTCAACCACTGCGCCACCAGGGAAGCCACGTTAACCTTTTTATAATAACGTTCCTTAAACTAAGGTTGTAAAATGAACTCCAAGATAATAAGATATAAAATTATCTGTAAACTTGTGAAAAGTTAGGTGATATACATCAAAAAAGGAATACTTTAGTTTTGGAGAAGTTGATTTGTAGCCCTTCTTTCTTTCAATAAGGAGAGTACAGGTTTGGTTTACTGGTAAGGTCTCTGAGTCCAAGATAATGAAAACATAACATATAAAAGTGCTTTGTGTTCCATCGTTTATAACTGAGAACAACAAAAAGAAAAAAAGTTCTCAAATTATTAAGGTATAATTTTTTAAGTGGCTAGGAAACACCTCTTACTCTAATACAGGGGTTGTTAAACTATGACCAGCCTGCCACCTGTTTTTGTAAATAAAGTTTTATTGGAACACAGTCGTGCCCATTCATTTACATACTGTCTTGGGCTGTTTTCAAACTACAGCAGCATACTTGAGTAGTTGCAAAGGCCTATAATGGTCTCAGATATTTACTTTTTGGCCCTTTACAGAACAAGTTTGCTTTAATTTAATTATTCAGAGACCACTACTCTAATCCTGATCATTTTGGGTGGTATTCTATATGAGCATTAACCGTGAAAGCCTATGTTAGCGCATGCAGCTTAATCCAAATTCCTAGCCTACAAAATTACAGGTTAAGAAAAGGTCAGTACATGATACAATCTATTAATTTTCACGGAGATTTTCTCCATAAGGCATTATAGGGGTGAAAATAACAGAACTTTCATTAAGTAGTAATACTGCCTCATGTAAAACTCTGCCCTGAGAAACCCAGATTGAAATATCTCAAGTTAGAAGCGGGCATACATAAAAAGATCTAAAAAGACACAGCATTCAGTAAAATAAAAAGGTTTATTTTGGCATGAAGAAAGTTGAATATACATTACTGGATAAGCCCAGGCATCAGATTCCCTGACCTGGTTAGGCAGAACTGCAAGGAAACTTCCCCATATAGACTTCACCTTTAAAGCATCCCAGAGTGGGGATAGTTGCCCACGTTTCGTGTCCTATAGGGAAGATACATACCATCCCGGTGGCGCTGAGAGTGTCTGTACAAAGTTCCCGCTTCATCTCTGAGATCCTTAGAAACCATTTTGGGAAGAGATACTCTTTATGAAGCAGTTAGGGGCCATTTCTAATTAGGCCTGGATTGTCAATATATCCTACATATCCAAGGATGACATGGGGTGACATTGAGTGGGACCACAGTGAGAAATACGGGATTTGCAGTTAGACAAGGTGGGCTAGAATCTCCTGGACCACTGAGGTTAATGTATATTGATGGTGGCTATCTAAATCTTGTAAGGGCTGAATGCTTAAGATCCTTTTATAGGGAATTTAGTAAATATGCAAAGGTCAATTTTACTGAATTATTAGACATTGAAACTATAAGCCTCTTTAGCCACAAGTATAGCTCCACCTTCTAGATTATAAAACAAGTTCCCCTTGGGTAGATTGTAGCACATGGAGTGAAATTTTCAATTCATCTCTCAACCTTTGCTTTGGTGTCTGCTATAAAAAAGACCTAGTTCCTTTGCTACAAAAAAAATCACAGATTTTTCTCCCACTTTTAAAAAACTTATCAAGGATAGACAAGGTTTTTTACTCAAGCTTTAAAAATATAATCCACAGCATTGTAAGATTACCTTAAAAATGTGGTGATGACTGTAGGTGGTGAAAATGCTTTCAGTGACTCATAATTAGATAACACCTAACGTGGAAAGAAAAGCAAAAAAGTACTTTTTACCACAGAAAATGTAATGAGATGTTGCCATCATTTAGGGCTGTATACTGGTACTTTACAAACATAAAATTATAGCTTTACAAAAATCCGAGTTAGTACTTACATCTGAATACGCTAATTTTACATACTTAAAGTCCTTAATGAAAAACAAACAAACATCAACAACTCGATTGCAGGTTGACAAATAGGACAAAATTCCTTGCCAAAAAATAGTTATTAAAAGCTAATAAGTAGTTACAGAATATATTTTATACTACTTTTTAAAATAACTTTTTGTTAAAAATAATAAAAGGCATAAAATAGGAGCTGTTATTTATGTTGTAATGGTGAACACTGGGTTCGGGTTGCTATTTTAATGGCATTTATTCTGTACAATGTATCTGTGTGGTCTGACATTCATTTCTCTTCCTCATTCCTGTTATTTAGAATTTCTTAAAGACAATGCCATTTCTTTAACTATTCAGTGAACATCCAGAAGCAAACGTACAGTGCAGGAAGATAATCTTTATTACATTTTAACTAGAAACAGAGCAGAGAGCAAGTTCACGAGGTATCTTTGATTATTATTCTTTTAAAATCAGGCTTCAATAACAATAATCAAAAGCGAGCCTTAACTGCACAGATGTATTTTGGTCACTATTATAATCTTCAAGGCACAAAAGCCAGCAACGTAAACTAACATAAAGGTAATGACTGATAAATTTTGACGTGCCCAAAATGTAGATCACTGCATTAAACTCTATCCTTGTATTTTCTTCATCTTCTTCTTACACACTGAACAGTTATTGTTACTCAGCAAAAATATCAAACATGCACATAGTATTCCTAGAAGAATACTATCTTAATATTGTCAACACTAAGCTTTTCTTTCCCCCCAGGATTCAACAAATCATGGTTCCACTCCCTATATGTATTAGTGTTAGTGGTAATATGCAAAATTGATTTTGTTTTCAAGGTTAAATAGCAAATTGACTTCGCATTTGGTGGCCAGCTGTGTACCCTAATTTTTCATCTTTTATTTTCTTAATAATTTATATTTCATAAGCCCTGAGAGATTCAATAACCTGCTAATGTTTGTATACATTTAATTTACACTTTACTCCACTCAATTTGAACCTCACATAATAAGTATTTAAAATTATTTACAGATGATTGTAACTAAAGCAATGACAAAATTTACTACTTGTATATTATACTGCTAATAAGGCCTTTAACTAAGAGTTGCATATTTTATGCATTTTTTGCTTGTTAGGAGCAATTCTTAAAATTACATCTATAATTCTGTCAGCAATAAGTGCTTTTCTTTTGCTTACTTCTACCTGGATAACCAGATTCACTTTTTTCCTCTCTTGTAAAACAACTCTTTTTTTTTTTTTCCTTCCCAAACATAAATGTTAGTTGTCCAACTGAATAGGTACCAAAAGAAACTTAGAATTTGAACAGCATATTGATAACTATAATTAGCAGAGAAATAGCTCATAACATTCAGTAAATGTTTGTTCCAAATGGAAGGAATGAAGTGTAAGGCAGCTGTTAGAGTCATATACTTTTCATCATACACTGTAACTAATCTTGTTTACCTAGGGAATTCAGGTTACCTGATTTAATTCGCCCTCAAATGTAAATAAGAATTTGAAATTTAAAAAACTGATTTAAGGGAATTCCCTGGCTGTCCCGTGGTTAGGACTCTGTGCTTTCACTGCCGAGGGCCCGGGTTCAACCCCTGGTTGGGGAACTAAGAACCCACAAGCTGCGTGGCACGGCCGAAAAAAAAAAAAGAATGGAATTACTTTCCACTAAATCATATGTACAACTAAGAAGGAGAAGTAAAAAACTAAGAAGTGTTAACTAATTATTATCATTTTCTCCACATTTATCCTTGCAGTATTTTTGTTCATATATTTATCCCTGTTAACTTTTCTAGCTGAAAGAGAATTTAATTATCTGAATGGATTTCCCCATCTCCTTAGGTACATACTATTAGTGAAAAGCCAGTGTAAATATAAGATTGTATTTTCATGTCATGCCATATTTCTGTGTTTTTTGCTAATGTTGAGGTTTTCCTATTTAAATGGTGCTCTATGGAATATGAGATAATCTGCCAACTTCCTATGAGATTGCTTGCTTGCACTATTCAGTTTTTGTTGATAGTTTTGAAGCATATTGCACACTTGTCATCTAGCACACGAATAAGTAACTGTTACTCTTTTTAGAAAGGATACAGTGACAAATTCTTGTTAATGGTTTCGGCCGAACATTTTTAGCCTGTTACAGGACAATAGCAATGGCAAAGACATTGACAATACAGTTCATGGTTCGGTTTTCCCATCTTACAGTACAGGTTCCTGAAAACATACAACAAAAGGACTTTGAAATACCAGCAAAACATCAGAATTACCAGGAAATATATATACATATATATATATATATATATATATATATATATACACATTTTTCATAGGTTTTAATATCATATTTCCTGCAATCTGTTAAATCTTCACATTTCCTATTTGTCTGATGGCATACTTGTCACTAGGTACAAAGCAATTCTGTTGATAAAGTCTTGTGGGAATTTAATTAGAGATAAATAAGGATTCGATAACAAGTACACTATTTGCCTTTGCTAGAAGTTGGATTTTGTTTGAATCAGCTTAAAGTCTCTTACCATCAGATGTGGTGTCCCAAAAACATGAGCTGGCTGTGTGAAAGCCATATGCACTCCTCTGGACCACCGCACAGGTCACTACAAATAAAGTTGCACAGTGAGAACGCTTACAAACAAAGGAAAACATATCTAAGTGTTTGAGTTCGGAGCTCTAAAAGCTATAAAAATAACAGACAACAAAGCATTCAGCGAATGGATTGAAAAAAATAAGTCTCTCATCTTGATTATTTACCAGCACGATTCTGACCCCACTGGGTCCAGTCTGTTTGCTGCCCAGTGCCATAACCAATGGTGACTGTACTGCAGGAAAAATCTGGGCGAAATTATGTGCCTTGTCCCATGGGCATAATTCAGACACAGAAACAAAGAAAATATTCCACTTTACAAGTATTGTGTGGCACTTCACAGTCCTACACGTAAGGAGGCATGGCACTAATGAAAGGAAGACAGTAGGGCTGAGGGAATTTCACTGAAGATAACCGATGCAAATGTAAAAGACGATGCTATCAAGACAAGTAGATGGTTGGCGGGAGCTCAAACTGCTTCTGAGTTGTGAAAGATCTCCATCTTTTAGGTATTATCACAGATTATTTTTGTGATGGATAAGTCAGAAGTCCTTCACCCCCTATTAGTATCCAACTTGAGTGTCTGTCATTCATTTACATTCTGTAAATTCAGAGGAAAACCACAGGAACAAAGGTGAGTAAACTAGTGAGGAAGGACACCGATACTTACCAATATACTTATAAGCTTTTCCCAACTTAACCAGATGTGCTAAGGATTGCTCCACTATGCTTGCGGTCCATTGGTTGATGTTGTTATGATTATAATCTTCACCTCCCAAGACCCCATCTATACACTAAAAGGGCAGAGGACAATTAAACAAAGTATACACATATCGCAGCAAAAAATTTATTCAAAACATAAAATACACTTATAACCTAATAAGACATCTTACAAGATATGCATCTGTTAAATATTTATTACGCGTCATCTCTAACTGTTGTAGAATTTTCAAAGCATTTCCGCATGCATTATCTCACTCTATGAGATATCACAGGCCATATAAAGATAAATGTGACATGGCCTCTACTGTAAAGAACTTAACAGTCTAGCAGAGAAACTAATAAAAGAACTCTATAATACAAGGAAGACTAATCAAGGGTGGTAAGTCATGTCATAAAAGGATTATGGGGGTGTGGAGATTTTAAAAGGGTGATATCAATTGGTTAAAGAATGGCTTTGAAACAGCTGGGATTTGAACTAGGTTTCAGATGCTAGAAATAAAGGATGAGACCAATTTAAAAATCTATTTCTCATGTACAATAATTATATCCTATTTCATATTATGTAACTGCTTAGCTATCAAACAACAAGCACACCTGCCACTAAAAGTAAATCATCAACAAACGCTAGTTTTTAGGCACTCTAGAAAGAGAAAGTTAATTTTCCACGGTGTTTACTTGCATCCACTTCTGATACTTGATTAAGAGCACCGGTTTAGTATCACAGTCAGGTTTTAAGGTCACCTCGGCCACCCCTGTGTGACCTTTTGCAAGTGACTTAATCTCTTGAAACCCCTATTTTCCTAATCTTTAAAGCAGGGATAACAGCGTCATCTTATCAAGCTGCTGTGAGGATGGGGTGAGATAAGGAAAGCTGTGTGCTCAAACACAGTGACTGCCACAGAGCAAACACATAAGTAATGACGGATATTATTACATCATTATTGCTGCTGTTATTTTATTTTTTCCAGTTTTATTGAGATATAATTGACATACATTGTGTCAGTTTAAGGTGTACAATGTGATGATTTGACACATGTTATATTGTGAAATGATTGCCACAATAAGGTTAGTTAACACATTCACTTCCTCACATACTTACCTTTTGTTTGTGTGTGTGTGTGCATGTGTGTGTGTGTATTGAGAACATTTAAGATCTACTTTCAGCAACCTTCAAGTATACAATACAGTACTGTTAACCATAATTACCACGGTGTATATTAGATCCTCAGGACTTATTCATCTTACAACTAGAAGTTTGTACCCTTTGACCAACATTTTCCCCACCCCATGGCAACCACCGTTCTACTCTGTTTCTATGAGTTTGGAGTTTTTTAGATTCCACATAGTAGTGCGATCATACAGTATTTGTCTTTCTCTGACTTATTTTGCTGCTATTATTTTTTTATTCAAGAGATAGAGCCGGGAGAATAAAGCACTCATTCAATTCATTTATAGAATCCAGCTTAATAAGACAGACACACACACGCGTGCACACACACATGCACATGTGCAGCTTTCATTTACTACAACTGGACTATAGTAGAGGCACTAATTAATATGGACTCTTAAGCTGGATAGTATAAACTCTTCACTAATCGTAAAACGCAAAAAAGAGAAATTAAATTTAGAGGGGTTGAAGAAAGTAACAATGTGGCTCAAATTATTCTCCTAGAATGTAACATGAAGAGTTAGGAGGGTCAGTGGCCCAAGGGTCACGGGGACAAAGATTTAATCCTGACTTTACTATTCCCAAGCTGACGGCCTTTGGGAAACCTCTTCCTCTCCCTAGACTGCTGTACCTTAATGGGAAACTACGAGCCCTTGTTTACTTTCAGGTTATCTAATAGGACCGCTTCAAGTTCTGCTCCAAACAACAGAAATATCAGGGGCCTGTGGATGCCACTGTAAATAGCCCTGCTAATTACTATTAATTAACATTTAGCCTTCTTCATTACCACTTAACCAGGAGGCCCACTAGATAATGAGGTCCTTAACCTGCTCTGTATTCCCAGGGCCAAACTCAGAACTCGGGCACATAGCAGGCACTCAGTACACGTTTGTTGTTGAAGTAATACTGGCTTTGATATGCTCTCTGGGCATCCTGAGTCAAATATACTTTAGATTAAGCTCCAAGTTAATTCCATTTGTAACTCACTTTTTATATGAAAATTTGTTCGTGGGCAAATTCTATTACTGACAATAAATAAAACATATGCATATCACCAATAAGTGAGTGGCTCTAAGACTTCAGCAGGAAAAATATATTAGCATAGGGGCTCAGAGGAAGGACTCTAAGAAAATAAGGAGATCAGCAAAAGATAAGAAGAACAGAAATGCCTGCTGAAACTGTATAATCATCTGGGAAGTGCTGACATGTTTTCAAATAGCTCTCGCTCTCTCTCTCCCTCTCCCTCTCACCTTTCGAATGCCTCAATGGCAAAGACAGTTGGCTCATGGGAAGAGAGGGGGAGGAAAGAGGATACACAGGTACCTGAAAGCCAGCTGTGGCAAACCTGAGATGTCTTTCGAGTCTCATATTTTATATGAAAATTTCAAATGAAGCTTGCTTTTGACTCCATAATGTATCAGTTTGTTTTCATTTGAAAATGGTGTTAAATTATTTATATTACTTAACTCCCTCTTGCAAGTATGGAAGTAGAATTGATGCTCTAAAATGCACCCAGTGGGGACTTCCCTGGTGGTCCAGCGGTTGAGAATCCATCTTGCAATGCAGGGGACACCGGTTCGATCCCTGGTCGGGGAACTAAGATCCCACATGCCGCAGGGCAACTAAGCCCGCACGCCGCAATGAAAGATCCTACGTGCCGCAACTAAGACCCGACGCAGCCTAAATAAATAAATTTTTTTAAATAAAAAAAATGCACCCAGTGGCTTCTAGGACCTCCTAGCCACCACTCAATATGTGTATCTCATTTTAAGAAGCATGGTTCTTTTAACTGAACAAACCATCAAAGTAACCCATGCACGTGGGTTTAAAAATCCAACAGAACAGAAGAGCTTACAATGAAAAATAAGAATCCCCTCCCCACCCTTTCCCATCCCCAGCCCCCTTCCACAGAAGAAACACTTTTAGGGTACAATTGTTTTTTTGTCTCTTAAGGGTCACTCACATATCTCTAAATAATGTTTATATTGCTATTTCTTGATTGATGAATTATAGACAACATCCCTAGAGCTCCTGCTATGACAGATGAAAATTTAGTTCCCTAGGACCACCTGCCACCTCCTGCCCCCCCTCCCCACGTCCCTCAATATAATGAATTTGCTATTTTTACTTCAATATATTTACACTATTAGGAGCATGTTTCTTTTCTACTCCGGATGTTTCCTTCCACGCAGAGGATTTTTTCCTTATCATCCCTGGCCTCTCGTCCCACCTGTTATTATTCCTCCCCATGGAGGTGGAGTGAGTTACTGGTTGGTACCCTTCTCATCTGGGAGAGCCAATCTCCCAAATGCCTTGGATTGGGTATTTAGTTTCTCCTTCCCTCTTCACCCAGACCAACGAAAGGCACCAGCCTGGTTAAGTGTTTCTCTCTACTGACTCTAACTTTCCCTTGGATGCCTCTTCCAAGGTCTGAACCGAACAGGTAGGGAGTTAGCAAAACAAGCTCCAATCTCCAACTCAGTTTTTATCAATAATAAAGGTGATATTTGGTTCTCTTTCTACTAACTCTTTGGTCTTTTCATATGGTTCATAATGTGGGTAAAGAAGAAGGTACTATTTAAAAGATTCCTCCAATACCCCAGCATCCTTTGCTTCATGTTCCATCCACCAAGGACAGTCTCTCTTGACTTTCCACTTTGAGGCTGTTGTCACTCCTGCCCTCCCATGACCTCAATCCCTTCTTCCACCCCCCCATTGCCCTCATTTGTGCTTTTGCATTGTCAAGGTGTCGAAAACATTTGCATTTTGTTTTGATAATGATATATTCCTGGCTACAAAGTTCTAATACATGATTTTGAACTATTAAAATATGGCGGGATTTTCAGGTGCCTATCCCAGCTCTCTCAGATCTCAGGTTGATCCTAGTTTTACGAGGCCAGCCCTGGGTGAGTTCCGGGTGAGCTCGTGCCCTAAGCATTCAGGCAGGTAAGGCATGGTCTCAGGACTGAGACGGTGCTCAGTGCCCAGAGGGCAAGCCAATCCAGCCAAGCCTAAAGGGAGTTGGGGCCTGCTGCTAGGACACAGGCCGCAACAGTCATGCCCGCAATACAAGCCTACCTTCCGGGCCAGTTTATTTTTTTCTAGGATTTGGCACAGTTAAAAATGACTCAGGACTATTAAAAGTGTTCATAAATACCTTACCCACAGTTAGTCTGTATGTGATACCACTAGAATAATTAAAGTTCCTCTGCCAACATTGAGTCCCAAAGAGAACTTCTTGTCTATTTGCCTAACATGAGGACCAGATATCATATTTCAAATATTTTTCTGAAGATTCTGATGTACCGTCGTATCAGTGTCTAAAAGATATTAAAAGATATTAAGTGATTACTTTTCCAATCTTTGTGTGTGTGTGCGCACAGCCGTGCCATGCGGCATGCAGGATCTTAGTTCCCCGACCAAGGATCGAACCTGTGCCCCCTGCACTGGGAGTGCAGAGTCTTAACCACTGGAAGTCCCTATTTTTCTAGTTATATTGGGCTAAAAAAAAGCATACAATAACCAAAGCAGATATTTCTTGGGTCTTTTATTTACTTGATATATATATATATATATATATATATATATATATATATACACACACACACACACACATATATATGTATGTATATACTATAATTATATGTTTATTATACTATTACATATAATTTACCTGTATACTTTTAGGGCATTAACATTTAAAATAATATTTGGCCCCACTGGAATAAAAGTTCTTTTATTCAAAAGACAGAGAATCAGTTTTAGAAAACAGCAAACCAGTTTTCTAGATCAATATTTAAACATCCCTTTCAGGGTAAGCCCCAAGATGCCTGACAGCATACAACACAACAAACATAGAGGCACCCCTATAAAGAATTAGTGAATAAATATGAAAAATCTTGCTTTAATACTAAGGTTTCTAACTTTGTGCTGAAAGTCAAAACACAGCTTTTTAAAATGTCAACCAATGCATCAATCTTCAAGATGAACAAGATATGTAACTCACCTCTTTAACGATATTGTGGGCTTCATCAGCATTGAAGCCGACCTAAAGATGGAAAACAAAAACTAAAGTTGTTTTCAACACAGACTTCCTTTTCCTGGTAGCTATGATGCTAGGCTGGCCTAGACAGGTTTTAGAGACAGGAGACCACAGTGAAAAGGGGCATTAAGTCTACTGAGGCTACTAATCCCACCTTGATCATCTTTAAAATCGCAAAATGCTTTCCCCACCTACCTCCATGGAGATTTTGATTGATTAGTTCTGAGGCAGGGCCTGGGCAACTATGTTTTTTTAAAAAGTGCTTTACTCATAACACTACTATATATAAAACAGATAATCAACAAGGACCTACTGTATAGCACAGGGAATTCTACTCAATACTCTGTAATAACCTATATGGGACAAGAATCTGAAAAAGAATAGATATGTGTATATGTATAACTGAATCACTCTGCTGTACACTTGAAACTACCACAACACTGTAAATCAACTATACTCCAATATAAAATTAAAAAAATTTTAAATAGATATGGACAGCACAAGAAAAAAAAAGTGCTTTACTGGTGATTCTGATGAACACCAGAGATTGAGGATCATTGGATTGTAAAGCTCAGGAAATAGGAGGTGGGTATAAGGATGTGTTATCAGTACACAGGAAATAGTTGCAGCTAAGTGAGAATGAGGGGGAGTGAGAAAAGAATGCTGAATAGATAAGTTTCAGTTTTGTTTTTAACTTATGCTTGGCAAAAATGTGGCTTTCCTGAGTTAAAGGTTATGAAAATACTTGATCATTCCAAATTAATGTCACTTTATAATATATAAATAATATGTTAGACCTATAATCTATATAGACCTATAATATAACAGGTCTGGCAACTTAGTCTTTCCTGTGGAGTGGCTTGATACAATCTTGAGTTAAAAGCAACCATTAATGACAAGGAAATGTCCTAGAGTCAAGAACTAGGCTATGTGATAAGATTGCAATCTAAACCAAAACACTTCAGGTAGTACATGATTTGTTTCCATAGAGATGTTTTTAGGTGCTGCATGACATCAGCATGTTTGTAAATCCCACTATACAACAAAACAGTTCAAAAACCAAGTAAATTCTGAAAATAAGTATCATCTTGAGTACAGATTTAAAATATTTTCAACTCATTTAATTACACCAGATAATTCCCCAACAACAAAGGAATAAAAATACCCTAAATAATCAGAAATATCATGAAAACAGGTGTCACAATTGCCCCTATTAAAATGGTCATTTTACCTTCAAATAAGGTCCTTATCTATTTTCAAAAGTGGTCTACAAATTAAATGGGATGTCCATTCCACTTCAATTTGGAAGGTCACCCGATAATCAGGTTGTACTGGGTGGCCATGGTAACACATGTAATTTTATTTCTTTTTAAATATAGGTATTCAGGGGGTACTGCAGTACAGAACCTCTTAGGAGTCAGCAGACTAGTGCTTCTTGAGGGTGACATTGCTTGTGCTTCAATTTCTGAAATAAGAATACTTTACCACTAACCTTGAAGTGTGTATGCCACCTGAAGCACAGAAGTAATGAATTTAAATGCGGTCTTAGTTTCTGCAGAAGCCCACATCCTAAAGATGAATGGTCCAGAAGCCCCTTTCAGGGATCTAATGATACACCATTTTATGCTGCACCTCCACCACGTGCCTGCCTACTTTTATTTCACCGCACCATTCACCTGTGGCTACCAGTGGACAGAAGATGTCTTTGTTTATACTGCCCTGTCACAGGTTATCCTGGGATCCAACAGGCCTCATCCTCATCGTGGTTAAAGTGAAGCCAGAGTTGTAGTTGTGTAGTCAGAGGTCTGGGTTCAAATGGAGCATCTGTCATTTCTGGCAGTTCTAACTTTGGGCAAGTCACTTATCCGCCATGAAAGTCAGAGTCCCCCATCAGTAACAGGAAGATGACAGATGACATCACGGGATTCTGGTGAGGTTTCGGGAAGCCTGAGTCAGTAAGCAAGGGCTCCTAATCCATAAGGCGCCTCCTTCCAAACCACCCAGACGAGAGTGCCCGGGAGCGGGAGCGGCTCTGCCACCAGAGCCTCGCTTGGCGGGGATGCGGCACCTGCTTTGGGGACACCAAGGGGCGGAGGAAGCAGCCGGGAAGACCGATTCCCGCGGCCCGCCCTGCAGACGGGCGGCTCCCTCCACCCCATCCCTACCCCACGCACCCCGAGTCAGGCCTTCCACCCCTCGGCCGCGACCCCACTGCCAGCCCCCTGTGCTCCCAGCAGCCCCTGCCACCCCGACTCTCAGCCCACCCTCAGGGCCTCGGGGTGGGGGGCCGAGGATGGGCGGGGCGGATCCCGGGCCCCGAGGAGAGGACCCGGGCTCGGAGGACGCCGCACCCCAACTCTCGGGGCCGCCGGGTGCCGGGAGACCACCCGGCCAAGACTAAGCGCCGAGGCGGACGGGGGTCGCTCGCGGGCGGGGAAGGGGCGGTACCTCGTCGCAGTGGCGATGGTACTCCTCCATGGTGGCGCCAGCTCTCCTCGGGGGTGAGGGATGGGCAAGTCTAGCTACGCGGCCGCGTACTGGCCCCGGGGAGGCCCCGCCCCCCGGCTATGGCCCGGGGCGTTCCCCACGCAGTCCCCGCCTTTGCGTCACAGCGTTACCACCTTCCTGCCTCCCCCCCCCCACGCCCATCCCACCCTCCCCCAGGATTCCTGCGACTGGAAGTGTCTCTCTGTTACCTCCAACCTTTCTGGAAACCAGGGTTGTGTGTTAAAGAGCTGGGATTTGTGCCGGTGTGGGTCAGATGGGGTGACCTAGTGTCAGTCCGCCTAAACTCTGCAGTATTGATGAGTGCCCACTGCCATGGTTATTTGCACATATTCGTGCATCATCCAGCAAATAAGTGTAGTGAATGCAAGTGTAGTGAACAAGCTGCTTTGATTTGTCTTCTTACTAGCTATGTCACTTGGAAAAGTTAACCTCCCACAGCCTCAGTTTTCTCGTATGAAAACAAAATTACACCTATTTCGTGGCTGGTTGTGAGGATAAAATGAGATGCTGTAAGCACTACGACTCCTGGAGCAGCTGCTCTTACACCCCTCCTCCTCCATGACTATGTAAAAAAACCCCAAAAACCAAAAAACTTTAATTTGTAGGAGAGAAGGTACAAATATACTAAATCAAATTATAAATATTAGCAGAACAATGGTTACCTTTATTTTAAAATTACGGAGTTTCAGATAATCCTAAGGATTTTCTCATTAAACCCGTGAGAACTCAGCAGGTTTGGTTCTGTTACCATCATCCCATCTTTCAAGATGAAACTGAGGTACAGAGAGTTTAAGTAATTTGCCAAAGGTCATATATCCAGTAAGTAGTAGAAGAAGGATTTAAACTTGACGAGGCTGATAGCAGCACCCAAGTTCTTAATCACTGTATTAGCTTCGTATTGCTGCTGTAACAAATTATCATAAATTTAGTGGCTTAAAGCAGCACAAATTTATTGTTTTACAGTACTAGAGGTCAGAAATCTAAAATGAGTCTGCAGGACTACGTTCCCTTTGGAGGCTCGAGAAGAGAATCCATTTCCTTGCCTTTTCCAGCTTCTAGAAGCTGCCTACCTTTCAACGGCACAAGTGTCAAACAATTTGGGGACCATGCTTTAAAACCACGATAGCTTTATTAGTTAGCATCCTGGTTGCAAGTAACAGAAGATTCAAGTACGATGAGCTGAAATACTAAGGACATTTGTTTTCTGGCATAGCCAGAAATACAGAGGTAGAGGTGTTCCACGTTCAGTTGCTCAACAACTTTTTGGAGTCTCTGTGCTTTCCATCTTTCCATTCTACTATCCTCAGCATATCAGCAATATTTAGTCATGGCCACACGTGGCTGCAGCAGTTCTGGTATCACAAGGAATGAAGGTATCGCATCCAATGAAAAAAATGGACATTGACTTGGGTTGATCAATTTATTTTAGGAAGGCAAATCTTTCCTTGAAGTCCCATGGAGTCTTCTCCTGAGGTCCCTCCCATTTGCCAACATTCAGTCATGTGATTCCTCCCTTGGCAAAACCTATGGGAAAACACATGTTTGATATTTTCATCTTCTATGGTGAAAAGTGAGTGCTACTGGAAAGGAAAAAGGGATGTGAAATAATTGTTGGTAGGAAAGTCCTTACCAACTATTTTCATGCTGTGGTCCATATATAAAAGATAGTAATATTTGCGTGATACATTGGAGTGAACTAGAGGGGCTTTGGGGTATTTTTATGGTGTTTGATTAAAAAATATTTTCTTTAAGTTATATAATTGTCAGGAAAAAATAAAAAAAGGTGTTAAAAATTTAATTTGTAAAAACTTCCAAATGAAATCTTTCAAATCTTTTAATGAGACCCTCAATCTTGCTTTCATGAATAATATTTTATATCTGGATTTATGCTTAAAATAGCTATATGCAATTTCTGTTTGAGAGATTTTAATAATTATTTTTCCTCCAAATCTTAATAGAGTCTATTGTTGAGAAGTGTTCTTCATAGAAGTAACTGATAAAACATTTAGACCCATTTTATAAACCACTCAAATTATATTTAAAGGCTTCTGTAATGGTGGTCTAAGTAATTAGAACTAACCCTTTCACTGCCAATTAGGAAGGCTGTGCAAAATATAATAAGCATTTGCTCAAAGGAATTGGAGTTTTAATAATATGGGGAAGAATTATGCATCTTAAGACCTGGAGAAGCATGCAACCTAGAAGCAAGAGCAGAGCATTTGGGACAAATATTTTCCCCCGGTGGGGATAGAAGATGCAAACCCTTTTGCTTATGAGCCAAGAGGTAAAATAATCAGATTCCATGCCCTGCCAAGGAGGAGATCTTTGGTAACAATCATATTTTGGGTTGAGAATCCAAGGATTACACCCTAGAAAAAGGTGTCAAACAATAAAACTTGATCTTGCAGGCACTGAAGCTCAGTTTTAAATCACTTCAATTCCTGAAATTGAATTAAGGTGATCTGGCATTGCCTCTAGCCAACTTCCAGAAGCAAATGTAAATTCTTTCTGGAGGAAGAAAACATCATCCTAGGCCTCAAATTAGATACATAATTGTTCACGTATATCATGGGATGCACAATAAAATATAACTAGGCACATACAGAGACAAAACAACATTATCCTAAATCAACAGACAATGGGAACAACTCAACAAGGGCTCTAGATGGTGGAATTATCAGAATAGGCTTTAAAATGTATGTGCTTCATGTATTTGAGACAATATTAAGAATTTCCTCAAAGAACTGGAAAGTATGAAAAATATCCAAATGGAATTTCTAGGAGTGCAAAACACAATAACCAAGATTGAAAATTTAAAGGATGGGTTCTATAGTAGTTTAGACAAAGCTGAAGATTTAATTAGTGAAATTTTAAAAACAGATCACAAGAAAATATTCGGAATGGGGCATAAATGAATATAAAATATGTAAGAAATCATAGAGGCAAAAGGAACACCATGAGAATGTTTAACACATATAATTGGAGTTCCAAAAGCAGATGAGAGGGAATGGACAGAAGCAATATTTGATGAAATAATAGCTGAAGATCTTCCAAAAATGATGGAAGAACTTATTAATCAGATCTTCTAGAGGAAGCAGAGGAACACTCAAAATATAATAATTCAGTAAGGATTTATTTACACTGATGTGTGTTGGGGAGGTGGGTATGGGGGAATCCATAATGAATAGTTCAGGAACCTGATGACAGTCTCCCACGTTTGCCCTCAACATTCATCCTCCTGACCAGCTACAGAGGCAGAGACTATCACAACTATTTCATGTTACTTGAGCCTCTTCCAACTCCACCATTTTGTATGTAGGACACAAATTATGGCTAATGTTTTTGGTTTCAGGTGGTTGCATGACCAACTTGTTCTCACATTAGAATGATACCGTAGTTGATGGGTCACCTCTATGTGTTAAGCAGCACATTTTTTTTTTTTTTTTTTAGTATTTATTTATTTATTTATTTTTAGCTGTGTTGGGTCTTCGTTGCTGTGTGCAGGCTTTCTCTAGTTGCGGCGAGCGGGGGCTACTCTTTGTTGAGGTGCGCGGGCTTCTCATTGCGGTGGCTTCTCTTGTTGCGGAGCATGGGCTCTAGAGCGCAGGCTCAGTAGTTGTGGCGCACGGGCTTAGTTGCTCCGTGGCATGTGGGATCTTCCCAGACCAGGGCTCGAACCCGTGTCTCCTGCATTAGCAGGCTGATTCTTAACCACTGTGCCACGAGGGAAGCCCAAGCAGCGCATTTTAAACTGCACATCTATTGCATTTATATGGACCTAGTGATTACCACTGTAATGTCACCAATGTCATGGATCAATGTGATGTTGTACAATTATGGGAAATGAGGGACTCCTGCAAACCTGCCCTGGAGGCCTTCTAAATTTTTAGTGCATGTTTTAAAGTTTATATTCATAACTCTTAATTTCTGTTTTCCCTATATGTGCTTTCCAAAGTTACAATAAGATTCCAGGTGCCTCTCCAATCTTTATTAGTACTTTTGTACTATGCTACAACAACTTGACCCCCAACGCCTTGCCCTCCACATGCATTTCACCCTCTGGTGATAATGTGAGTAATCACGATGTCACCTCATGCCATGAGTTACTCATGCCTCATGATTCTCAGCAGGAAGATTATCCATGAACTTCCTCAGAATATGAACATTTAAGGATTTATTTCATGAGGATCTAATTCCTGATACCCTGTATTAGTCACGGTTCTCCAGAGAAACAGAACCAATAGGATGTGTGTATATAGAGAAAGGAATTTATCTTAAGGAATTGGCTTACACAATTGTGGAGTCTTGGTGAGCCCAGAATCTGATGGAGAAGGCCAGCAACCTGAAGATTCAGGAAAGAGATGCATTTCAAGTCCAAAGGCAGCCTTCTGTAGAACCCGGAGAGCCTATGTTGCAGATGAAATCAGAATGCAGTCTGCTAGAGAATTCTCTTTTACTTGGGGGAGGTCAGCCTTTTGTTTTAGTCAGTCCTTCAACTGATTAGATGAGGCCCACCCACATTATGGAGGGCAATCTGCTTTACTCCAAGTCCACTGAGTTAAATGTACATCTCATTCAAAAATACCCTCACAGAAACATTCAAAATAATGTTTGACTAAATATCTGGGCACCATGGCTCAGAAAACTTGACACCTAAGATTAACCATCACAGGCTACTTTTGGTACTAGTTACTGTATCAGTCAGGTAGCCAAGATGAAGAAGATGGCACACTCCAATTGGCATAAATTGAGGGGGGCTCATTTACAAAGGGACAAATTACAAAGGTATGGGCAGGTGAATGACTATTGATATTACAAGAACCTGGGGCTAGCAATGCTGGAGCTGTCACCACCTCCAGGCCCAAAAGTTTAAGGGGAAAGAGAGGCTTAAACAATCATGTAGAGAAGGCCACTTTGAGAGGAACAGTAACCTTTTGTCAAGGGATACAGCAAACCCAGGGTGCCTGCCACAAAGGGAGCCAGAGGAATAATTACCCTGATCTCTTCACCCTCCCTCTGATCTCCTACTAATGCTCCTCATTGGCTGCACTCAACTTGAAACCAGAGGGCATGGGAGCTATTGTAATCCATATAGGTCAGCTTCCCAAGGCAGAGGGGTCAAAGCATGGACGTACAGAGGCAGAGAATATCTAGCACAGAACTCAAGCCACAGGTCTAAGAATCCCTAAGATTCCCCAAGCAGAATGAATAAAATAAAACCTATATTTTGGCACATCACAGTATAATGATTGAAAACCAAAGGAAGCCGAAAAATTGTGAAGTAGCATCCCCTCCCAACAAAGAAGACAAATTACCTACAAAAGTCAAACAAGAAGACTGACATCTAACTGCTCACAGAAACAATAGAAAACCAAAGACAATGCATTTGCCTTCAATCATAATGCATTTTGACACCTTCAAAATACTGGAGAAAATTCCGTGAACTTAGAATGTGTACCCAGCACAAATAACCTTCAAAAATGAAGATGAAGTAATAAAAAATTAGGCAAATAACTGAGAAAATTAGTCACCAGCAGAAGTACACTTCAAGAAATACAAAAATATTTTGGGGCTTCCCTGGTGGCACAGTGGTTAAGAATCCACCTGCCAATGCAGGGAACATGGGTTCGAGCCCTGGTCCGGGAAGATCCCACATGCCAAGGAGCAACTAAGCCCGTGCGCCACAACTACTGAGCCTGTGCTCTAGAGCCTGCGAGCCACAACTACTGAGCCCGCATGCCACAACTACTGAAGCCCGCGTGCCTAGAGCCCGTGCTCCGCAACAAGAGAAGCCATCACAGTGAGAAGCCCATGCACTGCAACGAAGAGTAGTGACTGCTTGCTGCAACTAAAGAAAGCCCGCATGCAGCAACAAAGACCCAATGCAGCCAAAAATAAATAAATAAATAAGTAAAATAAAGTTCCCTTTAAAAAAATTTTAAAAATAATAAATAAAACGTGTTGCTTCTTAAAAAAAAAAATCTATTATTTTGGCAAAAGACAAATAATCCTGGATAGAAATCTGGGCAAAATAGAAAGAAATGAAGAGTAAAGGAGTAAATTTGGGGATAATTTAATGATTATCAACTCTATAAAACAATAATGATAATGTCTTATGAAATTTAACAGATATGTCAAATTAAAATACAGGATAACAATATCAGTTGAGAGAAAAAAAAAATTGAGTTAAAGTGTTCAAAGGCCCCTTCATTGTCAGTGAAGCGGGTAAAAGTATCAAGTTGTATTTTGACAAGTCAAGGATACATTTTGTATATGATAAGCAGTAAAGGAAAAGTTAAAAAGAAATGTATAGCTACTAAGCTAATAGAGTGGAGAAATGGAATAATAAAAATACTCACCTCAAAACAAGGCAAGAAAGGAGAGGAAAAAATAACAAAGTAGAGGTGGGACAAATAGGTACCAAGTCATAAGATAATGTATTTTAACCTCAATATATCATAATTATGATAAATATAACTAGGTCATATGTTTCATCTAAAAGACCAGAGGCAAAACAAAATATAACCCATCTATATGCTGTTTACAAGTGACACATGAAAAATATCAGGGATGCATAAAAGTTGAAAGTAAAATGATGGAAAAGATATACCATGCAACATTATCATATATATATTAATAACATCATATATATACACATATACTATATATTAATAATATATTTGTGGCATATATAAATTAATATCAGATAAAGGAGGCTCTAAGGCAAAAAGCATTTCTTGAGGAAAAGACACATTTCACAATGATAAAAGAGTCAATTCACTAGGTAGACATAACCGTCCTACATTTGTATGCACTTAACAAATTGCCTAAAACACAAGTAAAAATTAATAGAATTAAAAGATGAAATAGATAAATTCATAATCGTATGGGAGATTTTAATACCGCTCCCTTAATAGGTGACACAACAAGTTGCCAAAAATATATATCAGAAAGAATATAGGAGATTTAAACAACATGATGAATACATTTTATCTAATTGACGTGTAGAATGCAACAACCACAGAATATTTATTCTTTTGAAGCACAAACAGAACTTTATAAGAACTAGATTATCTTGCATGGGGAATTTAATCAACATTATTTTTATGAACAATGATTGCAATATGGTGATAGATATTATGCCTATTTGTTTTGTAGCTGATGGTCCTTTGATTTCAAATCGGAGAAACACATACTCCCATAAGAAACCTTTTCTAGGATTAGAAAATATTAATTTTACTTCAGAACTATTCATCTTTGAGAACCAGAGTTCATTTTTCAAGCCACTAGTTACCACTTTGGGAATGAAAAACTCTGTATACTTGATAAGACACTTAAAATCATAGTTATTAATGCTCTCACTAGTAGAGCATCATATGTTATGTAAATAGATGGAACTCTCCAATTTGTAATACTAACCCTGCTTCCCTATAGGTTCTGTTTTGGGTATCTGCTTCTATAATCCTTTTGTTTCCAGTATGTAAGCCACTATAAGTGAACACTTTCACATCATAGTATTTTAAAGCCTTTGTGATATCTGGTCCCAATATGACAGAATAAGTTTTCTTCCATAGCATAAGCCATTATCATAAAAGAAAATTGCAAGGTAATACAATTTTTCTCATTACCAGAACTAATTATCAAGAGTAGAACACTAATTTTTAAAAATTTTTATCGGAGTATAGTTGATTTAGAATGTTGTGTTAGTTTCAGGTGAACAGCAAAGTGAATCAGCTATGCATATACATATATCCACTCATTTTTAGATTCTTTTCCTATATAGGTCATTACAGAGTACTGAGTAGAGTTCCCTGTGCTATACGGTAGGTCCTTATTAGGTATCTGTTTTATATATAGTAGTGTGTATATGTCAGTCCCGATCTTCCAATTTATCCCTCCCCCCCTTACCCCCTGGTAACCATAAGTTTGTTTTCTACATCTGGAGAACATTAATTTTTAAATTGTCTTACTTAGGATGAACGAGGATCAACAATGGGGCAGGGAATAGAAGATACAAATGGCCCAGGAAGTTACTATGCTGACATACGCTTTCTTCCATTCCAAAAACGCTGATCAATAATGCAGATGTATGAGGAGAAATGCCCTAGCATAGGATTGCTATGCTATGAAATTGGTCTTCGGAGGATTGAAAAGAACAGGATATGAACCCAGGCTGCAAATCAGGATCACAGGACGAGGTTTTTAAAAGTCTCTATGCTGGACACCACCCCCTGAGATTCTCATTTAATTGTTCTGAAGAAGGGCCTGGCATCAGTAGTTTTTCAAAACCTTCATCCAGATGATTATAACATGCAGTCACGGCTGAGAACCCTCGGTACAAAATCAATTTTAACCCCATCGCCGTGTCATTAAAACAAGGTAAGTTCACTTTTGCCGGTAAGGCTTAAATACAGTTCTGCTGGAAGTTCGGACAATAACATTAATTCTTGGGTTTTTTCGGTGACCTATGGTTTGGTGATTCATTCATTCATCAAACGTTTGCTTAGCACCCACTATGTGCTAGGCATTGTGTTAGAGCAGTGGTTCTCAATCAGGGGCGATTTTTGCCCCCTCTTGGACCCCAGGGTTATTTGGAAGCATCTGGAGACAGTTTTGATTGTTATAACTAGGGTGGATGGTACTGCATATAATGAGTAGAGGTCAGGGTTGCTGCTAAACTTTCTACAATGCACAGGACAACCCACCCCCACGACAAAAATTATTTTGCACAAAATATCAGTAGTGCTCAAGTTGAGAAATCCTATGTTAGATGTGGGTGAACGGGAGAAAGTCCCTTCTCTCTGGAGTTTATGATCTAGTGGAAGAAGCAGGCCAATATGCAAATACTATATATATTTGTGCATATATATGTGTGTGTGTATATGACGTCAGGTAGTTTGTTATAACTGTTACAAAAATGATTTAAGCAAAGTAAGGGAATAAAGTGTGATTGGGGAGAGTCTCTTTTACATGAGGTGATGAGGGAAGGCTCCTCTGAATAAATGATATTTAAGCAATCATTTGAATGTCAAGAAGTTAGATGAGAACTTGGGAGTTAGGCTAGAAGTTAGATTAGAAATTGGAAGTTAGTGTTTTCTCAGAGAGCGAGGGAAAGAATTAATTAGGAAAATATGGTAAGACTTAAGGCGGCTCCACTGGGCTTTGTGGTCGTTATTTCAAAGTGAAAACAATTATCGAAGTTACGGGCTCTAGCCACGTTCAGCTCTTGGAAGCACGTGCAGAAGAGTAGCGTTAACGGGGGGGGCGGGGATTTTTCCAGGTGATTCTAATTGAGGAGGAGCGGCACATGGGATCTGAAGGCATTTTCAGTGGAGAGACTGTGCAGATCGCTCATGGATTCTAAGCTGGGTAAGTAATGACGGACAGTGGAAAAGTGATAGGATCTTTGCTTTCAAGGTCCAAATGGGGTCAGAGAATTGCTGTGGTGAGGGTTCTAGAAGAAGTGAGATGGGAAGAAAGAGAGTAAGGGTCAGAAATTCAGATGATTGAAAATAAAACCTTTTGAGGCCAAGATCTAAAGAGCAAGGAGGAGCCTCTCCTACTTCGTGCCTCCTTTATAGCCCACTGCGGGCAGCAAAGCCAGGGGACGGGGATTCCTAGGAGTACAGAAACTTTGTGTATGTGGGGCGTTCTGAGTGCATTGGCTGTGGGGAGTGGCGGGAGCCGGGCGGGGGGAGTAAGCAGGCACCAGGGAAGAAAAAGAAGGACTTTTCCATACAGGTTGATCCTCCCCTCCAAACTCGTAAATTCCATATGAGATGTCTATCTCTTTTTCCTGTCCTTGTCTCTGTGTGAATTTTCATTATGATTTAGTACTTGTTCACGTAGCGAAAGGTGAAATGACATTTATGTCTCTGGTATGCTCTGCTTGTCTTCACAATTTCATGACAACAATAAGAATGGTGGGGGCTAAGGTTTGGAGGATTCATTTATTTGTATGTTTTGGTCCCTCCTGCTCCTGCCATTTCTAGCGAAGGTAGTAATTTTTGAACATTTTCTTAACTAAAAATTCTGTGTATGTCATGGGCAATCCATGCCCCCATCTCATCCACAAAGTGCAAAGTTGAAACAAATCTAAAGACTCAGAATATTTCCTTCCATTACAGAGAAAAATAATCTGTTTCTTATTTATTGTCTGTCTTTTAGTGAGAAGAAAGGCTGACCTTTTCATTCAGGGTATATAATCTGACCCTGTTGTCTATTATAGCGCTTTATTGCACTCATGGGAACTATAAACTGGTTAAAAAATAAATGTGTTTCATGAATCTGCTCTGTACTGATTTAGGGAAAGTACAGGTGCAAAGAGACCAATTAAGTCTCACCCAGCTCTTCATTTCTGTGATTCTTCTGAACCATGTCTCATGAAGGACATTTCTTGATGATTTTGAAGGCTTGGAGTAAAGTATTTACAAGCATAAAATGCCTTCATTAAGTTTAGTCATTTTGCTCATCAAAAATCTGCAGGAAATCATTCATTGTCAAAGCTTACATGCTAATGACCCTCTTCATAGGCAAAGCGCATTATAAATATTTATTCGCAGGCCAGATGAGAACCTTTAAAGTGGTTAATTTTAAAACAAGTTTTGTACAGGGAGAAAATAACACTGAATATGAACAAAATGAGCATTTGTGTCACGGCTTCCACATAGTAAAGCAGTAGCTAAGCACGAGTACTAATCACACATGTATATTCAACACATCATACAGCCCTGGTTTTCAAATGCATAATCAAATATAAACATATATAGTTTGACCTCAGTCGACCTTAAGGGATTGTGGATAGATTTTTTTGTTTGTTTTGGGTTTTTATTTTATTTTATTTTTTTTAACATCTTTATTGGGGTAAAATTGTTTACAATGGTGTGTTAGTTTCTGCTTTATAACAAAGTGAATCAGCTATACATATACATATATCCCCATATCTCTTCCCTCTTGCATCTCCTTCCCATCCTCCCTATCCCACAGGACACGGGGAGGGGGAAGGGTAAGCTGGGACGAAGTGAGAGAGTGGCATGGACATATATACACTACCAATTGTAAAATAGATAGCTAGTGGGAAGCAGCTGCATAGCACAGGGAGATAAGCTAGATTTTTTTCTAATTTTATTGAAGTATAGTTGATTTACAGTGTTGTGTTAATTTCTGCTGTACAAAGTACAGTTATACATATATATATTCTTTTCCATTATGGTTTATTACAGGATATTGAATACAGTTCCCTGTGCTATACAGTAGGACCTTGTTGTTTATCCGTTCTATATATAATAGTTTGCATCTGCTAATCCCAACCTCCCAATCCATCCCTCCCCCACCCCCTCTCCCCTTTGGCAACCACAAGTCTGTTCTCTGTGAGTCTGTTTCTGTTTTGTAGATATGTTCATTTGTGTCGTATTTTAGATTCCACATATAAGTGATATCATAGGGTATTTGTCTCTTTCTGACTTCGCTTAGTATGATAATGTCTAGGTCCACCCATGTTGCTGTGGGTAGATTTCTCATGATAACAATCATCATTATATTCCATTCTCCTTAGGTAAAGACATGGATGACACAGATGTTGAACAATGCACTGCAGCAGCATGATTAAACACATTTCTCATTCCTTTATTCCAAGGTATAAAAATTAGGAATCAGCACCAATTAAAATGTTCAAGGTTCAGCTGTCTCCTTCCAGACAAAGACAAGTGCATAGAGTACAATAAAAGCTGTTTATAAAGGGTTTTCTGCCCACATAGTCTTAACTCTGTTTCGCCCCTAGTTAATGTTTGACAGAATGTGGGATTCAGAGCCTGGAGAATGCCAGCCTTTATGGCGAGGACATCAGGCCAGCGTGGCAGAAATTCGTTCAGATGTGAAGGAGGCCCTCAATGGGGGATTTTTACTAGAGGCGTCTCTCTTGGAGTCACTTTGGAATTTGGCTTTGGCTGTTTCTTTTAGAAATTATCACAAAGTGAAGAAAGCTATGGTTTCAATTCCTTGTTGACTAACAATTTAACACAGTTGAACGCTTCAAATGATCCAACTCATCTGCCTTTTCTCTACCTAAATCCAGGCTGGTGGAAAAGCCCTTCAGTGAACGGAGTGGGGCCTCTATAACTCTGGTTTCCATCCACAGTGGGGTTTTCGGAAAAGCAGGGGAAACCTCTAGATTATTCTCTGGTCGGCTCAGCTCTGGCTCTCCATCATGGCCATTACAAACATTCTCCCCACTCTCCGACCCTCTGACTCCAGAACATTCCTGTCAGAATGGTCAGAATATTGCTTCCCACTTCACCAAGAAACTGAATCCATCACATGAGACCTCCTTTAACTTCTTGCCACCTAACGTAAGAACACATTTGCAAGCCTAGCTATTCCTTGCTTCTCTTATAAGAGAAGTGGTAATCCCTCGACCAGTTCTTTGACTTTTATTCTTTCTTTCTTACTGACAGACTATGGTAAGACACTTTTTAAAATTCCCCCTTTGTTTATAATTCCCCTCCTTCCAGGGTTTATTGTATCTGCAAAACTGCGTGTATCTTTCATGCAAGTATAAACCCTGTGAGGGTGTGGACAAAGAAAGTCTCCTGCCATATCAGTAAATAAGGGGTGTTGTGGCCACCACGCCATCAGTTGCTGCACCCATAGCTGACTGTGCACCCTGAGGGATTTCAGGATGGAGAAAAACAGGGTACTGGCCCTAGATAGTTAAGGTGCATATCAAAGGAGTAATTTCATTAAGCCTCAGACTCTTGCATCTTCCCATACATAGAAAAGCAGTAAATTCATTAACTTGAGATGTATGATTTTTCTTTAATTAGCAGTCATCTTCTGACGTTCAACTACCTGGTTTGTTTTTGTTTTTGTTTTTGTTTTGCAGAAACTCCTATACATCCTGGCTCCTCCCTTACCTCTTTGGAATAGTCCCTCAGTTATCTGAGAGGCTGTATCCCAGGCTTAAGTCCTCAGAAATGCCCCCAATAAAATATAATTCATAACTTTTAGGTTATGCATTTTTTTTTCAATTGACAGTTTTGACGGACAATGAAGGGACCCAGGGCAGGTTTCTCTCCTTCGCCTGAACACTACGTGGAACCTGAGCCTTGGTACGAGCAGAGGCCTTTTGTGCACGTCCCCCTCCTCGGAGAGTCCAGACGAATTTGGGTGAGTCTTTCCTGGCTTTCAAATCTCCTGATTATTGGTTGATGATCCTGAGTTTTATTTGGCAGTGTCTAACAGGTGCCTGGCTCCCCAGGTGAAAGATACTAAGGAGTGCCCCCCAGTTGAAAGATACTGGAAGAGCCCAGTTGAAAGAGCCTGGGAGTTGCTTAGTTGAGAAACACTGAGCCCTCTGGACTGGCTGATTGGGTGAGAGGCTGGTCTAACATCTTTCCTAAATGAGGGGCGTCAGAAGGCCAGCCTCCAACTAACACCCCAGCCAGGTTTATGTACTTACATAATGTTCACTTAAAAGTTCTAACTGGGAATTAAAGGAAATCTCGCCTTGAAAATGGCCAATATGGGGCTCTTTCATTGCATATGCAGTTAAGTTAGAGAAAGCCAGCTTGATTAAACATCTTTTCAGAATTCTGACCTTAAAGAAACAAAAGCCCTTCTAGGGGGAACTTGCATTTCTCTCCCTGTGTCTTTGAGATGTAAATGTTCTATTTGATCTTCTTAGGTGGTTTTCTTGTGTGTGTGTGTGTGTGTGTGTGTGTGTGTGTGTGTGTGTGTGTGTGTGTGGTCTGAGAGCTTGGTCTCTGCCAACCAAAAGGTATACATATGGTGTACATTTGGCAGCCAATCAAATAGACTGAGATTCTGAGCACACTTGTCTGATTGTGCCAACTCTCAAGGGCTTTTGCCATCTTAACCTTCATTGTGTCAGCCTGTACTTAGACTATTTTTGGGAGAATACTTTCTAGATCTTGTATAGGTGACATCCTCACACTCTCTTGTGGGGCTGCCTCTTACATCTTATTGGTTTGAGTCACTATTTTATTTATTTATTTATTTATTTATTTATTTATTTGGTTGTGCTGGGTCTTAGTTGTGGCAGGCGGGCTCCTTAGTTGTGGCACATGGGCTCCTTAGTTGCGGCACATGGGCTCCTTAGTTGTGGCATGCAAACTCTTTGTTGCGGCATGCATGTGGGATCTAGTTCCCTGACCAGGTATCACACCCGGGCCCCCTGAACTGGGAGCGCAGAGCCTTAACCACTGAGCCACCAGGGAAGTCCCTGAGTCACTATTAAGAAATGTCTCATTAATGGCCAGACAATGGATCCTTTAAACTGGAGAAACTTCTAAATTGTAAATTTTTAAAGACTCTCCTTATAAACAGCTGTTTTATTGGTACCAATGAAAAAACGAATTAGAAGTTGGAAAAAATATATGTAATGGTTAACCTAAGAACTCCCTTAATTTAAAACAACTAAAAAAAAAAATCTGGTTTCGGAAGGCTTATTTGTGGTCTCTGCTTTCCCACAATGAGTCTACAGATAGTAATAAAAACATTAGGCTAATTAATGTTAATTAAGTTGATTAACAGAGAAATAAGAAAAAACTGAAGGAAATTCTAGAGACTTCTTCCCAACAAGGTGGAAATTTTAAAGGGACTCATCCCAAGAGGATAAAGAAATCTTTAGATGGTTATTTAAAAATGGGATAAGTAAAACAGGCATTAATGGGATTAAAACAAAAGGTTTTTTTTTTTTAATTTTTAAAAAATTAATTTATTTATTTATTTTTGGCCGTGTTGGGTCTTCGTTTCTGTGCGAGGGCTTTCTCTAGTTGCGGCGAGCGGGAGCCACTCTTCATCGCGGTGCGCGGGCCTCTCACTATCGCTGCCTCTCTTGTTGTGGAGCACAGGCTCCAGACGCGCAGGCTCAGTAGTTGTGGCTCACGGGCCCAGTTGCTCCGCGGCATGTGGGATCTTCCCAGACCAGGGCTCGAACCCGTGTCCCCTGCATTAGCAGGCAGATTCTCAACCACTGCGCCACCAGGGAAGCCCCAGAACAAAAGGTTTTGATACAACATTACCTAAGGTTGGATGGGCCGATGGGACCCCTTATTGGTTCCCAACATTAAAGGGCCCCAAACAAGTCTGCTCTATTTACCTCAGTTTAAATATATATATATATATATATTATTTATATATATATTTTAAAGGCTGCAAGAAAATTACACTGAGATACCTGAGCAGCAATTGCTTGGGGCAACAGTTAGGCCAATTAATCAAGTTTTAAAAAAATTAACAAAAGGCCTGAGTCCTGTAGCTCAACCCTCATTGGGGATTCCAAGGATTAAATGGTCAGGATAAAAAGAAAGGTTTCTGGACTCCTTGTAAGAACAAGGGTTGCTGATGGGGTCCTAATAGAAACAAAACTTAAACGTATAAAAGTTGATAGAATTGAGATGAAAGCTTATATATATTGGTATATTTAAATAGGCTTTATATAAGATGGTTACATCTCTTTTGCCTAATTATATTGTGGGGTAGATATGTTTCACTGGGGAATGCTCCCGTGCTTGATATTACAAGACAGGGCATATAAATCTGCCCCTCAGGAAATATTAATTAAACATAGTAGTTGTTTCTGGATGGAAAAATAAGGGACAAACTAATATGAATACAGAAAGTTGTGGAAGGTTTTTAGAAAGGGAGTCCTGAAGAAAAGGAGTTTTGTGCATGGTCAGCTGGGATTAGATTAAATTTAATTAGGTAAATGGATTTTGTTATTAAAAGTAGGCTGTTGCAAGACTGGATTTGGTTCCTCTCTCTTATGAGAACAAAGTTTTCTTGGAATACTGCTTTTGATAGCAGGTTGTGTGAGTTTCTTTGCTTTTAAGTGATCTATATTTGCTTTTGAAATCTTTTGTCATTTTGGTTAAGTGAATGAGTATTGTTTCACAGTGACCTATGATCCTATTTGACCAAGTGCTTTGAAACCTTTTTGATATTTTTGACAGACTTCCCAAATTCTAACTGAAGTTCTTTTCATACTTCGAAGAAACCCTGAGGCATCTCAGAGAGGAATGTTAAACTAATTAGGCTTATTTGGTATGTGAAATTACTTTAGAAGCATTGTCAAGTAATTGGAGATAAACCTTCTTAGGTTATATTGTATGGGGAAATGTCATTAATATAGATATTCCTGAAGTTACATGGAATTCCTGAAAGTCTGATATGTCCTCGTGTAATGGTATCAGTCATAATTCTAGTTATTATCTTAAAGTGTTGTATGTCACAGAACTATCCAAGTTTCTTGTCAATGGCATTGTAATCAGATCTTTGACCATGCTATTTTAAATCTTTTGCCATTTATAGACAATCATTGTTTTACTCTGATGCTTTTATAAAATGAAAATCTTCAAGAAGGTTAAAAAAAGAGACTTTTTGACAAATATAAGTTTCTGTTAACTTTTAGATCATACCACAGTACTGGGTAAGAAATAACAAAACTCTAATGGAAAACCTGATGACTTCTTCCTGATCAATAGGAATTAATTACATGGGACTGAATGTTCTGATAAATATTCATAAAACTTCATGACTTTTTTTCTGAAAAACACTGGCTTTTAATCTTTGTTTTCCAGAAAAACTTTTCTCTTATGCTAACTATGACCTACAACAAGTTGATAAAGCATACCTTTTGTAAACAAAGATGAAACATTTATCTTTTTCTGTCTGCCTGCTCCCTCCAGAATTTGGCTTCTCCAGCTGGCTCCCGTGTGGTCTTGATAGCTTATTGTGACTAAATTACAACTACTTATACTAATCATTGTTCTAATTTGTTCTCTCTTGTTATTTTCAAATTATTTATGCCTGGTGCCTCTCTCTGCTGTACTATGACTTTATTAACATTACTAGCTGTATTACTTATATCCTGTCTATTTTATAAGAATGTTGTCTCTTGCATTACCAAATGTGTAACCGGGCCTCCAACAAAATTAATGATGGTTAAACATCTTGAGGCTATCTATCTATCTATCTGTCTGTCTGTCTATCTATGTATACACACAGACACACATGCACACACACACACATAGAATAATTGTAATAGTGCAACTCTAGATATGGGAAGAAGTAACAAGAAAAAACATTTCCTGGATCATTATAGACCAGTAAGAAAGGCAAATCCAGATAATTTTAGATTATCAATAGCGCCTGATCCAAAAATTAGCACATTGTGTGGCCTATCAACAGAATCTTTGCCTGATCTAGGAAGGAGCCTTCCTAGTGCCAGGGGACAAAATTGGTCATGAAATGCCTCTCAAATGTTGGTCAAATTTATGACCAAGGGGAGGCACTGTGGACAAAGAATGTTGCCTGCCACACCAGTAAACAAAGGATGTTGAAGCCATCAAGCCTTCAGCCATTGCAGTCAACCCCCAATGGTGCACCCTGAGGGGATTCAGGATGGAGAAAAACAGGGTACTGGCCCTGGGATAGTTAAGGTGCATATCAAAGAAATAATTTCATTAAGCCCAGACTTGCATCTTCCCATACATAGAAAAGCACTAAATTCATTAACTTGAGCTGTCTGTTTTTTCTTTAGTTAGCAATAATTTTTTGGTCTTTGACTACCTGTTTTGTGTTTTGGGTTTTTTCCCAAAAACTCCTACATATCCTGGCTCCATTACCTCTTTGGAACAGTCACTGAGAGCTACCTGAGAGGTTGTATTCCAGGATAAAGTCCTCAGTAATGCCCCAAATAAAACATAATTCTTAACTTTTAGGTTGTGCTTTTTTTTTTTTTTTTTTTTTTTTTGGATTGAGAAGGGCAAGGAACTGGTCTATTCTGTTCCCTATTGTATTTCTAGAGCCAAGATCAATGGCTGATTCAAGAAATGTTTTGTGTTTAAATTAATGAATGAAAGCTAAGAGGGGTGTGTGGTGGGGCAGAGTGGTGTTATGGAACCCAGAATGTTTTATCAATTTCAGTAATTCTGTTCCTTTTGAAGTCCCCTACGATAGTCTATATTTTTTTGGTTTTGGCCACATCGCGCAGCAGGTAGGATCTTAGTTCCTCCACCAGGGATGGAACTCGCGCCCCCTGCACTGGAAGGCCGGAGTCTTAACCACTGGACCTCCAGGGAAGTCCCAATAGTCTATACTGATAGGTAGTCTTTCACCAACAAAGCAGTGATGTTACTGAAATACTTATCTATGGTTGCTTGTTTACTTTTACGTCAGCAGTCTCTGACCCCAACAAGTTGTCAAGTTTATGGTATTCATACTGCACTGTGCTACCAAGAGACTGCTAATGTGTAAATTTCCCAGTGAGTTATTTATCAGAAAGTGAGCTTTAAGTAATAAAACTTAATGTGAAAAGGGGAAGCTGCATAAGAAAATGTTTTGATAAAATTATACTAGTTTATTCTATTGTATTTATTGGAGCATTGCATAGTACCTATTAGATACCAGTGACCTGGCTGAACAAAGTGTGCTTTCCCCAAAAGAAAAGCTTTCAGCCATTTACATAGAAAATAAAGGTACAAAAAGGTCAACTACAAAACGGAGTATGTTATCTCTCTAAAAAAAAACAAGGCTATTTAAGGCCTATCATTTAAAGGTTATATTTGAGGTCCAAATAAAATGAATTATTCAGGGCTTCCCTAGTGGCTCAGTGGTTAAGAGTCCGCCTGCCAATGCAGGGGACACGGGTTCGAGCCCTGGGCCAGGAGGATCCCACATGCCGCAGAGCAACTAAGCCCGCGAACCACAACTATTGAAGCCTGCATGCCACAACTACTGAAGCCCACACGCCTCGAGCCTGTGCTCCACAACAAGAGAAGCCACCACAATGAGAAGCCTGCGCACTGCAACGAAGAGTAGCCCCCGCTCACCGCAACTAGAGAAAGCCCACGTGCAGCAACAAAGACCCAACACAGCCAAAAATAAATAAATAATTCATTCCCAGCTATCACATATCACATTGTGAATCTCCCTTGAAGAGGAGTGGAAGGAAAAAGCAGTATAAAATCTGTTTCCTTGTCACCTTTCATCTAAGGAGCCTAAAACAAATTTTGGTGCTATGTCTTTGCCCATTAGACTATGATTTTTTTTTAAATTTTGGAATAGAATTAAATACAGAGTTTTATTTTAAATAACTATTTCAGCAAATGTTTGTTGATGGCCTGGTATAGTCTAACAGTAGTCTGGACTTTGAGGGATGTGGGAGGAAGAGAAGGTGATGCTTTAGCTGAGCTGACTCTTAGAAGAAAGGCAGATATTAACCAGGCTAAGGAAGGTGAAAATGCCAGGAAGAAGAAACAGAATGTTCAAAAGCATGGAAGCGTGAAAGAGTACAATTCATGTGGAAAACTGTAAATGTTTCCATTTGACTAGCAAAAGGGTACATGTTGAGATATAAAAGTCAGAGTCCTTAATATATATATAAAGGGTGGTTAGATCACCCAGGGGGAGTATGCAAAGTGAGGAGAAAAAAGGGGCACAGAGACTGAAATATTAGAAAACACTCACATCCAAGGGATGGGTAGCCGAAGAGTCACCCAAAAAGACAGAGAAAGAACAGTTATGAAAGAAGTGAAATCACACACACACACACACACAAACCCCAAAGTAACAGAGCAAGTAAATTGCATTAATGACTAATTTTTTACCCCTCCTTGTATCTACTCCTATTATTATGTACATTTTCAGTGTCTTCCTTCTCTTGACTCTAGGCTTGATCACGTGACATGCTTTAGCTAGTGGAATGTTAGCAGATGTGACACAGAGATTTGAAAAGAAGCTTGTACAGTTGAGCCTGTACTCTTGCACCTCTGCCATGAGAAGGACTAGTCTGGGTAGCTCACTGGTCATAGCAGAAGGATAGACCAGCCCAGATCAAACAGCCCCCACCTGACTCACAGACTTGTGTTAAAATAACCATTGATTGTTATTTTAAGTCACTGAGTTTTGGGGTGGAGTGTTATGCAGCTATGGCTGACTAATATACAAAGTTTCAAAGAAAGAGTGATCAGTGACATGGAATGCCAGAGAAAGAAAATAAGGATAGAAAATAGTACATTGAATTATGCAGTTAGGATTCTGTTGACCTTAATCAGAGCAGCTTCAATGAAGTGGTGGGTTCAGACCCACACCTGCAGAGGATTTGAAGAGTGTAAGGATATATTCAGTCTATCATTTTATGGAAACAGACTGGGAATGCAGTGTGGAGAGATAGAGGGCAATAGCTAGCCAATATAGATAAAGGGAAAGGTGCAAAGATCGTAGAGATGTGAGTACCTTTATATGCTTAGGAGACAGAACCAGCAAAGAGGAAGTGGTTGAATATACAGAAGAAAGGAGAATGACTTATGCAGAGCGATCCCTGAGCAAGTGGAAGGAGATGACCACTAGAGCAAAGGAAGAGGAAATCACCTTAATTAGAAGGGGTACTTCTCTACTGAGCTGGAAAAATAGAAATAAGGATTGGAATAGATAAAGATAAGTTTCCAGAAAAGAAGTGAGAGGAGGAAGAAAAGTGAAACAGGGAGTCCCAATATTATGGCCTTTATATAAAGTGCAAAAGGATATTGGTCACGGAACTTTGCAAAGTCACATTGCAAAGAGCAATAAGGTGATAAATATTCTTTGCTGCTAGTAGGTGAAGAGAGGGGAGACTTACTCCAGTATTGAGTAAAGCTCAGGATGCTTTACCAACTAAAGCTGAAGATGATAAGTTCATAGCGGTAAGAATACATGCTTGTATGATTTCTCTAGATAGGCTTTGTAATTCAGGTCGAGTAGGTGGGCAATTGGAGGGATTCTAGTTTGGGATGTTGCAGGGTAGTGTGACAGAAGAAAAGATGTTTTAAATACTTAAGGACCAAATAGGGAAGGAAGTTGTAACAGTACCACTGTACAATACAGCTATGAGCAACAGAAAACCTTACTGTATGGAACAGATTAAATAAGTAAGAAATTATTTTTCTCATACAATAAAAATCCTGAAGACAGGACTAGGGCCATGTTGTAACTCTATAGTATCATCATTGTAACATCAATATACCATCTGCTTTATCCTTGTCATCTAGCTTTGATCTTTGTGGTTGTAATATAGCTGCTAAACGAGCACATCATCACATCTGAGTTCCAGGCAGGAAGGAGGAGGAAGTAGTCAAGGGCTTTCTCTTAATGAAGTTCTTTTCGGGAAGGAAAGCCTTCCATTGAGACTTCCCCTAACCTCTTTGGACACAACTTTGTCACATTCCTCCCCTTGTCGCAAAGGAGACCAGCAATTCAAGGTCTTAACTTTCCAGCCTCTATTAGGGGGGTTCAGGTAGAGAGGTGTGATATTGGAGTTAAGTGAGCCAATGTATAGTGAGATCCAAAGGGAGCTGGCATCCCGCAAGAAAACGGAGGAGTCAAAGAGAGAAACTTCCAATAAATTTGAAAATCAGATGTGGTGAGAAACGGGAGGAGGCTAAGGGATACTGCAGGTTAAAAAATCTGGGGTGAAGCACTTCAGGCAATGAGAGATGGTTGTTGAAGAGCCATGAGGGTAAAGGTTCTTGGAATTGAGAAGGAAAAACAAAACAAAACGTCAGACTAGGAAGAATCTTCCACATGGATACTGACATTTCTCAGGATGACGGAAGGGTTTGGGGTTTGAGCAAAGTAAAAAGTTAGTATTGCTAATAAGACAACATCCTTTTCTGTATATTACATCAGTAATGAAAACAAGTCCTGATGAACATGTTTAGAACCTGAAAGAAATTAGGATGACTCCAAAGAAAATCAGACAGTAGGTCCAAAAGAAAGTTAATATTTCTTGACTGTTCAATTAGCTGTTGCTAAAAGTAATACCTTAAAACAACAGCCGTCTATAATTTTTCAGAAGTCTACTGATTGGTCTAGGATCGTCTCAGCTGGATGAACTCTGCTCATCGTGGCCTCTCATCTTCCATCAGGCTAGCCTGGACTTACTCTCACACAAAGGAAAGAGTCCGAGAGAGAAAGCAGAAGTGTGCAAGGCTTCTTGCCACCCAGGCTTGGAATTGGAACCATATCATTTCTTCTGCATTGTGTTGGCCAAAGTAAGGCACAGTTTGGCCCACATTCCAAAGGTGGGGGAAAGGACTCCACCTCTTGGTGGGAGGAGCTGAAATATCATAATGCAAAGGGTATAGATATGGGAGGGAAGAATTGGAGCCATTTCTGTTATCAATCTACCACATTGTTTATTTTTTTTTTTTGAGTCATTTACTGAAATTCAGGACCAGGGTATGGTAAATCTGATGATATCTACTTCATGAAAATAAGCATAAATGCTTACAGCTTGACTAAGTGGTTTCTCTTAGATTACTTACATGAGATGATCTGAAATGTCAGTAGTTGGTAGTCATAAATACGAATGGATATAAGCCACTTAGTAGCTGGAATGGTTCTTTTACTTCAGGTTGTATTGCTAACCCTAGTAGCTACTATGCATCTTGAGGTCTTTTGTCCTTTCTTCAATAATAACTTTATCCTCATCTCGCCAGCCATGTAATGACATACAGACTCATGATTGAATTGCTTGGCTATCATGTGCCTGATTTATTAAGCAACTTGCTATGCTGGTGAAGCTCAGGCAGACAGTAATAACTTTCTACTATTTTCACAAGAGAGAAGGAAGAGAACTTTTCGCAAATCCAGTGATCCTTCACACATCTGAAACAAACAACCCCAAGCCTGGTATGCTGAAAGCTGTGACCACAGATTTTCCCCTGACTGTGTTTGCCCCCATCCCCATCACACACAGATCCATCTGTGTCAGCATGACTCATTCTCTTCCCTTTCCCCCTCTCCAAGTTCACTCTATGTGAATACAGGTTTGGAAAAGAATAAAAGCAGAACACTCAGCCGACTTTCTCTGGATGAGTGAGTTTCTCTAACAGTGACGCTCCCGAGTGCCACAAAGAAGCTGTTGTCAGGTTGCGGGGCCTGAGGCCACAACTCCCTTACCAGTTGTTCTTTGATGCAACACTTCAGGAGCCATGAAACAGACGAGATTTAAGGGCAAGAATAGCTCTTCCCTCAGTTCAATGAAACAATCTGTCCCTTGAAAGTCACTTTGCTTCCAGTGGTACTTTCCATGCCAGTGTGTTAAAAATGTCACTGAATCAAGCTTTTTATTAACTTGTCAGTGTATCCAAAGTGTTCCTCAGAATCTCCGTGGGGGGATTTTCTTGTCTTTTAAACCTACACATTGCCACATAGGCTCTCCTCCCTAATTAGCACTGACAGGTTCTCTTTAGTGCAAATATCCCCACTCTCAGAGCTCGAGAGAGCAGGTGGGTGGAAATAGAGCTCGATCATTTGCTAGACACAGAAAGAGAAACCAACAGTGCTAACGGCATATGGCTGTGATGGGAATATTGAACGAATGAGTCCATGGCAGTGAAGTCATACAAGTCAACAGTGGACTGAGATATTAACACAGGCTGCTTATTCTGAGAAAACTGGAACATCTTGGATCCTCTGGAGACTGAGATTTTTCCTACTATTGGAGTAAAGAATCATTTTGGCCACATCCAAGTTTCAAATAAAAAAACTAATTTGCAATTTCCATAGAGCACCTAAACATACTATTAAAAGTGAAGATAGTGTACTGTTGGACTTCTGGTTTCAGCTTCAACATGTAAAGAGCTTGGAAGTTGTCACTCTCATCCTGATGACAAGAAAAAGCTGAACTGAAAAAGCAGTGAGTTTTCTTGGACCCATCAGAGAACGGAGGTTTCAGGGCAAACCACCACCTAGAGAGAGAGAGGCACATTCAAGGAGTCACGGCTGAGATCTGTTTACCCGGAGAAGTGATTAGAGCCATAAACTGGTAGGAACACTTTCATAGTGATTTTGAGGAACTGCTGGAGGTTGAGTATGAACTAGGATGAGAGGAAAAAACTCTTGGGGGATGCAGTCTTGTTGGTTGGGAGGCGGCAATGCTTTCTTGGGAATTACCTCTAAAATCCCCTCCAGGTTCTCATGGCAAAGAGCTGGAAAAGGTCCCCTGGTAGTTCTGGCAGTAAGAAAGGAAGAGTAAACATTGTGAACTGTGCCCAGAGTATTCTCCATGACAGGCCTGCTCTCCAGGGAGAAATGACTTTACCAGAGTCTTATCCCACTTTGAAGAAGGGCATTTCCCCCTACTCTACTCCCCTCTAACCTTCCTTTCTCACCAAAGAAGGGAAAAATAAGGGTAAGAAATGCTTGTGAAAGTCACAGCCCAGGGGCACAAGCCCATCAAAAGAACAGCAAGATGCAATGCAGACCCTCTCTGAGGAGGAGTACTTTGGTTAGCCCAAAGTCAACAGGGGAGGCGCAAACCAAGACACTAGAGGAATTTGAAGCCTCTGGCACCTGTAGCTACAGCAAATATTAAACATAGCACAGGGACTTCCCTGGCAGTCCAGTGGTTAAGACTCCACACTTCCACTGCAGGGGGCACGGGTTCGATCCCTGGTCAGGGAACTAAGATCCCGCATGCCACGCGGCATGGCCAAAACCAAACAAACAAACAAAATAACATAGCCCAACTCCTAGCCAGATTAACATGAAACCTCACACTAAAGGTCTATTTATCGCAGTTTCTATTATCTGATATATCATGTCTGGCTTTCAATAGAAAACTCCAGCTATGTTAAAAGGCAATAAAAGTCACAGTCTGAAGACACAAAACAAATGTCAGAACCACACTTATCTGAATTATCAGACGGTGGATTTAAAATAACTATGATTAATATGTTAAGGCCTCTAAATGGACAAAACAGACAACATATAAGAGCACACAGGTAATTTAAGTAGACAGGTGGAAGTTTTAAAAAAGGGTTTCTAGCCTTTAAAAAAAGGCTAGAAATGAAAAACACTGTAACGGAAATGAGAAATTCCTTTGATGGGCTCATTAGTGGATTGGACACGGCTGAGGAAAGAATCAGTAAGCTAGAAGATAGGTCAATAAAAACTTCTCAGACTGAATTGCAGAGATCGCATACTGTTTGAAAACCTTCAGCAACATATAAAATAATAATTTTCACCATAATTATATCCGCCAACAACTAAAACATATTTTGAGAAGCAGTATGAGACTACATGACTTTCAAGAGAAAAACTGTATTGGTTTACATGTCTCAATAGGTTGGTAACTTATAAGCAGCTAATTTTGAAAGAGGATGAGGGCTTCTAGCAAAGGCACTATAATTAGTGTCTTATTTGAGACAACTGGAATTATTAAGAAAGCAGTCTGTGTATACTGGTTTGGCTGTTTTAGCAGAGACTAAACAACAATGGCTTTAACGAGAAGGAAGGTTTATTTCTTTTCCATATGAAAGTCCAAGTTAACAGAACAGAAGAATAAAGAAGCTCTGGTCAGCAAAGTTACCAAAAGGTTATCATTCCTTTCTTCTTGTTGCTTTGCCAACCCCTAGGATATTTTCCTCATTCCTGGAGCCTAAGGAAGTTCATCATTATCACCAAAAAAAAAAAAAAAAAAAGGAGAAAATGAAGTAGAGGCCAGGCATCTTCCTTTTAAGGATGTGACCCAAGAGTTGCACACCAGAACATGGTAGCCGCACCTAGCTGCAGGGGGTCTGGGAAATGTAGTCTTTAGCTGGGTGGCTAGCTACCCAGCTTAAAAGTGGAGGTTTCTAGTACTAAAAAGAAGAAGAAAGAATGAATATCGGGGACATTTAGCACTCAAAGCCACAGTCCACTCTCTGGTCACCAAAAATCCACGAATACCAATTTCCCCTATGGAAACAATCCAAAGAGTCATGCAGCCACTTTACCTAACTCAGAACCCAGCGTCTCTTGGTGATGCATAGTTCTGACTTTCACGTTCGAATGTGACTTCTCATGGTCTGGCGACCCATGAACTTAAAGACAAATCATCAGCCTTCTCATCGTCTCATACACCGTGGTGAGGAGGGATAGGATAACCACACTTAAAGCTCTTATTTTGGAAAAGGGAAGAATGGGAAACACATGATACATTGTCCATGGCAGTTAACAGATTCTGCTGCACAGCAATTGTGAAAAGTTCTTTCCTGGCAGTGGAGTGCCACTGGGTTCTACTCTGGAAGTAACTCTCTTGTTACTGGAATGCCACTTTTGGAACGTATTGGGAAGTGTACCCTTCCTGGGGGTTGCATAGTTTTTTTATAGCCTAATTCCTACTGGTACAGATTTGAGGGACTAGGGGTTATCTTAGGGTTTAAATAGGTTTTGACATTATAATTCCACCCCAAAATTAGAAAACTACTAGTTTATTTGATTTCAATCAATTCCATGTAAAAATAACCAGGGACAAGTAGTTTTAAGTTTGCCAACACTTTATTTACTAACCTCTGTGCTCAACTCTTGTCCTCTTCCTCAATTACGTTTCTTCTTCCTCAGTACAATGCTGGCTATCTTGAAGGCACCTAAAACAATGAGCAGAGAAGGCAAAACAAGTTAATCTGAATTTTCCTGCTGGTCTGACTCCTATTGCCTGGCCAAGAACAATCATGTGAGATGCTCTTGAGAAAGGCTTGGAGCCACAGTCTCCTTTGTGGTGTTGGGAGTGTGGAAGCAGTTGGTTTTTCCAAACGTGCAAAAGCCTGAATTGTCAGATTCTCAATCAATTTAGATTGTCGGCTACAGGCTGAAAGCATCCGTTCATGTAACTGTATTCCATTCCGTCTTTGTTTGCAAACTGGTTAATTCTTGCCTGTGTTTAGTTCTTGAGTGTAGTACTTTGCTAAAAGAAGCCAAGATATGCCAACCAAATGACTTTTGTAACCACTTCCCCATGAGTTACAAGTTCAGTAGGCAAATGGCCTTCCTTTCAAATGCACTGACAATAGGTTTACCAGATGTTTGCTATGACATAGTAAGGGTCACCATCTATCCAGCCCACATTATCTGTTTCCTCACTGCCTGCTGCCCAAAACATGCAAATAGCACGTATTTCAGATTCTGTTACGTCAGCCCCGTTCCTGGTAGCAAACTCCATGTTAGTTTGTTTGGCTGCTTTAGCAGAGATCAGACAACAATGATTTTTTAAAAGATACACAATTTATTTCTCTCTCACAGAAAAGTCTGACATGGAAGGTAGACTGAGGAATAGGGCAACTGCTTTTAAAAGTCATCCAGGGACTTCCCTGGTGGCGCAGTGGTTAAGAATCCGTCTGCCAATGCAGGGAACATGGGTTCGAGCCCTGATCCGGGAAGATCTCACATGCTGCAGAGCAACTAAGCCCTTGCACCACAACTACTGAGCCTGCGCTCTAGAGCCCATGAGCCACAACTACTGAGCCCTCGTGCCACAACTACTGAAGCCCGCACGCCTAGAGCCCGTGCTCCGCAACAAGAGAAGCCACCGCAATGAGAAGCCCGTGCACCGCAATGAAGAGTAGCCCCTGCTTGACACAACTAGACAAAGCCCACGTGCAGCAACGAAGACCCAATGCAGCCAAAAATAAATAAATTAAATTAATTAATTAAAAAATAAAATTTAAATAAATAAAAGTCATCCAGGGACCCAGCTTTCTTCTCTCTTTTTGCTATACCAATCCCCTAGGATGTTGTCTTCACCTCTTTGGTTAAAATTGGCTCACCACTACTTTATCTGTGTTCTGGACTACAAAAACTGGAAAAGGGGAAGTGGAATGCAAGAAGCTTCCTTTTAAGAATGTGCCAGAGATTTCACACATTACAGTTAACCCTTGAACAGCACAGTTTGAACTGCATAGGTCCACTTATTCGTGGATTTTTTTCAGTAGTAAATACTGTAGTACTATACGATCTGCTGTTGGTTGAGCCTTTGAATGTGGAACCATGGATACGGAGGGCCAACTATAAGTAATACTTGAATTTTCAACTGCGCAGAGGGTCAGCGTCCCTAACCCCCGCGTTGTACAAGGGTCAGCTGTACTTCCACTTAATGGTGTACCAGAGCTGCCTCGCACCAGCTTGCACAAGCTCACAAGAGGCAATTGTTAAATTTTCAAGAATTTTGTTAGCCAGTTGTTAAACATAGCCATTGTAAAAAATTAAATATATAAATTTACCATTAAACAAATTGTATTGAAAAAGTAAATACTCAAAGCTTGTCTTTTCTCAGTTATTTTACTACGCTTTACAATTCTCTATGTAATTGATGTTATTTGCAGCTATGTATCCGTACAGTGGGAATACAATATAATGCTATTGCAAATCATTTCCAAAGTGCGTTCAGTGACATTGTAGCTTTCAATCAGACATGGTGGGAGTATTTACAACATAGAAATCAGCAAATGCTACAGATCTGGGCTTCTCCTCCCTTACACCCAAGAGCTGGTGATTAAACATTTACCAATACATGATTGCTTCCACTATATCTCTTTGGCCAGAATTTACTCATATGGCCACACCTATTTACAAGGGAGGCTAGGACATGCAGTCTCTAGCTGGGTGACCATATGCCCACCTATAATTTAGGGATTCTGTTACAAAGAGGAAGTGGAGAATGCATATTGGAAGACCGTGAGCTCTCTCGTGTTTTGATGTAGAAGAGGAAGCTCTGGTCAGGTTTCCAGAACTGAGATGCACTCCATCAGTAGTTCTTTGCAGAGATGGTAATAAACTCAAAATGGAGATTTTAGTGCTTGTGTAGTTCACCATCACAGGATTAGTGAAAAGAAGCAATTTCAGTTTATGATAGTAGACTGAGCACATAAGACAAGCCTCCCTTGTCCTGTGTCCTGTTCCCAGAAAATGCAAAAAATATATTAAAATATAAATAAATGTATAAATGTGCCAGAAAACAAGAAAGTGAACCCTTTGTACCTCCAGAAGCTATGAGGAATCACTGAGACGAAGAAAGATGATGTAGGATTTCAGAATGTACCTGAAATCCAAAATATGCCTAAGTGATGGGGGCGCTTTGAAAACTGGAAACCACTCACAGAGAATGACTTTCAGGGAAATCCAAATTAAGACATTGAGTGTACTCTGGAATGAAAGAAAGTCTGTACTTTTGATTTGCTAAGGAATTGGGATATATGGAGGTACCTAGCCCCTGCCTCTTCCTTTCTCAATGTGTTCATATAAAGGGCAGATCTTGTTTTAAAGTTTGAAGTCTGGGGGTATTTTATTTCAGCTAATATACCAAGCTCTACAATTTAGTGCCCAGTAGAGACTCCTAAGGCCAGAAAACATATGACCAGCGACTGAGTGCAATGCTTATCTTGGGTATTTGCTTGCAGAGTAAACATTCATGCAAGCTGTTTGCTCTTTCTATATTAAAGTATAATGAGGATATTTGGACTACGTAATATGGTCAGAGACTTGTCTTATGCATACATGAATTATATTAAATGAGCATTCTATCCAAACATTTTATCCTTAAAATCATGTTAGAACCAAGTACAAAAAAAGCCAGAAGTAAAAATATTCCCAGGATGATGGATGTTAAACTTCTTTCTTCCTCCTCACAAAAAATAAAAAATCGTAGGTGTCTGTTTTTAGCAGCATTTTCCACAGGAGATCAGAAAAGCCATTACAGGGTTATGGATGAATTCTTGGTGTTTGATGATAAGTTCCATGACTAACGCGTCTATGGATTTAACAGAGCTGGAAAAGGCCGTACAGATAAACAATACTTTAGGATATTGGACATTTGGATTCTGGAAGGAAGAAATATAAAATTACAAAATTATATTCAAATGATTTATCTATTTCTTTTTTTTAAGGAATAGATAATTGTTTTTATTTAAAAAGATTTTTTTTTACAGTAGATCCTTATTGCTTATCTATTTTATATATAGTAGTGTGTACATGTCAATCCCAAACTCCCAATCTATCCCTCCCCACCACCTTTCCCCCCTGCCGCAACCATAAATTCATTCCCTAAGACTGTGAATCTGTTTCTGTCTTGTAAATAAGTTCATTTGTATCATTGTATTTCTCATTCTTTGATCATTGGACACATACTTGTAATAGTATTAATTGAGCACCTACTATATATAAAGTGCCACTAAGTCATAAAATAAACACAACGGTGCCCTCAAGGAGCTTGCAGACTAGAGCAGAATATAAGAGAGACATTTCAGGTCAATTTTTTGTAAAAATATTGACAGCAAGTACTTATGGACTGTCCCACATTTAGAACAGATGCTATCTTTCTCAACAAGTTGGGAGATTTGGAACACTAGGCAAGAGAGCTAGAATTCCACAATTTCTTCAGTATTCAAAGGGCACAGCCTGAATGTCCTAGTTTAGAGGGAGAGAGAAATCCTTTGTAATAAGCCTGCTTTTCCCCTAATTGGGCTGAATTAGCATAGGAGGGAGAGAAGACAGGACTGAACTGACAATTTTCCACAAAAACTTTGCAATGTTGCTTTTAGCTCTGACGGGAAGCAATTTTAGTAATGTATGCATATTTCATAGGAGGGAGAGAAGACAGGACTGAACTGACAATTTTCCACAAAAACTTAGCATAGGAGGGAGAGAAGACAGGACTGAATTGACAAATTTTCCACAAAAACTTTGCAGTGTTGCTTTTAGCTCTGACAGGAAACAATTTTAGTAATGTATGCATATTTCCAGTCTTTTCCCTACTTTCTCCTTTTGAGAATCCTGGGTTGTTGGAGCACTGATGCTAGAGTATGAAGTGGAGAGAAGAATTGGAAAAAGTGAAAACACTCAGTTAATTTACATATGGAAGGGTATAGAGCTACTCCCAGAAGATGAGAATTTATGAGAGGAGAGAGAATGAGGAAATCAACCACAAAGGAACTAGCAGACTGATGCCTTAAAAAAGGACTTTGGGGAAGTCTTGCTCCCTGGTGAAGCTTAGTTCTTCTTTACTGCTTCGAGAAGAGACATCAGGAAATGCTTTCGCAGCTTTACAAGGCTTTTTAGAATCAGACGTGTGGGGTTTTTGCGCGTGTTTTGTTTGTTTGCTTGTTTTGGATGTCACTCCACTACAATATGGGCCTTAAGCAAGGGGTGAGAATAGTCCCGTTAATTGAGAATAAATGGGAAAAATTCTGCCACCCACAAGGGTGCACCCTGAGGGGACTCAGGATGGGAAAGAACAGGATACTGGCCCTAGGTAACTAAGGTGCACATCAAAGGAATGATTTCAGTGAGCCCAGTCTCTTGCATCTTCCCATACAAAGAAAAGGGCTAACTTCATTAACTTGAGATGTCTGGTTTTCTTTCATTGACACCATTCTTTTGATGTTCCTACTACTTGGATTTCGTTGCAAATCCTATACATCCTGGCTCCACCCTGACCTCTTCAGAACAGTCCCTCAGAGCTGCCTGAGAGGCTGTCTCCCGGGCTTAAGTCCTCAATATGTCCACTGAATAAAACATAATTCTCAACTTTTAGGTTGTGCATTTTTTTTCAGTCGACACTGTAATAGTGTTCTCTAACTTATTAGTTGGTACAAACCTGCTCTTCCTTCCAACAGGTAGTTGCATCTTTATATAGAGGACTTCTAAAGATTAAGTATGCTTTGATGCCTAACGGAATGGTAAGATTTCAGCACAGAAACATATACTGCTGGGGAGGTGGAAGGGGAAGCTCTTTTTCAAATATATCACAGAGGTCTTTCTTGAGGACAAAGCTAAACATATTACTCCAACGTTTAATCTTTCCATTTCAGATTTAATTATGCTTTAAAGAATAGTACCAATTTTCTACTTGAACAATAACTCTCCCCCATCTCACTACTCCAGTCCTATTTTCAGCCTTATGTGATAAATGGACAAACTTTCTCAGTTTGACTTTTCAGAGCATTACTCTCTAAGTATATAGAAAATTGAGGGAATTCTCTGGCGGTCCAATGGTTAGGACTCTGCACTCTCACAGCCGAGGGCCTGGGTTCCATTGCTGGTCAGGGAACTAAAATCCCACAAGCTGTGCAGTGTGGCCAAAAAAAAAAAAGAAAAGAAAATTGACATTGGGCTGTTTAAATCATGCCTTTACAGCTTTATACTAAAGTATTTACTGGGACTTCCCTGGTGGCCCAGTGTGCAAGACTGCGCCCTCCCAATGCAGGGGGCTCGGGTTTGATCCCTGGTCAGGGAACTAGAGCCCACATGCATGCCTCAGCTAAGAGTTTGCATGCCACAACTAAGAAGCCTGCCTGCCACAACTGAGCCCACATGCCACAACTAAAGATCCCACATGCCACAACTAAAGATTCCACATGTCACAACTAAGTCCTGGTGCAGCCAAAATAAATAATAAATTTTTAAAAAAGTATTTACTATAATTGAAACAGAAGTTTCAAATCTAGATGAAAATGTCACTGAATGCAAGTTCATGTGCCCAACACATACTGAGGCCAAACAAACGGAAATGTTGAAGTTTGGAGCAGAGAAAGTTTATTGCAGAGCCACGTAAGGAGAATGGGTGGCTCGTGCTCAAAAAAATCCAAACTCCCCGATGGTTTTTGGGAAAAGTTTTATAGGCAAAATTTTGGATGAGGCTGCAGGGTGTGTGACTTTCTTCTGATTGGTTGGTGCTGGGGTAACAGGGCGGTGCTCCAGGACTCTTGTGCTCAGCCTGAAGTTACCATCCTCCACCTGGCTGGGAGCCATAGTTCCTGCAGAAGAGCTCAAAGATATTATGTATTGATACATCCCTTCAGCAGGAACCAGGATCCTGCACTCTAGTTTCTTGATTGTTCCTCCTTTGTTTCTGTATTCCCTCACTTCCCTGATTAGCAACTGTTTGAATCTGCTCTTTGGAACTCTGGGGATGTTTAGGAGGCTGAAGCCTTTATCCTGCAAATAAGAAAGCGGGACATGGAAAGGCTTTTGTGCCCAGGAGGGCCCCACAAAGTCCTGCTCCATTACATAAACACATAGCATAAATGATTTAACTTTTTTTCTCTCAGATTTAACAGTTCATACTGGACATTACAAAATCCAGGATTTTTATACTAGAAATGCAATTAAAAAATAATACCTCACCTTGGGCATTCTAAGGTAAATTAATGTTGTAATGGATGGGAAAGAGAATGGGAAATTACTAAGAAAGAAGACCAGAAAGATAAAATGTAAGGTAGTGGGAATTACAAGTAGGTTTTTTTTTTATGTTTATAGTTTTCTAGCTTTTAAAAGTGAGACTGTATAATTTAAAAAATCATGAGAAAACTAATTTCATTAAAAATTAAATATGAATAAGAGATCTACTTTTATAATCTTCAGAGAGTTAACTGAATCTGCTAGGATTACTGGATTTAAGAACCAGTTTTAGTAACTGTTTGGGCCAATTGTTTCATTTGGGGGATGAGGTTATTGAGGTCAGAGAGGTTCAGTGCCTTGCCCCAGCTCACACAGCGAATGAGTTGGCAAATCTGGATATGGAATTTGGATTTCCTGGTGTCTCATCCAATATTTATTCCACTGTGCCCCCAATCAATTCTACACGTCCATCTTCACAGGCTATTAAAGACAGGAGATGTGGCAGGCTCTCTGTTAGTTTTATTTTTTTTTATGTTGTCAAATATAGCTGTATTTTGTAATGCAAACTATACTGCACAATGGTAAACACTTCTCTACTGTAAATGTCAAGATAGAAGATATTGGGTTGGCCAAAAAGTTTGTTCGGGTTTTGCTACGCCATCTTATGGAAAAACTCGAATGAACGTTTTGGCCAACCCAATAGAAAGTCAATGTGTGGGGCAGCTGTATTGCTAGCCTAGGTGGTGGAAGAGGGCAACTCTGCCATGTGCCCTGGGAGTGTTACCAAGAAGTTCAGCATAGAGACTATTCCTCTGACTCTTCCAAAGCTCATTCTGTGAGCTTTTTATATTCATTTACAATTCTCTTTCTGCTGAATTAGATTCTGAAGTTTGAATCCCAGAACCTATCAAATAAGCTTGCCTACAGCATCACAGCCAGTAACAGGGAGATCTAGAGCTTGAAGTCAGGTCTGACCCTCTTGGTTGACACTCTTCAATTCTAAGTTCTTAGAAAGAAAAGGGAGAGGTTTACCCTGACCTTATTCCAGAGTGAATTTCTTTAGTTTTCAGAAGCAGTTATGTTGCAGGAAGGGGGACCCCTTCCAGGGCCCGAGAGTGGGCTCTTGTCTAACACTCGGAAATGAATTGTCTGAAGAGACACACGTGCTGACAAAGTAGAAGACTTTCTTGGGAAGGGGTGCCCGGGTGGAGAGCAGTGGGGTAAAGGAACCCAGTCTCAGTTTTATGATAATGGGGTTAGTTTCTGGGTTGTCTCTGGCCAATCATTCTGACTCAGGGTCCTTCCTGGTGGTGCATGCATTGCTCAGCCAAGATGGATTCCAGCGAGAAGGATACTGGGAGGTTGGTAGGACTTATGGACTGGCATTTCCTCTCTCCTTTTGACCTTTCCCAAATTCTTCCGGTTGGTGGTAGCTTGTTAGTTCCGCATTCCTTACCAGGACCTCCTGTTGTAAGATAACTCATGCAAGTGGTTACTATCTTTCCTGGCCAGGGTGGGAAGTTTCGGTCAGTGGTTCCCCTAACAATTATACCATAAGTAGAGAAGCTTTGGGAAATGAAAATCTCTAATCAGACACTTTATTGAAAGGATTGTTGGTTCCACTGAAAAAGCTGGAGTTATGAGCAGAATGGGAGAGGATATTTGCTAATTCCTTTGTCAGTGTGGCATCAAGGGAAACCTAAATGGCCTAGATGTCAAAGGAAAGACATTATTAGGTTGCAGAGGATACTGAATTAACCACAGCAGCAAAGAGTAGTAAGCAGACAGGTAGTGGGAGTGTTTTTGCGGAGTTAGTAACAGGAACTGTAAGTGACCTGGAGAATACTCTTGTTACCGAATGCAATTTTGTGTGCCCGACGCCTAGTGAGGCCAAACAAACCAAAATGTCAGAGTTTGGATCAGAGAAAGGTTTATTGCAGCGCCAGGCAAGGAGAACAGGTGGCTTGTGCTCAAAAAACCCCCGAACTCGGGGCTTCCCTGGTGGCGCAGTGGTTGAGAATCTGCCTGCCAATGCAGGGGACACGGGTTCAAGCCCTGGTTTGGGAAGATCCCACATGCCTTGGAGCAGCTAGGCCCGTGAGCCACAATTACTGAGCCTGCGCGTCTGGAGCCTGTGCTCCGCAACAAGAGAGGCCGCGATAGTGAGAGGCCCGTGCACCACGATGAAGAGTGGCCCCCACTTGCCGCAACTAGAGAAAGGCCTCGCACAGAAACGAAGACCCAACGCAACCAAAAATAAAAATAAATAAATAAAACTATTCCCTAAAAATAAATAAATAAATAAATAAAGTATAGGGAGGATGTGCACAGATTATATACAAATACTATGCCATTAAAAAAAAAAAAAACCCGAACTCTGATGGTTTTCGGGGAGAAGTTTTTATAGGCAAAATTTGAGGGGAGGGTTGCAGGGTGTGTGACTTTCTTCTGACCGGTTGGTAGTGAGGTAACAGGGTGGTGCTCTAGGGATCCTGTGCTGAGCCTGAAGTTACCATCCTCCACCTGGGTGGGGGCCTTAGTTCGTGCAGAAGAGCTCAAATATATTGATATGTATATTCCTTGAGCAGGAACCAGGACCCTGCTTTAATCGCTGCACTATTGTTTCTTGACTACTCCTCCTTTGTTTCTGCATTCCCTCACTTCCCGGATTAGTAACTGTTTGAATCTGCCCTTTGGAACTCCGGGAAGGTCTAGGAGGCTGAATGAAACCTATTTCCTATAAACAAGAATTGGGGGGAAGGACTTGTACTGGGAGGGCCCCATAGGGTCCTGCTCCGTTTCACTCACCGTGAAGTGGTGGAACACCATCAGGCCCCGTGGGACTTCCAGTTGCAGCATTTGGCTTGTTGCATATTATGTAGTGGAATTATACTTCTTTACCATAAAAATCCCTTGTGTTGTGTGGCCAGAGCTCTCTACTGAGCAGTCCAATGTAGACAACTATCTAGGTTTTTTTCTCTTGGAGGTTCATACTAAGAAAGAAAAGTTAAATTGTCTCTTCTACTACAGATATTGTTAATCTTAGAGATAGTTTTAGATGACACATAGGTTCTAATGTTTTCATAATAAGGTTATATGAAGCCAAACAACTCCTGGATATGCGATAGGCTCGTGTTTGGGGGGATGGTCATACAAAGACTCTTTATTAGAAACATTTATAAGCAAAGTACAATTTGCCTAATAATAGCCCACCCAGTAGAAAAGAATTGCTTTAACTTCTCTTGAATGCTTTAATCTCTACTCTGACAAAATGAACGCCTGTTGGCAATTTAACAGTTCCTTGGTTTTTAGCTGAAACAAAGTCAAATAAATGGAGTGCTGCTAATGCTTGAGGTAAATGTGCAGTCTTGCAAGGCTGGATTTAACTTGTTTTCCAAAACATATCACTTTAAATATATGTGATAAAAATATATCACAATTATACTTCATTTAGATTTTTTCTGCATTATTTTATCTTTATTGTGTTATACTGATGCCTGATATCCCCAAACCTATGTGTATATTGGCCTTGCCACTGTGAGAGAGAATTAAATGGGAATCATGTGTGAATGAAAAATGTTGCCTGCCATATCAACAAACGAAGGATGCTGAGACCATCAAGCCATTAGGCACTGTCACTGCCCTGAGGGTGAGCCCTGAGGGAACTTAGGATGGGAAAGAACAGGATACTGGCCCTAGATAGTTAAGGTGCATACCAAAGGAATGATTTCAGTGAGCCCAGACTCCTGCATCTTCCCATACAAAGAAAAGGGCTAAATTCATTAACTTGAGATGTCAGGTTTTCTTTCATTAACACTAATCTTTTCATGTTCTAAGTACCTGGCTTTTGTTGCAAAAACTCCTATACATCCTGGCTCCTCCGTGTCCTCTTCCCGAGCCATCCCTCAGAGCTGTCTGAGAGGCAGCCTTCCGGGCTTGAAGTCCTCAGAAAGTCCACCAAATAAAACATAATTCTCAACTTTTAGGTTGTATATTTTTTTCAGTTAACAATGCATCCTCTTAAGTTTCATATTTTTTTTTCCTCTGTGTAAGAATCATCCCAAAACAGTCCAATGAAAGATGGTCAAAGGATCTAAATAGACATTTCTCCAAAGAAGATACACAAATGACCAATAAGCACATGAAAAGATGCTCAACATCACTGATCATTAGGGAAATGTAAATCAAAACCACAATGAGATACTACTTCATACCCACTAGGATGGCTATAATTTAAAAAAAAAAGATAATAATAAATATTGATGAGGATATGGAGGAATTGGAACCCTCATAGGTTAACATAGAGTTAAGCATATGACCCAGCAATTCCACTTCTAGGTAGACACCCGAGAAAAATGAAAATATATGTCCACACAAAAACTTACATATAAATGTTCATAGGAGAATTATTCATAATAGCCAAAAAGTAGAAACAACCAAAAATGTCTATAAACTGATAAATAGAATGTGATATGTCCATACAATGGAATATTACTAAGTAAAATAAATGAATGAAGTACTGACACATGCTACAACATGCATGAACCTTGAGGACATTATGCTAAATGAAGGAAGTTAGTCAGAAAAGAACACACATCGTGTGCTTCCATTTATGAAACACCCATAATAGACCATTCTGTAGAGACAGAAAGTAGATCATTGGTTGCCTAGGGCTGAAGAATTGGGAGAAAATGGGGAGTGATTGCTGATGGATATGGGGTTTGTTTTTGGAGTGATGAAAATATTCTAAAATTGATTGTGGTGATAGTTGTACAACTCTGTGAATATACTAAATACTATTGAATTGTACTCTTTAAATGGGTGAATTTCGGGAATTCCCTGGCGGTCCAGTGGTTAGGACTCTGTGCTTTCACTGCTGAAGGCCTGGGTTCAATCCCTGGTCGGGGAACTAGAATCCCACAAGCCATGTGGCATGGCCAAAAAAAAAATTTAAATGGGTGAATTTCATGGTATGTAAATTATATCTGATATATACATATAGCTGACATATGTATACGGAAATCCAAAGGGCTTGCCATGAGTACATATGTTTTAAGGCAAATATCACAGATTTACATATAAAAAAGAACGACATGGTTCTCTTTCTCTTTCATGGGCCTCTTGGCAATAATATGCAACAGTCTTTTAGCTTCACCTTACTTTTTCTGGGCATCTGATAGATGTAGGGAAAAGGAAATCTTGGAGCAAAGAATGCTTAGGGAGAAAAGTATACATGCTAAACTTGTCCCAAATTGTTCATCTCTTTGGAGAAATAAGATGTGAGTGAAATAGATGAAGCAATTTATGCTGTGGTTTAATTCAACAACTATACTAGAGCCCCTTAATCAGCATTGCAGTGAGGCAGGGACTGTGGGGAAACAATAACATGAAAGACAGAGAAAGTACTGTCAAACTGGTTGACGGTGCATGAATAGATGGACGTCAACTATTCATCTGAGAGCTAAATGTAATAGAAGCCATAGATGTACCAGGGATGAAGGGGGAGTTTAAGCAGAGCAGTAAAGAATAGGTTGCCCTCTGGGTAGATAAATAACAGCAAAAGGTATAATTTTATTCAGTGCATTTAAAGCACGTGACATTGGAGCTGGTCCATGTTAAAGCAATTTCTCAGACAAAGTGATTGCCAGTATGTGTCAAAGGTTTTATTTAAACTTGCAGCAAGTGAATGTGAAGAATCTTTCTGGAATTGGAGTTTTTATATATATTTTTGAAGTATAACGTACATGCAGTTAAATATGTTAATCTTTTTTTTAAAATTTATTTATTTATTTATTTATTTTTGGCTGTGTTGGGTCTTCGTTTCTGCGAGGGCTTTCTCTAGTTGCGGCAAGTGGGGGCCACTCTTCATCGCGGTGTGCGGGCCTCTCACTATCGTGGCCTCTCTTGTTGCGGAGCACAGGCTCCAGATACGCAGGCTCAGTAGTTGTGGCTCACGGGCCTAGTTGCTCCGCGCCATGTGGGATCCTCCCAGACCAGGGCTCGAACCCGTGTCCTCTGCATTAGCAGGCAGATTCTCAACCACTGCGCCACCAGGGAAGCCCCTAAATATGTTAATCTTGAGTGTACAGCTTGATGAATTTTTACCCTTGTGTAACCACAATCCAGATCATGGTACAGAACATTCCCACCACTCCAGAAAGCTCCTTCATGTCTGTTCCCAGTCAATACTACTTTGATTCACCCAGGTAACCATTGATGAGTATTGCTTATTTTTGAACTTTGTAATAAATGAAATCATACCACCTGTCTTCTTTTTTGCCTGGCCTTGTTTTGCTCTACAAAAGATGCCTGTGAGCATCAATAGTGTTTTCATGTGCAGCACTAGTTCATTCCTTTTTATTGCTGTGTAGTATTCCACTGTATGAATATACCAAAATTTACTTGTCTCTTTACCTATTGTTGGACATTAGAGTTGTTTCCAGCATTTGGCTATTAGAAATAATGCAGTCGTAACCTTTCTTGTACAAGTCTTTTGGTGGAATGTGCACTAATTTCTCTTCAATACATACTCTGGAGTGGAATTGCTGGGTCATAGGGTTTGCATGAGCATAGCTGTTGGATGTACTGCCAATTTTCCAAAGTGGAGGTACATATTTATACTCCTTCTAGCAACGTCTGAGAGTACCAGAGGAAGGGTTTTTTTTTTTAATAGATTAAGAATATGGTTAGATGCTGATGTTAAATTAAGTAATAGAAAGAAGATCTGGTTCTAGGATACACACAAGAAAGATATTTGGTTCTGTGGTTAATGCATTGGGAGCATAAATTTAACTTCCCAGACAGGGCTCTGAATCTAATCAACATTTATCAGAAAAGTGCTCAAACATTTTTATCAGAAATGTAAATACTTACCAGGCGAGATTGTTAATAGCATCCTCAAAGAGTTCTACTCCAGTCCACCTTTGCTAAGATTTGAGAAAACTTTTGTTCTCACAGACCGAGGTTCAATGCCAGATATGCCATTTAGTAGTTTTATGACCTTTGGTAAATTAAACTCTTTGTGCCTTTGTTTTCTTAGCTATGGGGACGATAATATCTATCTCACAGGATTAGTCTAGAGTTGTTGTTTTTTTTAATGATTTATTTATTTATTTAATTTATTTTTTTGCTGTGTCCGGTCTTAGTTGCAGCATGCGGAATCTTCGCTGAGGCATGCGGGATCTTTTCATTGCAGCGTGTGGGCTCTTTGTTGTGGTACATGGGCTTCTGTCTAGTTGTGGCATGTGGGTTTTCTCTTCTCTAGTTGTGGCGCATAGGCTCCAGAGCATGCGGGCTCTGTAGTTTATGGCATGCGGGCTCTAGTTGAGGCGCGCAAGCTCAGTAGTTGTGGCACACGGGCTTACTTGCCCCGCGGCATGTGGGATCTTAGTTCCCCAACCAGGGATCAAACCCGTGTCCCCTACATTGTAAGGCAGATTCTTTACCACTGGACCACCAGGGAAGTCCCTAGTCTAGAGTTTTAATGCCAGGCACAGAGCAAGTGTTCAGTTGATTCTAGCTCCCTTCCTTTCTTCCTTCCTTTCTTTTTTCTTCCTTCCTTTCTTCTTCTTTGAGAGGTTAAGTGAGTTGATATGATGACAGCATTGTGCCCTTATAATAATCTTAACAAACACACAAGTATAGGGTGACATTGGGGAAAGTGGGAGAGTATGGCTGGAGATGAGAAAAGAATAAAAAATGTAGGAGGGTAAGACATCACGTCCCCATTTAAAAAATAAAGTTCTCCATAATAATGCTGACACTGGGGGTGGGGAAGTGGTAAGCAGAATAGAACATCTGATATTCTGAAAATTAAGCCTCATTGTCTATATCAACATTAACCACACACATACACACACTAGAAAAGAGACTGATTCAGCCTTAATGATACGCTATAAGTAGATTTGCATTGAACTGAAAAATACGTCCATGTGAAAGTATATCAAAATTAAAATCTCATCTGCATATATAATATCAGTTAGAGCAAATGTTCATTGCATGATAATCCTGCCCCCAGGAGAGGCCATTAGGTTGATTTGCATTCATTTAAATGTTCATGTGGGACGTTGATTTTGTCTGTGTAATTACTAGAGTAGTTAATACATGTGCTATTAAAACACTTAAAAGACTGTTCAGAATTTGTAACACACAAATGTGGCAATGGATGCGCCCAACTCAAAGGAAAGCTTCTCACATAAATAGACTCCATTTCTTCAGTGTGGGCAAAGAAACTGAAACTAATTACTCCACACAAATCTCTCCCCACCCAGTGTTACTCTTGTGGCAGGGATTCACGAATGAATGGAGACTCATTTTTACAGTAAGCAAAATAATAAGTAAATTACATGATATGTTAGAAGATGTGGTAGATTGCAGGTATGGCCACGGATTTTTCCCACCCCTGTTTGTACACCCTTTTATCGTGTTGTTTTGCAATATGACTTTGCAGCTCTTCTTACCAAGCATTGGAGTCTGTTTCTCAACCCCTTAAATCTAGGCTGGCCACGTGACTTACTTTGGCCAATAGGACATTAGCAAATAAGACACAAACACAAGCAAGGTTGGAAAAGTGCTAGTTCACTGGGGCTTACTCCCTTACTGCTCTTGGAACCCTTAAACCACTATGTGAATGATTCCAAGGAAGACTGCTGGAAGATGAGAAAGCTACATGGAAGAGAACAGAGGTCCCTCAGCCCGCCAACCACTAGAAATGTGAATGAGGCCATTCTGGATTGTGCAGCCATCAGCTGGCCTGCCAGCTGACCACAGACGCATGAGCAAACCCAGGAGAGGCCAGCTGAGTCAGTCCAGGCCAGAAGTACTGCACAGCCAACCCACAGTCTACAATCTAGATAAAATAATGGTTGTTTTAAGCTGCTAAATTTGCAGTATTTTGTTACGCAGAAGTAGCTAACTGGTACTGCAGGTTTTAAATACTTGAGAGAGAAAGAGAGCAGAGAAAGAGGGCTTAGAAGTGTGTATGTGATACAGCCACTATGGAGAACAGTATGGAGGTTCCTTAAAAAACTAAAAATAGAATTACCATATGACCCAGCAATCCCACTACTGGGCATATACCCTGAGAAAACCATAATTCAAAAAGACACATGCACCCCAATGTTCATTGCAGCACTGTTTACAATAGCCAGGACATGAAGGCAACGTAAGTGTCCATCAACAGATGAATGGATAAAGAAGATGTGGCACATATATACGATGGAATATTACTCAGCCATAAAAAGGAACAAAATTGGGTCATTTGTAGAGACATGGATGGACCTAGAGACTGTCATACAGTAAGAGACTGTCATACAGAAGTAAGTCAGAAAGAGAAAAACAAATATCGTATGCTAACACATATATATGGAATCTTAAAAAAAAAAAAAGGTTCTGAAGAACCTAGGGGCAGGACAGGAATAAAGATGCAGATGTAGAGAATGGACTTGAGGACACGGGGAGGGGCAAGGGTAAGCTGGGACGAAGTGAGAGAGTGGCATGGACATATATACACTACCAAATGTAAAATAGATAGCTAGTGGGAAGCAGCCGCATAGCACAGGGAGATCAGCTCGGTGCTTTGTGACCACCTAGAGGGGTGGGATAGGGAGGGTGGGAGGGAGACGCAAGAGGGAGGAGATATGGGGATGTATGTATATGTAGAGCTGATTCACTTTGTTATAAAGCAGAAACTAACACACCATTGTAAAGCAATTATACTCCAGTAAAGATGTTAATAAAAAAAAAAGTGTGTATGTGGATGTCTGAGGGGATATGTTGCCATTTTAAATAACTTTGTCGGGAATTCCCTGGCAGTCCGGTGGTTAGGACTCCGTGCTTTCACTGCCGAGGGCCCGTTTCGATCCCTGGTTGGGGAACTAAGATCCCACAAGCCTCGTGTCGTGGCCTAAAAAACTGTTTTAACTTGAAAAATAAATAAATAACTTTGTCAGGGAAGGCTTTGCTGAACAGATAACATTCGACTAAACATATGAAGGAGATACGGAAGTGACTCATGGGGTTATTTAAGAGAATAACATGCCTTGCAAAGGGAATAGCAAGTAGAAAATTCCTGAGGCACTATGTGTCTAGCTGTTTTGAAGAAAAGCAAGGTCAGAGTGTCTGGAGCACTGAAGGAGATGAGGGCAAAGAGATAACAGGAGGCCAACTATTCCCGGAGTTCCCTATTGACATCTGGGAAGAGCCTTCCAATATATAGGACATGACACCCCTGTGGCTTGCCATGTCTGATAGGAGACCACGCTAATGAATCAATCTAGAGGTAGAGAACTGACACAAGCTGGGCCAACCAGGTTCTTCCTCCTGGAAATTTGAAACTTGGGACACAGGAACCCAAGATTGGGAGGTGTTAAGAGCTGAAGTCACCTTACTTGCTGAACTCAAGAGACCCAGGATCCACACCCAGCTCTTGCTGTTGAATTTCTAGAGCTGGCTTGCTTCTTGTTCATGTCAGGGTTTCAGAGCTGAACTTGTTTGTGAGGCTGTGGAACAGCCCTGAATCATTACAATGAATTTGCTCTGACTCTCAATCTTTTTTCTTAAATAAGACAAAGTTAACTTCTGTTGCTTGCAAATGAAAGAACCTTAACTAATGTAATCATCTTGTGATTTCTCTCTTGTTGTTTACACTACGCCTTTTCTTCTGAAATAGATTATTAGATTCTTAGAGACAAGAATAATTTCTTCAATTTGTTTCATATCCTTCATCTATCCAGCTGTGCTTATAGGACACGATAATAACAGCTAAGTATTCATTCAGTGTCTGTAACGTGGTAAGCACTGTGCTAAGTGCTTATGTAGCTTATCTTATTTAAACTTCACAATAATTCTATGAATAACTACTCTGATTATCTCCATTTTTACAGATGAGGGAACAGAGGCCAGAGAGGTGACATGGCTAATAAAGGGTGGAGTGTGAACCCAAACCCAGGCAATCTCACCCCAAAACCTACATTCTTTCAGGACCCAGCACTGAGAAGGTACTTAAAGATACTTGTGTATTTTTTTTTCATTGAAGAGTGCTAAGTACCCACAAAATCACCTTCTGGGATGATCACCTGGCCTTCACCATCCAGACAAGGTTTTACCAGCGTCCCTCCACTGTGGGCAGAGAGGTTTCATTCTAGGAACTTACTATCCGTGACAAGTTAGGGGGTGTGGTGTACAGACAGCTGAAAAGCATTCCTGCTCAGAAAGTGTTCCTTATCCCATCAGGGCCAGACATGACAAAAATGGGTCACATTTTGGGTTAATATTTCTTGTTAAGATGCAAATAATTTATGCAAATGTAAGTATAACATGACATGAATTCATTAACATACATCAGTACATATTCATTTACCGGGGGAAAAAACAAAGCTCTGTGAGGGCAAGGCCTGCGGCTACTCTGCTCATTTCTGCATTACCTCGCACAATGCCTGACTCACAGTATGTAGTCAATAAAAAAAATTGCCAAATGCATTGGATGAATGAATGAAGAGTTAGGCATCAGAGAATAAGGGTCCAGCTAGGAGAGTTTAAATACCTAGGGTTTAAATCTACTCCTAATGGGTGCATAGGAATCTTATTGTATGAATTTTATGATTCTTCTGATTTGTAGGGGTTTCTATGTTGTAAATGTGCACAGGGTGAACTTAGATGAGACCACTCCCCTGTGTTTTGGAGGTAGGTCTCCCCGGAAGGGTGAGATGATAGTTTGAATGAATAACCCAGACAAGACTGACAGAGAAATGCAGTGGGAGAGCCATGATAGGTGGCAAAGCAGGAATATGTCCTTTGACTCTAGTTTGAGGACAGAATAGACATCTACTGTGTCAGCCGTAGGGAGCTAGAATGTAGATGAGAAATCTGTGTGGAAAAGTTGCCTGGTACCATGGGGAAGAGCATTGTGATAGAATACACTGATGGCTCTAGTTCCTTGTCCCTTCCTATATAGATGGCCATTGCCATCTAACTTTGCAGTGCCTTCCTGGGTTGGGTGTACTTCTCTGCCCCTTGACTTTGAGTTCAGCCAAAGGATTTTATTTGGCCAATAGAATGAGGAGGCAATGGTGCTGCACCAGTTCTGAGCCTGGCAAGAGACTTTGCAAGTTTTCTCTTGTGTCTTGCCCTTGTACTATTACCATAAGAAGAGTATGCAGGCACCAGCCTTGTAGTCCCGTGTGATAACAGACTCAATGCAGCAGAGTCACCTCCAACCAAGCTCAGCCTAAATTAGCTGACTCTCATCTAACCCGCAGATACATGAGAGTAAACGATTCTGGTTTTAAGCCACTGACTTTTGAAGCAGTTTATGGCTAGGGCTAACTGATACAAGCACCAGACTTATAGAAGAATAGACCTTATTCTGAATTCTGGCTCTTTCACTGACTGGCTTTGTGCCCATGAACAAAGCATTTAAACATTCTGAGCCTCAGTTTTCTCATCAGTAAAATGGGCACGATAATACCTACCTTATCTTTTAAGGCTGCTAAGAGGAATATCAAAGACACATGTGAAGATCTTCATAAATAAATACTAGATTAATGCTTTTTTCTTTATTATGGAGATCACTGATTCTTTCTACAATACTTTTTATTTTTTTCTTTCTTGGTATGTTATAGGATTCTCACTTAAAATTTCACATTGTCACAACTGTTCTACCCCATGCCAAAGTTTTTCTTTTTTTTCATTTTAAAAGTCATGTATGTATTATTTATCTTTTATGTTTTAAAATCTCTTTTACTTTTTCTAAATTGAACTATAGTTGGTTTACAATACTGTGTTAGTTTCAGGTGTACAGCACATGCCAAAATTTTAATGAGTGAACAGTGAGCCTCTGGGGGCCACAGTGGTAGTGGGAACAGCTAGAAGATTGAAAGACCCTCAAGAGGAATAATGGAACTCAAGTGGGAAAATTCAGTACCTCCCCACTTGATGATGGTGCTCTAGTGTTTGGTTTCATAAGAAATCATTTCCTGATACTTAGAGGGAAGAACCATCTTAAGCAGCTCAACTCTTCTTGGCCTCCTGGCCACCCTTGGTATCAAAAGCCTAGAGATGAATCAGAAGATAAAAGGAGGTACAGGAAGAGCAAATCCCACCAGCTATCCTAGCATGACACTTCCCAGCTCCAAGGGTGCTGTATTCAATGGACTGGAAATGCAAAAACGCCCAACCCTTAGACCCAGATACTCAAATTATTGCTCCTCCTCTGAGCTTACAACCCATTCTCTCTCTCCCCATCTCATTTGCCATTTAATTATGTGCTGCCCCGTAACACGAGTGTGCTACTCCGATCATTTTATTTCAGTGCCATGTGGCCTCCTTGTAATTTTACTTTTCAGACCTTTTATTTTATGTCAGGTACTGATAACAATGGACTCTTCCCATGACAAAACAGATTTACAGATTTATAGTCAGCTTGTGATCGTTTAATGCCAAGATGTTATAGAAATATCTACCACTGAAGAAAGGGTTCAGTGGAATCAGACAATGATTAACTGGGCTTTTCAGATTTAAAGAAAAAAATCAAGCAACACATCAAACAGATTTGATATAATTTACAAGTATGTATGTGGGGGGATCCTTATTGAATAATATTCATTATTTGTTCTCTTAAGCGTAACAGCTTTGCTTGTCCATGCTGAATAGGCTGAATGATACTGAAACAGGTCATGCTTTCTAGCAGATAGTATTTAGGGAGTTGAACACACACACACAAACACACACACACACACACACACACACACACACACACACAATGGGGAGGCTTTATCTCTTTTAACTTTTTAATTTACTGCTCTGCTCCTAACGCCTACAATGGTTCCTGGCATATAGCAGGCAAATATGCACTCAAATATTTCTCAACTGCCTACTACCTGCCAGATCCTGTTCTAGACTCTAGGGATACTCCATTAAGTAAAGCAGAAATACATGTTTTCATGGTGTTTATATTGTACAAGTGAGAGACAGAAAATAAAGAAATAAATGAAGACAATATTTAGTATGTCAGATGGGATAAAAACTCTGGGACTGGGGGGAATAAAGCAGGAATCGGAGATAGGAAGTGCTGGGGTTAGGTAGGAGAGTCAGTATTTTAAATTGGGTAGTCAAGGAAGACCTCGGGGATACATGGCTTTTGAAGAGAAACCTAAAGCTGTTGAGAGAGCGAGCCCTGATGATATTTGGGGGAAGAGAGTTCTAGGCAGAGGGAACAGTCAGTGCACCAGCCTCATATGTGGAAGGAAGAGCAGGGAGGCCAGTATGAACAGAGTGGAGGAAACTAGGGAGACAGTGGAAGAGGACAGGTTTAGAAAGATGGCAGGACTTAGATCATGTAGGGACTTAGTGACCATTGCAAGAATTAGGTTTTTACTCTGAGGGAGACAGAGAGGCAATGGGGAATTCTGAACAGATGAATGACATGTTTGGAATTGTAATTTTGTTTTAATTAATTAATTAATTTTTGGCTGCATTGGGTCTTCGTTGCGGTGCACGGGCTTCTCGTTGTTGTGCCTTCTCTGGTTGCGGAGCATGGGCTCTAGGCGCACGGGCTTCAGTAGTTGTGGCATGCAGGCTCAGTAGTTGTGGCTCACGGGCTCTAGAGCACAGGCTCAGTAGTTGTGGCGCACGGGCTTCGTTGCTCCGTGGCGTGTGGGATCTTCCTGGACCAGCACTCGAACCTGTGTCCCCCGCATTGGCAGGCGGATTCTTAACCACTGCACCACCAGGGAAGCCCTGGAGTTGTAATTTTTTTTTTTTTAAATAAATTTATTTATTTATTTATTTATTTTTAGCTGTGTTGGGTCTTCGTTTCTGTGCGAGGGCTTTCTCCAGTTGCGGCAAGCGGGTGCTATTCTTCATCGCGGTGCGCGGGCCTCTCACTGTCGCGGCCTCTCTTGTTGCGGAGCACAGGCTCCAGACGCGCAGGCTCAGTAGTTGTGGCTCACGGGCCTAGTTGCTCCGTGGCATGTGGGATCTTCCCAGACCAGGGCTCGAACCCGTATCCCCTGCATTGGCAGGCAGATTCTCAACCACTGCGCCACCAGGGAAGCCCTGTAATTTTTTAATAAATCAAGGATTGAATTATTAATAACTTGTAGAGAATAGACAAATTTCGTGTTCAGAAAAACTGCGAATAATTTATGCAGATGCCTCACATTCAAGGAGATGGAACATAAGTTCCCACTCCTTGCAATGTGGATTGTGGGACTTCCCTGGCAGTCCAGTGGTTAAGACTCCATGCTTCCACTGCAGGGGGTGAGGGTTCGATCCCTGGTCAGGGAACTAAGATCCCGCATGCATAGCACGGCCAAAAAAAAAAAAAAAAGTGTCGGTTGTTATTTTCTTCCAAAGAATACAGTATGAAAAGGGAAAACACAGTAACTTTAAAGCAGAGAAAACTGCCAAACACTTCCTCAGCCAGGTGACCAAGGTCAACATCAACAACGATAGGTCATATTGGTAGTATATACCCTTGCATATACTATCAATACCCTTGTATATACTATCAAGCGTATATACTATCAACATGGCATTGTATTTTTAAAGGATCATTCCAGCCACTGTGGGAGAATAGACTAGAGGGGGCAAAGGGCAGAAGTAAGGAGACCAGTTGGGCTGTTTGTAATAACACAGCAGAGATGATGGTGGCTGGACTAGGATGGTAGCAGTGCAGGTTGTAAGAAGTGGCTGGATTCTCGATGTGTCTTGAAGGTAGAATAAGCAGGGTTTGCTAATGTATTGGATTAGGGGTGTGAGAAAGAGAGAAGTCAAAGATGACCCAGCAATCCCACTCCTGGGCATATATCCAGAGAAGACCATAATTCAAAACAATACATGCACCCCAATGTTCATTGCAACACTACTTACAATAGCCAAGACATGGAAGCAACCTAAATGTCCATCGACAGATGAATGGATAAAGAAGATGTGGTACATATACACACAATGGAATATTACACAACCATAAAAAAATGAAATAATGCCATTTGCAGCAACATGGATGGACCTAGAGATTGTCACACTGAGTGAAGTAAGTCAGACAAAGAAAGACAAATGTCATATGACATCACTTATATGTGGGATCTAATAAAAAATGATACAAATGAACTTATTTACAAAACGGAAGCAGACTCACAGATCTCAAAATCTAACTTATGGTTACCAAAGGGGAAAGGGGAGGGGAAGGGATAAATTAGGAGAATGGGATTAACATATACACACTACTATATATAAAATAGGTAACTAATAAGGACCTACAACATAGCACAGGGAACCCTACTCAATATTCTGTAACAACCTATATGGGAAAAGAATCTGAAAAACTAAATGCTGGAGAGGGTGTGGAGAAAAGGGAACCCTCTTGCACTGCTGGTGGGAATGTAAATGGATACAGCCACTATGGAGAACAGTACGGAGGTTCCTTAAAAAACTAAAAATAGAACTACCATACCACCCAGCAATCCCACTACTGGGCATATACCCTGAGAAAACCATAATTCAAAAAGAGTCATGGACCACAATGTTCATTGCAGCACTATTTACAATAGCCAGGACATGGAAGCAACCTACGTGTCCATCGACAGATGAATGGATGCAGAAGATGTGGCACATATATATACAATGGAATATTACTCAGCCATAAAAAGAAACAAAATTGAGTTATTTGTAGTGAGGTGAATGGACCTAGAGTCTGTCATACAGAGTGAAGTAAGTCAGAAAGAGAAAAACAAATACCATATGCTAACACATATATATGGAATCTAAAAAAAAAAAAAAAAAAAGAAGGTTCTGATGAACCTAGGGGCAGGACAGGAATACAAATGCAGACGTAGAGAATGGACTTGAGGACCCGGTGCGGGGGAAGGGTAAGCTGGGACGAAGTGAGAGTAGCATTGACATATATACACTACCAAATGTAAAATAGTTAGCTAGTGGGAAGCAGCTGCATAGCACAGGGAGATCAGTTCGGTGCTTTGTGACCACCTAGGGGGGTGGGATAGGGAGGGTGGGAGGGAGACGCAACAGGGAGGAAATATGGGGCTATATGTATATGTATAGCTGATGCACTTCATTATAAAGCAGAAACTAACACACCACTGTAAAGCAATTATAATCCAATAAAGATGTTAAAAAAATAAAAAGACCTACTGCTCTTTAAAACTAAAAAAAAAAGAATCTGAAAAAGAATGGATATATATATATATATATATATATCACTGATTCACTTTGCTGTACACCTGAAACTAACACAACATTGTAAATCAACTATACTCCAATAAAATTTTAAAAAATTTAAAAAAAATCAATTTTCTTTGATTGCAGAGGAAAAAAAATGATCTAAGGATTTTTAGCTTGGGCATCAATATGGATGGAGTTGCCATTCGACAGTATGAGGAAGACCTGAACAGGAGAAGATCTGGTTGCAAATATCAAGAGTTGGATTTTGTACAAGGTAAGTTCCAGATTCCTATTAGTCATCCAAGTGAAGATGTTAAGCAGGTTGCTGGATAAGTGTCTGGAATTCAGAGGAAATGTCTGGTCCAGAGATAGAAATATGGGAGTCATTAGCAAATAATTGGAATTTTAAAACACAAGACTGGATTAGATCACAGGTGCTTGATAAATATTTGATAGGTAATAAATAAATATACACTATCTCTTCTGGTAGAACGCATTTTCTATAAGAATTGTTTATATGCAGTTGCAAATAGGGAAACAATGTCTGTATAATGTGGAAATTGTGTTGGAGTATAATTATAGCCTTCAGCATGAAAGGAAAAAGGACTTAACTTGGCTGCTGCACAGTCAGAAGCCTTCTTAGTTTTATTTTAAGAAAATGAAAAGTGAGAGTCTGCACCAAGGGCTTCCTCCCTAAGGAAGCCTTGCATGGCTCTTGCCCCAGGTAGATTGCACTTCCTCCTGTGCTTACCTTAATGGTAGCCTCATGTCTTCGAGCTCCACTTCCGTGTATGCTATCTCAGCTCTATCAAGTCAGAATTTCCTCTCTTTTGGTTTCTTGCACTTTTAATATCCCCTGAGGCAGCCTCTGGCCATACCAAGCTGTGTGTCTGAGATATTCATTTTTTTATTTTATTAATGCTCTGCTAATAAAGTTGCATAAGTTTTGAGTGATCTGCCCCTAACTCTATTTTTTTTCTAGAAGCCTTGTTAATTTTAGTGTGTTATTTTGCAAAATGAGAGATTTTTCAGGGCGATGATTGTATACATGTAGAGGACATGTTACTTTTGTCCACATCTTTCCTAGCATCTTTTTCTTTAGGAACTGTACGTGCCTCGTCAGGTAAGGCTATCAATCTATCCATCACGTTCCCCTCCAAAACAGACTGACAGGAATGGGCACATGACCCAGGGTAGCCAATCAGAATACACTACCTACCTGGCCCATGGTGACTGGTTCAGGAATTGACACATGACCCAAGCAGAGCCAATCCCTGGAGCTTTGCTGGAGCTATTAGGAAGGAGAACTCTTTCGTCTCCGGAGCTGTCTTGGACATTATCTGCCTAAAGAAGATGCTATCACAAGAGAAAGGAGACGCAAATTAAGCATTCAAAGTAAATTATTCAACTTCTGTGTATTTCTCCCATCATTATTTTCTTGGAAAACTCCTAGTCTTTCTTCAAGGCTCAGTTCAATTATCTTCTGGTGAAATGTTTCATGGCCACCGCACCTCCTCCATGGAGGGCTGTGAGCTCCCTTCTCATGCCCACAGCACCTTGTACACATCCCTCTTATAGCATTGCTGCGGGAGTTTGTTTATTGTCTGCTCTCCCTTCCCCCACCCTTTGGTGTATAGTGTATGGCATTCTTTTTTATAATCCTTTATTTTATTTATTTATTTTTGGCTGTGTTGGGTCTTCGTTTCTGTGCGAGGGCTTTCTCCAGTTGCAGCAAGCGGGGGCCACTCTTCATCGCGCTGCGCGGGCCTCTCACTATCGCGGCCTCTCTTGTTGCGGAGCACAGGCTCCAGACGCGCAGGCTCAGTAGCTGTGGCTCACGGGCCTAGTTGCTCCGCGGCATGTGAGATCTTCCCAGACCAGGGCTCGAACCCGTGTTCCCTGCATTGGCAGGCAGATTCTCAACCACTGCGCCACCAGGGAAGCCCCAAAAAAGCAATTCATTGAGATGAACCTTGAAAATAAGATAGCAAGGGAGAATGCAGAGTAGGGGACACTTTGGAAGAAGAGAAAAAATAAAGTTAGAAAAGAAACAGCACCTTATAAACTTAGAGAATAGAGATAGAGAAGCTGAGGGATGATATTATTCAGGAAAGTAGGTATAGATAAGGAAGAAAAGTAAAAGGAAATAGTTGGGAAAAGATGAAAAGTATAGAGGTGTTGGTGGAAGGCAGGGGTGGGAAGGTCCTGAATGTTAGACCTTTGAGCTTTCAATAAAAATTTGTTTTCCACTGAGTGTCAGGCTGTGTGCTGGGTTATTGGAACATTGAAATGAATGTCAGTCTCTGCCCATTGTGGGGGAGATCTAGGTTTATAATGGTGATTAAAAAAAAAAAGCAGTGGGATGATGAGAAGGGGTGTGTGTTGGGGGAGGTTACCCACTTTTCTGAATGGGCAGCAACCTTCCATTCTTGACCAGAGTTGTAGGAAGTATGGCAGCTGAAATGCTGTCCTTAAGTTGGGAAAATGTGCCACTCTCTCCCCATTCTTGTCTCTTTCTCTCTCAATTCTATAATCCCTCACACTTGCCAATACTAATGGGATTCTTATTCTACATGCTCTTCCTCCCAGTTTTGATATGATGGAGGCAGGGCTGTGGTCTCATCACACCCCTCCACCCAGCAGAGCAAGATTACCTCTACCAGAAAAATGCCAGGCCCCAAGGCAGAATTTCCAATCCATATTTGCCGGAAATATTACTTCTATAAGTCCTGGCACTATATGGCACCTTGAGTGTCCCAACAAAGCTTGGGTAGGGCCTAAACTCCTTCCCACCCCAAGTCAGAATAGGAGGGTGCCCCCATGCACCAGGGTCCCATCATCCCCCCTGCACTCTTCGAGGACCCTGGAGGATCTGAGAGGGTAGAGGTTCATAGCCACCTCTGCAAGGCAGGGGACTCCAAGCATATGGGAGTCATTTGTGCATTGGCTGTGGTGGGCAGTAGGGGGTCCCCAGTCATAGACACCAACTGTGAGAGGGTCTGGACATTGCCAAATCCAGCTGGCAGGTGGAAAGTGTGTGGGATGGGCAGCCCTGGGGGCAAGGTAAGGGTCCGTGGAGAGGGGAGGCCTAAAGGAAAGGATACACCTGGGATCTTGAGGCGCCAGCTGTGCTCGTTTCTGGGCTGGGTGGGTTCTGGCGCCACCACAAGGGGAACACCGAGGGCGGCAGGGCAGGGCAGGGGGGACGTGCCGGGCTGCTGGTACGTCCCCCGGAGCCGGCCGGCACCGCCTGGGGGAGGGCCTTGGCAATGCCGTGTCCGGATGGCACAGGGAAGGTGTGTTGAGCTCAGATGGGCAGCCCAGGGGCAGCGGGTCCCGGGGTGGCGGCAGAGAGGGGAGACCCACGACGGAGGCGCTCGTCCTGCAGCGGTCGTCTCGAGGGGTGGGCTGTGCCTGGCGCGGCTCCCGCTGGGTGGGCTCTGGCGCTGCCGCCTAGGGGCGTCGGGCAGAGGGCGCTGTGCTTCAGGGCGGCTGGAAACGCCCCCCAGCGCTCCGACCAGGTACCTGCCGGGGGCGGGCGGCGCAAGGGGCGCGCGGCGCAAGAGGCGGGCGCCGAGCGCGTGAGTCACTCGGCTCCCCCGGGTGCGGAGCGGGACTTCGCCTCCCGCCTGGGGTCTGCTTTCATCTCCAGCTTCAGCGACTCACCCCTGAATCCCGGCCCCCTACTGAGGCTGGACCAGCCGCCTTTCCGTCTAGGTGACGGTCGGGTAAGTTTCTCGTCTTTGGATGCTTGGGTGACTCGCGGGGAGGGGGGGGGGGGTCTCCCAGTCTGTGTCTCGGTCTGCCTTTGCTTCCACCCTCTGGTTCTCTCCGTTGGAGACTGAAAGTTCGATTTTTAAAACGCAACAGAGGAGATCAAATCCATGCCCAGACCCCAAACAAGCCAAACTCTGGGGCCATATTCTTAATTTCCCGGGTATCTTCAAATGTTCGGATGCGGCGTTTATGGGGCTAGGAATGTTCTATTTGTTTCTTGTGTCTCCCTCCTCCCCCACTTTCTTCCTGGGTGATTCTCAGAGGTGGCGTTTGGGGGGCGGAGGTGGCAAGAAAGCTGGAAGGCTGAGCTGGAATCCCTTGCCAGGGCGGTTTTCTCATTCTCGGCGAGGTGGCAGATGTTTGACTGTAGCCTGAGTTGGGATCTTGGAACAAGCCTCCCCAGCCCAGGACGTGCCAGAGCTGTAAGGTAACCGCAGTTGCTGCATATCAATCTCGGCACCATTGACCGAGTCACAGTGTTCCGGAGGCACAATTAATGTGAATGCCACGATCATGTTGGAACAATTCACTGAAGGGACTCTCTTGAATATTTTATTTTGAATGTATTGTATTCCAGGAAAATTTTAGGAGGTTACCGCCGGTCTTATTTTCTGAGATGCTTCAAAACCTATTATTTCCTTTGCAAGAAAATCAGTGAGCACTCTTTCTTTATAAGGATTTAAGAATGCAAAGCTACATGTTAGTTTTCCTTTTCCTCTACCAGTGCGTGTGGCTGGGGGTGGCGGGGGCGTGGGAGGGGGAATGCTTCCATTAATTGCCTTTAGAAAAATCACCGCGGGGAGGGTGCTTTCCCCTTTCTCTACCATTAAGCGCAAGTGTTTCTGTGACTATTAAATAGGTACCAATTGTTGCTGTCCTTTTTTGCTTAAAAGTAGCAGAGGAAAAACCTAGAACGCGTGCATTTGTGGCTCATGTTGACGGCTGATTGCTTTATCATGTTTGGTTGGATGTAGTGTTAACAGGTGGTCTTAATTCACGGCACAATTCTTCTGTTCTAGATGAGCAACCCTGCTGATATGGGAGGAAAGTAATATGCCCCCTCGCCCCCGACCAGACCAAGTCTTTCTCTAGCTTTGGCGGAGAGAGAAAGATGGTGGGAGCAGCTTTTCTGGCAGTTGATTGGGTGGCCCCTCATAAATTGTTCTTTCCTGAATCATCATTTGGTTTATAATCTGTGATTATAGAAATGAACCTTCACCCCCCTCCCCCCTTGGAAGAAAATCAATAAAACCTGAGACGTTTAGTCAGCTCACAGGGGTAACTTTTTAGAGTTAAGTGGAAGCTGCGATGATCCTTTTTTTCCAGAGCTCTTCCCAGGGAGCCCCGCAAACTGAGTTAGGTTTCCCACCTTTCAGATAATGTGACTCTTCTCTGTATCTTGTGACTCTTGGTTTGCACACCAGTTTTGCTCAAGATAATAAAATTTCTTGGAAGGCAGGGTAATATCTTATCTGTGTATCCTTGGAGCCTATTAAATTGGTGTGGGGGGGTCTGAATGAATGAATGAATACATGAATCTGGCAGTTTAGATAGGGTTTACCATTCCTTGAACACCACCTGGGCATGCTTTTTCTTCACTCCTTGAACACCACCTGGGCATGCTTTTTCTTCACTCCTAGAAGATAATCCTTCGAATTCAATGATTCTCAGAGCGTGGATCTTCATACTGCACTGTATTGTAAATAAATAAGAGTTTGACATATATGGAAAACATCTGTGTATTAATTGTGACTTTTTTTTGCTGCAAGTAACAGAAAAGTCAACTAAAAGTGGCTTTAACAAATTAGAGAAGGCTGACAGCAGGTGATCACTGGAGTTGGCTCAGTGGTCCAACAGTGTCAGGGTTCTGGGTCAATGCCTTACCCTCATGATTTCAAGATGGCTCTAACAGCTCCAGACATTTACATCCTTATCCCATGTTCAAAGGCAGAAAACGGGGTAGAAAGGGGTAGAGTAATTTCCCTCATGCAACTTTCTCTTATCAGAGAAGAAATAGATTTCCCCAAAATTCCCCAACAGAATCTCCCTTGTATTTCATTGGCCAAAGCTGGGCCACCTAACAGTCCTTAGTGGCAAGGGAGGCCAGGAAAGTGAGTATCCGGCTTTTTAGCTTGTATAGTGGGAAGGAGGCTGGGGAGAGGGGCTTTATAGATGGCTTTTGAGAGTTAGCCGGCAACTCTGCTGGACTCTCATGAAAGAAAATCGTTCTATTTTAATCAGTGACTATATTAATGACTGGTCCAACTAAAGCATTAAATATTAATCAATGTAGCAAAAGCACATTCAGAACAGGATTATTTTCCCCCGAGGGTATGGTATTTTAAGGGTGCTAAATGACTTTTGTAGAATGTGTTAACTTTTAGAGACTGCAGGTAGAAAAATATATTTCTATATATAGAAATATATATATATATATGCAGCTTGTATGGTTTGCATTGTATTAAGTGTGGGTCAGATCCTCCAGCTCCTGAAACAGAGTAAACATCCAGTAAATAGTTGAGTTTGGGAGCTTCACAACTTCGCAGGGACAAGTGGAAAGGGGTTTACCAATAAAAAAACCTAATTAGTGGTTTCGCACCAATGCCCTGAAATTCTGGTTTACACAAACTCAGAGTCTTTAATTTGGATCCTAGGAGTCTGGAGAGCAACTTAACAGGAGGGGCAAGAAGAACATAAGAAGTAGTAGATACTGACAATTTAGGGCGACCGATTTTCTTTGGGAGCCTGCTCTGTTCCTTACTGTGGAAGATGGTTAAGATGATTCTTAGCACACACACAAAAGTTTAAGTTGATGCAGGAAAAGAAGAGAGCGTATATCACTGCCAGCTTGGATTCTTGACTCTTTCCCAGTAAGAGTCCTGATATATTTACAGAAGGACCAGGTTTGAGGACATACTGATGGGAGCTCAGCTAAGCAAGTAGCAAGAGATTGAAATTTAACAATTGCAGAATCCTATACCTTAGATTTCTCATCAGTCAAAGGAATGAAGTAGACTATCGGTGGTTCTCAAACTGTTGCACTTTAAAAATCACCCAGGGAGCTTTTTAAAATCCAGATTTATGGGCTGATCCCTAGACTCTTCTTTTTTAAATTGAGTTTTAAATTTATTTATTTCTGGCTGCGTTAGGTCTTCGTTGCTGCGTGTGGGCTTTCTCTTGCGAGAGTAAAACAACAGACTGTCTGTAAATGTGAGACTAAATGGTTTAGGAACACCCAAAACTTATGCTAGTGACCTGGGTATAATTTCAAGAATGTGATTGTATTTTATAAAGTAGAAACCTATCCCCAAAATAGCTATATATTTTTTTGGTGTGCTGGTCACTCTACCTATAATATCTCATTTAACCATTGTAACCTCTAATATATCAGATATGTGTGTGTGTCAGTTATCTACTGCCATAATAATGCTGCATAACAAGCAACCACAGAATTTCAGTAGTGTATGACAATAAGTGTGTATTATAAGCTCATGTGTCTAGGTCAGCTGGGGGTTAGCTAGACTGTTTTGCTGATCTTGGCTGGGATTGTTCACATGTCTTGGGGTTACCTGGATATTGGCTGATCTGGGCTAACTCTTTTTTTTTCAGTTATATATATATATATATATATATATATATATATATTTATATATATATATATATATATATTTATATATATATGTACTTTTTTCTACATTCTCTTTCATTATAGGTTATTATAAGATATTGAGTATAGTTCCCTGTGCTATACAGTAGGTCCTTGTTGGTTATCTATTTTATGTATAGTAGTGTATATATTTTAATCCCAAACTCCTAAGTTATCCTTCCCTACCCCTTCCCCTTTGGTAACCATAAATTTGTGTTCTGTGAGTCTATTTCTGTTTTGTAAATATGTTCATTTGTATCATTTTTTTAATTAGATTCCACATATAAGTGATATCATATATGTCTTTCTCCGTCTGGCTTACTTCACTTAGTACGATATCTCTAGGTCCATCCATGTTGCTGCAGATGGCATTAGTTCATTCTTTTTTATGACTGAGTAATATTCCTAGACTAACCTTGAATGGAGCAACTGGTGTGCCTGTACTCAGTTTCACATGTTTCTCATCCTCCAGCAGGCGACCCTGAGTCGTGTCCTCAGGGCAGCAGCAGAAGTGCAAGGAAGAGCAAATGGAAATACACAGGGCTCTTGAGGCCTAGACTCATAACTGGCATATCATCACTTCCACCTTATCCTGTTAGCCAAAGCAAGCCCCATGGTTAGGCCCAGAGTCAGAGTGGGAGGGCCCTACAAAGTTATATGAGAAAAGAGATGGATGTAGAGGGGGTAAAGAACAGGGGCTATTTTTTGCAGTCTATCACAGAGGAAAAAAAGTTCAGAGACATTAAATAACTTGTTCAGATCACATTACTTACAAGAGGTGAAGCCAAGACTCGAAAGCAACTTTGATGCCAAAGTTTAACACTGTTTCCTTTATTTATTTAATAAATGTATTTATTTTTTTACGTTTGGCTGCATTGCGTCTTTGTTGCTGCGCACAGGCTTTCTCTAGTCTTGGCGAGCGGGGGCTACTCCTCTTTGCGGTGCGCGGGCTTCTCATTGCGGAGCACGGGCTCGAGGCGCGCAGGCTTCAGAAGTTGTGGCTCGCGGGCTCCAGGGTGCAGGCTCAGTAGTTGTGGCGCACGGGCTTAGTTGCTCCGGGCATATGGGATCTTCCCGGACCAGGGCTCGAACCTGTGTCCCCTGCATTGGCAGACGGATTCTTAACCACTGCGCCACCAGGGAAGTCCCTAACACTGTTTCCTTTATAACACATTTCTCTCTTACTTTTTATTGTACCCTATTTACAGAAAAACTGCTTCAAGAGAAGGTATATGTTCAGCCTAGAAGATAAAAAAATTATCTTTGTACTTTGTCACAAGTGAGATTTTATGCACACGTGTATATATATTTTTCTATTTGCTCAGTTTATATAGCATTTTATTTTTTAATTTTTATAAATGTTCTCTGTTATCTCTATATGAAGCAACTAAAATATTTCCATTTTAAACGAAAAAATGGATTCAACTTGTAATCCAGTAGATCTTAAAGATAAAAGCATGTTTCATGCTGCCTCATTTGCTCTGGGGCTGTTATCAGAAGAATGGGTCTTGTTAAACCATTTCCTTTTCTTATGACTTTTTCAAAGTTATACCAGGTGTGTAGGGCCTCTATTCAGAATGAATTTGCTGATGCCATAAGTGTTTTGAGTTTACCCTCAGGGTTTTCACACATTTTCCTTGTGAATTTTGCCAACAATTGGTAAAACCTCCCAGCACTGTTACCTGTGATATTTTCAGCTTGATCATCTGACCCACCAGGTTAGATAAGCTCAGTTGTGGAGATGGATGCAATAGACTGTCTGAGCCTAATGCCATTAAATAGTTGGATTGTATAACTAATTCTGTTTCTCCTGATTTCATGCTCGGCAATCAACCTTATGATTCTCCGTGTCCATTGCCTTCAGGGAGCGAATAGCCTGGTCAGGCTGTCTGGTCTGCGTGAAAGTTATATTTCTCATTGTAAATTACTAAGTTGCCTTTAAACACTTATGAGCGTTATAGAGGTGAGTCAGCATCCAGCACCTTCAAACCTGATAAATGCGGAGACACTGATAAGATCAGTTATCCGAGCTTGTACTGCTCAGTGCCAGGCCTGATGATGATGACTTGCCAAAGTGAATTAATACCAGCTAGCATTTATTAATCATTGGCTGCATACCAGCAACTGTGCAGTTTTATTTACATGATCTCATTTGGTCCTCATAACAACTTCGTGAGGTAGTACTTTTATTTCCACTTTACAAATGGGAAGACTGAAGTATAGATTAAAAACTTGCCCCACATTAAAGGGATACTTTGGCAGAGACCTCTAATCGCCTCCCAGTATCATTTCTCGCCTTCTCCCTTAGTGACAGAATGCAGTTTTATTCCTGGTGGCAGTGCATCCAATGAGCAGTCTCTGTGACCCAGCATCTCTTGCACCAAGGTGTGATCCTATGACTGAGTTGTGCCAGTGAGATAGAATTGTTATGTTGTGTGGGGACTTCTAGGAAGCCTGCCTAAAGAGAGTTGGCTTGGCTGGGAGGAGGGCCCTTTTCATACTTCCTGTTTCGTCCAGCTGCTAGCCTGGAATGCAGGCATGATGGCTAGAGCCAGCTTGGACCCTGGAGTGACGTCTTGGATGTATGTCAGCACTGAAGTTGTCCGAATAGAAAAGTAGAAGGAATCTGGGCTCGTGATGGCACCATGCAGCTACTGTGCCAGCTCCATTCCAGAGATCTTTGCGTGCTTCCTGAAAATATTAGTGTTCTCTTAGCAGAGAAGAAAGGTAGTGATGGCTATTGGGTAGGCAGTGGACAGCGTTTACGTACTATGTGCCAAATGCCTAGTATTTGAACTGTGATAAACACACGTGTTTGCGTTCCATCTCTGCCACTTACTAGCTGTGTGTATTGGGCACATCTTATGCCTCACTGTGCATCCTTTCAGCCTACCTTTTAGTCAAGCCATTGATCCAGTAACCAGTTTCATGTGGGTGTAACCAGACAGGACCTTGCCTGAGCCTCACAGTGAATATTTCACTTTCCACGCCAAGCCTTCTTTGATGTTTCAACACGGAGGCCTGTTGGATCTGCCTGGCACCCACGTGGGTATTACGGAATGTGAGGGTGTCACAGGCCCATGAGTCATTCCTTGAGTAATGTGGGTTGGGAGCCAGGGATAAACGCTCCTTTCTCCCATCCTTGGCTAGATAATTTAAAGCTGCATTTTAGTATTGTTGGCTTCTAAGTGGTTCTCAGAGGGTCTAAGCAAGATGAAGGCCCCAGCTGCCTACAGTTTGTGGCCAACTCAAAAATATGCCCCTGTATTGATTTTCTCTCTTTCTGGTTCCATTTTCCCAAATTCCCTAATTCTATTTTCTGAAATCAATTCCCCAAATAAATTACTTGTCTGAAAACCCTTGTCTCAGGCTCTGCATTTCAGGGAGAACTCAGGTTAAGACATTGTATAACCTTGAATTAAGCTGTACTGATAAAACTTTGGCACTTGCTGACACTTTTATGCCCCTTACATGATGAAGCAGTGTACTATCTTTAGTGTGCAAAGACAACAGTACATTATGAAATCTGATAGTATCATGTATTGGTGTGTACACGGATTAATAGGAATTGACGTACTTTGTTGATGGGAGTGCACGTTTGGTAAAATCATTTTGGAAAATAAAACTTGGCACTGCCTTGTGAAGTCGAACACACATATACTCTTTGACCCAGCAATTTTATTTCTAGGTATAACCCCTAGAGAAATTCTTCTGCATGTGAACCAGGAAATCTCCTGAGGCATGTCCTTAGCAACATGGCTTATAATACAAAAATACTGGATTACCTTAATTGTTTATTGATGGGAAAATAGATAAATTAAAAATTTTGATATTTGTTATTTCACAATAGAATAAAAATGAATTAACCACTGTTATATGCAAGAACATAGCTGACTATTAGAAACAAAATACTGAATGAAAAACTAAGTTACCAAAAACTTCATGCAGTTGGGCATAATTTTTATAAAGCTCAGAAACACACAATTCTAAACAATACCTTGGGAGGAATCATACATATATGATAAACTATAAAGCAAAGTAAATCCCAAATTCAGGTTAGTGCTTTCCTCTGATGGGGAGACAGGGATGGGATAGGTAGGAACATACAGTAGATGCACCGGCATTCATAATGTTCTAGGTGTTGCATTGGGTGATGGGTTCATTAAGGTCATTTATCATTGTTCCTTATACATTATTTATAAGTGGTATAGATTACATTGTATATATCAGATAATAATTTTTTAAAAATAAAACTACCACCTACAAAGATGCTGTGCTAACAGAGCATGGCCTTGGTGAAAGCCTACTCTAGCCCTCACTCTGAGCTGATGGCTCTCAAAGTCAGTGTTCTTCATCATGTGATGTGTTTCTTCCCTTTGTGTTTCCAAGTGTATTATAATCAGTTAGAATGGCAGGGCACAAGATTCAGTTTCCTTATGGCCCTTAAGGGTTACGTCCTTTAGTATCTTTAGAAGAGAAGAGTTTGTTGTGTCCTCTGCTCCATCATCCACTTGCCTGTGGTTTCTATATGTCCTGAGGCTCCTTACTGCTCTCTGCTGTACACCATCCAACTGTCGTTTTACTGCTGGTCTCAGCACTGCACTCATGGGCTGCAGTCCCACTTGTTTCTATGGAGAGAGAGAGAGGGAGGGAGTGTGTGTGTGTGTGTGTGTGTGTGTGTGTGTGTGTGTGTGTGTGTGTGTGTGTGTGTGTGTGTGTGTGTATTGGGAGGCAGTATCATGGTAGGGAGTGGTGAGGCTATTAACGTGACATTTCTCTCTCTAGTTTCAAACCTGCTTTCTTTGACAGCACTACTTACAAAGCTGTAAGGTTGTACCAGATTTTCAACTCTAGGCCAGGGTTTATAACCTTTACAGCATTTTTGTGCCATGGACCCTTTGATGAAGGCAATGGACTCTTTACCAGAATAGTGGTTTAAATACATAAAATCAAGCAGATTGGATTACAAAGGAAACAAATTATATTGAAATACAATTATCAGAATATTAAAAAAAAATTTGTGAGGTACTTCTTTATTAACTTAATTTTAAGGTGGTAATGAACATAAAGGATATTTCACTATATATGCAATAACTCTAATGCGACATGCAAAAATATCTGTGATTTCTATTGGTGACAAAGTCACAGATGCTCATACTATTGTGGTCTGTTGCCTATATCCATATTTGAAGGAAATACTAAATTTCAGGTAGAGATTAGTGAATATTAAGGATGTAATTTTTTTCCATCCAAATTCATGGACCCTCTAAAGTCTATCCATACACCCTTGGGGGACCATGGATCCCAGGTTGAGAAACTTGCTGTAAGCGAAACGAAGGAAATTACAACAGCTGAAGGAAATGATTTAAAGTGAATACCCAATATTATCTAAATCGTAGTCCACAAGGGAAGCACTTAACTCCAACCCTTCTTGGGGGGCAGGAGAGGCACAGTGCATCCCAATTGCCTTTCGGATCTCACAGACCTTCTCTTTGAGAGGAACTTCCTCTTCATTGTCCCTGCAGACAGGCCTCCATACTTCCCTTAGAAAGTCCTGCCCCTTCTCAGAGGAGTTGACCTTACCTTTGGATTCATCCGTCTCCCTTCTCCACTCTATTTTCCCCACTCAGGGTTGTCCACCCTCAAATAACTCTCTAGTGATGGCCCGACAACAATGTACGGTGGGCTTTGGCTCCCTGAGTCTCTTCTCCTTCAGGGCCTCTCCACTGTGGTGAGCTGTAGTGGGCAGAGCACGTGTGGGTGCCCCTCCTAACTCCAGTAAAAACACTTATTCTCAGAGGTAGCTCAGTCTTTTTTTTAAAAACAATTTTTATTGAAATATAGTTGATTTACAGTGTTGTGTTAGTTTCAGGTCTACAGTAAAGTGATTCAGTTATACACACACACACACACACACACATATATATATACACACACACACACACGTAAATATATATATTCTTTTTTAGCATTCTCTTCGATTATAGGTTATTATAAGATATTGAGTAGAGTTCCCTGTGCTGTGTAGTAGGTCTTTGTTGGTCACCTATTTTATATAGTAGTGTGTATATATTAATCTCAACCTCCTAATTTATCCGTCTCCCCTGCTTTTCCCGTTTGGTAACCGTAAGTTTGTTTTCTATGTCTGTGAGTCCATTTCTGTTTTGTAAATAAGTTCATTTGTATCTTTTTTTTAGATTCCACATATAAGCACAAATATCATCATATGAGACTTGTCTTTCTCTGTCTGGCTTACTTCACTTAGTATGATGATCTCTAGGTCCATCCATGTTGCTGCAAATGGCATTATTTCATTCTTTTTTTAATGGCTGAGTAATATTCCATTGTATATATGAACCACATCTTCTTTATCCATTCATCTGTTGATGGACACTTAGGTTGCTTCCAGGTCTTGGCTATTGTAAATAGTGCTGCAATGAACATTGGGGTGCATGTATCTTTTCGAATTATGGTTTTCTCTGGATATATGCCCAGGAGTGGGATTGCTGGATCATATGGTAGCTCTATTTTTTAGTTTTTTCAGGAGCCTCCATACTGTTTTCCATAGTGGCTATACCAATTTACATTCCCACCAACAGTGTAGGAGGGTTCCTTTTTTCTTCACACCCTCTTCAGCATTTATTATATGTGGACTTTTTGATGATGGCCATTCTAACTGGTGTGAGGTAATATCTTGTTGTAGCTTTGATTTGCCTTTCTCTAATAATTAGCAATGTTGAGCATCTTTTCATATGTCTATTGGCCATCTGTATGTCTTCTTTGGAGAAATGTCTATTTAGATCTTCTACCCAGTTTTTGACTGGGTTATTTGTTTAGCTCAGTCTTAAAACAGAAGGAAACAGAAGCATTTCCCTGACTGCCCCATAAATTAAAAAGTTGCTCAAGTGAATAGTGAAGCTTGCGCTCTACAATTATTCTGCTGATCAAGGAGAGTTCCTTATTCATCCCACAGCTTCTTTCAAATGCGCTCATTACTGAGCCATAGATCTTTTTTTTTTAAACATCTTTATTGGAGTATAATTGCTTTACAATGGTGTGTTAGTTTCTGCTTTATAACAAAGTGAATCAGCTATACATATACATATATCCCCATATCTCTTCCCTCTTGCGTCTCGTCTCCCTCCCTCCCACCCTCCCTATCCCACTCCTCTAGGTGGTCACAAAGCACCGAGCTGATCTCCCTGTGCTATGCGGCTGCTTCCCACTAGCTATCGATTTTACATTTGGTAGTGTATATATGTCCATGCCACTCTGTCACTTTGTCCCAGCTTACCCTTCCCCCTCCCCATAGACCTTTTAATGTCTGTTCTCTGAGCTTCACTAACATCTGGTTCCAGTGTGAAATTTCTGTTTGGCGGATCCTGATTGGGTACTTAGATGGTGTCATTGGTATCCTCCACAGTACCTAATTGACTGATTCACTGATTGATTGATTATTTTTAACGATTTTTCCAGAATCAGTAGTGATTTTTTTTTTTTACCATTTTTCAGCTGAAGTATAGTTAATTTACAATGTTGTGTTAGTTTCAGGTGTACAGCAAAGTGATTCAGTTATATATATATATATATATATATATATATATATATATATATACACATATACACACACATATATATTTGTGTGTATATATATGTGTGTGTGTGTGTATATATATATATATATATATATATACTTTATCAGATTCTTTTCCCTTATAGATTATTACAAGATATTGAATACAGTTCCCTCTGTTATACAATAGGTCCTTGTTGTTTCTCTATTTTATATATAGTAGTATGTATATGTAGTAATGATTTTTTAATTTTATTTAAAAAAATTTTTATTGGAGTATAGTTGATGTAGTAATGATTTTTAATATATATTATTTTGGGGGACAGTTTTGATTTACAGAAAAATGGTAAAGCTAGTATAGAGTTTCCATACACCTATACCCAATTTCTCCTATTATTACTATCTTACATCAGTATGGTATATTTGTTACAGTTAATGAACCAGTATTGTACATTATCATTAACTAAAGTCCATACTTTATACGGTTTCCTTAATTTTTACATAATATCCTTTTCCTGTTCCAGGATCCCACGTTCCATTTAGTCATCATGTCTCCTTGGCCTCCTCTTGACTGTGACTGTTTCTCAGACTTCTCCTTGTTTATGATGATCTTAACAGTTTTGAGGAGTACTGGTCAGGTGTTTTATAGAATGTTCCTCAATTGGAATTTGTCTGATGTTTTTCTCATGAGTAGGCTGGGGTTATGTGTTGATGAAGGCTGTAGAGGTGAAGTACTATTCTCATCACATCATATCAAGAGTACATACTGTCAACATGACTTACCACTGTTGATATTGACCTTGATCACCTGGCTAAGGAGTGTTTGTCGGGTTTCTCCACTGTAAAGCTACTCTTCCCCCACTTTACCATACTGTTGTCTTTGGCAGGAAGCCACTATGTGCAGGCCATGCTTAAGTTGTGGGGAATTATGTTCCATCTCCTTGAGAGTGGGGTATCTATATAAATTATTTAGAATTCTTCTGCATGGGAAAGTTGTCTCTTCTCTCCCATTTACTTGTTTATTCAATCATTTATTTATATCAATATGGACTCATGGTAATGAATTTTTAATCAAATAATCCCAATCTTTTTTATGGCCAGTAGCATGAATTTCTGTACCAAACTATGGCTAGGCCTATAGTTTCTAAGCACACAAAAAAGAGTAAAACAATGGCTACACATGGATTTTGTTTCACTCTTTGTCTCTTTCCTTTTTTGGGTCAAGTTTTTGGTTTAAAATCTAACCAAAAGAACAATCCAGTAATGTGGTTAAAAAAATTCAACCATCAAAAAAAAAAAAAAAAAAAAATTCAACCATCAAAGAGCACACAGTGAAAATTAGGACTACTTTCCACCCCATATCCTTGTATCCTTCTCAGATGCATCTCCTATTAACTGTTACTGGTATTTTTCCAGAGATTTTCAATACATGTATTAGCATATATCTATCATTCAGCTTCTTTAGACTCTAAAGCAAAGGGTCAGGAGAGGGAGAGCAGGGTAATGAAAGAGAAATAAGAAAGGGGAGGGTAGGAGCAGACCAAAGGTGACTAGGTCAATCATAGAATTCTTAACTCAGTCACTCTACTTGCTTGTAAAACAATTCATTTTTCCAAGGTTTTTTTCTGGTGGAGTTTTGCCACATTTGTGTATTTTAACCCCTGATTATCAAGCAGTGTAGCTGTATCAGTCAAGTTTCTTAGCTGAAAACAACCAAGTCCTCTCTACCTAGTTTAAGCAGAAGAATTTATTTGAAGGTATTAGGTGGTATGGTGTTTCTGGCCCCAATTCTCTCCACCTCTATCCAGGCCTTTTGGACATGTGACCTTGTAGTTTTTCTCACTCAAGGAGACTATTTCTATGTGCCTTGAGTCTGAGGTTGACCATGTGACTTGCTTTGACCAATGAAATGTTAGTAGATATGATGCATGCTGAGGCTTGAAAAAGCATTTGCACATTTATACTTTTGTTCTTGCTCCTCTGTCATCTTCAAGAGAACATGCCAAGCTTTGCCTACTGGAGGATGAGACACATGGGATGCAGAGCCAGGTCATTCCGGTTGTCCCAGTTAAAGGTATCCTAGATGGGCTCTCAGCCAGTTGACGCCCAGACATGGGGGTGAGCTGAAGCGCAGCTGACCACAAAATATATGAGCAAGCCCAGTCTAGCCCATCTGAACCCTACAGATTCATGAGCTAAATAAATGCTTATTTTTGTACGTCACTGAAATTTTGGCCTTGTTATGCAGCATTATTGTTGCAACGAATAACTGATACAGTAGTTTACAGAATCCCGAGGAGGTCCAGAGAACCTGGTTTGGATGTTATTTGACTAGGAGAACTGCCAACTACACCCAGGATGTTTCTAGCAGAAACTTCACTCCTGCTGCCTTGTAGTATTCAGCACCTGAATAGAATAGAAAGAACCTTTACCAGTGTTCTTTGGAGGAACCAAATGCCTCCAACCATTGCTTTCAAGAATCACTGCTATCCCTCACAACGTTTACTTCCTCATTCCAGTCCTCCTGTGGAGTCATCTGACTGGTAGAATCTAAATCACACCTGGAACCTTAGCTGCAAGGGAGTCTGGAAAACGTGTTTTTTTTTTTTTTTTTAAGTTTTCTAGCCTGTGCTGTGCAAGAAGACCTGCTAGAAGGGGTTTGGAATAAGTGTGAATGATTCACTCTCCAGTATCTGCCACAGAGGCATAGAGAAAAGAACTCAGTATCCTGATCCCCTGATTGTCTGCCATCACCTCATAGGGACAGTCAAGGTTCAACACTCCCAGGACTTGAAATTCTGAGGGGAGGAGCCCTGGACCCTTTAATTGCTCTACACCAGACTTGCTATAGCAGTCTTAGGTCTAAGAAAGCAGTTTGGTTCTGATACTGTTGACTGAAGGTACTCCCTGCCTTCTCCTCCCTTGGCATCTGGCAGGGTGAGTAGCATGTGAATAACTGCAGGTGAAACAATATTTTAATTACATTGGATACTGTAAACAAGGAGTTTGACCCCATTTCACTTTCCCTGTAATAAGTGAAAGGTCGAAAGGAAAAGCATATAGAAAAGCATATGCGTGCTGTCATGTAGAGAAGATGTTAAGGAAGAAATGTATCCCTGTCTCTGTCCATACCCTATATTCATATGCCAATTCCTTTGACCTAAGTATCCTAAACACCCAAAGGGTGACAGTGGTGGGCTGATGGATTTGAAGCTCACCCTTGCCCTCCAACTTCACTTCCACCACAAGCTAAAATGGCCCTCTGAAGTGTCTGGTCTGGGTCACGTGGCATTAACTGATTGATAGAAGACATTTCCATTAAATGAGAAGGCTTTGGGTGTAGGTGTATTTATTTGTTAAGGGCCAGTTGTGAGATTGGCCCACATGAAACCTTTATTTGTTCTTTTTTTTTTTTTTCCTCTGAAGACCTTGTTCCAACTAAATATTTGCTGAAACATTTTGGTGACCTTTTTGCGGTTTAATTTAATAGGCAAAACCATGCTGTTGCTAACAGTACAAATACCGAAAAATACTGCATTTGTGCAGTATTTTAAGGGGGGAATTTTAGTACACCTGGGTGAAAAATGAAGTATTTAGCTGTATAGCCAATATGTGGATCCTTGACTAGTTACCAATGAAAGTAGGAATTGGAATATATGTATAGGAATATATATATATATATACATATACATATATATATATATATACACACACACATATATATGTATATATATGTGTGTGTATATATATATATACACACATATATATATGTATATATATATGTGTGTGTGTGTGTGTGTATATATATATATATATATATATATATATATATATATATGCTTTAGAAGAGCATATAGTCTATAAACATTCCCAACTGTGGCAACACGACCAGGACATTTACTTGGAGGATCAAAAGATGTTGTGATATTGGCAAGATGCTACTTGACCCATATAACTTTGTATATTCAGTCATTTGGTTTAATATCCCTTGTGAATTGATGGAGAACCTAAATGCAGAATAATAATCCCCTCAGCTACCTGGGAGTTTGTGGTAGGCACTCATTATTATTGTTATTTTTTGAGGTAAATTTCCTTGTATGTTACAAGGAAACATATTTGTGACAAGGTCTGAAACTTCTATTCACAAAGGTGCCAGACTTGGATCAAGACTTAGGCCAGGAATGATATCACTTATATATGGAATCTAAAATATGACACAAATGAACTTATCTATGAAACATAAACAGATTCACAGACAGAGAACAGATTTGTGGTTGCCAAGGGGGAAGGGGGGTGGAGGAGGGATGGAATGGGAGTTTGGGGTTAGCAGATGCAAACTATTATATACAGAGTGGATAAAAACAAGGTCCGACTGTATAGCACAGGGAACTATATTCAATATCCTGTGATAAATCATAATGGAAAAGAATATGAAAAAGAATGGATATATATATATATATAACTGAATCACTTTGCTGTACAGCAGAAATGAACATAACATTGTAAATCAACTATACTTCAATAAAATAAATTAAAAAAAAAAAAGACTTAGGCCAGGGAAAAGCTACTTCTACAGATTGGCCCCTACCTACCCCACTCACTGGATCTCCCACTAGCCTCCCTATGGAATCTTCTCCCTCAGCCAACTGGTATAATCGGTCACTGGTGATACATTTCTACCTTTGCCTGTACCTTTTGACCTGCCTAGAGGACCTCCCTGGCCCTCTCTGTGCATCTGTGGTCTACTATACAAGTCCTGGCCTAGCCTAGACCAAGGTAAAGCTTAGCTATAAACCCAGAATTCTCCTGGTTTGCTCAGCCCTTGCCCACTACTCCCTCCTCTGAACTTCTAACACATCAATACTTTTGGCATCTAAGCTAGGCCCTCTGTGCCTCCAGGATGTCTATTCACAGCTACAGTGTTAGCCTCTAGAGGATACAAATAGACTGATTTGTAATTCTGTGTATACTCAGCCCCTACCTCAGCGCCATACAGATATAATCAGTCCTCAGTTGATGGGATATGATGCCTTGGACCTCCAGCATGAAGCTAGAGTCTGGGTAGCAAAATTCCTTGTGTTTCCCTAGAGCTTCCTGCGTTGGCATTTCTGATGTCTGATTTAAGTCTTATTTTTTAAAGGGTCACATGATTCCTTTATTACTTCTCTCCAGTAATGGAGAGGAAAGGTCTTTGTCTCACTGGTCTTCTGTCCCAAATGCCTCCTTATGCTTTATATGGATGGGGTACCAAAGCAGTGTGGCCTTTGGCCTGTGGGCTTGGCTGATTATCTCATTTCAACCTCACACCAGCCCTAGGAGGTTGGTGCCATTATTATTCCTATTTGGAGGTAAGGAAACTGAAGCAGGGAGAAATGAAGTAACCTTATGTCACAAGCTATGAAGTGGAGGAGCCAAGATTCACGCTAGGACATTCCGGCTCCCAAGTCAGTGCTGTGAACCTCAACACTGCACTGCCTTTCCTGATGCCCGCTTGGTGACCATCACATGATCCTGTAAACCTCAGCGTTTCCCTAGTTAGAAAATTTAAGCAGCAAATGGAAGGGATTGCTAATCCAGGAACAACTTTTGTTTTTCTCACTGTGCTACCGAGATTCCCAGGACATCTTCTTGGTGGAAGAATTAAATGGCAGGAATATAAGTATGATACTCCCCTAAGGCCACAAAATATAGGACTTCAGAAACATCCATGTCATTAAGATCAAATCTGATCTTTAAGTACAGGCAGAGCCAGGATGTGAATCCACACTGAGTAAAGCACAGAGGCTGGAATTTTGCTATTGCCATTTATTGGTTAGAACATGAGTGTGTTACTTTACCTCTCTTACCTGGCACTTGGCAAATACTAAATAAGTTTTAGCTGTTATCTCTATGCCACAATATTTCCGTAGCCCTTTATCTTTCCTTATGACAGAGCACAGTGTAACTAGCTTTTATGTCGATTGGAAAGCTACCTGCTTCCACCTCATTGAATTAAATAAACATGTTAGTAAATATGAGAAGGAACAGTGATGATGAAAAAATGGATACCCAAGAGTCTAGATGCTCAGGGTTACTTTGTTTCTTTTGTTAGTATAATGACTAGTTGGAAGGAAAAGGAGTGAGTCACGCTGACAATGAGCTACCAATTTAGGATTTGTTTTAATTTATTGTTTTATGACTGTTGCTTGTTTCCTGTTGCTATCATTTCTTATTCATTGGGGGAACAACAATCCTTTTCTGGCTTTGTGAGTTTCATAGCTGAGACATTCACTTCAAAACACATTAGCCAAACCTTTCCTCCTCGCCATCACCTACCTCATCAATCATCTCAAACACGAAAAATCAAATTTCCAAAGTTTTCCAAAATGATGTTGGGTGGAAAGCCTCTAGGTTAAAGCCTCTAGGTTAAAGGATTTAACAGTTGACGGTCCATTTTAAAGGAGAGAGTCTGAAGTAATAACACAAGTAAATATTAGCCTAGGGAAAGTGTGGATGTCCTTCTTTTTTTTTTTTTTTGAGTGTGGATATACTTTATGGAGTGTTTAAATACAAAATCTTTTTCCACTTTGTGCTGTGCCTTACCTGGGACTGCTTAATGCATTTTCCATCTGTACACATTTATTCTTACTTCATGTGCCTTCTGGCAACAGCCTTTATTACCCTTGGAAACAAAGGCCCCTCTTCTATGATGTGAAACAAATGTGTCTAAATTCTTCAGTCCTCAGAGGTTGGCGGAGGCATGGCATTGCCTCTCCCTTTAAGAAGCCAGGAAGGAACATGGTTATTTGCCATGCCGGGAGTCAGTTTTCTCCTCCGGTATGCTCCAGGAGCCCTGAGTGTCATTACATGTATCACAAGTTTGTCCTGGTTGTCTCTTGTCCCCTCACTTAGCTGATCACACGTATCAGCTTTTCTCCCAGTCACCTCTGCTGCCTAGTGACTTGAGTCTCCATGCTGCTGCCTGTCTCTCACCCCTCCCATCCCCACACTGTGGACAAGGGCCTCTTTCTCAAAACCCTGCTCCCAGAAAACTGTCCTGCATCTGTGCTGCAGAGGCCCACCTATGCCCCTTCCGTTAAGAGTCATCCTTTTCATATCCTCAATCCTTTCTTCTCCTCCATGCCAGAAGCAAAAGCCCTTAACGATCATTATGAGCTTTGCCAAATGGATCCTGGGGATCATAAAAAACACCGTTGTCCATCATCCTACAGAATCCCTTGTCCCTCACATGGAAGCATCAGCTCCTGGGTTTCTCCCGCTTGTCCAGTTGTCTGTGTGTCATACTCTTCCACCTGCTTGGCTACAAACACTCCCCAAGGTAGTGTCTTCAAGAAGGAAAGAAACACTTTGGGGGTTCTACTCTGAAGAGTAAGTATGGCTACGGGTTCAAAGACAGCATTTTCTTTGTCCCCTTGTCCAGTGGTTTACAAAGGGTGACTATGACTATGGAATCTGGAAGAAAGGTAAACTTAAAGTATAAAAACAAACCACCGTGCACCTTCTCAAGAACACCTGAGACCTAACTCCACAGGTCTAATTCCCCCAAATTTCACAGAACTCATGTGCCTAGCAGTAGGTGGAGTTCCATGTGTTCCAAAACAAAACAAAATCAAATCCACCAGCAGCACCAGTCAAGACTTTGATTCAAAGAACACTTAAGCCCACTTAGTCAATACTGTGAATTTCACGTGCAGATACTATTTTTTAAGTGCTTCTGGTTTAGCTCTTTGTTAATTACCGGATGGAAGCAAGTGACATTCTTAGTTACCATATGGTTTTTTTTCTAGTGTGGTGTTTGAAAAACATTACTGTCTGAGGAAAGACTTAATATTTAGTGACTTAATTCTAAGCTTTTCAGTTTATTTCATTCAATCCTTTTTTTTTTTTTCCTGCTGTGCAGCTTGTGGGATCTCAGTTCCCTGACCAGGGATTGAACCTGGGCTATGGCAATGAAAGCCCAGAATCCTAACCACTAGGCCACCAGGGAACTCCACTCAGTCCAGTTTTTAAGACATGTGTTTAATAGGTTCCTGCTAAGGGTCAGATATTACCAGACACCAAAGGTGATTCAGACCCAGATCCCACTCTCAAAAAGCTTACATCACCTCCTGGGGAGAATCAACATACGTATTGTATATGTAAATAAATACAAGGTAGAAAGTCATGAGTGCCCTAAGAGAGGTGTGGATAAAAAGTCCATTTACAGCACTTAACATTCAAGATCAGTATGATTCTTCTGATTGGCACTTTCTAGTAGCTACCTAGGGCATCCCACTTTATTTGCATGTCTTTGGATCTCAACAGACTTCGGTTCAAATCCTGCCTCTGACACATAACAACTGTATGACCTTGGAGTGTTCCTTTATATTCAGTGAAGTTCAGTGTCCCCGTTTATACAGCGAGGTCAATAATTTCTCAGAGGGTGATGTGAGGATTACATGAGATGACACGTACAGTATATAAAGTACTTGGTCCATGGTAGGTACCTAGCGGGTGTCGTCTTTCCCGTTGCTCCATAAACAGGCCAAATAGATGTAAGTGCCCTAATGTGTGAACATGTATTGGATAGTCCAAAGAAGAAGTGGGAAGTCACAGCTTCCATTCTGAGGATATAAAAACTTTACGACATATTTAAAATTTACTTTATCACGAGGCCTTCCCTGACTGCCCTAAATAAAATACCAACATAGTACCCCTAACTTCTTTTTTACTTTATTTTCTCCCTAACACATATCATCTGAAATATTACGTATTTACTTGTTTGTTTACTGGCTGTCCACCCCCCTTCCCCTTAGAGAATGTATGTTCCACAGGAGCAGGGGCTTTGCCATTCAGTTCACTGCTGTATCCCTGGGGCCTAGAACAGTGATTAGCATATAGCCAGCACTTAATTAATATTTATTAGATGAATGAATGTAGGGATTAAAACAAATTTTAAAGTAAATTTGGTTCTTTTTCTTTTCATTGGCTTCTGTGATAACGTCGAAAACTTTTTGGCAAGTGAGTTGGCATCATGGGTACATTGGATACTGAGGTTTTGCATCTCCATCATGTCTGTCAGTAATGGTCATCTCTTAGCTATTTACAGTTTTTTCCTGCGTACTATTTGCCTGTCTCCAGAAACCCCCTCTACCCTTGAACCTTATCAATCTCTCTCAACTCTGGTGATTTATTTCCTGCCAGGGGTATCCCTGATTTCATGTTTGTAATTTCTAGATCTTTGTTTCTTTCCTCTCTCTCAGACTCAGTCGTTTCTGTGTGATGGTGGTCTGTCACATTTCCACCAGTAGGTGCCAGTATCTGCTATGACTTGCAAAGACAGATTTACCACTTATGGAGGATTCTTTTTCTGGAAAATGTTCTCTTTTGAGGAGAATTCAGAAAGAGCAAAACCTTCTCTCTGCTTGTAGGAAGCCTGGGTTGAATCTTATTGACCTATAAAAGATGACATAATTGGAGGTATTATATCCTTTTTTTCCCCATTTTTCTTTTAAAGTAGATAATAGAGTTTTTATTGACTATATTTACATGGTTTCAGAAAAAATTAAATCAATTTCCTGCTTATTGTGCCAACATAATCGCCAAAAACTATTTTGGAAAAGGCATACAAAAGTAAAAATAATATAAAAGTGAGTGTAGTATTTTAAAGTTTTTTGTAAGATAAAAGGTTTGGTTTCTTAAATTAGATGACTTAAAAAGTGGAAAATATGCACTTTCAAGATGAATATTTCAGTAATACAAAAGTTAAAGCTGTATTATATGCCAAGATTTAGAATATTAATGTATCCCTAAGAATCTTACCCTTGTTTCTACCAGATATAGGAAGACTGTCAAATAGAGGTTTCATGTGTTCCCTTTTAAAGTTTCAAAAATAAAAATTCAGTGGGTAAATATTTAGAGAGTAATAACAATGACTAAATTTAATGTAATGATTTAAATTCTGGTTGGACTAAATGTCCATCAACAGAAGAATGGATAAAGAAGGTGTGGCACATATATACAGTGGAATACTACTCAGCCATAAAAAGGAACGAAATTGTGCAATTTGCAGAGATGTGGATGGACCTAGAGACTGTCATACAGAGGGAAGTAAGTCAGAAAGAAAAAAACAAATAGCATATAATATTGCTTATATGTGGAATCTAGAAAAATGATACAGATGAACTTATTTGCAAAGCAGAAATAGAGACACAGATGTAGAGAACGGATGTATGTATACCAGGGGGAGGAGGTGGGGGTGGGATGAATTGGGAGATTAGGATTGACATATGTACACTACTAAGTATAAAATAGGTAACTAATGAGAACCTGCTGTACAGCACAGGGAACTCTACTCAATGCTCTGTGGTGATCTGAATGGGAAGGAAATCCAAAAAGAGGGGATATATGTATATGTATAGCTGATTCACTTTGCTGTACCGCAGAAACTAACACAATGTAAAGCAACTATACTCCAATAAAAATTAATAAAAAAAATTCTGGTGGGAAGGTTATTCCATATTAGGAAGTCTCTTCATATAATATTTATTAAATAAAATTTAAGATTATGTCTTTTTTAATTGAAGTATAGTTGATTTACAATGTGTTAATTACTGCTATACAGAAAAGTGATTCAGTTATACATATATAGTCTTTTTTTATATATTCTTTTCCATTATGGTTTATCATACGACATTGAATATAGTTCTCTGTGCTATACAGTAGGATCTTATTGTTTATCCATTCTATATGTAATAGTTTGCATCTACTAACCCCAAACTCCCAATACATCCCTCCCCTGCCCTCCTCCCCCTCGGCAACCACAATTCTGTACTCTACGTCTGAGTCTGTTTCTGTTTTGTAGATATGTTCATTTGTGTCATAGTTTAGATTCCACATATTAAGTGATATCATATGGTATTTGTCTTTCTCTTTCTGACTTATTTCACTTAGTATGATAATCTCTAGTTGAATCCATTTTGCTGCAAATGACATTATTTTGTTCTTTTTTATGGCTGAGTAGTATTCCATTGTATATATGTATCACACCTTCTTTATTCATTCATCTGTTGATGGACATTTAGGTTGTTTCCACGTCTTGGCTATTGTAAATAGTGTGGAGGTGTTTTATTTCTGAACAGAAGTCTCTTGACACCATTTATCCTCACATAAATAAATGCAAAATCTTTTTTTTTTTTTTAATAAATTTATTTATTTATATTTGGCTGTGTTGGGTCTTCGTTTCTGTGTGAGGGCTTCCTCTAGTTGCGGCGAGCGGGGGCCACTCTTCATTGCGGTGCGCGGGCCTCTCACTATCGCGGCCTCTCTTGCTGCGGAGCACAGGCTCCAGACGCGCAGGCTCAGTAGTTGTGGCTCACGGGCCCAGTTGCGCCGCGGCATGTGGGATCTTCCCAGACCAGGGCTCGAACCCGTGTCCCCTGCATTGGCAGGCAGACTCTCAACCACTGCGCCACCAGGGAAGCCCCAGTGCAAATTCTTTATGGAATCTTTCTGATGGATATGTCTACACACTGTAAAGCTTTAAAAGGTGTATTTAAATCAACCTCAAAAGCAATTATGCCATTTCATTTCCCAAATATTCCAGGAACTCTTCCATGCATTTGGACTACTTACCAAAAAATTCACAATCACGGTTCCCAGTGTCCACTGAAAAAAGTGCACAACCTAAAAGTTGAGAATTTTGTTTTACTGTGGGCATTACTGAGGACTTAAGCCTGGAATACAGCCTCTCAGATAACTGAGGGACTGTTCCCAAGAGGTAAGGGAGGAGCCAGGATGTATAGGAGTTTTTGCAACAGAAAAAAAACTCAGGTAGTTAAACATCGAAAGATTACTGCTAATTAAAGAAAACCAGACATCTCAAGTTAATGAATTTAGCACTTTTCTATGTATGGGAAGATACAAGAGTCTGGGCTTATTGAAGTTATTGCTTTGATATGCACCTTAACTATCTAGGACCAGTATCTGGTTTTTCTCCATCCTGAATCCCCTCAGGGTGCACCACTGGGGGGGGTGGTTGCAGTGACTGAGGGCTTGATGGCTGCACCATCCTTTGTTGACTGAAATGGTAGGCACTGTTCTTCTTTGTCCACACCAGTTTGCATCTTAGTTTTAGAGAGATTTGTTCAAGGCTCTCTGGTTTGGGGGAATAGTTTAATGTTAGGTGACCTCAACCAAATCAGGACACTTAAAAGAATGATAGGGGTTGCTGTTAATAATTATGCCAGCATGATAGATAGGCATATACTGAGACCATTCCAGGCAAACTGAGATGTATAGTTGCCCTAGGTGAGTGGGGCATGTGAAAGGAAACTTTTCCATTGACAGTAGCATTTGCCTGGGAGAGATCAAAACTAAATGTTGTTTCACTACAAGTGGTCCTGCGCATTCTGTTCAGTCAAAGAATATGAACTTCGAATGACCTAGAATACTAGACCGTTACTTGACCTGACTGAAATCTCTTTATTGACCAGTGAAAAATGGGACCAGTTTTAACCAGTTGTATCTAGACCTAAAGACTTATTCTGTCCTATCCCTAGTGCTGCTTTTGGATTTGATCCTTAATTAACATACACCGCCAAGAAACCTAGCTCTTAAAAACTACTGATTTTAACCCCCTTGTGAAATATTCAATGAATTCCTTTACTAGCATGTGTTCCTTGACTGGCCAAGGATATTTTTAAACTCTGGAACAGAAACCCAGCAGGACCCTGTGGAGCCCTCCTAGGCACAAAAGCCTTTCCGAGTCCCCCATTTCTTCTTTGTAGGAAATAGGCTTCATTCAGCCTCCTAGACCTTCCCTGAGTTCCAAAGGGCAGATTCAAACAGTTTCGAATCAGGGAAGTGAGGGAATGCAGAAACAAAGGAAGATCAATCAGGATACAATAGTACATCCTCGAGGCAGGGTTCTGGTTCTCCTGAAGGAATATACATAACAGTATCTTTGAGTTCTTGTGCAGAACTAAGGCTCCCACCCAGGCGGAGGATGGTAATTTCAGGCTGAGCCAAGATTCCTGGAGCACCGCCCTGTTACTTCACCACCAACCAATCAGAAGGAAGTCACATACCCTGCAGCCCTCACCCCAAATTTTGCCTATAAAAACTTCTCCCCAAAAACCGTTGGGGAGTTCAGGGGTTTTGAGCACGGACCACTTGTTCTCCTTGCTTGGCACTGCAATAAACCTTTCTTTGCTCCAAACTCCGACGTTTCAGTTTGTTTGGCCTCACTGTGTGTGGTTCCATTTGGTTAACAGAACTCTTCATTTTAATATCTGACACTCCTATGAGAAGAGTTAAATCCCTAAATTCTCCCTTACCCTTGAATTCTTTGATGAGTCTCAGAAATAACCTGGTTTGTGAGATGGACTCATAACTCAGTTCCAAAATTTCTAACTGTTCAACTTTATTCCCTCACCTTAGAAACTCCCAAGGGATGGCAAGCAGAGGAAAATGCATGCCAATGTGAAAGGCAGTGGAACTGTTACTGGAAGCGGGACCCTTTCCAGGGCCTGAGAGTGGGCTCTTGTCTAATACTCGGGAATGAATTGTCCGAGGAGACACACGTGCTGACAAAGCAAAAGACTTTATTGGGGAGGGGCGCTCAAGGGGAGAGCAGGAGGGTAAGGGAACCCAGGAGAACTGCTCTGCCACGTGGCTCACAGTCTCAGGTTTTATGGTGATGGGGTTAGTTTCCGGGTTGTCTCTGGCCAGTCATCTTGCTTGTGCCCATATTTGGTCTGACTTAGGGTCCTTCCTGGTGGCGTGCGCATCTGTCAGTCAAGATGGATTCCAGCGTGAGGGTTTCTGGGAGGTTGGCGAGACATATTATGGGTTGGTGTCTCCTCCCTCCTTTTGACCCCTCCCGAATTCTTCTGGTTGGTGGCAGCTTGGTGTTCCTTATCGGGACCTCCTGCTGTGAGATAACTCATGCAAGCGGTTATTATTGAGCCTGGCCAGGGGTTATTATTGAGCCTGGCCAGGGCGGGCGGTTTCAGTCAATGGTTCCCTAACAGAACTATTCCCTTGCTCCAACTCTTCCTGGGATAACTGATCCGCCTGTCTTACTGATCCTTATGAGAGACCAAAGCAGGTAAACAAAGACAGCCGAGACTGATACCTGTTTGGATGTGAATGGGGGAGATGATTATGTGCAATTTTACAAAACGGGCCGAATTAATTCAGAAGTACTCCTTATGTGTTATCTTGTGCTTCCCCTGGATTCCACCTCCCATCGTTGGTTGTGTCATCCTAACTTTTATTGGAAGAGAAAAAAAAAAAAAGGTCTAAAAGTATGGCTAATCCTTTAAACAACTTTAGACTACTTTCAAAAATAGTTTCAGAGAAGGCACAATGGAAATGCTGAGGTCTGGCTCAAACCTTAACTTAGAGCTAGTGATTTTTCTTTTTTTGTGGTAAGCCATCTTATTTCTTATTTGGAAGGTAGAATTTAAGTGATAAGTTAACATGATACAGTATCGTCATCCTGCCTAACAATCAAATGGTGTTTTAGAATACAGGAAGCCAGACCAAAATTGCTACTTTAAAAGCTCCCTGCAGTTTGTGCTTGTAACTTCCAGGGCGAGGACAGAATTTATCATTGGGACACCTGAGCTTTTGTGTATGGGAGAAAAAATACTACTTTAATGCATCTCTTGGTTATTCAGAGGCAAGACCCAGATCCTATTATGCATAAAAATGTAAAATGCTGTCTTCTTTGGAGCACAGCTGTGTCTCTGAAGGATTATTATGTTGTTAATAGACTTTTCTCCTCCTTTTGCTTCCTTTAAAGGGAGTGAGTTATGGGCCCAGGAATTTGTGGGAGAGAGCAGGGGAGGGAAGTCTCTAATCTGAGGAGAAAGGGGCTTTCATCCTCAACAGCAGGGGCATGCTGAGTGGATAAACAGGAAGTGAGGTCAGTATGAGACCCCTAGGAATGGGTGTGACCTGTGGGCTCTAGAAAAAAGAAGTCTCGGGGCTTCCCCGGTGGCGCAGTGGTTAAGAATCCGCCTGCCAATGCAGGGGACAAGGCTTCGAACCCTGGTCCGGGAAGATCACACATGCCGCGGAGCAACTAAGCCCGTGCGCCACAACTACTGAGCCTGCGTTCTAGAGTCTGCGAGCCATAACTACTGAGCCCGTGTGCCACAACTACTGAAGCCCGCGCACCTAGAGCCCCTGCTCCGCAACAAGAGAAGCCACCGCAATGAGAAGCCCGCACACGGCAACAAAGAGTAGCCCCGGCTCACTGCAACTAGAGAAAGCCCGCACGCAGCAACGTAGACCCAACGCAGCCAAAAATAAAATTAATTAATTAAAAAAAAAAAGAAGTCTCAGAACAGGTTTTTTTTTTTTAAATTTTGTTTATTTATTTATGTCTGTGTTCGGTCTTGCTGTGCGTGGGCTTTCTCTAGTTGCAGCGAGTAGGGGCTTCTCTTTGTTGCAGTGCGCAGGCTTCTCATTGTGGTGGCTTCTCTTGTTGCGGAGCACGGGCTCTAGGTGCGCGGGCTTCAGTAGTTGTGGCACACGGGCTCAGTAGTTGTGGCTCATGGGCTCTAGAGTGCCGATTCAGTAGTTGTGGCGCACGGGCTTAGTTGCTCCACGGCATGTGAGATCTTCCCGGACCAGGGCTCGAACCCGTGTCCCCTGCAGTGGCAGGCAGATTCTTAACCACTGTGCCACCAGGGGAGGGGAGTCCCCTCAGAACAGATTTTAAAGCTTTCAGATTTGTGTAGCAGTTCCCCTTTGACCACATGAAGAAGTGGTGTGCACCATCCAGAAGCTATCTTTGAAGGGAGAGGGGACATATATTTATTGTTTTCTTTTTTCCTTCATGGTGGCTGGATATGGAACAGTCATCTTTTACAATGAAGTGACCAATAGTAGAGCAACAAGATAGAAGGAGTCTGGGCCACTGATACCATGAAACTGTTGTACCAGCCTAACTGCCTTTGTCTAGACTTTTACATTAAGGGTAAAGACATTTTTACTTTTTTAGCTGCTTCTGTACGTGAACCTAATCCTGATAAATATAGGAATGTACTCTGAATTCACTTAAAATGAAAATATTTTGTCTTAATTGGTAAGTGTATTTCCAAACCAGGGAATATATAGGAAAAAAGTAAGGATTGTATCAGTTATCTGTCACTACTATAATGCTGTGTAACAACCACAACATATCAATACCACAGCACCACTTTCTTCCATGTGTCCCTCATCCTCCAACAAGCTAGCCCAGGCATAGTATCATGATGATGGTAGACATGCAAGAGAACAAGTACTTTTCCAAGCCTCTACTTGTCTCATGGCTGTTAACACTCCATTGTCCAAAGCAAGGCATGTGCCTGGACTCAGAATCAAGGGGAAGGAAAAGATATTCTGTCTCTTGCTGCGAGAAGCTGCAAAGTCACTTGACAAAAGGCATGGATACAGAAATGAGTAAAGAATTGGGACCAGTAATGCAATCAGTCTAACCTTAGTATTAATGTTTAGTACCAATAATTTCTCTATATTTGGTATTTAATGTATTTGTGATATTGAGGAGAATTGGGCATGTTAGGGAATGTGACAGACTTAGATTGTGATTCCAATTTCAAATGTATAATTTTGTCATTAATTTTAAGCTTTTGATTCATAGTTGAAAGGTGTAAGATTACTTAAGTAAGCAATATTGAAGGTCTAGAGAGCTTGAGGCTCATTATATTTTTAAATTGAATTTTTAGATTTTTCTAGGATTTGATACTTATTAAAATACTTCATTTAGTGCTATTCTTAGATGTTAGCTCTCTTGAAAGGCTTTTCCTGACCAGGCTATTAAAAAATGATGACGGTATCTCCTTACCTTGTCGTTTTTAGTGCACTTATGACTATCTGGCATTATATTATATATTTTAAAATTACTAGTTTTACCCCTAAAGTGTACTTTCCATAAAGGTAATAATTTTGTGTTGCTTCCTGCTGTATCCAGAACACCTTAAAAGTGCTTGGCATATAGAATGTGTTCAAAAAATTTGCTGACTGACTGGATGAATGAAGCTTTTACTTTTAGGTCATGCATTTGAAATGCTTAAAAAGGAATTTGAATATAATACATTAATGAATGTAATTTAAATCTTGTAAGTGAATTAACTGATTATAAACAGGACTGATTGAGGAGTTCAGTCTATTCAATTTGAATTGATTAAATATTAACCAAATATTTACTAGTCAGCGACTTAAAATTTACTACGTTTATAAATAGGATAATAGGATTTTCAAATTGATCTCGAACATGTAAAGGAAGGCTAGGTTGCTCAATGTGACTTTAGTAATTTGAATATTAATTAAAAAAATTTAAGATAACAGTAACTGGTCTTTTCTGAACATAAAATCTTCCCTGGGACATAAAGGGCCTCACATTGTCTCCACAGAGTCTTTATAATGCACATGTGGGAAAGCATGAAACAGTAAACATATGATTCCCAGAGAAGGAAGGAGTAAGGAGACGTTTACTGGTACTGCTGTAACTGGGGGGAATGATGATGGTGTAACACAGGAAGTGTAGAGGTTGAGGAAAAATGGAGGAGGTAGGGGGCTCTATTTTAAAGAGATGATGGATAAACCTTTCCATGTCTTCAAAACTGAAATTGACTGTCTCTCCGAAAACCTGAAGATAGGGAAGACATTAGAATTATGGAGGAAAAAGTAGAGAATATCTAGGAAAAAACATGGTGACATTCCTGCTATAAATCCACTGAAAAGTGGAGCATATAAGTAATTGTCAGAGGCTTCATAATGAAAGCACCCACTGGGAGTGCTGGAATAGCAGCAGTGGCTGTCACAGAGTCTGTGGTTTCCATCACAACAGAATTGCCTGTCTCTGGATTTAGTTATCCACCACTTTGGTTATACTGCCACATATCAAAGTACCTCAAAAGCTAGTGGCTTAAAACAACCATTTTATTTTTTTTAAACTTTTAATTTTATATTGAAGTATAGTTGATTAACAATGTTGTGTTAGCTTCAGGTGTACAGCAAAGTGATTCAGTTATGCATACACATGTATCTATAACAACCATTTTATTTTGCTTATTGTTTTGTGGGACAGGAATTTGGGAAGGGCTCAGCAGGGTAATTGTCTCTGGTTCAGGTGGTGTGAGCTGGAATAGCTGGGATTGGAAGATTGGCTTCCAAGAAGGAATTTTTTTACTCACATGTCTAGTATCTTAGTGGTTTTTGGCCTCTCACTTTCCATATGTTGTATGATTCTTCAAGGCCCCTTCATATAGCTTGAGATTCTCACAGCATGGTGGTCTCAGGGTAGTTGCTCTTCTTACAGGGTGGCCGACTTCTAAGTGGCAGGAACCGGAGCTTTCTGGCCAGTTAAGGCCTACAAGTGGAACCGGAATAGCATTCTTTCCACTGATTCTATTGGTCAAAGCAGTCACAGGGCCTGCCCAGATTCAAAGGGGTGGAGATACAGACTCCACCTTTTAGTGGGTCAGTGTCAATATCACATTGTAGAAGAGCATGTGGAAAAGATGTCAGTGAACATGGCAGAGAAAGGACCTCTGAAAATCTCCTCCAGAAAAGCAATGAGAACCCTGGCAAAAATTGTCAGAATCAACTTTTTCAGGACTCCGGCAATTAACTAAAGGCTTGCAACAATCCAGGGAGGGTTTATTCAAGAACAATGCCTGAATCTCAGTAAGAACAGTGGGCTTTGTGGTATTTTAATTCTCCATATTCCTACTCCCTTCTCTTCAGCTCCATAGTAGCCTTGAAAACCAATAGATGATAATCAGAGTGAAAAACAGTATCCTGGCAGCCACCAGAAGGGGTAGAACAGAGTTGGAGCACTTACAAAGTTACATTCCCAGCGAATTATCATTATTTGATTTGTGTGGTAGTTGCCTAGAAGACTCCACTCTCCAGGCTGTCTTTATTTGACCTGACTTGACTTGGAGCTTGCTCAGTGTGCAAAGCTTTTTCTTCAGAGCATTTGCTAAAAAAAAAAAAAAAAAAAATCAGAGACAGTTGTTGAACTTTGTGGCTACCTGACATGGTAGACAACAATTTGGGGCAAACAATAGGCTAACCAAATAACTTAAATGGAAAAACTGGGGCATGAGATGTCCATAGGGGACTTTTCTAAAATTCTGAATATGTCAGAATTTTTCAGGTCATACACATATATAGGGCTGTGTACACGCTCAGGAAAAACCTGAGAAAACTCTATGCTCTTATGTCTGACTAATCTTAAGTCATTGTGCAAACAGGAAATAAAGGCTAAGGTAAAGTTGTAAACTGTCTGGCTGAGTATTGAAGGCATGCCTGACATGTGCACAGAGCCCAACAAAGATTAGGAGACATATTGGTTTTAGGCATTTAAGGAAGTTTCTGTCCAATCATTAGCTGAACACTAAGCTAACAAAGCAGAGACTTTAGTGGAAACATATGACAAAGAATTCAGACTTCACAGAGTTAAGTTCACAAAAGTCACCAAACAACAAATTTTAAGGAAGGGGAGAAATTAATTTCTGGGGTTGCCACATTATATTATTTAAAATTTCCAGTTTTTCAAAAAAGTTATGAGGCATGCAAAGGAAGAAGAAAGTATGGCCCATCCACAGGGGAAAAATATGTAGTAATTAGAAACTATCTCTGAGGAAGCCCAGACGTTGGAGTTATTAGACAAACACTTGTAATAAGCTATTTTAAATACATTCAAGGAACTAAAGGAAACCATATCTGAAGAACTAAGGGAAAGTATGAGAACAGTGTCTCACCAAAAAGAAAAAGCATCAATAAAGAGAGAAATTGTTAGAAAGAATCAAATAGAAATTCTCAAGTTGAAAAAGACAATAACAAATGAAAAATTCAGTAGAGGAGCTCAACAGTAGATTTGAGCAGGCAGAAGAAAGAATCAGTGGATTTGAAAATAGGTCAATTGAGATTATTCAGTCTGAGGAGCAAAAACAAACAAAAAACAATAGAAAAATAAACAGAGCCTAAGAGACCTGTGGGACACCACCAAGCATACCAACGTAATCATAACAGGAAACCTGAGAGGATTTGTCAGTACCAGACCTACCCAACAAGATGCATTAAAGGGAGTCCTTCAGACTGAAATGAAAGGACACTAGTAAGTTTCCCAAATCCACACGAAAAAATAAAGAGCACCAGTAGGACTTCTCTGGTGGTCCACTGGTTAAGACTCATACTCCCAATGCAGGGGGCCTGGGTTCGATTCCTGGTCAGGGAACTAGATCCCACATGCTGCAACTAAGAGTTTGCATGCTGCAACTGAAGATCCCGCAAGCCGCAACTGAAGATTCCCGCATGCCGCAACTAAAGATTCTGCATGCCGCAACTAAAGATCCTGTGTGCCACAACTAAGACCCGGCACAGCCGGAAAAAAAAAGCACCAGTAAATATATATATAGGTAAATATGTAAAAGACAACGTAAATGTATTTTTTGTTTGTAACTCTCTTCTCCCATATCTGATTTGAAAGACAGTTGCATAAAGCAATAATTATAATTCTCTGTTGACAGGCAGACAATGTATAAAGCTGTAATTTGTATGACCATAACAGGACAAAGGATGAAGAATGGAATGGAGAAAAATTGGAGCAGTTATTTATTTATGTATTTACTTATAAAATATTGTTTATTTTTGGCTGCATTGGGTCTTCATTGCTGTGCGCGGGCTTTCTCTACTTGTGGCAAGTGGGGGCTACTCTTTGTTGTGGTGTGCGGGCTTCTCATTGCAGTGGCTTCTCTTGTTGCAGCGTGTGGGCTCAGCAGTTGTGGCTCGTGGGCTCTAGAACACAGCCTCGGCAGTTGTGGTGCATGGGCTTTGCTGCTCCATGGCACGTGGGATCTTCCCAGACCAGGGCTTGAACCCGTGTCCCCTGCATTGGCAGGTGGATTCTTAACCACTGCGCCACCAGGGAAGTCCCTGGAGCAGTTTTTGTATACTATCGTAATTAAGTTGGTATTAATTTGAACTAGATTGTTTTAAGTTAAGATGATAATTGTCATCGCAAGGGCAACCACTAAGAAAATAACTCTGCAATATAGTAAAATAAATGATAAGGGAGTGAAATGGTACACTAAAAAATATCTTTTAACACAAAAAAGGCAGTGGTGGAGGAATAGAAGAACAAAAAGACATAAGACATATGAAAAATACATAGTGAAATGGCAGGAATAAATCTTACCTTGTCAGTAAACACATTAAATGTAAATGGATTAAACATTCCAATTACAACACAGAAATTGGCAGAATGGATAAAAAAATGATCCAACTGTATGCTGGCCACAAGGGACATACTTTAAAGTCACAAATAGGTTGAAGGTTAAAGGATGGAGAAACCATGCAAACAGTAACCAAAAGAGAGCTGGTTCAACTATTCTAATATGAGACAACATAGACTTTAAGACAAAATTGTAGCAACAGACAAACACATTTTACAGTGGTAAGTCTCAATCCACCAAGAAGATATAACAATTATAAACACATATATGCACCTAACAACAGAGCCCCAAGATACATGAAGCAAAAACTGACAGAAGAGCATATGTGATAGAGGTATCATTGTTGCTATCTTTAGAAAACATAATCTGCCACATCCACATATATTAAAAACTGGGAAAATCACACAACTTTTTGAATTCACATTATCTTGTTCCAATAACTCTCCTTTATATATATGTTGTGAAAATTAATGGGCTGATTACCCCTCAAATCTCAAGATCATTTATTGAGCCCAAATTAGCATCTAAAGGCTGAGGCAGTGGAGAGTGTATACAGTTCATATGACTTTAAAAAGAAAGCACCCTTATGTCTAGGTTGGTCATCTCTTTTGTATCAGTCTGCCTTTCCCTGAAGGTCTGGATACCATGTATTGATAGCTAGGTATTGTGAGGGCTGTGGCTGATTGAGTATCCTCCAAATTATGGGGGGCATATTTTTATGGTCTTCCAGGAAGCTGAGGCTTCCTTCATTGGACATTTGGAATGCTGTTCCTTACCCAGCAGTGGAAATAGGCTGTGTTGTACTAGTGAATTGTCCCCACAAGGGGACAGTATGTGTCGGTGTGTACATTGATAGATGTGATAGGCAGGTAGGTAGAAGTGGCCCCCAAGATTCCAGGTCTCAGTCTCCAGGACCTGTAAATATATTTGGATGTCACTCCTGTTGTTGTGTTATAAGACACAGTTGATCTTAAAAAGGTAGGTTATCAGATTGGGCCTAATCTAATCACATGAGCTATTAAAAGCAGAAAACTTTCTTCAGCTGGTGGTAGAATAGGAGGGCAGAAGGGAGGTCAGGATATGAGAAAGATTTTTAAAAAAAATTATTGAAATACAGTTGATTTACAATGTGTTAATTTCTGCTGTATAGCACACTGATTCAGTTATATATATATATATGTATTATTTTTCATAACCTTTCCCATTATAGTTTATCATGGAGTATTGAATATAGTTCCCTGTGCTATACAGTAGGACCTTGTTGTTTATCCATTCTATATATAATAGTTTGCATCTGCTAACCCCAAACTCCCAATCCATCCCTCCCCCACCCCCTGTCCCCCTTGGCAGCCCCAGGTCTGTTCTCTATGTCTGTGAGTCTGTTTTTATTTCGTAGATAGGTTCATTTGTGTCATATTTTAGATTCCATGTATAAGTGATACCATATAATATTTGTCTTTCTGACTTACTTCACTTAATATGATGATCTCTAGGTCCATCCATGTTGCTGCAAATGGCATTATTTCACTCTTTTTTATGGCGGAGTAATATTCCATTGTATATATGTACCACATCTTCTTTATCCATTTATCTGTCGATGGACAGGTTGTTTCCATGTCTTGGCTATTGTGAATAGTGCTGCTATGAACACAGGGGTGCATGTATCTTTTTGAATTATAGTTTTCTCTGGATATATGCCCAGGAGTGGGATTGCTGGCTCATATGGCAACTCTATTTTTAGTTTTTTGAGGAAGAACATGAGAGGTTTAACACACTGTTCCTAGCCTTGAAGAGGGAGGGGACCACTTGATAAGAAATGCAGGTGGCCTGCAGGAGCTGAGGGAGACCCTCAGCTGACAGCCAGAAAGGAAATGGGAACCTGAGTCCTACAACTTCAGGGGAATGGATTTTGCCAACAAAGTATATGAATTTTAGTTTGAAGCAAATTCTCCCCAGAGTCTCTAGATAAGAGCCCAGCCTAGCCCACAACATGATCTCAGTCTTAATGAAACCCAGAGCAGAGAACCCATAGGAGTCCACCCAGACTTCTGACTTACAGAGCTGTGAGGTAATAAATGGTGGTTGTTTTAAGCCGCTCAGTTTATGGTAATTTGTTAAACAACCATAGAAAATGAATACAGTGGATTGAGTACCAGTGTACTCCTGCTATTTCTCGTCATCCTCCCATGATCACATGAATGAGGTACACACTGGATGTTGGCTGTAAAGCATTAGAAAGGTATCTGTGTGATGGGCATCACGAATTCAGGGATTTCCCCGACACAAATGGAAAATCTGTGGATTTAATGATTTTCACATATGTGATACGGGTTTGCTTTATTATTGTTTCAAAACATTGTCTTCCATTAAGGAAGGGAATTGGGTTATAATCCTGCCTGGGTTTTTCTACACAATATTTCTGACAAATGATTGGGTGAGTATGTCAGAAGGGCCTACCTAATCCGTGTGTACAATTTCCACTTCGTTTTTAAAGCAGCAAGTGATGGTAAGGTATCTTTTACTGAGCCTGTAGAATTTAAAGGACTTGTTGAGGGAGACTTTTTTGTGCATATTTTTGGAGACTTCTTTGGAAAGTGAGTAGAGAAACTTATTTAGGGACATCCTTTATTGGGACATTTTCCCTCATTGAAAATGTCCCTGTACCAAGCACAGGTGATAAACATCACATTGTTGGTCATTCTGCAGCCACACCAAAGTCGAAAATATTTCCGTTCTCAGGTGCTGCCTCTCACCAGTAGTAACAGCCTCACCTTGCATCTTGGCATGAATCAACCCATGGCTGGCTTTAAAAGCCGGCTTTCAGCAAACCCTTATTTGCCTTGAATTTTTCATTCTTTTATATTTCACCACTGTTCATAGGGTCAAAATGCCTTAAAGCTTTGGTTTGAATAGAAAAGGAATCTGAAGATCCGTGGAGCTGAACTGGATCCTTAACCCACAAAATAAGAATTTTCCATCTGTGTCCATTCATTCTCAGTGTCTTTCTTTCCCCCTCCCTCTCTCCCTTTACCTCCTGTTTTTATTTTTTTTTTAATTAATTAATTTTTGGCTGCGTTGGGTCTTTGTTGCTGCGCGCGGGCTTTCTCTAGTTGTGGCGAGCGGGGGGCTACTCTTCATTGAGGTGCGCGGGCTTCTCACTGTCGCGGCCTCTCTTGTTGTGGATTACGGGCTCTAGGCGCGCGGGCTCAGTAGTCGTGGCGCAGGGGCTCAGTTGCTCCGTGGCATGTGGCATCTTCCCAGACCAGGGCTCGAACCCGTGTCCCCTGCACTGGCAGGCGGATTCCCAACCACTGCGCTACCAGGGAAGTCCCATGTCTATGTATTTTTAAGGAATAATTACTTGCTCAGAGTATTTTCGGAAGAGCTCTTTTATGTAGGAGGACTTTCAAATATCATTTGGTAACACATATTTGAATTACAGTTGACCCTTGGACAATGTGAGATTGAGCTTCCTTGCTCCATTTAACATGCAGATGTTTTTAACAGTAAATTCTGTAGTACTGCAGAGTCATGGTTGGTTGAATCAGCGGGTGCAGAGGAACCATGGTTACAGAGGGCAGGCAAGCTATGTGCAAATTAACCCCCATGTTACTCAAGGGTCAACTGTAGTGCATTTCAGGAACACTCAGCATGTAAAGCAGAGTAGATTTTCATTTCCTTTTACCTTTCTGAAGTTTTCGTATATGCGTTCAGTCCTCAGAAGCTGTACTTGGAATTCTGTTTATAACCAGGGGATATGTAATGCTTTCCTAATTCAGACCATTGTGTTGCTTTTTTGGTGGCTCTAATAATTATTGAAATTACCTTTAATGTGTGATGTGTGTTCAGTTGGTTGTCATTTAGAATAGCTTACTCAATAATAGTTGTATTACAAAAGTTAGTAATTTAAATGTTCTAAATATTGGCTTTTGACCAAACAAAATAAGTACTTTTTCTGAGAGCTTTTTAGGCTATGAAAGTATAAAGACATTTGGAAACATACCTTGGATTTGTGTGTTCATTGTCAGGTGAATTGAAGTTTTTGAATTGTTTAATTAGTGGTACATATGATGGATATTATCCATCCAACGTGTACTACTAATTTTACTTTTATAGCAGTTACCAAAATTGACTCTGAGGTAAAGAGCCTGAGTAGAACAATAACAGTGGAAAAACCTGAATAGGTCCAGATTGATCAGATCTTAGAGGATGAAAGAATTTCATAGGATAAAAACAAGTCATGGATCCATAAATGAAAAGAAAAATGGTTGTGATGAATTAAAAATTTAAAAGTTTGGAACATCAGTATACACCAAAGAAAAGTGGCATCTAAGTAAGAGGCCCAGTTCTCTTCTTACAAAATACCTGTTTAGATGTGAAAGTAAATACAAACCCCCAACCTTAGAACTTTTGGAAATAAAGAGAAAGGGAGAGATTTTAAAGTTATTTAGGAGATAGGATTTAGAGGATGTCAGGGTTCTCTAGAGAAACAGAACCAATATATATGAAGGGAAGTGGCAACAGGAATAGAGAGGGGTTTTGGATTCAAGACACGTTTAAAACATAGATTTGCAAGACCTAAGGACTGTTAGAATGTGCAGGTGCAAGTGGGGCAGAAGAATTAAGGATGACTTCTGGTTTCTGCTTTGGTGAATTCAATGCTGCCAGCTAAGGTGGAGGGGGCAGTTGTGTCAATCAGCTAATGTTTAATAACAAACCACTCCAAAACCCAGTGCCTTAAAACAATTATTTTTATTTTATTTTTATTTTTCCAAGAGGTAGATTGCACCTGCCTTTATTATTTATTTATTTATTTATTTATTTATTTATTGGCTGTGTTGGGTCTTCGTTTCTGTGCGAGGGCCTCCTCTAGTTGCGACGAGCGGGGGCCACTCTTCATCGCAGTGCACGGGCCTCTCACCGTCGCGGCCTCTCTTGTTGCGGAGCACAAGCTCCAGACGCACAGGCTCAGTAGTTGTGGCTCACGGGCCCAGTTGCTCCGCGGCATGTGGGATCTTCCCAGACCAGGGCTCGAACCCATGTCTCATGCATTGGCAGGCAGACTCTCAACCACTGCGCCACCAGGGAAGCCCAAAACAATTATTTATTCCCCCGCATCCTTCCGCACTTGGTTGGGATTTACTGTTCTAAGCTGGGCTTCTCTGGACTTGGCTCCAAGTCACAGATTGGGTCCAGTTTTTGTTTACCCAGCTCTCATCCTTCTAGGACCTATGGGCTAGTCAAGGCATGTTCTTTTCTTTTTTTTTCTTTTTTTTTTTTTTTCACACACACACACACACACACACACACACACACACACACACACACACACACACTGTATTTTAGTTTTACAAGAGATAAATAGACTGACACCAAGCATTGTACATGGATGACCACAACAAAAGCAACAATGATTGCAATTACCAAACCTGAAACACACTCATACTATGTCATAATATTGACATTCAGTCCAGTAATCCTCCACTGTAACAGCTCCTTTACTTTGCAGTGAAAATTGATTTGTATATTCTTTGCCTCTGAGTCCTTGTGGGATTTTTTTTTTTTAATTCAGACAGAAAGTCACAAAAATTATACTCATCCTCATCAGTTCACTCAGTCCCATGTAATTAAATTTTTTTTTTTCATCTTGATCTTTTGTTAGCACTTTTTTGAGTTCATCAAGGCACGTTCTTTTAATGGCAAGGGCAGAAATGCAAGAGCCCAAGTTCAGCCACGCAAGTACATGTCAAACCCCTGCTTGAGTTATATCTTTAAACATTCAGTTGGTTAAAGTAAGCCACAAGGGTAAGTCCAAATTCAAGGGGCAGGGAAGTATATGGTAGGAGGAGCTTCAGAGACATGGCAAAGGGCGTGGATACAGAGAGGGGTGAAGAATTCAGACTGATAATTTAATACCCTGATGGGTATGTGCTTGATGTATTTGAGGAGGACAAGACTGGAGGTTAGGAGACTATTGCTGTACTTCAGAGGCGACAGGAGTCCAGGGCAGTGGCAGTAGGAAAGGAGAGGGGATGGTGGATTTGAGAAGGGTTCAAAGAGTGGATATTGTTGTAACATCAAGGCCAGATTCAGGGGGAAGAGTCGAGGATGACACTAGGCTTCCAGCTTGCCTGACTGGGGCATCGGAGGAATGATGATGGGTTCAGCTTGGGAAACATTGAGTTTGAGGTTGGATGATCAGGTACTTTATCATCCAAACCAGGACACTTTTGAGAATGTGAAAGAGTACTATTAATAATTATGCCATAAGGGTCCTGTCCTGAGACTGACCTCGGGAAGACTGGTTGATAGTCACCCTATAGTGAATAATCAAGGTAAAGTTACTTAGCGTCAAGTTGATAGTCACCCTATAGTGAATAATCAAGGTAAAGTTATTTAGCATCAAGTTGATACTTAAGTGTGAAACACAAGGGAGAGGTCTGATCTGGTGATAGAGACTTGGGAGTCATCAGCACCTAGTTCAAGGTTTAAGAGCATGAGCCTGGGTGAAATCATCCAAAGGAGCATATGTACAGTGAAATGAGTAGAATGAGAAGAGGGTACAAGGTTGTAGTAGATAATGGGTGAGGAACTTGAGAAGAGAACAAGTAAGAATTTGCCTTCAGCCAGAGAGGATAATTTAATGGATCAAATAATCATATCAGGACAGTCAGGGTGAGAGCTGGCTTTGGGTGTGATTGAAACCACCAACTTGAACACTGTCATGTCTTTTTTTCCTCAGACTCTCTATATATGTTGGCTTTTTTTCAGGCTGGGTGAGCCTGTGAGGCTAGAGCTGTGGTCTCAGGCAGCTCTAGGCTCATATATTCTTTTAGCTCCAAAACCAGAAAGAAAAGAGCTTTTCCTTGATAGCTCCAAATGCAAAATAATCGTGGAGGAAGAATCTGATTGGCCAGGTATAAGTCACATGCCCATGTTTGTACCAATCACTGTGGCCAGGCGCCACGATTGGCAGCTCCACCAGAACCACAAGAAAGGGGAAGCTTGTTATCAGAAGAATGAAGGAAGAGAAGGAAGATGCCCTGGGAGGAAAGAAACAACTGATGTCTTCCAAGGTAGAGATTAGAGAGTAGAGTCACAAAGGTCATGGGACCAGGAAGTCTTAAGAAAGAGGGATTAAATACAACTTCAAATGCAGTCAACAGTCACTACAGTCAATTATTACACCTGAAATAATATAAAGACTTAGTCCTATTGTATTTGACAATTGGGATTCATTAGGGCAGTTGCAGGAGAGCAGTGGGATAAAAGTCAGGTTACAGCAATTTAAGAAGTGACTGGGAGGTGGGTTGGACACAGAAATTGAGGACAAGCATTTCAATAAATTTAGTAAATGTGAAGAAGATACAAACTGTGCAGTAGATTGACCAACAGTGTATATATTTTAGACTTGTTTACAGGGTAAGGTTTAGGAATAAGTGAAATTGGAGATTTAAGATAAAGAAGAGCATGTTTGCTGGAACAAGGTCACGGAGGAGGGATGAGGGGATAAGGTCGAGGAAGAAGAGGTGAAGGTATTGGATTTGAAAAGGAGGAACGGTGGAAGCAACCTAAATGTCTATCAACAGATGAATGGATAAAGGAGATGGGAGATACACACACACACACACACACACACACACAGGAATATTATTCAGCCATAAAAAAGAATGAAGCAATGCCATTTGCAGCAACATGAATGGACCTTGAGGTGATCATACTAAGTGAAGTGACTCAGACAGAGAAAGACAAATAGCATATGATATCACTTATATATGGAACCTAAAAAAGAAGATACATATGAACTTATTTACAGAATAGAAATAGACTCACAGACATAGAAAGCAAACTTACAGCTACCAAAGGGGAAAGGGGAGGAGGGATAAATTGGGAATTTGGGATTAACAGATACATACTACTATATACATAATAAACAACAAGGACCTACTGTATAGCACAGGGAACTATATTCAATATCTTGTAATAACCTATAATGGAAAATAATCTGAAAAAGAATATATATTTATTTATAAAACTGAATCACTTTGCTGTATACCTGAAACATTGTAAATCAACTATACTTCAATTTAAAAAAATGTAACGAATAAACCTTTATTTAGTGATACTAAAAGTCTTAGAGGTCATTGCAGCAAAGTCTTATCAATAGCTAGAAATATTTTGTGGCATAGTGTAAAGAACACAGAATCTGTTTATCACAATTGCAATATGAGATCCAGGGCAAATGAGTTTTCCTCTATCTGTGAAATTGGGGCTACACTTTCTTCTTGTATACCTTACAGTGTGGTTATAAAAAAAAAAAATCAAAGAGGGAACGTAACAAAAACCTTTAAAAATAATAAATGAGATTATAATTTGTTGAGTAATAGGTTTTTATTGACATCACATTTATATTCATTTGGCACCATAGCATGGATTATTTAGAAACTGTTGATTACACATTGGTCTCTTTCCAGTGAACTAGGAGGAATAGTACAAATTGGTTATACACTATATGAAAATTTGTTTAAAAATATCTAAATTCTTCATACTTTTAATTTATGTAACAGATTTTAAGACTGCAAAGACAAGGATTCAAACCATTTACTGTATTTGCAAAATTAGTGAGGTGAATGACTGGAATTATCTGCCAGCACCATCTGTATCTCTTTATCCTGGAAACATGTAACTAGACTGACATCTGTTAACTTGTTTCTGTCCTTATTGTTAGGATTAAGAGATGACAGCCTTGAATTTTTTAAGTCCAGGGGAATTGCTCATGTCATCTTAGTTGGAACTCACCTATAGCCAGTGATTTCCTGACCCATAGGTATAAGGAAGGTCTTAGATTTTAAGTAAGTGAATTTATGATTACTTTCCCCCAAAGGAGTCTATGAATGGCTTAATACCTGTTTCCTACCTGGGGACTTGAGTTCAAGGTCAGGCTTTGGTAAGGACCCATTCACTCTTCTACACTGAATCCCAAGTTTGCAACCTGATCATTTGTATTTTTTGGAGTTTCTTGGGTATCACCATCGTGTGATTATGAGAGGAACAGGAGACAAATGCAGAATTTAGTCATTTATTGGTAGCCTGTTTCCTATGGGGAATCATGTTAAAAATGAACACACACACATTTTACCGATTCTCCTAAACCAACTCTGCTGGTTGAACTGTGTGGGAGAGAGAAAAATAGGAGTGTGTGGCATAATCTTGCAATTCCAAGTCAGGCTTGTTATTTAACATAAAATCTCATTTTGAGACCCAGGACAGGAAATTATATGACTGTAGCTAGAGAGCTTAGAGTTGCTGGGTTTTGCTTATGCTTAGTATAATTGGGGGCACTTTCCTGAAAAAATATGCTTAAATCAAGCCATTTTAAATGAAATAGAGAAGTTTATTGTTTTTTTAATTAATTAACTAATTAATTTTTTGGCTGTGTTGGGTCTTCGTTGCTGCGCATCGGCTTTCTCTAGTTGCGGCGAGCGGGGGCTACTCTTCGTTGCGGTGCGTGGGCTTCTCATTGTGGTGGCTTCTCTTGTTGCAGAGCACAGGCTCTAGGTGTGTGGGCTTCAGTAGTTGTGGCACGCGGGCATAGTTGCTCCGCGGCATGTGAGATCTTCCTGGACCAAGGCTCGAACCCGTGTCCCCTGCATTGGCAGGTGGATTCTTAACCACTGCACCACCAGGGAAGCCCGAAAAGTTTATTGTTAAAGTAAACTGAGTGTGAAGCTTTTTATAAAGTATATATATAATCACTTAATTTGCATGCCCAAATGTTTTTTTTTAAAATAAATTTATTTATTTATTTTTAGCTGCGTTGGGTCTTCGTTGCTGTGCACAGGCTTTCTCTAGTTGCGGCGAGCAAGGGCTACTCTTTGTTGCGGTGCGTGGGCTTCTCATTGTGGTGGCTTCTCTTGTTGCAGAGCACAGGCTCTAGGCACACGGGCTTCAGTAGTTGTGGCACGCAGGGTCAGTAGTTGTGGCTTGCGGACTCTAGCGCGCAGGCTCAGTAGTTGTGGCGCACGGGCTTAGTTGCTCCGCGGCATGTGAGATCTTCCCGGACCAGGGCTCGAACCCGTGTCCCCTGCATTGGCAGGCGGATTCGTAACCACTGCGCCACCAGGGAAGTCCCGCCCAAATGTTCATATATCAGGTTTTCTTAAATGATGATTTTTTTTTTCATTTAGATAAGTAATTTTAACTTAAGGTACATCTATTATCATTTTTATTATATTTGAATTAAGAGGAATTTCTTTTATCTAAAGAATGGTCCATTTTGTAAGTTACAGTGAAATTGTGCTCATAAATTCCTTGTTTTTAAACTATAGATGCTCATTTTAGGACTATCTTGAAGGCAATTTACACTGAATTTATTCACAACCGGCTTTATGGCAATGTTGAATGTCCTCTTCTTTTTAAAGAATTGCAACATCTTAAAGGTTCAGTGCACTAAAACTTGCATTTTTTAAAGAAAATCAGCCAATTTAATTGTTCTGATACAACTTGTAAGTGATAGTTTTTTAAAAAAAATCAGCTTTATTGAAGCTTAATTTACATGCAATAAAATTCACCAATTTAAATTGTATAATTTGAAAGTTTTGACAAATGTATCTTTCATATTTTGCCTTTTCTAGAATTTCATATACATGGAATCATATTGTTATGTAATCTTTTGTGTCTGGCTTCTTTCACTTTGTATAATGCTTTTGAGCTTTATCCATATTGTTACTTGTACAGTAGCTTTGTTCTCTTTTATTGCTGAGTAATATTCTTTTGTATAGATATATTACAATTTGTTTATCCCTTTACCAGTTGATGGACATTCGGATTGTTTCCAGTTTGGGGCTACTGTGAATAAAGCTGTTAGGATCATTTGGATACAGGTATTTCTGTGGACATATATCGATAATTTCATTTCTCTTAGAAAATAGCTGTTAGTGGGATTCTGTGTGTTTATGGTAACAGTAAGGTTTAACATTAAGAGAAACAGCCAAATTGTTTTCCACAGTGGCTCTACCATTTTTCGTTCTCAGCAGCAACGTATGAGAATTCAGTTGCTAGCATATGGTAGAGTCAGTCTTTTTAATTTTAGCCATTCCTGTAGGTGAGTAGTGGCATCACATTATGGTTTTAATTTGCCTTTCCGTAATGGATAATGGTGTTAAGCATGTTGTCATGTGCTTATTGGGCATACTTATAGCTTTGGTGAAGCATTTGTTCAAACCTTTTGCCCATTTAAAAAAGTTGTTTGTTTGTTTTCTTATTATTGAGTTTTAAGATTTTTTTTAAACTTGTTCTGGGTAAGAATCCTTTATCAGATATATATTTTGCAAGTATTTTCTTCCAGTATGGCTTGGCTTTTCATTTTCTTAAGAGTATCTTCCATAGACTAGAAATTTTTAGTTTTGATGAAGTGCATTTTATCAGTGTTTTTTTCTCTTGTGGTTCATGCTTTTTGTGCCCTAAGAACTCTGTCTAACCCAGGGTCACAAAGATTTTCTCCTATGTGTTCTTCTACAAGTATTATAATTTTAGCATTTATATTTAGGTCTATTACTCACTTCAGGTTAGTTTTTGTATATGGTATAATGTAAAGTTTGAGATTAAATTTTTTCCATATGGCTATCTAATTTTTCCAGCAACATTGTTTGGAGACGACCCTTTCCCCATTGAATTACCTTGGCACATTTGAGTGTGCCAAATCAGTTGAGTGTGTGCGTGTGCGTGTGCGTGTGTGTGTGTGTGTGTCTGTGTGTGTGTTGGAGGGTCTATTTCCGGACTCTCTAGGTCCCTGGTGTACATGTAAGGTAGTTTCTGAGCTGTGAAAAATTTGTTAGTAACCCATTTTCACCACTGCCACCATATTGCTTACACTGTTCTCTGTGCTAAGTCTGTATCATATATATTTCTGTCATTGAATATATAATGTACTATAATTATTTGTCCATAATAATTATAATAATGATAATATAATAATGTATTTTTAATTATTTGTCTTTCCTAGTAATCTATGAGCTTCTTGAGGACAAGCATTGTGTCCTATTATATGTTCTATGTGCTAATACTAGGCACATAATAGGCATCCAATACATATCTATTGAATTTCAATAAATAGAATATAGAAATTAGGTTAAAATATTAAATCTTTTACCTATATGATTGTAATTAGTGTTATTTTTATAAAAGCTAAGCTAACTTTCTTACCTTGTTGGTTGTCTAGTACTGATACATGACACCAATGTCAACTTTTTTCCTGATAGCATGGATAGTTTAATTTTGACTAGTTGGTTAAGGTTTTCTTCTTGGAATCTGTTCTTTGATCTGATAATAAAAACAGATTATAGCTATTAGGATATGCCAGTCACTGTACTAAATGCTAACATGTATTATCTCATTTAATGTTCATAACAACCCTATGAGGCAGATACTATCGTTATCCTTATCTTAGATCACGGAACAGAACTAGGAAGGAAAGTAACTATTCCAAGATCACACAGATGATCAATGGCAGAGAGAATGAGGGTAGCCCTTAATTTAAACACTATACTATAGTCATTGCCTGGCTTCATCCAGGAAGGTTAAGTTGTTAATTAACTTTAACCTGAATTAAGTGTTGTCAGTCATCAGGGTTTGAAATATGGCACCATACCCTTGATAAAAAGAGGTGCTGAATTTATCATCATTGAGTGTACAGGCAGTTATTAGGCAACATTGATTGTTTCATTTCGTATTTCTCAATAAGTAATATTAAGTGTGTTTTACATCTCGCTCAAGATATTATAGAAAGTGTTATGATGTGACATTTAGCCTGACATTTCCCCTTTACAAAGACATTCCTTTGGGCATGAAAGCTGTTTGTCCTTCTGAGCCTTGTTTGAAATATAAATGCCACAGGGACAAACTCCTCCTAGTCAGCTAATACCTCATTTAATTACTTACTCTAGACTTTAGTAACATACTGGAAGCAGGATATGCATCTGGGTAGAGTGGAAAACCTTGGGAAGGATGGGTCTTACAAGCAAAGAAAGCCTAAAAGTTTTCATAGTTTACATCTCAGTATTTCCTGACTCTAATGGGGGCCCAAATCCTACCCCTTCACAACTTCAATTTTTCTGATAGGTATGAGTTTCAAACCAGTTTTCTCTAATCCCAGGAATGGTGCTTCCTTACCCCATCCCAAGACTGAAGAATTCTTATGTGTAGCTTCCCTTCTCAATATGCCACTGATTATCTTTGAGAATTTCTCAACACCTTCCTTCTTTTCCACAACAGTCTCTGAAACCTGGCTTTGTGGTGATGCATTCATTCCAATAGTTATGACAGTAATACGAGGCATATTGTAAGCTAACCTTAAATAGCATTTATCATCTACTGTTCGCCTCACTTTACGTTGATTTTCATTAATCCTCACAATGAGTGTATGAAGCGAGTTTTATTATCACCCTCATTTTATACATGAGAAACGTGAGGTCACATGGTCCATAAGTGGTAGAGACAGGGCTTGGATCTAGCTTTGTTTGATGGAGGAACGAGCACTCTTTTTTTAAAATTTTATTTTATTGAAGTTTAGTTGATCTACAATGTTGTGCTAATTTCTGCTATACAGCAAATTGGTTCCATTATACATATATATATATATATATATATATATATATATATATATATATATATATATACATACACACAGTAGGACCTTGTTGTTTATCCTTTCTATATATACTAGTTTGCATCTGCTAATTCCCAGACTCCCAATTCATCCCTCCCTCACCTTACCTCCCACTTCACAACCACAGGTCTGTTCTCTATGTCTGTGAGTCTGTTTCTGTTTGCAGATGAGTTCATTTGTGTCATAATTTAGATTCCACATATAAGTGATACCATGTGGTATTTGTCTTTCTCTTTCTGACTTACTTCACTTTGTATGATAATCTCTAGGTCCATCCATGTTGCTGCAAATTTCACTCTTTTTTATGGCCGAGTAATATTCCATTGTGTATATGTACCACATCTTCTGTATTCAGTCATCTGTCGAGGGACACTTAGGTTGGAGGAACGAGTACTCTTAATTATTGCATCATAACTCCTCACAGAAATCCCAAAATGTCTCAGAAATGGATCTGAAACCAGTTTTTGAGCCAAACAGAAGATAGTATTATAATCATCACAACTTTTGTATCATACATTCCTGTTCATAAAGCAGTATCATATCCATTATCTGCATATGATTTGCATGCTGCCATTGTTTTTTTTCTATGAAGTTACATTTGCAGCTTAGCAGTAATGTTAGGAAGACATTGGGGAATTTAGGAAGTGTCTTCTTCAGGAATAAGAAAAGGAATCTGATAAGATGACCTTGGAATAAGTGACAAGATCAGTTTCTTTGCAATCACTTTACTGGGTCACCTCCCTATGTTGTTTTGAAATGAGTATACTCAGCTTCTTGACTAAATAATAGGAGAGGGAATTGAGAGGGAATAATTAAATTTACTTCTAACCTGTCTGATTCAGAATGTGTCAGTTCATTTAGAAAGTTGTGTCTAGAACAGACTCTTATATCCCCTGAACATTTGTGTGGTTCCACCTGAAGGTTAAAGGATGAAGTGGATGGTCTCTTTGGGCCCTTCTGAGATTCAAAACAAAACAAAAGCAAAAAACTACTAAGAACTCGGAAGTCCTGTGTTCTAACCCTGCCCCTTCACTACTACCTGTGTAACTTGGAGCAGGAATATCTCTGAGCCTCATTTTCTTCATCTATTAAAAAGATGATTAGACAACAACTAAAGGACCTTCTATATCTAAAATTCTTTGAGTTTGACTCTATTTTTACTGTTTTCTAAATTTAGTCTTTATTTATAGTAGATGCCTTACATTAATACTACTACTGAAGAATACCATAGAACAGTGATTCTCAAACTTTTTGGCCTTGAACTTTTAAAAATGATTGAGGACCTTAAGAGCTTTTGTTTATCTGGGTTCTATCCATCAGTATATCCCAGATCAGAAATTAAAACTGAGAAATTTTTAAAACATAAGAATACAAAAGCACATGTTCCATTAGCTGTCAGAGCGATGGCACCTTTGCAGGTCATGTAGCCTCTGGAAAGTTCCACTGTACTTTCCTGAGAAAGTAGAAAGTGAAAGTTCCACTGTACACTCCTGAGAAAATGAGAGTAAAAAGGCAAATAAGTCTTGGTATTAGTATGAAAATAGTTTTGACCTCACTGACTCACTGAAAGGATCTTGGGGATCCCTAGGGGTTCTTGGATAACATTTTGAGAACTGATGCCATAGAACTTGTGTATTTAATTTTTTCATGAATGAAAGCAAATTAACATTTAGATAGTCCAGTTCACTATTATTTGCCCCACATTCAGCTCTGGTTCCTTCCTCCATTGTGGGGGACAGGCCTTGGTCAAGAACTTTTTATAATGGTGCTATTCATGTGTTCACCTCTGGCCACTGGAATCCAGACCCCGGTTGTTGGGTGGATCCAAGTGGTTGAGGTAAGTTTTTGTTAATACTCAAAGGAGTTCCTGTGAGGCTTTATAGTGATAACTGAAGGATTAATTTGAAAAAGAGGAACAGACATTGTGGGATAAATGCTGTGTACTAAATAACTGGAGAACGACTTAGATAAAACAAATTAAAAATAATAGAGTATGGTTTCTTGTATTAACTTCCAATCCTACTGTACTAAAAATGGGTGAAACCGACAAAGTGTACGTGAAATGTCTCTTTGGTCCACCTTAGGATTTTTTCTCTTTAAGTCTTCTGGATTCTAAGTCATCTACTGATCCTCTGCTGTGAGCCAACCTCCCCCCCGCCCCCCTGCCCACCACCAACTCCCACTGTACTGCTTCTGCATAAAGAATTTTCTCTCAGTGGTAGATGATTTTCATCGTCTCTAACCATAATTACTTAGAGTTCAAACTTGAAGTCCATTGTTCTCTCCCACTGTAATGTTATTGTTATAGCTACGTTGTTCTTAGTATATTGTTATGCAAATTTGCTAATGTTTAAATTTAATGAAGCTCTTTGCCCTTCAAAATTACCTGCAGTGGATTATTGGTGAATGATCTCAGTCTCTTGACTCTAATAGGATGGTTGAGAGGTATGATGGTACATCTTGGCTTTTTGTTGGAAAAGAACAATTTGAGGTGGAATGCCACTGAGAAAAAAGTCTTCTCCAATGCTGAGTCAGTGCTGTTAATTTCTTTGTCATGTTATTATCCCTCCTTAGTATATATTGTGGATGCTTCACCCATAAAACCTCAATACTTATTATTCCTCTACAGGCTGACAGTTTCTTATTGTAAGCATGTGTGACTCTGCCTGGAAACTTTTTCTGGCTATAGATAATGTGCTTTGGAATATAAGGGTAGGCAAAAAAATAAAAGATTCCAGGGACTTAAAGCCTATGGAGGAAGCTCAACCAGTGATAGGTAAGAGTTTGTTAATAAATAACCCCAGCTCCCTCACTTTCAGTGAAGATAATTCTGAGGCGTGTTCTATGCATTCTCCTAGATATCTCCAGTGGAACTGAGCCCCAGTTGCCCATAGCTGAAGCCACTTGATTTATGTATCTTGCATTGATTTCTTTTCTCTTCTCTGACTCACTACTGGTATTCCCTGGGATCACCTCCCATTTGCACTCAAATCCTTGTCTCAGAGTCTCCTTTGAGGGCATCCTGAACTTAGACTACTTAAAACCTGTGCTTTTGTCTTTTTAGTGTTCCATGTCCACTTATGGGCTATCCACACCAATCAATACTTCTTGTTCCAGTAGCACTAAGGCTCGTTTTTGACCCAGGGCTGGTCACTGTCCCACAGTAGCGGCCAGAGCTTACAGTCAGCAGTGTCCTGGTAAACGTTTAACAACCGGTCCCCGCCACCAAACCTCCCTCATTTATAGCTTTTGTTGATCACTGTGGTATTCGTACTCCCACCGTGGCTGATTTCATGCTACCAATATGTCGCTGAATGCGAGACTGAGAAGAGAGGTACACATTTGACTCTCATGAGCCCATAGAAACTAGCTGTGGCACTCCATTGCTCACTGGGGTAAACTGTCAACAAAATGGGGCGCTGCAGAGATGAGTGTCTGAATGCCAGAGTGTAAATATCATCTAATCATATTCCCTCATGGTATAGATGAGGACCCTGAGGTCCAGGGGAGGAAGGGGTCGGTCCATTATCTAACACAGTTGGTTAGGGAGACCAAAAATCAGGTCTCTGTGGCTCTTGTCTATTGATGCAGATGACAAGGAGCAGAGTTTGGGTCATAAGGGGCGACAAAAAGGATCTGGTTTTCCAAGTTCAGGGATAATGGTGAAACGTGTTGAGGGTGTAGGATCAACAGGGAGATGGGATTAGGTCAGGAAACGTGTGGCTAGTGCATTAATAGGTGGTTTTTCTACTCTCCAGCCTTCCACAAATATTTATTGATTGCCTCCAGTATGCCTGGAATGATGTTAGGAACTAGGGATTCAACATTGTACAAAACAGACAGTTCCTTTCCTCCTCCAGCTGACATACTAGTGAGACTAAGGATGCTCAACTATTAACTGCAAGTAGAATAAGTATTAAGAGAAGTACAGGGTGCTATGTATTAACAGAGACCTAACCTAATCTGGAACTTCAGAGGAGAATTCTAGGGAGAGCAAACAGACCTGAGGCTTAGAAAGACTGATTGGCAAAGCCAGATTAAGGGCAGGAAAACAGTGCTGGAAGTGTAATAAAATAGAGAAAATTAAAAGAACTCTCAGAGAGCTTACTGTATATGATTGTAAGGAATATTTAATTTGCTCTTTGATGTAGGATAGGTTTGGGGAGTGAGAGATGGGGAGTCATTAAACAGATTTAACCAGGGAAGTAGCATGCTTTAGTTTATGTTTTTAAGAAGATCCACCATGATTATGGAATAGAAAAGGAACCAAGCTTGGCTAAAGCAGGAGAGTTACTCTGGTATCATTAGGGTCCCATAAATATTTGGTGGGTGATCGCTCCAATAATTCCATATCACTCTGTGGGTTTAGCTTAGCAATTTGATAGGCAGATATAATATAAATATTATCTATGATATTTACCTTTTATTTTTACTTGCCAGTGTAATTTCTAACCTTTATACTACCCTAGTAAGTATCTGGCTATAAAACCTGTACCTTAAAATGTAATAATAACAGTACAAATGCCAGGCACTAAGTACTTTACAAATATTAATTCATTTAATATGTATGATAACCCTATGATATGTGATCTATACTTTTCCTTATTTGAACAAGCTAAAGCCCAGAGAAGTAGTTTGTGCAAGGTTGCCTAGATGGTAAGTGGTAGGGCTAGAATTCAAACCCAAGCCTTCTCACTGCAGTTTCTGAGTATTCTCCACTGTGCCATAATCACATTTTGTAGTTTATCACCCATGTAGGTAACTAGTTGTAACAATTTCAACAATTATATTCCCTTAGTGAAATAAATTCTCTTCACATGTGATTTGCCAGTTTGACTGTATTTGTTTTATAACTTTGTTACTTGGTTGGAATCACTGAACTTCTTATTTAGATAATCAGAGTCCAAAAGTCATAGACCCTTTTTCCTCCCATTGCTTAACAAAGACATGTGTGGCACTTATTATGTAGCAGAACTATCGTAAATGTTTCACAAATACTAACTCATTACAACCCAGAGAGGCACGTACTGCCATTTCCATTTTAGAGGTGAAGTAACTGAGGCACCAGGAACTTAAATAATAAGGCTAAGGTCACACAGTTAATAACAATTGGGAACCAAACCTAGGCAATCTGGCTTAAAGGCCATGCTTTTAACCTCTAGACTGCCTGCTTTCTTACCCAGAACAGTTCAGGTTAGTCCAAAAACAATTATAATTTGTTAAATGATAAGAGTGGGTGTTTCACCTTTTTAGACTAAATGTTTTCAGTTCTTCTAATCTTTCCTGATAGTACAGTTTGGCACTTATGTGCACTGCTTATTTTCAGTTTGAGATAGGAAAGACAAGGTTGATGAAGTGAAAGCAATACAGTATTCTGAACTTTTCGTATAAACTACTTGAAGGTTAATTCTATAGCCTATAATTGTTTAAGCCTCTCACAGACCCCAGGATGGAAGAGCCACGATTGGTGTTCCATAATTTGTTTCTTGCTGAATTGATATGTCTTTGATTTTTATATTAGAACTGATGTACTGAAGGCCTGCCTCATTTTAGGTCCTACCACACGAACAGCAACAACAAAACCCCCTATTTTGTATTATTAGATATATCTAAATATGGATTACAATAGGACCTCTATAAAAATTCTTCTCGTGTCACGTATGAATCCTAGAGAATCGTTAGCATCCTTTAAAAAAATTGTATTTAGCTTTTGTAAATGGAGCTATAATGGCTTATGATTAAGGAAAATCACTTATCAATGTCATCTGTCAAATTGGATCTTTGTCATTACCATTTCTTAAACAAGTACTTGAAACAAGTGCAAATCTGCACTGTGCAATTCTGTGTCTTGATGGGCTCAGGTAATAAGAGTATCAATTTAGCTTTTTTTTCTTTTTTTAAAGAATTGGCTTTCTATTATATATTTTAAGATTTTATTTATTTATTTTTGACTGCGTTGGGTCTTCATTGCTGCATGCGGGCTTTCTCTAGTTGGCGGCGAGTGGGGGCTACTCTTTGTTGCGGTGCACGGGCTTCTCAGTGTGGTGGCTTCTCTTGTTGTGGAGCACGGGCTCTAGGTGCGCGGGCTTCAGTAGTTGCAGCACATGGGCTCAGTAGTTGTGGCTCACGGACTCTAGAGCGCAGGATCAGTAGTTGTGTCGCACGGGCTTAGTTGCTCCACGGCATGTGGGATCTTCCCGGACCAGGGCTCGAACCCATGTCCCCTGCATCGGCAGGCGGATTCTTAACCACTGCGCCACCAGGGAAGTCCCTCATTTTAGCTTTAAATAACATTTCTAGTTTGGGGAACATTTTCAGATAATCTCTTTTGGTCTTTTCTGACTTTCTATACTACTTTCACTTCATTGATATTGTTTTTCCTATCAAACTGAAACTCCAGGTGTTGCCACAATAACCAGAGAGGATGTGATGTGGGGTTTTACTGTAAATATGTTGTGTTGAGCTTCAAGTCAGTAAAAGGCAGCCTTTTAAATGATATCATAAAGGATTGAATGACTCACAGTACACGTTTTATTTTTGTAGGTGACTAATGCTTTACAGATGTGTGATTGTTTGGTGATCACAATGACAAAGAATGACTTTGCCCTCGTTTCCTGGATTTAATCCATCCCTTCCCTCTCCCTACTTCCCTTGATCTTGATAAGATCCACCTTGACTGTATAAGTGTTTTTACTACCCAGATTCCTAAAATGGCCTCCTGGCTATTTGTTTTTCCTGGGGTTACTGTTGAACTACCCAATGGAAAACATGAGCTTCTTTTTTAAAAAATATTTATTTTATTTTTGGCTGTGTCGGGTCTTAGTTGTGGCACACGTGCTCCTCGTTGCAGCACGTGGGTGTCTCTCTAGTTGTGGCACGTGGGCTCCAGAGCGCATGGACTCTAGTTGCGGTGCACGGGCTCTCTAGTTGTGGCCCATGTGCTCAGTAGTTGTGGCACACGGGCTTAGTTGCCCCACGGCATGTGGGACCTTAGTTCCCCAACCAGGGATCAAACCTGCATCCCCTGCATTGGAAGGCGGATTCTTAACCCCTGGACCACCAGGGAAGTCCCCAATGTGAGCTTCTTGAGTTGAAGAAACATCCAGATCTTTTGGGGAAAGGCACCCAACCAAGATCTCCTGGGCCATTTAATTATTTAGCAGACACTATTGAGAACCCAGTAAATTCTTGGCATTGGGCTTGGCATTAGGTATTCAAAGATGAGTAACTTTGACCCAACCTCAAAGGGCTCTTGGTCTTTTGAAGTATATGAAACCAGACTGAGAGGTAGAGTGAGAAGTATTTGAAATTGATACATGGATATTCTATTCATCAGCTGTCTTTCCTGTGTAAATTGAGGAGTAAGAGAATGAATAGTTATTAAATATTTAACATAACTACATGCTTTGTATATATTATCTCCTTTGATTTTTCCCCAGTTTGTAAAGAAGGGTCTAAATCTGCAAATTTTACAGATGAGGAAACTTAGAATCAGAAAGGTTAAATAATTTGCTTAAAGTTACAGAGTTGGCAGGGCTGAGGTTGAACACAGGTTGAGGCTGAAGCTCAACCTGACATATCAGAGATATCTGTTCCCAGTGTCTGAGCTCATGGTCCCCATCATTGCAGCCTGGCTTTTCACACCAAAAAAGAAAATCCTAACAAAAAAAACAAAGAAAAAGGTGAGAGAGAAAAAAGCCAACCAAAAACCAACAAAGTAAATTGGAGTGACAGCTAGCGCTTAAAAAGTATGGAAATTTAGACTGAAGGAACAAATTCTATCTTGTACTGTGGATTAACATATAACATCTTGTGAACGGCTGTGTGAGATGTGAAAATGCATAGGCTCTGGAAGTTGGAACTTTAATGACCATAAGACCCTTTTATGTTAGGATGGTTTCCGTCATCTGCCCTTTCACGGCTCTAAAGGCCAGTCAACTATTTCAAGCAATTTCAGTTACAGAAGATGCATATAATACTTGAGATAGTCCATTCCATTTTTTTAAACTACTGTCATGGTAATGATGAGCAAACTTCTAATACCTGTGATTTCTACTTATGGGTCCTAATTCTGTCCCTGAAGCAACATAGAATTTTACTAATTGAGCAAATGCTTTTTGGCTATGTCTCAAGTATGAACTGAAGAGAATTCTTGGCCTGCAGGGAAAGAAAATCTGCTGGGTGTCTGAATTTGCAGTATTCTGGTTCCCGGGATAGTTTCTCCTTATTGTGTTTTGTGAACTTGTTTAGTGTCAGTAGATCCCTGATCCACACTTTTAGTGTGCTGACAGGGATCAAGTTTCTGAGCCTGGGCTGAGGGTGGAATCCTTGAGGTATTGCTTATCAGTGTCATGACTAACACTCTAGCACATATCTCAGTAGCTGAGCCATTGGGACAAGCCACTCTGACCTTGCTACATGGAACATGCACATCTTTATGATATTCTTTTTCCATGTGCTGATTCAATTAAGCATAGAATGCCGTGGGAACAATTAGGAGGGCAGCTAGCCCAGATTTGGTGCGAAAAGGTTTTCTAGATTCAGCAGACATTAGAGCTAATATCAAAAGACAGAGGAAGAGTTAGCAGGCAAAGTTGGGTAATCGGGGTGAGGAACAGGGCACGTTCTAAAGAGAAGGAACACTATTTATTATGGCACCGAGATGAGAGAACATGCCATGCTTAAGCAACAAGAAAGGATTCAGTATGACTTCTTTAAAATTTTTCAACTTTATTGAGATATAATTTATGTACAATAAAGTGCATCCATTTAAAGTATACAATTTGATAGGCTTTTAAAAATTTACTTTATTGTGATGAAATTTATGTATAATATCATGCACATATTTTAGTGTATAGTTCGCTGAATTTTTTTTTTTTTACATTGTGGTATGAAATACATAACATAAAATTTACCATCTTAACCATTTTTAAGTGTACAATTTGGTAATGTTACGTATATTCACATCGTGGTGCACAGTCTCTTTTGAATAAAACCATACTCACTCAACCTCTTTCATAGGATTTCAACAAGAAAAATAATATAGCATTACCCTTTATATTTTCATGACACTTGGATTGAAAATGTATTGGTAATGAGGACATTGATCAAATGGGGTTCAGATTGTAATCATTAAAGCCAATTTATTTTTCTCTATCACTATCCCACTAAATTTAATGGAAATAATTCTTTTTCTTGTCCAGGATGAAATTTGAGCAGGCTTCACAACTTTTTTTCATCACTTAGAGGTAACAGAAAATCTTGTGGTCACTATAAGGCAGTGGACTCAGAATAATTTAATAAATTGTCTGTGGCCAAGAAATTCGTAGGTAGGGCAGGCCATAATTAAAATGAAATTCCTTTGATTCTGAGCGTGGAAATCTTTCCCACATATTTTCCTAAAAATATATAGCACTAAGGATAAATGTGAAGAAATGAGCAGTAAATGAAAGTGGCCATCACTGGTCTCTGGAGATGGTTCTCCACTGATGGGGAAGGGTTTGAAGAGTTTATTCATTTTCATTGCTACATAAAATTTCACGGTATGAACATACCACTGTTTAATTATTATTTCTGAAGAATTAACTACTGTGTTGTTTCAGATATTTTGCCACATCAAACAGTGTGGTAGCAAACATATTTATCATAGTTCTTGTGCCTGTGTGCAGGAGTTTCTCTAGATAGTTTATTACAGAGTAAAATTCCTGGGTCATAGGGGGTGAAGATCTTCAACATTTAAAGACATTGGCCAATGGCTTTTTAGGAGTTTGTCTCATTACTATCTTTATAAAAACCTTTAAATGTTTACTAATCTGATGGGTATGAAATTAAATTGTACTTCATTGGCATTTTAATTTGCATTTCGCTGATTATGAATGACATATTAGTCAGATTGCACCTCTCTAACAAGTTACCATAGACTGGGTGGCTTAAACAACAGAAATTTATTTCTCATAGTTCTGGAGGCTGGAAGCCTGAGATCAGCTTGCTGATGGCAGCCTTCTCATTGTGTCTTTACATGGTGGAGAGCGAGAGACTCAGCAAGCTCTTTGGTGTATCTTTTTATTAGGGCACTAACCCCATCATGAGGGCCCTACCCTCATGACCTCGTCTAATTCTAAATGCCTCCCAAAGGCCTCATCTCCGAATAGTATCATATTGGGTACTAGGGCTTCAACATAAGGAAATTCGATAAGGTTTGATCCGTGTATACACCCATGAAACCACTGCCACAATGAATTTACAGAATATTTCCAGTTTCCTAGGGCCCCTTGCAGTCAATCCCCCCCTCCACCCCTGGCACCAGCACAACAATTATTTGCTTTCTGTCTCTATGGATTAGTTTGCACTTTCTAGAATTTTATGTAAATGGAATCATACAGCATGTACAATTTTGTGTCTGGCTTCTTTCACTGATTTTGAGATTTATTCATACTGTTGTGTCTATGAGTAATTTGTTCCCTTTTATTCCTGAGTGGTATTTCATGTATGGATATTCTGCCTTTCGTTTATCCTTCACTTGTTGATGGATATTCACATTGTTTTCAGTTTAGGGCAATTATGAATAAAATCTTGTACGAACGTTCATGTACAAGTTTTTTTAGGGTCATGTATTTTCATGTTTCTTGGGAAAATGCCTACGAGTGGAATGGCTGGGCAGTTTGGTAAATGTCTAGCTTTTAACAAAGCTGACAAAAGTTTTTCAAAGTGGTTTTACCATTTTACTTTCCTACCGTTAATGTATGAGTTCCAGTATTTCCACATCCTCTCTAACACGTGATATTGTTGTTGCTGTTGACTTTTTATTTTAGTCATCCTAGTGTTCATGTACTTGTATCTCGTTGTATTTTAATTTGCATTTCCCTAAAATTCCAGATATATTTTAAAGATGTTGGATATCTTTTCATGTGCCTACTGGCCAATTATGTTATCTTCTTTCATGAAGTTCCTGTTAAAGTCTTTCGCCCATTTTTAATTGGGTTGATTTTTGAAGCATAACATAGTTTTGTATATTCTAGATACCAGTTCTTTGTCAGACATATGTATATTTATTTTCTCCTGTTCTTTGGCTTACCTTTTAATTTTCTTAATGGTGTCTTTTAATTTTGATAAAGTCCAATTTATCCTTTTTTTTAATGGTTCATGCTTTTGGTGTCTTACTAATAAATCTTTCTCTAAACCAACATCACAAAAATTTTCTCCTATTTTCTTCTAGAAGTTTTCTAGTTTTAGCTTCCATGTTTCAGTCTGTGATCCATTTCTAATTTATGGTATATCATATGTAGATGTCATATATTACTATTATTATATATTATATATATCACAGTATATTATTATATACATCATACATAATATGATCTAAACTAATATATGTGTGTATATATCATATATAATATAATCAAAACTAATATACATTTTATATTAATATTATAATAAATATATAATTATAATACTATAATTATATGTATTATATTAGTATGTACATATATTAGTTTATATGATATATGATATATATATGCACACACACTATGATAAGATGTTAATTAATTAATTATAGGTAAGGGCTGAGGTTCATTTTTCCCATATGGATATCCAATTGTGCAAGCACCATTTGTTGAAAAGATTATCATTTCTCCATTGAATTTTCTTGGTGACTTTATTGAAAATCAACTGACCATATATTTTGGGTCTACTTCTGGACCTTTAATTCTGTTAATTCTGTATGTCTATCATTTCACCAATACTACACTGTCTTTATTACTATAGCTTTATAATAAGACTTTAAGTCAGGTAATGTATGCCCTCCAATTTGTTCTCCTCTTTAAAACTGTTTTGGCTATTCTAGGTCGCTGTGACTTGAGCTGTAGAGGTAATTGCAAAAAATTAGGACTGAGAGTTAGGCTGAGGCCAGATAATGCAGGGTATTATTAGTCAGGCTACAAAGCTTTTGACCCCCAAACAGTGGAGGAGTATTAAAGAATTGCTAACAGGGGAGTAACATGGTTATATTTGCGTTCTGGAAATCATTCTGGGAAACAAGTGGAGCATAGATTGAGGGGATAGGACAAAGGCTGAAAGACTAATACCTAGGCTGTTTTAGTAATCTTGGAAAGAGATGGTAAGGCTCTGCTTTAGGGCATTGAAGCTAGAACAGTGCTGTCCAGTAGAGTTCTCTGGTATGATGGTAATGTTCTAGAGCTGCTCTGATGCGGTAGCCACTGGCTGCATGTTTCTACTGAGTTCTTGAAATGTGTCCAGTGAGACAAAGGAATTGAATTTTTAATTTTATTATTTTATTTACTGTAAATCTAAATTTAAATGTCTACATGTGGCTAGTGGCTACTGTATTGGACGGCACAGAGCTCGAGGAAGGAATAGACTTCAGAGATAAGGAGAAAAAAATGGAAAGGGTTTCATCACTGATGGAAGTCAGAAGACATGGGACAAGGGTAAGGAGAGAGAAAGAAGAAGATGACACCCAAGTTTCTGTACTGTAGTGAATTAACTAACATCTGTATTACCACTAGAGTATAAACTTAATGGGGGTGGGGACTTTTTTTTTTGAAGTATAGTTGATTTACAATATCGTGGTAGTTTCAGGTGTACAGCACAGCGATTCAGTTATATCTGTATATATCTATTCTTTTTCAGATTCTTTTCCCTTACAGGTTGTTAAAGAATATTGAGTAGAGTTCCCTGTGCTATACAGTAGGACCTTGTTGGTTATTTTGTATATAGTAGTGTGTCTATTTTAATCCCAAATTCCTAATTTATCCCTCTCCTTCATTTCCCCTTTGGTAACCATAAGTTTGTTTTCTCTGTCTGTGAGTCTGTTTCTGTTCTGTAAATAAGTTCATTTGTGTCATATTTTAGATTCCACATATAAGTGATATCATACGATATTTGGCTTTCTCTGTCTGACTTACTTCACTTAGTATGATAACCTCTAGGTCCATCCATGTTGCTGCAAATTGCAAAATTTTGTTATTTTTATGGCTGAGTAGTATTCCATTATTTTATTTATATATATATGTATATATACATATATATAGAGAGAGTATTACACTATATATAATGGAATATAGTGTGTATATATATACGCGTGCACGCACGCACGCACGCACACACACACACACACACACACACACACCTTCTTTATCCAGTCATCTGTCAATGGACATTTAGGTTGCTTGGAACTGTCTTTCTTAGTCAGTGTTTTATCCCTAGCACCTTACATAGTACCTAGCATATAGCAGGCACTAAGTGAATATTTGTCAAAGGATGAAAGGAAGGGAGGGAGAGAAAATAATCTGATAAGGTATTAGCCACATTCAATATGATAAGGGACTGATGTGAGAAGAAAATCCAGGAGGAAGTAGATAATGATAATATCTAATGTGTATTGAGGACTTACCGTGGTCAGGCACTGCTATATGTTCCTACGTGCATTGTACCATTTAATCTGTACAACAGTCCTCTGAGTCAGCTATTATTCCCATTTTACAGATACAAAAACTGAAAATTAGAGAAAATTAAGGGACATGAATAAGTGACTTTACCAGGTGGCAGAGTTAGAATGAGGTTAGTTTGGGCCAAGTGGTGGGACAAACATTGGTAGCTCCAAGACAGGTCTGGACTCCAGATATATATATTTTGGAATCATCAGTAAAAGATGTTTACTGCAACATGTGAATGGAAGTGTTTGTTCAAAATGAATGAAAATAGAGATCTATGGGGAGAGAATCCTTGAAAGGAAACTGAGAAGTACTGAGAAAAGATGTATGTATGTATGTAAGAGGAAACCCAGAGAAGATCATGTCCCAAAAATTGAGGGAGAAGAAGGGTTGAGGAAAGGGAGGGAGTGGCCCACTTCTCACAGGCTGGAGATCTGCATGTATTTCATGGACTTAGTAACTGGAAGGTTACTGGGTCCATGGCAGAAGCAGTCTTCTGAACTGGTCGAGACAGATTAAAAGGCACCAAGTAGTAAATACAAGACGCAGTGATAGGACATGAAAATCTTTTTTCATAAGGATAGAAAGATAAGGTGGTACCTGGAGATGGTACTGTGAGTTGTCCATGTTGTTGTTTGAAGAAGGAAAATATTTGAGCATGCTTATGAAAGAAAAGGCTATTGTGGTGGAGGGGGAGGTTGAAATGTCATGGTTGGAGAGTGAGAACCTTGACAGTGGATTTTGTTATCTACAGTAATGCTGCTCATTGTGGTTGGCAGACCCATGCCAGTCCATGAACTCTGAGTTACTGGTCTGAGACACAATAAATATGGAAATGAAAAATAAACATTTAGAAATTTTAATAGTTTTTTGACACAGTCATTTGATACCAATTGAATATAAATATTTAAAAACTAGGAGCTTGTACTTTGTATATCCTTCTTTGGTCATTTCTGCTTTTGCAGTGATTCACTTTTATTATGTTTTACAAAAGCATAAGACAAAAAACTGGTCCTCAGTGGATTGGATATTTTTTTAAAAGGTCCTTTGTCACAGTTTGAGAACCACTGTTAAAAAAACAAACAAAACAAAACAGTGAGGGAATGATGAAGCAGGCATGGTAAAATGTTAACATTTTGGAGACCTGGTTGAAAGGTATCTGGGAATTTTTGTACTTAAAAAGAAAATTCTAGGAGTCTGAAATTACTTCAAAATAAAATGTGGTTTTTTTTAAGCTTTAAGACTAATGACTGTAGATAACGAATCAGGGGATTAATCTTAAGGAAAAGAATCTACAACTCTTCCACTGAAGTTAAAAGGTGGGAGGGAAGTATGAGTGTGGATTAGGTTAAGTTTGTAACTGGAGCTCCAGGGTCATAAGACCACCTGTGCCTGGGACTGGGGTGGAGTCTGGTCTCTCTGTAGAGTAAGTGAGTACTTTTGCCGAAAGAAAGTGCCTTAGCTTTGTACCCTCAGAGGCTGACCCTGAGACAAGGTTTGTGTGCAAGTGTTTATTTGGAAGTTCATTCCAAGAATCACCATTAGTTTTAGTTAAGGAATGAAGATAGGGAAGAGAAGTAAGCCGATAAAATGTGTGTTATGGAAGAGGTTTCTGCCATGGGCAACTGGGACTCAGTCCTTCTGGGAAAAGCTAAGAAACAGTGCAGAACATACATCAGGATTATCCCATCTTAGGGGCAAGAGAACTGAAACATTTGTCCTCTAACTGCCATCTATCATCTCCTGAGAGCTGCAGTAGGGTGAAGCCAGCACAAACTGGAAATGGTGGGGGCTGAGGGGTTATTTGCAGGAGCTGACAACATCTGCTATGATGGGATAGGAAGTGAGGGAAAACAAGGTTTGAAGAGAGGAGTGGAAGTTAAAAAATGATACCGGTGGGAATGGGCAAAGGAACCAACTAGGGAACGTGTGATTGAGTGCCGCGATTGCCATGCAGGCTTAAAAACTTGGTGAAGGTTGGAGTCCATGGATTTATCACCGTATCAGTCCTCCCATGGCCATAACAGTGGGTCATGTATAGAGGCTGTGAAAGCAGTCAGATATTTGACTTTTATTATTTTCCTTAGCAACTGCATAAACCTATGAGCACATCTCACTGAGCTTTTGGACTACAAGAGCAGTAGCTCATGTCTTTTCAGATGAAGTACTCTCAAGCTTGGTTTTTTTCTTATGTATTTAGGCTGTTGATTTTGCAAAGCTCAGTATAGAAATTTATATCTGTATCATTCCATTGCTTTCAGGATTTGCAGTCTTTAGGTATCAGTAAGTTCCACAAGGTAATGAGGCCATATCTCCTTCAGCGCTGGATCCATGTGCCAACCCAGTACATAGTAGTAGGTATTAGGTGAAAATAGGATGATCCCTGCTGTCTAAAGCTCAGAGACTTGCAGGGGGACAGGAACTTGAAGAGAGAGAAGCAGGGAACAGTGGATTGAGTGCTGTGATAGAAGTTTCATAGTAGATGCTCAATTAATATTTTTTGAGTGACAGTGAAATGTGATCCAATGTGCTAACTATCCCTCTTGTCATGATAAGCTTATCATTTTCTTAGAGGAAGTTAGCAGCTATGGACTTAAAGTGGTTTCAAGGAAAGATGGAGATAGTTGCCATCATCATGGTGAGAAGATTTTCTTAAGTCTTCCATAAGCAAACTGGCCAAAATGGAAGAAAGCACTGAACCCATTAGTTTCCAGATTTGTTTTTATGGGAGGGGAGAATGAGCCACAAGAGTCAATTTCATTTTGTTAACTAATTATCTCATGATTATTGAGCCATAGCAGTCACATTGCTTCTTCTATGGCTATTAAATTTAACAGAGAAGCATCATTTAGGCCACAAGGAATGTAACTCAGTAGTGATGAAATGTTTATGATCTGGGAATGATAAATAACTCATCTCACCTTGCTACTCCCCCAAAATAAAGGTCTTTAGTGGCTAGATTGTAACTATTTTACAGTTTTTTCATTAGTCACGCAACAATGTCTTAACAGTCATTTGCATATAACGCTAGAGACAAATATAGAAAAATTCTATTTCTTGCTATATCTCAAAGAGCTCGACATATTTTGTTTACCAACATTCTTTCATTCTTAACAAGATTTCCACTTTATTTTGAAAAAAAATCACTGCTTATTCACTCAGTCAGTATTTTGGGTTTTTTGTTTTGTTTTGTTCATTTTAATTTTTTTCACACAGTATTTTTCAGCACTGATGATATTCATAAGCGTGTGCTAGAGACAAAGCATATTAAGTGAAGAAAAGAAGATTTCTGCCATCAAAAAGTTCAGAGCCTTGCAGGGGAAGAGAGACCTGTAAGCAAGCAAGAATAGTGATTGAAGTGCCATCATAGACTGGGAACAGAAGAGAAAATCTCTATTTAGAAAAGTTAGTGGAGACTTTAAGAGGACATCACGTTTTTACTTGGTCTTAGGGGATAGGGAAAACATTTTGTAGACATTGGGGAGAAAGAAGGTAGCTTGGGAGTTGGGAAAGGAAGGGGGAAGTGGAAGTAGGAAGGACATTCCAGGCAAAGGGAAAAGCAGATAAAAATCAGAGATCACGGTAGGCCATGGAATATTCTGGAAATAGATAAGCATATGTTTGTGTGTGGAGAAGGAGATGGGCAGAAGAGGCTAGGGGGTGGGCTGGGGAGAGATGGCGGAGAGCCTTATGGGATGTGCTGAGAGCTTTGTACTCTACTTTGCAGGGCAGCAGGGACTGAACAGTAGGGGGACACTTCTGTGGCCACCTTTAAGATACAGGATGGCCTCTTACCCCAAACTTGGTTACAAAGTGGAAATCAGTGATCTCCCTCTCCCTCTCCCCTTCTCCCCTTCTCCCTCTCCCCTTCTCCCTCTCCCTCTCTCCCCCCCACTCCAAGACACCCCCCTCCCCAAGAGGGTATGAAAAGATGCATCACTCTTGTAATGAGGCTTTCTGGGTAGAACAGGCTAGCTCCCAAGTAGGTCCTAAAATGGATTGAGAGAGCGAGCAGGGAGAGAAGGCTGGCTCTGGGTTTTATGGTGGTTAGGGAGTGGGGTCAGCATAAAGGTTCCTACACATGGGGAACTAGCACCCAAGGAGGAAGCACCCAGACTTTCTTATAAGCTTGCCCACTTGTGGGACAGAAGGAGAAGGGAGTGGGGTGAGGCTTAAAAGCTGTTAGATTTGGGGTGGGGGGAGAAAAAACAGGAACAGTGAGAAGATAACTTGGAAACGGATGAGGCTAGACCAGAGGAACCTGCAGGAGCCGGTGACAAATCTCCGGGCAAAAAGAAATGACCTGACTGTGACAGTGAAAATCAGGATGGTTTGAGGAATGTTTCCGAGGAAGAGTGGAGATTGGTACTCAATGAACATGGTAGTGAGTGAGAGAGGTTGCTCCAGGATGACTTTGAGAGCTGGTTGTACAGCTGGGGAAACAATGAAATTAAAAATAGGAGATATGAGAGGAGGGACAGAGGGTGAGAAGGAGACCAGGAGTTGTTTCATGTGTTTTGAAATGTCATGGCCTAGAGCCACCCCAACCTTTGAGAAATGCACCACAGTAGTTGCAGACTCTGCCTTTTTCTAGGTCATCTTGAGTACCGGCGGTCACATACCATATCCTAAAAATTAAAGTTCCTCTGCTAAGCCCAATTGAACATGATTTCCTTTTCTTTTTCTAAGGAACGTTTATTGTTTCTTATTACAAAAGTAGTACATGTTTCATGTAAACAATTATGGAATACAGACAAGTATAAACAGGAAAATATAAGTGCCCCATAGTCCCTCCCTGTGGAAATGGTAACTAACATCATATTAGTGTATTATTTTCTAGAGAGGGCCATTGGAGACCAAATACAAGAAAAAGTTTGTCTAAAAATGTGAGAAGAAGCTTCAAAGAGGAAGTAATGTTTTATCTGGGTCTTTGAGGACTTTAAGGACATTTGCTGACCATAAAAGTGGGAGAAAGTGAGCTTGAGAGTGGAGGTATAGGAGAATAAAGAAGGATACACATTTTAAGGTTGAGATCATAGGGTTCATTGTGGTTTATGACCCAGTATTTTAACTTAATATATTATTTAACTTAATATATTATGAGCACAACTTTTATGTGAAATTTTTGCAGTGAAATCTATATGTAGGAAATACATCGTATAATGTCTCTTGCATTTAGGAAAGACCAAATTGGAGATGTTTGAAGCTACTTCCTGAAACTGGTGTTTTGGGACTGTTCCTGCCATAGCAGTCTGTTACCAGCAACTCAGACTATCAGTTTCTGAGCATTGGGCTTGCTGGCTTCCCTTTTGACTTAGGCCCCAGAGGTCAGCAAGTGTGATTGCCTGAATTTGTGTGACTTGCCCGTATTTGAAAATTTTGACATGTTGATAGATATTTCAAATTTTCAGTTGTTGTAATTAAAGATCTTTATAGATCAAAATTAGAATTCCCAAGGACTCAGAAAGTGAACTGCAAGTTTTGTTTTGGTTTTTTTTCCAGTTTCATTGAGTAATCATTGGCATACATCACTGTATAAGTTTAAGGCATACAGCACGATGGTTTGATTTACATATATGATAAAATGATTACAATAGGTTTGGCTAATATCCACCATGCAGATTTTGCTCTTTAAAAAATTTGGATATGTTGTGGCAGAGAAGTCAGCTGCTAAACTGTGAGGCCCCAGGGATGTGTGCTCATGTAGGTCAAGAAAAGGGATTCTGTGATGGAAAAATCTTCTGACAGTGCCGTTGGATTCTTTAGTTATCTTTATTAGAAGATTCTATTGATAGTTAGATGTGATTAATTTCCTGTTCAGTGATTTTGACATTTTGTTTGTATTTTGGGTGAAGTACACTAGGTAGTCGATATTTCTGGCTCTGGAATTAAAGCAAGGAAGTTTTTAGATGTGACACTACCCACTCTTCTTTCTCTCGCTTTCTATGTCAGACCTGATCAAATGTCTGGAGAAGGAGGATCTCACTCTGCGAGTTCAGCTTTCATGAAGTGCTGTTTTCAAATGCAGTGATGGCTCCTTTTAATTAAAAGCAGATCTTCAATCTTACTGTTTTGCTTGCCACTGTGAATTTTGAGAGTATTTTTTTTCCTGTAATGCAGTAAATAATTGGCCACTTCTTATTGCCTAAAGAATTAAACTTCACTTAAGCCTCTCCATAAGTCAGATTCTTCCAGTAGAACTCATTTTTGAGAATCACTTTTGGAGACGACATGAAGTATTTTTCAGTCCACTGGATTATTTACCGTAGAAGTGATTTAATGCACTAAATCCCTGTAGTGGTTTCAGCTGTAAAAGAGGGAATACTCTGGATTCCACATAAAGTACTGAGAGCCTGGGGTTCTAGTGGTTCCATGAGTAAGTGGTGTGCATCAGTTATCTCTTGCTACAATAATGCTGTATAGTCAGCAAGCAAACAATAGTAACTTAAAAATCACAACCAGAGTTCCACTTCTAGCAGGGAAGTGAGACATGCTCTGTAGACCAATTCCCCAGAAAATTGATGAAAATTGTTTTTAAAACAACCATTTAACACTTCTGGAGATGATCTTAAGAGCATACAGGAGATGAAGAAATCTATTAAAGATTTCAAGAAATCTTTTTTTATTCAAGAAAATCTATTAAAACATGGAGATAGCAGCAAGAGTCTAAGGTCTTTGAACTGATACCCACTCCATCCTTCTTCCCTCCCATTCAGCGAAATGGAAACTCCACTCAGGACTGGTGCAGCAAAGGGCACAGGGCTCTTCCCTCCAGCTCCTAGTCCAAGGGCTATCTTAAGGGGAGGGGCAGGATATCAGCATTTCTCATTCTGCCCCCAGCTGTTTGTTACTTAGGCTGTGTTCTGGGCAAGTGTGGCTCAGAGATGGGGACTGGCTTCTTCCTCCCAATCCCCACTCATGGGATGGAGGTTCTACCTTGGATGCAGCATCACTGAGTATACTGGGACCTGACCACCCTTTCATGGTGATGCACACAGAGAGAGGCAAGCCGAGAAGACCTGAGGCTACTTCACCCTCAAGTGTTTAGCTCCTACAATAGGATGTCACTCAGAAAAAAGTGTTCCATTTGTCCCCACCCTCAGTTCCAGAGCCAAGGCTCAGAGAATTGCCCTGGAGGTGAAGCAGGCCATAAAACAGAGAACACTGAATCTCTTACCAAAGGAACTGATTTCATTTGTAGCAGAGTATGGAGAAGTTCAAACCTTAGAGTGCTCTCAAAAACAGTGGAAGTGGGAAGTTGTGATGAAAGGCAACTGGGAAGAGATTGGTAGATTAATTGGCGATCCAGACAAAACTATCGGCTGGCCAGTTTTCTGGAGAGAAGCTGAGAAAGTGGCACCTGGGAGGAGCCTTCCTGGGGACAGAACAAACTTTAAACGTTGACCTAAGCAACTAACCTTTCTAAAGAGCCTGGATTTGATTGTACCAGTGTATGGTACAATTCATGCCCTCAGGGAACTGTTAAAAACAATAGAGCAATCAACTGGCAATTAGTGGAACTTAACCCTTGGGTATGGTCAGAGAAGGGATAAAGAGAGTTCTCCCCAAGCCAGTGTCTTCCCAGGGTGACTGGGGTCATACCCAAGCCTGCACCCCATGAAGAACAACATCAAAGGCTTCACGATGTGGAGGGAGGTTATAGACTTCACTAAAATAATCCAGCCAATTACTACAGAATTAAACAGAAATAATAAGCACTTGGTGGTGGGACCAATACCCAGAGTTGCTACAATATGCTATCTAAAATTTCCAGTTTCCAACAAAAAATTGTGAGACATGCAAAGAAAGCAGAAAGTATGACCCATCCGCCTGAACAAAAGCAGACAACAGAAACTTGTGAGAGCGACCAGGTGTGGGATTTAGTAGACAAAGACTTCAAAGTTACCATTATAAATATGTTCAAAGGACTAAAGGAAACCATGATTAAAGAAATAAAGGAAGATATGACGACAGTGCTGCATCAAATAGAGAATACCAATAAAGAAATAGAAATCATAAAAAGGAACCAAATGGAAGTTCTGGAGTTGAAAATTACAACAGCTGAAATGAAAAATTGACTAAAGGACTAACCAGTAGATTTCAGCTGGCAGAAGAAAGAATCAGTGAACTTCATGATAGGACAATTGAGATTTCCCAGTTTGAGGAGCAGAAAGAAAGAGGATGTAGAAAAGTGAAAGGAAGTTATTCAGGCTGAAAGCAAGCAACTCCAGGCAGTAATTCAAATCAATATCCAAAAAAAGTACTGGTAAAGGTAACTGTCATTTTAAAAGACAGTATAGATGCATATTTATTTTCCTTTCTTCTCTTAACTGATTTAAAAATTGTGTAGTGTACTGCTGTGCATATAAGATATGAAAATGCAATATATATATTCTAATAACAGCACAGAGGGGATGGGGAGGAAGCAAAGTTGTATTGAGTTAAGAAAATGACGCCACGTGGTAAGTGGAATCCATAGGAACAAATGGAGAGAACCATAAATGACAAATAAGGAAGTTAATATAACAAAATCTATAAATACATGTTTGTTCTCCTCTCCTTTAAAGTTATAAAAGTGTAAAATTATAAAATAAGTAATTACTATGTCAATGTATTATTGATTTTGTGACATCTATAGATTTAGTATGTATAACTAATACCACAAAAAGGGGATGATTTGACTTTGCTGATCATGACTGGGCTCGTGTATCTAAGGCCTTCGAAGGGATGACTGGGGTGATTCGGCTCAGCTTCGCACGGTCTCTCATCCTCCAGCAGGCTAGCTTATGCTTATTGGCATGACAGAAGTAAGTGTTTCAAGTAAGAGTAAAAGAACATAAAGTCTGTTGAGGACCAGGCCCATTACTAGTCCACAATCACTTCCCCATTTTAGGTGGTAAGGCCAGCCCAGATTTAAGAGGTGGGGATATAGGCACCACGTCTTGATTAGGGGAGCTGCTGAGTCACATTTTAAAAAATGTGGACGCAGAGAATGGGACACTTGTGGCCACTTCTTCAAACAGTCTGCTACACAGTATTACAACCATTCAGCCTACGCTTCCTTGTTTTTTTAGGACCTTTTTCTATTTTAACACTAGTTAATTTAAAAATATATATGTAAATTGTGTTCCTGTTGATCCAGATTTGAGAAACGGATCTAAGCGCCAGGAAGTCTATTAAAGTCCAGATTTTTTATTGCTTCTGGGTGGATACAAGGTCATCTCAACCTCCCTTCTTTCTTGCAGTCATGTTCAGTTACACTTACTACCTTTTATTTAAAACATCCCAAGTACTTTACCAGTTTAGAGATTTGCCCTTGCCATCTTTCTGGAATGTTCTTTGTCTTACCACTTTTCTGCCTCATTCCCTATTCTTGTGCCAGCTCTTAGTTTTAATGTCCCTTCCTCAGAGAATTATTCCTTGATTACTCCATCTAAGTTACATCCCCTTACTATATCTTAAAGTAATTTATTTGTAATGTATATTTTTTAATGTAACGTAGTTCTCAATTGAGAATAATTTTGCCCTCTAAGGGGACATCTGACAATGTCTCTAGATACTTTTTTGGCATCACAACTGGAGGGTGCTATTATCATCTAGTGGGTTAGAGGCGAAGGATATTACTAAATATCCTGCTATGCCACGAACAGTCCTCCTACCCAACAGCAAAGAATTATCCAACTGCCAATAGTGCTGAGGTTGATAAACTCTGCTTTAGATCATGCACCACAATTTGGAATCATATATTTCTTTGGGCATTTGTTTAACATTTGCCATTTCCTACTAGACTGGATGCTCAATAAGGATGAGATAATGTCTGTGTTGTTTAACATTGAATATCCAGCATCTAACTCAGTGCTTGATCCCAGGTAGCTGCACAATAAACATTTGTTAAATGGAGGAAGGAAGAGCAGGCAGGAGGCAAAGAGAAAAGAAAAGACTTTATAAGGAGGTACACAGCCTGTACCATTTAGAAGCATATTTGCCTGACTTTCAAATGTCAGAACCTGTATTTCTTTGTGTGAGGGTTTTTATTAGGTTGTGAGCCCACCCTGCCCAATTGCATGATAGTCCAGAATGCTGGGGCATTATCTTCCCCTGGAAAGTGTGTTTTCTAGTGTTCCCGAAAGTTCTTCAGGGATCATAAGCTGATTAATAATGAACACTTTATTCGCTTCCTTCCCTTCCCTGTCTAAATTCCTCACTTCCCTACTAGAGTTTCCTGGGAATACCTCCTGTGATAGGCTGAATAGTGGCCACCAAAGATAATCAGATCCAAATCCCATGAATCTGCGATGTTCCCTTATATGGCAAGAGAGAAGTCACATATAAGATTGAGGCAACGATGTTGAGGTGGAGTATGATTCTGTATTACCTGACAGAGCCCAAGTGTAAACACACATGTCCTTATTAGAGGGAGGCAGAGATAGATTTGATACAGAAGGAGGAAATTTGACCACTTGAAGCAAGATGCTACCTTGCTGGCTGTGAAGTTGAAGGAAGGGGACAAGAAATTCAAGGAATGTAGCTCTGGGTTCTGGAAAAGGCCAGGAAACAGATTGTCCTCTAGAGCCTCCAGAGGGAGCATGGCCCCATTGGCAAGTTGTTTTCAGCCCAGTGAAACCATTCTGAACTTCTTACCCCCAGAGCTGTACGAGACTACATATGTGTTGGCTTAAGCTACGAAATTTGTTTTAGCAGCCATGGGAATCTAATACAGATTTTGGTGCCAGGAAGTAGGTTGCAGCTATAACAAATACCTAAAAATGTAGAAGTGGCTTTGGAATTGGATAATGGCTATAGGTTGCAATAATTTTGAGGAGCATGACAGAAAAATTCTAGATTAGTTGACCGTTAATAAAAATATGAATGTTAAAAGTGCTGCTGGTGAGGGCTCAGAAGGAAGTGAGGAACGCAGTAGAGAAAGCCTATATTGTCATAGAGAATACCTAAATCATCATAAACAGACTATTGCTAGAAATATGAATGTCACAGGTGTTGCTGGTGAAGATTTATTTTTCTTTTTAAAAATTTAATTTATTTTTTATTGAAGTATAGTTGATTTACAATGTGTTAGTTTCAGGTGTACAGCAAAATGATTCAGTTCTTTGTGTGTGTGTGTATGTGTGTGTATGTGTGTGTGTGTGTGTATGTGTGTGTATATATATATATATTCTTTTCCAGATTGTTTTCCCTTATAGGTTATTACAAAATATTGAGTATAGTTCCCTGTGCTATACATTAGGTCTTTGTTGGTTATCTATTTTATATATAGTAGTGTATATCTGTTAATTCCAAACTCCCAATTTATCCCTCCCCCTTATTTCCCCTTTGGTAGCCATGTTTGTTTTCTAATGTCTGTGGGTCTATTTCTGTTTTGTATAGAAGTTCATTTGTATCATTTTTTTTCTAGATTCCACAAATAAGCAATATCATATATTTGCCTTTCTCTGTCTGACTTACTTCACTTACTATGATAATCTCTAGTTGCATCCATGTTGCTGCAAATGGCATTAATTTATTCTTTTTTATGGCTGAGTAATATTCCATTATATATATGTACCACATCTTCTTTATCTATTCATCTGTTGATGAACATTTAGGTTGCTTCCATGTCTTGGCTATTGTAGATAGTGCTGTGATGAATATAAAGGTGTAGGTATCTTTTCAAATTATGGTTTTCTCCAGATATATTCCCAGGAGTGGGATGGCTGTATCATATGGCAACTCTGTTTTTAGTTTTTTAAGGAATCTCCATACTGTTTTCCATAGTGGTTGTACCAATTTACATTCCCACCAACAGTGTAGAAGGGTTCCTTCTCCACACCCTCTGTTGGTGATGATTTAGAAGGCAATTTGGAACATGATTTTGGAAACTGGAGGAGAGGGGATTCTTGTTACACAGTGGTATAAATTTTAGGTGAATTGTGTCCTACAGTTATGTGGAAAGCAGAACTTGTAAGCAATGAATTGAAAATTTAGCTGAGCAGATTTCCAAGGAACGTGTTGAAGGCATGCCCTTGTTTCTTCTTGCTACCAGTAGTAAAAATACTAGAGGAAAGACATAAATTGAGGGAAGAACTGTTAAGCAAAAAAGAAAGAGGACTTGAAGATATGAGAAATTCTCAGCCTATCCAGTTTGCAAAAGTACATTAAAATGAAAGGATTCACTGTCAGGAAAGTGTCCTGTAGAGATAAAATCAAGGATGTAGCTAGACATTCTTTTGCTAGTACCTCCATGGGATCAAAATATCAGAGTATTCAAACAGAGGGCTCCACGAAGCAAAATGGGCTGTGAATCATGGATGACCCTAGCCATCTCAGCAGAAGCAAAGAATGGAGATGGGATTTTCCAGGAGGGAATCTCTGAATGAGCCTTTTGTCTAAAGGCATAATTCCCCAAGACACATATGGGAGACTACACGATTTTGAGCATGTTAAGTCAGCGTTAAGAATGCCATCTCTAACTGAAAGAAGGGATAAAAGATGAAATGAAAGGAGGCTGTGGGACTCCCAAAATTTGACAAGCAGAAAACAGGCTGATAATAGTACTCAGTGGCAAACATGTGCTCCATTCAAAATACAGGCAAGATGCTTCCGAAGGCAGAGCTCAGGGCCTATGGGGCGGAGCTATGGGCATGGGTAAAGTCATGGAATCAGAGGGATGAGCTTCAAGCCACAAAGGATTATTCCCAGGCCTTGAAACCTATGGAGGTTTGCCTGCTTGGATATTGAAATTGCTTGAATCGGAGGGTCCTTTTTTCTACTTTCTCTTTTGGAATGGAAATGGCTGTAACTGTTATCAGCTGTAAATGAACAAAAATAAAGCAGAAACACAAACTTTGAGGAGAGGAAAATTAAAATGAGAAAAAAAATGAGAAGGAACATCTCTTGGTGCTTTGGCTTCACCAAGGACAGCCAAGAAGAGACACATCTGGGCTTAAACTGAGCACCAAGTACACTTTGCCCTCTCTTTACAATATTTACCTGGTTCTGATAGATGAATCCATCGAGCATCTCATTGTAACTTCCAAAATGATCAAAAGTTATTTTTCAAACTGTATAAAATCAAGACACTCATAGTAAACATGAAATGAACATGAGTTAAAAGATTCTGTTTTACTCAATGAGGGAGTGGAAAAATGTTATAACTGGTTCCAAAGAGAATCCAAACGTTAGATACAGGAATATTGATCAAGAATATTTAAATGAATGTGTACATGCAAGCAAAACTGGTTTCATTACATCATGAGAAGGGGACAATTTAATCTCTACTATACAGGATATCTTATATGTTTATCAGTAATGTACAACTAACAAAAGGTTGTAAAAGACCTCAAAGACAGTACAAGGCTAGAATCAGATAATGTGGTGTGGTGCCCTAGGGACAGGGAAAAGTTTGCCATTGAAGCGTACATTTATTTCTACAATGTTAACGTCAAGTACAGTTCCCTCAATATCAGGGTCCAGTCAGGGTGAGCACGTTTCTGTCATGGGTATGTCTTGGCTGAGGCCTGATTAGGGCACAGTGGGAACCAGTGACATCCCAAAGTTTAGGATGTCACAAAGGCAGCTCCCTGACCAATGAAGGGGCTAGAGCACAGGGATATAATGTGCCGGGCTGCGTGCAGGTGTCTTGGGAGGCCCAGTCCAGCAGGAAAGTCAAGCAGAGCTGATCAGCAGAGGCAAAGCCAGCAAACATCATGTCAGAAAAACGAAGCCACGAGCACTCCTATCAGACTCCAGCCCATCTTATAACCACCGAGCTACAGTTCCCCATGAGCTACGTGGACCGTCTTGTGTGGGAGTATCAGTATGTCCATACCCCGAGTTCATCCACGACAGATTTCCTCCTTGCCATGCTCGACTACCTTACCGAGTACATCCTGGATCTGGTAGGCACTGAGGCCAATGGCGGTATGCAGATCACTCCGCAAGACATGGAGAGAGCAGAGGCCCATCGCCACTTGAAGGATACGGCCTTTGCTCAATTTGATAAGATGCCCGGATCCAGAAGGAACGGCTGAAGCCTGGGTCCCCAGAGCCTGGCGGGAGCCCTCACGGCCTCAGCCCAAGGCAGAACTTCTCAGCCGAGGTACCCCAGCTTCTGTCATCAATAAATGCTATTAAAGGATTTCGCTGGCCAAAGTTGTCGGGGGAGAGGGCTTCCTCACTTGAGGGAGTCCAGGCCTGGGAGGCTGGGAGGTTGGCGGGGCCTCCCAAGCATGTTGAATTTCCAGAGTGATGGTGGTAACGGGGGAGGGGCTGAAAACCGTGTCGGGAGGAGCCAAAGGCTTTATTCATGATGGGGAACGTCTAAAAGTGGGAGGTGATGGCAACAGGGATGGGTGGAGAGGGTGGAAGAGCAGTTGGTGTGAACTTTATTCACGGTGGGGAATGTCTAAAAGCAGGCAGAGCTATACCCCCATCCCTGTAAGAATCGTGCTTCAGCTGTGCCTGTGGCTTTCACAGGAGACATGCCCCGTCCCCCGGCCCCGGCCAGCACGTCATCAGTCGATAACTGCGCCCCCTGCCAAATCCCCTCCTACACGGGACCGGGAATCGTCCACGCAGGGGAGGAAGGCAGGCAGAGGGTGAGAACCACTGCCCCTGGGAAAGCATGAGGCACCCAAGTTTAGGCTTTTTGTGCATTTTGAAGAGGTGGGAAGGGGGATGGTGAAGAAGGGTTTATTCTAACGTGAGCCCTGCAGAGAGAACACCAGTGGCGACCAGTGCCCTGCTGGGAGTGGGGAAACTAAAACCGGAGTGAGTAGGGACAGAGGCTGGGGAGGGTGTGGCTGCCGAACCAGGTCTGTGGTCAAAAGCGGTGTCAGGGCAGGCCGGGGTCAGACACCAGACACGGGTCAGCACACGGGAAAGCATCCCGTGGGGGACGACGCGAGCCCGCGAGTCGGGCCTGGAAAGGTCTTGGAGAGTAGCGTCGCTTTGCTGTTGGCATGAACACGAGGCCTGGGAACTAGTCTGGCTCCTTACTGAGATCAGCTTTTGAGAACAGAGGTGTTTTGAAGGCCCAGGCTCCCTTGGTCCCTGAATCTGACAGATCTTGAAGGAAGTGGCCAGGGACAACCTGAGTCTTTAGAAAGGGCTTTTGGAGCCTCAAAATAGGATTCAAGGAAGAGAAGACTATATGAACATCGATATATCATCTCCCTAGAGAACAAATTACAACGTGGCCCCTTACAGACCTAATCTAGTCAATAAATGGGATGATTAGGCCTACAGTGATTTTTTAAAGGAAAATTAACTATCTACCAACATTTAAGAATCAAGAACTTTTTACCTGAAAACCTCAGTTACTGGCTTCTTTGGTGAAATCAAAATGTGTGGCTATACATGATTATAATCCTAGCTTTTTGTACCATTCATACGGGGCCTGTCCCTTCCCTATTGTATCTCATGTGTGACCCACTTCACTCATTTACAGTACATAGCTGACTCCTAAAGATATTTCAGTTCATTATTTCCACTGTAAATTAAGTCTAAAACCACAGTTTTCTGAAGGATGAAATTCTTCTCGTTCAGTGAATTAGCATAGCGTGGTGCTCTTCAAATTGTCTTTGGTATAGGGCCAATATTTTCTGTTACTGTACAAATTCATTGCAAACTGATATATAGTCTTATTTTACATGACTAGTATGAAGCTTCCATATGACACTTGATTCGAGTTCAACCACACGTGGATTAATACATACCCTGTTCAACGAGATGACTCTGCTCACCTAAGAGCTGTGTTCCAGCCAGATAGCATTTAGTGATCTTTCTAGCAAACTCTTGATTTCCGTACCTCTTGCAGCTGACCAGTAGCAAATAATTTAATGACCTACGTCCGTCCACAAATCATGTTTGCGTAGCTGTGCAGTAGTAAGTTCGTTTTATTCTTTTAGGAGTATGTCTTCAAATCTAAGGAAAGGCAATGAACAGACCCTGCGCTTGGTGTTCCATTTAGCATTTCTCCTTCTGAGTTCTTCATGAGCATAAAAGATTGGTCTCTTATATTTAGGGTTCTCGAATCACTATGGGGAAAATCTCTCTAAACGTTTGTTAAAGCAAGATCTACTAAAGGAAACCGGTTTGCAGCAGGGAGACAGGTTAGATACTGCGATTGTGAGATACTTGGGTTCTGAGATGTAGGATGAGAAGAATTCACCAACTGGACTGTGGAAGAGAGAGTCTTCATGGCACAAAAGTGCAAAATAGTGAAAGAAGATGGGGGGGGGAAACTGTGTTCTGGTCTCCCGTAAGTGTAGTTTACTTGGCGCACGTCAGCTTCCATGGCTATAAGATGAGGAGGTTGGACTAAATTATCTCAAAGATCTGCTCGAGGTGTACAGTTACCAGTCTGCGATCTTTTCCTAAGGAAAGTTCTCTACTGAAAGTGGGTGAGTGGGGCACAGAGGACAGGGATTGTTTTTTAGGGTCTCCACTTTACAGTTGAGGCCACTTTGGCCCAGAGATGCCGATCAGCTCTCCCAAGGTCACGTGGCAAGTGGGTCCACAGTAGGGACGCGAGCCCAGCCCTGCTCCCTGTTGTTGAGGCGCCTCCTCTCCTGTGTCCTGAGAAATGGGTGGTCTCGACACAGAAAGGGTTTAATGGTCTCCCCTGGGGAAAAGAAGCCAAACTCTTCAATATAGAAGTGTTGATTTCTTAAAATAGTTATGAATTGGTTTCTGGGAGAATGTATATTGTTTAAATGTAACTCATTTAAGGTCCCATAATTCAGCTTCCTTATTTTTAGGGAAATTTAGGAATATTCAATTTATATAAGAATTTATCTAGATATGCCAGTCAGAACAGAGTCCCATTAATTTAAGAGATTTTATAATCTATTATATTAATATAATTCAGAGATAGAAATATATTACACACTCACACAATCAGAGGTGAGGGCATTTCTGAGTTACAGACATATGGACATACACGCACAGAAAAATTGAGATTATAGCTTCAATTCTACCATTTCAGCCATGGGTCAAGTATAAACATAGAAAAACTAACTGGTCCAGCTATCAAATAGCTGTTGTCCTCTAGAGGGTATGATTTGAATAAGCAAATAGACAGACAAAGACTAGAAAACCAGATTCTCTGTTGTCTCTTACTCAGTGGAAACCAAATCTCTATGGACCCATTTATCGAGGTCTCCAGGTGGTCAGATCCTAAAGCCAAATTCTCCACCATTTCTGCCAACAATGGGAACAACTTATCATCTGTAAATGAGCAAAAACAAAACAGAACCACAAAATTAGTATAGAGGAAAATTTTAAAATTAGGAAAAAAAATCATGCAAGTCCTATTGGTGCATTGGAATCACCTAGAAGAAACAAGACAAGACACTCCTGGGCTTTAAACTGAGAATGGGGCTTCCCTGGTGGCACAGTGGTTAAGAATCTGCCTGCCAAAGCAGGGGATACGGGTTCGAGCCCTGGTCCAGGAGGATCCCACATGACACGAAGCAGCTAAGCCCGTGTGCCACAACTACTGAACCTGCGCTCTAGAGCCCACGAGCCACAGCTACTGAGCCCATGCGCCTAGAGCCCGTGCTCTGCAACGAGAGAAGCCACCGCAATGAGAAATCTGCGTACCGCAATGAAGAAGTAGCCCCTGCTCGCCGCAACTAGAGAAAGCCCGTGCACAGCAGCGAAGACCCAAGGCAGCCAAAAATAATAAGATAAATAAAATAAAATAAATTTTTAAAAAATCCCTGAGAATGAGGCACATTTTTGCATCTTTGGAGTTTACCTGGCTTTGAGTCAGTTGAGTCCATGGGCATATCCATGTGACCTCCAAAACAGTTAAAATATATTTTTAAACAGAGAAAATCATGGCACTCATACATATATGAAATGTAAATGTATTAAAAGAATCTGTTTAACTCATGAGGGAAAAGGCAGATGGTGTAACCAAAAGATAACCCAAAGAACAAGCATAGAAATATTGGAAAAGGGTATTTAAATGTGTAAACGGAGGCATGATTGGTTTTATTACAATATGTGAGGGGAGACAAATGGATCTCTCTTGGACAAGGCATTTAGTATGTCTATCAGTGACCACCAATTTACAGAGGGATGTAAACCAGTTCAAAGACAATGCAAGGCTAGGCTCAGGTAAGGTTTAAGTCCTTAATCTATTTTGAGTTTATTTTTGTATATAGTGTTAGAGACTGTTTTAATTTCATTCTTTTACATGTAGCTGTCCAGTTTTCCCAGCAGCACTTATTGAAGAGACTGTCTTTTCTCCAATGTATATTTTTGCCTCCTTGTCAGAGATTAATTGATAAGTGTGTGGGTTTATTTCTGGGCTCTCTATCCTGTTCCATATGTCTGTTTTTATGCCAGTACCATACTGTTTTGATGACTGTAGCTTTGTAATATTGTCTGAAGTCAGGGAATCTGATTCCCGCAGTTCCGTTCTTCTTTCTCAAGATTGTTTTGGCTATCCAGGGTCTTTTGTGTTTCCATACAAATTTTGAAATTATTTTTTCCAGTTTTGTGAAAAATGCCATTGGTAATTTGATAGAGATTGCATTAAATCCATAGATTGCCTTGGGTAGTATGGTCATTTGAACAATACTGATTCTTCCAATCCAAGAACATGGTATATCTTTCCACCTGTTTGTGTCGTCTTCAATTTCTTTCATCAGCATCTTAAGGTTTTTGAAGTATAGGTCTTTGACCTCCTTACATAAGTTTATTCCTAGGTATTTTAGTCTTTTTGAGGCGATGGTAAATGGGATTGTTTCCTTAATTTCTCTTTCTGATACTTTGTTTTTAGTATATAGAAATGCAATTGATTTCTTTATATTAAATTTGTCTAAAAGATAATTTTTAGAACAAAATAAAATCATGATGTTCATATGGATGTGAAATGAACACATGCTAAGAGATTTTACTTGAGTCCTGAGAGAACCAGCAGATGTTATAACCATTTAAAAACTGAATACAAAGAACAGACACAAGAATATTGTTCAGTAATATTGAAATGTGCCCAGAGGTCAGAGCCACGGGCCCTAGGATGGAGACTGTGTCCCAAAGCGTTGAACCACAGGCCAAGGGCAGAGCTTCAAGCCATAGAGGAATATTTTTAGGCCTTGAAACCTCATGGAACTTTCTGGCTGGATTTTGAAATCGCTTGGGGCTAGGGATTCTTTCCTTTCTCTCTCTTTTGCAATCAGAATATGCATAACTATAATCCTATGCCTGTCCCACCATTGTATTTTGAGAGTAGACCACTTGTTTTCTAGTTTCACAAGTCCACAAATGGAGGAGAATTTTGCCTGAGAATCTCACTCATACCTTATCTAGATGATGAGATTTTAGACTTTGAGTTAGTTCTGAAATAGTTTGAGATTTTTGGGGTTGAAGGGTGGGGTGAATGTGTCTTGCATGTGGGATGGACATGAATCTCTAGGGGCCAGAGTGTGGACTTAGGTAGACTGGATAATGGCCCCAAAATATATCTAGGTTCTAATCCATAAACCTGTAAAGTTTACCTTATATGGCAAAAGAGATTTTGCAAATATGATTAAGTGGAGAATTTTGAGATGGGGAGAATATCCTAGATTTTATGGATGGGCCCTTAGTGTAATTGTAAGTGTCCTTATAAGAGGATGGTTGAGGGAGAGATTTGACACAGAAGAAGGCACTGTGACCACCGAAGCAAGATGCTATACTATTGGCTTTGAAGATGGTAGAATGGGCCACAGGCAAGGAATACAAGGCATGCATCTCTAGGAGCTGGAAAAGGCAAGGAAACAAATTCTCCCCTAGAGCCTCTGGAGGGAGTGTGGCCCTGCCGATACCCGAGTTTAGCCCAATAAAAGTGATTTCAGACTTCTGACCTCTAGAACTGTAAGACAATGATTGTGTGTTTTTTTTAAGCCACCAAGATTGTGATAATTTGTTACAGAAGCCATAGGAAACTAAGACACCTCCCAAATAAAGTACTTTTACTTGAATCCATGTCTCAGCATCTGCTTCTAATGGAACCCAAACTAAGATTCCAGGTGAGGATAAAGGATGCAGCAGCCAGTTAATTTAGCCCATCTCCCTTGAAGTTGTTTCCCGCCACCTTCCTGTCGTATGATGTATATGATTACGTTTTGAGATGGCGTAAAATTGTGCAAGACTGTGTTAAGACTAAACAGAACACATAGGTTTCTTATGACAACTTAAATTTGATCAAAGATGAATCTCCTTGGGAGACTCACTCTGACTATGATGGAGTAACTGGTACTCGAGTAGCCGTTCTGCCAAAAAGAATCACAAAAATGGGCAAAATATATGAGCTGACTGTTTTTGAGCGTTGTACAATGGGCAGCACAATGTTGTGATTCCAGAGAGAAAGGAAGCACACAAGGTAGCTCAATCACTGCTCCAGTTCTCTGCCTGGGGAAAACATCCCAATGGCACAGTGAGCTGGAATCTAGGCAAAGCACAGTGGTATTGCTGGGCTGATGAGGTAGAAATCAGAATTCAGTAGACCTAAAGAACCTAGAATTTGCAAGACAGGCCATCAGAGAAGAGGGAGCTATAAAAAGGAAGGTCTTCAAAAGTTCATTTGGAGGTTTACCAAGAGTCTTTGGCTGAGGACTGGGCTGCATATTCACAGGGCAAGACTACCTGAGACTGACCAGAGGGTACAGGATTAAGAGAGGAAGAGAGATATTACCAGTTGATCCATGCTGGGGGGTGTTGGAGATCCAGGCAACAAGAGTGATGAGTCGTTGATAATACCTTGATAATAATATGCTGGGTATCCAGCTGAGAAACCAGAAGCCTTCGGAGTAAAGATTATGCCCCAGTGTAAGGCCTATAATAGATTCACCCTTAAAAATCCTAAAACCCAACACTTACAAGATCTGTAGAAGAGATAGAATTTGGAGGCTGATTCCTCAAAAGAAATCAGGCTTAGGAAATACCTTTGACTTTCTGCATACCTACTTTAACAAAGCATAAGACCAAATGTATTGAACTACCTGTTAGAACAAACATCAACACTCTTCAGAACCCAGAGTTTCTAAACATATCATCCACATTGTTCAATATACAATAAAAATATTCAACATGCAGAAAACAGGAAAATATGGCCTGTTAGTAGTCAAGAAAAAGAAGTCAATGGAAAAAAACCCCAAGATGGCCCATTGTTGGACTTTTTAGACAAAGACTTTGAAACAACTATTCTACAGTCAAAGAACTAAAGAATATAGTAAGTCCCCTACATACGAACCTTCAAGTTGCGAACTTTCAAAAATGCGAACGTGTGTTCCATCAACGTCAGGCGTGAGTGAAATTGCAGCTTGCCCTCCGTCTCCTATTGCTGACGATCCTTCAGCCCTACCATCTCCCACCTCCTCTCCCTCCTCCAGTCACTAACTCTTCTGCCTGTTCACTCGATGCCAGCCCCTGTATGCCAGCTGTTGTACTGTACTACAGTACTATACTTTTCAAGGTACTGTACTGTAAGATTAAAAAGGTTTTCTTTATTTTTTGTGTTTGTTTTTTATGTATTATTTGTGTGAAAAGTATTATAAACCTATTACAGTACAGTACTACATAATCCATTGTGTTAGTTGGGTACCTAGGCTAACTTTGTTGGGCTTATGAACAAATTGGACTTATGAACACGCTTTTGGAATGGAACTCGTTCATATGTAGGGGACTTACTGTATGTTCAATGAACGAAAGAAATATGGTCTTAATGAATGAACAGATAGGGAATTTTCACAGACAAATGGAAAGTGTAAATAACCAAATAGAAATTTAGAACTTACAATCACCAAAATAAAACGTACCAGATGGGCTCAACATCAGCTTGTACATGGCTGAAGAAAGAGTCAGTGAAATTGAAGACGGGTTAGTAGGAATTATCTAATCTGAAAAACAGAACAAAACATTTATCCTTGAGACTTTTTAAAGGTATTGTATTGGCTTCTCCTGTATGACTCTTTGAACTTACGGAAGTAATCATTTTATTGGTACTTTAAGCTAGACTCCTGTTTTTGTTTTTTGTTTTTTTTTTTAATTTCCCAGGACCCCAAAGGCCCACTGCAGCTATAAAGAGGCCTGCTATGATAATATAAATGAATACTCATCTTGGGGAAATAATCTTCCAAAATTTTCACTTACTTCAACTTATGATGTAGTACAAGTACTAAGAAAACTTCACTCATTATCTAATGTTTAGCTGAGCAGCCACATCCTGTTATAATTATCTTCTAAAAGTCATAAGTACACAGTGCGGTGTCATGGTTAGACACATGAACTGTGGTGCTGAAGTGCCTGGATTTAACTTGTGGCTGTACCATTTACTAATTGGGTAACCATGGGCAAATTTCTTAGTTTCCTCATCTGTATTATGGGGATAATAATAGTTCATACCTAATAAGTTTTGGAAATTGTGAGAAATGATATATGTAAAGTACTCGGAATAGTACCTGGCATGTATGTGTTGGTTGTTACCATTAGATATATATTTTTTCCCAGATCCTTTAATAATAAGAGTTTGGGGGGGAATAGAATATTAAAAGAATGAGTCATCTTTAAAACATTGATTTAAAAAGTAACTCATATCAAAAATCTTCCTAAATGTGCTTTAGAGGATAAAACAGCTATTACCTTTCCCCTGTTGATCAACAAAGGCATTCCTTTTTGAAAGTAGAGATACCACCTGCTTCTTCGGAATAGCTATCCAGCACAAGTAAACATTACTGTGTGCTACTGGGTGTGTTCACTGTGTAAATAGTTTGTGGGAACACAAGAGGCTGGTTTTTCAAGTTTCTACTCCTAGCACTCCAGGAGCATCAAGTAGTCCAGCATTCTACAGTTTGTGTGTCTGAAAGAAAAGTGAGCCTACAAAAATGTTCTAGCCATCAGATTGAGGTAAGAATAATGTGTCTAGGGGTCCTCAGTGTGACATCTGCTTTTTTGATTTTTGTATTTTTGTGTGTTTGTGGGGTGGGGTTTGCTTGTCAGGAAATGAAAGACTCCTTTCACCATTTGATTAAAAGGAGAAAGAAAGGAATATATACAGAAGGAACGTTTTGGCCATTGGGCTGCTATATAAGTTTGATGGATTGAGGAGGGAAATATAGGTATCTTCTTGTTATTAGCACTTAGTTTAATCTGCAAACTGAAATATGGCACTAGATCCCACTGAACATAGGAGCAATTATGTATCCTAATGACATAAAGAAATCAAGTTCATAGCAGAAGTACTGTGTCACTTTGCCAAAAACCTGTCACACCTCTATGTATAAAATAGCAGTCATTTTGCTCTGAATTTCTTTCATTTGTTAGAAAAGTCAGGTTTTATTTAGCACTGTTGAATTGTTTTTTGCACTCAGTCCTATTCTTGATATGGTTAAATATCTAGTATGGATATATATTTTAGTAGAAGGATTGCTAAAGTTGGAAAGTCCTGGAATAATTTCAACATGAATATGATGTTTTTAACACAACAGGAAGATGAGATACTGACTGTGAATATGAATATAGTACACTGGAGAGATGAGGCAGGTTTTAAAAGATTTCTCTTTAATATAGATTGTTTTAATTAGCAATGCTATCTTCCTCATTTAAGTGAAAAATACATTTTGCATATCATACCATTTGGAGAACAAAGGAGGTATCTATTTAAAGCATTCAAAGTCATGAGTAGAAAATATTACTTATATATGATAATATATTTAAAATACTGCTTAAATCTTGGCCTCCTTAAAATGTCTTTTAAGCATAGGAATTGAGTGTTTAATTTTTTCACTTTATAATAAACTGTTTATATGTTGTTTAGACAACAGCTTAAACACAAGACTGTTATAATTTAAACCCCATGGCTTAAGTGCATGAAGACATTCAATTGGACACTAGTGAAATTCTTAAATAGATCCCTACATCCCTGAGTATATAAATACACGTACACACACATATATATGTATTTACATATGGACAACTTATATCAGGGAAACAGATAAGGGAAAAGGTGAGCAGATGTCTTTTTGTTGTCAAATCGTATTTATTCTATGTACTTAGGATTTCTGAAATGCTGTGCCAGCCTTTGGGAATTAGCTGTGTGTCATTCAACTTATTCAGGTTTGATAAAGTCTTCTAATAGGTTTAGGGAAAAAAAATAGGTTTAGGGAATAAAATAATATTAATAAAATAGTTATTTCTACTTCTTTGTGTCCTGGAGGCACATCTAGTATTTTTGTTGAAATGATTTTCTTATAATCATTTAGTATGTTAAGAAAAGGAAAAGGAAATGCAGCTTTAATTTGTGAAATGAGCAGTTTGTTTTACCTAAGCTTTATTATACAATGGCATATGTTATGACTATCTTGCCAGCATATGTAAACACTTAGCTTTAATCCTTTCTATTCAGAATTTACTTGTAGCAACGTTTTTGTACATCCCATCTGTTGCTTGTGTATGCTCTCACTCTCACACATTTACCCACACACACATTCACAGGACTTTAACTTCTCTTGAACCTGGGTCCATTCCTGGCGACATCTTTCTGTGGGTAGCACCATCACTTCCTTTGACCTCTGTTTCTTTACCCTGCTTTCTCCCATCTTCCATCATGCCTAACCCATGGACATCTGATTCCACTCACGATAGTGCTAGTAAAGCAGGTCGGTCCCCTTGCTTTCATCACTTGTAGAGTTGGCAACTGTAGTGGCTGCCGTAAGTTCTTGAAGATCATCTGGAAGTCAGGCAGAGCTTTTAGAGGTACAAAATCTGGTAAATATATAGTGTACCAGGATAGGAAATCCACCTGATCTGGTTTGTCTCTCTTTTCAACAAAAACACATCTCTAAGAAATGGTTACTAAAATCTGCCCCTACTGTTTTACTACCTACTTTCTCTGTTTTAAAATCACACTTTCTTTAAATTGCCCTATGACATGACATCTACCTCCATCGCTTTATTGATACTGTACTTCCAAGGGTCATTTGTGGTGCTTTTAGGAAATCTAGTTGCATTCATTCATTCATCTATTGATTCACCCATTCAGTAACTGTTTATTTAGTGACAACTGTGCATGGGCACTGCTAGGCACTGAAGTTACAGTAGGAAACACTTAGGTCTGCCTTTAAGTACCTCCAGTCTAGTTAGGAAAGATGTCAATTTACCCAAATAATTTATTACAATTGTGATAAGTGCTGTGAAGTATACTTATTCAAATCCTCATTCTGTTTGACTCCTTTGCTTTATGTGACATTCATGATCACTTCCTACTTCTTGAATGTTCTCCATCCTTGTTATCTGTGACTCTATACAATCTATCCAGCTACTTTTCTACCACTTTCTCTTTTGTCTTACTTCCTCTTCTCTTCCCTAAGTGATGGTTTCCCCCAAAGTTTAGCGTTTGCACCATAATGTATTACTTCTTTCCTTTGCCTGTGACTTCTCATTGACTCATAGTTTTAAATATCACTTCCCAGTGGATGCCTCCAAGATACCCATTTCTAGGTTTTTCTATCTGCTGTATATTTTCCCACTTGTACTTCCAAGTCCAACTGTCACCCAATGTTCTTCATGGTTGTAGCCAAACTCACTGTCTTTTATGTGAAACCACTTCCTCTTTCATCCATGTTTCTGCTAATGGCATTGATGATCTCCTGGTTTCTCACATTTGAAACCTAGGAATCAGTTTTGTGTCTAACTTTTCGTTTGCTCTCAATACCTAAGCCATTACCAAGGCCTTTTATTTCTTTCATGATAATCTATCATCTCCCTTTTCTGTTATTTTTTTCTTTTATTCTGTATTTTCTCATCCTCTCCTCCCTGAGAGTTATCTAGAATTCAAGGTCTTGGTTAGACCCCAGCTCCATCAGAAAATCCATACCCAGAAGGTCCCTATCTTATGGGTATCTTCTTTTTCTAAACCTTCAGAACAAAATCATGGGAGTGATGGGAAGAACACAGGCTTTGGTAGCCAAAGACCCAGGTTTAAATTCTGATTCTACCAGCCACTACCTCCTTTGCACTGTATCTCTCTGTGAGCCTTTGTTTCCTCATACTTATCCTATCTCACATAGTGGTCACATGAACAGATAAGTTCATGGAGGTGAAGTCATTTAAAACTATGAAGCATTATATAAATATTAAAGTAAGATTTGTTAATATAAGAATAACTCAGGGGGACTTCCCTGGTGGCGCAGTGGTTAAGAATCCACCTGCCAATTCAGGGGACACAGGTTCGAGCCCTGGTCCGTGAAGATCCCACATGCCGCAGAGCAACTAAGCTCGTGCACCCCCAACTACTGAGCCTGCGCTCTAGAGCCCGCAAGCCACAACTACTGAGCCCGTGTGCCACAACTACTGAAGCCCACACGCCTAGAGCCCGTGCTCTGCAACAAGAGAAGCCACCGCAATAAGGAGCCCGTGCACCGCAATGAAGAGTAGCCCCCGCTTGCTGCAACTAGAGAGAAAGCCCATGCGCAGCAACAAAGACCCAACACAGCCAAAAATACATTAAAAAGAATAACTCAGGAGCAGGGACCAAGGTCCTGGGTCTTAACTACCGAGGCAGTATAGTATAGGGTTAAATTTGAATCCCAGCTCTGCTACTGACCAGCTGTGTGAAATTCAGAAAATCTAGCTTCTCTTTTCCTGAGTTTCTTCATCTGTAAAACGGGAGTAATAATAGTTTGTACTCATAGGGGTGTTGTAGGATTAAAAGGATTAATAGATGTAAAATACTTTAAAAAACCGTGCCTGGCCTATAGTAATTGCTCTATAAGTGTGGGAGGTGGTGCTGGCAGCCAGTGGGGCAGCATGTGGATATAAGGTGGGAGCGAGTTATTAGAACTGAGTCACCAGGTGAGGATCAGGTGTATTAAGGATGGGAACGCAGAGCTGTGGAGCGGACACCTATACCTGGCCGATTCCCTCATGATTCACATCACAAATGGCCCTGCCATCTGAGGCAGAACTGAGCAGATGCACATAAGGAGATATGAACATTCTGAGCAGCCATTTGGGGCTCAAGGATGGGGATAATGGTGTTTCAGGCACATTTTTGTTGTTCTTGTTAAAGAGAAAAGAATGGTAAGCAGTTTGCCCTTATAGAGTCATGAAATATGTTGATATGTCATGGAATCAAAATATCAGTATCCAAATGTTAAGAAAGCAGACTTATCCTCTGTATTCTAGAACTCTCTCTCTCTCTCTTTTTTTTTTTTTTTTTTTGGCCACACCACATGGCATGCGGGATCTTAGTTCCCTGACCAAGGATTGAACCCGCACCCCCTGCAGTGGAAGCTCAGAGTCGTAACCACTGGGCCGCCAGGGAAGTCCCTAGAAACCTCTTTCTTTAACAAGCATAGGCTTATAGCATTTCAGAGTGCAAGGGACCTTAGAAATTCTGTTCCTCTCAATTTATAGGATCATTGGCCAGAGTATGTATTTTTACTAACACACAGTATTCACTTTGAATGAGGATTTTTTTTTCATGTTCAGAAAGGACAAATAATACTTAGAATATTCCAGGGGTGGTTCTAAGTGCTTTAGATTGTTTAACTCATTTAATCTTCACAAGAACCCCATGGGATAGATATCATCATCCTCACCCCATTTACAGAAGAAGAAACCGAGGATCATAGAGGTTATGCATAATTAATGAGTAATTGAGCCCAGCTTCAGACCCAGGCAGCCCAGAATCAGAGCCCATATTCTCAGCCATTGTGCCCTATCATCTCAGCACCTCTGTGCTCTAGTGTCTGGCTCAAGAGGGCAGGCTGTGGTGTCCCGGGCAGATGTTAAATGTTGCAGTTCCAATTTTCCTTGACAATTGGTATTAAATGGTTGATAGTTTTTCATAATACATAAAAATAATGTTTATACTAGGTATTCCCTTATCTGTTCAAGAAGAGTCTGATTTTTCTCACCCATGATTCTGTACGTGAGCGTCACGGTTGTCAAATAATTGTAAGTTGGCAGCTACTTTGCACTGTACTTCATTGTTGCTTCTGCCATGGGGATGCTTTCTTGCATGTTAGCTCCCATCTTTGTTTTTGCTAACAAAAGTTTAGGCTCAATTTTTAGAGTTGCCACTGTTTCCTTTTTCAACTACTTCTTGTTCATTTAAATGTTCTCTCACCTTAGTTTTTTTTAAAAAAACAATCTTCTCTAAGCATTATCAGCTACAAAAATAATTTAATAGGCTTTTACTTCATTTTCTTCTTCACTGAATACAAATATTAAAATCCGACTTACCTTCCCTGAACGCCTTAATAACCTTATTCATTTCCAAGTAGGCACAGTACCATTTGTAACTCTTGTTAAAGTTTAATTTAGCAATTTCCAGTCCTTGTAACAGCGGACTTATCCAGGCTAATTTGATCTAATCTTTCTAACCGAATGCCAGGAAACACTCTGTTCCTACATTATGAACACGTCCAATTCATTTAAGGATTTCTGGTTCATGTAAATAGACTTCGGTGGCATTTTTGTTTTTGGTGTTGTGCAGTCGGAAAATATTTCCAAGAATCAGGACTTGGAGGGAAATTAAGATAATGATTAAAACAACTTGAAGATATATTGCATTTTAAAGGAAGCAAAATCCTTAAAACCAAACAATGTAAAAAATTATTTAACATTGACAGTGTATTCTAAGAATGGAAGTGGTAGATTTTACCAGAAAATATAGTTGAGATGGGGTGGGAGGAGGGGTGTGTATGGGTAGAGAAATCATATTTGGAATCTAGCCATCAAATAATGATGTTCCAGGGTTCAAAAATAGACTTTAAATCTAAACATACTTTTATCTGGATTATAAAAGCCAAAGTTCAGCAACAGCCCACTTGGTAAACACAGACCAAGAGAGATCATATGAAATATATTTATTTAATTCAAGTGTCAGAATATAGACAAATCCATTGATATATCCTCCCAAGCTCTGTGTATAGAGAGCAATAGATTTTAGTCTCCTGGTGTGAAATTAACATTAGCATATGATTTAAAAATCTGAAGTTAATTTCATTTAAATCAAGTGATATGATATCAAAGATGAATTTTCTAAGCAATAAGGGCCTAATACAAAATAGGCATTTTTTCCCCAACTTTCAACAAATAATGGTGTATTCAAAGATGTCTGTGCCTATAAATAAATGTATAATTTTTAAGTTATAAATTTTGGCTGGAACTAGAAATGTATTAAAACATATTTTGTGACGAAGAATCACTGTCTTCTAATTGAGAGACCAGCTCAGGAAAAGTAACTTAATTACAAGGAAGTTGTCAGTAATATGGGGAAAAAAAAAGACCGGGATGTTCTCTTTGTAGTAGCCATGTTCCAGAAAGAAGAATTTAACCTAGTTCAAACCATTCACAGCTGTCATCTAATTTGGTTGGCTATTACTGAGTTTGAGCTCTAAACACAGGAAGGTTATTTCTAAATCGGTTATACACAACAAATGAAACAGCTATTGATTTTCTTTCAAGTGAATTCCTGTTTGTCTCATTGTTCTTATGAGTAATAGTTATATGTTTGGCTTTATACTTAAGCACAGTAGGATATAACTAAATATTAGCACCACTCAGATCTACAGAATAGGTTCCTGAACAATGAAGATAAAATCCAGTGGTAGTATGTGATTGATTATAGTGTGAAAACTATTGAACCTGGGTCAGCAAACATAAAATATGTCTCCAGTACTGCCACCGATAATAATAGTAACTCTTCATCCTTCCTGAGGATTTCCTATGACCTCAGAACTATTCAGACGCTTTCCATGTAACCAAGATCATGTCTTGGTTCAATCATGTCTCCAAGATCCGCTGTCTAACAAATTTCAGAGCCTGGATTTGAACCAGAGTCCCTATTCTGTGCCAGAGTTACCTTGGTCGAGTCAAGTAACTTCTAAAGGCATTTCCCTGGGATATTTTTTTCCTGCTGCCCCAATTTTTACCTTTCTCCCTGGTTCACAGGCTCACACAATCTGTGCTGGTATCTATAAAACTGTCACTGATCTGGCCCTGTGCGCTAGTGTCTCAGGAGTTGTCATCACCTCTGTGACCTTCTGTCAAGGTGGGGACGGGGGGAGGCTGCGTTCATCATTACTCAAGGCTCTTAGGTCTGCTGGCCCCTCAGCACTTCCGGTTCCCTCAGCCATTGCCAACTCCCCTCTCCCAGCTGAGCTGCTCAGACCATCCTTGCAGGAGCCCAAGTAGCATCAGGCCCTCCCTCACCTCATTTTCCTCTGCTCTCTGCACACCTCGACCACTGCTGGAGCTTTCATGTCCTTTCTTAGCCAGGAGAAGCTGCCCCAGTGTCACCTCTTATATTCCTCTCTACACTCCTATATTAAAACTCAACGTTCAGGCCTCCAAGCTTTGTTCTTGGCAGAGAGAACACGTAGTTTGAGGAACATCAGAAAAGAAAGAAAACATATTGCGGGTCACCTCCCAGTGTTGTTTCCCAAACTATCTGTGCTAAAGAACCAGTTTCTTTGTTTTTAATTTTCCAAGCCATCTCAAACTAATACTTTTGTAAAATTCACTGTACAGCGAGATGAATCCACTGATGACACACTCCTTTGTCGTGTCAATGTCAAGTTCCTATGAAAGTTCTTAAACGCTCTCAACTTTGCACACATCTTGCCGCAGACCAATGACCTAACAGTTTATGACCAGCACCACTCCGTGAACCACATTTAGAGTAGCATTGTCATGGAGACCTCCTTTCTTGGGAAAAAAGAACAAAAGGATCTGTGTTTACTGCAGTCCATCTTTCATTCTGCAGGTGTGCCTGTATGTCCGTCTTTGTATGGTCCTTTGGTGCACACATGTGTACCCTCCAAAAGCAGGAGTGCTGGGCATTGGTATAACGTTGACCAAGACAAAATTTATATATATATATAAATTTTGTATGTATATATATATATATATATATATGAAGAAAAAGAACATACGTGTATACATAATCTGTGTGTTATATAGTATATTGTTGTATATGTATATATATGTGTGTATGTGTATAAGTGTATATATTTCATTCTACGGTACAGTATGATGATCACAAACATGGTCACGAGAGGAAGATTGCGTTAGTTTGAATCTTGGCTCCACCACTTGTGAGCTTTGTGGCACTGAGCAAGTTATTTAATCTCCTCTGCCTTATTTTCTCTATCTGTAATAATATGGGAATAGTAAAACTAACTCAAAGGGTTGATGTAAGGATTGAATGAGTTAATATATATAAAGCAACCTTAGAACAGGGCCTGGTACTTGGATATGAGTGCTGCGTGAGTGTCTACAGTCATTATTACCGTGAGCCATAAGGAAAAGGAGTTAAGGCAAGTATAATAATGGAGCAGGAAATATTCAATCCAATATAAAATATAATACAACATGGATAATAGAACAGGTATGGTTAATTATGACTTGGATAATGTGAAGTATGTAATGATTTCTTTTTGGCTTTGTATTTGATGTCTGAGGCATTCCATCATGTCACATGGAACAAGAGTGTGTGACACGGACTGTGCTAGACATTTTGCATTAGCAGTTACTTTTTATCCCCCCAGAAACCCCATGAGATGGGTATTGTTATTATCTCTACTTTACAAAAGAGGAAACTGAGGTTCAGAGAGGTTAAGTAGCTTAGCTTCTTAGCTTTGCTACAATAAGTAGCAAAGCTGGTGTTTGAACTCAGAGCTTTCTAACTCCAAAACCTGGAGTCCTTGCAGTTCTCTACTTGAGCTTTCTGTTGGAAAACTATGGGAAGTTTTAAAAATGCAATGCCTCGCTCCTAAACCCCAAAATTCTTTAATTTGATTTAAAAAAATAGCCTTATCGAGATATAATTCACATACCATACCATCCACCCATTTGAAGTATAAAATTCAATGTTTTATAGTATATTCACAGGTTAAACGCCATCACCACAATCTAATTGCAGAATATTTTCATCCTGGGGTGGATCTGGCAATAGAGTCCCTGGGATCTTCACTTCAGGGCCAGAGACTCTGTAAGAATTCTTGAATGGACTTCAGATGGTTTGAGAATGTTTTCTAGGATCCACAGCTTTCATTTCTTCTTTAAAGGGATAGAAATGCAGCTCAGGTAGTATTAAGAAACTAGACCAGTGTGTTCTCAAACTTTAGGGTGCACACAAACCACTGGGGGCTCTTGTTAAAATTCACACTCAGGGACTTCCCTGGTGGTGCAGTGGTTGAGAATCCGCCTGCTAGTGCAGGGGATACGGGTTTGATCCCTGGTCCAGGAAGATCCCACATGCTGTGGAGCAACTAAGCCCGTGCACCACAACTACTGAAGCCTGCGCACCTAGAGCCCATGCTCCACAACAAGAGAAGCCACCGCAATGAGAAGCCCGGGCACCACAACAAAGAGTAGCCCCCGCTCACTGCAACTAGAGAAAGCCTGCGTGCAGCAACGAAGACCCAACGCAGCCACAAAAAAAAAAAAAAAAATTAAAATTTAGTAGGTCTGGGGTGAGGTCAGGCCTACTTTTTTTTTTTTTAATTTTTAAAAATTTATTTATTTATTTATTTTTGGCTGTGTTGGGTCTTCGTTTCTGTGCGAGGGCTTTCTCTAGTTGCGGCAAGCGGGGGCCACTCTTCATCGCGGTGCGCGGGCCTCTCACTATCGCGGCCTCTCTTGTTGCGGAGCACAGGCTCCAGATGCGCAGGCTCAGTAACTGTGGCTCACGGGCCTAATTGCTCCGTGGCATGTGGGATCTTCCCAGACCAGGGCTCGAACCCGTGTCCCCTGCATTGGCAGGCAGACTCTCAACTACTGCGCCACCAGGGAAGCCCCAGGCCTACTTTTATCACTTTGGTTATAGGAGTACTAACATTGGATCCCAGTTAAGTGAAATGTTATCTGTCCTAGAATCCCATTCTTCTCAATAGTAGATACGCGTTATCAAAAAACCCTCAAAACAACTGTATTCAGTCATTATTATTATATTTTGAATTTTGTCAGTAAAATATTTGTGGACATTTGTTTTCTTTCTTGTTATATAAGTAACTGCAATATAGCCATGATTTTGCCTCTTGTAACAAAAAGCCTAATATATTTACTGCCTGGCCCTCAATAGAAAAAGTTTCCCAACCCCTAGTGTGGAGCATGGTGTAAGGCCGCATCTGAGGTGCATAAATCTTGTTCATCTTACTCTCCACAGTTCCTTGCTGCATTTGTCAGACTTGGCATTGGCAATCAGACTGATAGGAATCCGAAAAGTGAGGGGCAACGAGCTGGCTGTATATATGGATAATCCCCCCTCCCCCCGCCCAGGGGAGCTGTCTGGGCCGGTGAGAATCAGCTTCAGGTTTAGTTTAAAAATAGATCTTCCTGGGTTGCAAGCTACTTGCCTGAGTAGCATGGGTGAGTTTCCACAAAGGACCTAGTGTCTTCTCAGCTAGGTCATGTGAATAAGATTTTAGAAAGCAGGATGCCCTAGGAGTAATTTGCCATCCATATAGAGAGTTTGGTTAATTGGGTTTGGATGACAGTTAGCTGAACTTATGGGTAGAATATTGCTTCTTCTTGCACCAACTTTAAAGGTGCTTGGCACCGAAGGGGTTTGCTCAGAGCTCTGAACTTGCAAGAGCTATTGGACCATGCATTTTGTATATCTGACATTCCTGCTTATTTTCCAACACTAGCTCACTTTGGCTCCCGTGAAAAAGACCTGCGCCACACTCATACTAGAACATAGATGACACTTCAAAATTCTCCTGGCTTCAAGTGGTTTCCTACACCATAACCTACTGTAGGGCTTCCTCCCATATGTCCATCGTGAACTACTGTTCCCTTTGGTCTTGGTCAGTGACAACTTTAGATCTCCTAACAGATGGCTGATTTTCAGGCTATCTATCTACCTTTTTTTGGATGCAAGAGCTTGTCCAATAATCAACACTCACTGCAAATAATCCTTGTTACCACAAGGCCCATAACTGTGGTCAGATTTTAATATGCTCTGGGGGGGACAAGTACAAAGTATGACCTTGAAGGAATTAGATTATCCCCCCAAATAATTGCAAGGTTTACTAATTCATATTGTTAGAAACTAAGAGAGGGCCAAGGAAGATGTGATATAACACTGGATTGGGCTGAATTTATGGATAGGGTGCATTTTCCAGGGTTTCTGGGTTTAGTGTGGTACCCAGAAACTCTGGAAGTCATGCAGCTGGAGGTGTTTGTAACAGTTTACTTGAGAGGTTAAGTGAAATCTGAACATAATGGTGGCCTCCACTGACTCTGAGTGATAGACTTGACTCCCAATTCATTAGACTCAACTGCGTCTTTTGCTCTGTTGATTATCCCCTCCCCCTCGTCTCTTTCATCAGCTCATTTGTTTCTTTGCCTCTTCTTTAAAAATTATTGTTCCTCATGATCTTATCCCTGGCCCTCTTCTCTTCCTGTGTATTCTCACTTGAATGATTTCAGCCATAATGTAGGTACCAGTGATTCTCAGTTAAACCCCTCTAGTGTAGACTTCTCTGATAAACTCTAGTTCCATATTCCAATGCCCTTCTGGACAGGTCTTTTGGTTTTGATATTTGCCTCCTAAGCTCCTGGACCCCAACATCTTCAAATTTTAATTAATTTTTTTTCTCTCAACCTTTTTTATCCTGTATCCTCTGTCTCTGTGAATAGTATTACCATCAACGTTCCTAGACTTTACCCCAGTCCTCTTGAATCAGGATCCCTGGAGATGGAACCTCAGGAATCTATTTTTGAACAAACACCATAGGTGGTTCTTATGTACACTAAAATGTAAGATTCTTTGCAGTTCTCCATGCCGGAAGCCTCAGAGTCAGTCTCTTCCCTCTTCCTCATCAGCCACATCCAATTGGTAACTGGACCTTATTAGATCATTCCCAAATATCTGAAAAATGACCCTTCGTTCCTTTCCCACTAACACAGCTTTAGTTCCCAATCTCTCCCTGGCCCTCCTGCCCAAGTCTTCTCACTGTGCCCATAACCTCTACTCTCTCAGACAATCACTCAGTACTGATGTCTTTCAAAACACACATCTATAATAGAAACCTGACTGTGCTATTCCTTGGCTTAAAAGTATTCAACAGTTTGATGGCATGCGAGCAGTTTTCAGACTTTTTAAGGTCATGGAAGTCTTTCTTCAAATAAAATCCTGCCAGGAAATCCAACTGATAGAACAGATAAAAGCAGGGCTGCTCTGTTTGAAGCAGGGATCGGCGTCACAGGCTTGGCCATGTAACCTACCTTGCTGTGTTTCCTAAGAAACCATTCCCACAGACACAGTTTGGAAAACACTGGATAAAGTCCAGGTGCTTTATTTGGGCACCAAATTCATCCCTGGCTGGCACTCCTTCCTCTCACCTCTCCACCGTGAACTCAGACCCCAGCCCTGGGATTATTCACTGTTTCCCTGGGCTAGTCATGTGTACTTGTGACTTTTCATATTTACTCTCTTCACATTCTACAATGGCCACTTTCCTTTTCCCAATTGTCCTTTTTTTTGCGTTCTCAAAGCCAAGTTGGCATTTATGACTGTGTTTTTTTGTTTTGTTTTTTTAATGTTTTTATCTGTCTCCACTACAAAATAGACAAGCTCTTTGGGAACAGAGCCCATGCTTTCTTCATCTATGTATTCCCTAGCTCCAGCAGTTTATTGCACGAACATTTCTATGCTTTGTAACCCTTTGTATCTGTTCTTTGGTTTTGTTTTTTTCCAGACTGAAAATGCCTTAGTGAATTAAACGTTATTTTAAAAATACATTTATTAACCACAAAGCCGGATGACTCTACTACTGATTTTTTTCCCTGTTCAGCAGTCAAGCATGGTCAGTGGATATATGCATTGTGTATCATGGCATATGAAGTTGAGCTAATATGGCTAGAATATAGTTTTGACAGCAATGACACTTGCTGTTTTTTTAAACTGATATTATAAGTAATGTGTATTTATTGTAGAAACATGGAAATGAAGACAATTATAAAGAAGAAACTAAAATACAGCTATAATATAACTAACCAGAGATAAACTTAATATTTTGACTTATTTCCTCTCATTCTATTTTCTGTAATATTTAGTTGTGTATGTATTTCCTTTAGCACATTTGGAATCATACCGTATAAGTAGCTTTATGTCCTGAGTTTTTCCACTTACCTTCGTGTTATGAACCTTCCAGCATGTTATCATATGTCAAAGAACCTTAGCATTATTAAAAATCTTATTATTTTAATAAAAATTGTGGCATTTCTAAGCAATTGCTAAGAAGTTTGTAAATTCTTAATAGAAAGTCTAGGAAGCTAGAGAGAGAGACCTTTGGGAATTTTGTGAATTGAAGGGAATGGAGGTATGTTTTTACTGATCTTTTTTAATGACACTGCTATTTCAGTGTAAGAACAGAAAGGATGGAGAGGTCTAAAATGTTTTGAGCATCTGTTAGGTGCCAGATACTGTGCTAGGCACTTTGTATACATTAATTCATTTTAAGATTCACAACAAACCAAGGAAGTGGATGTTAATATTCCCGTTTTACAGCTGAATAAACTGAGATACAAAAACTTAGAGTAGCTTGTCTATGTTATCCTCTCAGCGAGTAGAATGAATCCCATTAGTTTCCAAAGCCCCATGTTTTTTACAACACCAACTCTGAGAGGCTACATAGAGCCAGCCTTTGATTCTGAGGGCTTTGTATTAGCATTGCTTACGCCATGGACTATAAAATCTTCTGGTGACTACAGTTGATGAATCCCTGAAATTACCCCCCCTTTGTCCATTAGAATATATGTATTTTTTCTACATAGAACATACATATTTTTTTTCCTATAGTCATTGTTGATTGCCTAAGGTATCAACTGTCCCTCAAAAAAGTTTGAGTCTCTACTGCAAATAATGGGGCATCCACAAGTCTTACAGAAATAATTTGAGGAGCCTTTATTTTTACTCGCCAGGCCCTGCATTGAGAACATTCTCTTCTCTTGTTCTATTACCCTTTCATGAGTCCCTGGAACCCATTGGAACCAGTTTTCTCCCAATACCCACCAGTACCCTTGATACTGTTTGTTTATAGAAGAGTTTCAAATAATTTACACTTCTGCTGACTGTGCTACCATTTCACTGATTTATGCATCTGTGTGTGTAAAATAATAATGATTCTTGTGTTCTTATGTCTGAACAGCTGAGCATTTCAAACCCTGCTTACTTCTCTTTGTATAGCTAAAAGTGCCTACACTTGTACTGAGCCATTAACAAAAAATAGAGAGTCATGGTACACATGCAGTTTTTCCATTCCCATCAAGAACTGGAAAGCATGCGTGAGCCTTGGTCTTCAAATTCCTGGTAACCACAAACTTCCATATCCTGTATATGAGGAAGTAAGACATGGGAAACTAAAAGGGCCACAAATTCTTTGCTACTCCCATTCCTTTGGAATCTGATTCACCCCCTTCAATCTGAGATGGCTTTTGTGATTGACTTGACAAAGAAAACATGGCAGAAGTAATGGTAAGTCCTAAGATATCTTGCAGTTTCTGCTTGGGCAGAACACTTGCTCTGGGGGAAGACAGCTGCCATGTACAAAGCCTTGACTACCCAGCGATCACCATGAGGGAGAAGCTACGTATAGGTGTTGTGGTCCACTGCCCCAGCTGTGCTCCCAGCCAGTAGCTGACATCAACTGCCAGTTATGTGAGTAAGTCATCCTTAACATCCCACCTAGTCCGGCCTTCCGGTGACTTTCAGCCCCACCTGCCCTTTGACTGCAGTCTCGTAAGAGATTCCAAACGTGTGCTTCCCAGTTAAGCCCAGTCAATCCACAAAACTGTAAAAAGATAAGTTTTTGTTTTAAGCTGCTAAGTTTTGGGGGTGGTTTGTTACTGAGCATCAGCTAGCAAACATGAAGGAATGATTGTACATGTTGTATTTGGAGCTAATAAGCTCCACTTTCATTGAAGGTTTCCAAGGAAATGCCGATCATTGGTCTTCTTCCTACATTTCGTATGATGAAGCCTTCTCTTGTCCTCATATTCTCCCTGGTAATTTTTTTTTAATGGACTGAAACAGAATTTTTTCTGTTTATTTTCCATACATCTGCTCTAAGGGTGGCAATATTTAATGAAATTCTGTGACATAGAATTCTTAGAAGAAGGTTAACTCTTTGTCTGATTAAAGAGAAACTACCACAGGTTAACAAGAAGGCATCCATGGTAAGGAGGCCACCATAATGTCATGTACAGTGATGTCAGTAGTACATTCCACTCTAAATCCACTAGCAGTGCAGTGGCTGCCACAGAGCTGGAATATTGTCCAACTTCTTCATCTCAAGCATCTGCCCAGGGTTTAGTTTCTTTTTTACACTCCATTTTGGCATAGAGCATCACCTCACGCTGAGATTTTTATTTTAGGTGTTCCTTCTCAAATGTCTGATTTTTTTCATCTCATTCATTACAAGTCTGAAATGAGTCTTATGAAGCTAAAATCATGGGCTTGGCAGGACTGTATTTCCTCTGGAGGCTCCAGGGGAGAATACATTTCCTTGCCTTTTCCAGCTTCTAGGAGCTGCCTGCATTCCTTGGCTCAGGGCCGGCCCCTTTCTCCATCTTTGAAGACCGTCACTCCGACCTCTGCTTATTTCATCACACTTCCTTTTCTAACTTTAACTGTACTACCTCCATCTTGTAAGGGCCCTTGTGATTACATTAGGCCCATCTGGATGATCTAAGATAATTTCCCCATCACAAGATCCTTGACCTAGTCACATATGCAAAGGTTCTAGTGACGAGGACATGATCATCTTGGGGGCCATTATTCAGCCTCTCACAGATACCTGAGCTAGACTAAGAGGCATTTAAGCAGATAGCTGTGGATGCTTAGCAGTTAGAAGATGAGGGGAGGGGGAAAGTGTTCCAGGCAGAGAGTCTTGCAAATTGGAAGATCTGGAGGTGAAGAAGACCATGGCTTCTTTAGAGGAATGAAGTGTTGAGTGTGGTTAAAGGATAGATATGAGAGAGAGGGATAGGCAAGAGCTGGATCCTGAAGGGTTTTTTTTTTTTAAACCATATTAAGCAAGTTTGAACTTTTAAGGGCAAAGGAAAGACACTGAAGGATTTAAGCATAGGAGTGACAATGGTTTCATTTATGTTTTGGAAGAATCTGATGTAGGAGAGCAAGAACGGAGGCGGGAAACTGTGATGCTGAAGAGTCAGGGTTGGTATCACCTATTTCACAACATGTCTAAAACCAAAATCGATTATCACCCACCCAAACCAGCACATCTCCCCAACTTCCCTGTTGCTGGCAGTGTCACCTGTATTCTTCTATGATCACATTTAAAACATTATTTTTGGCTTCTCTCTCTTTTGCTTCTAACCACACCTTATCGCTTCTTAAAAATTTTTAAAGACATAAATAATATATGATTATATGAACATGTATAAAATAAAAAACAATATGTAAATAAGCCCCCTTTCATCTCTTCTCCAACCCTTGACAATCCAGCTACCATCTTTATAGGCAACATGATTAACAGATCAGTATATATCATCCTGTGCCTTTACCTATACATTCACATGTATTATATGTGTGTATACTGACCGCATCACATTACATCTGTATGCATTTAAAAGCATGAATATCCTTCTGTTTTCAACTAACAATGTAGCTTAGTTATTTACATGTCAATATATATTTTTAAATACCTCACTTCAATATGTACCATGATATTACTATAACTTCAGGCTATTTCAGAATTTTCACTCTTGATGGTTACGCTGTAATGAATATCTCTACATTATCCTCATATGTACACACAGGTATTAATTTTTCTGTAAGATAGATTCTTAAAAGTGGTCAAAAACATTCAAAACTTAATTTAAAAAACTTTATTGAGGTAAAAAAGCTGTACGTATTTAATGTATACAACTTAAAGAGTTTGGAGGTAAGTATACACCTATGAGGCCATCACCACAATGCCATAAACATATCCATCACCTCCAAAAGTTTTCCCTCATCCAATTTATGTATGTATGTATGTATGTATGTATGTATGTATTGTGTATTCATGCTAACACGTAGCAAAGTTTTAAGTAAACAGCACAGTATTGTTAGCTGTGGGCACTGGGTTGTCCTGTAGATCCCTAGGAGTTAATCATCTAGCATAACTGAAATCTTGTACCCTTTGACCAATTTTGAAAAATTCAATTCATCCTCTAAAAAGGTTGACAGGAACCATAAAGGCTGTGAGATTTTACCCTACTTTCAAGCTAAGAAGTAGGCCTGTCACTCTTTTATGTTTGGTGATTGAAGACACACATTCCTGGGTCATATACAATGTATTTTATTCCTCACAGCAACTCTCGTGAGCTTCACGTTTGTGTTGGTTCCCCTTGCCCGCAAGTGCCCAGGTGAAAATTGCGCATGCAGTGGATTTGCGTAACAGCTGAGGAACCCTGAACATGTATCCAAATTTTTTACAGTGGACCACAAGCAAATCTGCCGTCTGCCCTTGAGGGAGAGTTTTGCTTTACTAAACAAATTGTAAGCAAATCTTCCCTTTGCTCCAGAGAGAGACATACTATGTCTTTTACTGGTCACTCTGCAAACATTTCTGGAAGGATCGTCCAGAACAAAAGACCATTTAGTGCCTCTGCTCACAAGACATGTAAATATGGAACAGCCCATGGAGAATTCTCTCTCAGCTAAGGGTTGAACCTATCTCCACTTCCACCAATGGGGCATGAGTATGCCCATTTCCACGCACCCTCACCAAACACTGGATGATAATTGATTTTTGTTTTTTACATTTTCATAATCTAATAGGAAAACAAAAAAGTGTTCTCCTTGTAATTTGCATTGAATGACTAGTGAGCTAAATAAGCATCTTTTCATGTTTATGTGAATTGCTAATACTGTGGGTTACATGTTTGTATTTTTGCCCCTCATTTTACTGGTTTATTTTCTTGTAATTTGTAGGAGCTCTTTATATTTTCTAGATATTAATCCTTTTTCTGGTTTATATGGAACAAATCTTATTCTCCCAGCTTGTCTCTTGTTTCTTTTCACTTTATTTATACTGGCTTCCTTTGTACAGATATTTACAATTTATATATGGTCTGTTCTGTGAAACTTTTTTGGCAATACAGAATTGTATAGGTCTTGATAGTTAAAAAGCATGCAGGGGAACTACCAGATATTATGATCTAAGTGTGTCTTCTAATTTTTCTTTCAAATCTTTCTCTCTTGAATTTATTTAGGTTTTTTCCTAACCAGTTTTTTTTTTAAGATAGACAGTCTTCTCTTTAAAAATATCAAAATACATGATGCCAAGATTAAGAACCAATAATGTTAAATATCTTTTTCCAGACTGAGAGTTCTGTGAAAATTCACAATGAACATCAGAGCGTTAAAGATTCTGAGAAGTTGTGGGGTTCTGTTGTTCCATGGAGGCCCTGAGAGGCAGTCACTGTCATGGTTGGAAGCAGGGTCCTTGAAGCCAGATTGTTCTGAGTTACTTACTGACTGTGTGACTTTGGGCATGTTAATTAATTTCTCTCTGTCTCAGTTTTCTCATCTATAAAATGGGGGTATTAGACTTGATTTTGCGAGAGCGTCATAAGGATTAGTTGAATTATCTCAGTATTAGCTGTTGTGGGACATTTTGAGGATGCTGTTCTTGGAGAATCACTATAAAGCTGATGGTATTGTTAGTTGACCTTCCTATTACTGATTGGAGAATCAATACGATTTTGAAAAAAAATTCAACTACTGCACTCCCATGGAATGTGCCACACAGACTTGTCCACGTGAGAAGAAACTGCTCTATTGAAAATAAATGCCTGGGCTTCCCTCGTGGTGCAGTGGTTAAGAATCCGCCTGCCAATGCAGGGAACACGGGTTCAAGCCCTGGTCCGGGAAGATCCCACAGGCTGCGGAGCCACTAAGCCCATGCGCCGCAACTACTGAGCCTGTGCTCTAGAGCCCGCGAGCCACAACTAATGAGCCCAAGTGCCACAACTACTGAAACCCGCACGCCTAGAGCCCGTGCTCTGCAACAAGAGAAGCCACCGCAAGGAGAAGCCCACACACTGCAACGAAGAGTAGCCCGCGCTCACCACAACTAGAGAAAACCCACGCACAGCAATGAAGACCCAAGGCAGCCAAAAGTAAATAAATAAAAAATAAATTAAAAAAAAAAAAAAGAATCTGCCTGCCAATGCAGGGGACACGGGTTCGAGCCCTGGTCCAGGAAGATCCCACATGCCACGGAGCAGCTAAGCCCGTGCACCACAGCTACTGAGCCTGCGCTCTAGAGCCCGCGAGCAATAACTACTGAGCCCGCGGGCCTAGAGCCCGTGCTCCGCAACAAGAGAAGCCACCGCAATGAGAAGCCTGTGCACCGCAATGAAGAGTAGCCCCCGCTTGCCGCAACTAGAGAAAGCCCGCACACAGCAACGAAGACCCAATGCAGCCAAAAATGAATAAATAAAATACATAAATTTATTTAAAAAAAAGAAAAGAAATGCCTGCAATTCTGTAGCATCTGCCTTTGAGTCTTTCAGCTTGGGATTCATAGCAAAGGAACTATTCATTTCTCTCCTCATAGCATCTTTAGCCCTCTGGCAGTTCTCACCTCTTGACAGTCATGTGTAGTCTTGCCTATTTGAAAGGCACTCCCAAGTGAATTTTGCATGTGTTATTTAGCTGGTTTTTCTAAGCATCCTAAACATCCCTATAAGCGCGCTGAAAATCCATCTCACTGTTGTGTTGTCACACAGTAACAGGCAAACAGGAAGTTAATTTTATTTGTATTAATTTCATCCTAATGGGTCTTCGTTTCTGTGCGAGGGCTTTCTCCAGTTGCGGCAAGCGGGGGCCACTCTTCATCGCGGTGCGCGGGCCTCTCACTGTCGCGGCCTCTCTTGTTGCGGAGCACAGGCTCCAGATGCGCAGGCTCAGTAGTTGTGGCTCACGGGCCCAGTTGCTCCGCGGCACGTGGGCTCTTCCCAGACCAGGGCTCGAACCCGTGTCCCCTGCATTGGCAGGCGGATTCTCAACCACTGCACCACCAGGGAAGCCCATGTTTTATTTTTTTAAAGAAGGATTGTATGATACACGTTGTTCAATAACCTGATTTTTTTAACTTGACATATAGTATGCATATTTCCACCTTAATAAATATATTAAGTTATATCGGTGTGCCCATTTCCTGTTATCTGACATTGTTTACAATTTTCAGCTATCAAGCAGGGCTATGGCAAATCTCGCAAGTGCCTTACTAGTTCCTAAGGGTACATTTTATACTTGGAATTGGTGGGTCAATTTCCTGCACATTTTTAAACATGATACATGTTGCCAAATCACCTCCAGTGGTAAAAGTCTTGGAGTTAATGTCCTTCATATTGCATTAGAAACAGTTGCCTGCAAAAGAGCTAAGTTATCATTGTCTCTGTTTCATAACTATTATAGTCCCTCTGGCATTACATTTTTTTAAATGAGCATGTTATTGTGGGGGTTTTTTTTGTGACTAGCTGAATTTATAACTAAGTAACAGTGCAATGATTTTTTTTTATCTGTCTCATAACCTTAAATGATGGAAGAAGCATAGCTAAAAACATTCTTCACAAAGATAAATCTTGGGATAAGACTGGGTTATAGCTTCCTTAGCAGTTACCACTGTGTATCTTATGGTTGTTTCGTGAAGACGATAAAATGTATAGAGGATCATTTGTGACATGTCATCCTTCCTAGAGGTCTTGAGATATAAATTACCCACCTGAGGTTAGGAAATGTTATTCAGTCATTTAAAAAATAATTTATAGTTATTCTAATTTCTCTTTTTTTAATATCTTTATTGGAGTATAATTGCTTTATATGCTAATTTCTAATGCATTTTTCTGTAGAAAATGATACACAGTATCTCAGTCTGTTTGAGCTGCTACAACAAAAACACCATGGGTGGCTTAGACAACAAACATTAATTTCTCACAGTTCTGGAGGCTGGGAAGTCCAAGATGAAGGTGCTGGCATATTTGGTGTTTTGTGAGGGCCCACTTCCTGGCTTTTAGATGCTGACTTCTTCCTGTGTCCTTACAGGGCAGAAGGGAGGAGGGAGCTCTTGTCATTCATGAGGGCTCCACTCTCATGACCTAATCACCTCCCAAAGGCTCCACCTCCAAATACCATCACATAGGGGATTAGGTTTCAACATATTAATTTTGAGGGGACACATAATGTCTATAGCACACAGTGTAGTTGTCATCATAAATATAATTTTGAAGGCTTTCATTTACCATTAGCACTTTCCCCATGTGTTTCCTTTCAGTTTTTTAATGAAAATGTTCATACATACAGAAATATTGGAAGAAGTACAGTGAACACTCGTGGACTTGCCGACTGGGTTCTGCAGTTGCTAACATTTTGCCATATTTGCTTTATCTCTATAGTTAATACTTTTTTGAAATTATTTGAAAATAAGTTACAAATATCACACGTATCAACTAAATACTTCATTATGCATCTTCTAAGAGTAAAAACGTTTTAAACAATATTCTTATTAATAACCACAATATCATTGTCATACTTAAAAGAGCTAGTAATTTCATAATATCTAATATCCGGTCCATATTCAAATTTCCTCATTGTCCTAAGAATGTTTTTTTATAACTCTTGTTCTAAAAGATCTAATCTAAGTAATCAAGGTTTATGTATTGTATTTAGTTATTTGGTTATATGGCTCTTTGGTCTCTTAATCTACAACAGTTCCTCCATCATCTTCTTTTTTTTTTTATATCATTGACTTGGAAATGTGTTGGCCAATCCAGAATATCAAGTACTCCCATTTTATATTTGTAAAACTTACTATTTTTAAAGCTGCATTTCAAGTACCCCATAATGAGATACATTCAGATATACCCTTTCCTTTGACTAAAATACCAGCCCTCTATTAATTTTAGGTGTGTGTTACTCAAAACAGATGCTTTTTAAGAAACTTATGTCTTTGTGTGATGCTGTGAGAATTTTTGATTATCGCATCTTGTGTGGCACCGAGCAGACTTAATGACCTGTCCTGAGCTGTCTATGCTGAAAGGCAGCAGAATGACATGCAAACCATCTTGTCATCTTTTTAAATATTTTAGCTCAGTTCGGCAAGGCTACTGGCCAGAGAGGGAAAAATCTGTATCTGAAACGTTAAAGGAGAGCGATCTGTTTAAGTGAAGGTTTTGAAGAATAAAATAAAAATGAACTCATCTCTTCTGACTAGTGTTGGGTACATTTAACTAAACGAATGAGAATCACCTCTAGATAAAATGCACTCGTGATTATTTTTACTCATTTTTTCACTTGATTAAAGTGTGTACATAGTGGGTAAGGGATTCAACAGGAGGGGCTATGAACTAGCTGAAAACAGGCACCCAAAAATGGTACACACTGGGACTTCCCTGGCGGTCCAGTGGTTAAGACTCCAAGCTTCCAATGCAGGGGGCACGGGTTCAATACCTGGTCGGGGAACTAAGATCCCACATGCCGTGTGGCACAGCCGGGGGTGGGGGGGGGAAGGTGCCTACTTAAGTAAACTTATCACAACCCAGATGCTGGTCCTCCAAAGGCTCAGAAATGTGATTTGGTCAGCATCCAGAGAACGGATCAGACATGGGTTCAAACCAGACACAGAGGGTTCCATTGGCAGGACCAGGGCATCCAGTCTCTGAAGGGAGAGCTCTAGGGGAAGCCAACTTAAACCGGAAGTGTCCAGAAGGAAGTAAAAGTCAAGCAAGAGGAAACAGTTGTCTGCTTTGAGTGATTCATGACATGAAAATTTGTCAGACTGAAGCCTCATCACCCAACATGGAACGTGTACTACCAGGAATAAATAGGTTATTTTCATCTTGAGGCCCAAATGCTTCTGCTCTGGTCAGAGTCCGGATGGGCACCATCAGCGTCTAGCTCCTTGGAACTCCTCTCTCTCTGCCCAAGCGTATTTTCTCCTCTGCTCCACCCTGTTTTTCTCCAGAAGGGCTGGATGACCACCATTTCCATTCCATGTTAGTAAATTATACTCACAGTCCGGTCCTGGCTTCTGGAGGAAACATCCTGATTTTCTTGATAAAATGTTGGCTGCTTCTGATCTCCTTGGTCACTCATTTATAAATCATCTCTAGCAATCCAGGTATAGATGGGTACAAATCCATTTAGGGCTAATTTTGTTAATTAAGCTCTCACTGACTAATTTCATTTTTCTTATATCCATGCTTCATTTCCCATCTTCTCTGTCACCTTCCTGTGCTGCCCCCATGGTGTTACTACTCCCCTCCGTTTAGTCTCCTCATGAGTAGACTCTTGGATTTTTAGAGGGCAGACTTGCACAAACTTAAGCCCAAGGCGAGGAAAACCATAAGCTTCAAGTCAAGCATTTTTATAGCTCCCAACCCCTTAAGTTTCTAAATACAATTCTATAGAATATTCACATAGGACATTCTAAATCTGACATTTCAAATACAAAATATGTCTTCAGTGAACCTGGCTGTGATGATAAGATGTTCATTAACTGAGTTACCAAGTGCTTTTTCTATTTCTGCATGAAACCAGATGAGATACACAAGGGTTAGAAAAACAGCTGTGCGCTTTATCTGACAGAGACCACAATTGACAGTGATGTAAAAACCAAACCTTTCTATGTCTGTGGGCCTATTTCTGTTAAATAAGTTCAGTTACCAAAGGGGAAGGGTCGGGGGGAGGGATTAATTAGGAGGATAGGATTAACATATACACACTACTATATATAAAATAGATATAAAATAGATAACCAACAAGGACAGGGAACTATACTCAATATTTTGTAATAACCTATATGTGAAAAGAATCTGAAAAAGAATATATATATATACACACACACACACACACTACATCACTGTGCTGCACACCTGAACCTAACACGACATTGTAAATCAACTATCTTCAATTAAAAAAAAAAGGGAAAACAAAACAAAACCCCCAAACCTTTCTGAAGAGCCCCTTTTACTCTTAACCTTGTTGTTTCCTCTTCATGTCAATCTTGGGGTCCTCTGGGCCCCGTAGCCTCTAGAACTTTGGAGATGGAGGAAAGGCCTGGAGTATATTTAGAGAGTCTACACTCTCTGAGACCTAGCCAATTTCCTCCAAGAGGGATAGCTCTTGGTCTGTAGGAAGCAGTTCAGTTCTGAGTCATTTCAGCAAAGTTCTGGTTTTGTTATACAATGTAGAGAACAAACACATGGGGACTTTGGAAAGTTAAAGAGGCCCTGGACTAGAGCCTATCCTTTCAGATCTGAGAATTTGAGTCAACCTGACCTTATGGTAACTGGGAGGTCCCAACGCAACCTTTGAGTAAATATCTAGTTACGCTTAGAAACCTGGCTAGAACCAACCAAACCAAGTGTAACCTGCATATGGACTGTAGTTCAGAGACCTGAAGGGAAGCTGAGGAATAGTGTCGTGGGTTGATGCCAAATCACAAAACCCAGTAGGTCACACTAAGAGCCATCGTTCTTAAGGGGATGTGCAGACAGAATCCAGGTAACAAGCCAATGAAAGAATGTGCCCAAGAGTTAATATGATGGAGAGGGCCTGGTGAGCTTATGTTGACAAAGGGATAGTTTTAAAACATCTATTTTGCGGTATGTAGTACAGAGCTGGAATAACTCATAAACAACCATGTACGTAGTAAGATATAAACCTATATTGAGAATAAAACATCACCCAGTAGTTGAAGTTCCTGTGTTCTCCTCTCTGATTGCATCTCTCAGAACTCCCCATGAATTTCCTTATATTTATACTCCAAATGTATGTGGTCCTAAATTAGATGTAATGTCTTTGAAAATTATTTCCTTCATGCATATGCTATTATCCTGCATGAATTCTTCTGCAACTTAAGTTTTTTCATTCAACATGTTTGTGAGAGAGATTTAGGTTCATATTTGTTTTGCCGGCAATGCTTTTTTATGTGGTGGTCCTAGTTTTGGGGAGGGAGGGAGGGAGGGCATGATGGAGCCACTTAAGGGACCTGTCCAGTTGTGGGCAGTCCAGACTGTGCTCTTAGAGTCCCAAAGCGGTGACCCATGGATCAAGGGTGGTAACGGGATCTGGCTGGTAGAGGAAGCTCGTTATAATGGAAGAAGCAGAATTGACATAGAGAACCTGGAATCAACTAAATATAAGTACTCTTTGATGGTAATAAATACAATAAGTATTTCATAAGTGCATGTTTACTGATTAAAAAGTGTTTTTTGAGTTAGGTACATCACTGTTTCAAAAATTAGACACTCTTACAAGTGCTCTGAGGAAAATGGCCTAATTTTCCTCTCCTTTGTTTTTTCTACCTTCGCAGTGTTTTCTGGATTCTGTCCCAGCGGATCTGTTTCCTGCTCTGTAACTTTCTGGGTTAATGTTGAGCATCATTAGGGAAACTCAGCTGCCACCGGACTGTACACCACCACGAAGGCTTTGGAGATCTTTTCAGTTAAAAGAATAATGACTTTCTTGAAATGTAATCCCAGTGGAGCTTGTTTTCTGTGTTGCCTGGAAGAATCCCTATCTACCATCAGCAGTTCTTCAGAGACCTTGTAAAAGCCTCTCTACATCAAGCAACTGAGTGACTCTGGGTTGCTCAGGGAGACCTTAAGAATTGTGGATATCAATTCACCTGGAAGATTCAACCACTGCTACTCAGAGCTACTGCTGAAATACCATGTCTAAGAACTCGGAGTTCATCAACCTGTCATTTTTATTAGATCATGAGAAGGAGATGATCCTGGGAGTCCTAAAGAGAGATGAATATTTGAAAAAAGTAGAAGACAAGAGAATAAGGTAATGTTCTTTTATCTTGTCTGCCTTCCTTGACTGCTTTCTGTTTGTTTGAAGCAATTTAGATCAGAAATGGGGCAACTGCAACCACATTGGTGACAAGTGTTAGTCAGTGACTTCATAGATTGCAAGCAGTAGCACAAATATTAGAAAACATCTTAGGCACTTTATCGTTTATCTAGAAGGAAGGATGGGATTGAGCTGTAAATATCATGTTGATGAGAATGTCAATTTTCCAGTGACATCATAACTCATAGGTAAGTGGAAGGACTGCCCAGGTTTGAGTACCAGCTCTGGGATGTACTAGTTGTGTGACCTTGAACCAGTGACTCAACTTCTCCATGCCTTGGTTTCCTCATCAATAAAACAGGGATAATAGTAGCACTCATCTTATAGGGTTGTTGCAAAGATTAAGGAAGATAATGTGTAGTGCCTGGTACTTAAGTGCACAATAAATGTTAACTATTATTTATTTATAATGCCTTTCTTAGGTCAGTCTTAGTGGGAATTTGCCTTGACCAGAGCTGGGAGAGGAAGGGGATCTGGAAAGTGAAAAGTTCCCATTGTATCCCAGAAATCATCTGAATTTCTTGAAATAAGTTTCTGTGTGAGGAAAGTTGAGTAATGTGGGCAGAGTTGAGTTTCACATCAGTTGTAGGCAGGGTTAATATTTAGCTGGATCCCCAGGTGTGACCTCATCTGTCTTTCAGCCAATATCCATTCTGAATGGTTACATCATCTGTTCCGAATGATCGGAGCATCATTCTGATTGGTTGCCACATTCATTCTGTTTGGTTGCTGCCTGTCCTGTCCTGCTTGTTAAATATATTTGGTTATTACGTCTCACCTCTGAGTAGAGGAGCAGAGATAAACAGAGCTCCCTCCACAGTCACTGCCTACTACTGTGCAACATGTAGCTTTTGTACGTCGCGTGTCTACCAAAACTGCAATCAGAAGCTTATGTTTATTTTACTTGAGGAGAAAACTCATCATAAAATTATCTTCACATGTTGCAAAAATATGCAATGTGCCTAAAGGAACTAGGATCCTTAGAATTGGAAAGATATTGAAATATTCTTGATTGATTCTTATTTCATAGTGAAGAGCTCAGAATTTTTATTTCCGTCATTTCAAGGTATTCCGCCAATCTTAAACAAAGGCTTTGATTAAAATTATTGCACTTTCTCTGTGCTTAGAATTCAGGTGGCAATGAAATGCAGTTAATGATTTTCAAGAAATCAGTAATATTTTTGGCATTGGTAGTCCAGTCATGAAAAGTGGCTAAATTTTCGAATGCGCTGCAAAAAGTTATATTGTTTATGGGGGGCAAGGTATAAAGCAATTATTGATAACATTCTCGGGGGGAATTCAAAATCACCCTGTTTAGGAAAAAACAATTTAATAACCAGATCCCAGGAAAGACTGAAGTACAGTGAACAGGACTTTGTTCAGAATATTTGTTCCTGTCATTCTCAATAACTGTTAGTAATAATCTATTACACTCCTTCTTCCTTTTTCTCTATCTTCCCTTGCCTTCTTTCCTTATTCTCTGTAACAGTTGTGTCATATACAACAGAGCTATCAAGAATAAAGCTGTTGATTTCCTGGCTCTTTAAACATTTAGAGGATAGCAGAAGAAAGGCTTTTTACAGATCGAAGAGATACTTTTATAGAAAATAGATTTTTTTTGAAAGCGGCAATGTCTTGTTCCCTTCTTTAATAACAACACTGGCTAATATTTAGCTCGTGCAGTTTTTTTCTGCACTAACTGTGTTAGATGCGTTGTCTCGTTTTGTTCTGAGCTACCAAGACAGGAGCCCAGGCCAAATGACTCAAGGCTCTGCCACTCTTCACAGCTTCCTGTACTGAGAAGCCACGCCAAAGTGGGTGGCATGGGTTTAGAGTGCGTTGCTGTTGAATCACCCATCTATGTTTGTTGATTCAAATCTTAGTTACACCATGAAGTCTTTGTGTCACTTTAGACTAGTTGCCTCCACAGATCTAGGTTCCTCATTTGACAAAACAGAAATAATAACATAAGCTACCTCATTAGGCTGTTGTAAGGATTAAATAAGCTAATATTACCAAGAGCTTAGAACAAGGCTGGCCTACAGTAAGCACTTAATAATCGCTGGCTAACATCATTAGGCTTATCATTGGTTTGTGTTGCCCTTGATTTATGAGTTGTTGTGAATACCATCAGTGCTCCACTCCGATCCTTTTGAGCCCCTTTGTTGGATCTGTGCTCTCATCTCCCAGTTTCCACGTGCTTTACTTCTAAAGACTGGCACCTACTACCTTCTTTAGAGGACTACCTTTGGGTGGCTGGAGTTGCCCATAGGAGTAGAGAGCCACAAATGCCAGATAAACTTGAGTTTCTGTCCCTACTGGGCCACCCCGGGCCAGTGGCTGATGGGTACAGAAACCCTTGCCTCAAGGCAAGACAGACTCGACAGTGCAACTTCTGCTTCAGAGCTCCCCATGGGATCATGCTGAGACTGGCCTTCAGGTAAAAATCACAGTCTTCCTTAGTCCCCCTTCTCTTCCCTTTCCTGCCTCCCCTACTCCCTTACAGATTCCTCCTGAGAGCACTTCATAAATCACTTGCACAGGTATCTACATCTCTGAGTTAGCTTCTCAAAAGCCCAACCAGGAGATTTGCCAGACCAGTCAGTGAACTTAGGCCATTTTCCTTGATATCCTCCAAAATCATCAACACAAAGAATTTATGGTGTAGCAGATTTTACTGCAACTGTAAACATTCGTGCTAGCTATTACAACCATTGTTTTCACTATGCTACAGAGGTGTAGATTGATATTTTGTGGGAGTCTGGAGGAATAAGTAAGTTATTATGGATAAGATAGAAATTGAAGGAATGGTTTCACAGAAGAGCTAACATTTGAGCTTAGCCTTGAAATGGGAAAAGGATTTTGACATTGGCAAGTATAGATCAACTGTGTTTCAGCTGTTTACCATGACCCACAAATTTGCCTTCAGATTCTGCTAGTAAGTTTCAGAAGGAAGTGGAAGCCAAAGAAAATTTTTAAGAATTATGATGATTACTAAGAAGAAACTGATCTGGAAAGTTAGTACATTGGAGTTTGGGAAGCAGTGGATTTCTTGTTTGTTTGTATATTTATTTGCTTGAGTAGGTTGTCCTTAGAGATAAGGAAAAATATAACAATGAAAGAGTGTAAAAATGGCATTGAATCAACATTTTAGGCCTGTCGCCCAACTGTGCTCCACAGTCCGTATAGCCACTGAAGTGTGTGGCATTAAATAAGGTGGTGAAGCTGAATCTGGCCTCTGTACTCCGACACCTAATTAAATCGCGGAGACAGAGTTTTGGGTGAGGTAGAAAAGAATAGCTTTATTGCAAAGGGGGCCACAATGGGCTAATGCCCTCAAAACTGTGTGTCCCAGTGCAGGGGGTGAGGGTAGGGGGTTTGTGAGGAGTTTTATAATCAGGGGGGCGGGGTTGCTGACAAGGAGCAGGGTGCGTGCAGGGCCTGCATTCCTTCAATCCAGAGATCATCTGGAGTCAGGTGATGATGGGTGAACTGTGACCTTCTCTGGAATGAAGAGTGCTTCATCAAGTAGTTAACATCTTCCATTTGGTGGGGTTTTTAGTTCTGCAGAAGAGCTCAAAGATGCTGTTATGTGTATCCCTTGTTGGGGCACCAGGACCCTGCCCCAAGGCTGCACTCCTGTTTCTTGGCTGCTCCTCCCTTGTCTCTGCATCCCCCTCCCTTCCCTGATTAGCAACTGTTTGAAAGGCTTTCCATGCCCAGGAGCCCCACAGGGTCCTGCTCGGTTTCAGTGTGACTGACTTCTAGGTGCTTCTAAAGGTGCTCTGCACCCAAAGGCACATGAAAATTCTGATAATTACCTCCAGGCATGAATTGTAGGGTGGGAAGAGACATTTGCCAACTACCAGAGCATTCTAGGTTGATCCAAGAGGCTCAAATATATTTATTCTTCTCCTTCCGACTAAGAAGGAAGAAGAGGTAGGCGATATCTAGACACAGGTTTCAACTATTAGAAAGTAAGTTTTTAAAATATTCTCTGTGAAGAACAAATCACTTAGCTGTATTGATGGCTTTAATGCAATGAAGGAAGAGGGAAGAACTGAGGCAAAGAAAATTGAGCTATCAACAGTAATTGCAAATGGAAAAAAATACCGACCATTTGGAACCACAAAATAAAAATCTTTATTGATCATTTTGTTCCTTAGGTTTTTCTAACTTTGGAAGAACTCAGCCTAACAAATATGAATACATGCTGCATAGTATCTACTCCCAAAAAAACCTCATTAAAAAATTCTTACCCTACTTGATCTTTCACACCTAAAAACAAATACTGTTCAATGTCTACTTTGTGGTATTGGCCTATATATAGGAAATCTTCAACTTATAAGTGACTGTGTTACCGAGTCCAAGCTCACTCTGCTCGCCGCACAACAGGCCAATAAATCGGGAGACGAGGTGTTGAGGCAAGGAAGACGACTTTATTCGGAAAGCTGGGCATCCGAGAAGATGGCAGAGTAATGTCCCAGAGTACCATCTTATCGGGGTCTGGATGCCAGTTTCTTTTATAGAACAGAGAGGGGGAGGAGGTGAGGAAGTAATGTAAAAAGGCCATAAGTCTTACAAAACATCTCCTGATTTGGCCAGCCTCAGAGAGGGGATGTGTTTTTTTGGCATGTGTTCGATTTATTTATTTATTTATTTATTTTTGGCTGTGTTTGTTGGGTCTTCGTTTCTGTGCGAGGGCTTTCTCTAGTTGTGGCAAGCGGGGGCCACTCTTCATCACGATGCGCAGGCCTCTCACTATCGCGGCCTCTCGTTGCGGAGCACAGGCTCCAGATGCGCAGGCTCAGTAGTTGTGGCTCACGGGCCTAGTTGCTCCGTGGCATGTGGGATCTTCCCAGACCAGGGCTCGAACCCATGTGCCCTGCATTAGCAGGCAGATTCTCAACCACTGTGCCACCAGGGAAGCCCCCGGGGGATGTGTTTATTTCTTCTTTCTTGCAGCCGTTCACAGGTGAGCAGGGTCAGAATGTTTCCCTGTGAGCTGAACAAAGGCACTTTAGTTTAACATTCAGGCAGAGGGGCAGGGTTCCCCAAGGGAGGCCATTATGTATGCTAATAGCTATAGGCAACATCCTTTTGGTGATTATAGTAACAAAAAGCAACAGAGAGCAAAGGTTAAAGTAGAAGAAACAGATCCAGCACGGAGTCAGATTTTGTTCTTCCCTGTTACAACTTCATTTCAGCAGTTCATTTGTGGGCTATATTGTCACCTAGAGGCTGTCATTTCCATTTAGCCACAATGCAGGAAAACATTATCTGGCCTTATGTTCTGTTTGGCACCTATTCTTGGACTTGTCTCAGTGGTGAACTCTATTGGTTGTCTTACTGTGTACATTTCTCTTTTCTTCATCCCTACCCCAAAACTCAGTTTTGCTTAGCTCCAGCAGTGGGTTTTTTAGGACAGTCATCCCTTGACTGGGATTCCTCTGCCAATTATTATTGGTCTGGTGGTGGACATGAGACCAAAGATGACCCACTCAGACATATATAGCCTGAATTTATGGAAGGTTCTCTTTCTCACTGGATGGGTTCAGTGACCCATGTCATCCTGGTTGCTGCTGAGTATAAAAGCCAGCACAGTGATGAAGCGGAGCCAAAAGATTGGCAGAGAATTGTTGTCAGCACCCTGATATACTAGAACCTGCCACACTTCTGGCCTTATTCTTTAAGCAATATAATATATTTCAGTGTTATTTATAGCAGTTTGGATCAGATTTTCTGTTACGTGCAGCCAAAAGCATCCTACAATCCCCAGAACTCAGGAGTAATCAACATTTGTTGAGCATGTTCTATGAGCCAAGCACTCTGCATTCATTGTTAGAATAATGCAGGTGAGCAGAGACACAATCTTAATGCTTGTTGGGTCCATAAACATAAAACAGTTTGCAGTCATGGATCAGGCTTTATCTATGGTCTAAACCAAAGGTCAGCAAACTTTATGTAAAGGGCCAGATAGAGAATGTTTCACGCTCTACAGGGCATATGCTCTCTGTTGTGACTATTTCACTCGGCCATTGCAAGGTGAAAGAAGCAATAGACAATATGTAAACCAATGGATGTGGCTGTGTTCCAATAAAGCTTTATTTATAAAAATAGGCAGTGGGCTGGATTTGTTCCAAGGGCTGTAGTTTGCTGACCTTTGGTGTTGAAAACAGCACCTTGGTAAATTCTAGCCTTGGGAATAGCTGCATACACCTGAAAGCTTGATAAGCCATCTTGGGGAGAAGCAGGACATTTATAGCCTAAGAGAGAAGATGGAGTTTGACTAGAAGCCATCAGCTATCAGAGGTAGAACATGGGCTTCTGTCTGGGAGGTTAGATGATTTCACAGGGTCCTTCCATCTCGGAGATTTTGATGCCTCACCCAATTTGTAGTGGCTCTTGTGCTGGACAGCTTCAATGTGTTTCATTGCCTCTGTAGAAGAACAACATAATGAATCTGGAGGTATAGAAAATAGCAAGAAATAGCAGGAGGTTCTGCACAATTGCAAGGGACAGATTACAACTCCATTTCCCCAATGAGGTAAGAAGTATTAATTTCCCTATTTATAGGTGGGGGAACTGAAGTGCAAAGTTAAATAACTCATCCGAGATCGCACAGCTAGTAAGTAAGTAGCAGAACTGTGATTTGCATTCCACACAGTCTGGCCCCAGAGCTCACGCTCCACTCTTAGGTCACTTTTAACTTCTGAGTGATATATCTGACCTCTCAGGGGGGCTAGAATAAAAGAGGTGTCAAACTCTCCAGTGCCTCCCTCACGCCGGAGAATGGATTACTCAATTCACAAATGGATACTCATTTAATCCTCATGTCATCCCTGAGGTGTATGTACTATTATAATGTAGTATAGCTGTGGCAACTGAATCTTAGATTAAATAATTTGCCCAACTGATAAAGATCAGAGCCGAGATGCTCTCATTCCATATTGCTTCCTTTTCCTCTGTGCTGGGATGCTTATGCGGTAATTGCGCCTATTCTGACCCTGTTGAAAGCCCACAGCTTTACTAATAGCTGTCAGAGAAATGGAACAAAACAGAAAACACTTCTTTAGCCTGGTATTTACTGAAAGCTCTGACCTGTAAGCTGTATAACATTATCCAAAGTTACTATGACTTTTATTGAAACGTTGCTCTCACACAATAAAAACTGACAAGAGTTCCTTATGTTGTTCTACCCTTTATGCTGACTGAGAACCAAAGTGCAAGCCTATAATGATTTGTTCCACACAGCTAGCCCAGCTGAGACGGGCCACCAAGCAAACCAGAGGTTAGTATCATCAAGAGACCACAGAGATCAGCCTGGGAACTGCCATCCACCTTATGGCTTTGTCTTTGGATTTGATTCCATCATTTCACAGCAGGATGGGGGAAGAAAGAGAAGGAGGGAGAAACAAAAGGGGAAAGTGCATTTAAATTGGCTGTTTGGAATCCTGCAGATAAGCTAAATATTTGGTTCAAATGGATTTGAAGCGATTTCAAGAATTATCCATTCACCCGGGAAGTAAGGGCGACCAACAAGTGCCAAAAACAATATCTTAATACCCTACAAATGTTTGATCTGTGGGGCTGTTTTTTCAAATCTTATCACTGCCACCAAGAACAGAATTGGTTTGACCTTCTCAAGAGCGTAGACTGACTGTCCCCATAAAACACCAGGAGAACTATTGGAGTGGACTTCTAGTTTGGTAAACGTCTTGTTTTAATCCTAATAGAATTGCCACAAAGCTTCTTAATGGATTAACAGAACCTCCCAGCATGAACATCGTTGTTCTCAAATGGAACCCAAGCTCTTAATGAGTCACAGAGATCTGGAAAAAAAAATCTGGCTCTGCCTTAAACAAATTTAAAGCCTTAGGGGTTTTCCCACTAAAGACCTTACTAATTTCAATATATATACACATATAGGGAAACTAACTTAAAATTTGATTTACAGGATTTTCCTTCAAGTAATTCTTATTGTAAGTCTTATCATAGGCACAGGGTCACAAATACCTGATATTTGGTGACATTTTAAACCCTAGATTGTCTAAATAATTAAACTTATACTTGCCAGACTGTTTTTTTTTTTGTTTGAAATAATATGGTCATCATAGTCATGAGCAAAATTGTTACCTATGTAGAGTTTGTGTGTGTATATATGTAATATGTATGTGTGTGTGTGTGTGTGTGTGTGTGTGTATACACACACACAGTTGACCCTTGAACAATGCACGGGTTAGGGGCACTCACCCTTTGTGCAGTCAAAAATCAGAGTATAACTTACAGTTGGCCCTCTGTATCCATGGTTCTGTATCCAAGGATTCAACTAACTGTAGATCACGTAATACTGTAGTATTTACTATTGAAAAAAAATCCACATATAAGTGGCCCCATGCAGTTCAAACCCGTGTTGTTCAAGAGTCAGCTGTATATATCTTTGATTCTCCGAATTCCCCTTTCACTATCCTTTTCTTTCCTTGTGTACTGTCTCTAGCCAGAATTGGTGTAGAGGACATTACCCCTAGGCAGCAGGGATTCATTTGCACTCACATTCAGGAAACTACCATTCCCTTTTACTGTAAATTGAAGAAACACAGAACTATAAAGCCCATGTAATCTACAGCATGGCTGAATGTCTGTAGGGTAGGATGTCAGGGCTGAGAGAGTGAATGAAGACTCATCTCCCAAAGTTAGGTCAGTTCATAAGGGAAGATCTAACTAAGCTAATACCAACTGTATCCCTGGGGAAATGGGCATTTTATTTCTAAGGAAATATAAGTGAACTCTTCACTAACAAAAATGTTACCTCGGGCTTCCCTGGTGGTGCAGTGGTTAAGAATCCACCTGCCAATGCAGGGGACACGGGTTCGAGCCCTGGTCCGGGAAGATCCCACAGGCCGCGGAGCAACTAAGCCCGTGTGCCACAACTACTGAGCCTGCGCTCTAGAGCCTTCGAGCCACAGCTACTGAAGCCCGAGTGCCTTGAGCCCGTGCTCCGCAGCAAGAGAAGCCACCGCAATGAGAAGCCCACGCACAGCAGCGAAGAGTAGCCCCCGCTCGCCACAACTAGAGAAAGCCCGTGCGCAGCAGCGAAGACCCAACGCAGCCATAAATAAATAGATAGATAGATAGTTACCTCTAACATTTTAGATTTCAGGAATATGATCATTTTATATCAACAGTTTATCTGAAGGTTCCTATAGTAATAGGAGTTAGGGTTTAATTGATTTAACTGTGTAATAAGATTAGGCTGACATGCATTTAATAATTTTTCTAATCATTATTTCATTGCAGAGTAATTAAGCATAACTGGTAAACATTTCGTGCAAATATCTAAAATTGATAAAACTTCTAACGGCAAGAGATTTTTTAAGTTTTTAAACTCAATAATGCACTAGGATCTATAAAGGGCATCAATATCTACAATATTTTTGTATTATAAATTCTTAATTCACAATTAAAGAAATATTTAATATCTTCTGATACATTTTTCATTATGGAAGTAGTTATGTTTATTATAGAAAATTAGAAAATACATATAGTATGAACTTTATAAACTCACATGAGATCCCTCTTACCAGAGATATTTTCCACTTTTGTTGAATTTGCTTTCTGTTGCTTTTCTTTGTGTACATGTAATTTTCACATAATTGGAACCACATTATATATGTAACTTTGTATCCTCTATCTTTGCTTAATGTTATTTAATGAACATTTTTGATGTCATTCAAAATTCTTTTGAAGCATCATTTTCATTACCTGGATAAGATTTCATAACATGGATGTGCAATATTTTAACTATTCTAATTTCCATGAACATCCTTATTCTTAAATCTTCTGTCTTAATTTTTTACTATATTATGATTCATATTTTGATTTATATTTCCTTTAAATTGAAAAATTGTTTTCCAGAAATGTGTCCATTTCCTCTTCACTAGACTATTACATTATATCACTGCCAACATCAGAATTATTGTTATAAATCTTTACTAATTTGATAAAGTAGTGTCCTATGTTAATTTGCATTTGTGTGATTATTAGTGTTTTTACATGATTGTTAGCCGTTTGTATTCCCTCTTAAGTGGATTTTTTATTCGCATTGTCTATTATTATTGGATGTTAGTATTGTTTTAACATTTATTTGTATGAGTTATTTTTGTCATATATTGGAAATAATTTCCAAGATTCAGCAAAAATTCATTGAGTACTTATTATGTACAAGGCATAGGAGATGGAGATGAATTAATTTCTAATTTAACAGAAGCAAAGTTATATTTTATTGGATTGTGCAAAGTCTCCACTTTCACAATAACTTACACAAAGAATATGTCAATTTGATTTAAAATACAAATAACTTACATCTTTGCCAGACTCTCTGCAATTCATATTTTAAAGGCAGGATTTGCATTCTTCTCTACTTCTGTAACAGCATACATGCTATTTATTGGTATGGAAATTAGGGTAAGTTCGGCTCTGAGCGTCAGAAAATCAAAATAACAGTGGCTTAAGTAAGAGAGAAGGTTTTTTTCTTTTTTTACCTTGATGAAGTCATGAGGAAAGCATGCTCATCAGAGGCCCAGGGTCCTTCTAATTGGCTGTTCTGTCCTCTTCAACATGGGCTAACACCTGTTAAAGTAAAAAATTATTCTGACACTTATTAAAATGGTAAGGAAGACTCTATTCAGGACTATTGCCATAGATTTCAAGACTATCATGAAAAAATAAAAGTAAAAACAAAGACTATGGTAGTAGGAGATGGAGATCAGGTTCAACTCCAAATAGAGCAAAAGCAGTTGGGGACATATAGCCAGTAAGTAGAGTGAGGGGGTCAATTAATGGAAAATTACTTAAGTGGAGACATTGATGGTAAGGGGATTCTTACTAAATTGACTTAACAGAACTCTTGCTGAAGGCAGGCCAGAGTGATGTCAGATATCAAGGGGGCGGGGGGCATGGGATTCTCGCTAAACTGATTTAGCAGGACTCTTACTGAATCTGGGCTCTGCAGGTTGAAGACAGGGCCCAAGGACGAGGTCTAGTCAAAAAGAGACCTCAGAGGAGCCTGTCTAAAGTGTGGTCAAGGGAAGAGTCTGAGTCACACCTCATGGTCCAAGATGGCTGCTCCAGCTCCCATCATACTGCCCTAATTCCAGTCAGCAGGGAGAAGGGACAAGGGCAGAAAAAAAGACAGTTTCCCTTTCCTTAAGGACATTTCTGAGAAGTTTCACAGATGACCTTGCTTACATCCTGTTGGCCAGAGTGTAGTCACATGGCCATACTTAGCTGCAAGGGAGCTTGCCTATTTAACTGGGAAATGTAGTTTTTACTCTGCGTGGCCATGTGAACAACTCACTTTTGGAAGTTTTATGGCTCTAAAAGGGTAAAAGGAATGTTGGGAGACAACCAGCAATTTGAGAAAATGGGTGCAGCAATTAAGATCATGCATCTTATGGATCAGATTCGTTTATTCCTCAGCACAAATCTCATCTTCCTTTTTACGGACTCTGAAAGCAATGAAATGTCAGTGGTGATTTTCAATGAAGCATTTAAGAAAAAAATCATAGCACATAAAACAACATTTATATTCATCCTCAATGAATTTCAAAGAAATGGTGATTTGACATTTCTTGTACCATATACTGATAACTAGGAAAACTGCTGAAAGTGTTTTTTGAAATAATCTTTATCTATGGAAATATAAGTCCCCATAAGCACCTAAAGAGGTAAATGGGAAAAATTAAGTCCTGATAACTGCCTTTGCTGTGCATGTAACTCCTTTTTTGCTGCATTTAAAATTATTTAGTTTACACAAATTCAATTTAGAGACAGTTCAGAAGTAAACTTCAGCTATTTCTTTATAAAAATTAAAGCTAGTATGTACCTGTATTCAGCAGCAGAAGTAGTTTTAAAGAATTTTTCAAGGGCAACATGTTCTCTTTAAATTATCTTTTTTGTGTATGAATGCCCAATTCCCTCCCATCAAGTCAATTCTATCCTTCCAGTGTCATAGCAATAATCTTTAAAAGCCCAGTATTTTATCCTTTTTTTTTGTTTTTTAAAACAAGTGCAGGTTTCCTACTTCTTATTGTACTGATTCTATCTCCACATCCTCTCTCTCTGAGTAATTTACCATGTGGATAAAAGGACTTTCTCCTGGTTTTTAAAAAAATTTTACTGGAGTATAGTTGATTTACAGTGTTGTGTTTAATTTCCACTGTACAGCAAAGTGACTCAATTCTACATGTATATATATTCTTTTTCATATTTTCCATTATGGTTTATCATAGGATATTGTATATGGTTCACTATGCTATACAGTAGGACCTTGTTATTTATCCATCTATATATAATAGTTTGCATCTGCTAATCCCAAACTCCCCATCCTTCCCTCTCCCATCCTCCTCCCCCTTGGCAACCACAAGTCTGCTCTCTACATTTGTGAGTCTGTTTTTGTTTCATAGATATGTTCATTTGTGTCATATTTTAGATTCCACATATAAGTGATGTCGAATGATATTTGTCTTTCTCTTTCTGGCTTACTTTGCTCAGTATGATAGTCTCTAGGTCCATCCATGTTGCTGCAAATGGCATTCTTTTGTTCTTTTTAATGGCTGAGTAATATTGCATTGTATATATGTACCACATCTTCTTTATCCACTCATCTGTCGATGGACATTTAGGTTGTTTCCATGTCTTGGCTATTGTAAATAGTGCTGCTGTGAACATCGGAATGCATGTATCTTTTTGAATTATAGTTTTGTCTGAGTATATGCCTAGGAGTGGGATTGCTCGATCATATGGCAACTCTATTTTTAGTTTCTTGAGGAACCTCCATACAGTTTTCCATAGTGGCTGCACCAACTTGCATTCCCACCAACAGAGTAAGAGGGTCCCCTTTCTCCATACCCTCTCCAGCATTTATTATTTGTAGACTTTTTAATGATGGTCCTTCTGACTGGTGTGAGTTAGTACCTCATTGCAGTTTGGATTTGCATTTCTCTAATAATTAGCGATGATGAGCATCTTTCTACTGTTTTTGATACTCAAGAAAGGTATCCTTTGGGTTTCAGACTAGTAGAATACGTCCTTGTTCCTTGTCAGGCCAGGAAAGAGATGATATTTATGTCAAGGTGTTCCCAGGTGGAAGACTTGGTTTGATAGTTACATATGAGATCAATTTCTGCTATGATTTTAAGACTATAGATAATAAACAGTTGCCTGTCTGTTCACATGGCTTTGAGAGATCTCCTGGTATGTTCCTATGAGCCAAGTGTTTTACTACCGGAAAGTGCTTGGTATCATCTGCAGACATGAATATTTCACAGTGCCCCCTTTCCTTGAGACAATTTCTTTTCTTTTTTCTTTTTTTGGCCACACTGTGCGGCTTGCGGGAACTTAGTTCCTTGGCCAGGGATTGAACCCGGGCCCAGGGCAGTGAAAGCGCAGAGTCCTAACCACTGGACCACCAGGGAATTCCCGAGACAATTTCGAAACACATTAAATCAACACAAATCGCAAGTTTTCTTTCTTTCTTTATTTTTTAAAAAGATTTATTTATTATTTATTTATTTATTTAATTTTTATTATTTGGCTGTGTCGGGTCTTAGTTGTGGCATGCAGGATCTTCACTGAGGCATGTGGGATCTTTCGTTGCAGCATGCGGGCTCTTTGTTGCGGCACACAGGCTACTCTAGTTGTGGCGTGCAGGTTTTCTGTTCTCTAGTTGCGGCGCGCCGGCTCCAGGGCGCGTGGGCTCTGTAGTTTGCAGCACGCAGTCTCTCTAGTTGAGGCACACGAGCTTAGTAGTTGTGGCGTGCGGGCTTAGTTGCCCTGAGGCATGTGGGATCTTAGTTCCCCAACCAGGGATCGAACCTGCGTCCCCTACATTGTAAGGCGGATTCTTTACCACTGGACCACCAGGGAAGTCCGAAGATTTCTTTATGTAGTCAAGCGTTCTTTCAATTCTGTTCCTTATTCACGTTCTGTGAAGTAGCTTTCTATCTGAGTGAAACTTTTCCCCAATTCTTGGATGGTCTTGATTGTTTTTAATAGCCTTTGACTTGAAAACTAATCAAAAGCTTTATAAAGTTTATAGTGGTGTTTGTTGAGGAACAGTTCTGTTGGGGATTATTTGTCATGAAAGACTTTGTGATAAGAGGCGACTTGGGCAGGTGCCATTTGGTGGGAGAAGCAGGGCAAGCAGAAGAAACCCTTCATGTTTACTGAGGCTGAACTTTGAGTGTGTTCAGCCTGGCTTTGCACAACTAGGAAAGCAATAGCAGTCCTTAATATAAATACAGTGTTCTTTCTGAGCAACAATATTTTAATACATTGAGAGGCAATGAGGGGAGCCTGGTGTAGGGAAAAGAACAGATTTGGGAAAATAAAACTCTGGATCTGCATCTTGACTGCACCACTTAATAGCCCTGTGAAGTTTCCTTTCTGAGATTCCACTTTCTTATCTATAAAATCAGAATCATAATGTCTTTCTCATGGGTTACTGTCAACGTTTAAGAGTATGACACTTAAAACAGAGTGCCCGTCATTATTGTGGCTAAGTGTTATGATGGTTAGCTTTTAATAATAGGTTCTACACACAGAACCTACAATCAAAATGAAAAAGTCACATTTTTGTATTCAGAGTACAGAAAGGAGGTCTGGTCACATCTGGATTTTTCTTAGGCAAATATGAAATAGCCCCAGTGTTGATGGCATTGCCTCTGGATGTGAACAAAAGACAGGAGTGATAGGAGGCATGCAGCCATTGGCATCAGGCTGCTGTGACATTATTCTGCCCACATGTATTATTTCAAGTGCTTTTTGTCTCATTGTTTCTGGTTCGGGCAATATGTTTCGTTAGTCACCATGGTTTTGTTCTCTTAAAGGAATATGAAACTCTAGCTTTAGACAAGGATTTAGCTGGCAGGCACTGCAGCAGAGGCTGAAGCAAAACCTGATAGCAACATCTCTGCAAGTGGACAATAATAAAAAGAGCTAATATTTACAGAGTTCTTATTGTATTTGTTTGGGAAATAAGTTTGGCTGTGGGTGACAGAGACACGTTTTAATTATGGCTTAAACGAGATGGAGATATAATACATTGCTCTCTAATGGAAAAGTCTGGGTTGTTTGGCAGCTTAGTTCTACCATCTTGAGAGTTCGGCTCTTCATCCAAGATGGCTCACCCCTATGTTCTCATCCCAGCCTCTGGGAAGGAAGAAGGGTTCAAGGGACAGGGATACCGCTTTTCCATTAGGGGCATGACCTAGAGGTTGCCTGTATCGTTTCTGATCACATCACCTTGGCCAACATTTAGTCTCATGGCAAAACTAACTGCAGGTCATGCTGGGAAATATAGTCTTTACTCTGAGTGGCCATGAGCCTAGCTAAACATTCCACTAATAGAGAAATGGAGAACACAGATTTGGAGACGCATACTAGAATGGTCTATTCCACAACTACTGTGTGCCAAGCTGTGCTTCACACTTTACTTATGCTCACGACAGCATCATCTTACTTAATGGTCCCAAGAACCCTATGAGGTTGTAACTACTATGATTTTTTATTTTATTTTATTTTATTTTTTACACAGGGAATATTTCGAGACACAGACAGGTTAAGTCTCTTTAAGTCTTGAGACAGAGAGGCTAAGTAATTTTCTTAAAGTCTCCAAGGAAATAAGGGGCAAGGCCAGGATTAGAACCCAGGGAGTCTGACTTCAGAGCCTGATGCTCTGGACCACTGTATAGTCCTCGCTTGCTCATTATTTCTCTTGAGCCTTGATGTGCTCTGCTAGATGAGATTGAGGATTGTGTAAAGATGTCAAGGAATCAAAGAAGCTTTGTGAAGCTTCTGTGGCTTCCTCTTCCAGGCAGCTAATTGCTTCTCTTCTAAAATTCCTAGCTTATTTGATGCAAAATAGTGTTCAGGATAATTGGGTCTAGACAGGGTAACAAAAGAAAAATAACGCCCCACACAAGTGACAGGAATTTTAATGAAAGCAATTCCTGATTTGAAAGGAATGTGTCTGTGCAGTGATAAAGCAAGCAGTCTTTGTAATGCATTGAACATTTTTGATGATGGGATAGGAGAAAAAATGGACTCAGTATATCACTGGAATATAGAAATGAAAATATTCTATCATTCAACTATAGTTGAGATTGTTCATCTCGTCAATCTTTAGGATTTCAACTCCATATAGGTCATCAGTTCGCATGTTAATACACATGTATCTGTGTAGCAACAAGGAAACATAAAGAATAAACTGATATTTTAAAATACAAGGGCATCCTGAGTTTATCTCAAATAAAGAATTGGTGTTAGCTGGAATTAAATGTCTTCAACTTTTTTCCTTTTTCTTTTTCTTTTCTTTTTTTTTTAATTGAAGTATAGTTGATTTATAATGTATTAGTTTCGGGTGTACAGTGTACAGCTCACCGTTGGCTGATGGCTGCAATAGCTGATGACTGTGACATCCTCTGTTTACTGATATGGCAGGCAATATTCCATTTATTAACAGCAGAGTGCTTCAGTTATACATGTATATGTGTATCTATTCTTTTTCAGATTCTTTTCCAGTATAGGTTATTACAAGATATGAATATAGTTTCCTGTGCTATACAGTACATCCTTGTTGTGCATTTTATATATAATAGTGTGTATCTGTTAATCCCAAAGTCCTAATTTATCTCTACCCCCCTTTCCCCTTTGGTAGCCATAAGTTTGTTTTCTATGTCGGTCAGTTTATTTCTGTTTTGTAAATAAGTTTATTGGTATCATTTTTTAAGATTCCACATATAAGTGATATCATATGGTATTTGTCTTTCTCTGTCTGACTTACTTCACTTAGTATGATCATCTCTAGGTCCATCCATGTTGCTGCAAATGGCATTATTTCATTCTTTATGACTGAGTAATATCTTTTTCATAATATTCTTTCTCTTTGTATTCTTCATTCTTTTTTTTTTAATTTATTATTTTTGGCTGTGTTGGGTCTTCGTTTCTGTGCGAGGGCTTTCTCTAGTTACGGCGAGCGGGGGCCACTCTTCATCGCGGTTCACGGGCCTCTCACTATCGCGGCCTCTCGTTGCGGAGCGCAGGCTCAGCAATTGTGGCTCACGGGCCCAGTTGCTCCGTGGCATGTGGGATCTTCCCAGACCAGGGCTCGAACCCGTGTCCCCTGCATTGGCAGGCAGATTCTCAACCACTGCGCCACCAGGGAAGCCCCTTCATTACTTTTTAACAGTTGATTTGGGGCCATATTTACCTCTACTACACGTTTTCATCCATCTCCAGTATTCTTTGTTTCTTTTCAGGTAAGAACAAAGAGAGGAAATGGTTAGACTTTGAACGTTTTCAAGAATCAAAATAGTTTCACTTTCTCAACAAAAGTGTAGGAATGAGATTAAGGAAGATGGGAAAATTTCTGGAAATCCTTACCAAGTAATTAAGAACATTCTGTAGTTTTCTCAGGCTCGTATTACTTTTTCGAAGTGTGTTTGATCTCAGTTTTAGCCAATTTTAATTTGTCTTTTTCTTAGCAGATCTAACATTGTACATTTTTCTCTTATTCTCTTTTTTAATAATAATGGCTTCATATTGTAAAGGGCTCTATAATCCATGAAGCACACTACCATGCTTAATTGCCTCTGGCTCTCACAAACACCCTCGGAGGAAGATAAGAAAGGAATTACCATCTTCATTTTGAAGTTGAAGTACTGAGATCCAGAGAGATTAACTGGAATGCCCAGTGATACCTAGTATGGCTGAGTTTTCCTCCCCCCAACCCACTCCCTTTCTTTCTCCCTTCTTCCCTCCTCCTTTCTCCTTCTCTGTCACTCACCAGCTTTTGCTTATGCTCTCTTTTATTCATTCAATTAAATGATAGCTATTATGTTCCCAGCACTGCTTATGTGCTATAAAATGCAAAACTGAACAAAACAGATACAGTCTTGCCCTTGTGGAGATTACAGAGGAGTTGGCAAGACATTAAACCAGTAAAAACAGCCAAATAAATGTACAATTAAAAATTATGGTAAGTGCTGTGAAGAAAAAGAACACAGTTCTCTGAGTGAGAATAAGATGGGAATCTGTGGCAGATTTGGTAATCAGAGAAAGCCACTCTGGGGGAACAGCAGTAAAGCTGAAATAAAAGAATATATGGAAGCCAGCTAGATGAAGAACTAGGCTATACGTTTATCAGTCAGGGCACGCTAAGTGATGCTGTAAGAACAGCCCCAAATTCTTAGTGCTTTATAACAATGAAGCTTTATTTGTCTCTCATGCTACATGTCCATAACAAGATGGCTAGGGACTCTATTTCATGGCATCCTCAGACCAGGACTCAAACTTACAGGGCACACACTATTTGGGACATTGCCATTCTTCATGCAAAGAAGAGGGTTTGTGATAAACCATGCACTTGCTCTTAAAGCTTTTACCTGGAGTCACATATCACATTTCACGGACCAGTGTGAGTCATGTTACCACATCCGATGTCAAGAGGGCAGGGATCTGCAGTCCCAAGTTGTTCCACTTTCCCAGCCTCCCTTGCAGCTAATGGTGATGCTGTGACAGTGTCTGTTCTAGGGAACCTAAGGAGGACTTCATTAGGGAAGTCCTTCTTGATGGAAGGAATTCTGAATCAATTTTTGCTTTTCTGTTAGGATACAGGTGTAACTGACACCCCCTCCCTAGTCTTCCTGCCTTAAACTTGGATGCTCTGCTGAAGATGCCTGGCCATTTTACATAAGAACGATGAGCCACACCTTGAAGATAGGGGACCATCAGGATGAAATGAATCCTTAATGACCTGATTTTGCAGCTGAGTTAATACAGGCAACTACCTAATTCTGGATTTCTTGTATGTGGGGGGAAGAAATGAAATCAATTTTTTAATCCTGTTACTTGGAACCAGAAGCATTTCTAGCTTATGTGGATGAGAGAGATGAACAGATACTGTGCTTATGTTGCAGGAAGGGGGACCCCTTCCAGGGCCCGAGAGTAGGCTCTTGTCTAACACTCGGAAAAGAATTGTCCGAGGAGACACACGTGCTGACAAAGCAAGAGATTTTATTGGGAAGGGGCGCCTTGACTGAGAGCAGGAGGGTAAGGGAACCCAGGAGAACTGCTCTGCCATGTGGCTCGCAGTCTCGGGTTTTACGGTGATGGGGTTAGTTTCCGGGTTGTCTCTGGCCAATCATGCTGACCCAGGGTCCTTGCCGGTGGCGCACACATCCCTCAGACAAGATGAATTCCAGCGAGGAGGATTCTGGGAGGTTGGTAGGACATATAGACTGGCGTCTCCTTTCATCTCCTTTTGACCTTTCCCGAATTCTTCTGGTTGGTGGTGGCTTGTTAGCTCTGTGTTCCTTACCAGGATCTCCTGTTGTAAAATAACTCATGCAGATGGTTACTGTGGTGCCTGGCCAGGGTGGGCAGTTTCGATCAGTGTTTCCCCTAATACTTACAGCCCAGAAACTCACCTTTCTCAGATACCTTCCTGAGACTGGACCAGCAATGCAGGAAACGAATGAGGTCCACCTTGCTTTGTGAGTGGGGGCTAGTAAAGCAGAGGAAAGAGACATCTTCCGTCCTGTTCCTCTCTCCTAGCTCCCTGTACTTCCCTTTCTCCTTGGTACTTATTCTCCAATTGCACACTTTCTTTTCCTGGCTGCAGTTACCCTCCCATTATCCTTTCTCTTCTTCTCGAGCATCTGAAAACCGTTGTGCCCATTTAAGGTGAAATTATCCTAGATATGATTGAATTAGATCAGTTTCTCAGAGATTTGAAAAATCAGTAAGCTGCTTGTGAATGAAAACTTGTGCCTGCCATGTCAACAAACGAAGGGTGTTGCAGCCATCAAGTCACTACAGCCACCCCAGTGGTGCACCCTGAGGGGACTCAGGATGGGAAAGAACTGGATACTGGCCCTAGATAGCTAAGGTGCACATCAAAGGAATGATTTCAACGAGCCCAGACTCTTGCATCTTCCCATACATAGAAAACCGCTAAATTCATTAACTTGAGATGTTTGGTTGGTTTTCTTTACTTAACGGTAATCTTTTGATGTTCCGACTACCTGTTTTTTGTTTATGTGTTTGTTTTTTTGTTTTTTTGCAAAACTTCTATATTTCCTGAGTCCTCCCTTCCCTCTTCTGAGCAGCCCCTCAGAGCTATCTGAGAGGCTGCCTCCTGGGCTTAAATCCTCAGAAAGTCTGCCAAATAAAACAATTCTCAACTTTTAGGTTATGCGTTTTCTTCAGTCGATGTGCTTAATATTTGATGCCAGCCTATGGAATTCTCCCCAGCTTTTTCCATAGTCTCAGAGATAGCTCTCAGGATATGTGGGACAATTAACACCAATTGCCTTAGGAATTCCCAACTGGTGTGTTTGGACCTTGAAGTTCTTGCTTCCCTGTGGCCTGATTTATACAGAGGCCCAAGTCTTTTCAGACTCTAGAACTGGGAGCTCAGTGAAACCCAATTGCTAAATAGTCCTGTGAATAGAACACAAAGAAAGATGCAATATAAATGTTTGACTTTATGGCCATAATTTCTCCAAGTGGTCTCGCCCACTGTAGTTAAGGAGCTGCTAAGTGGTTAAACTTCAGGCACCTGATCATAGAATTTATTTCCGGAAGAGAATTAGTCTCTTGGAGTATCCTGCAATACCCCCTGTTCTCAGTTTCTTATTCTTTGGCCCACCAGCCTACTGGGATAGGACTCAGTCTAGGATTGTTCTTTGTTTTACTCATTTTGATCACGGTGTTTCTTTATCATTGTTGCATGAATTGTTACAGATTTTGACTAGGCAGTGTTTTATTTCTCCTGTGTCCTGAGGTGTTCAAAGGTCTGTTATGCTCTTCCAAATAATACAATTGCAATCTTCAAATGAGAACTCATCCTGTTATTTTAAAACTTGTAGCCTTTACAGGTTTTCAAAAATAAATTGTGTGGAGCTTTCTTAACACTCAATTTCAGGAGCCAGTTGCTCATGAAAAAAGGACATAAAGATGCTTTGTAAGCTCTAAATAAGGGATTAGAAAAGCATGTGTTGTGGGTTCTGGTCATTTGTGTTCAGTTGGACAAGAGACGCTCTTTTCCTTCTGGTGACCATAAGTTTGTTTTCTCTGTTTGTGGGTCTGTTTCTGTTTCATAAATAAGTTCATTTGTGTCATACTTTAGATTCCATGTATAAGTGATATCATATGGTGTTTGTCTTTCTGACTTACTTCACTCAGTATGATAATCTCTAGGTCCATCCATGTTGCTGCCAATGGAATTATTCTTTTTTATGGCTGAGTAGTATTCCATTGTGTGTGTGTGTGTGTGTGTGTGTGTGTGTGTGTGTGTGTGTGTGTGTGTGTGTATCACATCTTTTTTATCCATTAATCTGTCAAGGGATATTTAGATTGCTTCCATGTCTTGCCCATTGTAAATAGTGCTGCTATGGACATTGGGGTGCATGTGTCTTTTCAAATTAGAGTTTTCATCTTTTCCAGATATATGCCCAGGAATGGGAATGCTGGATCATATGGCCACTATATTTTTAGTTTTTTTAAAAAAATTGAAGTACAGCTGATTTACAATGTTGTGTTAGTTTCTGCTGTACAGCAAAGTGATTAAGTTATACATATATATATATATTCTTTTTATAGTCTTTTTCCATTATGGTTTATCACAGGATGTGGAATATAGTTCCCTGTGCTATACAGTAGGACAGTGTTGTTTATCCTAGAGTGAGGACTTAAGAGTGCCCTGTATGGCTGCCTGTTGCAGCGGATGAATCATCTTGCATCATTTGTCCTCTTCTTGACTGACATCAAGGATACTGGGAGTCCTTAGTAGGTGTCCTGTTTTGACTCATTTTCGTATCTGAAGTCCAGAATGCCTAGCACACAATAGGCACTCAATAAATGCTCACTGGATGAATGAATGAGACAGAGAACCATAGGTTTTTGGAAACCTTACTCCTCACTTTTAAAATTCCCCATTTATGAATCTCTCATTAGGCTAGGAATTAAAAGACTTGGTTTCTGATTTTATCTCTACTGCTTACTGTCTTTAACATGAGGCTCATAATATCTCATGAACTACTTTGAAAGCCCAAAAGAGGTAATAGTTTTAAACATTTAAGTATCTTATGATCTAGCACAGATTTGAGTCCTGAGCAGTATATATAAAAAACTAAAGCCATCGTTCCTGCCTTTGGGGAGATGCTAATCTAGTTGGGTATAACAAAGCAGAGAACCACAAGTGGAGAAGGAGGTGGTATGAGATGTGTGCGACGATCCTGGGATGTCTGGGGGTATTTTTGTTTGTTTTTGTTTTTTTCTGGAAATGTATTGAAGGAGGGAATGGAGCTGGATGACAAAGGAATGGCATGTCTGTGAAGCATTTAAGTGGGAGTGAACCTGTCTTCTGGAGGAGTGTTTTCCAAATCTGGCAGTATATTAGAATACATAGGGAAGCTTTAAAAAAATCATTGCGTGGGCCACATCTCAAACCAATTATATCAGAATCTGTGGGAATGAGAGTTGGGAATCAGTACTTTTTTTTTAAATACATCTTTATTGGAGTATATTTGCTTTACATTATTGTGTTAGTTTCTGCTGTATAACAAAGTGAATCAGCTATATGTATACATATATCTCCATATCCCCTCCCTGTTGCGTCTCCCTCCCACCCTCCCTATCCCACCCCTCTAGGTGGTCATAAAGCACCGAGCTGATCTCCCTGTGCTATGCAGCAGCTTCCCACTAGCTATCTATTTTACATTTGGTAGTGTATATATGTCCATGCTACTCTCTCACTTCGTCCCAGCCTCACTTCCCCTGCTGTGTCCTCAAGTCTGTTCTCTTCCCTACGTCTGCGTCTTTATTCCTGCCCTGCCAGTAGGTTCATCAGTACCAGTTTTCTAGATTCCATATATATGCGTTAGCATATGATATTTGTTTTTCTCTTTCTGACTTACTTCACTCTGTATGACAGACTCTAGGTCCATCCGCCTCACTACAAATAACTCAATTTCATTCCAGGAATCAGTATTTTAAAAAAAATCTTCCCAGGTGATTCCAGTGTTTAGTCAAATTTGAGGATAAATGTTCCAAAGCTGTGCTCCTCAGACTCTAATCACCTGGAGATTTTGTGAAAATGCAGAATCTGATCCAGTAGGCGCACGGTGGAGCCTGAGTTTCTGCCTTCCTAACAGGCTCTGAGATTAGATGATGCTCCTTAAACAAGAACCACACATTGAATAGCTATTTGCTAAAGCGTATATAAATAGATCACACTTCAGGTAGCAAAAGAAGGGACATGGAAGCAGCGTTTATTTAGTACCTGTGTGCCAGGAATCATGCTGGTATCTTTACATATGTTACCTCATTTAATCTTTTTTTTCCACATCTTTATTAGAGTATAATTGCTTTACAATGTTGTGTTAGTTTCTGCTGTATAACAAAGTGAATCAGCTATATGTATACGTATATCCCCATATCCCCTCCCTCTTGAACCTCCCTCCTACCCTCCATATCCCATCCCTCTAGGTCATCACAAAGCCCTGAGCTGATCTCCCTGTGCTATGCAGCAGCTTCCCACTAGCTATCTATTTTACATTTGGTAGTGTATATATGTCCATGCCACTCTCTCACTTCATCCCAGCTTCCCATGCCCTCAAGTCCGTTCTCTACATCTGTGTCTTTATTCCTGCCCTGCCACTAGGTTCATCAGTACCGCTTTTTATATGTTTTAGCATACGGTATTTGTTTTTCTCCTTCTGACTTACTTCAGTCTGTATGACAGATTCTAGGTCCATCTACCTCACTACAAATAACTCAATTTTGTTCCTTTTTATGGCTGAGTAATATTCCATTGTATATATGTGCCACATCTTCTTTATCCAGTCATCTGTCGATGGACATTTAGGTTCCTTCCATGTCTTGGCTATTGTAAATACTGCTGCAATGAACATTGTGGTACATGTCTCTTTTTGAATTATGGTTTTCTCAGGGTATATGCCCAGTAGTGGGATTGCTCGGTCATATGGTAGTTCTGTTGTTAGTTTCTTATGGAACCTCCATACTGTTCTCCAGTGGCTATATCAATTTACATTCCCACCAACAGTGCAGGAGGGTTCCCTTTTCTCCACACCCTCTCCAGCATGTATTCTTTGTAGATTTTTTGATGATGGCCATTCTGACTGGTGTGAGGTGATACCTCATTGTAGTTTTGATTTGCATTTCTCTAATGATTAGTGGTGTTGAGCATCTTTTCATGTATTTGTTGGCCATCTGTATGTCTTCTTTGGAGAAATGTCTATTTAGGTCTTCTGCCCATTTTTGGATTGGGTTGTTTGTTTTTTTGATATTGAGCTGCATGAGCTGCTTGCATATTTTGGAGATTAATCCTTTGTCAGTTGCTTTGTTTGCAAATATTTTTTCCCATTCTAAGGGTTGTCTTTTCATCTTGTTTATGGTTTCCTTTGCTGTGCAAAAGCTTTTAGCTTTCATTAGGTCCCATTTGTTTATTTTTGTTTTTATTTCCCTTACTCTAGGAGGTGGGTCAAAAGGGATCTTGCTGTGATTTATGTCATAGAGTGTTCTGCCTATGTTTTCCTCTAAGAGTTTTATAGTGTCTGGCCTTACGTTTAGGTCTTTAATCCATTTTAAGTTCATTTTTGTATATGGTGTTATGCTGTGTACTAATTTTATTCTTTTACATGTATCTATCCATTTTACCCAGCACCACTTACTGAAGAGGCTGTCTTTTCTCCATTGTATATTCTTGCCTCCTTTATCAAAGATAAGGTGACCATATGTGTGTGGGTTTATCTCTGGGCTTTCTCTCCTGTTCCATTGATCTATGTCTGTTTTTGTGCCAGTACCATACTGTCTTGATTACTGTAGCTTTGTAGTATAGTCTGAAGTCATGGAGCCTGATTCCTCCAGCTCTGTTTTTCTTTCTCAAGATTGCTTTGGCTATTCGGGGTCTTTTGTGTTGCCATACATATTGTAAAATTTCTTGTTCTTGTTCTGTGAAAAATGCCATTGGTAATTTGATATGGATTGCATTGAACCTGTAGATTGCTTTGGGTAGTATAGTCATTTTCACAATATTGATTCTTCTAATCTAGGAGCACTGTATATCTCTCCATCTGTTTATGTTATCTTTGATTTCTTTCATCAGTGGTTTATAGTTTTCTGAGTACAGGTCTTTTGCCTCCTTAGGTAGGTTTATTCCTGGGTATTTTAATCTTTTTGTTGCAATGGTAAATGGGATTGTTTCCTTGATTTCTCATTCTGATCTTTCATTGTTAGTGTATCGGAATGCAAGAGATTTCTGTGTATTAATTTTGTATCCTGCACCCTTACCAAATTCATTGATTAGTTCTAGTAGTTTTCTGGTGGCATCTTTAGGATTTTCTGTGTATAGTATCATGTCATTGGCAAACAGTGACAGTTTTACTTCTTTTACAATTTGTTTTCCTTTTATTTCTTTTTCTTCTCTGATTGCTGTGGCTAGGACTTCCAATACTATGTTGAATAATACTGATGAGAGTGGACATCCTTGTCTTGTTCCTGATCTTAGAGGAAATGCTTTCAGTTTTTTACCATTGAGAATGATGTTTGCTGTGGATTTGTCGTATATGGCTTTTATTATGTTGAGGTAGGTTCCCTCTATACCTCCTTTCTGGAGAGTTTTTATTATAAATGGGTGTTAACTTTTGTCAGAAGCCTTTTCTGCATCTATTGAGATGATCATATGGTTTTTATTCTTTAATTTGTTAATATGGTGTATGACATTGATTATTCTGCATATAATGAAGAATCCTTGCATCCCTGGGATAAATCCCACTTGATCATGGTATATGATCCTTTTAATGTATTGTTGGATTCTGTTTGCTAGTACTTTGTTGAGGAATTTTGCATCTATGTTCTTCAATGATATTGGTCTATAATTTTCTTTTTTTGTAATACCTTTGCCTGGTTTTGGTATCCAGGTGATGGTGGCCTCGTAGAATGAGTTTGGCAGTGTTCCTCCGTCTGCAGTTTTTTGGAAGAGTTTGAGAATGATAGGTGTTACCTTTTCTCTAAATGTTTGATAGAACTCGCCTGTGAAGCCATCTGGTCCTGGACTTTTGTTTGTTGGAGGATTTTTAATTACAGTTTCAATTTCATTACCTGTGGTTGGTCTGTTTATATTTTCTAATTCTTCCTGGTTCAATCTTGGAAGGTTGTACTTTTCCAAGAATTTGTCCATTTCTTCCAGGTTGTCCATTTTATTGGCATATAGTTGCTTGTAGAAGTCTCTTATGATCTTTTGTATTTCTGTGGTGTCAGTTGTAATCTCTTCTTTTTCATTTCTAATTTTATTGATTTGAGTCCTCTTCTTTTTTTCTTGATAAGTCTGGGTAAAAGTTTATCAATTTTGTTTATCTTCTCAAAGAACCAGCTTTTAGTTTTATTGATCTTTGCTATTGTTTCTTTGTTTCTATTTCATTTATTTCTGCTCTGATCTTTATGATATCTTTCCTTCTACTAACTTTGGGTTTTGTTTGTTCTTCTTTCTCTAGTTCCTTTAGGTATAAGATTAGATTGTTTATTTGAGATTTTTGTTCTTTCTTGAGGTGAGCTTGAATTGCTATGAAGTTCCCCCCTTAGAACTTCTTTTGCTCCATCCCATAGGTTTTGGATTGTCGTGTTTTTGTTGTCATTTGTTTCTAGGTATTTTTCGACTTCCTCTGATTTCTTCAGTGATCTCTTGGTTATTTAGCAGCACACTGTTTCTCTCCATGTATTTGTGTTTTCTTCTGGTTTTTTCCCCTGTAATTGATTTCTAATCTCATAGCGTTGTGGTTGGAAAAGATGCTCGATACTATTTCAGTTTTCTTAAATTTTCCAAGGCTTGATTTGTGACCCAAGATGTGATCTATTCTGGAGAATGTTCTGTGTGCACTTGAGAAGAAAGTGTATTCTTCCGCTTTCAGGTGGAATGTCCTAAAAATATCAATTAAGTCTATCTGGTCTATTGTGTCATTTAAAACTTGTGTTTCCTGGTTTATTTTCTGTCTGGATGATCTGTCTATTGGTGTAAGTGGGGTGTTAAAGTACCCCTCTGTTGTGTTACCATCGATTTCTCCTTTTATGGCTGTTAGCATTTGCCTTATGTATTGGGGTGCTCCTATGTTGGGTGCATAAATATTTATAATCGTTATGTTTTCTTCTTGGATTGATCCCTTGATCATTATGTAGTGTCCTAGTGTCCTTCCTTATCTCTTGTAACATTCTTTATTTTAAAGTCTATTTTATCTGATATGAGTATTGCTACTCCAGCTTTCTTGTTATTTCCATTTGCATGGAATATCTTTTTCCATCCCCTCACTTTCAGTCTGTATGTGTCCCTAGGCCTGAAGTGGGTTTCTTGTAGACAGCATATATAAGGGTCTTGTTTTTGTATCCATTCAACCTGTGTCTTTTGGTTGGAGCATTTAATCCATTTACATTCAAGGTGATTATCAATATGTATGTTCCTATTACCATTTTCTTAATTGATTTGGTTTTGTTTTTGTTGGTCTTTTTCTTCTCTTGTGTTTCCCGCTTAGAGAAGTTCCTTTAGCATTTGTTGTAAAGCTGGTTTGGTGGTGCTGAATTCTTGTAGCTTTTAGTTGTCTGTAAAGCTTTTGATTTCTCCATCGAAGCTGAATGAGATCCTTGCTGGGTAGAGTAATCTTGCTTGTAGGTTTTTCCCTTTCATCACTTCAAATATGTCCTGCCACTCCCTTCTGGCTTGCACAGTTTCTGCTGAAAGATCAGCTGTTAACCTTATGGGGATTCCCTTGTATGTTATTTGTTGCTTTTCCCTTGCTGCTTTTAATACTTTTTCTTTGTATTTAATTTTTGATAGCTTGTTTAAAATGTGTGTTGGCGTGTTTCTCTTTGGCTTAACCTTTATGGGACTCTCTGTGCTTCCTGGACTTGATTGACTATTTCCTTTCCCATGTTAAGGATGTTTTCAACTATAATCTCTTCAAATGTTTTGTCAAACTCTGTCTTTTGCTCTTCTTCTTCTAGGAACCCTGTAATTTGAATGTTGGTGGGTTTAATGTTGTCCCAGTGATCTCTGAGATGTCCTCAATTCTTTTCATTCTTTTTTATTTATTCTGCTCCCGGCAGTTATTTCTACCATTTTTTTCTCCCAGTTCACTTATCCATTGTTCTGCCTCAGTTATTCTGCGATTGATTCCTCCTAGAGTATTTTTAATTTCAATTATTATGTTGTTCATCACTGTTTGTTTCCTCTTTCGTTCTTGTAGATCCTTGTTAAACGTTTCTTGTATTTTCTCCATTCTGTTTCTGAGATTTTGGATCATCTTTACTATCGTTACTCTGAATTCTTTTTCAAGTGGGTTGCCTATTTCATCTTCATTTATTTGGTCTTGTAGGTTTTTACCTTGCTCCTTCATCTGTAGCATATTTTTTTGTCGTTTCTTTTTTTTTTTAATGGGTGGGGCTGTTTTCCTGTTACTGGTTGTTTGGCCTGAGGCGTCCAGCACTGGAGTTTGCAGGCAGTTGGATAGAGCCGGGTCTTGGTGCTGAGATGAGGACCTCCGGGAGACCTCACTCCAATTAATATTCCCTGGGGTCTGAGGTTCTTTGCTAGTCCAGTGGTTTGGACTCAGAGCTCCTACCACAGGAGCTCAGGCCTGATGTCCAGCCTGGGAACCAAGATCCTGCAGGCCGTGTGGCATGGCAAAAAAAAGAAAAAAAAGAAAAAAGGAGCAATACAATAACAAAGAATAAAAAACAAAATAAAATTAGAAAGATAAAAAATATATCAGGAAAAATTAAAATATAATTGAAACAACTGCAACAAGGTAAAATAAAACCACAACAGAAAGCAGAAAAGAAAAACAAAAAAAGGGGAACAAGCCAAAAGGAGCAGAACAATAACAAAGTATAAAGAATAAAATAAAATTAGAAAAATAAAAGATTTATTAGAAAAAATAAAAATATAAAGGTATCAACAAGGTAAAACAGAACTCTAATCTAAAAGAGGAAAAACGGGGGAAAAAAAAAAGCCTTGGCTATGGGGGGCGGAGTTTAGGTGGGAGGTGGAACTTAGGCAGGGGTGGGGTCTAGGGTGGGGCGGGGCCTACATGGGGGTGGGTGGGGTGACGTTTGAGCATGAGGCAGGGCCTAGACTCAGGACCACAGCCAGAAAAGGCCTTGTGGGCGGAGCCTAGGCAGGGCAAAGTTCAAGTGTGGGGCGGGGCCTCTGCTTAGGACCTGTGGGGAAGGGGAGAGGCAGCACGTGGAAAGGAGCGCCTCTGGAGTGTGGAGTTCCCGAGTTTGGAGGTAGGGCCCTGAGTGAGGGTGTGTGGGTTGGGTTTAGGCTCAGCGCGTTGGAAGGGGTCTCTGAGTGTAGAGGTAGGGCTCTGGGTGGGGGTGTAGGGGCGGGGCTTGGGCTCTGCACGGCAGGAGGGAGGATCCAGAGGGCAGAGGATTAGGCCCTGGGGCCCAACGGGCTCCCTGGTGCCTAAGTGGATAGGGAAAGCACTGGCTGCATTCCCTTCCGTTCCTCCACTCCCCCCCCCCACCACGTTCCCTTCTGTTCTCCCCCTTCCCCGCTGGACCCCTAAGCTGTGAGTGGATCCCACTGCGTGTAGGAACTCCTCCCCTCCCCCAGCCACCCCTCAGGGGTTCCAGACCTGGAGGTCCGGCCTTTACTTTTGCTCCCCCTTCCCTCCCTCCCACTCCCTCAGGACCTGCGCGGCTGGAGGGGGCCTCAGTGGGCAGAGGATCAGGCCCAGGATCTCAGCAGGTTCCTGGGGACCCAAGTGGGCAGGAGAACCTGGCCATGCTCCCTTTTGATCCTCTGCCCTCCCAGTGGTCCCCCAATTTCCCCTTTCGGGCGTGGCATCCCTTCCCCTCCCCCAGCCACCCCTCAGGGGCGCTGGTCTTGTCCTGCCTCCACTTCTCTTCCCCCCTCACTCCCCCCCACTCCCCACATCCTACATGGTAGCTGGGGGGTTCCTCCCATCCCCTTAGGTGTCCGTGGTCCCCCACTGGTGCCTGCGAGGTGCCCTAGTTGTGCGGAGATGCAAATTCCGCATCCTCCTAGTGCACCATCTTCTCATTTAATCTTAAAAACAGTCCCAGTAGAATGTTATTACTCCCAGTTTAGAACTGAAGAGACTGAAGTTGAGTGGGTAAATCATTGTTTAAGGTTGAACAACTAATTCCTGATGGAACCTGTATTCAAAGAGAGATATATCTGATAGCAGGGCCCCCAGGTCAGTGGAAATTGTTGGAAACCCTCACATGCTAAGCAGAAGCATTTCAACCTGAAATGATGGACAGTGTCTTTGCAGCAAACTCTTCATTGGCTCACTTAAGGAAAGTACCCATGTTGCCAAGCTTGATTTCACACTCTTGCCTCATGTAATATATCTAGGCAAGGGGAGAACATGGTATTGTACATGCCTGTAGACTGGGGTTGTGTTCCCATGTTATGGTATCAAGGATACCCTGGAGAAGATAGAGTAGAATGTAAATAAATACTAATAGCAAAATAGTAGTGCTAGTGGAAGACGTCAAAAGTAAAACAGAAACATTATGTTTTTCCACTACTGAGATCAAAGGATTATTGATTCTGGAGAGAGAAATTGTGTTTTTTGAGTCATTTGACTCTAACTCCTTGATTCTTTCAAATATTCTTCCCAATGAAAACATCCCTTAAATGAAGATAGCTCTGCTCCTCTGGTTTGTTTTTGGTTTTGTTTTTTAAATGATTTTTTTTTTTCTCTTCTTCCAGGAAGCTGAAAAATGAACTCTTGGAAGCAAAACGTAGAAGTGGGAAGACTCAGCAAGAGACCAGCAGGGTCTGTGCTCACTGTCAGCGAAACCTGGGCTTGATATTCGACCGCGGAGACCCGTGCCAGGCCTGCTCACTCAGGGTGTGCGGCCAGTGCCGGGTCTCAGGCCTTGATGGCAGCTGGCGGTGCACCGTCTGTGCCAAAGTCGCGTGAGTTTCTTGCCTTTGTGTGGAAAGTCAGTTTTGATGACTGAAGGGTTTGGAGTGGGGAAAGCAAGAAGGAAGAAGAGTATTTAAAAGGTAGGGATAGAGAGTAGAATTAAAAGTGTAGCCCAGCCACAGGCTCAGCACTGCCTTGGCAGGGTGTGATGTGTGTGTGTGAGAGAGAGAGAGAGGGACAAACAGACAAAGACGGAACAATATGTTTATTATTTAAAACTATAAAACACAGTACAACTGGAAGCCTCACAGAACATGGTCTCTTGCTGCATCTGAAAACCACCCTCTGGCTTTCTTAGAGCCACACTTGGCTCCACGTGGCTTCTCAGAAGGTACAGACAGTTGCCCTTGAGACATTCTTAGACGTTTGGGGTGACTGGCAAGATGAGTATGAAATATCCAGCCTGCTCTTCACATCAGCTGAAGTAGCCCCTGAATTTCCTCCCAACCTAGTTCTTGCAAAAGGGTGAAGGGAGACAGCTTTATCATTCGCCTCCATGTTTAGCCTGCGGGAGTGTCATGGCTGTGGGTTTCACTCTGCCAGCCAGGGTGCAAATCAAGAGTCATTGTTTTCTAAGTTCAGTTAAACTGGAGTCCAAGCACGATAAGGTCTCTACTACTCCTTGGGCATGCCAAACTCCATCCTTTTAAGAAATCTGACCCTGGATCAACTGGTATGTTTTCTCCCTCCCAAGGTCCCTTCATCTCTTCTGCTCTGGATGGTACCTAATAATCTCATCTCAAGGCAACTCCATGTTGACCTCTCTTTCCTGTGGTTGAGGTCGGGGATGCTGGCATCACATCAGGTTTACCTGGTTTGGTTGAGTTTGGTTTATCTTCTATCCTCACTAACTCATTCTCTTATAGGAGTTAAGAGGCTATCTTAGGAGGAAAAGTGAATAGTTTAGTAGTAAGAGTGAATGACCTTCATTTCCAATTTCTCTGAATGAGGACGACTGTGTTCTTTTGAGGTCTCCTGTGTTCACCGATTGCATTATTTAACCAATGTTATTTCTCCTGTACTTTTTCATAAAATTGATCATCAATTGAGCAATTCATACTATGTTTCCACACTACATTGAGATAAGCAGCTCTAAAGAAATGAACCATTTAAGTTATCTCATTACTTTCTTTGGATACATTACTTTGATTTACCTAAGCAACCATCTTCAGTTCTTTGTCTCGCATAAATTCCTCTTCATACTGGCCTCTTAGTCATTGGCAAACATCATTTACCAGATCTGGGGGAATAAGCACTGATGGAATCATTGACATATGTGTTGCAACGTAGCTTTTGTTGATATTGGTATTCTTTTTCTAAACTGAGTTTAGTCATCTGCAAATCAAGATGCAAAAATAATCCTGGGTACCTTCCTGTTTTTCCCATGAAATCAAAGTATTTACTTTGGATATTTCTCCATATACATATACAGAAAAGTATCAGTAATGCACTTTGCTTTCTACTTAAAAGAAACATGATACATCTGTGACTCATGTAAGTAATGCAAAAGTTGCTCCTTTAGACCCTGGACTCTTCCTAGCAAATTCGTTTCTGTGTGGGATAATGCTTTCTCCAATTCTGCTTCCCTTTACTTGGCATGTGAGAGTTGGATATAAAGGTTCTTCCAGTATAGTCAAATAATGAGTTATAGAGGAAATAATTAATGGACAGCATTTCCTCAATTATAGTTTTGCTTGTATACAATTTTGCAAGAGCATTTGTCCCTCTCCGCCCTTAGCGACCACTAGAGGACAACAAATCAAATTAACAAGAAGCAAATGAATAGAAAGAGGAAAACTTGGAAAGAGGCTAGCATCCTTTCTGTTTATGAATAAAAAACATGCACATGGCTTTTTTTAAAAACTAGAGTTAACTTACACAAAAGGGCACAAAGGACAAGTGTACAACAGGATTTCTCAGTTTCAACATCACTGATATTTTGGGCAATATGATTCTTTGTGGAGGAGGGAGGGGCTGTCCTGTGTACTCTAAGATGTGTAGCAGCATCCCTGGCCTCTACCCGCTAGACGCCAGTAGCACTCCGCCCTTTTCCAGCGGTAACAATGAAAAGTTCCTCCAGGCATTGCCAAATGTCCCCTGAAGAGCAAAAGTCACTTGGGGTTGAGAAGCAGTGGTGTACAGCTTTGCAAATTATCACAATTTCTGTGTAACTATCATTCAGGTGAAGAAATAGAACATTACTAACACCCCAGAAGCCTTTCTTCTTCCTCCTCCCAATCACTAGTCCCTTCTTATTCCCCAGGTATAAATACTATCCTGCTAACACCATAGATTAACTTTGACTTTTTTATATTTTATATACATTGACTCATACAGGGTGTGTTTGTTTGTTTCTAAGTACTTTTGGTCAGCAGTATGTTTGTGAGGTATCCATTTTTGTTGCATTTGGCAGTTGTCTACTTATTTTCACTGTTTTATAACTTATAGGTTGTGCCAGGTTTTCCTCTCACTAGCAATGCCTGGAAGTTGATTACTTTATATTTTTACCAACCCTGTTTTTTGTTTTTCTATTTTCATAATTTTGTTGGGTGTGTAGTAGATTACTTTGCATTTTTCTTTATTACTATTGAGAATGAAGATATTTTCATATGTTTATTGACCATTTGAACATCCTTTTTTGTGAAGTACTAGTTCAGGTCTCTTTTTTTCTATTAGATTGTCAGTCTTCTGTTGACTAGTGTGAAGGAGTTCTTTATATATCCTGCATACAAACAGTGTTGGTTCCTTGTGTTGGAGATATTTTTTCCCAACTTCTGATTTGCCTTTTTGTTCTCTTACTGGTGTCATTGATTAACAGAAATCTCTAAGCTTTCGTAATTCAATTTGTTCATCTTTTCCTATATGAGATTAGTGGGATTTTTTTTTTCTGTGTTCTGTTTAAAAAAAACAAAACAAAACTTTTTCTAACTCCCAAATGATGAAAATATTCTCCCGTGTGATCTTCTGTAATTGTTATTGTTTTAGCTTTTATCTTTACACTTACAATCTACTTGGAACTGATTTTTGTATATGCTGTTAGTTAGGGATTCATTTTCATATTTTAATATGGGTATCTACTTGACCCAGCACCATTCACTGAAGATTATTTTTTCACTGCTCTACAGTGTTAACCTTCACAAATCAAATATCATTTCTGAACACTCTATTATGCCTAACATTGTGCCGATGGCACGTTATTTTCATTATTGTAGCTTTATAATAAAATTTTATATCCAGTAGACTTCCTACTTTTTTGTTTTTGTTCAAAACGTCCTGGGTATTATTGGCCTCTGGTATTTTCAAATATGTTTTAGAATCAGCTTTCCAGAAAACAAGTCCTACTGGCATTTTTATAGGGACTGCATTACATCAGTACTTTTGGAGAGAATTGATATCTTTCCGTATTTAGTCTCTCAATCAACAAACACTATGTGCCCCTTCATTTATTTGCCTTTAATTTCTCTCAATAATATTTTATAGTTTTCCTGGTCTTATACATTATTATATTTATTCCAAGTATTTGATTTTTATGTTATTGTAAATAGTATGCTTTTAAAATTTTTATTTTCTAATTGTTGTTGATATGTAGAAATACAAATTGATTTGGGTAGTCTAATCTGTATCCAGAAATCTTGTTAAATTCACTTCTTAATTATAACAGTTTCTGTGGTGCCTTTCAGATTTTATTTCTGCACAATTATACTATCTTTTCTAATACTTATATCTTTTTTCTTGCCATATTGTATATTTTCAATTTTATTCGTTTCTTCCTTGCTCTTTCTTTTCTTTTACTTTCTTTGAATTTAATTTATTTTTGATTAACAGTTTTTTGATTCAGATATTTAGATACTTGATTTTCCAGCCTTTGTTCTTTTATGGCATGTACATTTAATGATATGAATTTCCCTGTTTTCACTGCTTTAGCTGCATCCCACATATATCAGTTATTTTTATGATATTCATTTCATTCTTTCTATTTGCTAATTTCCATCATCATCTTTTTCTTTAACTATGAATTATTTATGATTGTCTTGCTTAATTTATAATTTCCTAGAGATTTTCTGTATCCCTTTTTGATACTGAATTCTAGCTTAATTCCACTGTGGTCAGAGAACACACTCTGTGTGGTTTCAGTATTTGAAATTTGGCCCAGAATATGGTCAGTTTTGTTAAATATTTCCTATTTCCTTGAAAGAAAATGAATTCTGCAGGATTGATTTGAGTATCCCAGTTATGTCTTTTAATGATGTTTGTTAATTGTGTTGTCCAGATCTTCCATATCCCTACTGATTTTTTCATCTACATATTCTGTCTGATATTGAGAGAAATATATACTAACCTCTCTCAATAATGATTGTGGATTTTCTATTTTTCCTTTTAGTTTGATAATATTTGCTTTATATATGTTGAAGTTAGAGTCTTGAGTGCTTAAATATTTAGAATAATGAGATTTTACACATGTACAGAAACCTTTATAATTATGAAAAATCTTTCCTTATCTCTAGTTATGATTTTTTTCCTTGAAGTTTACTTTGTAATTAGTATGGCTGCAATAGCTATCTTTGGTTAGTGTATGTTTGGTAAACCCTCTTTATTCTTTACTTTCAACCTCTCTGTTTCCTTATGTTTAAGGTGTGTCTCTTGTAAGCAGCATATAATTGCATGCACATGTTTTACATCTAGTCTGACATTTGTTGTCATTTAATTAGTATATATGTTCCATGTGTAGTAATGAAATAACTCGCATATTTTACTTAAAATCTGCCTCCCATTTACTCATTCTCTCTTTGTCCCATCTATTCTGTTCTTTTATCTCTACTTATTTGCCTTCATTTAGGTTGTCTAAGTATTTTTCTATTTATCTCCTCTAATATCTATACATTTTTTTATCACTCATCTAAAGATTACTCTAGAGATTACAACATACATTCTTGACTTGTTAAAATCTAATATTAATTAGTACTTTTGGTACTTCCAAGACAGTACCAGGACCTTAAGACTCTTTAATTCCCTTTACTCCCCTCCTAGTGCTATTGTATATTTTAAATATCTGTGTGTCTATCTATATCTGTGCACACACATATACACACGTATGTATTTATACTTATAGATATATATAGCTTTTCCTAGTCCATTCAGGCAGCTGTAACAGAACACCATAGACTGGGTGGCTTTTAAACAGCAGCCATTTATTTTTCGTAGTCCTGGAGACTGGGAAGTTTCAGATCAGGGTTCTTGAAGATTTGTTGTCTGGTGAGGGTCTGCTTTCTGGTTCATAGCTATAGTCTCACTGTGTCCTCACATGGCAGAAAGGGCAAGGGAGCTCTCTGGGGTCTCTTTTATAAGGGGAGCAATCACCTCCCAAAGGCTCCACCTCCAAATACCATCACATTGGGAGTTATGTTTCAACATATGAATTGTGGGGGGGATACATTCAGTCTATAACATACTTAATCCCACAAGATATTATTATTTTGTAGTCAGTATTCACTTAAATTTACTACGTAGTTTCCCTTCTTGTTGCTCTATATTCTTTATTACTACATCTCTGTGTTTCTATCTGGAATAATTTTCTTTCTGCCTAAAGGGTAACCTTTAGCATTTCCTTTAGTGTAAGTTCTCCTAGTGATAAATACTCTCAAGTTTTGTTTTTCTTAGCGTGGCTTTATTTCACTCAGTTCCAAACATGTTTTTGCCAGCTTATTCAATTCTTGGTTAAAAGTTGTTAACTTTCAGTAATTTGAAGATATTATTCCGTTGGCTTCTGGTTTCCAGTGTTTCTGTTAAAAAATCAGATGTCAATATACTGTTGCTCCTTTGAAGGTAATGATATTTTTTTTTCAATTACTTTTAATATTTTCCCCTTTTCCATTGGATTTTTAACAGTTACTATACCATACCTAGGTGTGATTTTCTTTGTATTTATCCATCTTGGAGCCTTAGTCCCTGAGAGAGCGGATCTCTTTTTGGATCACATTTATTCCTAGGGAAGAGTCCTACAAGGTCTCAAAATATACCTATTAGGTAAGAGAGGCGATTGATTTTATATATTATAAATAGTGGAAATAAGAACACTAAGAGGTTAGCATGTGTGTTAGTAGAGTCGGATTGAATAAGTATCAAAGTTTGTCTGTTTGTTTTTCCACCCAGCTCTTTTCCCACCAGACTCTGCCAAGGTGAGGTTTTCCATTTCAGGGCAGTGAAGAAAGGAAGTGGGATTTTAACAAATGACTGACCTTCCAATTGCAGGGTCTGAGGACTTAAGGAATTTCTCAATAACTATTTCTTCAATTCTTATACAGTACTATTTTATTTGATCCCTAGTATTTAATCATTTCCATTTTTTATTCCGTTACTGTTTACCTCTTCCCTACACCCTGGACCCTCATTTGCTCAGACAACAGTAACTAGGGACTGTGGCTCATGGGCCTTTCAATCAATCAGGAGTTGCCTCAAGCTTCCGTATGGGGAGAGTAATTTTGTCTTTAATTTCTAAATGCCAGTTGTCATTACTGAAACATTCTTTTCAATGCAAGACCCAAGGGGCTTGTGTATTCATGCATTGCTAATTGAAAGTTTTGCCATCAACTCATCTGCTAGTCAGTATGGATGGTAACTGCGGGTCTAATTCACACAAAATTTCCCCTAAATCTCGTCAGATCACCATTAGGTTATATATAGAGAGAGAAACTTTTAATGTGTTAAGTCAATGGAATTTGCAAGTTGTTCGTTATGGAAGTTAGCCTACCCAAACTAACATAACCCCTTCTTGTGTTTTTTCCCCTTAATATTTATATGCTGTATACTTTACTTATCTTGTTTATTATCTTTCTTCCTCCACTAGAATATAAGCTTCATAACCATGAGGGCAGGGTTTTTTATCTATAATGTTCAATGAGGTAGTTCTAGTGCCTAAAAGAATCCCTATAGCAGGTACTCAATGAATATTTGTTAAATGATTAGATGGATGGATGAATTAGCAAATGAATGGATAAATGAATGAATGAATAAATGACAGGGTCCCACTTAAAGCATGTCAGGCTTAAGCAAGTTATGGAGCAAATGTGGTTTTCTTCTGTCAGGAGCATGGAATTAAAATACACACACACACACACACACACACGAGAGACGTGCCAAATACATTTGCCCTCTGAACAGAGTAAATTTCCAGCTGTCACTGAAAGATATAAGACAAGTTGTTGTCAGAAGGGTGTAAGAATAAATAATAACAAATTGAAGGTTCTGTGTCCTCCTTAGGAGATGTTAATGCATCAATACAGAACTTCTGAATCACTTGTACTTCTTTTATTGGTATAACAATAACTTAATAAACCCAACTATCCACTTATCCAATTGATCTATCCTTTGACCCATCCTTCCATCCTTCCTGCAACATTTATTGATAACCTGTTGGTATACTAGGGGATAAGGATACAAAGATGAATAAAACATGGAATACCCTCAGTGGTTTCATAGTCTAAGGAGGAAGATGAGTTTATTACATTATTGTCTCAAAGTAGAGGAAGAAACAGAGCTCTCATTGTCTGGTTCTTACACCTCTTTGACAACAACAATTTATAGTTGTAGCATCTGTGACAGCTGGACATTTACATGATGAGTGTTTAACTTGATATAAACAAAATCCCTCCTCATTTTTAAAGCTGAAAACAGAGACAATTATTTCTTCAATATTCCAGCTATGAGTCTATGTGATCTCAGAGAGTATCTGTCAGTGTTGGAAGTATCTTGTTTGCTATTCATGGAGTGGTTTTCAAAAAGGAAGTGTGAATGATATTTTATTGGCAGTGAACCTCCTTTATTTGTTGTGAGAGAATGCTGCAGCGCCAGTGGGCTGTCTCCATGTTCAATAGACCATAAAATTGAAATTCCCACCCTGACCTCTAAGAGATGAAATGAGTCAGAGAGTGACTCATTCTCTAATCAGTTGGAAACACAGCCTTTATTGTCATTTACCTTGGATTGGATAAAAGTAAAGAGATTTTATTGCTGTAGCACTGAAAACGATTACAGCAAGGGCTGATAGAGGGAGGCTCCGTCTTACAATGGGCTGAGCAACCCTTGACATTTTCTCCAGCCCCTTCTGGTTTTAACAAGTTGGTTGCTGTTGGTCTAGTTTTAAAAGTAACTCTGTAGAAACAGAATGAAAGGGACCCCGACACAGCCAGTTAGTTCATGTTGCTATCTTAATGAGACCTACAAAATTCCACATGATTATGTTAGCTGAGGCAGTTGCCACGCAACACAAAGACAGTCATAATGATCATTTTTCCTAATTAGCACCTCAGTTGAACTCAGAAAGACCCCTAAGATAAAAGTGATGTGACAGAGAGCCCAAAAATGAAATAGTTCTAATATGATGTTGATGAGCTGATCTTATTTATATTCATGCCATGTGGTGACATTTCATGCTGCTGTATGTCCTTGTGAAAGTCTTTGTAATTTAAAAGGAGGAACCTGGTGGTTGTGTTTTTGATGAATTGGTAGTGATTACTGCAAATAGATGAAATATAACTGAAATAGATGAAATATTAGTCTCTGTCAGTAACTTAAAAGACGATAGTACCAATGGTTGGAACATATACACAGAGAGTGCAGGAGGGAATATATAGTGCTCTGTTATGAGGAAGAGAAATACAGCTTCTGACATCTGGAAACTGATCTGACATTTACATGTGGGCCTTGATGTTGTTATAATCTTTTCTAAGCATAGACCAAAACAAGGTGACTGGTCAAGCCACAAAGTATCAGACATCCCCCTCTCTTGGCTAATGTGAATTTCCTGCTACCTCCTTACCAATTACAGCTTTAGCCTTCTTCTAGTTGGCCCATCTTCTTGATAAAACTTAAGATGCCAATCACAGCGTTGTCCCCGCTTCCTGACATCACCTAATCTAGAGCAAATCCCTGTTGCCTTGAATTCTCCCCATAATTACCTAACATAACCCAAAATTCTATATTAAATCCTTTCAAACGCCCTCTTACTGAGACTTCCTGTGGTTCTTCATGGCATGTGTTTTTCTTCATTGCAATGAACAAAAATCTTAACTTGTTCAACTTGTTCTTGGCGATCTTTTGGTCTCATGGGTATTGGCAGTTGCCACATAGTCATTTCAAAATCAATCCTAGTTTAACAAATTTCTATAATCTAGTTACAAGGGAAAGATTCCCATCAGAGTAATCCCACACTGACCCACAGATTTTGGGGGTGGTAAGAAGCTGTTTTGAGCGCCTTGGCATGCTATTTTCAGTCACTTATTAATCATGTACAAGAGCCCTCCCCTTTTTTTAGAATGCTCTGTTCAGAGTGGCATGGACATATATACACTACCAAACGTAAAATAGATAGCTAGTGGGAAGCAGCCACATAGCACAGGGAGATCAGCTCGGTGGTTTGTGACCCCCTAGAGGGGTGGGATAGGAAGGGTGGGAGGGAGGGAGATGCAAGAGGGAAGAGATATGGGAACATATGTGTATGTATAACTGATTCACTTTGTTATAAAGCAGAAACTAACACACCATTGTAAAGCAATTATACTCCAATAAAGATGTTAAAAAAAAAACAACAAAAAAAACAAAAACAAAAAACAAACAAAAAAAAAGAATGCTCTGTTCAGTGTGGTTTAGTATCTTAATACCTACATAAACTAGAGGGATTTTTTTTTTTAATATGGAAGTGTCACACATATCAGGACACTCTACATGTGCTGTTTAGAGAATAATAAAAAGAGTATCTGTGTATTCAGCACCCAGTTTAAGAATGAGAGCATTCTTGTTTTGCATTTTTTATTCCCTTGCTTTACTTTATGGTTTTACTATCTACTTGGATATATCCCTAAGTAATATATTTTCTAATTTTTCATTTTTGAATTCTATAGAAATGGAAATCATACTGTGTGTATTCTTTGTGACTCTTTTAGCTCAACATTTTTTTGTGAAATCTATCCATGTTTATGTGAATACCATTCCGTTCATCTTCACTGTTGTATCATTCTATAATGTATCTGTTTTCTTGTTGATGGAGTTTTTTGTTGTTTTAGTTTATGATGTTACAAAAAAATGCTGCTATGACATTCTTGTACATATGGCCTAACAAACATGTACAAGAGTTTCCTTGGGTAAGGTTTTTAAAACTGAGTTGTGACCTATTGGCGGGTCATGGCCAGCACTTAAGAAAAAAAGGACATAGAAAATGTCAGTATACATAAAATTATATGTATGTAAGTATATATATACTTCTGTGTGTGTGTGTGTGTGTGTGTGTGTGTGTGTGTGTGTGTAGTTATTTTCTGGATTGTGGTATAAAACATACTTTTTTCTTTCCAATTCCCCTTTCCCCCATCCCCCGCCTCCGATAACCACAAATCTGTTCTCTTTTCCTATGTATTTGGGGTTTTTTTTGAAGTATAATTGACCTCCAACACTATGTTAGTTCCTGGTGCACAACATAAGTCTAGTTTACATCTGTCATCATATGAAGATATTACATTATTATTGGCTATATTCCCCATGCTGTACATTTCATCCCCTTGACTCATTTATTTTGTAGTTGGAAGTTTGTACCCTCTAAATCTCCCTCACCCATTTCACTCATCCCCTCGCCCCCCTCCCCTCTGGCAACCAGCTGTGTTTCTTACTGTGACCTCTGCCAAAAATGTTTGAGAAGACTCCTGTAAGCAGTGCACCTAGGAATGAAACTGAAGGGCAAATGGTATGAGCATTTTCAGCCTATAAGATGATAAGTTGTTTTTTATAATCGTTGTACCAATTTAAATTCCATGAACATTGTATAAAAGTTTCCTTTACAGTCTTACCAACACTTGGCATCATGAAAAGTTTTAATTGTTGTCCAACTGGTAGATATAAATGGATATCTTATTATGATTTTAATTTGAATTTTTCTGATTACTAATGAGGTTGAGCATCTTTTCATAGGTTTATTGGCTGTTTTGGGTTCCTCTTCTGTGATATGGCTATTTATATATTGCCAAATTTTCTATTAGGCTGTTAGTCTTTACTGATTTGAAGGTGTTTTTTTATGACCCCCTTCATCTCTAGAAATGCTTTTGCCTTAAGGTCTATCTTGTCTGCTCTTCATACAACGATATCAAGTTTCTTTTGGTTAATATTTACATGGTATATGTTTTTTTACCATTTGCCTTTCAACCTTTCAACCTTTCTGTGTCCATATGCTTAAGATGAGACTCTATATAGTGTATCTGCTATTTTAAATTATATGTTATATGTATTTAAATATTTGCTATACATATATGCTATATATATAATGTGCTATATATACATATACATGCTATGCATATATGATATATAATTGTTAAAGTTTAATTTGACAATATTTTTTCTTAAACTATAGTTTAGTCTACTTATATTCATTGTAATTACTGCAATATTTGCATTTATTTGTATTGCGATTACTGTAATATTTGCTTTTATTTATATTATCTATAGATTGATGGAAGTACTATATTTTTCTCATTCCATTTTATCCTCCCTACTAGTGTAGATATTATATGAGTTTTTATTTTTAGTGGTTACCCTGGAAATCACAACATTCATATTTAATTTTATAAATCATTAGTTATAGCCTTCTTCTAATCAGTAAAAGGAACTTGATATTCTTAAACTCCAAATATCATCAGCCTGGCTTGTATATACTTTTTGTCCTATGTTTTAGACATACCTTATTTTCAGTTCAACAATTTAGATATTATCATTTTTGTTTTACATCAACATTTGTTTAGATTTATCCATGTGTTTTACCAATTTCATTTTTCACCATCCCTTTTTATATCTCAGATCTACTTTAACTCTTCTTGAAGTACAGTCTTTAGAAGTTCCTTTAGTGAAACTCTGTTGATGGTAAATTATCTCACATTTTATTTTACTGAAAATTTTTTTGTTTTACTCTTATTCGTAAACAGTGTTTTCTCTGGATATACAATTCTAGATTGATAGTTATTTTCTCTCAGAACTTTTTAGATATCATTTCACTGGCTTCTGGATTTCATTATTTCTACTGAAAGTCAACTGTCATCCTAATCATCATTCCTCTGTATGTAATCTGTTTTTTTCCCCCTCTCTAGCTACTTTTAAGATGTTCTCTTTATCTGTAGTGTTCTACAGTTTCACCATAATATGCCTAGGGGTTTCTTTTTACTTTTCCTGTTGAAAGGGAAGAAAGGAATAAATATATACCATCATCTCCATAAGGCCAGGGTCCTTGTTTGTCTTTTTCACATCTGTACTCTTAGCCTTAGCACAGGGCTTAACACATGTAGGAATGCAATAAATATTTGATGTGTAATGAATAAATTTATAAATAATTCTAGTTTCCTTATGAATAATAAGAAGGAAACTCATCTTATTTCAGCATATCTAATAGGCATGTCTTATCTCAGATGTCTCCGGTCACTAGTAGAAGATAAAGGAAGAAAATGAATCTTTTGGTCACTGTTCTTGTTTTTTAGGATAAGATTACCTATTTTTCCCCTGTAAATCTAAGGACAACTTAACTTGACTTTACATTTAAATAAGCTTCCAAGCGAAAGTTTGAAGTCCCAAGAGTTTAATGTTAAAATTAGGGCCTAGCAAATTCTGAATACTCCAAAATCATTAATCACAAATAATGAGTGTAACTCAATTTCAGTCAAACTCACTCTTTAGAGTATGACCTATAGGAAACACATCGTCTATTCTGAGCCTTGTATTTCTGAAATATTAGATTGATGTGGCAGAGAAGAATACAACTTTTATAGTGGGTGTCATGTTTATTTTCTTTCCTCTTTTACCCCTCCTTTATTCCTATCACTCTGCCCCCACCACAGAGACACACTTGCAGGCGCATGTACATGCACACACACACACACACAACCATAGCCCATCATATGAAATGCTACATGTTATTCCTTGGCTTCTGTACGTTTTCACCCTTACTCAAAGCCTTGTCACACCTGACAGCTACAAGTTCTTTACTGACAATTTTGCCAAATATAAAGGGCTTTCGGTATAAATCCTGTTTTTGTCATAATACTGTATAACTTTGGACAAGTTATTTAACCTCTGTGAGCTTTGATTTCCTCCTCTGCAAATTGAGAATAACATAGCTACTTTATGGCTTACAGTGAGGGTTCTAGGTGTCATGTATAAAGTGGCTAACGCACGACTTGGTGCATGGTACACACTGACTCAGTATTAGTTCCCTGTTCTTCAGCTAAGCCTTCCATCTACCTCTAGGACTTGAGAAGGTGGCAAAGGCATAATCTCAAGAGATTGTTCTGATGTTGCAGAGTTCTGAAATGACAAATGACTCAAGTCCATATCTGAGTCGAGCAAATATAAGGATTATAGTTATTGTTCTTATAAGGCTAGCAAGAGGTAATGACTAACAATTCTGGGAAGATCTTATTTGTGTTAGGTGTTGGCAGCTCTAGGCATATATGGTAAAGATGATATGGAGGCCCATTTCCTGGGGCATGTAGACCTGGTGTGGCCCACTTTCCCCTGTCACGCGTGAGACGGCCATCGATGTGCCATCGACCTCACCCTATATCTCAAGAACATACCAAAAAACAAAGACAAAAAAACCAACTAAAACAAACAAAAAATACGAGCTGAGGCTTTGGCATGCCTCTCTTAGGTGGTTCTCTATCGCTGGTCTGTATTATTCCCCTTGCTCTTGTTTCTTTTTGTGTCAATTCTTTGTTCTATTGCAGAGGTTGGCAAACTTTTTAAAAAATAAAATGCCAGACAGTAAGTATTTTAGACTTTGTGGGCACTGTGGTCTCTGCTGTAACTACTCAAGTTTGCAGTTGTAGCAGAAAAGCAGCCAGAGACAATACAGAAACAAATGAGCATGGCTGTGTTCCAATAAAACTTTATTAATAGACACTGAATTTTGAGTATAATTCATATTAATTTTCACATGTCATGAAATATTCTGCTTTTGATTTTCCCCAACCATTTAAATTGTAAAAACCATCTCTAGCTCGTAGCCTGTACAAAACAGGTAGTGAAGTGAATTTGGCCCACAAGCCATAGTTTGCCTACCTCTGCCCTATTGTTCCTCTGAATTTTTCATAGGTATCTTCTCAGAACCTGTGCAAATCATTTCCTGAGTTGAATACTAAAACAAATGGGTTTTTATGTTTAATAATTCTATTAGTTTTCTGTGGCCACCATCACAAATTGCCACAATTTAGCAGCTGAGAACAATGTAAATATATGATCTTGATGCCGAAAACTCGGCCTCTGTGCACCAGGGCCGAATTGAATCTTGGAGACAGAGTTTTGGGTGAAGTAGAAAAGGATATCTTTATTGCTTTACCAGGAAAAGGGGGACACAGCAGGCTCATGCCCCTGAAGAACTGTTGTCCCAACCTGAGAGGATTTGGTGAGGAGTTTTATAGCAGTGGCTCAAGGGCAGGGTTCCTGGTAAGATTAGGGTGTGTGCAGGGCCTGCATTCATTTAATTTGGCCTCAGGTAGTCTCTTGATGAGCTTCTCTGGTTCCTTTAATCTGGCCTCAGGTGGTCTTCTCTGGAATGAACAGTGCTGACATCTTCCATTTGTTGGGGGTTTTAGTTCTGTAAAGAGCTCAAAGATACTGTTATGTGTATCCCTTGAGGGGGCACCAGGACCCTGCCCCAAGGCTGCACTGTTGTTTCTTGGCTGCTCCTTGCTTGTCTCTGCATCCCCTCCCTCCTCTGATTAGCAACTGTTCGAATCTGCCCTTTGGAACTCAGGGAAGGTCACAGAGGCTGGAGTCTATTCCCTACAAACAAGAAACGACAGAAAGGCTTCCGTGCCCAGGAGCCCCACAGGGTCCTGCTCAGTTTCAGTCTCACAGTTCTGTAGATCAGAAGTCTAGTTTGGCTTGGCTTGTTTCTCTACTCTTGGTTCACTAGGCTGAAATCAAGGTGTCTGCTGGCTGAGCTCCTATCAGGAGGCTCTGGGAAGGTTCCACTTCCAAGCTCATTTTGGTGGGCAGATTCTGATTCCTTGTGGCTGTAGGAACGAGGCTCCTGTTTCCCCACTGGCTGTTAGCTAAGAGCCAGCCTTTGCTCCGAGAGGCTTCTCTCTCTGATCCTTGCATATGGACCTCTGCATCTCAGAGCCCTCTTCTCACGTTTGGAATCTGTCTGACTTCCCATTCTGCAGCATCTCAGTATCCAACTTCCTCTGTTTTTAAGGGCTCAGTGATTACAGTGGGCCCACCCAGATAATCCAGGACAAGCTCCCTATTTTAAGGTCAGCTGATAGGTAACTTCAGTTCCCTCTGCCAAGTTCAATCACAGCAGTACCTAGATTAGCATTTGATTGAATAATTAAGGGACAGGAATCTAGAGGCAGCATCTTTATAATTTAGAATTGAACAATTACCACATAGATTTCCAACGTAAGTACTGATGTATAAGTCTAGATCACTTAAGATGTATCCAGAAATAATTTAACCCATTCGAGTATTCAGTTTGGGTGTATTTTATACAGTTTTGGAGCTAATCCAATAATCCTTGCTTCTCAATAGATGATCTAGCCACTTGAGAGGAAATTTGAGATGTACATGCTATGGTCATTCAATGAATAATTTGCTCCAAGGATGACATTTTCACTTTTTTCCCAGTAGTAGAACTGGGTTTCATAGATAACTTACCTTTGTTTCCTACATTCTGTAGTATTTCAGGATAATTGCTGTGGAGAACAAATTGACATATTTTTCTGGAGTGATTTTTTTTTTTTATATTTAAGATCCAATTGTTAATTTCTAAGTCCAACCAGGTACTGAATCTCATGGATATAATACTCTAGGGCTAGAAATCTCTATTTGACTCCTAGCTGCTTTGCTTCAGCTACCATGTCAGACTCATCACCGATCTTGCTGATTTTCATCCTCAGTTGTTACCTGAAAACTGGGTTTGCCTCTTGGTGGGTGTTGAGCCAATAGACACAGCCAAGCCAAAGATCGGGAGAAGAAGGAAGTATTTATTATTACTTGCAGCAAGTAAGGAGAACACCAGGGATCATTCTCAAAACATTGTCTCCCCAACAGCAAAACTGGGGAAGCTTTAAGCTAAGGGTACATGCATATTCATGAGGGGGCTTCAGCATAGAGTTGCGGCAAGTTGACAGAGTCCAAGCTTCAGTTGGTTGAAGTCAGGAGGGTCAACATTATCATTCCATCCTCCACCTAGGTGGGGGCCTTAGTTCCTGCAGAACTCAAAGATATTATGTATATGCCTTGAGGAACCAGGGCCCTGCCCCAAGGCTGCACTATTGTTTCTTGACTGCTCCTCCCTAGTTTCTGCATTCCCTCCCTTAAGATCATTAATTACTGAGACCTGTTCCAGGGCAAGTATTTTAGCCAGGCTCAGATCACAAAATGGCTTAGGCCAAAATGGGTTCTATGTCAAGAAAGCCATTCCTGGTTCTCTTTCTCCAGGGACCCCCTAAACTATCTGCTTCATAGTGGCCCAAGTATCTTTATCTTTCTTTTCACTTCTTGCCCCCATGATACCCTGATTCACATCTTCATCATTTCCTATCCTATCTGTTGCAATAACTTCTTCATTGGCCTTCCTGCTTGTGGTTTCTCCCCCTTACAATGCTCCAGAGATTCTGTGATTCAACCTGAAATTTAGAAAAAATGCCAGAGTTCCCTAGTGCCTCCAAAATGGCATTCCAACTCCTTAGCTTGACATTCAGAGATTCCCATTATGTGACCCAATCCTACCTTTCAACCTCATCATTTTCCATTATAGTCCTCCATAGAGGTGTTGGGACAAGTAGTAAGTGAACATGGGCCATGTTCTGAGAATGGTAAATAGGTCTGTGTAACTGGGGTAAAGGGTTTGTGTAACCATTGCAGACGGGTGTGATTATTCAAAGGTCCTTCTTTTCCACATTCAACGTTCAATTGATGTGAAACCCAGACAGGTCCTTCTACCACCTACATTTTTAATTTGTCTCCTCCTCTCTATTAGTCTTGCCATTGCCCTAGCTCGGGTTTTGCCATCTCTCTCCTGGACTGTTGCCATGGCCAACCTGTCTCTTTGTCCCATTCTCTCTTTACTCTAGCTCAGTCATTATATTACATCAAGGTATCATGCTAAAACAGAGTCTGATTGGGACATCCTTGGTGGTCCAGTGGTTAAGACTCCGTGCTTCCACTGCAGGGGGCACAGGTTCTATCCCTGGTCAGGGAACTAAGATCCTGCATGCCGTGCATCATGGCCAAAAAATTTTAAAAAAAAGAAAGAAAGAAAGAAAACAGAGTCTGATCATGGCCCCTTTATAATTCAAAACCTTCATTTGTTGCCCACTGTTGTCATTAAAGATTATTTACCCACTGATGCAGTGGTTAAGAATTTGAGCTATAGCATAAAAAAAACGAAATAATGCCATTTGCAGCAATATGGATGGACCTAGAGATGATCATACTGAGTGAAGTAAGTCAGACAGAGAAAGACAAATATCATATGATATCACTTATATGTGGAATCTAAAATATGACACAAATGAACTTATTTACAAAACAGAAAGAGACTCACGGACATAGAGAACAGACTTGTGGTTGCCAAGGGAGGGGGGAGGGATGGGTTGGGAGATTGCGAGTAGCAGATGCAAACTGTTTTAAATAGAATGGGTAAACAACAAGGTCCTACTGTGTAGCACAGGGAACTATATTCAATACCCTGTGATAAGCCACAATGGAAAAGAATATGAGAAAAAATGTATGTATATGTTTAACTGAATCACTTTACTGTATAGCAGAAATTAACACAACATTATAAATCAACTATACTTGGATAAAATAAATGTAAACAAAAAACAAAAAAGAACTTGAGTTATAGGCCAGACTGCTTGGGATGGGATCCTGGCTTTACGTGTGAGACACATCATTTTATTGCTCTAAGTCTCAGTTTCCTCATCTAAAGAATGGGGATAATAATGTTTACAGAGGGTTGTTATGTGGATAAAAGTATATTGAGTATGAAGAGCAATTAGCAGGTACCTGGTACATAGTACGTATGCAACTAATAGTGGCCATTATAATCACCATAAAATACTCCAAAGATTGAGAGGGACTCTATAAATAACTGGCTATTTTTTACTTAATTAAGGATTTTTGAGAGTTTATTTGGCTAAAGAATTGAATTTCAATGCTCTCCTCTTTTCTTTTGAGTAGGCAGCTAAGGATTGTAACTGGTGAATGGTTTTTTGAAGAAAAGGCAAAGCGTTTCAAGCATGTCAGTGTTCTGGGCACTGATGTCGTCCGACAGTCCATCTTAAGAAGAAGCCCAGGTAACTAAAGCAAAACTGTTTTAATCTTCATTTTGGCAGGCTAAATAACTTCCCTATATTATGTAGCAAATGCGAACAGTTGAATTTCCTGAATCCCTTGGGTCATTTCAAAACTCAGTGGCATGAAATCTAAATCTGCAATTCATACAAGGGAAGAGGAAGTCGGTAGAAAATAAAATCCACAGTGATTTTTCATATATGTGGCACACCGAGATTTTCAGGGGAGGCATTTATCTTCATCACAGATGGGTCTTTTCCTGAATGCACTTCCAATATTTTACTAAACATTTAAGAAAGTAACATAAAACAGATGAATTACATGATTCACATTGTGAAAGCAATCCTTGGTTTTTCAACAGGATGTATTTCAGATTTCATTTAAATGTTACTTTTTCTCATCCAGTGATTCTCAACCAAGGGCTGATATTTTGTACTGTGCCCCCTTCCATCAAGCTAGGGGAGTGTTGAGATATGCAAGGGGGCGTTTTTGGTTGTCCCAATGACTATGGGGGAATTAATGGCATTTAGAGATGCTAAATGGCCTGAAATTGCACAAGACGGTTTCACTCAATGAAGAATTATACTGTCACCAAATGCAAATAACACCCCACCTTGAGAACATTACTCTGTGCATTCAGACTACAATTTAATTGGTTAAATATTGAGCGAACCTGTGTTTAGGATCATGTTTCTCAGGTATGCTGTAGTAAAGGTGGAGCGGGTATCTTTTGGTCTGTTCCTAGGGTATCTCCCCTTTCAGACACTGGAGACAAATGCCCTTATTTTTAAGTCTGGCGGGTAGGGCTGGGAGGCTTGGACCTGATTCCAGTGCCACTTCTGGGTGTCACAGTAGCAAGGAAGGGCTTTCCCAGGTGGGTAACATCGGGTCTGATGCCACAGAGGGACAGAGTGGAGTTAGAAGTAAGCAGTTAGCTCTGGCTGCTTTCTCCGCTCAAACCTCAGCACCTTCCAGAGTGTAGACTGTCTCTCAAGTCACGAGGTGTGTACACAGGTGTTGGCCCTCCCAGGAAGTCTGGCTTATGTGCTCAAAAACCAGGGTATCGTTTCTAGAATCCCATGCTAGAATTCAGTCTCTAGGGATTTGGAGTTCTCATGAACCAGGTTCCTTCCCTAAAAATATTTGCAGAGGGATCATGTATAGTTGCTCCATTGCAGTCATCCCTAGAAGGCTTATCTCAGCAAGACTCCCACAGATGAGTCCCAATCTTAGTCCTCATTTAACTGTGGAACACTCAACAGATTAGAAATAAGTGTGTGACCGGGAAACATGGATGGGAACATCATTGCCGATTTTTTAGACTTCTATGTCCTGTGCTAATGTAGGAAAGTGAATGAAGAATAGAAAATTGCTCTCATTTCTGGCCATTTCATATGTAAATTTGTCTTCTGATTGTTTTTAACGAGGAGCTGAAGAAATACAAAGCCAAGAACAAACCCACCAGAACGCAGAAAAGTCAGACACTTCGCTTTCTGCTGGGCGGAAGGCCAGCCACGATGGGCCCAGGAAAAAGGGGTAAGACCCAGCCTCTTCAAGGGAATCTTTGATCTTTGTTCCAGTCACCTGTGAAATAGATGCCTTAGTTTTTCAAGTCTAATGTCACTTAAGTGACCCAGAGAAGGTCAGAGACTCATCCGAGGTAACATTCTCCTATCATTCTCCTCAGGAAATGCAGTTTTAATTACTTTCAGTTTTAGATAAAGGTCCCTTCTGACCTGAACCTGTAAGAGTTTTTCTTTCACTTGCCATATCTGGTCCTTTACTTCTGGGTAGAAGGTTTCATGCTAGGGCCAGTCTTGTCTGTAAGGAGGTGACAACTGCCTTTGTTGTAGGGTCAACGCACCTCCCCCGCACCCAACCTGAGTGATGATGCAAACTGAAGCAGCCAAATCAGAGATTTATTAATAGGGCTTAAAACATCGTCTCCCCTGTTTGAAATGCGGGCCTCCTTAAGGAAGAAATCATTTGGCCACCTCACTAACTTCATTCAGAAAGCAAATATGTGTCAAGTGCTGAGAACAGGAGTGGGAGGCACACAAGGAAGCAAGATTCAGGGAGGCGCTGGGAAACTCGGAGTGAGAAGGTTCCATCAGGGAGAGTCAAGTGGCCCCCAAAATGCAGGTCATAAGGACCCGAAGGCAAACTCTTGCCTCACAGCCCTGCCTGTTGCAGTCTCCATTTCTCAGGCAACTGGTGGCCAATTTTGTGGCCGAGGGAGTGAGAATCCTAATCTACACCAAGTGGCTTTATGGTTCTTTCTGGGTAGTGTGGCTTCGTTCTCAGCAGAAGCCAATGTGAGGGGCTGCCAGTGCCTGAGCCTTCATCTGTCTCTACAGAAAGTCCATTTTGTTCTGTTTTGTTTTGTTTTTTAAAGAATCTTGAACTGTGCGTAGGCAGGAAACCTAAATGTCATTTGACTCAAAGACTCATGACTAACCATGTCTTTGTTAATTATCAGAGATGAATGGGAAAGATAGCCTAGAGGGACCATACACCCTATGTGTTGAGTCTTCCTACCACGTTAAACCCATTTGTCACTCCTCGGGGCTCCCACAGTGCCTTGTGCCCATGCGTCACTCATTACTTGGTGCGCTCTGACACCAAGCCCCTCCTTACACAAGAATGTAAAGTAAATGAACTGGTCTCGCTGAATACCACCCCCCTTTAATTGTAAGCACCTTTAGTGCTGGCCCATTCTAGGAGCTGTAGTGCGCAGACCCCAGGCCAGGCATCACTGTGTGGGTTACAGAATGGTGGGCTTGGAGCTAGGAGACAACAGTGAGCCCTGCTAGAACTCAAAACTGGCATCTGATGCTTCTGTCTTCAAGGAATATAACACCTAGTAGTCAGGAAGAAAAGTTTCAAAGGTCCACACCTGAAAAGTTAACTTGTACAGAAGGATTTTAGAAAAACATAAGATGACAATATGAGCTGCCTGAAAGCCTTTCTAAAACAACAAGACAAGGAGTTAACTACAAGAGATAGAATATGGAAATAAATAATTAAATTTTTAATTAATTAATTAATTAATTAATTTATTTTTTGGCTGCATCGGGTCTGGGTCTTAGTTGCGGCATGCGGGCTCTTCCGGGCGCCTCTCTAGTGGTGGCGTGTGGGCTACAGAGCGCGTGGACTCTGTAGTTGCAGCACACGAGCTCTCTAGTTGTGGCTCACGTGTTCAGTAGTTGCAGCGTGCTGGCTTAGTTGCCCCACAGCATGTGGGATCTTAGTTCCCTGACCAGGGATCGAACCCACGTCCCCTGCATTGGAAGGCAGACTCTTAACCCCTAGACCACCAGGGAAGTCCCAATAATTAAATATTAAATAAGTGGCTTAGATCATTGATGTCGGGAGGGCACAGGGGCCATCGGGAAAGATATGAAATTCTAAGTGGGACTTGATGAGGATTTTGAAAGATGGATGGGGCCAGGCTAACAAAAGAGGAGGAACAGTGATTCCAGGTGGAGGAGACACCATAAGCAGCACTGCAGAGGTAAGGACATGTACAAGGTGGTTCTCAGAGCAGCATAAATTGACATTATATTAACTGCTATTCTCACCAAAAATGTAGTTTTCCAGTTAGATTGAACCTTCTGACACTTTGACAAGACGTTCTTCTAGTGGTCTTTGAAACAGAAACAACTTGGCAGATTCTATTAAGATTGTCCCAGTACCTCTGGAATACTTTTTCCCCCTGAGAAAACTGGAGCCTGTAAAGTAAATGAACTGGTCTCTCCAGATACCATCACAAAAGGAATATAACTTTGGTTTTTTAATCCAAGTGCATTTGGAAAGATCCATGTTTGAGGCCTTTGGTAGCCTGGATTTTGACTTGAATCTTGGTTTCTGAAGAGCTCTTTTTAAGTTCCTAGTAATTTAGTGAAATGGGCATGCAATCAAATTTCATCTGGTATGAGCCATTCCATTGTTCAAAATTATTACCCCAGGGCCATGGGTGGCGTCACTTATTCCACAAGAATTGGCTGGGTTCTAGTACGTACCAGGCACCTCTCTAAACTCAGGGGACCTAGCAGGGAACAAGAAGAACAGAGCTGCTGCTCTCAGGGAGCTGCAGTCTAATAAGTTGCTACCTCAGTTGGTCTCAGAGGATCATCCTAGCTCTCCTCTCTGAGCAAGGTGAGTTCAAGCTCCCTTTTCTCAGCATCCTGTAAACAGGCTCTGCCCAGGCGATGCTTCTCCATTCTCAGGTGACAGTGGCGAGTCCCCAAAGTCAATGGTCTTCTTCTTAGAAGGGACAGAGGCCTGGCTTACCAGCAGCTGGTACAGCCTTGGGAGAAATGTCCTAATCTCCTCTACCAGAACCTTTGACACTCTACTGCAGAAGCCCTGGGGACTCCCCAGAATTTCTCAGCCCCAAGTCTGCTTGAAAGAAGAATTATTTACTGTTGAAAGTACAAGAAATGGTATTCTTGAAATGATATGTTTAAATGCTTTCTTATCTTGCTTTTAAATATATATATGTATAATTTCAGATTTCTTCTTAGCAAGTTCAGATCAGCAACCAGAGGAGAAATTGTAACTTCAAAAACTGAAAGTGGGCGGAGCTACAGCTTGGACTTAGACAGCCAAAATTTTCGGAGTTTAAAGTCAGCCCCTGGTTCAGACAGGTAAGACACATACAGATTGGCCAATGCGATAGCCTGAGGGTAAGGTTGATGTATTTCCATCCAAACAGTGCTTCTAGATACCTGTCAAGTATTCCCTCTCGGAGATCTAACACATAATGTGAGAAGCCAGGAGGATATTTTTCCGTTGAAATGGAAAGCACTTACACTTCTGGAATTACAGCTATTGAAATCATCTGTGTTACCTGCACGGCTGAGACTTGATGTTTTGGGACTCAGGGCTGCAGTTCAGATGGAGAGATCCAGGAAAATAAATTATTTTCATTGATTTCTTGATATTTTTCTGTTTAAGCTTCTGAAAAAGAAACCTCTAAGTGTCATATACATTCCTTGCAGCTTTTTTTTTTTAAAAATATAAATTTATTTATTTATTTATTTTTGGCTGTGTTGGGTCTTTGATGCTGCGTGCGGGCTTTCTCTAGTTGTGGCGAGCAGGGGCTACTCTTCGTTGCGGTGCATGGGCTTCTCAGTGCAGTGGCTTCTCTTGTTGCGGAGCACAGGCTCTAGATGCAGTGGGCTTCAGTAGTTGTGGCACACGGGCTCAGGAGTTGTGGCTTGCGGGCTCTAGAGTGCAGGCTCAGTAGTTGTGGCGCACGGGCTTAGGTTCTCTGCGGCATGTGGGATCTTCCCAGACCAGGGCTCGAACCCCTGTCCTCTGCATTGGCAGGTGGATTCTTAACCACTGCGCCACCAGGGAAGTCCCCTGCAGCTTTTAAAAAATTAAAAATAATTTCATTTGGATCGCCTCAGAGAATTTCCATAAATTCCACTTCTTTCTAGTTCCACCACCTCTAACTTGTTGTCAGTGGGCCAGCTCCTCAGATCTCCTATGCATAGAGCTATCACCTTGTCAAGAAAAGTAAAGAGAGAAAGGATAACCAAGAGCGTAGTCATTTCGTATCAGGCTTGATGTTCTTTATCCTGTTGGGGCATAAGTCAAGGCTTATTTTCATGACCGGTGTATTATCAAAGGCAACGATGAGAAAAAAGATCTACGCTCATGTTTCATTAAGAGCACAGGTACTCTCTTACCGATGCCTTTTTCCCTATAGCAGCGGTCCCCAGCCTTTTTGGCACCAGGGACCGGTTTTGTGGAAGACAGTTTTTCCACGGGGTGGGGTGGAGGGGGTGTGATGGTTCCGACAGTAATGCGAGCGATGGGGAGCGTCAGATGCAGCTTCGCTCGCTCGCCTGCCGCTCACCTCCTGCTGTGCGGCCCCGTTCCTAACAGGCTGCGGACCGCTACCGGACCCCTGTCCTGTAGCATTCCTGCAAACTAGTGTCACTTTATGTAAAACTGCACCCAAAAAAATAAGCATAAAATAAATCACTTCTCATCCACTATCAGAAGATTATCACTGTATTCACTCTTTTCCAAATTTTTAAGAATGTAGATTTATTTCCTTTATGATAAAAAAAAATACTTTAAACCCTGGTTGCGTTTGTCCTCGAAGTCATTTCCTTTGACTTCCCTTGGGGTAGCCCCCTGTCGTGTCCCACAAAAACTTTATATAAAGAAAAAAGCTCATTTTTGGTTTTGATTGCTGAATTCCTGACTCTCAGACAGTGATCAAGATTATTTAGCGATGACAAGCAACTCGCTTAGTGTTGCTGTTTTTGTTCAGCCTCGTGGGGACTCAATGGAGGAGTCCTCTTGGCTCATATTTCAGGCTGGCATTTAAAAGGGTAAATATATATACATAACGAGGAAAGATGGAGTCCCCCGTTAAAAACACTTAAAGTCTCCTGGCCCAACAAACATTAAATTATTCCATTTTAAATTAATTTGTGTTACAGTTACTCAACAACAGTAAGGGGCATGCTCTCCAGTATCACATTGCTTACGCCGTTCTTTCAGAATCTATCTGCCTAGGTTTATTCCTTGTGTCTTAACTACTGCTGGGTATAAATACAGTTGACCCTGGAATAACACAGGGGTTAGGGGCGCCGACCATCCCCCAACACACGCACTTTGCCCAGTCAAAAATCCGAGTATAACTTGACAGTCAGCCCTCTCTATCCACGGTTCCTCTGTATCCAAGGCTTCACCCAACTGTGTATCGTGTAGTACTATAGTATTTACTGTGGGAGAAAAGTCCGTGTATAAACGGACCCATGCAGTTAAAGCTATAAAGCCATATGGACATGTTTCACCAAAGACTGGTGTATTGACCCAGGGGTTTTCTTGTTGTAAACCGGAAGGTCGCCCCTAAGTAGATTTTATATTTTAAATTGTAAATACCCGAGATGGTTTATAGATAGAATATAGCAGTCAGGGTGCTTTGGCGGAAGCATGCCAAGAACAATGATTTCGCATGAAGGAAGAGAGTCAGGATGTTTGGGAAATCAGTAGAACAACATGTCATTTTCCTAGAACGTGTATTTATCACAGTGATGGCTCATTAATGGACTGCCACAGCAAGATGAATTACCTTATCCCAAAATTATTCCTTAGAAAAGTTGGGGCAGGAGGTGGCCCATCTTTTCTTCACTCCCATCACGTAAAGATGTTAACTCCTTTTTGTTTGCTTGGAGCTGCAATAATTCTGCAAAGCCAAGTGGTAAAACTGGCAGACTCTTTTCTCCTTAGGTTCTGCAAGCAGAATTGCAGCCTCCCCTATAAATCATTTTTAGTATGGAACAGCAAGTTCCCCAAAAGAGAATTGCAAGATTCTGGTCCCTTTGGTCTATTACCTGACCTAGCTTAGCAATTAATTCCCCTTTCTCTTCCTCAGTGCCTGTGTCTTCATAGTTTGTTGCTCTTTTCCTGAAGCAGTTGGGCTTGGGCATCCTTTTTTAAAACTCATAACATATCAGAGTAGAAATGATGTTTTAGTAGATGCCTGGTTAGAGTTTATTTCTTTTCAGTAGTTTCAAAACAGGGAAATGTGTGAATGGCTTAGTCAAGCCTCAGCAGCCTCTAAGAGGAACATGGCAAATGGCTGTTCACTGGTTGCTAGGGACTTGACACATGAGGCAGATGAGAATTTTTAAAAAGAATGTAAATGTGAACTATAATTGATAAACAGAATGCTCTTCAAGGCAGTGATTCCTAATTCCTTTCACGCCGTGATGACTTGTCATTATGGTGTGATTTGTGAGATATCTATCTTAAATCATACTCTCCTAGAAACGAACCCTCAGGCAAGGATTCCTAAGTGAGGAATTTATTAATTGAAATGATTCCAGGAGGAACCAGTAAGGGAATAAGAAAGACAGAATAAAGAAAAGGAGGAAGATAAGCAATGTGCTATCTCAGGTGAGGTCTGAGTTTGAGAACTCAGCTTGATCCTGCAAGGGATTCTGCAACATAAGGTGTCTCCAGGTTTTTCCATTTCGAGCAACTGGACCATTGCACTTCTGTCCCAATCAGTCATTGTCTGTAGGTTCCCTTAGGGTTTCCATATTAAGCAAGTAATGACACAGGATGCCCAGGTAAATTTTAGTTTCAGATAAAGAACTTTTTAAAAAGCATGTTTCATGAAATCTTATTTCCATATACTACGTAAATAGTAGTATATTTTTATACTAAAAACTTCTTGATTGTTTATCTGAAATTCAGATTTAACTGAGGGTCAGGGGAGGCACACCTCAAGGCATGTCTTGGCCTCCAATGGTAAAGGCAAATCTCTGAAGGTCATAGGTGCAAGCCATTAGCACCCAGAGGCTAGGGATGCATGTGCGGAACCTGGTACAACGGATCTGAGGGGATCTGGGTGGGACATCAGTTACTGTCCCCTAAAAGACAGAAAGGAAAAGTGGAACTTGAAACTGAAAATTTATTCTGTTCAGTAACAAATGGATAAAGGATGCTTCTGTGCTTCTCAGCAGCATTTCTATCATGACATTGGGGGATGTGGCAAGCATTTAACCGTGGGAACCTGTACCTTCTGATAACCAACCAGTTTCTCATATCCCCCCCCGACCCCCTGCTCAAGCACATTCCAGTTTTCTCCAGTTGTTCCTAATTGCTCTCTAGGAAGCCCAGGACTGACTGTCACAGTCTCTGTGAAGCTTCACAAGCTGCTTTGGCTGGCTCTGATCCAAAAGCAGAAACCACACTATTCACAGCAGCCCGCAGTATTGAATCTTATCAATACTTCCATGAAGTGATGGACAGGTGATAGAAGAGGTGAGGGAGTGTGGAATCATGAGAGTCTGTAGTTTACTGGAACCGTGACCATATCAGTGGGAGTTACGTGAGGTCTAGAGTTGCCAAATAATTCTTCAGCGAGAAACTTATAAATCAAGACCATCCCTTTTCGACACATCCTTTGCCCACCATACGTACCTATCTTGATTGGAATTCCTCCAGAAGAAAACCCTGATGTAAGGATTCCAAAGCAAGTAATTTATTTAGGATGTGGTCTTGGAACACACAGATAGGGGAGTGGAGGTAGTGAGCCAGGGAAGGGAGGGGAGCCAAAAAGAGTGTGTCATTAAGCCAGTTACCACTGTGGCAACTAGCGTTCAATCTCGGACACCTGTAAGAGACAGGCTAGAACACTTCTCAGAGTTATCCAGTCAGGAGATCAGGAATCTGGGGTCGTTATAAACCAGCTCCCTGTTCATCATTGGTTGAGGGCTAATTCTGGGGCACTTACTCTCTGGCACTTCTGACTTGTTCTGTGCACAGGAGCTCCATGCTCTTGGGATCCAAGAAAGTCCTCAGCTGTAGAGTTGTGGGTGTTCCTAGTAAACAGGATTCTGTGGATAGAGGAGGTGAGTTCTGTGGATAGAGGTGAGTGCTGAGGTGAAAGGGGCGGGGGCACCGATGTCTGCTACAGCATCCCTCCCTAACTGCTCTCGGACCTCCTGCAAAGGTGCAGAGTGTCAGACCACCAGTTGCTCAGCCCCTGATTTATGTTTTCTTTATATACATGTGACGTTCCTTATTATAACGTCAATAATGTGAGGCAGTATGGAGATCAGGAGTTCAGCCAGACCCTTGACACTATACTTAGGTTGAACTACAACTGGGTTCTTTTTTTTTTTAATTTTTTAAATTTATTTTTGGCTGTGTTGTGTCTTCGTTTCTGTACGAGGGCTTTCTCTAGTTGCGGCAAGCGGGGGCCACTCTTCATCGCAGTGCGCGGGCCTCTCAGTATCGCGGCCTCTCTTGCTGCGGAGCACAGGCTCTAGAGCACAGGCTCAGTAGTTGTGGCTCACGGGCCCAGCTGCTCCGCGGCATGTGGGATCTTCCCAGACCAGGGCTCGAACCCGTGTCCCCTGCATTGGCAGGCAGATTCTCAGCCACTGCGCCACCAGGGAAGCCCCTACAACTGGGTTCTTGACTTGCTCATCCTTGTGGCCAAATGATTGTAAGCCGGAAGCCGCCTCCTTGTTATCTTGTCATTTCTCCAGTTGTTTCCCACCTATGCATTTTATTTATACAAATGAATTCAACACAAAGCTCTGCCAACATTATTAGCCTAGTACTATATGCCAAGTGGTAAATGTGGAAGATCTTAGTTAATGCTACTTTTCCACCTGTTCGTGAACTTCCAGTTTGGCAGGGAAGGTTGGGATGACTAAACAAATAATTTCAAGACAATATGGTATCATGCTAAAAAGATATCTATGTGCTATGGAAAAACCAGAGATAGGCATTTAACCTTCCAGAGGATTCAGGGAAGCTTCCTGGAGATGGTCCCTAAGCAGTTTGAAGGAGTGAGAAGGACTTGGCCAGGTGAAGAGAGGTAAGAAGAACATTCTAGATAGAGGAACTAGAAAGTGCAAAGGGAAAGAGGCATAAAGCAATTTTGCATGTGCTAGAAAACAAACAGTTCAGGGTTTTTAGAGTGTAAAATTGAAATGTGGTTTACAAGAGATGAGATGGAGAGCTTCATTGGACCAGGATATGGATGGCTTTGGATTCCTTGGTAACTTTTTTCTTATGAGCAACATAGCATTACAGGTAGAACAAGAGTTTAGCAAATCTGAACTACTAAGTACAGAGTAAGTGCTTGTTCCATTTAGTTACTGAAAGCTAAGTTCTGCTAAACACTTGCTTTCCTTGCTGTCTAGCGGGGGAGGGCAGGTGGTTTTCTTGCTCTGATTTCTAGTCTACCCAAGGTTTTTCATGGCTGCTGGCCTCTCCTCCAACCGGCTTCCAGCCATTCTTTAGAAACTAGACGTGGGAACAGAATTTTGTTGTGATTGTAAACGACCAAAATATTATCAGACAGAGAGTTCTACCTGTTCTTAATTTTCTTTTTCCTCATACCCAGAGTCATTCCCTCATCATGTCTGTCTGCTCCATTTTAGAGAGTCTTTTTAAAGGAAACAGATTCTTTGAGGAAACCCTAAACATTTAAAAACCATCAAACAAATCAGCTTTTGTTTTAGTAAATCAAACGATAAAGCCTCTTTATGTACTTAACACTAAGATTCATCGAACAAGATTTCACTGAGCACCTACCACATTGTATTATATTTGTCCTTTCTCCAAAAAGGAAAAGGAAGGAAAATATGTGTAATTCAGCCACAGAAAGCTAGTGGCTTCAGAGGAAACTGCAGCTAGAGAAACTGCTTAATGAATTTCCACTTCTTCCATATTTACCTGCTTCTCTAATTCAGAGTTCAAGAGCTCTTAGGATGGTTCATTTGTGCCTAAATATAACACACACACATACACCCAGTACCAGAAATTCATTCCTTTGGGGTGTGTTGACCTCTCCAAAGAGTTTGGTTTTTAAATGGAGACACACACAGGGGCCAACAAACTTTTCTGTAAAGGTACAGATAGTTAATATTTTTGGCTTTGTGAGCCAGATGGTCTCTGTCTCAACTACTCACTGTGCTGTTGTAGTGTCGACTGAAAAAAAATGCACAACGTGAGAGTTGTGAGTTAAGTTTTACTGGGGGCAAAATGAGGACTATAGTCTTGGAGACAGCATTTCAGAGAGCTCTGAGGAACTGCTCCAGAGAGGCAGGCAGAAGGTCAGTGTTATATGTGACTTTAGTGAAGGGGGACGTGCAGTGAAGCACAGATGTTGGCAGAGGCTGGCCGCTAGTCACGAGGAGCAGACGTCACCATGAATGATTCCAGTGCTTTTCTAGATACAAAGAGATGCAAGAATTGGGCTCATAAAGTCTTCTCCTGAAAATATCTAACTATCTGAAGGCCTGTTCTGCCAGTTTTTCCCAGAGCACAGAGGGCCTCATTCCTGATCTCCACCTTGAATTCCTTTCAGGGGGTGTTGAAGATCAGTGGCTGCAGTGGTTAGTGACTTCATCCTTGTAGAGGCAGATGGCAAGTGCCAATTTTTAGTTGGCAGGCGCATGAAAGCAGCTGTACACAAAACAAAAAGTGAATGTGCATGCCTGCATTACAATAAAACTTTATTTGTGGGCACTGAAATGTGAGTTTCACATAATTTTCACATCACAAAATATTCTTCTTTTGAGTTTTGTTTTTTTCCCCAACCAATTGAAAATGTAAAACCACTCTTAGCTCATGGGCTATACAAGAACAGGTGGTGGGCCGATTCGATACAGGGGCCATAGTTTGCTGACCCCTGGTGTCATACATTCACTCACTGACACAGAAACAATCTAAGCTGTGAGCACAGCTCGGCTCTCTTGATGCGAGCACCGTGCTGAATAAAGAAAATCGTGCTATGAGAGGAAACGACAAGGCAGTTGGAGAGATGCCTGAGATCAATGAATTTAAACCCATCCACAGTTTAGGCCAGTGTTTCTCAGCTTTGGCTGGTGGTAGGGGATGCGGGAGCGGTGGTAAAACACGTGGATGCCTAGATCCCGTGCCCAGAGGCTCTGATGTGGTTGGTCTTGGGTGTGGCCTGGGCATGGGGATGTTTAAAACCTCCCCCTATGTTTCTGATGTGCAACCAAGGGTGAGGGCCACCCAGCTCACATAGGATGGTGTTGACAAAGACATTGCATTTGGGGATCACCAAAAACTGGAAGGTTGAGCCACGTACAGCTTTTTTCCCTTTTGTTTCTCCTTTTTAACACCTCTTTCCCATTTAACAGGCTCGCGTCACTTTCTAACTACAACCTCCCTTGCCTGTCTCTTCCATACTTATTTCAGATCTGAAATAACTAAAAGAAGTTAGGAAGGCACGTAAACTGCAGAACGAATGTCATGTCGCCTCTGTGTCATGTTACGCCTCATTGCCCCAGTGAGTGTAGTATCTCTCAGGTTAATGCTGCCTCTGGCTGATCTTTTACTCATTTACCCAGGCAGGCACAGGCTCCACCTTGTCAGCCTGCTCTGGGAAGGTTGAATCCTGGGAAATTCCTTCCGGGCTCCGACTCCTGGGAGACTGCTGTGTAAACCAGAAAGGCAACTCGTTAAATTAGGGTCTCTGTCCCCTATCCTTGGATTCTTTATCTAGAAATGGATATATCTAGGAAGCCATTTTCAAGGTTTTGGGCCAGCATGAAGTTACAGATAACCCAACAGAAGGCTTTTAAAAAGCATCTCATAAGCTAAAGTAAATGACACTCTTTCTTACCATAGGAAATGTGTCTTTCAAGTAACTCAGAATTTCCAAGCTCCCCAGACAGTGTCATATTCCGCATACTTCGGGCCCTATTAGAACGAGATAAGTGTATCTTTTTCTTGTCGGTTTCCCCCTAAGCCAAGTTCAGCTTCAAGGTTTGGTAGCACTGATTTCTAATACTTCTAATTTAAATATCAGTAACAAGATATCGAGATCCAAAATAGCTTTCTTAATTGAACTTTAAATTTCTCTAATTTAGGCTTGAGGAAGCTTTTATCCTCTTTCTATTTAAGAGGCGAAGATTCATGTATTTTATGTCAGATTTTACATAATGTCTAAAAGAGTTGGCACCCAAATATTTATGATATTCCGCCTCATTAGACTAAGTCTTTTCTAGTTTAATCAACTGCAACATTCAACTGAGAGGAAAATATTTTTAAGACGCTCACGGTAAATGTCAGGGATAAATGTGAAAGTATATGCCATTTTTGAGGTTATGCTTCTGGCAACAGTAATTTCCAGTAGCTGCTTTACGATCACAGGATAGCCTCTTGAATGTCATCACCACAATTAATCAACTTCTGCCAGAGCTTCCACATAAGTAGGACTTTGGGTTCTAGCAAGGCTAATCCACGATGGGGACTTTTCCAAAACCACCTGGGTCTGAGAGGACCTTCAGCACAGACACAAGCAGAAATACCCACATAAATCCCCTTGGATCATCACATCTGGGCTCCTTTCTGCAAGATTCAGTCCTAGCCTTTATTTTTTAAGGAGATTTTACCGAAAACAGGAGGGAGAGAGATTTTTGTGGTCGTATTGTTATAAGAGTAGAGAACCTGTGAACACAGGGCAGCATTACTGGGTAGGACTCTAAGACCCTTCTAAGTTGGACTTCTGAGAATAAAGCAGCATCACTTGGGAAAGGTATGAATATATTTAACTGTTGTCAAATGTAGAACTGTAGCACCTGAGAGAGGAGGGCTCAGGTAAATCACCAAGGAACTTAGAATTTCAAATTGTATCAATGTATTTAATCACAAAATTTTATTTTCTTATTGTTAGACTCAAAAGACACAGTCATAGACCCTTCCTGAGCAGAGTCCATAGTACTATAATTTATTCAAAGTACTGCTTCAAGAAGGAAGCAGCAGGGTCTGTTTCTGTGTAGTATCGAAGGACTACCACCCAGAAAATTTTCCTAGCTCTCTTGATCGAATTGTGAGAAACTAACTCTCAGGTCTCTGATCCTTTCATTATCTTCTTCTTGATAGTATTCTTCTTCTACATTCTATCCATGTAGAACCTGCCTGGCTGTGACAATTTGATCGTGGTGAAATGATGAATAAGCAATGTGAGAAACGAGCGTGAGCATGAGTGCAGGCTTTGGATAAGCAGACAATTCTGTTTTTATCCTGACTTTGTCATATACTAACTCTGTCGTGTATGCACACACACACACACGCATGTATGGAATAATTGCTTAACCTCTCCAAGACTCAGTTTCCTTATCTTCAAAATAGGAATGTTAATACCTTTTTTTTTTAAACATGTATGTTGCGGAATGGAGAGTGTCAACCACCTAGAAAATACTCAGTAAATGCAGCTGCTATTTGCGTAATTATCGATGGTGTCGGTGGCTGCTCGTATCAATTAGGGCATATTTGGTTTTGGTGGCTTCTCTGGTGCAGAGCCTTGAAAAAACTTACAGACTGTGGTTGACAGCTCCACTGGTCACTGCTGATTCTTTCTTCTGCCAGATTTATCTTCTAGTAATGACCCATGCACCATCATTCTTTTTAACAACTGCCCTTCCTTTATTCCTATAAGTCTCTCCTCTTATTGGCTCAACTGTGAGCTCTAATCACTATTAACCATCACTATTGTGCTTTAACAAGAGGATGTTTATTATTATAGGTGCACTTATAACTTATTAAAATAGTAACTGAAAGGGTGAAATTCATAAGGGCTTATATTTTCCCATTTAGCATATTTTGTACTCACTGAGAACAAAGAATAGAAGAATAACAAACACTTCTCTTAAACTCTAATTTGTCAAAACTTATTTACTTATGAAGCTCCATTTAATAAGAAAATTGTGATCACCTCCAGGCAGGAACTGTTGTTTCATTAATCATTATTGAATGGAATTGAATCAGGTTTAGCAAACATGAAAGTGAATCAAACCCATTTACAAAATGTCATTATTTTTATCCTACATTCATTAAATGTGCGCCATGAGTCAGTCACTAAAAACAACACTGAGAAAATATAATTGCCAATCTTTGATTACATAGGTACTGGGTGCTTCCTTTGCACCAAGATATTGTGAAGGTGCTAGAGATATCATGGTAAATATGTCATCAACTCTGTCCCCGAGGAGCTCACAGTTGAAAGAGGTACCAACGCCCACGTATCTGTTAAAGAGCCAAACAAGACATTGTGTAGGCAACTTCTACATAGTTTGGCAAAGACTGTAAATCACCAGAAATTCAGTAGAGCAGAGGTTGACAAGGCCTGTGATAGACAGGGAAGGCATGACTGGGGAGGCTGGACTTCATTTGGCCCTTGAAGGATGGGAAAGATTTGGATAAACAGAGAATGGGAAATAGGGCGTATCAGGTGGGGAGAACGTGAGCAAAAGCCTTAGAAGTGGAAGCATGAGAACGAGCATGGTAAGCTGAAAAAATTGTAGGGAACCTGGGCTGGCTGGGAGTGTGCTGGTGAGCATTGGGAAGAAAAAAGGGTGGAGAGGTAAGTTCAATTACGAAGACCCTGGAGTCAGACAAATGACGTTGAACCCCATGAGCCCCTGAAGGTGTACCTCATGGGGTTCACGTGTTGCCATTGTTTTCTTGGAAGCTTTTCCCTGACTGTGTCTTTCGTCGCTGCTCTGCTTCCATTTTATTTTTTTTATTTTTTTCATTTTTTAATAAATTTATTTATTTATTTATTTATTCTTGGCTGCGTTGGGTCTTCGTTTCTGTGCGAGGGCTTTCTCTAGTTGCGGCGAGTGGGGGCCACTCTTCACCGTGGTGCGCGGGCCTCTCACTATCGCGGCCTCTCTTGCTGCGGAGCACAGGCTCCAGATGCGCAGGCTCAGTAGTTGTGGCTCACGGGCCCAGTTGCTCCGTGGCATGTGGGATCTTCCCAGACCAGGGCTCGAACCCGTGTCCCCTGCATTGGCAGGCGGACTCTCAACCACTGCGCCACCAGGGAAGCCCTCTGCTTCCATTTTAAAGTCAGAATATTCTTTCTCATTTAGGGGAAGCACTGGTTCATCAGATTTCAACGAGCAGGAAGCTGGTCCTGGGACTCCAAGGAGCATCCGGAGCAATGGTGTGACCCCAGTCACTCAGAGGTCACCGGCCCCAAGCACACGCAGCGTGACCTCAGTCAGCAGTCGAGTGAGTACACGGATGTGAAGGAACACTCCCCCTTCTGGGACTAAGCCTCACCACCCTGGCATGGCTGGGCTTCAGCTCTCTGTACCTGAGACCATGTTGTTTATCTTGTTTAACATAGATGCTTCTTTATCAGGACTGAACCTCCTGCATCCTTAGCTCCTGGCAGGAGGCCTCAAGTGAGAAGGAAAGGGGAAGAGCAGGTTCAAAGGTGGAATTTGTTTGATGGGGGTATCAACGGCTATATGGTTTCAATAAAATTTAAATAATGTTCAGCAGTCTCTGATTTTGATCTTCCATGTTGCTTGTCGAGATCTTGACTGTTCTAAAACTTTTCCAAACCAATTTAAATTAGGAAACCTAGACCCTTGAAATATTTTTATCGTTTTCTTTTCTATACATGCGTTAAAATAAACACGTAATGGAGACTTAAATCACATAGTGTGTGTGCGTGTATGTGTGTGTGTGTGTGTGTGTGTGTGTGTGTGTATAAGCTGTTCTTTTGGATGAATGAACATCTACTACATTTTTTGGTTAAGCAGGAAACTCCATATATATAGCTGACATCTATATTTAAGAAATCTTTATATACAAACTGCAATTCTTTGATTCAGCCAATATTTAATGAGGGCCTACTACATGCCAAGCCCTGGTCAAGCAAAGACTTGAAGGAAGTGGAAGAATTAGCCATGCAGGAGTCTGGGGCAAGGTTTTCATCCGTGCTGGGACAGCACTGATATTCAGCAAGTACATTACCGGAAGGTTGTTCCAGTCACTTTATGGCTGACCTCCATCTTGCATAGTCAGTGCCCTTATTTCACCAGTGTCTTAAAGATCTTTAATGCCCCTGGAGGAGCAGCCAGTGCAAAGATCCTGAGGTGAGAGCATACCTGGTGTGTTCAAGGACGAACAAGGAGGCCAGCGTGGCTGTTGTGAGTGAACGAAGGGAGGAGTACTAGGAAATGAGTTCAAAGGGGTAGTAGGGCCAGATAGGGTCTTGTAGACCACTGTATGCACTTCGGCATTTACTCTGGATAAGACAAGGGCAGTTGAAGGGTTTTCAGCAGACTAGTGAGATCATCTGGCTTCTGTTTATACAGGAACTGGGGGCTTTTCTGAGAAGCAGCTGTAGGGGAATAAGAGTGGAAGCCAGAAGGCCAGCTAAGAAGGAGGCCATCGCATTACTGCAGGCAAGAAACTGAGCTTTGGAACAGGGAGATAGACGTGGAGGTTGTGAGCATCCAGATTCTATAGATATTTTTAAGGAAGAGCCAAAAGGCATTCAGACAGATTGAATAATAATTAATAAGTGTATTTAAATACTTATAGTCTAAATTAAATTTGCTGATAAAAGGCATATTTAAAATTTTATCAATATTTATACTAAGCTCGGCAAGCAGTACTGTTCAGTAGCCAGAAAAGTGCGTGCATAGTTGGCGATTGCACTCACTGCTTTGGCAACCTAACAAGGAATGGTATTCAAAATATTTAGCAACTGGTATGGCATGGGCACTGAGCCATCACAACAGACCCTGGCACAAGGTTGGGCAGCATCCTGGGGGCCCATCCATGCCGTACAGTAACCTGGATTGTGGGGAGAACTAGGGTTGTGGAGGAGGGGAGCACAGGGAAGGGGAGATAGACTGGGAGTAGCTCTGTTTACCAACTGATACAGAAGTATTTAAAAAATTTGAACAGCTGGTACAGCTGTACCAATGGGTAGCAGCAGACTATCAGTCCAGTAACTAGTAAGTCAGTCAAGTTTGTTCTCAAAACAAGGCTTACCTAATCCTAAGTACCATCATTGGCGGGGTGGGGGTGGGAGGGAATCACCCTTGTCCTGTGCTAGTAGCCTCAAAACTAACAGCCTTTACATGAATATTTCTTTATTTTTTTATTTTATTGAAGTATAGTTGATTTACAATGTTGTGTTAATTTCTGTTGGACAGCAAAGTGATTCAGTTATACACACACACACACACATATATATATATATATATATATATTCTTTTTTTTAATTCTTTCCCATTATAGGGTTTTTTTTTTAACATCTATATTGGAGTATAATTGCTTTACAGTGGTGTGTTAGTTTCTGCTGTATAACAAAGTGAATCAGCTATACGTATACATATATCCCCATATCTCCTCCCTCGTGCGTCTCCCTCCCATCCTCCCTATCCCACCCCTCTAGGTGGTCACAAAGCACCGAGCTGATCTCCCTGTGCTATGCGGCTGCTTCCCACTAGCTAGCTATTTTACATTTGGTAGTGTATATATGTCCATGACACTCTCTCACTTTGTCCCAGCTTACCCTTCCCCCTCCCCATATCCTCAAGTCCATTCTCTAGTAGGACTGTGTCTTTATTCCCGTCTTGCCACTAGGTTCTTCATGACCATTTTTTTTTTTAGATTCCATATATATGTGTTAGAATATGGTATTTGTTTTTCTCTTTCTGACTTACTTCACTCTGTATGACAGACTCTAGGTCCATCCACCTCACTACAAATAACTCAGTTTCGTTTCTTTTTATGGCTGAGTAATATTCCATTGTATATATGTGCCACATCTTCTTTACCCATTCATCTGTCAATGGACACTTAGGTTGCTTCCATGTCCTGGCTATTGTAAATAGAGCTGCAATGAACATTGTGGTACATGACTCTTTTTGAATTATGGTTTTCTCAGGGTATATGCCCAGTAGTGGGATTGCTGGGTCATATGGTAGTTCTATTTTTAGTTTTTTAAGGAACCTCCATACTGTTCTCCATAGTGACTGTACCAATTTACATTCCCACCAACAGTGCAAGAGGGTTCCCTTTGCTCCACACCCTCTCCAGCATTTATTGTTTGTAGATTTTTTGGTGATGGCCATTCTGGCGGGTGTGAGGTGATACCTCATTGTAGTTTTGATTTGCATTTCTCTAATGATTAATGATGTTGAGCATCCTTTCATGTGTTTGTTGGCCATCTGTATATCTTCTTTGGAGAAATGTCTATTTAGGTCTTCTGCCCATTTTTGGATTGGGTTGTTTGGTTTTTTGATATTGAGCTGCATGAGCTGCTTGTAAATTTTGGAGATTAATCCTTTGTCAGTTGCTTCATTTGCAAATATTTTCTCCCATTCTGAGGGTTGTCTTTTCGTCTTGTTTATGGTTTCCTTTGCTGTGCAAAAGCTTTGAAGTTTCATTAGGTCCCATTTGTTTATTTTTGTTTTTATTTCCATTTCTCTAGGAGGTGGGTCTTAAAAGATCTTGCTGTGATGTATGTCATAGAGTGTTCTGCCTATGTTTTCCTCTAAGAGTTTTATAGTGTCTGGCCTTACATTTAGGTCTTTACTCCATTTTGAGTTTATTTTTGTGTATGGTGTTAGGTAGTGTTCTAATTTCATTCTTTTACATGTAGCTGTCCAGTTTTCCCAGCACCACTTATTGAAGAGGCTGTCTTTTCTCCATTGTATATTCTTACCTCCTTTATCAAAATAAGGTGACCATATGTGTGTGGGTTTATCTCTGGGCTTTCTATCCTGTTCCATTGATCTATATTTCTGCTTTTGTGCCAGTACCATACTGTCTTGATTACTATAGCTTTGTAGTATAATCTGAAGTCTGGGAGCCTGATTCCTCCAGCTCCGTTTTTCTTTCTCAAGGTTGCTTTGGCTATCTTGAGAAAGAAAAACGGATATACCATGTTCTTGGATTGGAAGATTCAACATTGTGAAAATGACTATACTACCCAAAGCAATCTACAGATTCAGTGCAATCCCTATCAAACTACCAACGGCATTTTTCACAGAACTAGAACAAAAAAATTCACAATTTGTATGGAAACACAAAAGACCCCGAATAGCCATTATGCTTTGTTGTAGGATACTGACTATAGTTCTCTGTGCTGTACAGTAGGACCTTGTTGTTTATCCATTCTATGTGTAAGAGCTTACATCTGCTAACCCCAAACTCCTAGTCCATCCCTCCCCAAACCCCTCCCCCTTGGCAACCACAAGTCTGTTCTCTATGTCTGTTTCTGTTTCATAGGTAGGTTCATTTGTGTCATATTTTAGATTCCATATATAAGTGATATCATATGGTATTTATCTTTCTGACTTACTTCACTTAGTATGATAATCTCTAGTTGCATCCATGTTGCTGCAAATACATGAATACTTTATTAAACAACACCTAGATTTCCCTAACAGAAATTCCCTACAACTGTGTATACATACATATATATAGGCAGTGTCTATATTGATCTCACTCTTGCATTCTATCTGATCTAGGTAGTCTTTTCTAAGAGAAAAAGAGACACAAAGAGAAATATTTTCTGTTGAATAAACTTAATACAACACAGTACTTTATGAAACAGGTTTGCTCTTTCATGATGAAGGGAAGACCTATGTAGAATTAGATGACGATCAAGGTCACAGCTTCTCAATTTCTCCCATTTCTCAGCATCTCTTTGTTTCAATGTTCTTGTCTGCCTTAGCATGTGAGAAGTACGTTTTTAAAATGGAAAACTCTTAGAACATGAAAGTCTCTAACCTGTCCTCTGCTGTGATGTAACTTATTAATTTTAGGCTTCACATCCTGAATCTTCAGGGTATGTGTTACATGTTCATGACTATACAATATTATTTGGCCCATTAGTGCTCAATATTAATGATACTCCAGGATGCCAGTTTGAAAATTTAATGTCAACGTAATTGCAAGTTGGTCTCGCTTCATTGGAGGAATCCATGTGTGACCAACTTTTTGAAGAGGTGTTGAAAACAGACCTATCCTTTTGACCTCCATCACAGTCTTTTGATAAACCTTAGTGGTCTATAGCAATTAGAAAAGTTAGGAGCCAGATTCCTCCTGCTACAGGTAGTATGTGTTGGAGAATACTCAAAGATCAAAACCAGTCTGTATTGAAGCTGCATTGATTTGCATGCTAAGCAAGTGAGAGTTCCATCTTTCTCGAATGAGTTCATTAACATCTCCTCAGTGTCTAAGGTATGGGGTAAAGATAGGGCAACAAGAAGGGAATGCCTTTCTGGAGGACTTTTGAAGGCACTTTTTGATTGTTTATGGAAGGGGGAAAGAAAGAGTCTCCTTTAGGTTCGATCATTATCACACCGTGGTGTCATTTGCATGGAAACTTAACCTCAGCCCAGTTCTCAGAAGCCCAAATTTAGTTTTTCAAAACTCAGGCAAATTTGGAATGATGCAGTTGTCAAGCCCCTATGGGCACAGGCAAAGTTGGGACAGAATTTTCCTTTATAATGAAAGTAAGTGTCTGAATTCTGTCACATGTGCAAGCGTGTATTAGCAAGCAGGTTCCAAAAAAAAATAAAATAAATCACCTATTCCTGTAAGCTGGGGAAGTCCCCATTCTTTATCCCTTTATGAACTTTAATAAGTGCCTTGCATGAAATTTCATTCCAATAATGACGTAAGCAACCATGTTCTGATCATCCAGCCTACTAGATGGAAAAGGTGGCATGGTCTTCTGTTAAGTGAGGGGTGCTGGAAGTAAGGGGTGGTTGAGGAGAGAGCGTGTTGACAGTGAGGACAAATGTGGGACCAAACAGAGTTCTAACCCTGAGCACTACTCTGAGGGTATGAAGCTTGCCAGATTCTTACACATAGTTCATTTACGTTTGGAGGTACTTGTGTTAATACCATCTTTCCTGCTAACCATATGTTAGAACACTCACTAATTTTGTGAATGAATAATTATTTCAAACACCTTTTGTGCTAGTTAGCAAAGCTCTTAGTATATATTTTAGAGAGTAATTATTGATAGTAAGTTTTAGAGTTATATGGACTCCAGATATCATCTGGCTCCTCCTAAAGAGTAATAGACATAAATGTGGTTATACTGGCATATATTTATATGGAAGGATTTGGAAGTCAATTACAGTCAATATAACGGGTTTTTTTTTTCATTTCTACTTTGTGAGAAGGAACACGGTTTCGAAAATTCCATGGATTTGGCTGCCATTGAAAGCACCTCTGAGGGTCTCACGAAGAGTCATCACCGAAGAACTTCCGGCACACCTTCCATAGCAGTGTCCAGGGCCTCCCTCTCCTCAGGTGGGTATTTGCCACATGACTACTCTGTTGTAAACGTGACTAAATCGGGTGGAGTTGACTCCGTTGTGTGGCATTAAGTGGATGTTTCATGCCTTAGAAAATAATCATCCATTCTTTGACCCATGGAGGGAGGCCCACTCCATAAGAACTGCTGAAAAGTGGACCCAGGTGATGCCTCGAGCCTCTTGCATTCCATGCAAAATCCATGAATCTTGGATTTGGCAAGAGTATACAGTATACAGTCATCACTGCCAAGTCTCCGAGCCGTACCAAATGTCAGTAGAGGAGTGCAGGAAATACCATTGGCTCATTTGATACAAAAGATAAAGACACATGCCCAGAGTTCAAGAAAATGGTAGTTCCATTGATATGGTGGTCAGAAGTGCCCTGTATCCTGACAGATTAATCATTATTCCATGGTTTAAATAGAGAGTTCTTTGCAAGCAACGTTAAGGGGTTATTAATAACCCTTTTCATTTGTATGATACCTTCAAAAGTATCATTTCACTTCAGTATCACAACAACCCTGTGAAGCAGAGATTATTTATGTTGCGATTTTATTACCTGTGAATAAGGGAACTCTTTAGAGAAACATGTCATAATTAGGAAGTTTCTGTCCCTCGTGTAGATTTGAAATATGACAAAATCCTCAACAGGAAGAAATTGCCACTTACTTGATGATATTTGCCTAAAGCCTAAGGCTGGATTCTCTGTGCTGAGTTGGAGAGCCTCTCCCAGCTAGGTAGCTCTGAAGGGTTGTCTAAATGTGCATGTTTATTGTTGCATTTTGTTCCGGACTAGGAAATCGGTTCACCCGTTAAATGAAAAATTCTAAACTAGCCTAGAAGCCGACCTCATAGAGTGCATTTCTACTACTTCTACTCAATAGCTCCTGTGTTTTGAGTACATACTCTGTGTCAGGTGCTATGCTAAGCAGTTCTGTGTCATTTATCATTTCAAACTTAATTGCTCTCTTGCTCTCTTCAGTCTTTCTCGTTTATAAGCCACTATTCTATCTCAGCAGGGCTTTGACATAGAACTGTTTTATGGAAATAAACTGTCTTGGTAAGCTATCCACGGCATTACTGAGTTTTGCATTGTTCTTTATGTTTTTAAAAGCAAGAAATTCTGCTCATGAAAGAATGTTCTGGTGCCTAAAGAAATAGAACTTCCTCTCAGTTTCCCTACAGCCACTCCCTTTTTGTGTGAAAGGAACTTGCTGTATCATTTCATTGCATTTTATGTCAAATATGAAAACACAGTAGATTCTCTAAATATTTAAATAAAGAATGGTTAATGTTTTATTTTTTTTCTAAGCTTAAGGACCCATTCTGTGAGAGTTTTCCAAAGTGTATGAGCAAAGCAGAAGCCTTAAACAGCTTAAAACGTTAGTATTTTATAGTAGAGCATTTGCCCTCCTATGCTCAAAGGAGAAATGAACACATCAGTGTTGGTAAGTCAGTCCAAGGAAATTTCAAAATACTGTTAAAAAATGGAAGTATGTTAGCATAAACAGCATGCAGTTACTGACGCTGTTGCTTTCATGACACTATCTATGCCCTATGCCGAGAAAGAATTGGAATAACGATGAAACATTTGCGATGAAAAGTGAACCCTTCTAACAAAACAAGATGATTCACATCTTTCCTTTTCCTTCCTCCAGACCGGAGTCGATCTGAGTTAGATTTGAGTGGGTCATTTACAGAAGACTTAGAGGATACTGTAAGCATAAGAAGCAAGTCTGTCCCTGGGGCTTTAGACAAAGACTTGGTAAGTTGGATGTGGAAGAGGGTCTAATGATCATGAAGAAAGGGCACAATCTTGTTCCAAACCTGTCCACTTTGAGGTGAGGATGAGTTGAGAGTGAAGTGAGGATATACAATAATTTCTTCCTACTAGTCTTCACAACTAACATATAAAAACAACCAAAGAATGATTTAGAAAAGGTAACAGGTGGGTGGGGGTGGGTGGTGGTGGGATGACTTGGGAGATGGGGATTGACATATATACACTAATATGTGTAAAATAGATAACTATTAACCTGCTGTATAAAAAAAATAAATTAAATTAAATTAAAAAAAAAAGATTGGTGATAACAAGCGTTAGTGTGGATATGGAGAAAAGGGAACCCTTGTGCACTGTTGGTGGGAATGTAAATTGGTGCAGCCACTATGGAAATCAGTATGGAGGTTCCTCAAAAAATGTAAAAAATTTTGAACTACCATATGCTCCAGAAATTCTACCTCTGAGTATTTATCTGAAGAAAATGAAAACACTTAACTTGTAAAGATATCTGCAACCCCATGTTCATTGCAGTATTATTTACAATAGCCAAAACATGGAAACAACCTAAGTGTCCATCAGTAAATAGATGAATGAGTAAAGAAGTTGTGGTATATGTATACAGTGGAATACTATTCAGCCACAAAAAAGAATAAAATCCTGCCATTCGCAACAACATGGATGAACCTCTAGGGCGTTATGCTAAGTGAAATAAGTCAGAAAGACGAATACCATGTGACCTCACTTATATGGAGCATCAAATAAATAAATAAATAAAAAGCAAGCTCTTAGATACAGAGAATATACTGGTGATTGCTAGAGGCGGGGGGAGGGGGGCGGGAGAAAGGGGTGACCTGTTTTTGTTTTTTGTTTTTAGTTCAAATACATTGAAAAGAAAAATGGTAACAGGTGATCAGGTTAATGAGTGAAGATTATCTCTAAGAAAACACCTGTTGGGGATTTCAATTCCTGGTTAAAAGCACATCACTAAATCTAAACCCCGAGAAATAAGAAACCACAGCATTTCCTAAATCAAATGTTACTAGACTTAACTGACTATATATTTTATATGAACATTTCTACATCTCCAGTTACCCCCATAAACTACCTTCTCCATTGAGACCAACTTATGTGAAAATTAATGTTTAAGGTGAACTCATTTATAAAATGAGAAGGTTGAATTAAATTATTGTTAAGGTTCTAATGTTCTGATATTCCAATTTCTATAATAGCTATAATCCAATTTGAACTCCTTGGAAGAAAGAGAGAACACAAATGTTAAATGACATTAATATAATTTTTCCAACACAAAACAGGAAACTTAGTTCTAAAACTCAGTGTTATTTACTATAGTATTAAAAAACTGCAAAGTATTTTAAAATCCACCACAAAAGGGCAGGGTTGGGGGGTGGGCAATGAGATCAAATGGTTTCAAAGCTTACTTGGTATTCAGCTTTTAAGGAACAGCTAATTCCAATGTTATTAAACTATTACTGATCTTAGAAAACTCTGAAAATCTTCAAATTCATATTATGAAGCCATTGTATTGATATATAACCTAAATACTCAAACTTGATTTTAAAAATAGTTTAAAAATGAAAACTACAATAATTTATGAATATATATATAATATTAAGTAAAACCTAGCAGTGAATCAAAAATATTGCAGTAAGGATAAGTAAGTTTTATTCTAGGTATGAATGGAAGAAGTAACATATATAAGAATATCTATTACATAATTAATATTTCAGTATATTGAAGGAGAAAATAAACAACTATGTCAGTAGATACTGAAAACTATTTTAAAAAAGAGAATGTAATTCCAACAGGATGCAAAATATTAGTTTCACATGTGAGGGTGAGAGGAGTGCCAGGGAAGAGAGGAGAAGCAAAAAAGGAAGGTGTCCATGATAAAAAAAAAAAAAAGAGTATGCATGATACAATCCATTTGTGTGTGTGTGTGTGTGTGTGTGTGTGTGTGTGTGTGTGTGTGTGTGTGTATCCTATTCATACCATCAAAAATTTTTGAAGTTTGATCATTGATATGTTAGTGGAGATATAAGTTTTTTATATTACTTGAAATTTATCTACATTGCTTAAACTTTTTTCTATAAAAATGTATTACTTAAATAACCAGGAAAAAAACAGTGGGGGAAGAAAAGTAGAATCTGGGATTTTGGACAAGAATCTAGCATCTAAAATAGTTTATTCTGTTGGAGAGATTTTCAAGATACATTTCCCCATTTTGACGGTATATATACACACACAGGTGTGTGTGAGCATATACACACACACAGATGTGCCCCAATTTTTTAAATTAAAAAAATAACTTTAGGTACATTGCTCAAAGTGAATCACTTTAGTGAGCAGGGAGGTAGCAATTGAACGCCCAGGTCTGTGTGATTCCAAATTTCATATTCTTTCCATAAAGCAAGCATCACTAGGACGGAGACCCCAATCCTCTGATGGTACAATTCAGGTACCATCAGAATGGAAGGCAAAAGAGAAAAACCTAGGAATGGGGTGATTTCTAGATATTTGTATCTGATTTTTCAAGTATTTAAGAAAGAAAGTGGTTTTTTAAGTGAGAAGACTTGCTAGGAAAGAAATAAACCAAACCACTGATTTTTTTTTTTCCCATCCTTCCTTAGGACTACTTGGAAGAGACGGAAGAAAGCATTGATGACTTAGCGTCCTCTCGGTTTTCTGCCAACACCCACAGTCTAGCAAGCGGCCTGTCAACCGTAAGCAATTCTCTAGCATGCACCGGAAGATTTTTCCTCCGTTGATTTTCTGTGCATTTCCAAAGGAGAGAATAATGTTCTTCAGAAGCGCGTGATAGTGATTTAGAAGTCATTTTAGTCTCCTGCTTGCCCTTTGTCCGCAGAGTAGTTTTCACTCGGATTTTGTGGTGACTTTTCCTAAGGCTCCTGATTCCTTCCCTCTCCTACTTTAAAAACCTCTCCTCACCCAGGTTTTAAAATCTCATCACTCCCTAGTTCAGGCTCTCATCAGCGGAAGCCTATGAATTATCTCAGTTCTCAGCTGTTAAATTTCCCTGCCACCATTCTCTCAAGTGCCCAGCCATCCTCCACTCTACCGCCAGTCACTTTCCTAAAACATGTACCCAAGTAGGTTTCTCTCCTACTCCCACATCAAGTCCATAGCTTCCCACTGCCTACGGAATAAAATCCCTTCTTACTTTGGTGTTTGAACCCTTCTTTGAGAGGGCTTTAGGAGCCCCCGTGTCCTTATACCCACCTGTATGCCTACAAGTCTTGTCTTTGCCTCTCTGATTTCTGTCTGTTGCTCTAATACCCTTTTTTCTTTTGACCTTTGGGCGACTTCCTTAAAGAATTCTCAAGCAGGCTCTGACAGGAAGTGGACCTACCTAAGTGTGCCTGACGCTGACTCAGACACTGTGAGTGTTCAAGCTTTTCCTTTTTTCCAGCCATACTTCACAAAATTCATGGTACAGGGAATCTAATTAGGTAGGCAATTTTTCCAGCATTTCTCTCTTTCTGACTTGTATACAGTTAACCAGAGGTTCTCTTTTAAAAGGCAAATAACATGATCAGAATCCAGGTATTCCAAAGAAAGAACATTTGTTAAACATTAAAATCTGAGGAGCAGTGAAAAGGTACATGGTCTAAAATGATTTACCACGAACAAGGCACCTTTAGAATAAACATCTCTGTTTAACTCACAGCATTGGCTTGGTTAAGAGCGTAAAGTTTGGTTAGTAGTAAAATTTCTGTAACTTCTTCAGTTTCTCCCAAGCTTCAGCACTTGTGGGTTCTTAAACTGTCTTTTCTATATATGGGTCTCATGCTTACAGAGGACCCTCTTTGAAGAAGTGGCTACAGAGGAGTGTGGTGTAGATACAAGTCAGTGATACAAGGAGGCAGTGAGGTATGGTGGGGAGGTCCTCAGACCAAAAATCTGGAAATCTTGGCTTGATGTTGTCAACAAAAAAATTAATCAGTCGGTCTAAGAAAGAAATGGGAAATTTTACTGGAGCCAAATTGGGGATTATAACCCAGAAACAGCATCTCCAAAAGCTCCAAGAACTGTTCCGCCCATTAGAACTCAAGGCACAGTTATATAAGTTTTTGGAGACAGAGGGCTGTACATTAAATGATGTATTACTGACAGTTTATACAATTCAGATCTAAGTGTCATCATGGCCCCTTACAAGAGCAAGAAGGAATGTTATCTTTTACTGAGTTTCTTATTGATGCTAGGAGAATGTTGCTTTCTGTGGTTGAGCAGTTATTTCCACCAATGGGGGAGGTCTGGTCGATGCATGATACAGATACACAATGCACAGTGTGGGGAGAGAGGAGGCCGAAGGGTAGAGAAGATTTTTTATGTTTAAATTTTTCTTGTCTTGCCATAAAATATGAATTTTATGTCACAGTGTCTTGGCACTGCCAACAATTTCTGTGAGCCAGACTTTACTCATATGTAACATGAGGGGGTTGAGGCTTATTCTTGAAGCCCTTGAAGCTCAATGCATGGTCCATGGACCAGCAGTGTTGCATCACCTGGGAGAGACTGGAAAACGCTGTCAGCTCACAGAGCCCCTAGTGTCTCAGTGATAATTTCATAGCACTCCTAGGCCAAAAGTAATACCTGACTAGCCCATTTATTACGTAGTTAGCTTGAAAAACAAATTTAATAAGCACTGGGATCCTAACAACTTAGTAGCCATTTGAAAAAATAATATACATAACTTGAAAGAAAAATAATATTTTTATTCCAGTCTTGAATAGCCCCTGATGGGATGTGCGTGCCTGATGGGCACTACATGACTTGTCAGATCTTGGAATCTGATTGGGCAACATCATTTTCATTTCCTGTTCCCCGTTGATTTTTGTGCAATACTTGCTTTTTGTCATAGCAACTGCCCAAAACTCAGCTTCACGTAGATAGGACTTCATTGAAAAGAATAAGGTGGAATTTAATGTTAATACTGTGAACCACTGTTCGTAGTTTGCCTGGTGTCTGGTAGTTGTCGCTGTGTTTCCCTTGAAATTTTAAAATATCCTGCTTTGCCTCTGTGAGTTGGCTCTGCCGCTTTGGGATGCCGAGACACACAGTTTGGGAACTGTGGACCTAGGAGTATGTTAGAAAAGCAGAATCTCAGACCCCCCTGGGACTGAATAGATCAGAATCGTCATTTTAATGAGATCCCCAGGTGACCTATATGCAATTAAAAATATATATATTTATTCATTTTGGCTGCACCAGGTCTTAGTTGCGGCAAGTGGGATCTTTAGCTGCAGCACACGGACTCTTAGTTGCGGCATGCGTGCGGGATCTAGTTCCCCGACAAGGGATCGAACCCGGGCCCCCTGCATTGGGAGCGTGGAGTCTTACCCACTGGACCACCAAGGAAGTCCCAACCTATATGCAATTGAAGTTTGCAAAGCACTGCTCAAAGACACTTGCTATCATGAAAATTTTGATGTTTTGTTTTATGAATAAAAAAGATGAATTAGGTCACTCACTGGCTTTCTTTAAGTTTTAATTTCCACGTAATTATGGAACCCTTGGTTTGCTCTTGCCCTTGACTTAAGCTTGGAATAGATACTAGCCACATCACCCACTTCCTGTTTTTTGAGCAGTCTCTACTCTGAGCAGTTGGAGGAAGGTAATGACTTTTGTTTTATGTATAAACAAAAAAGTATAAAAAGTAGGAAGTCTAACCTCTCTTTGCACTCACTATAGTCGTTCCGAGTGGTTCACAGACAGGCTTTTGACACTCCTGGGTCACTCCTGAAAGCCTTCCAGGTGGCCTTTTGTGACAGTCGTGTTGCTAAGACACAGAGTTTGTGCTGCTGGTACTACAGGATAATTTTGTTACATTTAATTTAAAATATGTCTCTTGTTATTAGTGTGTCATCAGAAACTTCATTCATTCTGGTACATTTGGATAGAGTTTCTTTTTACAGTTTAATTTTATTTATTGGTTGGTGTGTTATTTTCTTCTTTAGTGTTCTGTTTTGTGGGTTGCTATTTTATAGATGTGTACAGAGCCATGGTCTTATTACTACCCACGTGGCTGTACAGCTGCTCAGGGGGAGCCCGGCAGCTATGGGCATATGACGTTCTCCTGGCATGCCCTTGTTAAAGATGCAGTTTTGTTACTGAACCAAACTTGGGTCTGCTCGCCTGGGCACAGTAAAGGCAATCTACTGACACCAGATTGTGGTGAAGGATAGTACAGTGTAGATTGTAAAAGCACCAATAGAAGGAGGGGACAGGTGGTTGGTGCTCTATAAACCCCCGAACTCCCCAAGGGGTTTCAGCAAAGCATTTTTAAAGGCCAGGTGAGGGACGGGGGTTGCAGGGTATGTGATCAGCTTGTGCACAGTTTTCTGACTGGTTGATGGTGTTCAGTCTTTAGGCTCCAGAAGGTCTGGGGGCTACGTGTTCGTGGTCATCAAGTAGTTAATTTCTTCCAATTTGGTGGGAGTTTTAGCATCTGTAAAACAACTCAGGAAGTGTGCATCTGATACTATTATCTGGGTGCTTCAGAGAAGAGCTATAGCAGAGGATATGGGGGCGGGTCTGTCCTGGGAAGGCCCCATAGGGTCCTGCTCTGTTAGAGTTCCGGCTTCCCAGAGACTGATGGGATACTCTAGGTAGATGTCAGAGAGAGAAGCTTGTGGCTTATGCTAGCACAGAAATATGAAATGAGTTTTTCTTTGTCCTGATCAATGCATTCTAGACCTTGAAGTAGATTGACCTTGAGTCTACCAGTGAGAAAGGAGAATGCTACAGGGATGAGGAAAAGAGATATGATGGGAAATGCCTCAATGACCCTGTATTCATTAGAAGCAGTGAATAAACACAGGGTATTCACTAACCCAAAAAGACAATGCTTCTCCTGCCAGCAGGTTTCCTGACTTCCTTACTAATGGTCCTAGTTCTTGTCCTTTCTCAGGCTTGGATTCTATACAATACCAGAAAAACAAGCGATTTTTGCTTTCTTCCTTTCACCCTAAACTTCCCTGCTCGTTATAGACAATGGGAATTGTAATTGAATGAAGGGAGGTAACTTCTGTGAAGAGATCACTAGCATAACACTAGATGCCTCTTTTCATCTTGTTCATTCCAGACCAGCCTGAACAGCATGATGAGTGTTTACAGTGAAACAGGAGACTATGGCAACGTGAAGGTCAGTGGGGAAATCCTTCTCCACATCAGCTACTGCTACAAAACTGGCGGGCTCTACATTTTTGTCAAGAATTGCAGAAATCTGGCCATAGGAGATGAAAAGAAACAGAGGACAGATGCGTAAGCATATACCGTATTCCTTAGACTATTTGGTCACTGCATATGTGAGTATGTGTGTTTGTCAGCATGTGTGTTTCTTTTTCAGAAGCGTCTTAGCATTCCTCTAGATTCAGAAGGTTGATCGTCACTTTCTTCCTGTGCCAAACTTCTAAATATTCTTTGATGTGCATGTATAATGGTTGTGTTTGTGGTTACCTGATTTTTACTTTTTTATTTTATTTTATTTTATTTTATTTCTATTCTATTTTATTCTGTTTTATTTTATTTTATTCTATTCTATTTTATTTTATTCTGTTTTATTTTATTGTATTGTATTCTATTCTATTCTATTTTATTTTATTCTATTGTATTCTATTCTATTCTATTTTATGGCTGCACTGCACAGCTTGTGGGATCTCAGTTCCCCGACCTGGGATTGAACCCGGGCCACGGCAGTGAAAGCACCAAGTCCTAACCACTAGACTACCAGGGAACGCCCAGATTTTTAAAAAGCTATTACTCAACGTGATTCAGGACTGACAGATTTATAGTTCACACAGAGGCAGCTCTTTGAGATAGAAGGCTAACACATTGGCACACCCCAGAATGTATAAGAGCATCCTGTTAATTTTTGTTCTGGGAAACCCTCCAGAGAAAATTACCAAGCTGTTCACCCAATTGAACAACTTGAGAGGGCAATTATGCAGCTCTCAGGATTTCAGGGATGAGCCCAGGAGGGCAGGGATGGCGATAGCACATTGGAAAGAAGTTAGATACAAAGATATGTCATGCCTTCCCAGGACCACTGCCAGGTTTGATGATTCACTAGGAGGACTCACAGGTCTCCACACGTAGTCATAATCAGCAAAGGGAAAAGGCATATGTGGCAAAGTTCTAAAGAATCCAGGCTTAAGCTTCCAAGTATCCTTTCCCAGTGGAGTCACATGGGATGCGCTTAAGGTGCTTAAGTCCTCCAGCAACGAATTGTGACAACACATGTGAAGTGCTGTCTACCAGGGCAGCTCATTGAGAGACTCAACTGGGCGTATAACAAATTCCCAGTCTCCCAGAAGGAAAGCAGGGGTTCAGCAGAAGCCATATTATTTCCACAAATATTTTAGTCACAGTGAGCCACTTATATCTGTTCTGGGAATGATGAGAATCCTCCTGAAATCCAGGTTCCCACATGCCAGCCAAGAGCCGAACTTATAAGCAGGCATTTCTAAGGAGAGCAGTCTCAGACCTGCTGTTTACCTTTTTTCTACCTAAAAGGTGACCTAGGTTCAGTAAACAACTCAACAAAGCTGTTTCCAAATTAGACAAACAGATGGATTCTGTGTACAGATTGGTCCACTTACCTCCTCAGCTAAATATCAGAGAGCTTCAGGACCAATATCATCATTTAGACTAGCATGGAAAGGGATCATCTAAAGCCCATCCTGAAAGATGTGCTTCAGGACTCTGGTAGCATCTTTTACGTTTCAATCTTGTACATTTCTGAGTCTGCCATGATGCTTCGCTCCAAGAGGCTCCTGGGACAGCTCAAGGCAAAGTATTGGGTAGAATTGCTATTGTGATTTCAGGTTGTTATTTTTCATTTCCTCTTTTCACCATTTTTCTTCATCCATCCATGGCCATTGACTCCGCTCATCAGAAGTCCTGACATCTGAGTGGAGAGGAAAATAACCCCATATTTTGTGAGACCATTGATCATAATAATAGATTACATTTATTGAGTAGTATAATATGTCAGCTTCTTGTATGTCTCAGCTAATTTTATCTTCACAATGCCATAAGTAAGCTCTTGAGTTCACCAAAACCAGTGAGGCCTGGAGTGATTCAAACTCAGCTGGCTTGACTCCAGAGCCCACACCCTTTACCACTAGACTTTACTGCTTCTCTCTTATTGAAGGTCCAGAGTTATATTTCAAGGTGTCCTGTTATGTAGACAACATTCCCTTTGGTTCTGTCTCTTATACTCACTAGCCTATTCCCTTTGCCTCTTTTATTCACTGATGTCCCCGAGCATTTCTTGGAAAGTAGATGTTTCCCAAGAATTATTTTCCTTTTTTTTTTTTTTTTTTTTTTTTTTTTTTTACCATCTACAGTTATGTCAAGTCATACCTTCTTCCTGACAAGTCTAGAAATAATAAGCGCAAGACCAAAATCAGAACAGGCACCAATCCAGAATTCAATGAAACACTAAAGGTAAATAAATATTCTCTCATGGTAACTTTAGTGATACAGTTTACAACCTCATTGAAACTACAGAGGATTTGCATGTCAAGGCTTATATGTATTTTAGAAAAGTAGAATTTGAATCAATTAGTGTGATACCCTTGGCTTTCTGTTTCTGGAAAAGAAAAAATGTAAACCACTCTTACTCTGTGTTTTTCTCTGTTGGTCCTGAAATTGCACCTTAAGTAGAGACGATCCAGGAAAATTACATCTGACCTGATACATCTTGTCAAAAAGTACGTTTCACTCTTGGGAAAACTGTGTTTTTTCTAGTTTCCCCTAAAAGAAGTTTGTCACAGTTTTGACAGTAACTTAGCAAGTCTGTACCCACTCATTGTTCTGCTAACACAGCGTGAAGATGTGCTGTTTCTTGTAAGGGTTTTGGAATTTGGCTAAATTTAAACATGTGGTTAATGAACAGTGGAGATGCAGGGCTGGATTCCAGAACTCTCAGAGACAGTGGCCTAGATAAGATATAACCCAGACCCCAATTCTAGAGAAATTACTTTTCCCTATAGGCTTCCATGTAACCTCTTCTCTCACCCTGGACCAATCTAGCCTGGTAAGAAAGATCCAGGGAGATGGGGATGTAGATGTTACTTGTGCCCAGAATGATGGAGTCAGAATCCACCATAGGAGGCAGTTGGTGAGTTGGGGGCATGTGTCAGCGGGGTCATATGTGAAAGCAGGAACCAATATCAAAACAGATCAAAGTGAAGATGAATGAATAGAGGCAGAGGGTGAATCCAGCAGCCATGACAAGATAGCAAAGATGAGCCCAAGCAGAAGAGAGAAACAGAGTGACATGGCAGATCCAGGAAGCAGGGAGCCAAGGTTAATCATGCCAGGAACAGCAAGGATGGGTGTAGACGCAAATCCAAGATCAGGAGTCAGTCAGTCTGAAGCGTGTCCCAGGTGGTCATTTGCTTAGGATAATCAGGAGGTTTTGAGGGTGTATGGGCTTGTGGCCCTGGATAATGTTCTGCTGGAAAAGGCAAAACCATGCCAGCACTATTTCCTTTCTGCTCAACCTACGTATATATCGATTGACCTCTGCACTTAGGCTGACCTTTATGAAGTTTGGCATTTGCAAGTTTCTCACTGTCAGTACTATCCTGGATTTGGGGCTTCTTGTTATAAATAAAATAAGACAGAGAAATTAGAGAATTGATATATTAAACATTGTGCTTACAAAGTAGTTGTTGACAAAATAATTAGGCAAATGAAAAGCAGGTAAAACTGAAAAGGGGACAAGCTTCATCACCTGACACTTTTTACGCAATATCTGAAGTTTATCGACTCCCCCCCCCCAAATAGTCTGTTGATATATGGTTCAGTGCTAAGTCTCACACAAAATGATTTTATGGGATAGAACCTCAGTTGTAGCAGAAACAAAGAAAAATGAAGATTTTTTCTCTTGGGTTTGTTTTGTTCATATTACTAATGTATTTGATCTGAAAGCTGGTGGTAGTAAATTTCAACCTGTCCTAGAAGTGGGCAGAGCCCTCCTTATGAAGTGTGATGTTGTAAATCTGATCTTGCAGTATACCATCAGCCACAGCCAGCTGGAAACGAGAACTCTGCAGCTCTCAGTCTGGCATTACGATCGATTTGGACGGAACAGCTTCCTTGGGGAGGTGGAGATTCCTTTTGACTCATGGAACTTTGAAAATCCAAGTGATGAGTGGTTTGTGCTTCAGCCCAAGGTAGGAAATGCTTCCAGATGTGAGTCAAACAGTTATACAAGTAATGAGCAAAATTGCCGTCACAGGCCTGAAGAATCTGAAGACTTCCAGTTGTCAAGTGATAATCTGAAAAGGTTAGTGCAGCTCATTTTGGAATGATATAATAAATGTAAATCCATTCTTTTGGAAATCCTTCTTCTTCGATACAGACTGTCTGTAAAATGCAAGCCACATAATCATATATCTTATTAATTTGACCTACTAAGAATGTAGTCATCATTCGAAGGTTGCCATGGATAAACAAAAGAATACATTATATGATCCTATTAGAAAGAGAAAGCGTTCATTTTCACATAGACGAAAACAGCTCCATAGCGCACGATCAGTCTCAGAACATTCTCTCTCTTCTTCATTCTCCACAATTCAGACATGCGCAGGAGTGCTCTGGCCTTGGCTCACATGAGGAAGTGACCAGTAGCTAAAGTATCTGGTTTCCTACATTCCTACTTTTGAGATTCAGAACCCAGGTCTTGAGTTATAGTCAGAAAAAGAAATCTCAAAGCTGGTTCTAGAAATTAAATGCTACTATAGTATGTTCTAAACTAAACCAACAGTACCTGAGATTCACTCTATGCAATTGGTATCTCTACGTTTACAGTAATTTTTGAAGTCAAAAGTGAGGTGGAAAAAAGGTCACATTTACGTAACCAACGATTGTTCTTTATAGAGAGAAGGGCAAAAAGAACATGATGGTAAAGATAGTGGATGCAGATCAGACCTCCTGGGTTCATTCCTGGCTTCACGTCTCTGTGTAACCTTGGGCAAGTTACTTAACTTCCCAGGCCTTGGTATTCTCACTGGTGATAAAAGAATTGGACATCAGTTTTAGGGATGCAGTGAGGCTTGAAGAAGCCTGCTATGTGATGCTTGCAGTATTGTGTCAGGCACGCTGTAAACGTCTCACGAAATGCTAGGTAGTATTTATGTTACATTGGAGTCCTTATATTGCAATGAACAGAAACCCCAGCTCATACTACTCAAAAAAATAAAAGGAAATTATGGGCCAGTGATTAGCAAGCATGGCTTGATCCAGATACTCAGATCTTAGCAAGGCCCTGGCGTCTCTTGGTCTCTCTTCTCTGTGTTGGCTTCACTTGCAGACTTCATGCAGTGTGGGCCTCCCTCACTAGCTCCAGGTCTCCTTCTCTTGGACATCACAAGAGCTGCAAACCTCTCATCCTTGCCTCACACTGTCCAGGAGAGGAGAGAGTTCCTCCTCCTCCAATAGCCCAACCAGTGCCCTGGCCCTGGTTCCTAATCCTCATTACATTATTTGCCCATCCTGAGCCAATCATTCTGGCTAGGGAGGTGAGATACATTGAGTGGCTTAAGACAATCAGAACATAACTCTGGTCTTGAAGGTGGTATTGCCCCAAAAGAAATCCTGGTACAGTAGTACTAAAAAAAAAAAAAAAAAAAATGGTGAGTGGATGCTAGACAGCAAAAAACAAACGTTGACCATCATCAGTAACAGCATCGTTCACATCTCATGGTTACAACCATCAGTGTCGGGTTAGCGTCTTTTATATAAGGAGACTGCGACTCAGAAGTTAAATACAATATTCTAGTGGATTTTATAAGGGTTGACCTCAAACTTGGTGTAAATAACTCGTGGAAAATCTTTAGGAGGTTTAATTGGGCTATGGGTAAAATGGCCAATGAAATAGAAATCCTCAAACAGAAAATAACCTCATTCCCATGACTAACATAAATGTGGTAGAGATAGGAAGTACAGTGTTAACAAGTCCATGATAGCATAACGTTGCTCAGACATTAAATATGAGAAATATTTGGTCGTTACAGTACTGAGTTTCTTGGAATTGAATGAAAAGCCTCAACATAAAGGGTAACAGTGAATCTGACTTAACAGTCTCCTATCACGTGCTTCCTTTTGTGTAATGGGTATCAAAGAATCATAGAACATGTCCAACATATCATATGATGCGTGACACTGATGAAGGACAAGTAACATGCAGATGCATGTCCATGAAGTTAATTTGTCTGTCAGAAATATAACATGAAAGCACATGTTATATGGGGGCTGGGCTCTTTCCAAAGAGCTGGGCTCTTTGGAAACCAGCTTGGAGGGCTTCCAGTCAGTTTCTTGGAAATGGTTGGAGAATTTGCACTGAGATGATATCAGAGCTCTCCCAGGCCTCTCCCAAGCATCCTCTGTGCTTAGGGGTCAACAACTTTCCATGGTAATCACCTTCACGTTGACACTGAGTGGTTTGACTTTCTCTCATAAGGGAGAAGCATCTCTCTGAGGCTGCTCAAGGTGGAAACATCCTGATGGTGTTTAATGTCAGTGGAACTCCTTTGGTCCTCTGCCAGAGGCTCTCTTTAGAAGTCTGTCCTCAGGCTATTGTAAATTTTTCCCACGTAGGCAGAGAGCCAGAAATTCCTGGGAGCTTATGTACCGCCTGCCACAAGGCAACCCTTAGCCAATAACTGATAGATGGGGGAGTTTGAAAGCTCAGTTCCATTACTGAGAGTGGGAAAAGCTCTGAGGCGTTACTTATACTCCAGAGCTCTCCTGCTGGATCTGGCTGTGCCTTTGCCTGGCTTCCTCCTCTTCCCCAACCTATTTCCCCAACCCCTTCACTGGCCTGTCCTGGGAGCACTTTCTTAATAAGTCACTTGCGTAAGAATGCTCACCTCAGGGTCGGCTTCTGGGGAACGCAACTTAAATTGGTGTCTCTAACCCATGTCATCTTTTTCCACCAAGCTCCCTCTGACACATACAGAGGAAAGGCTGCAGATTATTCAGACTTGCTTAGATACCATGCCTTCCAAAACCAGGGAGGCAGGATACCAAAAAATGCTCTGTACACCGCCTCCTGCTTCCTGCTTCGTGAGTGGCTCATCCTTGGGCTGAGCTGGGCTCCCTGTGGTTGATTACCAGCCGACTCCGAGAAGTGTCATTTCGTTCTCCGTCTGCCTCTCAGTCATTTCAATGCAGTAGTCACTTCATCAGCTGCAGCTATAGCATGAGCAGCCTTGGAGACTTGATGCTTCTTATAGATTATCCAGCTGAGGAGCTGAAGTGTGAGCTACAGGGACCAATTTCCTTAATAATAATAGAGGATCGGAATTAATAGTCCTTAAACATTCAGAAATACTGACATCCTTTGGCAGTGGGAAGACTGGAAAGACACAGTGCCTTATTGCTTATCGACTCTGTGTTGGTGAAAAGTCCCTGGACACCTTCCTTTGTTTTTGCTAGATCTTACAACCCATATGGAGGCCGATGCAGACGGAGAAAGAATTCAAGATGCCAGATGTACTTACTATAAAGTAGTTTCACAGTATAACTCCCATTTTACTGCATGACGTGGGACTGTTTATTAGCTATAACTCGTTTTCTTACCGGAAGGCACGTTAGGTAGTTAGACAAGAAGAGTTTGTCAGTATAAATTGCCTTTCATGTGTTCCCAGAAGGTGCGATTATAAAAAGGACCTTTGAAAGTCAACAGCAAGCCTAAGTGGATTTCCAAGGAAATCTTCGCCATCCCACCTTCAGGCAGAGTCAGTGTAATATAAGGTCCCGTGAAATGATTGCCTAGCTAAAGGGCTCTCTCTTTATGTGGCAGTTTGGGCAGACTTGTGTCCATGATATATGACCCTACCTTAGACCTGTAAGTGTCTGAGTGGAAACTCTGCTTCCTACTCTGGTGGAAAGTGGATCTCTCTCTCTTCAAAAAGCCTTCTGGAGCAGAGGGCGATGTCAGTGGTTTACCTATATCCCCATTTTCATGCGTACATGGCTCCCCATGGCTGTCCCTTCTGCCAGCCAACACCTACCAATCTTTGTAGGAGAGGCGCCCTCAGGCTGCTGGAGTGGGCTTGGAATGTGGGCATGGAAAGCCAGAATAGCCTAGGTATTTAAGGCTTCTGGGGCTTGAGGGCAGAGCCCTTGATCAATAACTGAGGGGTGAAGGAGTGTAAATTCTCTCACTCCCTTGCCTCTGAGGACAGCTCTGAGGTGTGACCTGTCTTATCCTCAGAGCTCCCCTGTGGGACTGAGCAAAAGTTACTCTCCATGAAACTTTGCCTGATATCACAACCTTGGGAAACCTCTCTTCACTTTGTGGTCCCACTACCCTACTACCCACCCTCATAAAACACGATAACAGGAATCCGTGTCTTCAGGTCTCCTCAGGACCCCAGAGTAGACAGCTTGTTTGCGTCTTCCTTGCTGCTGCTTCTCTGCACACACACCTCTGATCACATCTGACTCCCTACCCGTCCTTAGAACACATTCTACACAAACCCCACTGTATTCTGCTCATCCTGCTTTCTTAACCCAGGCTAATCATCTCCCCCCACCCCCCTTCATATGTCGTCATCTCTCCCATCCTTTAAGGACCAGACACGGGCCCCCTCTTCACCCCATTCTGGATTACTCTCTTCCCGCAGTAGTTTCTTTGTACTTGTACTGGGAGCAACTGTCATCATTTGTCTGCCATTGAGCTTGCTGTGTGGTAGAAGCCCTCTTCTCCCAGCAACCAGGACCAATAATAGTAGGTCAGTTCATGGACTAAGTCACAGAAGTCAAACACTTACCCAGTCCCCCAGTGCATTTCTTAATCATGTATTTTAACTTAAAACAAATACATGTGCATTCATTTTCAGGTCTTCTAATATAGGGGCACTTTGTTTTGTTTGAGTATGGTTTCAGTGATTGAAATTCTGCCATATCCTCCTGGCAGAAATTCTGACCCTAACGTATCCTAATCAACAGTTTCTAGTTTGAGTTTCTCTAAAGTGGAAACAAAAACTTAAGAGTACTTTCAGAAGTCAACCAAGTGCAAAACCTTTCTAAATATTCATGATCTTTTTCCTAATCTTTTACAGCTTGGAGCCCAAATATAATCCAATAGCAAATTTATTTTCAAATCTTTAGTTCTGATAAGTCGGTCAACCTAATTTTTCTAGTAGCAGCTGTCTTTTCGGACTCTTCAATTTGTGACATTCAGTTATATAATTACAGCCACAAATATGCCTGGCATAAAGAGCTTCGGGGACTAATGCAGCTGACTTGATGAGCATGAACTTCAGCTGATGGGAGCAGGCACGCACGGTCTTTGTAGAGGATCCTGTTCTTCACCGGGAATGGAGAGCATTCGGGCAGATGAATAGAGCGTCTATTGAATATATATATCTCCTGGATAGAATGAAAATTCATTGAAAGCCGGGTCTCTCTCCGTGTCCCCGTAGCCCTTAGCAAAATGCCTTAAAATCATTACTAGAAGAAGCCATTCCATATGTGTTGGTAGAATTGAATAAATTGAATTGAGTTGAATTCTGCAACCTTTTTCTGAGTAGGAGTTGGTTGAATAATGTAAAATGGTAGAATGCCAGGACAGGATGTTGCCTTGGAACTTCCTTGCAAGTGTACCAAAAATACCCCCAAGATATTAGCTCTGTGCAGACTGTAAGATGACTCCCTCCTTTGGATTTCTGTTGTGTGTGATTATAATGCTGTAAGACTTGACCTTTATTATTTTCCACTCCCACAAGATTTAAGGACTGTGTTTATACCAAGTCACCAGTATATTTGAATTTCAGCTAGAAAGTAATGCAACATTAATAAATCCCAATAGTGCATGTTTTGATCTCTACAGATATACTACACATTAGTATGTGACACCTGCACATATAATTTTTCCTGCCAATATATTTTCCTACCCAAAGATCTCAGCTGAAAGCAAACAGAGCTTGCACTGGTTAACTGTTGTTGTATAGAAAACTACCTTAAATCTTAGTGGCTTAAAACAACAATTTATTACTATTGTTCTTGATTCCGTGGGGTGACTGGGCTCAGCTAGGTGGTTCTTATTTAAGGTCTCTCATACGGTTGAGGCTATAGATGGTAGACTGAGGCTAAAGTCATCTGAGGGCTTGACTGGGCTGGTTGTTCCAGTTGGCTGTCTCATACTTGATGTTGGCTGCCAGCTAGGTAGGAACTCAGCTAGGCCTGCCAACTAGAGCACCGACGTGTGGCTTCTCCATGTGGCTTGGACCTCACGTCATGGGTTCCCAGAGGGAGAATCCCAAGAATATTCATTCCAAGAGAAGAAGTAGAAGCTGTTCCTTTTAAGGCCAGGGCCCAGAAACTGGCACATGATCACTTCTGCCACATTCTACTAGTCAGAGCAATCACAGAGCCCACTCAGATCCAGAGAGGACAAATACCTCACATCTCATTAGCCATAGTACCAAAAAAGCAGTTGATCTCTTTTATCTGTCATAATATCCATTATAATTTTCCATCTGTGACTTTCACGTAAACTAAAATTTACTGAAACCATCAAAACAATTAGAAAAGTCCTCTTACAAGGCACTCAATTTAAAATAATTAAATATTAGATGGATAGTCTCTTTAACCATCTAATCTCATTTGTGCCCCTGGCAAGATAGCTGAATAAAATACTTCAAATGACTTCCCCACCTTTACTAATAAGTTTTACCACCACCAAGAGGAAAGAAAGTAAAGCAAGGATTCCTTTTGTAATGGTATCAGTCTTTTTCGCTGAGGCTTGAACAGCCTTGGGCTTTCTTTTGGGTTTGGGGGTTTCTGAATTCTTTCAGTCTGCCCCCTCTCAGAAGAGAGCAGTTCTCAGCCCTGGACTCATTGCTCAGCAGTCAAGTTCCTGCAGGAAAAGTCTGAGGAAAGTACACTACTTTTCTTACCCTATTTATGAAAAATCAAAGTTCCGTTGACTCAATGGCAAACGGGAGACCTACAGAACAGAGGCTGTGGATATGTGCTCACACTGCATTTTTAAATTTTAAATTTGATTTTGAGAAGACGGTAGATCCCCATGCTATCGTGAGAAATAATACAAAGAGATCCTATATACCCTTTACCCAGTTTCCCCCAATGGTCACATCTTACAAAGCTATAGTGCAATGCCACAACCAAGGTGGTGACATTGATACAATCCACTCATTTATACAGATTTCCTCAGTTTTCGTTTGTGTGTTTGTGTATTTATTTCTGTGCAGTTTTGTCACATGTGTAGCTTTGTATATTCACCACTACAGCCAAGATACAGAATAGGTCCATCCCCACAAGGATCCTTCCTGCTCTTTTATAACCACACCCACCTCCCCCCTGCCACCCCCATTCCTAACCCCTAACAACCATGACTCTGTTCTCCATATCTATTATTTTGTCATTTCAAGAATGTCATATAAATGGAATCGTATAGTATGTATCCTATTAAGCTGACTTTTTTTCACTCAGCATGATTCTCTAGAGATTCACCCAAGTTGTTGTGTGTATCAATAGTCATTCCTTTTTCTTGCTGAGTAGTACTCCGTGGTATGGCTGTACCACAGTTTATTTAACCAGTTATCTATTGAAGGACATCTAGGTTGTTTCCAGTTTTGTACTGTTACAAATAAAGATGATACAAATACGTATGTACAGATTTTTTTTCAGTGTGCACAGTCTTTTACTTCTCTGGGATAAATGCCCAAGAGTGCAAATTGCTAGGGTGTATGGTAGTTGTATGTTTAGTCTTTTGAGAAAATGCCAAACTGATTTCCAGAGTGGCTGAACCATTTTACAGTCCCACCAGCAATGTTGGAGTGAACCAGTTTTTCCGCATTGAGTTTTAATGATGTGAATTACCAGTATAGCTTTTCATAGTTGGTGGCTGGCAGCCCAATATGAATCAGACATTACTGCCTACTTGCCCCTTCTTGGATACTTAGGAAGGCCTTGAGACATCAAGGACAGACAGAAGTATCTTCTGGGGCTGTTTTCAGTGACATCTTTATTCCTGCCTCATACCCCAAATTATTTGGGTATGTTCAATGATGGGTCCAGTTCTCAATGCATCACAGGCACTCAGTGTCCATTGATTTACCGAATGTGTGTTATATGTCTCCTCTCAAATTCCTTTTACTTTAGCGTTAGATGTTATACTCAGATACCTTCATAGAGTTTTCCAGCCTCTCTTTTCTCATGCCTGAGGCATCTCTTGAACCAATAAGTGCCAACATAGTTGAATGGGAATAAATTGTCACATTTACGTTACCAAGTAAATATTGTACATTCAAATATGGGCTACAAAATTACAAACCAAGCATTCTCACTTTTTCTTTTCACCTGTCTCCTCTTGGCCAGGTGGAATTTGCTGCTGATATTGGCCTTCAGTACAAAGGAGAGCTGACAGTCATTTTACGTTACATACCCCCGGAGGAGAACCTGACACTTCCACTAGGACAGCTTCAAGGTAGAGAAAACAAATCAATGACTTTGATCGGGGACATTCCATTTCTAGAAGTGTGGAAATAGGGATCAGGGGTTGGTGGGCTCTGTTACTTTTACATTACACAGATGAAATGGAAAGGGTTAGGTGTCACTGTCGTTTAAGGAGAGTTGAAAAGTATATACTGTGTATGGGGAAGGATGTCAGATTCTTACAAGGAAAGGACAGAGTTCATACTTAGAGACCAACCTTAATGTTGAGATTTGTTTCCTGGAAGTCCAGGACATATAGAATCTTCCCCCTCTGCCGGGTAGAGTGGGGGGTAGGGGGAGATGGGGGATGGCCTGCTGAGAGGGGAGGTGTAGAAAGCTGCTGTCTGGATTTATGACATTCACAGCTGCTCAGGGCATCTTGAGAAAGAAATTAACCTGGAACACAGAATACAAAGGAAAAATCCAGATGGAGTCAACTTTTAAATCCCTTTTGCCCTTCTTCTTTCTTCAACTCCTACAGGCAGCTTCCTTTATCTTTCTTTTCCTATCACCCTTGTCGTTGTGACCCTGTGCAACTAAATGACTATCTCTCAGCCTCAGTTGCCTCACTTCTTAGGGATATTGCAAGAATTAAATAGGTTCATTCATACAAAGCACTTAGAACAGTGTTAAATAAAGGTGGTGGTGGAGGCGGTCGTTACTCATGTTGAGCGTATGTCATCAGAATAAAAATGTGATGTGGGAAGAGTTTCCTCTCACCCCCAAATGTAATTGTGTCTGAGCTATAGCCTTTAGAGCTGGCCCAGCATGGAGTTGACAATGTACGAGACTAAAATATCCAAGACGGGAGTTAGGAATTTTCTCTTTGGGGGTCTTGGCACATGTGTGTGGCTTTCATTGTAGCTGTTCCTCACAGAGAGCAGGGATGTGACCCAGGCAGCTCTCAGGGTCTTTTCTATTTTATCCCTTTATATGTTATAGGGGAGTATTTAATTTTTTAAAATTTATTTGCTCATTTTTTTCAACGAAAATGAAAGATATATCCAGAAGGAATGCAGTGGGGTAAAAAACATTTAAGTGATTACATGGAAAAGTATACAATAATGTAAAGATCTCATTCACTCTGCAAATGAAATAAATCTTTGTGGATTTTATTTGTAAATTTTGAAATGGAACCCATGATCTATCTCTCTTCCCTTCTTTTCTCTTTCTCTTCCCCTCCCCCCCATTCTCATTCTCTTTTTCTCTTTCATTCTCTCTCTTCCTCCCTCCTTCCCTCATTCTCTCTCTCTCTGGCTCTCTCTCTCTCTTTTTCTCTGATGGCTGATGCAGGAAAGAAGACCTTTAAACGAGGAAAGAAGAAGGACTCTCCTGTCATCTCTGGAGGAATCCTAGAAGTGTTCATCAAAGAGGCAAAGAATTTGACAGCGGTGAAATCAGGAGGCACTTCTGATAGCTTTGTGAAGGGGTAATTTTGTTTGAGCTCATTTTCGATGATACTTAATGGGAGATGAAAAGGTCTGTGATCCATGAGACAGGGGTGGCTGTGAGGCTTCTGTGTTGTTCTTCTTCTAAATGTGTGCTAGGAAAGAACTCCCCTTCAATGCTGGCGCTTACATTGAAAACAGTGCAAGAGAGATCTGCTTATTCTAGCTCTCAGCCTGCTTCTAGCATATTTCAGGATGTCCCGTGACTCTCGCCCTCAAGACTGGCAAATTTTCCTGTGAGATTCATTTCTCACAGCAGGAGAAAGTATGATTTTCTACATGTAATATACTTACGCTTTGTTATCATTTGGTACTGACTATATGCAACGTCAACAAAAATATTGGATCCTTGGTATTTTGCTCTCTTGGGGGAACTTGTAAAAAGTGGAGATGTTAGAGCATCGTCCCTAGAGATACCCACTGGAGAGTGCCTTGAGGAAACTCCAAGACTGCCTCTTGGGCATTTGTGCCCACTTCGTGGAGTCCGGGGCAGTTTCTTGAGGGAATGCAGCCCTTTTAATGGACATTCTTACCCATTCAAGGCAACCCAAACAACAAATCCCTCCTGATTTCTATTTGAGATTTTTTTCTCCTATAATTAGAAGAACTAGAACCAGCGGGATATTTTTCATTCATTGCAACAAACACGTACATGCACACGTGCCAAGCACTAAGTCCTGCAGTTCCAAAAATAAGACATGGTCCCTGGTCTCACAGAGCGCCACAAGATGCATAAGGTAAAACAAAGTCCCGTGATGCCAGCCGTGAGGTTAATTCTTTGAGTCAGATGACAGTATCATTCCTCTCCTCAGTCCTTCTTGGAAAAGTGTAATTTTCCCTACAAGGAAATGAGTCAAACCTTTATGCTCACACAGTCTAACTTTGGTAAGGGCGATAATAAGGAGAAGCAGATGTCTGGGGCTTCCCCACTGGTGAGTGTGTGTGCCTGAATCCTGGTCCATCTGTCCGTGACTCTTTCTCCCAGGAGGTTTAAGCACAGAAGAAATGCTCTCTGTGGATCCTGCCATTGAAATTTGCCTCCCCAGCCCTACCATCTAGTTCTGGCCTCTTCCTGCTCACTGGTGGGATAAGGGTATGGCTTCTCGCCCATGAACTCATTGTGGCCTTGCACGGATGACTTAACATCTTCTGGAATAGTTTTTACTTTATCATGTTGAACATTTATGAAGCAGAGATAATAAAGGACAGTATCTTTGTTTTATATATATATATATATATATATATATTTTTTTTTTTTTTTCCTTTTTAAAGGCCAGTAACTTTCTAGTAAATTCTCTCCCTGGTTACACTTAAACATTGAGCTGATTTTCAAGGGACCTCAGATTTTTTGAAAAAGAGCATGAGAGAGCAAGAATAGACCTTTGTGTAAAATTTAATATTATAAAATATATCAGTAAGTATTAGGTCTGTCCGTGAGCCAACATAACAGTGGCTTAAACAAGACAAAAGTTTTTTCTCTTGTATATAAACAAAGACTAAAGGTAAGGTATCCCATTGGCCAGAACTTAGTCACATGGCTATATGAGTTACAAGGGAGGCTGGGGAATGTAGTCTTTATTCTGGACAATCTTGTGCCTAACTTTAAAAAAATGAGGATTTTGGGGGGTTTTTTTGAGAAAAATAGCGAGAGAATGAATACTGGGAGGTAAGCAGTCTCTGTTTGGTACATGATATGAAATCTCAAGTGTCATAATGTATCTTCTTTATTGTGAGGTCATTTGTGGTATTTTTCATGTTTGATGTACTAATTTCATACCCATAAGTCTCCTTCCCTAAAGTCTGCTCCCTGACTCATCAGGTACTATGATCAAAAACAAAGTAGAGAAAGTGAGACAGGGAAGGGAGGGAAGTTGATAAAAATATGTTACTAGGCAGGTTACCACTGTGAGCAACTGGGCTCAGTTCCACTAAGGAAGCATCAAGGAAGTCTGTGGAATGTACCTTAGGATCGTCCCTTCAAGGGACAGGGAAGCTGGGAGACTCAGCCACCAATTTCTAAAACTCATTGGTTGAGGGTTGCTCCTGGGGACATTAAATTCCCAGTAATCCCAGGGTTTCCTGCACAGAAGCTGAATCAGCTCACAGAGCACCAAAGTCCTTAATTGGAGAAGCAAAGAGACACAGACGCTTGAAGTAGGAAGCTGTCCACATGGCAGGAAGTGCTCATCGTGGCTTCATGTCACCTCAGAGGTGGGCCAAAGGTGATAGGAGGCAGAACATTATTACATAGTGTCTCCCACAGGAGGTATTTTCATTTCAGGAGGAGGGAAGGACCAATACAGGATTAGAAAGGAGAGGACGGGGGACTTGTGCCTGGTGGCACAGTGGATAAGACTGTGCTCCCAATGCAGGGGTCCCGGGTTCCATCCCTGGTCAGGGAACTAGATCCCACACGCATGCCGCAACTAAGGAGCCCGCCTGCCGCAACTAAGGAGCCCACGTGCCACAACTAAGACCCAGTGCAACCAAATAAATAAATAAATAAATATTTTTTTAAAAAGAAAGGAGAGTGTGGGCATTTTACTATTGCCCCACTTAAAAGAAATAATAAACCATTCCACTAAATAAACCCAGATTTAAGCATATATGATGCTGGGAAAGAAAATCAAATAGACACACACAGATAAACACACACACACACACACACACACACAGACACGAGGAATTATGGGAAATTGACATGACTACGCAAGGGTGCCTTTTTCTGCTTTACTGTCTCACTGATGGCTTGATTGTGTTTTCTCCTGCAGCTACCTGCTCCCTGATGATAGCAAAGCCACCAAGCACAAAACTCTGGTAATAAAAAAGAGTGTTAACCCTCAGTGGAATCATACCTTCATGTTCACTGGCCTGCATCCCCAGGATTTAAAGAATGTTTGCCTAGAACTTACCGTCTGGGACAAGGAGGCCTTTTCCAGCAACATCTTTCTGGGAGGAGTTCGTTTGAATTCTGGAAGCGGTGAGGGACTTGGTAACCCTGAGATAGTCTGTGACTTGGCGTGGGGCAGGGGAGTGGTTCCTGCAGGTTTGATGTGTCCTAAGTGTATATGTAGTTTCCTCTTAGCCGACTCTCGAAATTTCCAGAGATGCTCCATTACTTTAGCCAAGGATTGGTTCATTGTTAAAATTACTACTATGTAACTTTGTATCCTTCAGCTAGAAGTTTGGGGTGTATAATGCTTATATTCAGTCCTTTCATAAAATACCATTTACACTTTAGTCTAAGTGAATTTCAAATAGTCTGGGAACTTTCTTGGGCCTTACTTCAGGATTTGCTCGGGAGAGGATCACCAAGACAGCACATGCTTCTGACCGGGGAGAGAAGGACTTCCAAGACCAACTTGACTTCAGCCTCTTCTCAGTTCTTTCCATGCTTGCAGCCATTACACTGCTTCAATCGAAAGGAAATCCATTTTTTCCCTAAAAAATAATGTCTCATGTTGTTCAAACAGGTCATGGAAACACACCACTGATTCCACAAGACACAACTGTAACAGGGCGAATTGGGGGTGGGGGGAATTACAGCAGCAGAGCACGTGTATAGATTAGGGAGAGCCAAGACTATCTCTGCCAGTAAAACAAAAACTCCCAGTTCAGCCTGTTCTTCTGTTGAGTTAACTCAGTCTAGATGAGCCAGCTTTCTACTTAAACTACCAAAGTGAGGAAGAAATGAGCCCCTAGGGCCATCCTGATTTGTTCCCCATCATCTAGGCAGAGGAGAGGAATGCAGGCTACAAAGGATGAAGTCCATGCTAACCCCACTCACTAGATGCGGTGAGAACAAGCCACTGAAGGGCTCTCTGGTCAGCAGGTCCCCCTCAGAGGTTGATCGGTGTCTTCCAGAAGATCAAAACATTCCATTTGTAAAGTGTAATGCTCCCCTTTCCCTTCTTTAGGTGTGAGCCATGGGCAGACCGTGGGTTGGATGGACTCTCAGGGGGAAGAGCAACGCCTCTGGCAGAAGATGACGGACAATCCTGGGACTCCGGTAGAGGGCGTACTCATGCTCCGTGCCAGCATGGGCAAGAGTAAGCTCTGAAGGTACCAGTTCTCCAAAATGAGGCCTCTTGGGGCGGTCTGGTTGTTATTTCCTACCAGTAGCAGGCTTGGGACCTGGAGTCTGCTTCCCTGCCATTTCTCACCGGAGGGTATTGGGACCTGAGAGGAGAGGTGTCAGTGTTATGAACACCTAGGGTCTTGCCAGGTGTCTGAAAAAGCATGTACCTGTCTATGTCCATGGGCCAGGGCTTTTTTGATTGGATGATAGAAAGTATACCACACTGTCGTGTCAACAAACAAATTGTGCAATGATTCATAGGCTTTATACCGTAGGGGAAATGGCACATGCTTACTTGAAGCTGCAGTTGAGATTGGGAGTTCCCAAACTTTTTCTAATTGTGAGTGACTTTAGGTTTTCTCAAGGTTTGAGGGAAAAGGGGGCCACTTGGAATGTAGACCACTTGAAGAGTAAGAAGAGGGGATAGTGGGAATCCCCATGATCCAAAGAAGGCATTGTGGGGATGGACGCTGGGGTAAGGGCGTGGCCCTCTTATTGTAGCCAACTTGTGGATTAACCGGGTAAGTTTTCAAGGTGAACTGAGGTTTTTCTGTGGTGACTATGTAAACGATACTCTAAATCGTCCCACTTTTGGGAGTGAAGAGAGCTAAATCATTACACCAGAACAACAGATGTAAACCAGGATTGACCTGGCAAAATTGGGATGTAGAGTCACCCTAATTATGACCTAGCTATTAGCTCTGTTGTAAACATTTATTTTATAAAATGTTCTAAGCTATTAACTAAGAGGGAATAAGAAGCAACGCATATTTTTGAGCCCCTACTTGGGTAGGAAGTCATATGGCCAAGCCCAAAATCAAGAGGCAGGGGAATGTACTCTACTCACATTGAAGCCATGGCAAGAGCGAGGATGCAGGAAGGAATGAAGGATTGTGGCCAGGAGTTCAATCTACCTGACCTTCTGTCACCTGGGATTCCAGAGACTTTAGCCACCAAACTTAGATATGAAGGGAGTTAAAGCTGAAAGGGACCTCAGACCTGGTTCCTCATTTTGAAGATTCCAAATCCGCAGCCCAGAAAGCAGAAATGACTTGCCCAAGATCATATAGAAGCTGTGAGTGTATCCAGACTTAAATCCAGGGTGTGACCCCTAGTCCAGTGTTCTTTGCACTGTGGCCTTTGGCGTGATCCTATGCTTATCGTGATGAACAAGAGGACATAGACCAAGGGAGGTGGAGCAGAGTGTGATTATTTGTGTATGAACGTACCTGACCCAATCTTCCTCTGGAATCATATTCTAGCCCCTCAGCTCATTTTTTCACTTGAATTCATGTATTGATAAAATCCTTAAAAGGATAGATACTGAATCTTACTAGTAGGAAAGCTAGAATCATCTTCAGGCTTATTCTAGCTAATTGTTCCATATTCTGAATTTCTTCTTGAATTTTGAAAACAGGTTTAAGAATATATTTAGCATTATTCTTAGAAAGGGGAATAAGCAATCCATATTCATTATTATTAAAAAAAACAGGCTCTCTAATTCTAGAAAATTGAAGTTATTAGTCTAGTGTAGCTTAGTGCATATGGTACATTTTTTAAAACTCACACCCGTCTCTCTATGTTGCCCTTCTTTTTTTTTTTTTTTAATTTTTATTTATGTATATTTATTTTTGGCTGTGTTGGGTCTTCGTTTCTGTGCGAGGGCTTTCTCTAGCTGCGGCAAGCGGGGGCCACTCTTCATCACGGTGCGCGGGCCTCTCACTGCTGTGACCTCTCTTGTTGCGGAGCACAGGCTCCAGACGCGCAGGCTCAGTAGTTGTGGCTCACGGGCCCAGTTGCTCTGTGGCATGTGGGATCCTCCCAGACCAGGGCTCGAACCCGTGTCCCCTGCATTGGCAGGCAGACTCCCAACCGCTGCGCCACCAGGGAAGCCCTATGTTGCCCTTCTTAAAAACAGAAAACAAAAAGTGTACGATCATCACTACTTTCTATATTGGAAATATAAATTGTCTTCAGATTTGATGTGACTGAGTATGTCTTCAGAGACATTTTTAGGGGAGGTGAGAGAGAGTGGCGATGGTGAAGCCTGGAGACATCTCTAAAGTAGACAAAATGAGGTAGATTTATTCACTAATAATAAAAGTGGCAAAATTAATCAATTCCAAAATTTATAACTTGAACTCAAGATGAGCATGAACTTTATGTATTCAGACCTTTGCCACGGTCAGAGCAATTCTGTGTCGTGACTTCATAAAATCCAACATCTAACTGGGTATTTCCATAATGCAAGACCCAGGTGTGCCGAAGTCCATCAGAAACCTGTTGGTGCGGCTCTTAAAAATAAAAGGTAAATTGATCTTTAGGTTACTCTTTTTTAAGTATAGTGTAGAAGTACAAAAAATATTTTTAATATAAGTGATACATGTGAATGGCATAAAACTCAAATAGTTCAAAATTGTGAAAAGTAAGTCCTACCCCTTCCTCTTCCATATCAGAATATATTGACAGCCTCATTCTTTTTTATGGCAACAGGGAATTACATTATGGGATATATTAAATTTAACTAGTCCTATCAAATGCCACATTAAATATGGTTAACTAAGCTATCTATGTTTGGTGGCTTTTCTAAGCAATCTTTTTTTCAAAAATAAACACTTTGAAATTCAAAATGAGATGTGTATATTGCACAGCAATTCTACTTTTGAGTATTTATCCTACAGAGATAGATACATATGAGAGAAATGAGTACATACAAGGGTATTGCTTGTAGAAGATTGGAAACAACCCAAAAGCCCTTCAATAGAGGCTTTTGGCAATATCATACATACCTAATTTTTCTGTTTCATTAATTGTTCCCTTTCCTTCTCTGTTAAAGATTGTTAACATTGGATACTTTGATGCCTGTTCTTTCTTTTCTCCTCACTTTGTCCATCCTCTCCGGCATTATCATGTATTGTATGCTCATGGCTTTATGATTATTTATATGCTTATAACTACAGATTCACATCCCCAACCCAGATCCTTCCTCTCAGCCCCAGATCCAACCACCTATATGATATCTCCACCAAGATAGCTCACGCTCTCGACATAATCAAAAATGAACTCTTTATTCTACCTTCTCTCTTACACCCATGTCTTTCTACTCCAGTACATCCTATCTCAGTACCTGGTACCATCATCCACCAGGTTATGCTAACTAGACACTGGATAGTGATCTTTTTTTTATTGACATATAGCTGACTTAACAATATTATGTTAGTTTCAGCTGTACAACATAGTAATTTGATATTTTTATACTACAGTTATTCTAAAATGTTGAGAATATCCCATGTGCTGTACATTACATTCTTGTAACTTATTTATTTGATACCTAGTGGTTTGTACCTCTTAATTCCCTTCATCTGTTTTGCCCCTCTCCCCTCTGGTAACCACTACTTTGTTCTCTGTATCTGTGAACCTGTTTCTGTTTTTTTTTTTTTTCAATTTAATTAATTAATTAATTAATTAATTTTTGGCTGCGTTGGGTCTTTGTTGCTGCGCGTGGGCTTTCTCTAGTTGTGGCGAGCGGGGGCTACTCTTCATTGCAGTGCGTGGGCTTCTCATTGCGGTGGCTTCTCCTTGTGGAGCACAGGCTCTAGGCATGCGGGCTTCAGTAGTTGTGGCACGTGGGCTCAGTAGTTGTGGCTTGTGGGCTCTAGAGCGCAGGCTCAGTAGTTGTGGCACACAGGCTTAGTTGCTCCATGGCATGTGGGATCTTCCCGGACCAGGGCTCGAACCCATGTCCCCTGCATTGGCAGGTGGATTCTTAACCACTGCACCAGGGAAGTCCCCTGTTTCTGTTTTATTTGTTCATTCGTTTTATTTTTCAGATCCCACATATAAGTGAAAACACAGTATTTGTCTTTCTCTGACTTATTTCACTAAGCATAGTGCCCTCCAAGTCCATCCATGTTGCTGCAAATGGCAAAATTTTGTTCTTTTTTATGGCTGAGTAATATTCCATTGTATATATCTACCACAGCTTCTTTATCCATTCATCTGTTGATGGGCACTTAGGTTGCTTTCACACCTTGGCTGTTGTGAATAGTGCTGCTGTGAACATTGGGTGCATATATCTTTTCAAATTAGTGATCTTTGATTTATGCCTCTTCCTTACCCCGAGGCAAAATCAATCAGGAAATCATATCGATTCTACCTCCTAAATATCTCAAAAGCCTGTGCATTTCTCACCATCTCCATGCCACCACCCGAGTACAAGCCACCATTATGCCTCTCTACGATTATTACAGGTCTCCTAGCTGCTATCTTTGCAGCCACTCTTGCCCTCCCTCAATCCACTCTCCATAGGGTGGCCAGATTTTCCCAACATGTTATTTTAAAATGTTCAAACATGCAGAAAAGCTGAAATGATTTTACAGTGAGCACTTATACCTACCACCTAAATTCGACTTCTACCGCCAGCTATACTTTCTCATCATTCATTGTCTACCTGTACATCCTCAGAGTGATCTTTTAAAAAACACATCTGATCGTGCTTTAAAACCCTCCGTGGCTTTCCATTGCCCTGAGAATAAAATCCAAATTCTTGCTCAGGGCCTGCCAGGCCCTGTCTGAGATGGTTGCTTCCTCCTCTCGAGCTCACCCCGGGCCATGCCTCTTTCCCTCCCCTGCTCTGCGGCCACGCAATGCATTTTTCTGCTTCTCAATCGTGCCAGCCTTTATTCCATCTCATGGCCTTTGCAAAGAAATCTGCTTGCTCCTTCTCCTCATCGGCCTGATTTCCACTCATCATCCAGGTCTTGAACATTACCTGCTCAGGGAAACGTCTCCTGACCCCCCCTCTGCCTGACTAGGTCACAACAGCCTGCCTCTCTTTCCCCTTCATTACATACATCGCAATTTTCATAAATGATTCACGTAATGAGCCCTTTAATGCCTGTGTCAGTTCACTCCCCACCACATCCCTAGAATGTAAGATTCAGAAGGGCAGAGACAATATTTATATTTATATTATTTCACAGCTATATCCCCTGTGCTTAGTTCAGAGTAGGTAGTTTGAAAATATTTGTGGATTAAGTGAAAATGAAAAAAAAAAGGAACATCAGAGAATGTTAGACCAGATAAGGAAACTGGGACCCACATAGATCAAGAAAAATCTCCGACTGTGATTGCCGATTGGTCTTTTAAAAGCAACGTTTCTATAAGTACTTTAGTTACAACCCTAAACAGCTCATTCCAGCTTCTCTTGGCATAGGTAAAAGCACAGAGTGTGATCTCCAGCCCAGCATCTCAGCTTCTCAGAAGAAGAGGCCATGGCCTTGCCTGGAGGATCCTACTTAAAATTTGGAGCAGCCCTCAATTTTCCCTCAGTTGAATCAGACAAGTTGTAAAGGGACATGGGCAACCTTACAAGCCTGACTTTATCCATTCCGTTTGTAAATAGCACCTGCAGGATATGTGGAAGATCCAGGGTATCAGCTCTCATTTCGCTTATGTTGTTACTGTCATTGGAATTATCAGGATGTAGATTTTCCAGGTCACAAAAGCACCAACAGCAAAGATATTTTGATGGGGCTTTTTATTTTGGCGTCCTTTTCCTTAAGGAATTTAAACAAATATATGACCAGTCATCATTAAGTATTGATACATAACTAATGTGTGAATTGAGCCCCCCTGATTCACAGTAATATCAACAGCATCGTCACCTGCTACCCCAAGGTTTCTATTGTGCAGGGGAGGAGAAACCTGTGGAAAAAATAAGGGCAAAGCCCACTTTTAGAAGCAAAGTGGATGAAGATATCAAGTCCCAGAAGCACCACAGAAAGAAATACTGTGGCATTTTGGGCTGTGATCAGTGTTTGTTTTTTCTTCCACGTAGATATTTCACACTAAACTGAGCATTGCCTTTAGAAGTTGGCAGAAGGGCTTTCCTCCCACAATGGTATATTTATGGCCTCTGAAATTAAAGAAAATAAATAGGACGAGGAAGTTTATACAGGCCAAACTATAACAAAAATCAGATCTTGCAAGGTTTGAGCAAGAGCCGTGGAAATTGGGCCACATCAAGGATTCCAAAAGATTTTTTGAGTCATCTGAGGTGTGAATTTAATACATTGATTCCAGAGCATTGCTCCAAACCTACTGAACAAAATCTCCAGAAAACTTCATCATTTTTATCAAGCTTCTTAGGTGATTCTAATACAAGTGGATCACAGTTTGAGAAAGACTGCATTAGAGGACAAATTATCTTGACTATATTATTTGGACCAACTCTACATCATGATGACAGATTGGCTTTGGCTAACCTGGACATTATTAATTGCAAGGCAACCATGGTGAGGTGGAAGGAGCCTAAACTTGAACTCAGATTGACATAAGCTCAAGTCTTGACTACTTACCAGCCATGTGACCTCAGTCAAGTTAATTATCCCATCTAGGCCTTGATCTAGTTGCCTGTAAAATAGGGATAATTGGGCTGCCTTGTAGTAATTGAAGATATCAAATGAGGTAATATATGTGAATATGCTTTGTAAATTTTAACCCACTGTGACAAAAAAAAAAGGTCATTGTTAGTGATCTAGAGATAGCAATCTGTAGCTCATAATCTCTTAGGCCCTTCTTTTCCTGGGTGTTTGGCTAGGTCTTAATCATTCTATGTACAATGAAGTGGTCTCCAGTGTACAGCAACAATACAAAAAAAAAAACCTTACTTTGCTATGTCACGCATTGTGGAATTTCCTACTGCATCTGATTAGATAGTAAGTTTTGCAAAAGTGTTTAATTTGAGGGAGAGAAAAACTGGTCAGTTTTTTGTTAAGATGTTGTGGAACCCATAAGCAAACTATCTTTCCACCCTTTTCCTTAACGTTCTTTCAGTGTAATGACCATCTCTTGCTATGGCCCATTGCTTATCCCCTATGTCAGGGAGATCAAACCTACCTTCTTCACAGGGATGTTGTTCAGAATCACACTTTTTATCGACAGAAGGAAATTTACCATTCTCTCAAAAGAAATTCCATAGAAATACAAACTTCTGTTGTCATTATGAGGAATGCATAGTGTTTCAAAGATTAGCAATTGTACCTCATTTACCACATTAGAATTTATTGAACTGTTCCAGCAGAGGGTTCCTTTCATACTTGGAAAAGGGAGGTAGAATATATAGTTAGTATTGCCTATAAGTGACAAAATATGCATATAGCGAGTAGATCATATTTTTCTTTCCAGTATTTCAGCACAAGAGGATAATTGTCTCTAATCGTTTTCCTTTTTCTCTGATTGAGGCAGACACTAATAAAACAAGTAAAATATTTTATTATAATAGTTATAGCAAAAGTTTAAATCATGGGCGTTTGCTGAGGAAAAAAAGTCCATAGAAGGGCAGAGAACTAGATACGGATTTGAATCAAAATATTTTCTTTTTATCCCTTTATTGTTAGATCTGCTTACTTTGGGAAAGGAATCTGATTGTTCTTTCTAAGCATGTTTTTCTACTTAGCCAGAGGTTCATTTTGTCTTCAGAAAGTTGAAACTTGTTTGTGCAGATCCATGGGAATTGATGAGTCCTAACAGTAAAATTTTTTAAATCTTTCACATTTGGAAACAAGGAAGGAAGGGAGCCATTCCACCACAAAACAGTTTATGTCAATCATTTATGTCTGAACTGTAGTTAGAGCGATTGAGTTTTGGGAATATATTTTCTTTTCCATCCTTTCCAATATTCATAATTCATAAATTGACATTTTTGAAGAGAGATCATTGGCTTTCAGTTGATATGAAGAAAGAAATGTCTAGACTTTCCTGAATCTTCTTGCTTTTGACCTTCTTCACTGCCCACAATTAATTTGTCCTCCTTGATTCCTAAATATCGTCTTACATTGTGCCTCTGACTGATGGGGTGCAGCCCAGAACCTTAGGAGATGCCCTCAATGCTTTATGCCACTTGGATTAATGGAAATGTTATTATTAATTTTCAGCTCTTTCCTATCACCTCCGAACCCAACTCTGTTAGAGTCATTTGTTTGCAAAGCATCTGAATGCACAAAGCCAGGTTGGGGGGAGGGGAGTTGCCCTGGCTGCTTCCCAGGGTGTCAAATTTTAAGGGGTACCAAACATCCCTGAAAAGGTAATGAGGTGGGGAACTCCTCTCAAGAAAAGTATGGTATTAGCAGGAAGAAATAATATCTGCTTGAGTAGGTAAGTGAGGAGGGGACCCCATAGCTGAAGAGCAATTCGTGGTTGATGAAAGACAGGTCTGATCAGAGACAGACAGGGTTTGTTTTGCTGAATGGGGGATATAACTTGGTCTAGGCATGAATTGCTAAGGACATAGGGAAAAGGGGGTTTGCCTCCACTGGAGATTCCCCTCCATTGGAGATTTCCTTTATCCCTTCCACCAGGCAGGATTCCTCAAAATCAACGGTGTACAAATATTTAAAGAACCTCTGAGACGGGCACCACATCATCGGGGCAAGAACTGGCCCAACTCTGAATGCGCTAGGTCCCCATTCCTGGATTGAGTGTAGTTGTCCACAGGCAGGCTGCTTTGCTCTGGGCCTGAAGATGAGTCCAAGGGTTTAGTGGAGTGGAGAGGGAAGACACACTTTCAATACCCTAAGAACAGCTGAGGATCACTGGGTTACTGGGACACTGGAATGGCAGCTCTCCTTGGGAAGAAGCATGAGCGGTAATTTTCCAAACTCTGCCGATGACCAGGTCACCTATATCTGCCTTGTCCCTGGCACCTGCCTGCTTTGGCTGCCAATTTACTCTCCTAAGCTCCTGCTCTGATACGAAGTTGATCTCTTTGTTTGTTTTTAAATTAATCGACTTACTGAGAAGTTAGAGCAGTATTAGGTTTACAGAAAAATTAAGCAGAAAGTAAGAGTTCCCATATACTACCACTCCCCTCCCCCTGCAAGTGTCTCCTGTAATTAACATCTTTCGTTGGTGTGGTATGCTTATTATAATTGATTAACCAATATTGGTACATTATTATTAATTAAAGTCCATAGTTTATATTAGGGTTCATTCTTGGTGTTTTACAGTTGTATGGGTTTTAGCAAGTGCCTAATATCATGTATCCACAATTACATTATCATACAGAATCATTTTGCTGCCCTAAAAATCCCCTGTGCTCCAACCTCTTGCAACCACTGGTCTTTTTTACTGTCTCTATAGTTTTGCCTTTTTTCAGAATGTCATATAGTTGGAATCATACAGGATATAGCCTCTTCTGGCTTGCCTCTTTCACTTATTGATATGCATTTAAGGTTCCTCCATGCCTTTTTGTGGCTTGGTAACTCATTTATGTCTTTTTTTTTCATTGTGGGAAGAGCACTTAACGTGAGATCTACCCTCTTAACAAATTTTGAAGTGCACGATACAGTATCACTGTTTTTTGGTGGGGGGGAGAGAGAGAGAGAGAGAGAGAGAGAGAAGGTTGAAAGATATAAGAAACAGTAATATTTTTAAAATTCCCTTGGGAATTCCCTGGCGGTCCAGTGGTTAGGACTCTGTGCTCTCACTGTCAGGGGCCCGGGTTCAATCCCTGGTCAGGGAACTAAGATCCCACAAGCCTCACGGCCAAAAAAAAAGAAAGAAAATTCCCTGGAGATGATGGGAGGTCTACATTCATTTTGCTAGTTTTCTTGGTTCTATTGTTGGCTACAAATGACTGTTCCTATTTACTTGTCTTGCCACATATAGTACACAATTAGTAGCAATGCTTAAACACTTAACATGCCTACTTCTAAGCTTCTGTATGGAATATGCACCCCAGACCAAAGCTTTGTGCCACTCTGTACTTACTGCAAAGTGTAATGTCTTTTTCATTAAATTCACTTTCCTAAGATCTCTCCTGTGTTCTATTACAAGTTATTCCTGGGTACTTGAAGATGCATATCCTTGAAGATGTGTGTCACCTATGCCTCCTGTTTTTATACTTACTTGTCTTTGGAGCGAAGCTCATTTGCTGAATTGAGACACACAGATTGCATGACTATCCGGTGTCTGTTTCTAAGGCTAGGATGACGTTGAACTACTCTTCGTGGTGCTTAGCTGATGAATCTAACCCTCATTTTGGTTCTTGCTCACTTATTTTCCTGTAAAGCTGAACCCTGACCCCATCACTCCCTTTGCCCTCCCCTCGGTAAATCATGGGTAGTGGCAAGGGACGGGATCAGAAGTGACATTTATTGAGCACCTAGTGTACGTCAGGGGCTTTACAAATTGTTATCTAATTTATTATCTGTGTTTTAAAAAGACAAAGGACCAAAAAAAAAGAGACATGAGTCTCAGAGAGGTTAAGTAACCCAACTAGTGTATAATAGAGCCTCACCCTACGTGGAGCTCCCCATTTCAGATCCCAAAGCCCATGCTCTTCGTTCTTCACCAAAATGTACCCCAGATAGAAATTCTGTGCTTGTTATGAGCTGGAGACTTGCTTCTCAAAGTGTGATTCATGAACCAGCAGCATTAGCTTTACCTCGGAGCTTGTTGGAAATGAAGAATGTTGGGTCCCAAGCCAGAATGAATCATAATATTCATTAGAACAAGGTCCTTAGTTGATCTGCAAGCACAATAAACTTTAAGAAGCACTGGTGTAGAGAATATGGCAGACGGGACCTTGGTATTTAAGGTACTTGATACTTAAAAGACTGTTAGTTGTAGTTGATGTGAACATTGGCCTAAGACACACCCCATTTATCAGTCTTTTCTCTTTTTAAAATTTTTATTGAAATATGGTTGATTTACAATGTTGTGTTAGTTTCAGGTGTACAGCAAAGTGATTCAGTTGTGTGTGTGTGTGTGTGTGTGTGTGTGTGTGTATTCTTTTTAATATTCTCTTCCATTATAGGTTGTTATAAGATATTGAGTATAGTTCCCTGTGCTATACAGTAGGTCCTTGTTGGTTATCTGTTTTTATATAGTAGTGTGTATATTTTAATCTCGAGCTCCTAACTTATCCCTCCCCCACCCCTTTCCCCTTTGCTAACCATAAGTTTGTTGTCTATGTCTGTGAGTCTATTTCTGTTTTGTAAATAAGTTCATTTGTGTCATTTTTTTAGATTCCACATATAAATGATATCATATGATATTTGTCTTTGTCTGACTTACATCCCTTAGTATGATAATCTCTAGGTCCATCCATGTTGCTGCAAATGGCATTATTTCATTCTTTTTTATGGCTGAGTAATATTCCTGTGTGTGTGTGTGTGTGTGTGTGTGTGTGTGTGTGTGTGTGTACCCCATCTTCTTTATCCATTCATCTGTTGATGGACACTTAGGTTGCTTCCGTGTCTTGGCTGTTTTAAATAGTTCTACTATGAACATTGAGGTGCATGTGTCGTTTTGAATTAGAGTTTTCTCTGGAGATATGCCCAGGAGTAGGATTGCAGGATCATATGATAGCTCTGTTTTTAGTTTTTTAAGGAAACTGCATACTGTCTCCATAGTGGCTGCACCAATTTACATTCCCAGTGTAGGAGGGTTCCTTTTTCTCCACACCCTCTCCAGCATTTATTATTTGTAGACTTATTGATGTTGGCCTTTCTGACCGGTGTGAGGTGATACCTTATTGTAGTTTTGATTTGCAATCAGTCTTTTCTTTGAGTCCTTTCTCTTCCTCGATTTTGATTTCTCCCCATCAACACATGCATGCTTACTAGCATCCTTTTTTTTCTTGTGTTCTCCTGTTACTATCCTGAAGACATTCCCCAGTGTGTAGCTGACCTCATTTCAGAGTACGTGCAACGAAGACCTGGCTATTTTTTTATTATTATGGATGAGTCTTCCAACCTGCTGAATCCAATGAGGACCGACTGAACCCAGATACAGTCTCCTCTAAGCCTGAGGAAGTAGAGCCCATAAAAGCTCTATTTCATAATACCAGTCGGACAGACATCTTCTAGATGATGTCTCTTCTACTGTCAGTCAATATTTAGCACTTGTGTGGCTGATGTTAATCAGGTATGGAGAAAAGCATTTGGAGACCAGCTTGGCTTAGGCCAGTGAAAAATGTGAGGCCTGAGTCAGGAATACATTTTTGTTCATCCTGCAAAAGGATGAAAGAGGGTAATAGCTCTGCTACTTGTTGTGGATTTTGAGCAAGATGTTTCCACTCTCTGAGCCTCAGTTTTCTCCTCTATAAACTGAGGGGCTTGGACTAAGTGCAATCCAACATTCCCTCTAGTTCTAAAGTTCTCTGATACCTTGTGCATGCTGAAATTCACTGACTTTAAGAAGCCGTTGATCGTAAGGTGCAGCAGGGCTTCAGATACCACTAAAAAATGCAGCCAATTATAACTGTAAGATGTTGTTCTGGATGTTCTACCTCTGTCTTTGCTTTTTTTTTCTCTTTGCCCTTCTTCACACTGCTCTATGCCCCAAGAGGCCAACCTTAATGAACTGCTTCATTGGGGATGTCTTGCCCTGTGGATTTGGGTTGGGATTGGCCAAAGGAAGGAACCAGTAGGAGACTGAATGGTGGGAAGAAAGTGAGATTGATACAGTTCTTCCCTTGGCTCTTTCCTGCTGGGTCACAAAGTGCCAGGGGTTACATTCCTCTGCTCAGGATTATAGCTCCTGGCAGGTGACCTTCTCCTCCAGCTGGACCTACGGTCACCACTCCCTCCCTTCACCCCTTCAGTCCTATGAGTGGTAAAGTCCTCGACTGTGGCCAGTTTCACCATCCCTCATTACTTTCCCTTAACCTTGACCACACCTTTATCAATAGTTTTTTATTAATTTTTCCTCAATGTCACAGTCACAGTTTCAGTGTTCCATTTGTTTCTGGCTGGGACCCTAACTGATACAGTAATTGGTATTGGGGTGTTCTTAAGAAGTAGGCTCTCAAAATAGAATTTTAGCTCTGTGTTTGAGAAGCGTTACAGGCATGTGGCAAAGTAATAGATGCTTAGTTAGTCTGTTGGAATGAATGGGAAAAAAATGATCTTCCGATCTTTGTGCCTCTAATACCCAGAAAAAAACCACGTAGCCAGAAATTAAGAGGGATTTCTCTTTTAGGTTTCTCAGAATGTGCAAAGATGGTCATTGAAAGAAGTGTGTTCCCTTAAAAAGATTCCCTTTGGTCTGTACAATAGACACCCCTGCTTCTGATTATCTTTGCTGAGAGGAATGAAAAAAAATTTTCCCAGTCAGTATTTGGGTACCAGGTACTAGAGACTTTATTGCTTTGCTCTGGTAAAGACAGCACATCTGGAGTAGCAAGAATGCCATCAGTATGGTGGATGAGTCTGCTATTCCATATGTAAAGACAATCAGGACTCCTCTGGAGCCCATTGTAGCAAAGACCAGAGAGATGGTGATCTTTTCTTAGATAAGAGAGTAAAGATAAACTGTTCTCTGTCATGTGAATGCACCATTATACTTAGACTCAAAGAAGATGTTACATGGTCTCTCCTCTGACCTAGAAACTCAATTTACAGTGAAGAAAGTGCATCTGGGAGTTCATGCTATGGAATTCATTGGTCTTACCATGTGTCTGAGCACCTGAGAATAGCTGGTTTGATAGAAGAATGGAATGGTTTACTCAAAGCTCAGTTATAGAATGAGCTGATATACAATGCTTAGTGAGGCTGGAGAGAATCTTACGTGATAGAGTATATGCTTTAAATCAGCAGCCAGAATATGGTGCTGTGGCCCTTGTAGCCAAAACCCATGGGTTAAGGGACAAAGATGTGCAAAGGGGGATGGCCCTTCTCGTTGTTATACCTAACAGCCTACTTAAGTAGTTTTTCCTATATGTCTGCATGAACTTGGGTTCAGTGAGCCTAAGGGCTGTGGTGTCCAAGGAAGGCACTAGCATTTTTACATAGGAAACAGTCATGGTTCTATTATATTGGAAGCTGAGAATGCCTCTTAAATATCTGGGGCTCCTCACACCACTAAACCTACAGGTAGAGAAGAGGTTACCTGTACTAGCTCAGGTGATTATCAAGAGGAAATTGCGTTGCTCATCTGCAGTGGTTACAAGGAGAACTATGGCCAGAGCTCAGGGGATTTATTGGGGCATCTCTCAGTACTCCATAGCTCAGTCATCCTGGCCAGGGGAAAACTGCAGCAACCCAATAAAAACGGCCACTAAGGAATCAGATCCTTCCCGAATGAAGGTTTGGGTCAATCCTCCAGGTAAAGCAATTCAGCTGAAGTGCTGGCAGAGAGTCAGGAGAATTTGAAATGATTATTAACGCAGATCTCATGACCAGCTACATAAGTGGGATTGAAGCATCTTTGTTTGGTCTTGATTAACTGTTTCTTCCACCCTTTTTCTCCAGCTAGCTTCTGGGAAGAGCGCTGGTGGTAGCTAAGATTTTAAGTTTCAGGTATGAAACTTAAGTTTCGCGTATGAGCGAACGGATCCAGTAGTCGACAGTCAGGAAACGTTCTGATAGTATCTGACAGATAGTAAATAGTTCAGGCTTTATGGGCCGTCCAGCCTTTGTTGCAACTACTCATCTCTGCCACTGTGGAGCAAAAACAGCCATAAGCAATATGTTAAAAATGTGTGTGCCTGTGTTCCAATAACGCTATTGACAAAAACAAACGGCCAGGCTGTTGGCTCTAGTTTGCTGACTTCAGTAGGTGATGGGGACATGAGATTTTTATTCAGACAGAAGAGTAGATGCTGAGGGTAGAAGGGGTGAACTGTGCTGGTTGATCTCTGTCTGCCTGACCAGAGTCCCTCTCTGCAGTTTTCGAAACTGTGCTTTGCTCCTTCACCCTCTGGTTTTCAGTTGGGTTTGGCCAACTGGAGCCAATAGTGGGAGATGAGAGAACAGGAGGAGAAAAAGTTCAGGGTATTTATTCCCTGTGCTCCTTCCCTGCTGAGCTGAGGGTTGTTAAAGGCTGTGTTTCTCTATCACAGCTCTGCTTAGGTGGTCTGTCCTAAAATTATACATAGAGTTCTTTCTGAGTTCCAGTAATCACTCCCTCCGCTTGCCCTTCAGGCCTAGGGTGGTAAATGTCCTCTGATGCTACTAGCTTTGGAGTGCCTCAGTATCCCTTAATGGTTCCTTTTACCATGCTCACCCGTTGTAAGTAATCCTTTCATTATGTCGTCTTCAATTCCCACTAGAATCTGCCATCCATTTCCCACCAGGACTTAGACTCAAAAAATGTCATTGATTGTAAGACACTCTTCACTTCAGAGATGTTAAAATATGGGGGGAAAAAAGTGCATCTCAGGATCAATGAAGTATGCTAATTGCAGTATACTCCTGGTGAATGAATGAACCAATGAATGATTAGTATTCACAGTGCAGCTCACCTCAAAGGACAGCTACAGTGGAGTGCTGTGACAGATTGCGTGTTATTCAGAATGAACTTCAAAAATCAGAATCAACATTGATTCTTCTTAAGTGCTTAGATGCTCTTTCTTAGTCTTGAGACGGGTAATCAATGGCAAGGTCATGTCCTTGCCCGGGACTTCTAACTGTTACACCAGAGCTAAAACATTAGAATGCTCTTGAGTCATTCCATTTCTCTTGAAATGAGATGACTCCAAAGAAACAGCTACCGACCTGGGTACAATTTGGTTTTTGGTGAAGCAGGCCAACTGACTGTTGTTTGTGACTCTTCATGAACTGAGTTCAGAGCTTTCTACAAGAAGAGAATGGTCCGGGAACACATCAGAGCCCTCACAAGTTGCAGTTAACTCACATTCACTGCCCTACGTGACAACTGGCATATGTTCTGGCCAAGCCTATTTTAACAGCCATGGGCCTTCTTTACGGCCTAAGACATTACTTAGCCTAGGCTGCCTGTCTAGAACTTACCAACTCTTTAGCAAAACTAGTGACCCGATCTGCATAGGCTGTCTGATTACAGAAATCTAGCAATAACTGAGGCTACTCAGACTAGTACAAGAGCTACGGTGCCTTTGGAAAGTCTGCTGTGTTTCCTTTTTCTAATTCTTAAGTTCCTAATTGTTCCCACAGAGAGAAAGAAACAAGTGTCTCTCCTCTGGCCCTCCTCTGGAGCAAAGCAACTCAGACCACTGGTCCATGATAAAATAAGGAGCTTACATCAGAATGTAAATCAATGCGCTGCTTCCCTTGCTGAGAAAGTTTTGCTCTCAAAAAATATCAAACTAAATAATGCATTTATTGACATTACTGATTTACATTCTGGGGCCAGCTTCCTATCTCTTTGTGAACCACTAACAAATGGTCCAGGGACCAGTGGCCAGTAGGAAGACTATACTCCAAGGAGCATTCCTCTAGAGGGCCTTGGAAATCAGTCCCTTCACAGGATGGTCTTCTAAATTGCTGCCACTTATTGAGAAATGAGAGTATTTCTTCCCATTCCAATTTTCCAAGAAAGAGGTGACTCTTTTCTCCAAGCCTTTGAATCCATACTTACTCTCAGAGGGCATCAGAAACCCACTTAATAGCCTGCCCAGGAGTCAAATGGAATTCCATGAGACTCACAGACACATCGAAAGATACTCAGAGAGAAGGATTCAGATTTGCTCTGTGGTCAGACAGATGACAGTGTTTCAGTCCCATTTGAAATCACTTTGTTAGTCCCAGGGCACTGCTGCCTAAGTACAACATCATCCTACAGGGAAACTTGTCACTTCTGATGGAGAGAGAGACAGACAAACAAAACAAAATCCCAAACTCTGTGCACAGAAATTAAATTTCCCCCGAGCTTCGACACAGCCATGGAACAAACAGAAAAACAAATCCTTAGGCTGAGCATCTTCAGAAATGACATGATAATGATAGAAATGTATTCCACTGTGTGTGCACGCGCGTGTGTGTGTGGATGTATGTATACCACATCTTTATCTGTTCATCGGTCAGTGGACACTTAGGTTGCTTCCATGTCTTGGCTATTGTAAATAGGGCTGCTGCGAACATTGGGGTGCATGTATCTTTTCGAATTAGAGTTTTCTCTGCATATATGCTCAGGAGTGGGATTACTGGATCATATGGCAACTCTATTTTTAGTTTTCTAAGGAACCTCCATACCGTTTTCCATAGTGATTGCACCAGTTTACATTCCCACCAGCAGTGTAGGAGGGTTCCCTTTCTCCACACCATCTCCAACATTTGTTATTTGTAGACTTTTCAATGATGGCTATTCTGACTGGTGTGAGGTGATACCTCATTGTAGTTTTGATTTGCATTCCTCTAACAATTAGTGATGTTGAGCAGCTTTTCATGTGCCGATTGACCATCTGTATGTCTTCTCTGGAGAAATGTCTATTTAGATTTCTTGCCCATTTTTTGATTGGGTTGTTTGTTTTTTTGATATTCAGTTGTATGAGCTATTTGTATATTTTGAAAATTAAGCCCTTGTCAGTTGCATCATTTGCAAATATTCTCTCCCAGTCCTTGGGTTGTCTTTTCGTTTTGTTTGTGGTTTCCTTTGCTGTGGAATGGAATGGAATACTACTCAGCCATAAAAAAGAATGAAACATTGCCATTTACAGCAACATGGATGGACCTAGAGATTATCATACTAAGTGTACTAAGAAAGAGAAAGACAAATACCATATGATATCACTTATATGTGGAACCTCAAATATGATACAGTTGAACTTATTTACGAAACAGAAACAGACTCACAGACATAGAAAATAAATCTATGGTTACCACAGGGGAGAGGGGGTGGGGGAGGGATAAATTAGGAGTTTGGGGTTAGCAGATACAAACCATTATATATAAAGTAGATAAACAACAAGGTCCTGCTGTATAGCACAGGGAACTATATTCAATAACCGGTAATAAACTATAATGGAAAAGAATATGAAAAAGAATATGTGTGTGTGTGTGTGTGTATCTGATCACTTTGTTGTACACCAGAAGCTAATACAACATTGTAAATCAAATATACTTCAATAAAAAAAATTTTTTAAATATGAGAAATCCATTTTCACGCTGCACATTCACCAGTAAAACTGATCCTGATTAACAAAGATAGTTGCCTTGCATCATTTCTCTGTCTTTCTCCTAAGGAGAAACAACTGCTATATTTTAGATGAGATAAGCATGCTTCTAACTTTGTAATGCAAACTCTAAACATTGGCCATAGGCAAAGAAGCAATGACTTTGGTAAGTGTTTATGTCAGTGGTTATACCGGCATCCTTCACACCTCATCCAAAATAGTGATTTACACTTTTGGCTGCACACGAGAATCCCCTTGTAAAGTCTCTCCAGGCCCTGTCTGCACCCAGGGAACTTCCATCATAATCTCTGGGGATGGCACCTAGGCATCAGTCTTTTTTAAAACTCCCCAAGTAATTCCATTGTGCATCCGAGATTAAGAAAGACTGACACAAATGGTGTTGAGAGAACTGGTAGGCTAAGTACGACGTTTGCTGAAAAAGACACACCCCTTAGGGCACTAAGCTAAGGGGAACCTTCCAGTATCTCTTCTGTGACTCCAGGTTCCAAATTTAATATTGTTAAAAAGCAAGTAAAGCAGGAAGGAGAGGAAATATTCGTGATTTCTTGTGAAGATTAAATGAGATAATGTGTATGTAGTGTTTGGATTCTCGATGGGTCAAAAGAGTCCGTTCATCCCTGCTATTCATTTCTGATTAAATTAGTGAAGGATTATAGAATTTATTGATAGAAAGATAGCTGCAGGGAATTTCCTGGCAGTCCAGTGGTTAGGACTCTGTGCTTTCACTGCCGAGGGTGCAAGTTCAATCCCTGGTCAGGGAACTGAGATCCCACAAGCCACATGGCGCGGCCAAAAAAAAAGGAAAGAAAGAAAGACAGCTGCAGACAACAGGAACAGGTGCAGCAAATTTGAAGGGATTTTCCCTTGCGCTTTGGGTCTCTACAAGGCACACTGTCCATGACTCCTGCCAGAGTTGAGAAAAAAGCCCAATTTTTGTTATTCTCACACGCCTTCCTACTCAAGCCTCTGTCACCGTTCCAGAATTATATTCACAATCAGTGCACTTCAGTTTAAGGCAGCAGTTCACAGTGTGGTCTGCAGGCCCTTGGGCATCCTAAAACCTTTTCGAGGGGTCGGCAAGGCCAAAGCTATTTTCCTTATTTACTTTTTCCCACTGTGTTGACATTTGCTTCGATGGTCCAGAAGCAATGGCGAGTAAAACTGCAAGCACTTCAGTTTCTTTGCCTAAATACACACACAGTAAGAAAATAAAACACCACTTTCATTTTTAAAAGTCCTGATGAAGCAGTAAAAATTATTAATGTCTTTAAATCTTGACCTTTAAGTACATGTGATTTTTAAGATTTTTTATGCGTGCCCAAGTTTGAGGGTTGTCTCAAGGAAAAGCACTAGTGCATAGGAGTTGCATATTGAACTGGCTGCATTTTGCAACTATTTTTATTTTAAAGAATGAATGACAGATAAACTATAGTTATTCAGGCTTGAGAACTGGGCACACATTTTCTCAAAAATGAACAAAGTGAGCCTGTCACTTCAAGGAAGACTATGTGCTGCCAATGATAAAATTTCAGCTTTGAAGCAAAACAGCTTCCCAATACTTAGAGACATTTCTGGTAGGAGGATTGGTGATGACATTAATCAAGGTGAATTTTTGATACTGTATAACAAATTTTATCGACCTTTGGAAGATCTTCCTGACTCAGTGAACCAATATGTTCTAAATGACCAATGCATCAGTTATTGAATACAAAATCGTGCATGGGTAAAAGATCCATTCAAAGTGCAAGATAGACCAATGGATTTTAATGCAACACAGTATACGAAGTTTTCCATAGTGACATTAATCTTTAAGGAACTTCCACTTGCTGAGTTCTGGCGAAATATAAAAGAAAACTATCTGTAGTTATCTAAATAAGGCTATTAAACTATTTCTCTCTTTTCCAAATGTATAATTCTGTGAAATCAGATCTTCTTCATATACTTCAATCAAAACAACATTGATATTGCAACAGACTGAATGGAAAAGCATATATGAAAATCTAGAAGTCTGCTTTTATGGCACACTTTGAAGAGACTTGCAATCATGCAAAATAATGCCACACATCTCGCTTTTTTTAAAAGTTTGAGAAGCATATGTAGTTTTTCTAAAAAAATGTGCTATCTACATTAGCATGAGTTTATTTTTTTCCTAAATGAATTGAAATATAAATTATTTAAAACTTTTTGAGTCTTAATTGAGGTACAACTGACATATATTATATTAGTTTCAGGTGCAAAACATGATTCAATATTTGTATATATTGTGAAATGATCACCATATGTGTAGTTAACATCTGTCACCATACATATTTACAAAAAATTGTTTTTCTTGCAATGAGGACTTTTAAGATCCACTCTCTTAGCAACTTTCCAATGTGAAATACAATATTAGTAACAATAGTCACCTTGCTGTTATATTACATTTCCATGACTTATTCATTTTACAGCTGGAAGTTTGTGCCTTTTGACCCCCTTTACCCATTTTACCAACTACCTCCGTCTCTCTGGTGACCACCAATCTGTTCTTGGGCTTGGGGTTTGTTTGTTTTTTAGACTTCACATATAAGAGATATCATATAATATTTGTCTTTCTCAGGCTTTCTTACTTCCCTTAGTATGATAATCTCTAGGTCCATCCATGTTGCTGCAGATGGCATTATTTTATTCTTTTTTATGGTTGAATAATATTCCGTTGTATTATATGTACCACAGCTTCTTTATCCATTCATCCATCGGTGGACACTTAGGTTGTTTCCATAGCTTGGCTACTGTAAATAATTCAGCAATGAATATGGGGGTGAATATATATTTTTTGAATTAGTGTTTTCATTTTCTTCAGATAAATAACCAGAACTGGAATTGCTGGATCATATGGTGGTTCTATTTTTAAGTTTTTGAGGAACCTTTATACTGTTTTTCATAGTGACTGCAGCAATTTACATTCCCACCAATAGTGCACAGAGTTCCCTTTTCTCCACATCCTCACTAACACTTGTTATCTGTCTCGTCTTTTTGATAATAGCCATTCTAACAGGTGTGAGGTGATATTTCTGTGGTTTTGATTTGCATTTCTCTGATGATTAGTAATGTTGAGCATCTTTTCATGTACCATTGGCCGTCTGTATGTCTTCCTTGGAAAAATGTCTGTTGAGATCTTCTCTCTGTTTTTAATTGGATTGCTTGTTGTTTTGCTGTTGAGTTGTATGATTTAATATATTTTGAATATTAACCCTTTATCAGATATATGATTTGCAAATATATTCTCCCATTTGATAGGTTGCCTTTTCATTTTGTTGATGATATCCTTTGCTGTGCAGAAGCTTTATTAGTTTGACTCTTTTTGCTTTTGTTGATTTCACTTTTGAAGTCAGAACCAAAAAATCATTGCCAAGATGATGTCAAGAAGCTTACTGCCTATGTTTTCTTTTAGGAGTTTCATGGTTTCAGGTCTCACATTCAAGTCTTTAATCCATTTTGAGTTGATTTTTGTGTACAGTGTAAGATAGTGATCTAGTTTCATACTTTTGCATGTGGCTGGTAGGTTTTCCCAACACCATTTATTGAAGAGACTGTCCTTTCCCCATTGTATATTCATGGCTCCTTTATTGTAAATTAATTGACCATACATGCATCGATTTATTTCTGGACTCCCTGTTCCATTGGTCTGTGTGTCTGTTTTTAGGCCAATACCATACTGTTTCAATTACTATAGCTTTGTAATGTAGTTTGAAATCAGGGAGTGGAGTGTGATGCCTCCAGCTTTGTTCCTTTTTCTCAAGATTGCTTTAGCTATTCAGGGTCTTTTGTAGTTCCATATGAATTTCAGAATCGTTTATTCTGTTTCTGAAAAATTACATTGAAATTTTGATAGAGATTGCATTGAATCTGTATATTTCATTGGGTAATATGGAAATTTTAACAATATTCTTACAATCGATGGGCACGGAATATCTTTTTGTTTACTTGTGCCTTCAGTTTCTTTTATCAATATCTTATAGTTTTCAGTGTACAGGTCTTTCACCTCCTTGGATAAATTTATTCCTAGGATCTTTTTGTTTCCTTCTAGTGTATTCTTCATTTCAGTTACTGTGTTGTTCATCGCTGATTGTTTGTTCTTTAGTTCTTCTAGGTCCTTGTTAAGTATTTCTTGTATCTTCTCGATTCGTGCCTCCATTCTCTTTCCAAGATCTTGAATCATCTTCACTATCATTACTCTGAATTCTTTTTCAGGTAGATTGCCTATTTCCTCTTCATTTATTTGGTCTTGGGGGATTTTACCTTGCCCCTTCGTCTGCTTGCTGTACAGTAGAAACTAATACAACATTATAAAGCAACTATACTCCAATAAAAATTAATTTTTAAAAAGTAAAAAAAAAAAAAGGTGCCGTGCTCAATAAATATGACACATGAATGAAAAAAATTATTCCTAGGTATTTTATTCTTTTTGGTGCAATTGTGAATGGGGTTGATTTCTTCTCAGTTTTAATTTCTAGCACAGTAAATATTGGTAGATGTAACCAACATAAATGAAAGTGCTTTGGAGTCCTCCAAAGGTTTGAGAGCTACTGGTTTAAGGAAATGTTTACACACATAGGCTAGCCTCATTTTCGTTATTGCACAGTTAAATTACTAATTCATCAGTTTGATCTTGTGGAGGTTTGGTTTTAGGCTTTGTTGAGCAGATCTATTTCAGTTTACCTTAGACCAGAGGCTTAGTCTTTACTTCTGGGTTTTCAGTGGAAGGCCAACTTGTTCAAAGAGCCCCTTTACCTTGCTTGATTCAATCTCCAGCACCGATCAGCTACTGAGATGTCTGTTCAACTGTTCTTTCAGCTGTTCTTTTGCCCCTGGACTCCTTGGAGCTTTGCTCTGCACATGCACACTTCAGGGGTTAGTTAAGGATTTGAGATGAATTTATAGGCATATTTGGAGCCTCCCTCCTTGTGGCTTTCTCCTCTCTCATGTCTCCTCCTCAATTTCTAGCCTCTCTAGCCACTCTACCTCTGTCTTCTGAATCCTTAGCTCAGTAAGACTGCATCCTTCTGCTTGAGCTCCATGTCCAATTCACCAAGCAAATGGAGGAGGCTTCTGAGGAAAAACCCGCTAAATGTGGATCTCATCCAGTGTGCTTCCATTCTTTGAGGGTCGTATCTTCTGTAGTCTTTGCCTGCTTTTGGTTGAATTCCAGTGAACTCAGGCGAGTTTTTTTGTTGTTGTTATTTTTCCAGATTTATAATTATCAGCAGGAGAGTTCGTATGGTATGAGCTACACTGCTGTTAAATGAAATGGAATTACTGTCTTTTCTCATATTTGAACCAAGATCAGCAAGGCCATGTCCTCATCTGTGGGGAGACAGCAGAGTCAATACCATGTCCTTGAAAAATACGTCCTCCTCCAGCTGTGCCATGTTCTAGAAACTCTGTTTTCCCACAATCCACATACTGACTCTAATTTTATATTGTCTTATCTATGTGCTTCTGATGTTGGGCCAACATCATTTTCTCGCAGACTACCCCTTCATCCTTGGTAGTTGGTCATCTATCTAACATCCTTTGCTCGTACTTGCGTTTTGTTATTGATTCACATCATTATATATGTCTTTTTAAAACATGCGTTCTGGTTTTTGAGCATTTTACATCATTGTGGACTTATAGTTCCAGCTGACATTAATCGTCATATTTTTGGTATTCAAACTGTAAGCAGTTGGCCTTTATTAGCTCTTTCTTCAGACTAACTTATTTATTCCTTCATTTTTTACTCTTTTTTGTTGAAGTATAATTTACCTACAATGAAATGTACCTATTTAAAGTGTACAGTTGGACGTGTTTTGAAAAATGTACACAGCCATGCAACCCATATCCCTATCAAGATAGAACATTTCTAACACCCCATGATGTTTCCCTTATGCTTCATTCCAATCAGTTTCTCCCCTGATAGATGAAACCACCATTGTGCTGATTTCTGTCACTACAGACTAGCTTTGTCTGTTTGCAAATTTCATATAAAGGGAATTATACAATATGTACTCATTTGGGTCAAGCTTCTTTCACTCAAGATGATTTTGAATTTCATCTGTATGTTGCACATATCAGTAGTTTGTTCAGTTTTATGGCTGAGCAGTATTCCATCTTGCCAGTTTATATATTCTCTTGGGCCATTTCCAGTGGGGATTATGATGAATAAAGCTTCAAGCCTTTTTGAAGCTTTATTTTTTGTTCTCTTAAGTAAATACCAAGGAGTGGAATTGTTGGGTCTTAGGGAAGTATGTTTAACTTTATAAGAAATTACCGGTTTTTCCAAAGGTATTTTATTGTGGTTTTCATTTTTTATTTCCCTGATGACTAAAGATGTTGAACATCTTTTCATGTGCTTTTTGGGCATTCATATGTCTTCTTTTTGAACTGTCTGATTAAATCTTTTGCTAATTTTTTAACTTGTATTTTGTTATTCACTTGCAGGGGCTCCTTATCTTCACTTTAAAAAAATATTACCGCAGTTACCTCTGAAAGTACTCTGACCTTCTGAAAACAGCAAGATGTCTCAGGCTCCCTTTTGAGTTTTCCTGCCCCACAAATGGAACCAACTACAGTTGACCCTTGACCAACACAGATTTGAACTGTGTGGGTCCACTTATATGTGGATTTTTTTTCAGTAGTAAATACTACAGAACTACATGATCTGAGGTTGGTTGAATCCATGGATGCAGAACCACAGATACAGAGGGCCCACTTTAAAGTTATATGCAGATTTTCAACTGTGGAGGGGGGGGTCAGCACCCCTTACTCCCACATTGTTCAAGAGTCAGCTGTACTCTCTAGGGAATCCTGTCACCTTCTTGTGGAACTCATGATGATAATCTGTGTAACCTCTCTTAGACCCTGAAACAAGAAGAGCCGGGCCCAGCCCTCACCATAGAGCCATTTCTGACCAGGGTGGGGGGCTGGACCTAGATCTTCCTGCCTTGAAGTCTAGGATAGGATACTTAGAAATCACCATGAGAGTTAGTTCTGGCCCCAAAACATTGTACCCTAAAATGGGAACTTCAGAGCCTGTCAAGTTCATCCATGCTGATTTCTATAATCCTTCAGTTATAAGCATGAGACGTCTTGCCAATCCTCTCACTAGTCTTCTGTTGTCCTGTCATTCTCATACTGCTCTGAGTATGCCCCAGCTGAACTCTCTCCCAGACCATTCTGTGATGCCTTCTGGATCACTGCCACACACACACACACACACACACACACACACACACACACACACTTCATAGTAAGCTAACCTTCCTATATCTTTGCTATCTTTTCAGAACATTCCTAAGTAAATCCTGACTTTCTCCTGCATCACTTTTCAAAGAGGATATTGTTCTTTCTTTCATACTCCTATATTTCTTGGTTGAAGGGTATTGCCGATATCTTCCCAGTTCTCCACTGCCCTTTCCAATTGTTGTTCATTTTTAACCTAACCTAAGCAAAAGACTTTGTCTGAGATTCCTGCCCCCTAGCATATGACTTTCCATCAACCTCCCCTTACAGCCACCAAACTACATTCTGTTCTCTCCTCCACACTTATATAAGCCTTTGGAACTTGAATCTCATTTATCTTCTCTGCCTTAACTCTTGCCAAGAGGTCTTATCATCCATGTGGACAACCCATCCAAGTCTCTAACATCCCAATTCCAAGGTTGTTTTCCTCCATTCTTTGGCTGTCACCACCTATTTTCTAAATGCCTCCTATCTTTATACTCATTACACTCAATGTTCTACCACCTGGGGATCACTAGCCCTTCCCTGTATTCTTTCAATATGTTAGTCCCATTACTGTCCTTATTTCTTTTTAGACTGATCCTGGACCTCGTTGGGTCATCACATTTTCTCAGTCCTACAATCAACTCCCTCAGCCTTGTCCTGCCACCTTTAGCACAACCTTCCACACCTAGATCAGTTCTCCAACATGCCTTCTCTCTTCCTCCACCTGGATGATTAGCATTGCTGAAGAAAAATGGTCATTTGTGCTGATTGGTTTCATGATGGCTTGTGTGATATTTCTCCAAGAGGTACTTGAATATCTCCATTAACTATAGAATTTCAAGGAAGAAAAGTCCAACAAATCTAGTGTTTGAAGACTACAGGTTTTTTTGTTTGTTTTTTTTCTTTATTTGTTGCACCGCGCAGCATGCGGGATATTAGTTCCCTGACCAGGGATCAAACCTGCACCCCCTGCATTGGAAGTGTGGAGTCTTAACCACTGGACTGCCAGGGAAGTCCCTGGAAACTACACTTTTTATTTTGCTGTATCACTCAAGATCTAATTTCAGAAAATAGAATCTACTACAGCTAGAGTTAAACAGAAAGGATTTCCTCCTTATCTAGAGGTGAAAGACTGAAGAAATATACTTTATGCTGAACTCGGAGAACACCTCCCTAAACCAGTTGGGACCGCCAAGGGAGCTGCCAAGAAGCTATAAGATCAGGAATTTGCCTACCAAATTGGGAAGCTACCATTAGATTTGCTTGTTCTAGAACTACTCCATTATTGCTACCATCAAGAAGCCATGGTCCCAAGGGGAGGGGAAAGGGTAAGCTGGGACGAAGTGAGAGAGCAGCACTGACATATATACACTACCAAATGTAAAATAGATAGCTAGTGGGAAGCAGCCGCATAGCACAGGGAGATCAGCTCGGTGCTTTGTGTCCACCTAGAGGGGTGGGATAGGGAGGGTGGGAGGAAGACACAAGAGGGAGGAGATATGGGGATACATGTATACATATAGCTGATTCACTTTGTTATACAGCAGAAACTAACACACCATTGTAAAGCAATTATACTCCAATAAAGATGTTAAAAAAAAAAAAACCAGCAGCTATGGTCCCAATTAAGAAGCTGCCATCAATTATTGGCAAAAAAACCCCACACTGCCTCAGCCACAGTCTCCAATAATGTGCATGCTCTGCATTTATCTTCTCTTTCCACACATTGATTTAGTTTCAAAGCCAAGTCACACTTGAGTGCATCTGACTGATGGAATCTTTGTTTCTTTTTAAATGTTTTTATTGAAGTATAGTTGATTTACAGTGTTGTGTTAATTTCTGCTATACAGCAAAGTGATTCAGTTATACATATATAGAGACATTCTTTTTCATATTCTTTTCCATTATGGTTTATCACAGTATATTGAATATAGTTCTCTGTACTATACAGTAGGACCTTGTTGTTTATCCATCCTATATATAATAGCTTTCATCTGCTAACCCCAAACTCCCAATCCATCCCTCCCCCAACCTCCCCTTGACTGATGGAATCTTAATCACTTCTCAGACTACAGCTGCAAAGGAATCTGGGGAATATAATAGTTTGTATGTCTTTCATCATCTACATGCTAAAAAGGGTTGAACACATATTAAGCAAACCTATATACATTATCGACCACACTGCCCCTGTCCTAAAGATCATTGAATGATTCTCTAATATAAAAGATTTTAGATGCTGTAGAAGGTAGTCTTCAAATGTCTCCCCCCGCCGCAGTGATCCTCACCTCTTGGTATCCATACCCTTGTATACTCCCCTCCCTCACTGAATAGGGCTGACCTGTGTGATAAGTAGGAGTCTATGGAAGTAACCACCTTCTTTTGAGGCTAGGTCATAAAAGATATTGTCATTTCTACTTTGTTCTCTCTTGGATCACTTCTATTGGAAGAAGCCAACCACCTTGTTATGAGAACACTCATGCAACTCTGTGAAGAGGCCCACTTGGGGAATAACAGAGATCTCCTCCAACAACCACTGCCAACTTGCCAGTCATGTGAGTGAGCCACCATGGAAGTGGATCCTCCAGCCCCAATCAAACCTTCAGATGACTGTAGCCCTGGACAACATCTGACTGCAACCTCATGGGAGACTACAAGCCAGGATTGTTTAGCTAAGCTGCTCCCAAATCCATGACCCAGAGACACTGAGAGAGATACTAAATGTTGATTGTTAGGTTGTTACTAAGCTGTGGGGTAATTTTTAATGCATACATAGATGCATAATATAGTTACCAGCATGTTGGACATTAATCTTTTCTTCAGTGTGCTTTGGATGATCTCATTGCCTTTTTTTTATTCCCCACCCCATTCATGTAAGTTCAAGCCCAAGAGTTGAGGGCTTGTAGAGGAGAAATCTGCAGTTCTCTGGGAATGGCCTGGACTCTTTCACCTTCTGGCTCAGCCTTCGCTAAGCCTTCTGATAATGGTCAAGCAGTTCCTCTTAGACCAACCTCCCACAGACAACTGTATATGGACAAAATATAAAAGAAAACAACTACCTGAAGGTACTGAAGAGCGACCAAAAAACAGGCAGATACCAGAGGGCAGTCATCACTTGGAAGAGGGCACGTATGCTAGGTGAATCATCAGGGTTTGCTGGGTTTTGTGTAAGGGCAGGTTGCTGTATGCACCATGCTGGGGTTGGGGAGGAGGCTTAAATGAAGATAGTCTTAGTGGTTTGAAGAACCAGAGGAAAGGGTAGGAGCAACCATAGCAACTGAAAAGTCAGAAGGGAAATCCCAGAAAGGAGATAACCAGAAGTGGGCAGCAGAGAAGGGGAGCTCCAGATTCTGTATATAAACTACCTAAATTTCTCACTGGTCACTGTACCACTCATGTGCAGGCCGGGAGTAAGGGGCAGGTTCCAAGTAGCCCAGTGAAGTTTAAAAGAACTGAACTGAGATTCCAGCTGCTGTCTACCAAAACAGAGTTTGAGTTCCGCCAATTTAATTGCCTGATGCTTCATTACACACACACACACACACACACACACACGCACGCACATGTAAAAGTGCTGCTGTGCCAAACAGTATGACCAAGCAGAACTGAGGATTGTTTGTTTGTTTTTATGGGGTCCAAAAGGCACATAGAAAAGTCCTGTAAGATTTGCAGTGAAAAACCAGTCCTCTAGAAGAGAGCCTATTAATCTTTGAAATGGCCCCAAATTTTGGTGTAGGGTATGTATGTATGCATGCATATATATATATGTATTTTTTATTGAATAAATTTGACATGTAACATTTTGTGGATTTAAGGTGTATAATGTGCTATGATATATTTATATACTGCAACATGATTGCAATTGTAGCAGTATTTATGACTTTACATAATTTTAGTATGGCTTATATTCATTATACTGTGAATTAGATGTCTGTGGCTTATTTACTACTCATTGCAAGTTTGTACCCTTAAACAACATCAGTCTTATCCCCTACCCGCTGGTAACCACCATTTCACTCTGTTTTTTACAGGTTTGACTTTTTAAGTTTCCACATGTAAGTGATATCATGCAGTACTTGTCTTTCTCTGTCTTATCTTCCTTGGCATAATGTGCTCAAGGTCTATCCATGTTGTCACAAATAGGATATCCTCCTTTCTCACGGCTGAATAATATTCCATTATGTATATATGCCATATCTTTATTTCCTTTCATCTGTTGATGGGCATCTGGGTTATTTTCGTATCTTGGCTATGGTTAATAATGCTGCAGTAAACACAGGAGTGCCTATATCTCTTCAAAATCCTGCTTTCATTTCCTTTGGGTATATACTTAGAAGGGGAATTACTGGATTGTATGATAGATCTATTTTTAATTTTTTGAGGAACCTCCGTATTGTTTTCCATAGGGTTGGACCAATTTACATTCGGACCAGCAGTGTGCAAGGGTTCCTTTTTCTCCACCTCCTCACCAGCACCTGTTGTCTCTGTCTTCTTGAGGATCGGCATTCTAACAGGTGTGAGATATCTGTTTGTGGTTTTGATCTGCATTTCCCTGCTGAATAGTGATATTGGGCATCTTTTTGTGTGCCTGTTGGCCATCTTGATGTCCTCTTTGGAAAACTGTCTATTCCGATTTTCTGCCCATTTTTAAATTGGATTGTTTGTTTGTTTGCTATTGAGTAAGTTCTTTATATATTTGGATGTTAACCCCGTATCAACTATATGATTTGCAATTATTTTCTCCCATTCAGTAGGTTGCCTTTTCAATGTGCTGATGATTTCGTTTGCTGTGAAAAAGTTTTTGAGTTTGATGATTTTTGCTTTTGTTGTTTGTCCTTTTGGCACCATGTTGAAACAAAATCATTGCCAAGTCCAATATCAAGAAGCTTCTTCCCTACATCTTCTTCTAGGAGTTTCATGTTATCAGGGCTTATATTTAAGTCTTTGATCCTTTTCAAGTTAATTTTTGCAAGTGGTGTAAGACAGGAGTCCAATTTCATTTTTCTGCTTGTGTTTCTCCAATTTTCCCAGCACCATTTTTTTAAGAGACTATACTTTCCCCATTGGGTCTTCTTGGCTCCCTTATTGAATATTAGTTGACCGTATATGCTGGAATTTATTTCTGGGCTCTCTATTCTGTTCCATTGCTCTATGTGTCCATTTTTGTGCCAATGCCATACTGTTTTTATTAATATGGCTTTGTAGTATAGTTTGAAATCAGGACGTCTGATACCTCCAGCTATGTTCTTTTTTCCAGGATTGCTTTGGCTATTTGGGGTCTTCATGGTTCCACACCAATTTTAGGGTTGTTTATTCTATTTCTGTGAAGAATGTCTTTGGTATTTTGATGAGGATTGTACTGAATCTGTAGATGGCTCAGGGTAGTGTGGAGATTTTAACAATGTTAATTCCTCCAATCCGTGAACACAGGATGTCTTTCCATTTGTTGGTGTCTTCATCAGTTTCTTTCAGCAAAGTCTTGTAGTTTTCATTATACAGAACTTTCCCTTCCTTGGTTAAATTTATTCCTAAGTATTTTATTGCTTTTGATGCTATTGTGAATGGGATAGTTTTATTTCTTTGTTAGATGCTGCTTCATTAGTGTAAAGGAATGCGATTGATTTCTGTATGTTGATTTTGTATCCTGCAACTGTACTGAAATCGTTTAGTTCCAACAGTTTAAACTGACTCCTTGGGATTTTCGATATATAAGATCATATCAACAGCAAATAGTGACACTTACCTCTTCCTTTCTGATTTGGATGAATTTTATTTCTTTCTCTTGCTTAATTGCTCTAGCTAGGACTTCCACTACTATGTTGAATAGAAGTGTTCAGAGTTGACATCTTTGTCTTATTCCCGATCTTAGAGGAAAAGCTTTCAGTTTTTCTCCATTGAGTATAATTTTTTTTTGGCTATGAATATTTTTTAATTGAAACATCTCCAGAGCCATTCCTGCTCCACAGTCCACTATGAGCAAGCCAGGGAAACTACATTATCAGGACAGGATTTCTTTTTTCTTTACTAGCTTTCTTTTGGAGTGGCCTTTTTCCTTTCTTCTTCTTCTTCAGCAAAAACATCTTTTTTATGTTTTTACTGAACCACTTCAGATTCACTCTTCCACACAGTGGGTTTGTTATATGTGGCCCTTATTATGTTGAGGTATGTTCCTTCTATACCCAGTCTGTTAAAGGTTTTTTTATCATGAAAGGATGTTATATTTTGTCACATGCTTTTGCTGCATCTATTGAAGTGATCATGTGATTTTTATCTTTCATTTTATTTATTCTTTTTATTTATTTATTATTTATTTCTTTATGGCCGTGTTGGGTCTCCACTGCTGTGCACGGGCTTTCTCTAGTTGCGGTGAGTGGGGGCTACTCTTCATTGTAGTGCGCAGGCTTCTCATTGCAATGGCTTCTCTTGCTGCGCAGCATGGGCTCTAGACACGTGGGCTTCAGTAGTTGTGGCACAGGGGCTCTAGAGCACAGGCTCAGTAGTTGTGGCGCACAGGCTTAGCTGCTCTGCGCCACTTCCCTGGTGGTGCACAGGCTTAGTTGCTTCCTGGACCAGGGCTCGAACCCATGTCCCCTGCATTGGCAGGTGGATTCTTAACCACTGCGCCACCAGGGAAGTCCCCTATCTTTCATTTTATTGATGTGATATATTACATTTTTTGATTTCCATATGTTGAACCATCCTTGAATCCTAGGGATAAATCCCACTTGATCATGGTATATCATCTTTTTAATGTGTTCTGGAATTCAGTTTGATATTTTGTTGAGAATTTTTGCATCTCTATTCATCAGGGATGTTGGTCTATAGTTTTCTTGTGGTATCCTTATCTAGTTTTGATATCAAGGTAATGCTGCTTTTGTAGAATAACTTTGTTAGTGTTCATTTCTCCTCAGTATTTGAGTTTGAGGAGGAAAGGTGTTAATTCTTCTTTAAATGTTTGGTTGAATTCACTGGTAAGCTATCTTGTCCTGGAGTCTTCTGTTTGGGGAGTTTTTTGATTACTGAGTCAATCTCTTGTTATCGGTCTGTGCAGTTTTTCTGTTTCTTCCTGATTTAGTGTTGGTAGGTTGTGTATTTCTAAAAATGTATTTCTTCTAGTTTATGTAATTTATTGGCATATAATTGTTCACAGTAATCCCTTATGATTATATGTATTTCTGTGTTATCCTTTGCAATATCTCCTCTTTCATTTCTAATTTATTTGAGTCTACTCTCTTTTTTCATAGTTAAGTCTAGCTAAAGTTTTGTTAATTTTGTTTATCTTTTTATAGAACAGCTATTAGCTTTGTTGATCCTTTCTATTGTTTTTCTGGTCTCTATTTCATTTATTTCCGCTCTGATATTTATTATTTCCTCCCTTCTGCTAACTTTGGGTTTAATTTGTTCTTCTTCTAGTTCCTTGAGGTGCAAAGTTAGGTTGAGATCTTTCTAATTTCTTAATATAGTCAGCTCTCTGTATCCATGGGTTCTGTATCTGGGGATTTAACCAACCGTAAATCAAAAATATTTGAAAAATTCCAGAAAGTTCTAAAAAGCAAAACTTGAATTTTCTACATGCCAGCAACTACTTATATTGCATTTACAACTATTTACATACCATTTACATCATATTAGGTATCATAGGTAATCTAGATAGAGCATATGGGAGGATATGCAGAGGTTATATGCAAATAGTATGACAGTTTGTGTAACGGACTTGAGCATCCATGAATTTTGGTATCCAAGTGGGGTCCTGGATCCAATCTCCTGCAGGTACCAAGGGATTGAGTGCATTATGCATTTGTTGCTATAAAATTTCCTCTCAGAAATGCTTTTGCTGCATCCCACAGGATTTGATATGTTGTATTTCCATTTTCATTTATTTCGAGATAATTTTTATTTCTCTTTTGATTTCTTTGACCCATTGGTTGTTTACAAGGGTGTTGTTTAGTTTCCACATATCTGTAGAGCTCTTCACTTTCCTCTTGTTGATTTCTAGTTTCATACCATTGTGGTTAGGAAAGATATTTAGTATGACTTCAGTCTTCTTAAATTTGCTAAGATTTGTGTCCTGTCATATATGTATTCTGGAGAATGTTCCATGTGCACTTGAGAAGAATCAGTACTCTGCTCTTTTTGGATGGAATATTCTGTATATGTCTCTTCAGTCCATTTATTCTATAAAGTATGGTTCATTTCCAATGTTTTCTTATTGATTTTCTGTCTGGAAGATCTATTCTTTACTGACTGCAGGGTATTGAAGCCCTCCACTATTGCTTTACTCTTATTTATCCCTTAAGACATAATAGTATTTGCTTAATATATTTCAGAACTTAGGTGTTGGGAGTATATATATTTACAATTGTTTTATCTTCTTGATGTATTGACCTCGTTATCATTATATAATGACCTTATTTGTCCCTTATTACCATTTTGTTTTGCTTGAAGTCTATTTTGTCTGATATAAGTATGGCTAAGCCTGCTTTCCTTTGGGTTCCACTTGCTTGGAGTATCATTTTCCATCCCTTCACTTTGAGCCTGTGTGTGTTTTGAGAGCTAAAAAGAGTCTCCTGTAGGCAGCATATAGTTAGGTCTTATTTTTAAAAAATTTATCCAGCCTCTCTGTGCCTTTTGATTGGTGAGTTCAATCCATTTACATTTAAGGTGATTATTGATATGTAAGGATTTACTACTGCCAATTTTATCTTTTGACTTCTGGTTATTTTGTCTCTCCATTGTTTCTCCTGATAGCCTAATGGAGGGTTTCCTCTGGCTGCCTTTAATATTCTTATCATTGACTTTTGACAGTTTTATTATATAATATGTCTTGGATAAGGTGTAAATTAGGTTCGAGGAGTTTTAAATCCAGTTCCTTCCCCAGATTTGGGTAGTTCTCAGCTATTATTACTTTAAATAAGATCTCTGCCCCCTTCTCCCTCTCTTCTCCTTTTGGTATACCCATTAATCTCTTTTTTTTTTGAAATGTTAATTTTATTTATTTATTTTTAACATCTTTATTGGAGTATACTTGCTTTACAATGGTGTTAGTTTCTGCTTTATAACAAAGTGAATCAGTTATACATATGTTCCTATATCTCTTCCCTCTTGCATCTCCCTCCCTCCCACCCTCCCTATCCCACCCCTCTAGGTGGTCACAAAGCACAGAGCTGATCTCCCTGTGGTATGTGATTGCTTCCCACTAGCTGTCTATTTTACGTTTGGTAGTGTATATATGTCCATGCCACTCTCTCATTCTCTCTCCTCTTATACTTGAATCATTTCTAAATTTCCTATCCTCAAGCTCACTTATTCTCTCTTCCATCTGATCTGCTGTTTCCAATGCTTTCTAATGCATTCTTTTTCTCATTTATTGAGTTCTTCAGCTCCAGAATTTTTGTTTGAAATTCTTAAAAAAATAACCAATCATCTCTGTGGTGAAATACTACTTCTGTTCATTAATTTTATTCCTGAGTTCACTGAATTGCCTTTCTGAGTTTTCTTGTAGCTCACTGAATTTGTTCATAACAGCTATTTTGAATTCTTTATCTGTTCAATTCCAATATTCTGTATCTTTGGGTTCAGTTCCTGGAGAATTGTCATTTTCGTTTTGTGATACCGTGTTACTATGATTTTTTTTTTCATAGTTTTTGATAAAACGTGCCTCTACTGCTGCGTTTGAACTAGGGAGCACCTGTCTTATTTAGGTAAGGTTTTGTTTACTTCAATTCAGGAGGTTGGTAGTTAAGAGCCTTCCTTTTGTTTTCCAGAAGGTGGCACTAGAGCAAACGTTTTGGTTTCTCTTATGGGCACTGACTCCCTGCTAAGGTTGGGAATGTACATATGGGGAAAAAAAACGGGGGGGGGGGGAATTTTTTTTAAAAGGTGGCAGCAGAGTGTGAGGGGATGTGTGCTTAAAATTTGGGGCTTTGGGTGTGCCCATGGCCTGGTAGGGGGTTCTTCGAGTGGGGGGGTGGATCCCAGAGGTCCATGGGCAGACCTCTTGCTGGCATCTCAGGGCACACAGCAGGAGATATATTCCTTCAGTTCCCTTTCCCTCACCAGTCATTGATATCTCTCTTCAGATATGCAGGGTGTTACTGAAGAGCAACGGGACCCTCCAGCTGCAGCCCACAGGGACTGACAGCCTTTCACTCACCCCCTTTTACTTTTCACTTCGTTTGCTAGAGAGGTCACCGCTGGTGCTGCCACTACTGCTTCTGCAATTCCCTTAGCTCTGTAGCCTCTTCTGAGGTCCTATCCACCCACTTTTGTATGCACAGATAGATGGAGTTCTCGGGTGTCCTGGTGTGCTGTGCAGAGGCGCTTTTGTTCGTTTATGGATGTCCAATTACATGTTAGAGGGGAGGAAAAAAAGGAAAGGCTCATGTTAACCATGATGCTGACGTGACTCTGGATATGTATTCTTTTAAATACCACAGTATACTTATTCTTCAAATAGTCTGTATCTCATTAGGTAAAGTGTCTGTAATATTCTAAGTTCATCAGGAAGACTTGTTTGAAGAAATCAGGGCAGTTCCTTAATCATAAGCTCATCCTCAAGGCTTGGAGCTTTCAGGTTATGGGCCAAAGGGCACAGGCTCACGTTTCACAGACAGGAGCGCTTTAATGTGGGCTGATATGTTTACTTAATTGTGTGACAAATGATCTTTTGAAACTTTCATGGCTTCCAAACTAGTCATTGGTTAACATTCCTCTCCCAACCATGTCAGTGACCTTTTATCTGATACATCTGAGGGAGACAGAGGTCAAAGCACCTACTAGTGTGCTTTGTGGGAAAAAAGCATATTTGTAAATGAAATATAACCCTATTCACAGGATAGCATTCACTGCCTAATGTTCAGAAGTGTCAAATCTGCTTCTAGTTTTAAACCTTCCTGTTGGAATTTGGACTTTCCATCATTGATTGTTATTTGTTCAGGAATAGATTGAAATTTCCCCTCAATGTTTGGCTGGGAAAGCTGAAAGAGTCCAACTGCTGGTTATAAAACTATGATTTTTTCAGGCCCAACCTTAGGCAGTTACAAAGGCTTCGCCTGGAAGGTCTCATAAGGGAAAGCTGCTCTCCCACCACAGACTGGTGTACAGTCAGTGAATCACAGTCACTGGCTGGAACTGTAGCCAAGGACTGTTCATGTCCTTTCACATACCTGCATTCCTAGCCCACGTGGTTTTTATTCTTAGGTCTCTGAGGCCTTGGGCAGAGGTCTTCATGCTCCTGTGCTGGGACCTTATAGGAGGAAGAGGGGAATCTGAAGACACCTTCCCCCACTGATTCAGTATCCAGTACTTTTCCACTCGTAGACCCTCACCCTTCCATGACCCCAGGGTGCATCAAACTGCCACAGGTGGGTCTCCCTCAACAGTGTAACAACCATGTCTTTCTTTGGTGATCCACATGACCTTCAACTGGTGCACTGGTCCATTGGAGAAAATAGAAGATGGAGAAATATACAATGGAACTTCCAGTTTTAGCTTCTTGGTTATACCATCACAGTAAGTGATTAAATTCTTACCTCTTTCATTTTCGGCTTGTTGCCTTAATTGGCTCCTCTGACCCTTCCATGTTCAGCTCTCCCAGCTCAACTGAGCTCCTCCTGACAAGACTCATTTTTCCATTCCTAAAACAAACACCAAGAATCGCAGTCCTAAAACCCGTGACCACAGTGAGCAAGTATGGCTAGTGCTTGAAAAAGAAAATGAGTTTTAGTAAATTTGCTCCCAAATATTTTATTAATAAAAGTTTTATATAAAAAACAAGCTAGATAGATAGATAAATGTGTCACACTGTATAAAAGGCATTGAAAGCATGTGTATGGTTGTAGGTTCTATTTTCTCTACCAAATTAACCAGCCATGATGGAGTTAAGAGAGTCAATATCATTCATATTTTTTGGAATACTTCAAAGTGTAAAAAGCACTGTTAATATTTTAAGTGCAAAGAAAGCTTGCTTATAATAAAATAGACTTTAAAAATTACAAATAAAAATCTGTACATCAAGGATATTCTTCAGGCCTTCCTGTGTGCATAGCACGGATATAGAAAGAGAAGGGGACCTGCCGAGAGGGGACCCATCCCATCAGGTGTTACAGGTCTGGCCCATTTCAGCTTGCAGGACCATCTCGTCTTTTCTCAAGGGGAAGGTGTCGATCAAGTTGAAGAGGGCCACAGGCGTCGCCAGGGAGACATAGCGCTCCTTGTCCATGCCGTGCTTATCCACTAGCACCATACTGAAGGAATAGAGTGGGATTCTCAGCAACAGCCTAGGGCAAAGAAAAGAAGACTAGGTCAAAACTGACTCCCCGAGGGCTCTGGTGGACCAACTAGAGTCCTATAACGACACTGTGTGCAGAGAAAGGCTTAATACCACAAAGGACTGAATTCCCTTTTAGACCCTTGCTACTCAAAGTGTGGTACGTGGACCAGGAGCATTGCATGGGAACTTGTTAGCAGTGGAGAACCCCACGCTCCCCCGCAAACCTACTGGATTAGAATCTGTATGATGAGTAAGAAAGGTCCACCGAAGACTGGTATGCACGTGACAGGTTGAGTAGCACGGCTTTAGCTTCTAGTGGCCAGGCAGACTTTAGACCTGCAGTGGTGCTATGTACCAATAGGTGCTCCAAGGCATGTACAACAATGCTAACAGAATTTTTTTGTATTAAACTGGAGTCAACCCCCATTCGCAGACTAGGTTTGCACAACCACATACCCACTAGAGTCACTGGTTATCAACATTTGGCTCTGTCTGGACACAAGTTTTGGTGTTCACAGTGGCAGGGGGGTGTGCTACTGGCCTCGAGTGGTTGGTTGAAGGCCAGGGCTGCTGCCTAACAAACAAACAAACATCCTACAATGCACAGACCAGCCCTCCTACAATGCACAGACCAGCCCTCTCTCCACCAAAGAATGATCAGGCCCCAAATGTCAATAGTGCCAAGGTTGAGAAACCCTGGCCTAGGTGAAGCTGATTGAAATGACGTTCCAAACACTGTAGTTCTGGCCCATCCAGCTCACAACTGCATAGAGGGAATCGAACTGGCTCTTCACCCAGGGTTTAAGGATTTGGTTAATTATAATTTTTTTATACCTCAAGTAATTTCAAAAAGCATTTCAAGTGGTTTCAATGGCCTGGTTTTTTTTTTTTTTTCTATTTTACCCCATTAGAATTTAAACTGTAAAAAAGAGTGTATATCAGTACCATGTTTAGATAAAAAAAAGCCAGAGAAAGCAAACAGATAAGCTGAGCCCAAGGGAAAAAACAAAGAGCACACTCAGCTAAAGTGAACAACAAAATCTGGAGAAGACACTTTCTTATGCCGTTTAAGAGGGAGTTTCAGGGGAGATGGGAATACTTTCTATCTTATCCCAGTGGGAAACTAAATTGCTAATCCACTTCTAGTGAGTAGAAATAAAAGCATTACGGTGTCTGCACTGGTTTCTTGTGGTAAAAAGAGGGGACCTCAAGAAGTGCATTAATGAGTTTGTGAACATGTAAACGTAAAGCATGAAGGTGAGGTGAGAATGGAGAACTAATCTTCTCTGCCTCTTTAAGAAGAGGAATATTTATTTAGAGTTTGGAGGGAGGGGGAGGAGGGGGGAAGTCCTAGGACAGGGGTGACCCAGGAAAACAGAGAAATAGGAAAGTCTGGAGGGAAAAAAAAGGCTACGCAACATTGTGGTGGCTGGAACCTGTGGGAAAGGAACTGGAGCGTGGGGTGGTCCAGTACTTAAGTTAGGATAGAAATCCCCCCATGGTGCCATCATCTACCACACACGTTCCTCCTGTGAGCCTTGTGCCTTGACTAACAAAATATTATGAGGGAAAACTGCCATGAGAGGAGATGAGTGGTCAGAGCAGCGGGCTACCAACAGGTACAGAAATGCATCCGCCACGGCTAAGCGACCACAGAAATTCGGGGGATGGATACACACCCTACAGGATGAGAGGTGGTACCAGCAATAGTTCAGAGTTACACAAATGGCAGACTGAAATGAACTCCTGGAGAATCTTCTAGAGAGCTAGACAAAAAAATACAACCCCCCCTCCTGCCATGGACACACCAAATCTACAACTACACATGGAACAATTTTCTCTGCCAGAAAGCGAAAAACTAGGATAGTGACTCTTGCATATCAGGCAAGTGAGAAGGGAATCACACCAAAGTGGGTAGAAGAGGCTGAGAAACAATCTTGTCCAAAATCCTAGCAATACATCCAGCCCCAGTCACTGCCCCCACCCATGTGGAGGGAACTGGAAACCTGGAGCTTCTCCCTGAGGAGCAAAGGGTTCCAATCCCACATCAGGCACTCCAGCTTTTAAGACCCACACCTGAGAGACAAACCCCAAAATACCTCACCTTGAAAACCAATGGGGCTCACACCACGAGATCTGCTGGGCTGTCGCAAACTCAGAAACACCCCAAGACACAGTGCAGAAGCATCCGTTTGAAAAGTACCCACACTTTATGTGAATAGGCTCATTTAATAACCTTAAAGCATCAGACTGAGGGGCAGGGGTGTGCCAGTGGAAGCAATTTTCAAACTCTCGCTCCACCTTGCTAAAGCCAGCAGAAACCATCTCTTATCTCTTCTTTTCCAGCAGGTTGCCATCTTTACGTTCCATCTAGCAGAGACATCTTCTTGCATTCCTTCTGCCTTGCTAAAGCCAGCAGCACCTTACATCTCTCTCTCTCTCTCTCTTGCCTGGCTCCGGTGGCCAACAGGCCTTAATGCTTGCAGACCCTCAGGACTGTATCTACTTGCTAAGCTGCTGCCTGAGGGTCTGCCTTCCAATCAGCCTGAATCTAGGTGCTGACTGATCCTCTCCATTGGAGCACTAACAGGTCTTGGCTCACCCTGAAACTCTGGGAGCTAATTAAAAATAAAATAAGCTATATAGACAATCACAAAGGTCTGAGAGATAAGAGTTAGGGCAGGGTTAAATAATAAGTTTCATCTCCTACCTGAGGCCACTCCTTCAAGACTAGAAGCAGCTGTTGCATATTCTAATGCATAGAAACCAACAGAGAGCCAAGTAAAATGAAAAAACAGACGAATATGTTCTTCTATATGTAAAATAGATAAACATATAACCAACAAGGACCTACTGTATAGCACAGGGAACTCTACTGAATATGCTGATAACCTCTATGAGAAAAGAATCTAAAACAGAATGTATATACACACACATACACACATATATATAAATATAAAACTGAATCACTTTGCCGTACACCTGAAACTAACATAACATTGTAAATCAACTATACTCCAATAAAATTAAAATGTAAAAAGATAAGGCAATTGTCAAAAAAAACTTAGGCTAAATAAAAACTCAGGCCAAAATTCAAGCCCCCCCCCACCAAAATTAAGAAGGTCAAGATGTTGACAGCACACCACTCAACCAAACACAAGACCCTTTTCAGTGTGGGACCTGTGTGCTTGCACAGGTCACACACCCATGAAACCGGCCCTGGGTCTATAAGTCCACCAAATCTTTCCAAACAATGAAACCATGCTAAGCCAACCTCAAGTTCCAGGATATGACAGTCAAGGAATAGCTAATTACAATTCCTAATGCAATGAGATGTTTTTCTGTTACCGATTCACTCTCAGCAAAATAAATGCATATCAAGTAAAATAGATAAAAAGGGACCTACTGTATAGCACAAGGAACTATATTGAATATCTTGTAGTGACCTATAATGGAAAAGGAAATGAAAGAACAGAAAAACCTCAGGAAAAAAACTTAACAAAACAAAGATAGGTCATTTACCTGATAAAGAGTTAAAAGTAATGGTTATAAAGATGCTTACCAAACTCAGAAGAATGGGTGAACATGGTGAACTTCAAAGAGACAGAAAATATAAAAAAGTACCAAAGAGAAGTCACAGAGCTGAAGAATACAGTAACTAAAGTGAAAAATACACTAGAGGGTTTCAGGGGCAGGTGAAGCAGTAGAAAGTACTGGCAAACTCAAAGACAAGGCAGTGGAACTCACCCAGAGAGCTAAAAGAAAAAAGAATCTTTTTTTTTTTTCCATTAAGATAACTTAAGAGATTTCTGGGACACTATCAAGCACACTAACATTCACAGTATAGGGATCCTAGCAGGAGAATAGACCAAGAAGCAGAAAACTTATTTTAAGAAGTAACGGCTGAAACCTTCCCTAACCTGGGGAGAAAAACAGACATCCAGATGCAGGAAGCCAAGAGAGTTCCAAAAAAAGAGGAACCTAAACAAACCCATACCAAGACACATTATAATCAAAATATAAAAAGCTTAAAGTCATAGAGAGAATCTAATGAGAAAAACCAGAATATTACATACAAGAGAATCCCATAAAAATATCAGATTTTTCAGCAGAAACGTAGCAGGCCAGAGGGAGTGAAACAATTTATTCTCCTGAAAGATAAAAGCTTATAACCAAGAATATATTATACTACCCAACAAAATCATTCAGAATTGGAGAGATGAAGAGTTTTCCAGACAAGCAAAAGCTAAGGGGAAGGCCACCAATAAACCAGCCTTACAAGAAATGTTAAAGGGACTTCTTTAAGCTGAAAAGGGCACTCATTAGTAATAAAAAATATCACAGTATAAATCTCACTGTTAAAAGATAGGTATACTATGACAAAGGAGGCAAGAATATACAATGGAGCAAAGACAGGCTCTTCAATAAATGGTGCTGGGAAAACTGTACTGCTACACGTAAGACAGGAAAATTAGAACATTCTCTAACACCATATACAAAAATAAACTCAAAATGGATTAAAGACTGAAAGGTAAGAACAAATCCTATAAAACTCCTAGAGGAGAACACTAGGGAGAATACTCCTAGGGAAAACACTGTGACATAAATCGCAGCAATATGTTTTTGGATTTGTCTCCTAGAGTAATGGAAACCAAATAGGACATAATTAAACTTAAAACCTTTTGCACAGCAAAGAAAACCACAAACAAAATGAAAAGACAACTTATGGACTGGGAGAAAATATTTACAAACAATGCAACCGACGAAAGGTTAATATCCAAAACATACAAACACCTCATACAACACATTATCAAAAAAGACAACCCAATATCCCTACCCAATGGGCAGGATACCTAAAGAGACAATTCTCCAAAGAAGACATACAGATGGCCAACAGACACATGAAAAGATGATCAGTATCGCTAATTATCAGAGAAACGCAAATCAAATCTACAAAGGAGTTCTCACACCAGTCAGAACAGCCATCATCAAAAAGTCTACAAATTTTGGGGAAATTATAGACACATTCACTCTCTAATTGTGGCGATGGTTTTATGGGTGTATACATACGTCAAATCTTATCACTATGCTTTAAGTATGTACAGTTCATTGGATGTCAATTGTACGCTATAATCTATAAAACTCTTAGGCCATGATTTAGCAAATTTCTTAAAATATCAAATGTATTGAAGATGAACAGTATGAAGAAATGCAAATGATAATGGCCAGTATTCTCCAGTTATACTAAGTAAAATAAATATGAATATTAATAAATGTTGGAGAGGGTATGGAGAAAAGGGAACCCTGCTACACTGTTGGTGGGAATGTAAATTGGTGCAGCCACTATGTAAAACAGTACAGAGGTTCCGTAAAAAGGTAAAAATAGAGTTACCATATGATCTTACAATCCCAATCCTAGGCATATCTCTGGAGAAAACTTTAAGCTCACCTCATCTCACGAGAACAGCAAAATCACAACTGCTGAACAACCATCAACAAAAAAACACTGGAACCTACCAAAAGATATTTTACGTTCAAAGACAATGAAGAAATGACAACTGAACAGTAACAGGGGTGGCTTTGTGACATAATCAAATCACATACCCACCAGGTTGGTGAACCACAAACTGGAAAATAATTATATTGCAGAGTTTCTCCCAAAAAACGTGAGAGTCCTGAGCCCTACATCAGGCTCCCCAGCTTGAGGGTCTGACATCAGGAGGAAGAAGCCCCAGCGCATTTGGCTTTGAAGGCCAGTGGGGCTTGAGTGCAGTAGCTCCACAGGACTGGGGAAAAGAGAGACTCCACCCTTGGAGGGCACACACAAGGTTTCACGTACACTGCAACCCAGCAGAAAGCAGGAACTCCATATAAGCCTGGGCTGTACCTACCTACAAATCTTGGAGGGTCTCCTGGGGAGGTGGGGATCAGCTGTGGCTCACTGCGGGGGCAGGGGGGACCAAGGATACTGGTGGCAGAGGCTCCAGAGAATACTGTCAGTGTGAGCTCTCCTAGAGGTCGCAATTTTGGCATCAGGACCTGGCCCCTCTCAACAGCCTTCAGGCTCCAGTGCTGGGACGCCTCAGGCCAAACCAACCAGCAGAGGGGGAATACAGTGCTACCCATCAGCAAAGAGGCTGCCTAAAGTCGTCCTCAGCCAACAGCCACCAATAAACACACCCCTTGACATGGCTCTGCCCCCCACAGGGACAAGACCCAGCTCCACCGCCCCCCCCCAGTGTGCAGGCACCAGTCCCTCACAGCAGGAAGCCTGCACAAGCCCCAGGACCAAACTCACCCACCAGAAGCAAAGGGAGCAGGCACCAGAAGCAAAAAGGAGCTACAATCCCGCAGCCAGTGGAAAGGAGACCAAAAACACAGAAAGTTATAAAAAATGAGATGGCAGAGAAATGTTCCAGACGAAGGAACATGATAAAAACCCACAAGAACAAGTAAATAACTGTAGATTGGCAACCTACCTGAAAAAATGATAGTAAAGATGATCCAAGATCTCAGAAAAAGAATGGAGGCACAGATCAAGAAGATACAAGAGATGTTTAACAAAGAGCTAGAAGATTTAAAGACCAAACAGATGAACAATACAACTGGAATGAAACATATACTAGAAGAAATCAATAGCAGAATAATTGAGGCGGAAGAACGAATAAGTGAGCTGGAAGACAGAATGGTGGAAATCACTGTCATGAAACAGAATAAAAAAATGAAAAGAAATGAGGACAGACTAAGAGACTAAAGCAACTAGAGGAAGAAGAACAAACAAAACCCAAAATTGGTAGAAGGAAAGAAATCATAAAGATCAGAGCAGAAATCAGTGAAATAGAGATGAAGAAAACAAAAGAAAAGATAAAACTAAAAAGCTGACTCTTTGAAAACATAAACAAAATTGATAAACCTTTAGCAAAACTCATGAAGGACAAAAGCGAGAGGACTGGAATCAATAAAATTCGAAATGAAAGGAGAAGTTACAATGGACACCACAGAAATACAAAGGATCATAAGAGACTACTACAAGCAACTATATGCCAATAAAATGGACAACCTAGAAGAAATGGACAATTTCTTAGAAAGGTACAACCTTCCAAGACTGAAACAGGAAGAAATAGAAAATATGAATAGAGCAATCACAAGTACTGAAATCGAAACAGTGATTTAAAAACTTCCAAACAAAAGTCCAGGACCAGATGGCTTCACAGGCGAATTCTGTCACCTATTCTTCTGACACTATTCCAAAAATTGCAGAGGAAGGAACACACTCCCAAGCCCATTCTATGAGGCCACCATCACCCTGATACTAAAACTAGACAAAGATACCACAAAAAAAGAAAGTTACAAGCCAATATCACTGATGAACATGGACGGAAAAGTCATCAACAAAATACTAGCAAACTGAATCCAACAATATATTAAAATGATCATACACCATGATCAAGTGGGGTTTATCTCAGGGATGCAAGGATTCTTTCACATCTGCAAATCAGTGTGATACACCACACTGACAAATTCAAAAATAAAAACCATATGATCATCTCAATAGATGCAGAAAAAGCTTTTGACAAAATTCAACACCCATTTATGATAAAATCTCTCCAGAAAGGGGGCATAGGGGAAACACACTTCAACATTATAAAAGGCCATATATGACAAACCTACAGTTAACATCATTCTCAACAGTGAAAAGCTGAAAACATTTCCTCTAAGATCCGGAACAAGACAAGGATGCGCACTGTCATCACTTTTATTCAACAGTTTTGGAAGTCCTAGCCACAGCAATCAGAGAAGAAATACAAGGAGTCCAAACTGGAAAAGAAGAAGTAAAACTGTCACTGTTTCCAGATAACACGATTCTATACATAGAAAATCCTAAAGATTCTACCAGAAAACTACTAGAGCTCATCAATGAATTCAGTAAAGTTGCAGGATACTGAATACACAGAAATCTCTTACATCCCTATACACTAACAATGAAAGATCAGAAAGAGAAATTAAGGAAACAATCCCATTTACCATCACATCAAGAAGAATAAAATACCTAGGAATAAACAGACCTGTACTCCAAAAACTTAAGACACTGATGAAAGAAACCAAAGATGACACAAATGGATGGAAGGATATACCATGTTCTTGGATTAGAAGAATCAATATTGTCAAAATGACTATACTACCCAAGGCAATCTACAGGTGCAATGCAATCCCTATCAAATTACCAGTGGCATTTTTCACAGAATTAGAACCAAAAAAAAACCTTAAAATTTGCATGGAGACATAAAAGACCTCGAACAGCCAAAGCAATCTTGAGAAAGAAAAACAGAGCTGGAGGAGTCAGGCTCCCTGACTTCAGACTACAATATAAAGCTACAGTCATCAAAACAGTATGGTACTGGCACAAAAACAGAAATATAGATCAATGGAACAGGATAGAGAGCCCAGAGATAAACCCATGCAACTGTGGTCAGTTACTATATGACAAAGGAGGCAAGAATATACAATGGAGAAAAGACAGTCTCTTCAACAGTGGTGCTGGGAAAACTGGTCAGCCACATGCAAGAGAATGAAATTAGAACATTCTGTAACACCATACACAGAAATAAACTCAAAATGGATCAAAGACCTAAATGTAAGGCCAGATACTTTAAAACTCTTAGACTAACATATAGGTAGAACACTCACTCTTTGACATAAATCACAGCAATATCTTTTATGATCCACCTCCTACAGTAATGAGAAGAAAAACAAAAACAAACAAATGGGACCTAATTAAACTTAAAAGTTTCTGCACAGTGAAGGAAACCATAAACAAAATGAAAAGACAACCCACAGAATGGGAGAAAATATTTGCAAAAGAAGTGACCAACAAGGGATTAACTTCCAAAATATACAAATATCTCATGAAGCTCTATATCAAAAAAACCCAAACAGCTCAATCAAAAAATGGGCAAAAGATCTAAATAGACATTTCTCCAAAGAAACATACAAATGGCCAAAAAGTACCTGAAAAGATAATCACTATCACTAATTATCAGAGAAGTGCAAATCAAAACTACATTGAGATGTCACCTCACACCAGTCAAAAAGGCCATCATCAAAAATCTACGAACAATAAATGCTGGAGAGGGTGTAGAGAAAAGGGAACCCTCTTGCACTGTTGTTGGGAATGTAAACTGGTACAGCCACTATGGAGAATAGTATGGAAGTTCCTTAAAAAACTAAAAATAGAACTACCATATGACCCAGCAATCCCACTCCTGGGCATATACCCAGAGGAAACCATAATTCAAAAAGATACATGAGGGCTTCCCTGGTGGCGTAGAGGTTGAGAATCTGCCTGCCAATGCAGGGGACACGGGTTCGAGCCCTGGTCTGGGAAGATCCCACATGCCGCGGAGCAACTAGGCCCGTGAGCCACAATTACTGAGCCTGCGCATCTGGAGCCTGTGCTCCATAACAAGAGAGGCCGCAATAGTGAGAGGCCCACGCACCGCGATGAAGAGTGGCCCCCACTTGCCTCAACTAGAGAAAGCCCTCGCACAGAAACGAAGACCCAACAAAGCCATAAATAAATAAATAAATAAAATTAAAAAAAAAAAAAAAGATACATGCACCCCAACGTTCATTGCAGCACTATTTACGATAGCCAAGACATGGAAGCAACCTAAGTGTCCATGAACAGAGGAATGGAAAAAGAAGATGTGGTACATATATACAAAGGAATATTACTCAGCCATGAAAAAGAATGAAATAATGCCATTTGCAGCAACATGGATGGACCTAGAGATTATTATACTAAGTGAAGTAAGTCAGAGAAAGACAAATATCATATGATATCACTCATATGTAGAATCTAATTTTTAAAAAATGATACAAATGAACTTATTTACAAGAGAAACAGACTTACAGATATTGAAAACAAACTTATTGTTACCAAAGGTGAAGTGTGGGGGGGGGGGAGGGATAAATCAGGAGCTTGGGATCAATATATACACACTCTTATATATAAGATATATAATCAACAAGGACCTACTGTATAACACAGGGAACTCTACTCAATATTCTGTGATAACCTCTATGAGAAAAGAATCTTAAAAAGAATGAATATATGTATAAGTGAATCAGTTTACTGTACACCTGAAACTAACATGACATTGTAAATCAACTATATTCCAATAAAATAAAAAAAAAGAAAACATGCATGCACCCCACTGTTCAAAGCAGCACTATTTTACAATAGCCAAGACATGGAAGCAACCTAAGTGTCCATTGACAGATAAATGGATAAAGAAGATGCGGTACACGTATACAATGGAATATTACTCAGCCATAAAAAAGAATGAAATAATGCCATTTGCAGCAATATGGATGGACTTAGAAATTATCATATTAAGTGAAGAAAGACAAAGGAGGACAAATATCATATGACATCACTTATATATAGAATCTAAAAAAATGATATAAATGAACTTATTTTTACAAAACAGAAATAGAGTCACAGACATAGAAAACAAACATGGTTACCAAAGGGGATAGTAGGGGGTGGGGGGGAGGGGGAGAAATTAGGAGTTTTGGATCAACACATACACACTACTATATATAAAATAGATAGAAACAAGGACCTACTGTACAGCACAGGGTACCATATTCAATATCTTATAATAACCTATAATGGAAAAGAATCTGAAAAAGAATACATATATATATGTATAACTGTATGACTTTGTTGTACACCTCAAACTAACAAAATTGTCAATTAACTACTTCAATTTAAAAATGGTTAAAATAAAAAGATTTTTAATTTTAAAGGTAGATATATTAGTAAAAGTAGTGGATTTATAAAGGTTAAAAGACAAAAGTGGTAAAATAACTACAATAACTGCTTAAGGGATACACAGGATTAAAAGATATAAAATGTGACATCAAAAACAAAACGTGTGTGGAGCTTGAGGATGCCTTCAAGCTTAAGTTGTTATATTTATAATGGTCCATTTTAAGTTGATAAGTTAAATGTAAGCTTCATGGTGACCACAAACCAGAAACCTATAATAGATACACAAAAGATAATGAGAAAGGAATTTAAGCATACCACTAAATTCATCAAATCACACAGGAAGAGAATAGAGAAGAACGTAACAGAGGAACTATAAAACAGCCAAAAAACAAGATGGCAGTAAGTATCTACCTATCAATAATTTAAGTGGACTAAATCCTCTAATCAAAAGAAAGAGTAGCTGAATGGATTAAAAAAAAAGCAAAAAACACCTATCTATATGCTGCCTACAAGGGACTCACTTCAGATGTAAAGACACACACAAAGTGAAAGAATGGAAAAATATATTCTATGCAAATGGAAACCAGAAGTAAGCTGGATCACTGTTCTTGTATCAGACAAAATAGACTTTAAAACAATCAAACAAAAGGGTGTAATATAATATTTGTAAATATATATGCAACCCACATAGGAGCACTTAAATGTATAAAGCAAATATTAACAGACCTAAAAGGGAAATAGTAGGACAATGATAGTAGGGGACTTTAATATCCAGCTTACAACAATGGATAGATCATCCAAACAGAAAATCAGTAATGAAAACAGCAGCCTTTAACACATTATACCACATAGGTTTAAAGAGATACATACAGAACACCCCATCCAAAGCAATAGAATATATAGTCTTCATGTGCACATGGAACATTCTCTGGGATAGATCACATTAGGCTATAAAACAAGTCTTAATTTAAAATGATTGAAATCATATCAAGCATCTTTTAAGATAATAATGTATGAAGGGCTTCCCTGGTGGTGCAGTGGTTGAGAGTCTGCCTGCCAATGCAGGGGACACGGGTTCGAGCCCTGGTCTGGGAAGATCCCACATGCCGCAGAGCAACTGGGCCTGTGAGCCACAGCTACTGAGCCTGCGCATCTGGAGCCTGTGCTCTGCAACAAGAGAGGCCGCGATAGTGAGAGGCCCGCGCAGCACGATGAAGAGTGGCCCCCACTTGCCGCAACTAGAGAAAGCCCTCGCACAGAAACGAAGACCCAACACAGCCATAAATAAATAAATAAAATTAAAAAAATAATAATGTATGAAACTAGAAATCAAATATAGGAAGAAAACTGGAAACATTCATAAATAATGTGGAGATTAAACAATGTGTTACTGGACAATCAGTGGGTCAAAGATAAGTCAAAAAAATACCTTCAGTCAAATGAACACGGAAATAAAACATAACAAAACTTATATGAGATGCAGCAAAAGCAGTTCTAAGAGAGAAGTTCAGGGCAATAAATACTTATCAAGAAACAAAAATCTCAAAACAACCTAACTTTACAACTGAAAGAACTAGAAAACAAAGCCCAAAGTTAGTAGAAGTTAGGAAATAATAAGGATCAGAGCAGAAATAAATGAAGGAGAGACTAAAAGGATAATAGAAAAGACCAATGAAGCAAGAGCTGGTTCTTTGAAAAGGTGAAATTGATAAACCTTTAGCTACACTCACCAAGACAGAGAGGGCTCAAATAAAAATCAGAAATGAAAGAAGAGATATTACAACTGATACCACAGCTATACAAAGGATAAGAGACTATTACAAACAATTATATGCCAACAAATTTGACAGCCTAGAAGCAGCAGATAAATTCCTAGAAAAATACAACCTTCCAAGACTGAATCATGAAGAAATAGAAAATCTGAACAAATTACTATTAAGGAGATTGAATCAGTAATCAAAAACCTCCCAGCAAACAAAAGTCTAGGACCAGATGGTTTCACTGGTGAATTCTACCAAACACTCAAAGAAGAATTAATTCTACCAAACATTCAAAGAAGAATTAATACTAATCCTTCTCAAACTCTTCCAAAAACTAGAAGAGGAGGTAACATTTCAAAATTCATTTTACAAAGCCACCATTAGCTGGTAACCAAAACCAGACAGGGACACAAGAAAATTACATGCCAATATCCCTGGTGAACACAGATGCAAAAATCTTCAACAAAATATTCGTAAACAGAATTCAACATACATTAAAAGGATCATACAAGTGACATTTATTCCAGAGATGCAAAGATGGTTCAACATCTACAAATCACCATGTTATACCATGTTAACAAAATGAATGATAAAAATCATATAATCTTAATAGCTGCAGAAGAAGCATTTGACAAAATTCAACATCCATTTATGATAAAAACCTCTCAACCAAGTGGGTATAGAGGGAACATACCTTGACATAATAAAGGTCATATATAAACAAGCCCACAGCTAACTTCATACCCAATGGTGAAAAGCTGAAAGCTTTTGCCTCTAAGATCAGGAACAAGCCAAGGATGCCCACTCTTGCAACTTGTATTCAATATGGTATTGTTAGTCCTAGCCAGACTCAGTAGGCAAGAAAAAGGGGGAAAAAAGGCATCCAAATTGGAAAATAAAGTAAAACTGTCATTATTTGCAGATGTCATGATATTATATATAGAAAACCCTAAAGAATCCATCAAAAAGCTGTTAGATTAATAAACCAATTCAGTAAAGTTGCAGGATACAAAATAAATATACAAAAATCTCGTGCATTTCTATACACTAATAAGACAGTAACAAAAAGAGAAATAAAGAAAAATCACTTTTATAATTGTATGAAAATGAATAAATACCTAGGAATAAACTTAGCCAAGGAGTTGAAAGACGTGTACACTGAAAACAATAGGACATTCCATTTCAAACCTGTGAAGCCTTTGGTAAAACCACAAGGCCAGTGGTTCACTCACTGTGATCCCCAGACCGGCAGCATCAGCAACACCTGGAAACTTGCTAGAAATGCAAGTTCTCAGGCCCTGTCATAGACCAACTGAGTCAGAAACTCTGGGCGAGGGGCCCAGCACTCTGTTTTAACAGCCCTCCCGGAGATTCTGAGGCAGGCTAAAGCTTGAGAACCACTGCATAATTCATTTATACAACTTATTTGTTTAAATCATCCTCAGCCTACAGAGGTCTACAGTAGCCCCAACATATAAAACCTGAATGATAGCAGTTTTCTTAAATCAGATTTTTCTATTCTTCAAATTTAAACAATTTAAAAATCACATTGGGCTTCCCTGGTGGCGCAGTGGTTGAGAATCTGCCTGCCAATGCAGGGGACACGGGTTCGAGCTCTGGTCTGGGAAGATCCCACATGCCGTGGAGCAACTGGGCCCGTGAGCCACAACTACTGAGCCTGAGCGTCTGGAGCCTCTGCTCCGCAACAAGAGAGGCCGCGATAGTGAGAGGCCCGCGCATCGCGATGAAGAGTGGCCCCACTTGCCGCAACTGGAGAAAGCCCTCACATAGAAACGAAGACCCAACACAGCCAAAAATAAAAATAATAAATAAATAATAAATAAAAAATTTTTTAAAAATCACATTAAGATTCTCTCTATATATCTGCAATTCAGAAAAAAAAAACCTTTAGTCAATTCTGCAACAGGTTTTAAAAAAAATCATTGACATAGCATATGAGCAGTTAGTTCTAAATAAGCAATAGCTTCACGAAACCTACTTTGAGAATTTTCAATAAAATTTTTCAGACGTCAACAATCCTCTTAAGTTTTCTTATCTTCAAATTGAAGTGTTGGTAATTATAGATATGCTCTTAAAGGGTACTATCACCCCTGGAAATAGTAAAGCTGTTTCCATTTAGAGTCATTTACTTACTTAGCACCAACATGGTACCAGGCACTGTGCTAGGTACTAGGCAGCAAATCTTGAAAACATCTGGTACTGACCTCAAAAGTGTTACCCCTAGGGACGTACTAGATGCAAATGCAGGTGGATAAAAAATGAATAAGTAAAAGCTTATGAGTATTCCCAGGCTTCTCCTTCCTTCAGCCAACTAAAGAGAATTCAGGCCTATTTTTCTTTTTCCATCCCTCGCCTTCTGAGTTTTTGACCCTGGTGTAGATGGGGCAGACTCTCTTCGCGTGGAGAGAGGTATAAATCAAACATGTGGAGGGTCAGAAGGCAGATGGAAAATAAGGAAGTTAGAAAAAAGAAGCTATTATGTCAATCTGTAACATCACTTGCTAAGGACATATTTCTATCATAATCTCTCAAGGAATTTCTGTGAACCTCTTTGAAAATCCGTGATAGGGTTCACCACATTCTATTTCATTTTCTTCTTCCTGGGTATATAGAAAGACTACATTTCCCAGTCTCCCTTGAAGGCTGATTGCAATCATGTGATGAGTTCTGGCCAAGGGACTGAGAGACAGCAATTTTATGCTTCCAATATGAAGCCAAAAAAAAAGTGGCATGGTTTGTTTTTACTCTTTTCCCCCTTTGCAGAAACCTGAAAGTAATGTATTCTGGGATGTTGATTCTACAAGATGGTGGAGCCACCAAGAGCTTGGGACCATGAGATTATATAGAACAGAGATCTGCCCCCTCCCTTGCAGAGTGTGAGAGAAAAAGGGGAGAAAGGAAGATTTTGAGGAGCTCTGCTTTACGCTAATTGTCCTTTTCACAGTGGTCAAAAGATACAAGTAAAAATTTGGCTTGCTCTGAAATTACCTTTTGGCTGTTCAATTCTGCTTTTTTAACGCACCATTACTCAGAGTCTGAACACCATGATTCTGGCTTTTTAAGTGTTACCAAAAGTTGTTAAAATGGGACTATGGACAAGTGCCCTGGAAGCATGGAGGAAAAAGAGGCCAAGCCTGGAAAGGCTAAATTGGAGGCCTGCCCTCTTAAGAAGACCAAGGATTGCGTAAATCCTTTTTACATTCTGTCCCCTTCCCATCCCACTCCCACCAAGGGGAAAAAAAAACAAAGACAAAGCAAAAACACCTGGAGGGGGAAGGAACCCTGGTAATTACCCACTGCATCATGTATTTGGACAAGCAGCCACATGCCAATTAATATTGTTATAATACTCCCAGAATAAAAGTAATTAAAGGTTGAAGGTTGCCTGGAATCAAGAATGAATAGAGAGAAATCAGGGAACCTGATCAGAAAAAAAGCACTTTTATAAGTAATAATACTTAAGAACAGAACTTCCCCCTACCTGAGCTGCAGAGCTAGGGCTGGAGGCATAATCTTTGCTCCTATCCTGCCGATGAGGGTCGGGAACACACCTACCAGCTCCACTATGGTGATGTGTCGAAGATCCAGGCCACATTGTGCTTGCTGGAAAAAAACAAACAAAAAACCCCAAGCAGGGAGGTGTGAGCATGGTTAAAGAAAATTCCATGTCAAACTACAGACCCACAGGAGCAGTACTCTTCTGTTTGGGGAAGTTTATTTGCCCACTCCAAACTGTCCTGAAGATAGCTAAGAAATTCGAGTTCAACTAGTGGCTATAAAACCTAAATACCTTCCCAGAGGAATCATTCAGAAATGGCTTGGCAATGAGATTTTGAAAACCTAAGCAAAATGGCAGTGTATGTATTTCCAGATGGGCTGAGACTTTGCATGAGTCAAATTTCCTAAAAAGTGTCCAAGACCACCCCAGAGGATTCTAATTTGTCTTTGCAAGGACAAAAGAATATTTCCAGTATCCCACTATCTGCCCTTTTCACCCCTCACACCCGCCTTCCCAAAGCCCCCCCAACATGAGCATGGTGAAGAAATAAGGATAAGCAATTCCAACCCTCATCTGATGCCCTGGTTTTTTACATCTGGTGACCTGGCCCTGGCAGTTGCCACCCAGGGACAGCCCTCGATGGCCTGGCTCTGGTGACCAGAGGGGCTGGAATTCCTGGGTCCCATGCAACTCTAACAGTTCTTGGTGGGCTGCCACCCTTGGGGCATTGCACAGACAGCAGACTGAAACACACCCCCAGTTTCTGTGGAAGACGCCTCATTTTTTGTCCTGGATCATCAACCTTAAGGGCAGGCTTCAGGCTTGGCATACATCTAGAGGCCTACAGAGAGGCCCTCGGGGAACGTAGGCCAGGGATGCCATCTTTATGTTCTCCCTCTGGAGATTTCCTCTGCTACACCCAGGCAGGGGAGGTGATACATGGCCCCCACCCACTACAGATTGAGGCCCCTGGCCCTTCCAGACCAGAAAGCCTGTTTGGGAAAATTTGAGAGCTGCCTGAAGTGGGGCCCTCCCAGTGCCACCCAGGCATGAGCCCAAGTTATAGCCCTAGGCACTGTGGAGTGTGGCCCCCCATCTGATAGGAAGGGTTTGTGAGAACACCTAGAAGCTGTGTAACCCAGCAACTCTTAAGCTGAGAGGAGAGTGGGCAGAGCTGATGGCTGCCAGGGCAAACAAACTGGCCCTGTTCAGCCAGGGAACTTGCGGCATGAGTTGGCTTGAGTCAAGGCCACCAACAAAGAGCATTAGTGGCACTTGAGGTGTTTTTCCTGCTGTGCCCAGGAAGCGAAGCTGATTCACAACCTCACTTATTACTGACTACTACCTTCAGACCACCTGACCAAGAAACCTAACCCTGACACACAGGAAGCTGCATCACCCATCTAACAGCCCTGCTTATGGTGGCGCTTGAATAGAGTGCAGCCCATGGCTTTCTCTGTCTGCAAAGGAAAACTGGTGGCCTCACCTAACCAAAATATTCAGTGCACACTCTTGCCTGATTTGAGTCCCCAGACAATGAGCCACGCAGGCCCTGGGTCCCGTCCTGCTGCTTTGCCAGGGCAGGGAAGCTAATTCATAGCCCCACCTACTGCTGGGTTTAGTAGTACCCAGTCCAAAGCATTTAGTAAGCCTGACCAGAATCCAGACAGTCATGAAGCCCATCCTACAGCTGCATTTGGGCAGGAAACCAAGATAGCAGTCCTATCCAGCTGTTCTCAGCCAGTGGCACGCCCCCACCCCTAACCTCAGAGCTCGAACTGATGCCTTGCCCAAACTGACACTAATAACAGGCCCCACCTGCCCAAGGATGTTACCAGCAGACACGTCCAGAAACCTAAACAGAGCTGATTGGTGAAGAACTGTCTCTGCCAAAGTAAACCTTAAAGTCTGGAAAAAGAGATCACTTATTCAAATGAACAGACACCGGTATAAAGAATCAAGGATCATGAAAAAGCAAGTATGTACGATACCACCAAAGGTAAGTAATAAAGGGCCAATAACTAACCCTAAGGAAATGGAGAGCTATGAACTTTCAAAGAATTCAGAATAATCATCTTAAAGAGGTTTCGTGAGCTACAAGAACAGACAACTAAATGAAATTAGAGAAGTAAACAAAATGAGTTCAACAAAGAAATATAAACCATGAAAAAAATCACAGAGCTGAAGAATAGAATAACTGAACCAAAGAATTCAATAGAGAGCTTTGGACTTCCCTGGTGGTGCAGTGGTTGAGAATCCGCCTGCCAATGCAGGGGACACAGGTTCGAGCCCTGGTCAAGGAAGATCACACATGCCATGGAGCAACTAAGCCCGTGAGCCACAACTACTGAGCCTGCGCTCTAGAGCCCATGAGCCACAACTACTGAAGCCCGTGTGCCACAACTACTGAAGCCCGTGCACCTACAGCCCATGCTCCCCAACAAAGAGAAGCCACTGCAATGAGAAGCCCGTGCACCGCATCGAAGAGTAGCCCCCACTCGCCACGGCTAGAGAAAGTCCACGCGCAGCAACGAAAACCCAATGCAGCCTAAAATAAATTAAAAAAAAAATAGAGAGCTTCAAAAGCAGACTCAACCATGCAGAAGAATCAGAAACCTGGAAAACAGGACATTTGAAATTATCCAGTCAGAGGAACAAAAAGGAAAAATAATGAAAAAAGATTGAAGGGAGCCTAAGGGACTTATGGTACACAAAGAAAAATATTCGAATTTTTGGAATTCCAGAAGGAGAAAAGGGACAAAAAGTGTATTTAAGTCAATAATGGCTGAAAACTTCCCAAACCTGGGGAGAGAACTAGACATCCAGATGCAAAAGGCCCAAAGGATCCCAAACAGGTTGAACCCAAATAGGGCTACACCAGGACATATTATAATTAAATTTTCAAAAGTCAAAGTCAAAGAATTTTAAAAGCAGCAAGAGAAAAGAGAGAAGTTACATACAAGGGAACCTCCATAAGACTATCAGTGGATTTCATAATGGAAATTTTTCAGACTAGAGGAGAATGGTAGGACATATTCAAAATACTGGGGGTGGAGGGGGACTTCCCTGGCAGTCCAGTGGTTAAGACTTTGCCTTCCAATGCAGGGGGTGTGGGTTCGATCCCTGGTTGGGGAGCTAAGATTCCACATACCTCACAACCATAAAACCAAAACATAAAACAGAAGCAATATTGTAACAAATTCAATAAAGACTTTAAAAATGGTCCACATGAAAAAAAAATCTTAAAAAAAAAATGTTGGGGGGAAAACTGTCAACCAAGAAATTCTACACTCAGTGAAGCTCTCCTTCAGAAATAAAGGAGGGATAAATACTTTCCCTAAAAAACGAAAGCTGAGAAAATTCATCATCACTAGACATGCTTTACAAGAAACGTTATAGGAAGTTCTTTGAGTGGAAGTATAGTCAGCCCTCCATATCCATGGGTTCTGCATCCACAAATTCAACCAACCATGGACCACGTACTATGTGTACAACTGGAGGATCTATGGATGGGGAACCCACAGATACAGAGGGCTGACAATGGGACATGAGCATCCACAGATTTTGGTGTCCGCAGCAAGTCTTGCAACCAGTTCCCTGCAGATACTGAGGGATAAATATAAAAGGATGATAATTAACATCATAAAAACATAAGAAGGCAGTGTAAAACTCACTGCTATGGAAAATAGAGTCAAACTTGGATTCTGTAATATGGTAATAGTGGTATGTAATTCACTTACAGCTCTAGTTTAAAAGTTACAAAACAAACATGGTCAATGGAGACAAGATAGCAGAGTAGGGGAACACGAGCTCACCCCTTCTTACGAAAACACCAAAATCTCAACTAACTGCTTAACAACCATCGTCAAAAAAAAATGCTGGAGGGACTTCCCTGGTGGCGCAGTGGTTAAGAATCCGCCTGCCAATGCAGGGGACAGGGGTTCGAGCCCTGGTCCAGGAAGATCCCACATGCCACAGAGCAACTAAGCCCGTGTGCCACAACTACTGAGCTGTGCTCTAGAGCCCATGAGCCACAACTACTGAGCCCACATGCCGCAACTACTAACGCCTGTGCTCCGCAATGAGAAGCCCGCGCACCGCAACGAAGAGTAACCCCTGCCTGCAACTAGAGAAAGCCCACACGCAGCAACGAAGACCAAATGCAGCAAAAATAAATTAAAAAAAAAAAAACAACACTGGAACCTACCCAAGAAGATACCCTACATCCAAAGACAAAGAAAAAGCCACAACAAGATGGTAGGAGGGGCACAGTCAAATCCCATACCCACTGGATGGGTGAACCACAAACTGGAAAATAATTATACAACAGAAGTTCTCCCACAGGAGTGAAAGTTCTGAGTCCCACATCAGGCTTCCCAGCCTGGGGGTCTGACAATGGGAGGAAGAGCCCCCAGAGAATCTAGATTTGAAGGCCAGTGGGGTTTGATCACAGGAATTCCACAGGACTGGGGGAAACAGAAACTCCACTCTTGGAGGGCACACACGAGGTCTCGTGCTCACCAGGACACAGGGGAAAAAGCAGTGACCTCATAAGAGACTGGGCCAGATGTACCTGCTAGTATTGCAGGGTTTCCTGTGGAGGCGGGGGCAGGAGGGGGCAGCTGTGGTTCACTGCGAGGACAAAGACACTGGTAGCAGTAGTTCTAGGATGTACTCATTGGCGTGAGCCCTCATGGAGGACGCCATTTTCTCATCAAGACCTGGCCCCACACAACAGCCTGCAGGCTCCAGTGCTGGGACACCTCAGGCCAAACAACATTAAACGCTCCAGCATTCACATTATTGAAGTCCCAGAAGGAGAAGAGAGAGAGAAAGGACCTGAGAAAATATTTAAAGAGATAATAGCTGAAAACTTCCCTAACATGGGAAAGGAAACAGTCACCCAAGTCCAGGAAGTGAAGAGAGTCCCAGGCAGGAAAAACCCAAGGAGGAACACGCCAAGACACATAGTAATCAAATTGACAAAAATTAAAGACAAAGAAAGAACATTAAAAGCAACAAGGGAAAAGCAACAAATAACATACAAGGGAATCCCCATAAGGTTATCAGCTGATTTTTCAGCAGAAAGTCTGCAGGCCAGAAGGGAGTGGCATGATATATTTAAAGTGCTGAAAGGGAAGAACCTACAACCAAGATTACTCTACCCAGCATGGATCTCATTCAGATTTGGAGAAATCAAAAACCTTACAAACAAGCAAAAGCTAAGAGAATTCAGCACCACCAGACCAGGTTTGCAACAAATGCTAAAGGAACTTCTCTAGGCAGAAAAGAAAAGGCTACAATTAGAAACAAGAAAACTACAAATGGAAAAGCTCACTGGTAAAGGCAAGCATACAGTAAAGGTAGGAAATCATACACACAAATATATCAAAACCAGCAATTGTGAGAAGAGGAAAGCACAAATGCAGGATACTGGAAATGCATTTGAAATTAAAAGAGGAGCAACTTAAAATGATCTTGTTTATATATAGACTGCTATATCAAAACTTCATGGAAACCACAAACTGAAAATCTACAGATCACAAGAGAATAGACCAAAAGAAGAGAAGAAAAAAGACCTACAAAAACAAATCCAAAACAACTAAGAAAATGGCAATAAGGAACATACACATCAATAATTACCTTAAACATAAACAGATTAAATGCTCCAACCAAAAGACAGACTGGTTGAATGGATCCAAAACCAAGACCCGCATATATGCTGTCTACAAGAGACCCCCTTCAGATCTAGGGGCACATACAGACTGAAAGTGAGAGGATGGAAAAAGGTATTCCATGCAAATGCAAATCAAAAGAAAGCTGGAGTAGCAATACTCATATCAGACAAAATACACTTTAAAATAAAGAATGTTACAAGAGACAAAGAAGGACACTACATAATGATCAAGGGATCAATCCAAGAAGAAGATATAAGAATTATAAATATATATGCACCCAACATAGGAGCACCTCATATATAAGGCAAATACTAACAGTCATAAAAGGAGAAATTGACAGTAACAGTAATCATGGGGGGCTTTAACATACCATTTTCACCAATGTACAGATCATCCAGACAGAAAATCAATAAGGTACACAGGCCTTAAATGACATATTAGACCGATGGACTTTGATATTTATAGAGCATTCCATACAAAAGCAGCAGAATACGTGTTCTTCTCAAGTGCACATGGAACATTCTCCAGGATTGATCACATGCTGGGCCACAAAGTAAGCCTCGGTAAATTTAAAGAAAATTGACAACATATCAAGCATATTTTCCAACCACAACGTGAGGAAAAACTATAAAAAAACACAAACACATGGAGGTTAAACAATATGCTACTAAACAACCAATGGATCACTGAAGAAATCAAAGAGGAAATTAAAAAACACCTGGAGACACATGAAAGCACAATGATCCAAAACCTACAGGACTCAGCAAAAGCAGTTCTAAGTGGGAAGTCTATACCAATACAATCTTACCTCAGGAAAGAAGAAACATCTCAAATAAACAACCTAACCTTACACCTAAAGCCACTACAGAGAAAGAAGAACAAACAAAACCCAAAGTTAGCAGAAGGAAAGAAATAAAAAATCAGAGCAGAAATAAATGAAACAGAGATGAAGAAAACAATAGAAAAGTTCAATGAAACTAAAAGCTGGTTCTTTGAAAAGACAAACAAAATTGATAAGCCTTTAGCCAGACTCATCAAGCAAAAAGGGAGAGGGCCCAAATCAATACAATCAGAAATGAAAAAGAAGTTACAATGGACCCCACAGAAATACAAACGATCATAAGAGACTACTACAAGCAACTATATGCCAATAAAATGGACAACCTGCAAGAAATGGACAAATTCTTAGAAAGGTACAACCTCCCAAGACTGAACCAGGAAGAAATAGAAAATATGAAGAGACCAACCACAAGTAATGAAATTGTAACTGTGATTTAAAAACTCCCAACAACCAAAGTGCGGGACCAGCTGGCTTCACAGATGAATTTTATCAAACATTTAGAGAAGAGTTAACACCTATCCTTCTGAAACTATTCCCAAAAAACTGCAGAAGTAGGAACACTCCCAAACTCATTCTATGAGGCCACCATCACACTGATACCAAAACTAGACAAAAATAGACAAAGATAACACACACACACACACAAAATAACAGGCCAATATCACTGATGAACATAGACACAAAAATCCTCAACAAAATACTAGCAAACAAAATCCAACAATACATTTAAAAGGATCATGCACAACGATCAAGTGGGATTTATCCCAGGTATGCAAGGATTTTTCAGTATCCGCAAATCAATCAGTGTGATACACCACATCAACAATTTGAAGAATTAAAAATCATAAGATCATCTCAATAGATGCAGGAAAAGCTTTTGACAAAATTCAACACCCATTTATGATAAAAACTCTCCAGAAAGTGGGCATAGAGGGAACCTACCTCAACATAATAAAGGCCATATATGACAAACCTACAGCTAACATCATACTCAATGATGAAAAGCTGAAAGCATTTCCTCTAAGATCAGGAACAAGACAAGGATGCCCACTCTTGCCACTTTTATTCAACACAGACTTGGAAGTCCTAGTCACAGCAGTCAGAGAAGAAAAATAAAAACAATCCAAACTGGAAAAGAAGTAAAACTGTCACTGTTTGCAGATGACATGATACTATACATAGAAAATCCTAAAGACACTACCAGAAAACTACTAGAGCTCATCAATGAATTCAGTAAAGTTGCAGGATACAAAATTAATACACAGAATTCTGTTGCATTTCTATACACTAACAATGAAATATCAGAGAGAAATTAAAGCAACAATCCCACTTATCATCACATCAAGAAGAATAAAATACCTAGGAGTAAACCTACCTAAGGAGGCAGAAGACCTGTACTCTGGAAACTATAAGATGCTGATGAAAGAAATTAAAGATGACACAAACAGTTGGAAAGATGTACCATGTTCTTGGATTGGAAGAAATAATATTGTCAAAATTACTATACTAGGGCTTCCCTGGTGGTGCACTGGTTAAGAATCCACCTGCCCAAAAAAAAAAAAAAAAAAAAAAAAAGAATCTACCTGCCAATGTAGGGGACATGGGTTCGAGCCCTGGTCCAGGAAGATCCCACATGCCATGGAGCAGCTAAGCCCATGCACCACAGCTATCGAGCCTGCGCTCTAGAACCCGCGTGCCACAACTACTGAAGCTTGCATGCCTAGAGCCCGTGCTCCACAACAAGAGAGGCCACCGCAACGAGAAGCCCATGCACCGCAATGAAGAGTAGCCCCCACTCACCACAACTAGAGAAAGCCCGCATGCAGCAATGAAGACCCAACAGCCAAAAATAAATAAATTAAAAAATAAATAATTTTTAAAAATTACTATACTAACCAAAGCAATCTACAGATTCAGTGCAATCCCTATCAAATTACCAATGGCATTTTTCACAGAATTAGAACCAAAAAAAATCTTAAAATTTATGTGGAGACACAAAAGACCCTGAATAGCCAAAGCAATCTTGAGAAAGAAAAATGGAGCTGGAGGAATCAGGCTCCCTAATTTCAGACTATACTACAAGGCTACAGCCATCAAAATAGTATGGTACTGGCACAAAAACAGACATATAGATAAATCGAACAGTATAGAAAACCCAGAAATAAACCCATGCACCTATGGTCAATTAATCTACGACAAAGGAGGCAACACTATACAATGGAGAAAAGACAGTCTGTTCAATAAATGGTGCTGGCAGCAAAGGAAACCATAAACAAGACGAAAAGACAACCCTCAGAATGGGAGAAAATATTCACAAACAAATCAACGGACAAAGGATTAATCTCCAAAATATATAAACAGCTCATGCAGCTCAATATTAAAGAAACAAACAACCCAATCCAAAAATGGGCAGAAGACCTAAATAGACATTTCTCCAAAGAAGACATACACATGGCCAAGAAGCACATGAAAAGCTGCTCAACATCACTAATTATTAGAGAAATGCAAATCAAAACTACAATGAGGTACCACCTCACACTAGTTAGAATGGGCATCAACAGAAAATCTACAAACAACAATTGCTGAAGAGGGTGTGGAGAAAAGGGAACCCTCCTGCACTGTTGGTGGGAATGAAAATTGATACAGCCACTATGGAGAACAGCATGGAGGTTCCTTAAAAAACTAAAAATAGAATTACCATATGATCCAGCAATCCCACTACTGGGCATAAACCCAGAAAAAACCATAATTCAAAAAGGCACATGCACCCCAATGTTCATTGCAGCACTATTTACAATAGCCAGGTCATGGAAGCAACCTAAATGCCCATCGACAGAAGAATGGATAAAGAAGTTGTGGTACATATATACAAAGGAATATTACTCAGCCATAAAAAGGAACGAAATTGAGTCATTTGTTGAGACGTGGATGGATCTAGAGACTGTCATACAGAGTGAAGTAAGTCAGAAAGAGAAAAACAAATATTGTATATTAACGCATGTATGTGGAGCCTAGAAAAATGGTACAGATGAACCGGTTTGCAAGGCAGAAGTTGAGACACAGATGTAGAGAACAAACGTATGGACACCAAGGGGGGAAAACCATGGTGGGGTGGGGATGGTGGTGTGATGAATTGGGCGATTGGATTGACATGTATACACTGATGTGTATAAAATTGATGACTAATAAGAACCTGCAGTATAAAAAAAAATAATAAAAAAAAAATGGTGCTGCGAAAACTGGACAGCTACATGTAAAAAAAAATGAAATTAGAACATTATTTAATACCATACACAAAAATAAAATTAAAAAGGACTAAAGACCTAAATGTAAGACTAGATACCATAAAACTCTTAGAGGAAAACAGAGGAAGAACACTCTTTGACATAAACTGCAGCAATATTTTTTTCTCTGTCTCCCACAGTAATAGAAATAAAAATAAAAATAAACAAATGGAACCTAATTAAATTCAAAAGCTTTTGCACAGCAAAGGAAACAATAAACAAAAAGACAACCCATAGAACTGGAGAAAAAATTTGCAAGCAATGCAACCTGCAAGGGATTAATCTCCAAAATTTATGAACAGTTCATGCGGCTCAATATCAAACAAACAACCCAATCAAAAAACAGGCAGAAGACCTAAATAGACATTTCCCCAAAGAAGACATACAGATGGCCAAGAAGCATATGAAAAGATGCTCGACATCACTAATTATTAGAGAAATGCAAATCAAAACTACAATGAGGTACCACCTCGCACCGGTCAGAATAGCCATTATCAAAAAGTGTACAAACAATAAATGCTGGAGATGGTGTGGAGAAAAGGGAACCCTCCTACACTGTTGGTGGGAATGTAAAATTGGTACAGCCACTATGGAGAACTTAAAAGTATGGAGGTTCCTTAAAAAACTAAAAGTGGGGGCTTCCCTCGTGGCACAGTGGTTAAGAATCTGCCTGTCAATGCAGGGGACATGGGTTCGAGCCCTGGCCCAGGAAGATCCCACATGCTGCGGAGCAACTAAGCCCGTGCACTACAACTACTGAGCCTGCGCTCTAGAGCCTGTGAGCCACAGATACTGAGCCCACATGCCACAACTACTGAAGCCCTCGTGCCCAGAGCCTGTGCTCCACAACAAGAGAAGCCACGACAATGAGAAGCCCGTGCACCACAACGAAGAGTAGCCCCCGCTCACCACAACTAGAGAAAGCCTGTGCACAGCGACGAAGACCCAACACAGCCATAAATAAATAAATAAATTTATAAGGAAAAAAAAAAAACTAAAAATAGAGCTACCATACGATCCTGCAATCCCACTCCTGGGCATATAACTGGAGAAAAACATGGTTCGAAAGTATACATGCACCCCAATGTTCACTGCAGCTCTGTTTACAATAGCCAAGACATGGAAGGAACCTAAATGTCCATCGACAGATGACTGGATTAAGAAGATGCGGTACATATATACAATGGAATATTACTCAGCCATTAAAAAGAATGAAATGATGCCATTTGCACTAACATGGAGGGACCTGGAGATTATCATACTAAGTAAAGTAAGTCAGACAGAGAAAGACAAATATCATATGATATTGCTAACATGCAGGATCTAAAAGAAATGATACAAATGAACTTATTTACAAAACAGATACAGACTCACAGACTTAGAGAATGAACTTATGGTTACCAGGGAGGAAGAGTAGCGGGGAGGGATAGATTAGGAGTTTGGGATTGACAGGTACACACTGATATATTTAAAGTAGATAACCAACAAGGACCTACTGTATAGCATAGGAAACTCTGCTCAATATTCTATAATAACCTAAATGGGAAAAGAATTTGAAAAAGAATAGACACATGTATAACTGAATTACTTTGCTGTACACCTGAAACTAACACAACATTTTTAATCAACTTTACGCCAATATAAAATAAAAAAATTTTAAAAGATAAGGTAACTTAAGAAAAAAAATGGTAAAAATAACTAAAACTACAGTAATTTATTAGGTACACAATATTAAAAATATGTAAATTGTAACATCAATAACTTAAAATGTGAAGGGAGGAGAAGTTAAAGTATAAAGCTTAAGACTTTATTGAAGTTAAGTTGGTATTAGTTTAAAATAGTGTGTTTTAATTTTAAGATTTTTTAGAATGTAAGCCTCACGGTAACAAGGGATAAACCTGAATTACAAAGAATATGATAAAGTCAAAGCATACTAATACCTCACAACATCAAAACACAATAAAAGAAAGCAGGATAAGAAGGAAAGATGGATCTAGAAAACAACCAGAAAACAATTAACAAAATGGCATAAGTCCTTATTTATCAATAATTACTTTAAATGTAAACAGATTCAGTTCTCCAAACGATAAACAGAATAGCTAAATGGATTTTTTTAAAAAAAGATTCAATGATACGCTGCCTACAGGAATGACTTTAGCTTTCAAGACACACATAGGCAGAGTAAATGGATGGAAAAATATTTTAAGCAAATAACTCAAAAAAGTCAGGGGTAGTTAAATCAGACAAAATAGGCTTTAATTTTTAAAATGGTAAAAGGAGACAAAGAAGGTGATTTTCTAATGATAAAGGGATCAATATATCATGAAGTTATAAAGATTATAAATACTGATGTGCCCAACATTGGAAAACTGAAATATCAATACATAAAGCAAAAACTAATAGAGATAAATAAAAGGAGAAGTAAATAGCAATACAGTAACAGTTGGGGACTTTAACACCCCACTTTCAACAATGGATAGATCATCCAGACAGAGAAATCAATAAGGTAAGAGCAAATTTGAACAACACTATAGACCAAATATAACTAACAGACATTCACAGAATATCCTATCCAACATCAGCAGAAAACACATTCTTCTCAAGTGCACACGAACCATTTTCTAGGATAGACCATATATTAGGTCACAAAATAAGTCTTAGAAAATTCAAGAAGACTGAAATCATACCAAGTATCTTCTCTGACCACATTGGTATGAAACTAGAAATCAGTAACAAGAGGAAACTGGAAATTCATGAATACATGGAAATTAAACAACATTCTCCTGAATAACGTATGGATCAAAGAAGAAATTAAAGGGGCAATAAAGTATCTTGAGACAAAAAGTGGAGAAACAATATACTGAAACTTATGGGATGCAGCAAAAGTAATTATAAGAGGGAAGTGCACAACAATAAAAACCAACATTAAAAAGCAAGAAATTTCCCAAATAACCTAACTATGCCTTAAGGAGCTAGAAGAAGAAACTGAGCCCAAAGTTAGCAAGAGGAAGGAAATAATGATTAGAGAAGAAATAAATGAAATTGAGAACAGAAAAACAATAGAAAACATTAACCAAACTAAGAGTTGGTTCTTTGAAAAGATAAACAAAATTAATAATCCTTTAGCTAGACTAACCAAGGAGAAAAGAAGTCAAATCAACAAAATTATATATGACAAAGAAGACATTACAACTGATACAACAGAAATACAAAGTTCATAAGAAGCTATTATGAACAGCTCTACACCAGTAAACTGGACAACCTAAAAGAAGTGGAAAAATTCTTAGAAACATACAAACTATCAAGAGTGAATCATGAAGGAATAGAAAGTCTGAATAGACCAATTACTAGTAAGGTGATTAAATCAGTAATCAAAAATCTCCCAGTGAAGAAAAGCCCAGGACCGGATAGCTTCACTAGTGAATTTTGCCAAACATTTAAAGAAGAATTAACACTAATCCTCAAACTCTGCCAAAAAAATAGAAAAGGAGGAAACACTTCCAAACTCATTTTATGAGGTCAGCATTACCCTGACACCAATGCCAGAAAAGGACACTATCAGAAAAATACAGATCCATATCCCTGATTAATATAGAAGCAAAAACTCTCAAAATACTAGCAAACTGAATTCAACAGCATATTCAAAGGATAATTCAGCATGACCAAGTGGAATTATACTTAGGATGCAAGGACAGCTCAACATACACAAATCAATGTGATACATCAGATTAACAGAATGAAAAAAATCATCTCAATAGATGGAGAAAAAGCATTTGACAAAGTACAACTTCTGTTCATGATTTTAAAAAACTCTTTGGTATAGAAAGAAGGTACCTCCCACAGCTAACATCATACTCGATGGTGAAAAGCCCAAAGATTCTAATAGCATTTTTACATAAGTAGGGAAAAGAAGAACAATCCTAAAGTTTGTATAGAACCACAAAAGACCCCTAAATAACCTAGCCATCCTTAGAGAATAGAACAAAGCAGGAGGCCTCACACTTTCTGATTTCAAGCTATACTATAAAGCTATGGTAATTCAAACAGTATAGTACTGGCCTAAAAAAAAAAATCAAATGGAACAGAATTGAGAGCCCAGAAATAAACCCAAGCATATACAGTCAACTAATATTTGACAAAAGAGCCAGGAATATTCAATGGAGAAAAGACAGTCTCTTTAATAAATGGTGCTGAAAAAACTGGATATTCACATGTAAAAAAATTTTTAAAAGTCCCTATCTTATACTACTTACAAAAAGGAACTTGAAGTGGATTAGAGACTTAAATGTAAGATCTGAAACCATGAAATTCCTAGATGAAAAAACAGGAAAAAGAGCTCCTTGATATAGGTCTTGGCAATGATTTTTGGATATGACACCTTAAGCACTAGCAACAAAATGAAGAAAACAAACAAGTGGGATTACATCAAACTAAGAAGCTTCTGCACAGTAAAAGAAACTATCAACACATGAAAAGACAACCTACAAAATGGGGGAAAAAATTGCAAACCATTTATCTGATAAGGGGTTAATATCCAAAATATCTAAAGAACTCATACAACTCAATAGCAAATAAATACATACTCTAAGTTAAAAATGGGCAAAAGACCTTAATAGACATTTCTCCAAAGAAGATATATGAAAGGCCAACAGACACATGAAAAGATGCTCAACATCACTAGCCATTAGAGAAATGCAAATCAAAATCATGAGATATCACCTCATGCCTATTAGGATGGCCATCATCAAAAAGACACATAACAGTCAGCACTGCCGCTCTACATGGATGGAGCTTGTGTACTGTTGGTGGGAATATAAACTGGTACAGACACTGTGGAGAACAGTATGGAGGATGCTCAGAAAATTAAAAATGCAACTACCATATGATCCAGCAATTCCACAGCTGGGTATTTATCCAAAGAAAAACACTAACTTGAAAAGATATAAGCACCCCCATGTTCTCTGCAGCATTATTTACGATAGCCAAGCTCTGCAAACAATCTCAATGTCCACTGATGGATGAATGGATGAGGAAAATGTGATAGGTAGAATGGAATATTATTTAGCCACAAAAAGACTGAAATCTTGCCATCTGCAACATGGATGGACCTTGAGGGCATTATGTTAAGTGAAGTAAAAGAGGAAAAGGTAAATATCATATGATCTCTCTTATGTGTAGAATCTTAAAATAAAAAAAGAAAAACACTGAGCTCATGGATATAGAGAACAGATTGGTGTTTTCCTGAGGTGGGGGCTGGGGGTTGGGCAAAAATGGGTGAAGAGGGTCAAAAGGTACAATTTCCAGTGATAAAATGAAAAAATTATGGGGATGCAATATACAGCTTGGTGACTCTAGTTAATAATACTGTACTGTATATTTGAAAGTAGCTAGGGGAGTGGATCCTGAAAGTTCTCATCATGAGAAAAAAAATTTTGCCACTAGGTATGGTGATGGATGTTAAATGGACTACTGTGGTGATCGTTTTGCAATATATACAAGTATTGAATCGTTATGTTGTACACCTGAAACTAACGTTATATGTCAATCATACCTCAATTTTTTAAAAATGAAAATGTTCCAGCCCCCAGAGCTGGCCCTTGGCAAGAGCCTCAGGAACGTGACCCACTCAAGCATATGCCAGGAAGCCTCATCAGGAGTGCCAATGGCAGTAAGGGAACAAAAAAGTAATTTAAGATGAATATGACTAAATGGGAAAAGAAATTTTAAACTGCTGAATTATTAGAACACCAAGTATTTATTACAGTTCCGCTGAAATATCTCTGGGGTGACAGAATTGGTAGACAAGTTAGAAAAGGTAGAAATATCCATTTTTATTATTCTAACTGAATCACATAAGCCAATCAAACCTTTCCTTGAAGGCTCTGCTTAAAATGCCAATGTAAATATGTTGGGGGGGTCACATATAAACACCTTGATAGCAAATATCTTATCCAACTAGTTGATTAGTAATTTAGCAAGTGCCTGAAGGAATGGGATAGACTAGGGCAGGGGTCAGCCAACATTTTCTGTAAAGGAACAGATAGTAAAGATTTTAGGTTTCATGGAGCTGGATGGTCTCTGTCTTAACTACTCAACAGTGCCTTTGTGGTGCTAAAGGGGCTTCCCTGGTGGCGCAGTGGTTGAGAATCTGCCTGCCAATGCAGGGGACACGGGTTCGAGCGCTGGTCTGGGAAGATACCACATGCCGCGGAGCAGCCGGGCCCGTGAGCCACAATTACTGAGCCTGCACGTCTGGAGCCTGTGCTCCGCAACAGGAGAGGCCGCGATAGTGAGAGGCCCTCGCACTGCGATGAAGAGTGGCCCCCGCTTGCCACAACTAGAGAAGGCCCTCGCACAGAAACGAAGACCTAACACAGCCATAAATAAATAAATAAATAAATAAATTCAAAAGAAAAAAAAAAGCGCATTTAAAGCAGCCATAGAGAATGCACAAACAAATGAGCCTTGGCTGTGCTGCAATAAAATTTTACTTACAAAAGCCATAGTTTGCCAAATAGAGGAAAAGCAAGTTGTCTGGCTTTTTCATTTTTCCATGGAACTAAGAAGAGGTCAGGGGACTTCCCTGGTGGCACAGTGGTTGGGAATCCGCCTGCCAGTGCAGGGGACACGGGTTAGATCCCTGGGCCAGGAAGATCCCACATGCCGCGGAGCAACTAAGCCCGTGCACCACAACTAGTGAGCCTGCGCTCTAGAGCCCTCGAGCCACAACTGCTGAAGCCCGTGCGCCCTAGAGCCCATGCACCACAACTACTGAGCCCACGCACTGCAACTACTGAAGCCCACATGCTCTAGGGCCCGCGTGCCGCAACTACTGAGCCTGCATGCTGCAACTACTGAAGCCCATGTGCCTAGAGCCCATGCTGCGCAACAAGAGAAGCCACCACAATGAGAAGCCCACGCACCGCAACAAAGAGTAGCCCCTGCTCACCACAACTAGAGAAAACACCGCATGCAGCAACGAATTTCCAAATGCAGCCAAAAGAAAAAAAAAAAGAGAGAGGGAAAGAAGAGGTCAGGAAACGTATGGTTGTGAAATAGAGCCTGCAAGGCCAATTCCCCACACAATGGAGCGGTGCGGGCTTGTGCTACCCAAAGAGCAACTCCCTAGCTGGGATGAGGCGACACAAGGTGGAGGTCAGGTGGCAGGGATTGGAGTTAAAGACGAGATGAATTGGGTTCCTATCAAAGAAGCCCAAAATGTTTTATATGGCTCTTCAGAGTTCATGGGAAGTCCAAGTACATGGGGAGAATAAACAAAGATTTATCATTATTCATTGTCTTAATGCTGAAATGAGAAGTTAAATTGTAGCCTTTGATTAAACCAAGATTGTTCTAAAAACCTAGTTCTCTTCACTGTAATACATGAATGAAACATTCCTCCAAAAATGTGCAGCACCGTGTCCATGACCCAGCATAACATCCTACCTCTTTAGCATTCAACCAGACTGGCCACTCTTATTGACAACACGTTTCGGGACAGAAATCAAACAAGTTCTAATTCAATCCTTTCAGTTTCTAGCTTGTTTGGGTTTTTCCCCAAAAGACACTGGTTGCCTCATTCTGTAGCTACAAAACTTACACAGCTAAAAAGGGCACATTCCCTAGAAAAGCGCCCCCCATCAAACTTTGAAGTTCTTAGGAATCACCTGAAGGTCTTGTTAAAAGGTAGTTTCTGATCCAGCAGGTCTGGGATGCGGATCGAGAATTTGCATTTCTAACAAGCTCCCAGGTCATACTGCTGGTCCACAGAGCACACTTGGAGAACCGCTTTTCTAAAGGATGGTTATGCCTTTCTGAGGAGCTCTGCGAGAGCTGGGGGAGCTCCCTGCAGCAGGATGTGGGGCCTGAGGGCTCCTAGACCCCTCTCATCCCTTGAGCCAGGCTTTAGGGCCAACAACTGCTTGATCGCCTCCCTCGCAGGCATATCCTGGACGGGTTCAGCAAAGATAATTTGTTCTTCGGCTGAACCTGGACAGCATGTCAATTAGGCTTATTAGTGAAGACAACCAAACCTCATTAGTTGGAAAACGACTGGGTTAGCTCTGGGGAGTCAATGTTAATTAGGTTATGCCCCAGAAGCAGAAATGAATGGTGGGAGTTCTGAAGTGGCAGTTCCTGAAGCTCACGGGAAATGGATTAGGCACTGAACCTGGCCTTTGCTTTTAATGAAATGACTGGGCCCTTCCTGTTCAGGGGCCTCCCTCCCGCCTTGGCCCTGCTGCAAGGACTCACCTGCAGCATCCCCAGCTGCAGCCGGTAGAGGAGGTTTCGGGCTGTGGGTGTGGACACAATGAGCAGTCTTCTTTTCTCATAAAACTGATCCAGAAGCGCAGCTGCTGTTCTGACGCCGACATTGACATTCATGGCTGTAATCAGAAATGGCCAGACAGGTCAGAAACTCTCTACTGCTTCTGGCTCAACACAGCCTGTGATGAGACACAGAACCATATGTGTAAGAAGTAAACCCTGAGATGAAGATTCAACTAGAAGTATTAGTTTATTCGGGAGGTGGTCCCAAGGAGCACCGGGTTGGGGAGTGGGGAAGTGTGTTAGTTTCCTCTCGCTGCTGTCACTCGTCACCACAAACCTCGTGGCTTAACAAACACGCATTCTCTTACAATCCTGGCGGTCCGAAGTTTGGGACGGGTTTCACTGGGGTAAAGTCAAGGTTGTTGGCTCGTAGCCTTCTCCCCCACCTTCAAAGCCAGCAGCACAGCATCTTCCAGCCTCTCTCCTCTCCGACCTCTGCTTCCCTCACCTTCTTCTCTGACTCTGAGAGCACGTCTGCCTCCCTCTTATAAGGACGCTTGTGATTCCATTGAGCCCACCTGGATAATCCACGCTCTTCTCCCCAGCTCAAAACCCTTAACTTAATTACATCTTCAAAGTTCCTTCTACGTAAGGTAATATATTCACAGGTTCTGGGGATGAGGATGTGGGTACGTTTGCTAGGCCTGGGGGGTGGGCATTCCTCTCCTGCCTCAGGAAATGAGACAGGGAAGGAAAGAGGGATGTTCTTTGTACTTTGATGTATGAAATTGAAAAGCCTCAGGCATTTAGCTGATGATGTATGTGTCTGTGTCTCTCTGTCTCTGTCTCTCAGCTAACTCTGAATGGCTGGGATTAAAGGGAAAGCATAAAGATGAGAAAGTACCAGGAAACGAGAAAACAGTGAAGTATAGAAATAAAAGACATGTCTGGAATTTTCTGGCTAGTCCCAATTAATTTCACACTGTGATCACTACCCAGCCCAATTTTTGTTCCTCAGTAATAACAGCTGACAGGTATTCAGAGTTTACCCGGTGCCAGGCCCCGCTCAATTCCACTGTTGAATAGATGACCTCATTTAATACTTACAACCACTCCAGGAGTGGGCAAAGTATTATCTTCCTCATTTGACATTAGGAGGAAAGATTCCAAATGCCCAAGGTCTGTGGGACTTTCCAGCCAGTGCTGCAAAGCAGGCGTTCTATCATCTGCGCGCAGCAGTGTACTGGCTTTGTAAAAAAGATTCTTACATTTGTAGAAGGGAGGAACAAGGGTACAGACTTTGCTGATTCATAATGCCACTGATTCATAATGGGCTCTGGGCTCCCACCTCCAGCTTCCTCCTTACAGGACATGAGAGAGAAATCGGAAGATAGGCAGAGGCACAGGAGGAGGGCAGGTGAGGTGGGCTGCCCAGGGAGGGATTCGAGGACTGTTTTCACCCATCAGATGAAGAGGGCTGGCACCGAACCTTTCACGGGATATAGAACAAAGCCCTCCCTCCTCCCTGTACTGGAAATCTGGGCCAAAGGGTCTTCAGGGTCTGCTGCTGGCTGGAGGGAGGGCTGCCCTCGTACCTGCGCAGGTGGGCTCTGTGCCAGACCAGGCCAGGTTGGACTGACACACTCGGGCAGGGCTCCCCTGGAGCTCGTAGCCTCCGATGCAGGAGAATTCACAGGTGGCCCCGTAATTATCGCCGTCGCTGGAGCACTTCATGTAGCCGTTCTCTGGGGCGTTGAGTTTGCCGCAGCGTCTGACTGTGTGGGACACAAGCCCAGAGGGGGCTCAGTGCTGAGCTCCCCGCCACAAAGTAACCAGGGAAGGGGAGGGTTCAGAAGCACCAGAAAACGAGCGAGGGGGCAGGCATGGCTCTCTGGCCAGCGGGCGGGCCTTGGGATGGTCAGTGAACTGATTTAGCCCCCTGGGTTCCAGATAAGCAGGCTGAACTCAAAAGAATAAGGAGGAAGGATGGTTAGTAAGTAACTGCCCACTGAGGCATAAAATAAGCCTTTTTTTTCAGGTAGACCAAAAGTTCTAGAACACCAAGAACATGGTCTCCTGGTGACCCCAGCTGGGGCGGGGGGGGGGTTCTCCTAACCTCCTTCATGTCAATAGAAGGACTTACAGGCTTTAGCTGGTCACCGAAGCCCAGGGGTGGAAAAGTTAGTGAATAATACTCTTCTGGGACAGCCAGCTGTGGGCTCACGTGAGACAAACTTACTGCTCTCTCGGACTCCTTCAATAACCTGCCAGCATGGACCTCATCCGGATTGGAATTGTGAAATTCAGGCATTAAGATGGCACCCTTCCCCTAGCCTCATGATCGGAGGCTAATCCAGAGCTGGCAAGTCTCCCTCTGGCAGTGGGCACTCACAGAGGGTTCTTGCTTAAGGCTCTGTTTCCCTTTGTTCTTATAAAGAGAGAAAAAAGCCAAGAACCAGTCATCTTACCTCTTACTTTAACTCGAAATTTGCAAATGCCCTTGTTCTCAGCTCTGTCATACACTGTGTATTGGATCTTGTGGTCTCCTTCTGGAAAATGTGAGCCTGGGGGTAGGCCTTTTAGAATAACACTTAAAGGGGAAAAAAAATCAGAAACACCAAAGATGATCATTGTAGGCCTAACAACAACTGGGCCATGATGGGCATAATGATCAAAGAGGACCATCACGGGCATTTGCTGAGTACCCATTCTGCCCAAGATACAGAGACTCCAAGGGACAGCCATTAGACCAGTTTTACTACTTTAATTCTCGAAGAATAGAATTTCCTGAGCTTTACTCTGTTTTGGAAGAACGGTTTGAGACCAGAAAAATGGAAGTCCCCAATTCCTGGGAAGTTCAGATTTATTTTTCTCGTTGGAATGTAGAACAGAGGATGGGGAATGCTCAGAACCCAGGGCCCAACTCTTCCTTCCTTTGTTCCAAGGGGGACCTGAATTGCCTCCCTGTTGGGAGAATGAGGGAATTTTCTGTGAGGAAAATCATTTGAGAGGGTAGTCCAAGCACTCATTGGCAATTTGGGCCTGCAGGGGTCGCTAGAACTTTCTCTGCTTTTTCTATCTGGGTGGAGACCTTTCCAGAGCAAAAGGCAAGTTCACTGTGATTCCTTGGTGATCCTAATAATAATAACTTATTATTATTAATAATAAGTTATTATTATCATTATTATTGTTCTTTGCACGTACATAAACCTTACACATGTCAGGCATGGTTCTAGGCATTTTACATATATTAGTTTATTTAATCCTCACAACAACCCCATGAGGTAGGCATTATTATCCCCATTTTACAGATGAGGAAACTGAGGCACCAAAAGATCAAGGAACTTGCCCAAGGCCACACAGCAAGGGTGACTCCTGCATCTTTCTTCTTGGTTGTCTGATAAGAACATCAGTAGGTACAACATGATCAAATGCCAGGTTTTGTTTGTTTTTCAATAGATAATTTCCCTTCTCTCTATACTTCTTAGAAATAATGAGAATATTGGCTAATAACAGGCATGTGAAATTATCATTGTCACCATTGAGGAGAACCTTCCACGTAGGTGGACAAGGTAGCTGTTTACTTATAAAAGGGTGAAGTGAGGGGTGTTAGGAAAGTGCCAGAAATCCCACCATTAGAGACGTGTCACTTTGAACCTTAGATGCTTTCAGGTCCTCAAGAAGCACAATTTAAAAGCAGATAAACCTGAAAGGAATCAGACTTCCAATATGAGTGCCTGCTCACCTCTTGGAGACGCTCTTTCATCTGTGACATGCAAATAACAGTCATAAGGAGTAACTAAGGGAGCTCACAGGAAGCACTTGTCTCAGTGCCTGACACTAGAACCTTCCCTCCTAGAAGGGGACTATATAACAGGAGCTTCCAAAAGACATGGGGAAGAGAAATGTCGGAGAAGCAAGGAGGCCAAGCAAGAGCTGAAAAGGGGACAAGACGGCCTTCTCTGAACTCCTCATTCTGCCCAAGGAAGCGTCCTGGGGCTCCACGCCTCCGCCGGCTCTGAGCTGTAGAGCTCAAGAAGCCGACAGCTGCTCTGAACAGAGGTGTCGGGGCTACTAAGACGTGCCCTCAAAATGTCACATTTCTAACCATAACACACAGGTTACCCACAGAAATGCCAAGGTGAATATCCTTGCTAGATAGAGTCATCTGATGACCTGATATTGTGTGTTTATTATACCAGATTTCTATAGCAATCACAGCTGTGAAAAAAATCTAAGAACCTATTATGGGCTAGGGGTTAGCCAGGCATTGTGCTGGGTCCCAAAAGATTCAATGATAGTTAAAACCCAATCCCTGATTCTATCAACTGTGATTTATTTTTTCATCCCAATTGCCTAAACTTTCTCCTTTGGGGTTTGTGACATGTGTATACAACAGCAAATAAATAATTTTCGTAATACTCAAAGTTTATCTTTGAGGAGTTACAAGGGGAAACATAACAAATATGATCTAAGCTAGATGGTGCACGGGGAGATAATTATCAGGCTGTAGGAACAAAATGTCCTGCTAGGGGTGAGAGACTCAGGCTCTTCCTAGTAGAAGATGTTCTGTTATGGCTAATAATTGCTTAAAAACATTTCCTCTTGCCCAGCCTGGGTTGATAGGATTCTGGAAAGTCTTTCCCTGCTGTATGGCTCACCAAGGGGGTAAGTCAGAGGTATTCTTTGCCCACAGATGGAAACTCGGTAAGAAGGTCTAGCAGGACCACGAACTTTAAGGCATGGATGTGAACGTGCTGACACGAAGTGGTGGCCTTCAGGAAAGGTGGAGGCCCAGCAAATAGCCGCAGGGGCACAGGCCCATATGCTAGATTAGAACAACATGTGGCTGAACTTCACCAAAGGGAACCACCCATTTTTAAAAACATTTGGGATGTATTTCAAACTACTCATGCAGCTGGTCCCGGAGAATGGGGGTGGGGAAGAAGGCAGAAGACCCCGTCTCTTTTTTTATAAGCTGCTTCTTTAAGTGTTTAATGTGCTTGCAAGTTTTAAAAAATAAAAATCAAATGTTTTGAAAGAAGCAGGTGCCAAAACACAAGGGGTAGAAAAGTTCTGCACTAAACCACACTCACAGAGCACAAGGGGGGGCAACATCGGGCTCCACCTGGGAGACACAGAGGTTCCCAGGGAGGCGGTGGCTTAGGAAGGCCTGGGGGGGCCCCCTGGCAGGCAATGGGGGTGAGTCTATCCCTGAATTTACCAGCTGGCTTCCTCTCCCTCCTTCCATCTCTTCTCCTCCCTTCTTCCCACCACCCCGTCGTCTTAGTTCCTTTCTTTCCTTCAACAGATATTTACTGAGTACCAACTATGTGCTAGGCATGGTTCTGGGCATTAGGGATATGGCAGTGAACATACTGTAGTGGAGACAGGTAATAAACAAATATGAAAGTGAAAAATATAGTATGTCGGACAGTGAAGAAAAATAAAGAAATGAATGAGGAATGGCTGAATGAGTGCTGTACTGAGTCTGAAAGCATAAACTGACCAGCATAGATACACCTCCTCACTCTGGGTAGTGAATGTCTCACATAAAAGAGGCAGCATCATTCCAGCTGCCAAGTTGCACTTACTCAGTGAGAATGCCATCTGCTGTGTCTCTTCCCTCAGGGGTCTCCCAGGACACCCGGACTGTCAATTTATTGGGTTCCGCAATGCGTTCCTTCACACTTGGGCACTTGATTCTAGGAGGTTCTATATCTGCAAACAGAACCAGAATATTCTCGCCATCAGCAGGAAATATCTCATCAACCTGTGGTTCAACACCCAGTATTTGACATGCCCAAAGGTCTAGGTGCTCCCCACTTTTGAAGGGTTTCTTCACCCCTCTGTATTTCTCTTCCCTGCCTTCATCTTGCCCCTTCTTGCCTGCTGAGTTTTAAAGATTGAGTACTCACCTGTGCATGGCTAAACCTGCAATCAGCTGGCCTTGCTAGGTGTCTCGCGGGATAATTTATTAGCTACAGCAACTTCTTCCCCAGGCTTCCAAACTCTGCCTGCTGACTTGGCAATATGGCAGTTACTCAACTAGAAGTCATTCAGCCATTGTGAGTCTCTCCGGCTTTAAAGACAGCGTCATAGGAGACTAGAGAAAGGTGCCTTAGGTATCATCTAGTTCCATTCAATTCAAGGCAACAAATCTTTAGTGAGTACCTGCCTTCCCCAAGGCATCATTCCAGCTGCTGGGTTTGGGCGGGCACAAAGGCAAGAGAACCATGTACTTCTCAGAGAGTCTACAGTCTGTTGGGGAATTATGTTACCATATGTGAAATATGACACGAGGTATAAAATGACACTGCCCCAGGCTACATAAAAGTAAATGCTATGGGGACTTCCCTGGTGGCGCAGTGGTTAAGAATCCGCCTGCCAATGCAGGGGACACGGGTTCGAGCCCTGGTTGGGGAAGATCCCACATGCCGTGGAGCAACTAAGCCCATGCGCCACAACTACTGAAGCCCACACACCTAGAGCCCGTGCTCCGCAACAGGAGAAGCCACAGCAATGAGAAGCCTGCGCACCGCAATGAAAAGTAGCCCCCGCTCACCGCAACTAGAGAAAGCCCGCGCGCAGCAACGAAGACCCAACGCAGCCAAAAATAAATAAATAAATTTATTTATTTACTTATTTTTAAAAAAGTAAATGCTATGGAGGCTTAAAAGAATTACCCAATGCTCTCATTTTACAGATCTGGAAACTGAGGCTCGGAGAGTGATTTATTTAAGGCCAGGCATGTAAATAAGGATAATGTGAATTATAACCCAAATTAGAGCACTTACCCCTGGAACCAGCTCTCTCCCTCCTGGCTGTGTCTATTCCCAACATACTCCTCAATATCTTAAACAATGATCTGTCTGGCTCCACTCTCCCTTCCAACTGCCACTGGACCACAACTATGGTTCTGTATTTCGGGACAGCAGTTTTACCTTGGTCCTGACCCTCCAAAGACCTCCCGAAGTTCCCCAAATAGTTTCTCTACCTGGTAATAGAATTTCTGCCCCCTCACTATCAAGGATGGGTTGATAATGAGGGCTAGAAATAAATGAGATGTCAACTTCTTACTCTGTTAGATTTCATCTTATTATAGAAAAACAAATACAGTATGCTAACACATATATATGGAATCTAAGGAAAAAAAAAAAAGGTCATGAAGAACCTAGTGGCAAGACAGAAATAAAGACACAGACCTACTAGAGAATGGACTTGAGGATATGGGGAGGGGGAAGGGTAAGCTGGGACAAAGTGAGAGAGTGGCATGGACATATATACACTACCAAATGTAAAATAGATAGCTAGTGGGAAGCAACCGCATAGCACAGGGAGATCAGCTCGGTGGTTTGTGACCACCTAGATGGGTGGGATAGGGAGGGTGGGAGGGAGGGAGACGCAAGAGGGAGGAGATATGGGGACATATGTATATGTATAACTGATTCACTTTGTTATAAAGCAGAAACTAACACACCACTGTAAAGCAATTATACTCCAATAAAGATGTTAAAAAAAAAAAAGTGGGTTCTAACTAAGGTCAGGATACCTAGGTTAGAATCCAGCCCCACCTGCCTGTGTGATCTTGGGCAAAGCTCTGTGCCTCAGTTTCCCTTTCTGCAAAATGGGATAATAACAGTGCTTTCCTCTTACGGATTTTGTGCGCATTAAATGAGTGATGCACATAGGACTCTTAGAACAATGCTGGCATGGACTCAGGAGTTGTAAAAGTTAACTTTATTATCACTTTTTCTCCATATCTCTAAGCATGATTTATAACAATAAATTTTGTGACTATTAAAAAAAAAAAAAGAAGAAGGGGGAATTCAAACTTTGGCAAATTCTACTTGATGATTCTGAATAGGTAGAGAATGTATTTAAAGAGGGCAGAGTAAATTAACAACATGTAGATTTGCATTGCTTTACATGTCAGCTGGTAATTATTTACATGCTACTACAGCCTGAATGAAAATGAAATGTCATTCGATTCTGAATTACAAACATCTTTGAGAGACTAAATGCACCAAGTAAAGTCTTCATATACTTTCTCCTGTGTCTTGTCCAGTAACTTCTCATTTTATTTAGGGTAAGAAATTATGAATAATTTGTTAAACAATTTTGTCTTCAGCTATCCAAATTCATTTTCATTCTATGGCATGCTTCAATGGAGTGTGAATTTACAGCCCTAATACACTAATCCTAAATTGAATAACTACCATATTTTATTGAATCTAAGTCACTATCAATTGTGAGATGCATCCTAATTTCAGGGATAGTAAAATGTGAAAAAAAATATGCTTCTTAGAATTGATCAAGTTTATAAATGTGATGGTGTAATGGAAGCTGCTTTAAATACATTAGAGGTGTCTATTTTCAGTTGATAAGTTTTTAAAAATAATCCCCCTTTTTCTGGTTTTACTATGATAGGTAATAGAAGACATACTTTACAATTCAGATGAACATTTCACAGCTTTGGGTGAAATCAGGAAGACAAGTATACAATACCTGCCCCCTGCTGGCCAAATACAGTTGGCAACCTCATAATAGAAAGCATATTTATTTTTAAAAAATTTAAAGCCAAAAGGGAGGGGCTGAGGAGAGGAGATAGATTTCATTGTAAAATTACTTAGTGTTACCAGATTTTCTTGGAGTGACATTGTCAGAGTGAAGAGATACTCTTACCCTCTGCGTCATGTAAACTAAACAGCTGGATGATAGGCTGGGCTGTTTTCCCTATAAACTTGACATAGTGACACTGAGCAAACACCACTCCAAATTAGGTTATCTGGGTGAAGAGTCTCAGAGCTTCTCAAAGCCAGCTTCTGACAGCTAACAATGATCTGTTGAAACTGGCCTAATTTTTCAGAAGTGGTGTTCTTCCAAGCCAGAAACAAGAAGAAATAAAGCACTAAAAATAATAACTAATATTTACTGAACCCTCGTACCTGTCCGCCCCAGGCGAAGCACTATCCCTGCATTATTTCACTGAATTCTCGCCACCACCTACTAGACTAAGTACTGTTATTATCATCCCCACTTATAGACTTGGAAGCATCGCCTCTCTTTTGGAATTTCTTTGTGGTCTGAGAGTCTAAGACATGATCGCATATGTTTCAATTATTTTAATCAGCCGAACGCTTCTGTATCTGTGCCTGCTGCTGACCTAGTGTTTTCCTCTATCCTCTGCACACACATTCTTTCATGGTCGCCGGCTCCAGCTTCCCCTTACATCCTCTAAGAGCGGCAGCAGGACTGAATTCTGTTGCATCCTCCAGCGTCATGGCCTCTCTTTCAGCTCATGAGACCAGCTGGCCTGCCCTTCAGCAGATGCTCCAGAACTGAAGCCTATTATTATACAGCCATGGCCATCATTGCTTTTTCTAAGTTATTATAAATTTCCATGAATGAAATAAACAAAGTTACTATAGAAACATAATCATGATTCCCTGTTGCGTCAGGATGCCCACAGAGCCAGTTATTGTGTGGCAACCGTGCAACTCTCGTGAAGATCCTGGCCTCTGCCCCACTCACTGGAGACATCTGACAAACTGTCTCCCTCCTCTGTGCTCTGGTTTCTTCTCTGCATATAAAAATATCAGAAAGAAATATATTGCACTGTATCAACTACTGTTTATCTGAGAAGCTAAACTATATACCTGGGAATATTTAACACGTCTAACCAGGTAGGTGGTAGGTGGCAGGTAGTGGAAATAAGAAAGAGGGTGAAAAGGGCAAAGTTCTGGCCAACAGATAACAAGGGGAAAAAACCCTTTAAACTAAGGTTATAAATTAACTGCATCCGAAAATGTTTGCTTAAATAATGTTTTCCAGTGGAGACCTGCGTTTGAACGTGACTGTTAGAGGTATGAAGAATAGGTGCTTCAGAACATAACAGTAACTTGTGTCTGGGACTGTGTGACCTGGGGTGGGCATGCGCGTTCTCCTCTCTCTCCACCTCACTCTAAGGCAAGGTGATATTCTTATCTCAAGAACATAAAGGATCATCACAGCTGCTCACAGCAGACAGACTCTATTTAATGCTCCTTTCCTCTCGGATGTCCTCCATAACTCATTCCAACTGGATTTACGTTTGGGAACTATCTTATACATTTTCTTTATTAAATACAACTGATTATTGCAATGAGAACCTCAATTTTTATGCAAATCGTTTCTATAAATTCTTTTACATATATGGTATATAATATGATTTTTTGTTGAATTTTAAATTTTATTTTATTGGAGTATAGTTGATTTACACCAACTGGCTTTTTAACTAATCTTTTGCTCCCTTGATCTTTTACACCAACTTCCTCTCAATCTGTACAGTCGATGTGGCAGAGACTAGTGGTTGTTCACCTGCTCTCCCATCCCTTCTTTTTTTTAGCACAAAAGAAGTTTCCCTAGGCCTGTGGCCCTCCAGAATAAAGACTATATTTCCCAGGCTTGTCTGAAGTTAGGTGTGGCCATGGGATGGCTTCCACCAGTGGGCTGTCAGAAAAAGTGACGTGCTTTTAAAAAAGTATGTGTGGCCACCCCCTCTTCCACCCTGGTTGGAATGTCCATGAGGTGGGGAGCCGGAACAGCGTCTTCGACTGTGGGATGAAAGCTGCAAGTTGAGGATGGAAGAACAAATGAGAAGGAGTTTGGGTCCAGGACACTGCCCCGGACAAACATTTATACGAGAACACAACTTCTATCTTGTTTAAGGCATTACGACTTTGGCCTTGTTAACAGTACCTGAACTGGGATGGAATCAATCACACCTTTTTTTTTTTTCAAATTTGGTATGGCATCTTCCAAGATGTATTTCACTAATGATTTCTAAGCTCTGATTTCTAACAAAGGATACTCTGGTGAATTTCCTGCAAAGATGGCCACCCATAATCCCCTTATATACATGCAGCTCCTCCTAGCAAGAGGTGGGGTCTGTTGCCCCTCCCTTTGAATCTGTGCCAGGCTTGTGACTTGCTTTGACTAATAGAATACAAGGGAAGTGACCCTACGCCAGCCCCAGGTGTAGGCCCTTAAAGAGTCTGGCACCTTTGGCTGTTCACTATCTCAGAAGCCAGCTGCCATCTAAGGAAGTCCAATTATCTGACTGGAGAGGCCATGTGGAGAAACTGAGAAATTATGAAGGGAGAGAGAAAGAGACTCAGTCAAATGCCAGCCAGTACAGCCGCCTCTGAGTGAGATGCCAGACATGGGAGTGAAGCCATCTTGGATCCTCCAGCCCCATCCAAACAACTGACCACCCAAAACTCAGTGGTTTCAAACAACCATGTTATTCTTCATGGTTGTTTGGATGGGGAATTTCGGCAGGTTGGTGATGGAGGAAGGAGGCGGTCATTTCCTGGGGCACAGGAAGAAAGGGACTGACAGAGGCAGAAAAAACCTGGACACAGAAAACTTGCCCCATTGCTTGCTTGCTTCCCCCAGCTAGAGTGCAATCCTTGTGGATGTCTCTGGGATGTGGTTCCATTTCTTTGGCACCATATGAGATATTAGAAAACTTTCCCCAATGGACAGAAGAGTCAAGAAGAGAAGCAAAGAAGTCCACAATTAGAAGTCACTATCATCAGAAGCAAGATACCAAACTAAACACTGCCACTTGTTGCAAAGCTGAAACTAGCTTCCTGAAAGTTTGCAAGAAAATGTGTATTTGTCAACCCAGGAAAAATTCAATATGATTTAAGAGCATCTACAACAATGCACTGACACATTTATTCTTAGCCCCATGATATCTGTATCCTCAACTGAATCTGGAAATAATACCATTCAGCCCAGCAAACTTCCTTGTGGGTCATTGGGTCAACCCAGCTGTCAGATGATTGGGAAGCCAGAAACGTATTCCATCAATTTGCATATCTAAAATCAGAGGTTTTTTTTATTCCAGACTTCCATTTGTGTTAACTCTCCAATTCTATTCTGTAGTAAATATAAAACAAGCAAAGAGTAATTCCAAAAACCAAGTTGGTTTGTATGTGGACCTTTGTTAAAAAAACGAAATGGGGCTCCCTGCATGTCCAAAGATACCTGCTCGGTTTTCATTGCCCATGGGTTTTAAACTTACTTGAATTTTGGTCTCTTTCTCTTTTGGCCGAGCAAAAACTGTTGGTCTAAAGGAGAGATCGTGTGTCTACTCAAAATCCGGTCTCTACATGAGACCTTGTAATTCTAACTGTCCATTGTTCTATCTAAATGCCAATGTAACCGAAATGAACTAAAAATGGAAAAAAAGAATAAAAAACTCCCCCCAAAAAATAGTTATTACATTCTACGGTTTATTTTTTTTTTATATCAATGGAAGTTGCGGCTCTCTAAATATTTTACCCTCCTGCAATTTGCAGTATGTTGTTTCTCCCACACTGATTTCTATGTATATCTGTTTCTGAAATAACCATGGATTTGAGTCCACTGCCAGAGTGTGGGCTGCATAAGAGAATGAATTTTAACTTGCGGTCCTTTCAAATTAGCCAGACCACTGAGTGAAAAGTGAAAAGACCACCACCTCAGAGTGAAAAGTAAGCCCAGGGTTCTCTCTCCCCTCCAGATCTGGAGGAGAACTGAGACAATTTCCTCAGCACTCAGCACAGCTCTGGCCCAGAGGCACTGTTGAAGGCTGTGTGGAAATCTGGGAAATGCTCGGCCACCATGTGTCAGCTCCTAAACTAGGCTGAGGCTCTGAGTTGTGCTCAAGGACCCCTGAGCCTTGCCAACACGCAAACAAAGTCATTCAACGAATTTAATAATACATTTAAAGCCAAAAGTGTCCATGACATCCCTGCAGTAAAATTCACCGGAGACAAGCTCCAGCTTATCTGTCACAAAATCTAAGAAAGAATCGCCTGCTTGCTTTGTCCATTTCTCTGTGGGAGCTCATTGCTCTCTTGTGGCTCACGGGTCCCCTTTTCACCATTACCCACCCCCCTCACTGCGTACACAAATTCCCCTTCCCCCAAAGATGCCTGAACCTTGCCCTGGCCCGCTCTAAGATAAATTCCCTGAAACTGGGGTTCATTTCTTAGTTCTTCGTCTCTCCCTCTGGGAAGGTTCCAGGCCCATCTGGTCTGGCTTAAGACATGCTTGTTGCTTTTTGAGAATAATCAGCATTTTCTTTCCACTGCTGCACACAATCTGGACATCTGAACAGTGTGATCCCTAGAAGATTCTGCCAAAGCTTGCTCAGCATGAAGATTTGTATCTCCGCCCCTCCCATCACCTCTGGCCCTTCCAATGTGAGGAAAGAGAGAGTCCAAAATGGGGGGGGAGGGGTTGTTTTGAAGAGCTAGCTTGTGCACATACCAAGTCATAGGGGAGAGAGTGAAAGCAACATCCGTGAGGGGCTCTTCTGACCTGAACATCTGGCCTCAAGTCATGTCCTTCCAAAGGAGCGTGTCCAGAGCTCGCAGCCTGAGCGCCATCCTACCTGCACTGCCCGAGCGGGACCGCTCTGCGGGCTCCTCCTTGCGAGAACTACAGTGATTCGCGGGGAGACGTCTAAGACCTCAGAAAGTGGTCGCTGTGCCAAAGATTCTGCTGGTGCTCAGTTTTTCTATCACCTCCCTTTCCCTGCCTGCACTAAAAGTCACGAAATGACATTCCTTGGACTCCTTCTGCCAGCTGGGTACCAGCTAGGTTTGCCAATGGGAGGCACTCTCATGAGACTAGAAGGCAGGAAGAAGATGGAAGCCATTATGCTTCTGGTAGGGGCTTCCTGGGCTCCTGACTTCATTCTCATCCATGATGGCGTCAGGTACAGGCATGTCAACATCAGCGTGAGCTTCTGGATTTGGGGTAACACTGCCAGGCCACTTCTGCTCCCCCAGCCCTTGGCTGGTATGGATTTCTGCTCTAACTAATCCCCTCGTAACAATGTTTTTCCTCTTTTGCTCCTCCAGCTCTTCCTATGTTTTTGTAACCAATGCCCCTTTATTAAATTCTCCTCTGCTGGAAATACCTAGAATGGTTTCTGTCTTCCCAGTTACTGATCAATTCAAACTCCTACCTAAATCCTAGAAAAAGAGAAGCTTGGAATACATCTGAGTCGGTTATCTGAGTAATTATTTGGACCTGGTGCTCTAGTCAGATGGATACAAGGTAAGGTCCAGGCTGTGACTCTGATGTAGAAGATTTTTGCTCGCATTGTTAGGGAACCATTGACCAAAACTGCCTGCCTTGGCCAGGCACGATGACAACTGCTTGCCTGAGTTGTCTCACAGCAGGAGGTCCCGACAAAGAACGCAGCGCTGCCGCCGAAAACTAACCGGGAGAATTCGGGAGGGGCCTAGAGGAGGGAGGACAAGATATGCCAGCCCATAGTATGTTTGTAAAACTAAACTGGAGACTTCCCTGGTGGCGCAGTGGTTAGGAATCCATCTGCCAATGTAGGGGACACGGGTTGGAGCCCTGGTCCGGGAAGATCCCACATGCCACGGAGCAACTAAGCCCATGCGCCACAACTACTGAGCCTGCACTCTAGAGCCCATGATCCACAACTACTGAACCCATGTGCCACAACTACTGAGCCCACACACCAATGAAGCCCGTGCGCCACAACTACTGAGCCTGTGCTCTAGAGCCCAGGAGCCACAACTACTGAGCCCATGTGCCACAACAACTGAAGCCCTCGAGCCTAGAGCCCATGCTCCACAACAAGAGAAGCCACCACAATGAGAAGCCTGCGCACCGCAACGAAGAGTAGCCCCGCTCGCCACAACTAGAGAAAGCCCGCATGCAGCAACAAAGACCCAAACACAGCCAAAAAAAACTAACCTGGAAGAATTCGGGAGGGGCCAAAAGGAGGAGGGAGGAGACAATATGTCCTGCCCTAACCTCCCAGAAACCCTCGCGCTGGAATCCATCTTGGCTGAGAGATACGCACGCCACCAGGAAGGACCCTGAGTCAGACCAAATGTGGGCACGAGCAAGATTATTGGCCAGAGACAACCCAGAAAGCTAACATCACCACCATAAAACCTGAGACTGTGAGCCACGTGGCAGAGCAGTTCTCCTGGGTTCCCTTACCCTCCTGCTCTCCTCCCAGGCGCCCCTTCCTAATAAAGTCTTTTGCTTTGTCAGCACGTGTGGCTCCTCAGACAACTCATTTCCGGGTGTTAGACAAGAGCCCACGCTCGGGCCCTGGAAGGGGTCCCCCTTCCTGCAACAATATCTTGGCCAGGTCCCCTGGCTATAGCTCATTAACCACATAACTGCAGAGTAACTGCAGAGTAAGAACGGCTGCCAAGGGATACAGTGGACAGTGGTACCATCACGAACACACCCTGGGGACCAAGGCCAGAGGAGTTGTTGTACAACTGCCCCCAGAGGGTAGCATCCAGTTTCAGTCTCATTCCTGAAGTACCTGCTCCAGGCTCTGAGCAGTCAGGAAGGAGTCCTTGGGGTAAAGCACATCGGCAGACTGAGCTGAACGACTCTCTGGAGGATGGGCAGACCCAAGCAGGGTAGGAGCCAGGCTCCTGTGGCCAGCTGCCTTGGCACCTCAGTGCCAGAGCTGTCTCTGGACTCAGGGACTTTGAGCCTGAAAGCCTGGAGACATAGGCTTGGCTCTACACAACATCAAGCAAGTTAGGTGACCTCTCAGGCCTCATCCATAGATGGGGAATTGGACTAGAATGTTCTGCTGGGGTGGGTCCTGGCAGCTCTAACACTTTATGAGTAAACAGTCTCCTGGGACAGTGGTTTTCAACTACTTGGGGGAGTTTTGGAAAAATACCAGGGCCCCAGATATTCAGATTTAAATGGCAGCCAGAGTTGAAAACCACTGTCCCAGAGCAGTCTGCCTCAATGTTTAAAGGACATAGGAATCCCCTGGAGATCTTCTTAAAATGTGGATTTTGATCTGCCAGCTTCGGGATGGGTCCCAAGATTCTCCATTTCCAACAGGCTTCCTGCTGGTGCTGAAACTGCTGGGCACTATTTTGAGTAAAAAGGTACTAAAGTTCTTCCCAAATTTGATCTTCTAAGGCAGGTTCTCAACCTTTAGAGGATCAGAATCCAGCAATCCTGCAGGTCCGGAAATCTGCATTTCTGATGTTGCTGTTTCTGATCAGGGGACCATACTCTGAGATCCACTGCTCTCAGACAACGGTCCTGGGTCCTGGCTGCACATGAAAACCACCTGGGAAGCTTTTATAATGCCACTCGCCTCCTCCAGCTGTCCCACATCAGGCTAATTGAATCAGAATCTCTAGGGTAGGACCAAGGCATGGCTAGGTTCTAAAAGATACTCAGGTGATTCTAATAAGTAGCAGGGGCCGGGGTGGGGAGAAGGGACCCACTGCCCCTAGATGGGTGATTCTCAAGGAGTGGGGGGGAGTGATTTTTCTCCTTCCTCTCCTCCTCTCTCCAGGGGACATTTGACAATGTCTGAAGACATTTTTGGTTGTCACAAGTGGGAGTTGGGGGGAGATGTTACTGGCATCTAGTGGGTAAAAGCCAAGGCTCTGCTAAGCAACCTAGAGTGCAAAAGACAGGACCCCAGGACGAATAATTGTCTGACCCCAAATGTCCATTGTTCCAAGATTCAGAAACCTTGCCCTGGAGAATCCCAGGCTACACCCCAGATCTACTGAATCAGAAGCTGCATTTTTACCAAGTTTCCCAGGTGATTCCCAAGTTGGAGAAGCACTGCCTTAGATCAGCGGCTCTCTCTTTAAGCACTTCGAAATGCCCTGAAAGGCTCATTAAAGCACCAAGTGCTGGGCCCCATCCCCAGAGTTTCTGATTCAGCAGGTCTGGGGTTGAGCCCTGAATTTGCATTTGTAAAGAGTTCCAGCTCCCCGAACCACAACTAAGAACTAAGAACTACTATTTGCCCAACAAATCCAGACTAAGGTAAAATAGCCAAATCCCTTCCAGTTTAGCAAACTGAGTGTTTGCTGACTACCGGAGTCGATGACAATGGAACTACATCTGCCGGCTGAAAGACACAGAGATGCTCTCTGCAGGAACGTCCGGCCAATGTCAAAAACTCTGCTCAGTGCTACAGGGCAGATCCCTGAACTAAAGCAGCGGGATTACCCCGTACCTCTGCCAGCCTCCAGCTGCCTCAATCGCAATCCAAGCAAGAGACAAAAGTCAGAGGAAAGCCATGAGCTGTGAAGTCAACGCTAGCGTAGAGACTGAGGCTAGGTCTGCGCTCAGCCAGAGAAATAGGGATGAAGAGAACCACTGAAAGCAAAACTGGGTGCTTATGCTTTACATCCGGGACATGGATGCTTCCTTAGAAATCCACTGTACGTACACCCCCTGCTCCTCCCAAAGCAGGCGCCTCCGGAGGGCTGGTGATATTCTCTTACCGACACAGGAGGCTGGTCGGCCACTCCACGCCTTGCTGTCCATACACGTGACTGTCTGCTCGCCTTTCAGTGTGTATCCTGGCGAGCAATAGTACTCACACCGGGAGTTAAAGTAGGCACCGTCGACGCACTTAAACCCTCCATTTGCCGGCATGGCAAGGGTAGGACATCGCTTTTCTGAAAAAGAGAAAACCAGAGATTCAGTATTACTTAGATTTTGTTCATGGAGTTTCAGAGTCCAGAAACTCTGAAAGCATAGGGTGAAGTTAATTGAAATATAACTGATAGAAGTAGAGAAATGATAGATAGTGTAACCGAGCAGGACCCTATGGGGCCTTCCCGGGGCAGACCCCTCCCCCATACCCTCTGCTGTAGCTCCTCTCTGAAGACCCAGATGATAGCATCTGATGCATATTCCCTGAGTTTTTCAGATGCTAAAACCACCACCAAATGGAAGAAATTAACTACTTGATGATCATGAGCACATAGCCCCCAGACGTTCTGGCGCCTAGAATGTTAACCTCCGTTTCCTCACCACCAGCCAATCAGAGAATTGTGTACAAGCTGATCACGTACCCTGCAACCCCCCCTCCCTCACCTGGCTTTTAAAAATGCTGTGCTGAGATCTGCCGTTCAACACTGTGCCTATAGTTAACAACACTGTATTGTCATGTACAAATTTGTTAAGAGGGTAAATCTCATGTTGTGTTATTACCACAGCAAAAATAATAACAATAAATAAAAAGGAGAATAAAGACATGGGGAAAAAAAATGCTGTGCTGAACGCTTTCAAGGAGTTGGTGGGGCGGTGGGTTTGGGCTCGAGCCACTCTTTCTCCTTGCTTGGCCCTGCAATAACCTTTCTCTGCTCCGAACTCCGATGTTTCGGTTTGGCCTCACTGTGCATCAGGCACATGAACTTGCATTTGGTAATAATGGTTGCATATCACACAGAAGGGACACAAAGTTTTACACCAGACTGGCTTGGGTTGGCATCCCAGCTAAACCACGGTCTTATGCTGGGCTCCTCAGAAGTAGATGCTGAGACCAGGATTTCTGTGCAAGTGATTAAGAAAGTGCTCCCAGGGGAGACCAGTGAAGGGTGGGGGAAGCAGGAAGGGGGGGGGGAAGCCAGGCAAGGTAGCAACTCAGGCAAAGTCAGCCTCAGCCTGATCCCGCAGGGGAGCTCTGGAGCGTGAGTGATGCCTGAGTCTGCCCTGACTCCAGGCAGGGCAGCGGGGCTTTCATAATCCTTTACCAGTCAGTACTGGGCAGCTACAGGCTGCCCATGGGGAATGCTCTCCCTGTCAGAACGAAGAAAGCAGTCCTCTGAAGGCGCAGAGCCTCTTCTTCCTTGGTAGAAGATCAACCAAAGGTGCAAGTCATTAAGAGCAAAGCGCCCAGAAGCTGGGGGATGGACACACAGAACTGGTAGCAGGGCATCCAGGGACATCTGGGGGAAGCACTCAAAGTGTCCACTATAGTCACCCAGAGGCGTAGTCTGCCTAGACCGGATCACAAGGCTGCAGACCCCAACCTCAGTTTCCCAACAATAAAGTAATGGCACCCATATCAATAGCATTGTTGCAAAAATTGCATATATGTGAAATGCTTGGCACACAACAGGCGCTCCATCATGATAGCTTTTTTGAACAGCAATGGCATCTAAAATGCACTTCAACGATGCTGTGTCACTTGCAGTTTCCCAAATGAGATGACTTTCCAGGAAGCTAAAAGTCAGCCCCTGAAATGTGCTTCCAACCTTCTCCCCTGAGGCACAGCGCCTTTCATGGAATAAGCATCCTTCCGCGGTAATTCTCTCCCTGCCTCCCTAAGTTCTACTCCTTGGGAGGGCGCTTGTGTCTACTACCAGGATTTCATGGCAGAGCACCATTCTTATACTTCTGTCGGGTTTACACGTCTGTCTCCAATGCTATTCTGTGGGACCCCTGATGGCAGATGACCCTTGATGGCAGAGTGTGTCTTTACCTGTGTGTCTTGTTTGTTTTTCAATCCCCAAACCCTTTGCAGGGGCCAGCACTTTGCTAAACAGACCTCTGTTCTCTCCCCCTTTCCAAACAGCTGATGGCACCCCTCTGTCTGAAATGTGTCATGTTACTTCCGCCGTATCTTAGGAACGAACGCATGGCTTCTGCTCACAAGGGGAGTTTTTCTCATCAAAGACCACAAAGCATTCAGTAAAAATCCCTGAATCTCAGAGCAAAAGAACTTTGGCCCCGAATGGCCCCGAGGCCCCAACATGGGGCCGGGCTACTCACGCTTGCAGATGACCTTGTCCGACCACCGTTTGTTTGACTGGCAGATCAGCTGGGAAGAACCATGCAGCTCGTAGCCCTTCTGGCAGCGAATGTCACACCTGGTTCCCAGGGCTGTTTTGTAGTATCCTCCCTGAGGGGCCCTGCAGTACACATCCCCGTACTTCACCTTGATGGGGGAGCACCACGGGGTGTCTACAGGTAGCAGAAACAAAGGAGAGGAGAAATAGCAAGTGACATCTTCAGAAAATGTGTCTCTTCACTCTCGAAGTCCCTGGCTGGCTGCATCCCAGATTTTGGACCTCCAAATAGTGCCCCGTGTCTTTTAAGTTGTCTCTGGGTGGGGAGGTTATGATCATGGGACTAGGTGTCAGACATATACGAATATGGGTCCAGGTTCCTCCATTAGTAGCTGTGTGATCTTGGACAAGTTACTTAACCTCTCTGAGTCAATACCTCTACCTATGTCATAGGACTCTTACAAGTCCTCTTACAAGGACTGAAAAAAAAATGCATATCAAGCGTCTAGCACAGTGCCTAGCACGTAGTAAACGTTCAATGAATGCTTGTTCTTTTGAATATTTCCCTTAACTAGATACATAATTCCCTTGAGAGCAACTGTTACCATTGTGAACCTTAGCCCCAGCCATCCATACAGAGTGGCGGGGGAGTCAATAATGGGTTAATTTAGATTTTTTTCCCAGTCTGTATCATATTCACCGTAAAAGCATTTAATACGATCTTAATGAATGTGAACGAAGCAACAGTTTCCAGGGTTTTGCCACAGGATATAATTTGGGCTTAACGTCACAGAACAATTTCTCCCCATTGGGAAGCTACCTCCTTTTTCAGATGTCCCCAGTTAAGCCCCATTTAGGTAAGAGATGACACCCTTCTCCAATGGCAAAGTTCCAGGGCGTTTTGATTTTGGTCTCGTAGCTGCCCAGAGCACAGCTTAGGATGACACTATTAAATCAGAACCTCTCCCCTGGGCCTTTGGAAGGTGTCGCTGAGGGCCATAAGATTAGTAGGGCAAGACTAGCTCCTCGAAAGTTCCCACAGTGGCCACCGCACAGTCAATGGGGACCAGAGACTAGCTCCCTCAAGCCTGTCAGGCTCTCCACGCCTCGCACAGGAGCCCCCTCCCTAGGGCTGCCAGCGCCTCACTCCACCCCAGCACCTGAGCTGACAGTGAGTGAAGTTCGTGCGCCATCATGTGGCCAAGAAGGAGGAAATTCCCTGTTTGACTTTGCCAGGAATTCTCTTCTGATGATGTGTTTCTGGCTGCTTCTCAGCCATGAAAACCAACAGTTCTGTCCAGCTCTCGTGCATGGACTGGTTTTTTTTTGTTTTTTGTTTTTTTTTACTTATGTGCTTTGACATCTCCTTTGCCTAATATTTTCATCATATAATGTTTTGCAGACAGCGGCAAATGGGTGCTACCGTCGGGACTCAAGCAGTATTTCCTGGACTTTCTGGGGAGAAGTGATGCCCCACGCTTAGCCTAGAGCTGATTAAGTTTGATCTCTTGGACGCAGTCTTGCAAGAGCTTACATTAGGCCTCCAGGCCTTCCTTGAACAAAGTTTCCTTCCTCTTGGGTTTATACATCTAGTCAGTATATGCTAAGATTTTTAAATGAGAAAAATCTGGACCCTGAAGTAAAGTACAAAACAGCATACATATCTCCATTATTTTCCTCTAAGTATAAAATAATTTTTTTTAATAAATTTATTTATTTATTTATTTTTGGCTGCGTTGGGTCTTCGTTGCTGCACACGGGCTTTCTCTAGTTGCGGCGAGCGGGGGCTACTCTTCATTGCGGTGCACGGGCTTCAGTAGTCGTGGCTCGCGGGCTCTAGAGCGCAGGCTCAGTAGTTGTGGTGCACGGGCTTAGTTGCTCCAGGCATGTGGGATCTTCCCGGACCAGGGCTCGAACCTGTGTCCCCTGCATTAGCAGGCGGATTCTTAACCACTGCACCACCAGGGAAGTCCTATAAAAGAATTCTTGAACTAATTTTAAATGTTTCAGTTCTTTCTTTGGTGATGGCTCCAGGCAAGCCATGAAGCTAAGAGATTCAAGATCACAGGTAAATGAGAAGCCTTTGGGGTATGTTTGCTTAGCACTGCCAAGTTGTGGATATTTCTTCTATAATCAAAAGTCCTTAAGATAAATTCTGGAAAAATCCATAGATGTCTACCACTCAAATTAAACTAACATTTGGAACCTACTGGCTTCTATGACTACTAGAAGTGAGGTATATTTCTTTCCCTCTCTCTCTTTCTGCCTGTATTTTCCAACTGTAATAGGAAAGACCACCCACAAGGAAACTCCAAAACGCACTTGGTGTTTTCAAGCTCAAAGAAGTACTTTTGATAGTCCGTCAGAGGACCTAAAAGTCATCTGACCTCTTTGTCTTTGTCCTCTCCCCCACCCCTTCCTCCTAACTTCCCCACTGCCTCACTTCCTCTTAGTTTCCCTGTCTGCCCTATTCCCCTGCTGGACTGCAAGGCTTCTGGGCTTCCCCAGCTCTAGCCTCTTCTTCTCTTGCCAACTGGTCCCCTTCACTACCCTTTTGTCACCATCTCACAGGCCAAACTGTGAAATCCTTGACTAAGAACTGGGCTCCAGAGAGAGAAAATGAAATCCCCACTGGAGAGGGCAGAAGGGCGATGAGGCGAGAATGAATATGGGAGACCCAGAGGGAGACCATGAAAACAGTGAGATAGTGGAGTATGGTGGATACTGGGCAGAGTCAAGAGGCCTGGGCAGATATTATCTAACTCTATCATCTCCTAGTAACCCGGACAATTCAAAAACATTTTCAGGGACCCACATTCGTAATCTATACGCGAGAGGAATGGATGAGATTATTTTCAAAGTCCCATCTACAATGGTTATTTTTATTCTGATTAAATTTTATATTTATATCGGTGCTAAAATGTCAAAAAAAAAAAGTCCCATCTAGCTTTGAAGTTGTATGATTCAAATTCTTATTCCTCTCTGATCTCCTACCCCTCTCACACCCATGCCTACTTCCTTAATCCTTCTTCTGACTGATAACTTTGGGTAGTCTCTTGTAACTCTTCCAGCTAAAGGCAAAGCCTCTTTACATTCTGGGTCCTGATCACAATTCCACAGATGTACAAACTGGAAGAGCGTCCAATTCTCTACTTGTTTTTCGCTCAAATGTTGAAAACACTCACATCCTCCAGCTTCTGGACTTTGGCATGAGTTTAGGAGGGGCACGATTTTATTTTTTTTAATTTTTTATTTTTAAATTTATTTATTTTTGGCTGCGTTGGGTCTTCATTGCGGTGCGCGGGCTTCTCAGTGTGGCGGCTTCTCTTGTTGCACAGCATGGGCTCTAGGTGCGCGGGCTTCAGTAGTTGTGGCACATGGGCTCAGCAGTTGTGGCTTGCGGGCTCTAGAGCGCAGGCTTGGTAGTTGTGGTGCACGGGCTTAGTTGCTCCAGGCATGTGGGATCTTCCCAGACCAGGGCTCGAACCTGTGTCCCCTGCATTGGCAGGCGGATTCTTAACCACTGCGCCACCAGGGAAGCCCGAGGGGCACAATTTTAGAGTAAACTAATATGAGGCAGCAGACCCACAATTCTTAGCACACACACATTATGGTTGTCTTTTCCACAAATGTGCCCAGGACAAATATTTAAGGCAGCAGGTCCATTAGAGAATGACCTGCATATACATATATTACAAATTCGCATATTTCAGTACAACCATGCAATTAGCAGATTTTTTTTACTCAGCTATTTTGAGTCTTCAAATCCTTCCAGCAGAGCTGCCTACACATCCAAGAGCTGTGCTGTTGTCAACATGTGGGGGGAAAAAATCTTGTTTTTATTTATTCGCAAAAGGAATTTCTTTTGGATTACTTTCCAAGACAAACCTTTGGAAGATATTTTGACATTTTAACAGCCCCTGCAGTGATAGTAATTAAAAATTCAGTGAGTGACTTGAATTTGAAGTGCATGCAAATACCATGAGTTAAAAGTGAATTAGCGAAACATTTAACATAGAGATTTAGAGAAAGGAAGCTCTTATGCTGCTTCAATTAAGACAGGGTTTATTTAGGGAGAAATCTAAATCGATTATTCAGGAAAACTTTTTCATCTCCCTGGGCCATTGTGGAGCTCCTGGGGTAAGCAGTGTCATGTAGCAGACTAAGGAGGAGCTACTAGAAAACTCTGGATGTTGAGCTAAAACATCTGGATTTCAGACTCAAACATAATGTTTGCTAGCTGTGTGAGTCTGCGCAAGTCACGTCCCCTCTCTAATCTGCGGTTCCTTCATCTGTAAATAAGTAATAACAACATATCTCTACACGCCTTCCTCCTTCCCTCAATTAGTGTGAAGACAGGATGGCATTCCAAGTAAAAGAATCAAAAGCAATGCTTGCCACATTAAATGTTGGTTACACTTCACTTTCTTTTTTCTTTTATAAATTTTATAAATTATCAATTTAATTCAAAAAAACATTTACTGAGTATATTCACTGTGCCAGACACTGTGTAGGGGCCTAAGGATCTAGAACTAATCTCCCAATGAACAATGGTCTGCCTCTAAGTTTTAAAACTAAAAAAAATGACAATGAAAACAATTTCCTGAGAAGTATTTATTCTTAAACATTCCGGGTAAGCTCTAGGCCAGGCACATATTTTCGTGCATCTGGTTTACCTTCCACACTTTCAGTGCTGCAAAGTAAGGGTGAACGCTGGGAACAATAACCTGAGGGTCACATGTGCACGCATGTGTTTTAGGAAGGTTTTTCAATAAGGGACTCGAAAAAAAAAGATTTTTCAAAACTCTCAATTAAGAAGTGTTAGGTATGTATATGTATAGCTGATTCACTTTGTTATAAAGCAGAAACTAACACACCATTGTAAAGCAATTATACTCCAATAAAGATGTCAAAAAAAAAAAGTGTTAGGAATCAGAATACCACCTTACCCCAAACATCTAATTAACAAGTTTGTGCTTTGCTGGATTGGTTAATTCCTGAGGCAGTAATAAAGGAGCTGTGGAGAGGAATGAGTATTTGTATTCACAGGTCATAAGCAAACGTGGAACATGGTGGGAAACACGTGGACATAGACACCAGTCATTATATTAGAAAGGTTGTTCACTTGTGTGGAAAACAACTGAGGGACTCTCTCCAACCAAAGGCTGACCAGTACTACCCTGATTCTCTCATAACTTAGACATATCACAACAGAGCAGGGGAGTGTCCTCCTGCCAGAATGTAGACAAATTTCCTGGGCAAAATGCCACAATAGAACTTTATTAATCAATTTTCTTCAAATTATTTCTCAACTGTAAAAGGAACTGGATTCAGAGAGAAATAATCTAAATTTACCCTCACTTTTCTCAGGGCTCCCAAAGCTTCAGAGAAATGACTCACCATTAGAAAATATTTATGGACATACTTACCTGAGCCTGCATAGAAGGTTCTTGGTTAGGCTTTTTATACCTGCTGGAGGGGGTGGATTGCTGGAAATGTGTAGAGATGGAGTTCTCTATCATTAAAGTTTCATTGGGCAACACACTTTACTCATCATTTCAGGAGCCAAGCCAGACTCACAAAGAGCACAATGAAATGAGCTTATGAAAATCAAGTTTTCTCATTCCTCATTCATCTCAGTACATTAGCAGCACTGGGTCCAGATTTGACCTTGGATGGTTTACTCTGGACGATTCTGGCTGTAATGTCTGAATCAGGTAGAACTCATGGCTTGATTTTCACTTTCATCAGCTAGAGCTTGGCTTTGCAGAAGTAAGGACAGTAAAGAAACTGATGAGAATAAAATGACCACTGGGGTGCTGAAGGACAGCACTTCAGAGATTTCCAAATGCTTTTTGTTTTCTTTCGTTTGTTTTTCTGTATTTTCTTTCAAATGGGAGCATATGCATATTAATTTTAAAACATTTTGTTTTCTCGACAGGTAATTAGAACTTTAAAATGTGTTGTCTGGTCACTTTATTATAGTCTGCTCTGCAGGGCAAAAAGGAAAGTCCTCCTGGCATCAGCAGGTCTTCATTAGCACATAAGCAAAGCATTCACCTTTATATCTAGCGTGTGAATACGCGACTTCATCGTCTTCTAGCGGTGAGTCTCCAGATCCTACAATAAAAAAGAACAGAAACTGCAGCAAGAAAAGCCACATGATACGGACGAATATTTTTGAAGCACTGCTTTGGCACAGTCCATGCAAGAGGGGCTATTAGAACGCAGAGCCAAGAGTAAAAGCTTTTGTGGCCATTCATGAAGGGACAGGGGACCTCTCAGAGTGAACCTGGCTGGGCTGAGATTGCCAGAGCCAATCAAGATGAGCCTCAAATGGTTTTGGAATTACCACATGCCAACTGAAATTCTGGACTCGGGATTGAAAGAAAGTCAACTTCACTCTGAGAAGAGGCCAATGGATATGAATCTCATGCCAGAGGAGACGCAGTAAAATGTGTATAACTCAGATACGGCCCAGAGTTTCTCCAGCAATCAAAGAAAACCTGGTAGAACTGGGTGTTTATGTTACCTGAGAATCAGTCCATTTTATGAAATGAACTTGGGTGGACGATAAGGAGGAAAATCAAATGTCTTATCTTAATGACAAAGAAATATAAAGCTGCCTTGGTATATCTGTAGGAAATGAGTGTTGCAATTGATGATCTGGATGTTTATTCAAAACCTCTTCACCAAGGCTAAGGTCAGATTTCATGATGAGTCTTGCTACCCTTGAAAACCACAGCCTCATAGAGAAAGTCTGCGCTTAATTTTAAATTTTAAACTCATTTGGAAGTTGGAACTGAATCATTTTTAACATGTTAAATACTGAATTCCAGTAAATGGTAGATGCTTAATCTTTAAAGCAGTACCAGGCCCCAAACTTCCAAGCGATCATCTTAAATTTAGAGATCTTTCCTCCTAGCCTTCGTAGTCTGACCACTGACTGTTGAGTTAACACCATCTTGATCGCACATTTACCAGCAGGAACTGCAACCGTCACAGATAAGAACATGTTCTTCTATGAGGTTATGGCAAGTCCTCACACGCCACAGCCTTGTTACACATCTAAGAGGATTGCTACACAAACAAGTTCAGGGCCGACTCTCAGAAACTGGATTTCTATACTCTGTGTTCTGAGTTTTCTCCATTTGCCTTCACCTGTACACATAACTCCTACAGTGAGCCTTGATCCTGCTCGTTGCCCCCAGGCACGTCAGGAATAAACTACATGCATTGTTAAACCACAAATTCAACTCAAGACCACAAGCTCAACTCTGGTGTCATTTGAAGAGTGGTAAATGTTTGCCTAAAGAGAGGAACCCTCCTGGTTACACCATGAGACAAGTCTTTATAATGAGTCAAAAGGAGATATAAAGATGGTTCGCATCACCACCCCCAAGGTAGCAGCGTCCCTGGCAGAGTAAAGCAGCTCTTCTGTTCATTTGTTTCTTTTTTTTTCTTTAACTATTGCTCCATCTTGTTTTGGCTTGCTCAGTTCTTTGGGGTTTTTTTAATTTTTGGCTGCGTTGGGTCTTTGTTGCTGCGCGTGGGTTTCTCTAGTTGAGGCGAGTGGGAGCTACTCTTTGTTGTGGTGCGCGGGCTTCTCATGCAGTGGCTTCTCTTGTTGTGGAGCACGGGCTCTAGGCATGCGGGCTTCCGTAGTTGTGGCACACGGGCTCAGTAGTTGTGGCTCACGGGCTCTAGAGCACAGGCTCAGTAGTTGTGGCGCACGGGCTTAGTTGCTCCGCGGCAGGTGGGACCTTCCCGGACCAGGGCTCGAACCCGTGTCCCCTGCATTGGCAGGCAGATTCTCAACCACTGTGCCACCAGGGAAGCCCTCAGTTGTTTCTTTGGAAAGCTCATTGAAACCCAAAACCAGGCATTCTCACTACTGCCTTTACTTAAATTAGAGCCTGCAAGGCAGACAGTTCAGATGATCTCAAGAGGTTACCTTGATTAGCAACTTGATTAGTAGCTCACTTATATTGGTCCGTCCACCTCCACTTAGATCACAACCACTCATTATCTCTCTCTGCCTATCTTGAACTGTGATGACTCTAAGTCAGAAATTCCCCTTTGCCAATGATTGTTCCAGGGGTAGGCATGAAACCCAGTATTGGCCAATGACAAGGAAAAATATGTCTGCTTTGGAGAAACAGGGCTTATGGAAAAGACCTTCCCCCTGATAAAAGAGAAAAGTGCACAAGAAAACTCTTTTGCCCTCTTTTCTCCCTTCTGGCTTTGGAAGCTATGGTGTAAGGATAAACGCCTGAAGCTACAGCAGCCATTTTGCAACCATGAGGTAAGATGTCTCAGGACAAAAGGTTTTTGGCTGAGGATGGTAGAGTGGAACTATTAAAAGAACCTGGGGTCTGTGATGACTTTATTGGGCTACTAAATCAACCCTAGACATCTTACCTCCATACTTCTTGCTAGGTCAATAATACATGTCCTTTCAATTTAAGCCACTGTGAATAGCATTGTCACTTGCAGCTTAATGCATCCAAACTGATTCACAAATGAACAGGAAATTTACTGCCTATTATTGATAGGAGATAAGAGAATACAAAATAAATGGATATTAGCTACCCCTTCCCCCAGAATCCCAGTTTATATTCAGCCTAAACTCATATATCAACTTCTATAAAAAATGATGACTAGTCTACAAAATGGACATCATGAAGGATACAATAAGATCAAAGACCACTGACTAACTTATGTTCAGCAGACTGTACTTATTAAAGCTTACTAAAGCAGCAAAGGAAATTCACACATATTAGAGAAAGATTTTCCACAGGGTTAAAATAGAAAGAAAGGAATAAAAAGAGAGAGAGAAGTTGGCAGGGAAGGAGAGAGGGAGGTTTCCTAACAAACTTTCCTTTATTTACAAAAGGTCATCCCTTTAGAATTCTGGTTAATTGAGGTTTTGTCATGAAAACCATTAATCAGTCCTCATGTGGTTCAGATTACCACTCTTTGGAAAGAATGCTTCAGTGCTTCTTCTACACAAATACAAATTCTACATTGGCTCAGAAATCAGAAACTCAGTGCCATATAGGATTCTGTCCCTCAGCCATACCTGGAGCCAATTCCATTTATAATTCTGCTCTCCTTGCAGAAACTTCATCTAAATCAACAGATTTGCAAAGAAATAGTCACTCCTTTTTTCCAAAGTTCAAAGAAGGGTCTTCCTGGCCCATTGAATCCCACCCTTTCATCCAGTATGTCCAGGTAGTTAACACCATTGAGGCAACCAACACACTCTTAAAAAATATCTATTAAATGTATTAAAATTACACCAGGAATTTAGATTTAGAAGGCTAGACTGCTCCTTTCATCACTCTAAAAGTTTTTTCATTGTGACGGTGGTGGGTAGAGGGAGCATTTGAAACCAATGGAAGATGTAGCCAATTTGCTAAACTACATTCCTGTATTGACTGTGATACGTGATGCAAGTTGACAGATTTGCTGGTTCTGTGTTAAAGTTTTAGCTCAAAGGGTTGGGTTTATTTTTTAATTATTTTGCAGATAGCTATACATTCTTAACTTTTGTCAGAAATTTTTCTTTTTCCCCCTCATCATCCTTATTCTAATTTTATTACTATCAGGAGTCATTATATTTAATAGTAAACTGCATCATCAATTTTATACTGAAAGTCAATGGGAAAATCAAACTCACTTCGCAGTAAAGATTCTTAACCTGAGTCCCTGGCCTCCTAGAGGAACAATGGAAGTGCTTTGGGGGAGTCCATGAACCCCTTGTAATTGGACATGCTTTTTGGTACATGAATATACTTTCCTGGGGAAAAACTTGCTAACTTTTAGTAGATTTTAATAAGGGTCTGTGATCCAAAAAATTATTAAGAATCATGGTTTTACAGCATTCTTTACTATGAAGCATGTTAGAGTATTTACTAAAGAAGTATGTAGTATCTCCTTGATATTTGAAACTTTTTAGTATGGGAGAGGAGAGACAAATATATTTAAAACAAGGATAAGTGCTTATCTTTATTAGATCTTACTGCTTTCTTCTCTAGATTATTGCTATCCAATGGAACTTTCTGCAATGATGGACATGCTCTATATCTATGCTGTACAATAGGATAGCCACTAGCCACGTGTGATTATTAAGCACTTGAAATATGGCTAGTACAACTGGGGGGATACATTTTTTATTTCATTGAACTTTAATTAATTTAAATTTATACAGCCATGTGGCTAGTGGTTACCATACTAGACAGCATAGGTCTAGACTTCATTTAAAAATATATATTTTGTGGAGATAAATCATGTCTCTAAATTGCTCAGTGGTGAGAACCATGTCTAATTTGCCTTGTATACCTAGCATATGATTCAGAATTGGTAGTTGACAAATGTTGGAAGAAAAGAGAAAAATCTGCCTCATGTTTCTTATGACACATAAATCACGTGTCATTATGCTCGTATGTCTGGAATGGTTTTATCCCACTCAGTACAGCTTCAGGATATAAATTTGAACGGTGACAATACTGGAGATTTGGATGTTTAGAAAAAGGTATTTTGGGGACTTCCTTGGTGGCACAGTGGTTAAGAATCCGCCTGCCAATGCAGGGGACATGGGTTCGATCCCTGGTCCGGGAAGATCCCACATGCCGTGGAGCAACTAAGCCCGCGAGCCACAACTACTGAGCCTGCGTGCCACAACTACTGAAGCCCACATGCCTAGAACCTGTGCTCCACAACAAGAGAAGCCACTGCAATGAGAAGGCCACGCACTGCAATGAAGAGTAGCCCCAGCTCAGCTGGCCGCATCTAGAGAAAGCCTGCATGCAGGAATGAAGACCCAACACAGCCAAAAATAAATAAATTAAAATAAACAAATAAATTTTAAGAAAAAGGAAAAGGTATTTTGCACTATTGGAAGCCACAGGGTATTCATTTACAGGAACCAGATGATTTAGTGCTAGCAAATGATTTGCCAAAGTGGCTACACTGCAGCTGTAGTAAAGTCAAAAGGACATTTGAATGGCTTCTGAACAAAGATCAAATCCAGGACACTGCCAGGAAAACACAGCCTACAGATAAAGCCAAGGATATGACCGTCAAATCCTTTGTTAAGTCAAGGTGGTGCTTCAGAGTACTTTCAGTCATACAAGAGTCCCTTTAGAGAGTAAAGGTGTGTCTCCCAGATCCTCTCAATGAAACAACAGAGAAGAGTTTATGTCTATGAGATTTGTGGATGTGGCTTCTGTCTAATGGACAGAACATCTAATGGACAGGAGACCCACAAAGTTCTTAATGAGGTATATATTCAGAAATATTACCAACATGACTGAGGGGGACAGAGACATTATAGAATGAGGAGAGCCCTTTGAACTCCCAGAATTCTACTGTCAGGAAACAGGCTCATAGAGCTGCTTAGCTGTAGATAGGTGTTACCCTTCCTGGAAAAGGAAAGACTGCTTAGAGGGTGGAATCAAGAGCCTAGAGAATAGAGCAGAGAACCATAAAGAACTCTTTCCAGACTGTGAGGCCTGAAGAAAGAACTACCAAAACTTGGCCAGCGAGATTTCAGGATTTCTATGGAACAGTGACTCCTTTATGCCTCCCATTTAACCCCATTTTTAACAGGAATCTCTACAGCAGTTATATTATGGCTATTCAACCATTGTAGGTTGGGTACATGGGGAGAAGATACCTCTTTGGTTTTACAGGTCTACAGATAGAGAAGAACTGTATTCAAGCAGTTACAGTTAAGGAAGTACATAGAAGGAGCCTCATCCCCACCTGGACCTGATTTAGATGATGAGATTCTGGACTTTGAGCTGATGCTACAATGGGATAAGACTTTTAGGGACCTTGGGAGGGCGTGAGTGTATTTTGCATGTGGGAAGGACATGGATCACTGGGTGCCAGAGGGTAGACTGTGATATGCAGCCTCCAAGATGGCCCCCAGTGATCCCTTTCTCCTGGAATTCATACCTTTGTATAACTCTCCCTTATTGGAATGGACTTATTGACTTTGCTTCTAATGAAAAGAATATAGCAGAAGGGATGTTATATCTCTTCTGAGATATAAAAAGACTGTGGTTTCCATCTTGGACATTCTCTTACTGTCTTTCTTAGATCACTCATCCTGGGGCATGCCAGCTGCCAAGTCTTGATGGAGTCCTATATAGAGAAGCCTATGTAGCGAGGAACCAAAGCCTGCCAATAATCATGTGAATAAGGTTGGAAGAAGATCTACACACACACACATACACACACGTCGAGCCTTCAGATTAAACCTCAGGCCAAGGCAACAACTTGACTGCAACGTCATGAGAAACCCTGAGCCAGTTAAGCCATGACCAGATTGTAATGTACACAAATTCTGATATAAGAAGCAGTATTTGTTTTAAAAACAAAAAAGGGGGTGTGGGTGGAAGTACAACCCTGCAGGATTTATGTGACTGAGCACCTTACGGTGTTAGATTTTACCTGAGACTGTCTCCTTGCTTGGGTCTTTTTCCCTTCCCCTCCTCACTTACATCTTTTCCCTGAGAGCAGCCCCCCTGCAAGTCACAGACTCTGCTTCTAGGGAACCAAGGTAAGACAGCAACTGAATCTCCCTAAAACTCAAATACCCCAATTGGCCATGCCTCACAGGGTTGCCATAAAGGTTAAATGGCATAGGTATATGTTTCTAAAATACTATATTAAAATAATTACTATTATTCTTGGTTTGTTTTACAAACTTCTCATTTGATAGTTCCTAATCACATTTTCTATTTAATTTAGTATGTATATATTTTAGGCTTCTACTACCTTGAACTGCTATGCATGTAAATGAGCTTCTGGTAAAAATATTAAAATAAGACAAACATATCTGGGCTGATATGTTTTTCAAGAATCTTTTAAAGCATTAAGCATAGTCAGGAATCTTAGTGCCACCAAATTTTTCTCTGTGTGTTTTTTAAAATTCCTCTGTCTAAACCATCTTGTATGATTTATGATTTAGGAAAAATATATATATATATATACATTCAATTTAATAACCACCAGGAAAAGCCACATACTCAATCCTCTCTAGTAAAATAAACTGTTGTCAAGTTTAGTCCATGAATTCGTATGACTGGGTGATAAAATCTGCTTTAGGAATAAGTGACTTTCAGTCTCAAGATATTACACAGTTTATCCTTTGAGGCAGGAAAACCCCTGTGTTTCTCTATGTCTTCATGTCCTAAAGATCTTTACAAAATGGGAGCCTACAGAAAGTTATTTTACAGCTGTGAAGCATTACTCCTGAGTCTCTCGCATTCTGTGGCTTTTGCTAACACTTACAAGTGTTCAAACATTTTGGGAGAGCCTGAGGAAGGGTGGACAGAGGGTAGAGTGGTAACCCTTCTCTCCTCCGTGGGTAAATTTGCAAGGGCTTCTTAGCTAGTCCTAATATACGGGGGACCATTGATTGAAGAAGCCCAGGTGTGAGTCTCACATGCCCGACTGCCAGGCCAGACTTGCTCTGTTATGTCTTGGCAAAGTTTTGAGACAGAGGAGAGATGTCCAGGAGTTGTGTATAAATGTGTGTGTTTGAAGGAGTGGAGCAGAGAAGACAATTTAGCTTTTCAAGAGCATCAGCTTCAACTCCAAGATACAGGAGCGAGTACACAGAGGGCCAGACACTGTAAATGAGACACTCTTCCTTGGAAGCTTTACACCTCTAAATCAGGGGCAGACGAACAGATAAAAGCCCAAGGGTAAGAAAAGGGGGTGGTGGAAGTACACAGAGACGATGCCCGTCCCAAGTGGAACAAGGGGATCCAGAAAGATGGATCTAAATAAACCTTTTGCTAATCATGCGGCGTAGACTGAAGGCAATGTTTATTACCAGTATTTTTCTTGGAGGAGAACATCCACGAAAATATTCAGATGGGACAAGTTTACAGTACATCTCAGACATTCACTTCACTATACCCTCCTCTCTTCCCCTCCCCATCACCATCCCAAAGCCCTCACATGTACCAACAATCAACTAGAGTAGTGTTTCAAACTTTTGACCCAATTTAATGTCATAACTAGTATTTTCATAGTGAAATAGAACAGAATTGAAAATGTCAGGGTTCATTGCACATATTAAAGATAAATACTACTTTGTGCAACTTATGTTTTAATTATATAGGTGTACGTGCAGTACGGTGTCCCCAGTTTGCATGAGACAGTCTGATTTTGTGTCTGTGGTCCCAGCATTATTATCACTAGCACTCCCTCACACTCAAAAGTGTTCTGATTGGACAATAAATACTATATTAACCCAAATAATAGGTCACAGTATATATTTCTTCCTATGAGTCTTAGTCAAAATAATTGGAAAAATAGTGATTTAGAATATTTTGAAACACCCGTAGGTAATAAGAGTCTTGTCTAGTTAATTCTTTGTTTCTTCCCTCCAAATGAAGATACCTGACTATCTGAGAAAGGCTTCTGGGGGCGGTAATGGAAGCCTTTGCTTTGCCCTGATTTGTTCAGGACATGGATGTTCTAGCCCATGGAACGCCAAGCAGGGACTGAGTTTTCTCAATCGCGCATGGCCATCCTCTCTGGTAGGATGCAATTGAAAGAGCCCTGGGATTAAGTTCCAGCTCCTCCACTAATTCTATGGTATTGACTGAGGAAGCCACTTTCCTTTCCTGAGCCTCAGTTTGCTCATCTGTAAAAGGGAGTGACAGTAATGGGGAGAAGAGTGCAGTACATGTTTTCAAATTATGTCCCCTCTGAACATTCCTATAGTCAACCTCTAGCTGGGATCATGGTAGTCAAGCAAATTGACATGCCCTCCTCTTTCTCCTCCAACTGGTAATAAACAATGAGCATGGTGCATGACTCAACTTCGCCAGATTCTTTCATTTTCATTGCCTCTTTAAGTAAGTCCTAGGGCAATCCCATGAGGGAGGTATCATTCAGGGACTAGCATGTATAGGTGGGGAGGGCAGCAACCCTTTGCAACCTTGTTCATGCTCTGATCTCAGCTCAGAGAATGAAGTGAATATCAAGTACAAGGCAAACAAGGATTGAACTCTTCTGATCATAAATCCTGTGCCATTTCACAACTTCTTGTTTCTGTCTTCCTGCCTTTACACAACCCACCTGAAAAGCCCTTCCCTTCCTCTCAGCCCCTTTCCTGATTTAAAAGCTATTTCAAAGCCTAGCTCCTCTAGTTGGTCTTTTCTAATCTTCACTTTAAAGTCTATTCACATTCACATGCTCTGTCCCATTTTTGAATTAGCACTGATCTTATATGGGTTTGGATTTTTCAGAAGTTGTTTCAGATGTGTGTAGGTTCTGTCTTCCCAGGTAGACATAAAACTTCTCAGGGAAGTTATGTTGATAATATTTCTGAATATATAACTCATTAAGAACTTTGTAGGTCTCCTGTGAATCTCTTGGAGTTCACTCCATTAGACAAAAGCCACATCCACAAATCTCATAAACTCTTGTCTGTTGTTTGATTGAGAGGATCTGGGAGACACATCCTTGCTCTCTTAGAGCTTCAGTGAACAAAGCACCACTCTACCCAGAGTTCCTCAAAAGGCTTCTTCCCCTCGAGACTTTTGTCTACATACCCCTGATCTGCTGGAGCTGTTCCACCAGCATCAAAGCGAGACACCATCTCCCTGAGTGAAGGCTATACTTACAGAAACAGATACTGTATTTAAGATTCAAAAAAGCTGCCCAAATAAAGCTGCAATTGGCACATCGTTCTTGGCAGTAAACCAGTGGTATAATTTACAAAATTCTGGCACATTGTAGCAAAACTGAGAAGAACAGGGTTCAGGAAAGAGAGATACTAAGAAAATAAAATAAAATTGCAGCAGTGTGTACTGAGGATAGTGGGCAGCAAGCGTCTAATTGCATAGCTGTAGAATGATAAAATGTAGATTAAAGGGAGAGAGACAGACAGACAGACAGACTGGACAGGGGTAGGGAGAGAGAGAGAAAGAAAGAGAGAAGTGAGGAAAGACACTGCCAGAAAACATCCCTTAAATAAACATCATAGGATTGTCTGTGACAGGCTGCAGCCTGTTCAGCTGAAACCTGAGGCTTCGTCCTTCTGGAACATTCTCTGGTTCCCTGACAGAGGATGGAACACCAGCACCCAAGGATGAAAACCTGGACTTCACTTGAAGCCTTTCATGCTCTGCTGTGATGAGAAGTAGAATGGTTTCTTTTCCGGGTAGTTTCTCTCTTGGATTTTGAAAGCATGATTTTCCACCCAGTGTCCTTGAACTGACAGTCACACACTGGCTGCTGTCAGTTATTATTATCTTCACTGGGAGGCTCAAGCTCTGGGGAAAAAAGAAGGTGGAACTGAACTGATGGCAATTCTGGGTTTCAAAATGATAATCAGCAGGTCTTGCGTACTGCCTCTTGGGATGGCTAAACTCCAATACACAATGCCTGGTGCTACCCCTTTCTAGGTGTGATGGACATCCACTGTGTTCTTCTGAGGGAAACAGGACCCCTCCTTTTCGAGAACTGCACCATTCCCCCATGCTACCCACATGCTTCTAGTGGAGATGGTTCTTTCCTAACCCCTGACCACAGGGACAATCACGGGAATCAAGCTGGAACAATCAGATCCTTCAGAGGATTTTTCTCTGGTCGTAAAATATGGTAAAAGGAAAATACAGTGGTAAAAGGAAGCTATGGTCCCTGTAAATGCCAATGACAAAGGTTAAGTCTCGTAGAGAATGCTAATCCGAGAGAATGAAATCATCACAGAAAAGCAGGGACAAAACAGAGATAGAGGGAAAGAAAGGGCAATCTCACAGTATTTGAGCCCTTGGTTCCAGTATGCCTTGGGCCCACCAGCATACCCCTGCCCTTACAGAAAACAAAATCTCCCTTTGGGCAAAGCTGGTTCAAGATGGGTTTCTGTCACTTACCATGAAGAGGTCTGACTTAAATAGCAGGCCATCAATTCACATTTGAATGAAATGAATGACCAAAGGATATGGTACGACCTCTGATTTGGGATAAGAAATCAGTCTCAGAACATCACCTCCAATTCCTTATTTCAAAACAATAGTGTAGCTCAGATTTAAAACAGCTTAGTGTGCTGTTCAACAAATTTAGTGGGATCAGTTTTTTTTTTTAATTTTTATTGGAGTAGAGTTGATTTACAATGTTGTGTTAGTTTCAGGTGTACAGCAAAGTGTATCAGTTATACATATACATATATCCACTCTTTTTTAGGTTCTTTTCCCACATAGGCCATTAAAGAGTATTGAGTAAAGTTCCCTGTGCTATAACAGTAGGTCCTTACTAATTATCTATTTTACATATAGTAGTGTGTATATGTCAATCCCAATCTCCCAGTTTATCCCTGCCCCCCCCCACCCCCTGGTAACCATAAGTTTGTTTTCTACATCTGTAACTCTTATTTCTCTTTTGTATATAAGTTCATTTGTATCCTTATTTTAAAAAATTTTTTACTTCATTTTTGGCTGCATCAGGTCTTAGCTGCGGGATCTTCGTTGCAGCATGTGGGCTCTTTCGTTGCGGCGTGCGGGCTTCTCTCTAGTTGCTGCGCGCGGGCTCCAGAGCGTGTGGGCTCTGTAGTTTGGGGCACACGGGCTCAGTAGCTGTGGCGTGCAGGCTTAGTTGCCCCGCGGCATGGGGGATCTTAGTTCCCCGACCAGGGATCAAAGCCATGTCCCCTGCATTGGAAGGAGGATTCTTAACCACTGGACCACCAGGGAAGTCCCTGTATCCTTCTTTTTTTTTAGATTCCACATATAAGTGACATCATATGATATTTGTCTTTCTCTGTCTGACTTACTTCACTCAGTATGACAATCTCTAGGTCCAACCATGTTGCTGCAAATGACATTATTTCATTCCTTTTTATGGGGGATCAGCTTTATTTTTAATAAAATAATTAGATCAGAATGAGAAAAAACAGTTACTGTATATAGTAAAGGTTTATGAAACTTCTGGCTCAGTAATATAATTATGTATATTACATAATATTTCATTGATTCTAAAAAAGCATTTTTTTACATTTTAATTTCTCTGAACTCACGATGACCTTTATAATCGATGGAATGGCATAATTTAATTGGCATCACTTCTTTCTTTCTTAGTGGTACTTAAAATAACGATGCCTTTGGCAACCACTGGAGTCTTAGATGTGATGACATACTGTGTGTGTGTGTGTGTTAGTGTGTGTGCGCGTGCATCTGTGTGCTCTGGACTGCGGTGTAAAATATATTTCTTACTGCTGGTAGCAATAGAAAGAATTTGAAAATAAGTGCATTACACGACTTACCTAGGGATTCCAAATTGATAATCAACTTTGATTTAATATAGGAATTTTTTTAAAAATTGATAATCAAACAAAGTAATCTTTGCTATACATATCAACTAAGGCATTTATCCACTCTCATATTTACATAATGCCTTAACACAGGGGTCTCCAACCCCCAGGCCGCAGACGGGTAGCAGCCTGTTAGGAACCGGGTGGCACAGCAGGAGGTGAGCGGCGGGCGAGTGAGCGAAGCTTCATCTGTATTTACAGCTGCTCCCCATTGCTTCATCTGCCGCGCCCCATCGCTCGCATTACTGCCTGAACCATCCCCACCCCCCAATCCGTGGAAAAATTGTCTTCCATGAATCAGTCCCTGGTGCCAAAACGGTTGGGGACCGCTGCCTTAACACAACCAGTTATACAAAGGGTTCCCCAGATAGCTTCCTTCTCATTGTGGAAACCTCCTGATCCTCACAGGGGAAACTTCAGATAGCAGAACAGGCAAGTGGGGGTAATACACTGGATCAGTGGGCTTCTAGTGTTACTCAACAAGTACCTCATGCAGCCCTTGCCCACAGAGAGACCCAGAGAAGCACAGGGTGGCTGGTAATGCTGCCAGGATTTCAAGGCACTGATGACAGGGGAGCCCAAGTACCTCTCACGTACAGCTGGCAGTGTCCCAAAAGTGCATTTGTAAATCAGCTGCTTGTAACTTGAACTTGGCTTTCCCTTGGAAACCATCTTATAAATGGCGATCAGGGCTTCCCTGGTGGTTCAGTGGTTAAGAATCCGCCTGTCAATGCAGGGGACACGGGTTCGAGCCCTGGTCTGGGAAGATCCCACATGCCGTGGAGCAACTAAGCCCGTGTGCCACAACTACTGAGCTCGTGTGCCACAACTACTGAAGCCCGCGCGCCTAGAGCCCGTGCTCTGCAACAAGAGAAGCCACCGCAACGAGAAGCCTGCGCACCGCAATGAAGAGTAGCCCCCGCTCACCACAACTAGAGAAAGCCCGTACACAGTGACAAAGACCCAACACAGCCAAATATAAATTAATAAAATAAATAAATTTATAATACATAAAAAAATAAATGGTGATCAGATCCCCTGGAGAGTCCATAAAAGCTCTTTTAGGTCATAATGTAGTCGAATCCTAGATGTGCCTGGGGGTGACTCAGTACCCACTAGAAAGGAAGGACATTCTCCTCTCTCCAGAGCCTGTTATATCCCATATCTGCTTCTCCCCACCTCCACTCTGGGACACAGCATTCAGGCTCCTTCTATTCCTAGTACAACCATCCTGCTAGTTGGCAGTCTTGATCTGCTGACCTACAGTCTAACAAAGAGACTAATATGGATATTTATATGTGTATCCTGGTTCCTCTTATTGAGAGTCCTCTGGTCCAAGAACTGAAAGCTCAGAAATTCCAGATGCAAACACAAATGACCATTTTAATGCCTTGGCTGTTCTCAAGGATGCTTCAACTTGTCAATACAGGAGGCCGCGGGCATGTTGGCCCCTTCCCAGCCCCTTGCTGCAGAAGGGCCTGTACTGACAAGCTCCCTTTGTTCTTCTTCCAGAACCTCAAGTCATCAGTAAGCGCCAGGGTCAAGGCAAGACTGTTTGGAGGGAGGGGACTGGTGGAGCTGGTTAAGTCACTATTTGCAGAGACAAGGCAAAACCATGGGCCAGTAAAGAAGGGAGTGTACACCCTGAAGCGAACTTTGCCAAGCCATGTCTTTCTGAGCAATTTTCCAGTACCCCGATGAGCAGATACAAGTCCAGGGTAAGAAGGAAACAGCCAAATAAAAGGTAAATGGAGTAGCAGTGATTCCTCCAACCTTTAATCAGAAGCAGCTCTGTGCAGCACCACCTTATTCGGCCTTACTGGCCAAAGTAGACACCAGTGAGTCCCAACGCAGGTGTTTACAGCTTGTAAGGGGGAAGCAGGACCTCCTATTTAGTGGACATACATTACCCCAGGTGCTACCCTGGGCGATTTCCATAAAAGTTTTCATTTAATGCTGGAGAGGGTGTGGAGAAAAGGGAACCCTCCTACACTGTTGGTGGGAATGCTAGTTGGTGCAGCGACTCTGGAAAACAGTATGGAGGTTCCTCAAAAAACTAAAAATAGGCTTGCCATATGATCCAGCAATCCCACTCCTGGGCATATATCCAGACAAAACTATAATTCAAAAAGATACACGCACCCCAGTGTTCATAACAGCGCTATTCACAATACCCAAGACATGGAAGCAACCTAAATGTCCATCAGCAGATGAATGGATAAAGAAGATGTGTACATATATACAATGGAATACTACTCAGCCATAAAAAAGAATAAAACAATGCCATTTGCAGCAACATGGATGGAACTAGAGATCATCGTACTAAGTGAAGTAAGCCAGATAGAGAAAGACAAATATCACACGATATCATTTATATGTGGAATCTAAAATGATACAAATGAACTTATGTATGAAACAGACTCACAGACATAGAGAACAGACTTGTGGTTGCCAGTGGGGGGGCAGGGGGGTACAGATGGAGTGGGAGCTTGGGGTTAGCAGATGCAAACTATTATATATAGAATGGATAAACAACAAGGTCCTACTGTATAGCACAGGGAACTATATTCAATATCCTGTGATAAATCATAATGGAAAAGACAATAAAACAGAATATATATGTATAACTGAATCACTTTTCTGTACACCAGAAATTAACACAATGTTGTAAATCAACTATACTTCAATTTAAAAAAAAAAGAAAGAGAAAGAAAAAAGAAGAAAAGAAATAAGCAAAAAAAAGGATTTCGTTTAATCCATGTAGTCACACAGAGCCTATCCAAAAAGAGGGAAAAATGCAAACACATTATTTTTCATCCCTTACAAAAGTTGTGATTGGTATTGGTCTTTGGAAATTTTTCTAAATGTATGGTAGTCATATGCAAAGTCTACACAGCAAAATCAAAGCAGGTGTGGATCTTTTTCATCATTAAGGATGCCCGGAGAATGTAAGACATGAGCATTTTTAGAGCATGAAAGCTGAAGTCTCCTAGAACTATCACTCTTCAATGAAATGCTGAGGAAGGATTGCAAATGAAAAATTAAGGCAAGCAGAAAATGGAAAACATCCTAGGCAGTCTTTTCCTCTCTTCCCTTGGTAAACACATACAAAAATTCTCAAATGTTAGCATATGACAACTTCTTTGTTTTATTGTAAAATCTTGAACGAGTGATGGGGTAGTCATCTCCACTGAGAATTTTCTAGTTTGTGAATCTGAGGAGGGGGAGCAGGGATTGAGGAGGTACGGGTGTCCTTCGACTCATCAAATTACCAGATTGCTCTAGTCTAATTCCATAAAATACATTTAAATTCCATGAAATACATTTGAAAGTAACTATAGTTTGGAAAGGGAAGCAATTTCAAAGTCAAGCAATTAGGACTCTACGTCTGGCAGTATGGGAGCCATTGTACCCTGACTGTGCTCACACAAAAATCAACTAAAAATTCTGGATAAATTTTAATAATTGTTTGGGGCTATCCACCTTGAGCTTTCAAGAAAGTAACAGATACTCAGAGGCCAGAATCATTGTAAAAGTGGGAACCTGGTCAGGTAAGCAGTTATTGAGGCTCACCTTTCTTTCTGAGGATGAAATGGAGCAGGACCCTGTGGGGCTCCTGGGCACAAAAGCCCTTCTGTGTCCCCTTCCCCGAGTTTTTTTTTTAACATCTTTATTGGAGTATAATTGCTTTACAATGGTGTGTTAGTTTCTGCTTTATAACAAAGTGAATGAAAAGACAGCCTCTTCAATAAGTGGTCCTGGGAAAACTGGACAGGTACATGTAAAAGTATGAAATTAAAACACTCCCTAACACCTTCCCCGAGTTTTAAAGGGCAGGTTCAAACAGTTGCTAATCAGGGAAGGGAGGGGATGCAGAGACAAGGGAGGAGAAGTCAAGAAACAATAGTGCAGCCTTGGGGCAGGGTCCTGGTTCCTCCTCAAGGGATGTACATAACAATATCTTTGAGCTCTTCTGCAGAACTAAAACCCCCACCAAATGAAAGATGTTCCAGAGAGAAGGTCACAATTCAATAACTTTGAGAACCACAAATCACGAGACCACCTGACACCATAAGATCTCTAGATTGACGGAATGCAGGTCCTGCATTCATGCAGATCCTTATCAGAAACCAGGCTCCTTGACTATAAAACTCCTCACAACCCCCTTCCACCCTGCCCCCAGGTTGGGGACACACAGTTTTGAAGGCATTAGCCTGCTGTGGCCCCCATTGCCTGGCAAAGCAATAAAGCTATTCTTTTCTACTTCACCCCAAACTCTGTCTCCAAGATTCAATTTGGTACCTGTGTATAGAGGCTGAATTTCAGCATCAAGGACAATTGCCAAAACTGAGCTTTGATATCCATGGACCGGTGAAGACTCAGAAACAGAAGACAAACTCCAGGGACCACTCAAGATCGGCAGTTTCAAAGGAGATCTCACATTTGGTTCAAGATGGCGGAGTAGAAGAAATAAATGAAAGAGAAACAAAGAAAACAATAGCAAAGATCAATAAAACTAAAAGCTGGTTCTTTGAGAAGATAAACAAAATTGATAAACCATTAGCCAGACTCATCAAGAAAAAGAGGGAGAGGACTCAAATCAATAAAATTAGAAATGAAAAAGCAGAAGTTACAACAGACACCGCAGAAATACAAAGCATCCTAAGAGACTACTACAAGTGACTCTATGCCAATAAAATGGACAACCTGGAAGAAATGGACAAATTCTTAGAAAGGTATAACCTTCTAAGACTGAAACAGGAAGAAACAGAAAATATGAACAGACCAATCACAAGTAATGAAACTGAAACTGTGACTAAAAATATTCCAGCAAACAAAAGTCCAGGACCAGATGGCTTCACAGGTGAATTCTATCAAACATTTAGAGAAGAGCTAACACCCATCCTTCTCAAACTCTTCCAAAAAATTGCAGAGGAAGGAGCACTCCCAAACTCATTCGATGAGGCCACCATCACCCTGATACCGAAACCAGACAAAGATACTAAAAAAAAAAGAAAATTACAGACCAATATCACTCATGAATATAGACGCAAAAATCCTCAACAAAATACTAGCAAACAGAATCCAACAACACATTAAAAGGATCATACACCACAATCAAGTGGGATTTATCCCAGGGATGCAAGGATTCTTCAATATGCACAAATCAATCTATGTGATACACCATATTAACAAATTGAAGAAGAAAAACCATATGATCATCTCAATAAATGCAGAAAAAGCTTTTGACAAAATTCAACACCCATTTATGATAAAAATTCTCCAGAAAGTGGGCATAGAGGGAACCTACCTCAACATAATAAAGGCCATATATGACAAACCCACAGCAAACATCATTCTCAATGGTGAAAAATTGAAAGCATTTCCTCTAAGATCAGGAACGAGACAAGGATGTCCACTCTCACCACTATTATTCAACATAGTTTTGGAAGTCCTAGCCACGGCAATCAGAGAAGAAAAAGAAATAAAAGGAATACAAATTGGAAAAGAAGAAGTAAAACTGTCACTGTTTGCAGATGACATGATACTATACATAGAGAATCCTAAAGATGCCACCAGAAAGCTAATAGAGCTAATAAATGAATTTGGTAAAGTTGCAGGATACAAAATCAATGCACAGAAATCTCTTGCATTCCTATACACTGATGATGAAAAATCTGAAAGAGAAATTAAGGAAACACTCCCATTTACCACTGCAACAAAAAGAATAAAATACCTAGGAATAAACCTACCTAGGGAGACAAAAGACCTGTATGCAGAAAACTATAAGACACTGATGAAAGAAACTAAAGATGATACAAACAGATGGAGAGATATACCATGTTCTTGGATTGGAAGAATCAATATTGTGAAAATGACTCTACTACCCAAAGCAATCTACAGATTCAATGCAATCCCTATCAAATTACCAATGGCATTTTTTACAGAACTAGAACAAAAAACCTTAAAATTTGTATGGAGACACAAAAGACCCCGAATAGCCAAAGCGGTCTTGAGGGAAAAAAACAGAGCTGGAGGAATCAGACTCCCTGACTTCAGACTATACTACAAAGCTACAGTAATCAAGATAATATGGTACTGGCACAAAAACAGAAATATAGATCAATGTAACAGGATAGAAAGCCCAGAGATAAACCCACTCACCTATGGTCAACTAATCTATGACAAAGGAGGCAAGGATATACAATGGAGTAAAGACAGTCTCTTCAATAAGTGGTGCTGGGAAAACTGGACAGCTTCATGTAAAAGAATGAAATTAGAACACACCCTAACACCATACACAAAAATAAACTCAAAATGGATTAGAGACCTAAATATAAGACTGGACACTATAAAACTCTTAGAGGAAAACATAGGAAGAACACTCTTTGACATAAATCACAGCAAGATCTTTTTTGATCCACCTCCTAGAGTAATGGAAATAAAAACAAATATAAACAAATGGGACCTAATGAAACTTAAAAGCTTCTGCAAAGCAAAGGAAACTACAAACAAGACGAAAAGACAACCCTCAGAATGGGAGAAAATATTTGCAAATGAAACAATGGACAAAGGATTAATCTCCAAAATATATAAACAGCTCATGCAGCTCAATATTAAAAAAGCAAACAACCCAATCAAAAAATGGGCAGAAGACCTAAATAGACATTTCTCCAAAAAAGACATGCAGATGGCCAAGAAGCACATGAAAACCTGCTCAACATCACTAATTATTAGAGAAATGCAAATCAAAAGTACAGTGAGGTATCACCTCACACCGGTTAGAATGGGCATCATCAGAAAATCTACAAACAACGAATGCTGCAGAGGGTGTGGAGAAAAGGGAACCCTCTTGCACTGTTGGTGGAAATGTAAATGGATACAGCCACTATGGAGAACAGTATGGAGGTTCTTTGAAAAACTAAAAATAGAACTACCATATGACCCAGCAATCCCACTACTGGGCATATACCCTGAGAAAACCATAATTCAAAAAGACACATGCACCCCAATGTTCATTGTAGCACTATTTACAATAGCCAGGTCATGGAAGCAACCTAAATGCCCATCGACAGATGAATGGATAAAGGAGATGTGGTACATATATACAATGGAATATTACTCAGCCATAAAAAGGAACGAAGTTGGGTCATTTGTAGAGACGTGGATGGATCTAGAGACTGTCATACAGAGTGAAGTAAGTCAGAAAGTGAAAAACCAATATCGTATATTAACGCAGATATGTGGAACCTAGACAAATGGTACAGATGAACCGGTTTGCAGGGCAGAAATAGAGACACAGATGTAGAGAAGAAATGTATGGACACCAAGGAGGGAAAGCAGGGGTGGGGTGGTGGTGCTGGTGTGATGAATTGGGAGATTGGGATTGACATGTATACACTAATATGTATAAAATAGATAACTAATAAGAACCTGCTGTATAAAAGAAATGAATAAAAGAAAAAAATTAAAAAAAATAAAAACTATGAAAACTAAACTTACTTATATAGAGAAACTGCCAAGATCTACTCTTAAAGAGTTCTCAATAAATGGTGGCTATGATTGTCTTCTTACAAAAAAAAAAAAAAAAAAGGAGATGTCCCACCTCCCGTCACCATCTCCCTACACAAAGCTGATATTCCAAATGTCTACACACTCAGTGTAAAGAATGAACTAGAAATAAATCCATCCCGTGTACTAGGGCTACAAAGATAAGTTCTTGTCTTGTACATGGGCACTGAGTGGAGGATGAAAAAACTTTCCCATGAGAATTCATAGCCACATTATTATGACTATTATATTATTACTAAAATCTCAATAATAATGATGAAAACCACAGTGATACCATTTCACACCAAACCAAGTTGGCAAACATTTGAAAAGCTGACAAGATCAAGTGCTGATAAGGATGTTGAGCAGTAGAAACACACATTGGTGCTTTAAATGGGTACAATCTCTTTAGTAAATCATTTGGTATTACTGAAGAAAGTCAAAGTTATATATGTGCCATGATCCAGCAATTCCATTCGTAAGTATTTATCCTAGAGAAATTCCTGCACATTGTTCCAGAGAAATGAACAAGGATCGTCCCAACAGCGCTGTTTCTTATAACATAAAACTAGCAATAACCCAAATGCACATTAAGAGTAGCATGAATAAACTATGGCATATTTATATAATGGGATTTCATATAGTAATGCGACTAAACAAAGTATAACTACAGGCAACAATATGAACAAATCTCAAGAATCTAATATTGAGTGAAAAAAGCAAGATGCAGAAGAATACATTCAGTATGAGTCCATTTGTACAAAGGTCAAAACCTTGCAAATCTAAATAATATATTTTATAGATATAGACATATTCCAGTAATACCATAAAGAACACCAGAGGAATGATAAACCCAAAGTTAGGATATTGGTTACTTTGAAGAGACAGGAGGGCTAGAATCCAGGAGGAGCATAACAAGGACTTCAAGGTAACACTTATGTTTTTTTGGTTTTTAAAAATTAATTAATTAATTTGTTTGTTTGTTTGTTTGGCTGTGCCAGGTCTTAGTTGCAGCACATGGGATCTTCGTTGCCACATGTGGGATCTTTTAGTTGCGGCATGCGGACTCTTAGTTGTGGCATACAGGATCTAGTTCCCTGACCAGGGATGGAACCCGGGCCCTCTGCATTGGGAGCCCAGAGTCTTAACCACTGGGCCACCAGGGAAGTCCCCTTATATTCTTTTTTGGTAATGTTCTTCTTATTTAACTGGCTGGTAAGCACAGAAGTATTTGGTTTTTTATTACTTTATCCATATTATATAAATATTCTTTTGTTCTACTCAATGTTTAATTTTTAAAACCTTTTTTAAACCACAGCAATTATAATGTCTATGATGTAAAAAGTTTGTTCTATTACACTGGCTTCTCATTTGTTTGCAATTATAAGAACTTGTTTATCCTTGAAGTTCTTAAGAATGGCTGTTTTGGCCTCAACTAAAAGGCATGCTTTGCCAATAAAATTAGAGAACCTTCGATCTGGAAATGCTCTCAGAAGACAATCTGATGCAGACAGCAGCCTCAAGGACTGATAGCGTCCCAATGAAAAGTCAAAGTTCGGAGACGTAGACATCCCAGCCTAGTATCAAGAAGCTCTCAACTTTTATCTCTATGATGGCCTAAAGTTCTTCCTTAAAGTCCACTTAAAATTTTTCTTGCTTTGCTATGTATGCCAGTATCCTACCATTGCCACGATCAGTGCTCAGCAGAAGCTTTCTGTGTGGGTCAGATAAACCTGGGAAAGGGGGGATGACACTATATCAAAGTGGAAAGAACGGCCCTCTTGGGGCTCAGGCAACAAAACTGGGTCAAATGGAAGCAGGGCCTAATCCATAAAGTCACCCAAGCAGACGATGGAACTTCCCATCTCTGCAATGGGAAGACGGGCCTCTGAATCTAGACTGACCGGGAAGGAGGACCAGGAACCACTGATCACCACAGCAAGATGAGAAGGGATTTGAAGTCTGGGAAAGAACAAATTAAATCCAGAAACTATATTTTCCCAAACAGATTAGGAAAACTTTAAAAGATTGGTAATATCTAGTGTCGGTTAGAGTATGGGGAAATAGTCTTATATATCGCTTACAGATGGACAACTGGGAACACTCTTTCCGGAAAGAGTGGCAACACACATGAAAATCCTTAAAAATACACATGTACCTTAAGGCAGCCACTTCCAGAATTCATCCTAAGGAAACAATCAGGTGAGTGTGCATAAACAAGGATGCTTGTTGTGATGGTGTTGATACTAACAAAAAGTTGAAAACACTGTACTAGTCCATCAAAAGGGGACTAGTTAAATAAACTGTGATATAGCTATTAAAAGCAATGACACAAATAGTAATTGAGATGATACTGGTATGCAGACTAAAGCATGGTGGTGCTAATGTCTATAAGTTTGAAGTGTATTTAAAAACTACATGTACTGAGGGAATTCCCTGGCGGTCCAGTGGTTAGGACTCGGTGCTTTCACTGCCGGGGGTGCAGGTTCGATCCCTGGTCAGGGAACTAAGATCCTGCAAGCCATGCGGTGTGGCCAAAAAAAAAAAAAAGAAAAGAAAAGCGAAAAAAAAAAGACTAGATGATGGGTGGAGGGATAGATACATATGCAATGCAGCATGTACAGTAAAATGTTCTTTGTACAATCTAGTTGGTACCATATGATGGTTCACCATAAAAATGCTTTCAACTTCTCAGTGTGTTTGAAATTTCTGTCAATAAATTTTGTTGACACAATATTAATTGGAATGAAAAGATGTCCACCATGAATTTTAAGTTTACAAAGACTCCAAAATAGATGGATAAATAACATCATTTTAATTGTGTGAATGTGTATGTACAAGAGCCTATAAACAACTATATTCAAAGTGGTTATCTTCTGGGACTTCCCTGGAGGTCCAGTGGTTAAGACTCCCCACTTCCACTGCAGGGGGCGTGGGTTCAATCCCTGGTCAGGGAGCTAAGATCCCACAGGCCAGGCGGCCAAAAAAACAAACAAAAACAGAACAAACAAACAAAAGTGGTTATCTTCAGGTGGTAGATTAAAGGCGATCAGCTTTTCTTTTTGTATTTTATGCTTTCCAGTCTTTTCAGATGTTTTTCTATGGCCCAGTGTTACTTCTACAATTATTTCATAAAGTTATTTCCAAAAAAACAATAGAGAAAAGAACTAGAGAGTATCAAGAATGGAAGGCAGGAAGGGGATTAGTTTGGGAGTGAGGCAGAGAGCAAGCAAGCCCAGAGCCCGGGTGGGTGGTCCGGACCCTCTGCTGATGCTGAGGCGGCTCTCAGGACCCCGGCCCTAAACGCAGTCACGCCTCCAAGGAATCTGGCAGCTTCCCACATCTCCTGCTATTCCCACAGTCATGTGACAGAATTGCTGAATGAGTCACGAGACCAGGGCAACATCTTGTTCATCCTGTTAGGGCACAAACTGCCCAGATTCCATATATTTTCGTGCAAATGAGGAGTTTTAAAGTGATGAGAATATCAAGATGAATTTGACACTACTTGAGAAGCGGTGGAAACATGAACTGATTAGCAGACTAAAACCAGATACTCTCAACTCCTGCCGCGCATCTGTCACCTCTACGCAGATGAACCATCACCAGACTAGGAAAAGCCACACATTAGGACGAGGGCCTTGAAACAAGAGCAGTGAGACCCCAGCTGGTGCTTTACCTGAGCTCAAATGTCCCGATCCAGGGAAACTACATCTCAGGGCCTGAAAGAATGTAGTGGACAGACTGGAATTATCCCTCACAATCACGGAAATATCAAAGAAAACCAAAGAAGTATCAAAGACTAAGAATGGGCAATTTTCAAACAGGTAGACATATGGAGCGTGGAAACTATAGGCATGAAAAATTTCAATTCCACCCTAGGCTTTATTTTAGAACATATTACTAAACAGAAAAATAGGAAGAATTTTGGGGGGTTTTTGTTTTTTGTTTTACTGAAGTATAGTTGATTTACAACACTGTGTTAGTTTCAGATGTACAACACAGTGGTTCAGTTATATAATATATATATGTGTGTGTGTGTATATATATACATATACAAACATACATATTTTTTTCTTTTCCAGATTCTTTTCCCTTATAGGTTATTACAAAATATTGAGTGCTATACAGTAGGTCCTTGTTGTTTATCTATTTTATATATAATAGTTTGTATCTGTTAATCCCAAACTCCCAATTCATCCCTCCCCTCCCCTTTCCTCTTTGGTAACCATATGTTTGTTTTCTATGCCTGTGGGTCTATTTCTGTTTTGTAAGTAAGTACATTTGTATCTTTTTTTTAGATTCCACATATAAGTGATACCATATGATATTTGTCTTTGTCTGTATTACTTCACTTAGTATGATAATCTCTAGGTCCATCCATGTTGCTGCAAATGGCATTATTTCCTTCTTTTTTATGGCTGAGTAATATTCCACTGTATATATGTACCACATCTTCTTTAACCACTCCTCTGTTGATGGACACTTAGGTAGCTTCCACGTCTTGGCTACTGTAAATACTGCTGCTATGAACACTGGGGTGCATGTATCTTCTTAAATTCTTTTAAATGGTGATACTTTGGAATCAGGTTGGTTAGCCTCATTTCCTTCATTTACTCAAGAGAATGTCTCCTCTGATACAACTACTGCGCCACAACTACTGAGCCTGTGCTCTAGAGCCCGTGAGCCACAACTACTCAGCCCGTGAGCCACAACTACTGAGCCCATGTGCCACAACTACTGAAGCCCGTGCGCCTAGAGCCTGTGCTCTGCAACAAGAGAAGCCACCGCGTTGAGAAGCCCGCGCACCACAATGAAGAGTAGCCCCCGCTCGCCGCAACTAGAGAAAGCCCGCGCGCAGCAATGATGTCTCCCACACAGATCCCCGGATCAACCTATGTCATTGAAGAACAACCTTTGGGGAAGGAGGGATGGGCAGAAAGATGGGGGAAGGGACAAAAAAAGACTCTAAACATAAGAGAGAGGAATACTGAAAGGCAGAGTGCTGAACACCTACAAAAGATCATTCCATCAGCTCTGGGGAGGAGGGATGGATCTATGGCTTTCAATCCACCGTTGGTTACACACTTGGGCTCCTGCCCCTTCTGCTGCTGTAAAAGAAAAGTGGGGAAGGGAGAGAGACAGAAGCCTCAACAAGTAAGCATTTCCTATATCTCAGAGTCAAAGTAAAAGCAGAGAAACAAGAGGTCTCAGTGCTGCCATTTTAAAAATAAGCTACAGCCTCTCACACATATTATATTGTTAGAGCCTCAGAGCACAGATGTGCAGGAAAACTACAAATCCAGATGTGTCCTGGCTTGTTAGAAGCGTGCACAGCAAATATTAAACAAGCGAGAACCCCAGGATGGGGCTAAGATCCCTGCATGATTATCGGTCTGATTTTTGGCTACAGCCAATGCCTCTTTTTAAGTAGGATTCAGCAGTGCTGATGGTACAAAGATTATGCAGGCGCCAGGAAGCAAAAGTACCCTGGAGAACAGGATAAAAGGGCTTTAAGAGGAAAATGAATTTTTAAGATGGATGAGAGAGGTGACTTGTTGCACAATGAAGGGTATTAGTAGAATATTAAGTTTGGAAGCACAGGCACAACATCAGGGCTCATGCCCTATGCTGCTGGTCTCCTCTTATGCTTTTCCCAACCTGTCCACCACCAGTCATCCCTATTCTGTAGACTTTTTATAAATGTTTTATTTAAAGAAAAGTGCATAGTTCAATGACTTGTCCCAAATTGAACACACCCAGGTCAAAGCGCTCAGATCAAGGAATGGATTACGACCAGGATCACGCCACTGTGCTAACTTCTGACAGCATCACAAGCTGACTTCCTTTCATATACTTAAAAAGTGCAGGGGCTTCCCTGGTGGTGCAGTGGTTGAGAGTCTGCCTACCAAAGTAGGGGACACGGGTTCAAGCCCTGGTCTGGGAAGATCCCACATGCCGCGGAGCAACTAGGCCCGTGAGCCACAATTACTGAGCCTGCGCGTCTGGAGCCTGTGCTCCGCAACAAGAGAGGCCGCAACAGTGAGAGGCCCATGCACCGCGATGAAGAGTGGCCCCCGCTCGCCGCAACTAGAGAAAGCCCTCGCACAGAAACGAAGACCCAACACAGCCAAAAAAGAAAAAGAAAAATAAATAAATAAATAAATAAATTTTTTTTAAAAAGTGCGGAAAGAGGGACTTCCTTGGCGGTCCAGTGGTTAGGACTCCGCACTTCCACTGCAGAGGGCACGGGTTTGACCCCTGGTCAGGGAACTAAGATTCTGCGAGCCTGACTTCCCTGGTGGCACAGGGGTTAAGAATCCGCCTGCCAATGCAGGGGACACGGGTTCGAGCCCTGGTATGTGAAGATCCCAAATGCCGCGGAGCGACTAGGCCCGTGAGCCACAATTGCTGAGCCTGCGCTCTAGAGCCCATGAGCCATAAATACTGAGCCCACATGCCACAACTACTGAAGCCCGCACACCTAGAGCCTGTGCTGTGCAACAAGAGAAGCCACTGCAAGGAGAAGCCCGTGCACCGCAACAAAGAGCAGTCCCCGCTCGCCACAACTAGAGAAAGCCCATGCGCAGCAATGAAGACCCAACACAGCCAAAAACAAATTAATTAATTAATTTTTTAAAAAAAGATCCTGCAAGCCATGTGGCGCGGCCAAGAAAGAAAAAAGAAAAAAAAGAAAAGTGTGGAAAGAAGGTTGAGAGCGGATGAAAAACTCAGTGTGGTATCCTTGGTTGTGAGTGGATTAAAAATCCAATGTGGTGTCTTCAGAGGTGAGGTTCTGTGAACAGCACAGTGCCTTTCTAGAAGACTTGGAGTAAAACAATGGAGTGGGATGCTAGGAAGCCTCATCCACCTCTGCTACCACCCAGCTGTGTGCCTGTGGCCAGCCCCACCACCTCTCAGGGCTTCGGGTTCTTCCTGTTTAAACGTGGGGTTGGTGCGTTCTATTGAAGATTTTCAAAGTAAGACACAGGCATTGTATCAGAGGGAAAGACTTGATTTCAAGAGTGTGGGTAGGACTTCCCTGGTGGCACGGTGGTTAAGAATCCGCCTGCCAATGCAGGTGACACGGGTTTGAGCCCTGGTCCGGGAAGATCCCACACGCCGCGGAGCACCTAAGCCCATGCGCCACAACTACTGAGCCCGCGTGCCACAACTACTGAAGCCTGCATGCCTAGAGCCCATGCTCTGCAACAAGAGAAGCCACCACAGTGAGAAGCCCGCGCACCGCAACAAAGAGGAGCCCCCGCTCACCGCAACTAGAGAAAGTCTGCGTGCAGCAACGAAGACCCAATGCAGTCAAAAATAAATAAATTTTAAAAAAGAAAAAAAAATAGTGTGGGCAAAAGGGTACAGATGAGGAGGGAGATGGGACTGATAAATGACAGTTGCTGGAGAAAAGGAGAGAGGGTCTCAGATACCAGGGTTGGATGCTCTAGTTGAAAGGAGCATCATTCCATCTTAGACTTTAAGCCTGATTTATATTCCGAAAGTGTTTTTCTAAGCTAATGATGAATTACATGTCAACATTGTTGGTTCACAAGACAAGACTTCAAAAGAGCCTATTAAATTGGGGGATTTGGCTTTGTGGATATTTTCAACAGAACTTGGAGGTTAACACTAATGTTGTTTTCTGAACCTCAGCTATCACTGAGGAATTATGCTACAGTCATTTTCAGACGTCTGCTCAAAATAAGGACGTGTGATTGGTTCATCTGTGATTAGAAATAGCTTGGGTGGTGTAGGAAGCTGAGCTAATTACTGTGCTAGGACCACCTCGTACATGACCTGCACAGAGAAGCCACACACTTCCACATACTTCACTCTTATAGATAAGTGTCTATACTTTCAGTTGTGTTTTAAAGCTGCTTACCAATACTAGTGCCCAAAGAAAAGCAATTAATTGAAAAGTTTACCAAAAGCCTCATCTGCATGAAAGATTATGTTTTACTGACTCTCTCCCAATTCCACAATTTCCATTTCTCAGACTGAAGGCAGGATTGTTCAATCACTGCTCAGATGAACCATATAATAAAGCAAAAGAAGGACACATACCATTTGATGCATAATCATTCTGCATGGTTATGTTCCTTTAATTATTAACATATTTGTTGGCATTACCTCATGAGAAAAAGGCTTTGGATGGAACTGGGTTTGCTTAAAGGAACAAAAGTAACTTATACCTGTGTCAGATACAGATACATGATCTTTTTGCACTTTCAGTGTGACTCCATAAGATCAGTATTCTCCACTTTTTAAATTATGATTATTTTCTTCTCTCATCCTGGTAGATATATCTTTGGAAAGCAGAAAGTGTTTTCCAGTGATAAGCATTCCAATCATTTCTCTAATTCGTAATATTTATAAAACCTCATGCAAAAGAATTTTCACCATCTGCAACAAAGTCAAGTCAAAAGTTATTTATCACGGTCTAATAATCTACTTGGTACCACAGTCAAGAAAATGTAGGAAAGAAAGAAAAGAAGAAACAAAAGAGAGAGAGAAAGAAGGAAGGAAATCATCTATTTGACCACCATGAAAATGATCATGTAACTTTAGAAAAACAGGTCACAAGATTCCAATTCCGGGTAAGATGGAGTAATCACACTCCACCTCGTCCTTCCTACCAAATGCAACTAAAAAACCTGAACAAAGTGCATTGAACAGCTATCTGAGGACTCTGAAAAGTAAACATTAGCAGGCGGACTGGAGAAGAAGGCAGAATTTGAAGTACCACTGAATTGGTGGTGACGTTCCCCTGGGAAGAACTCAAGTCAGCCCAAATACAGAAGTGGACACTGGATGCTGAGAGAGTTCCAAAAGAATCTCTCTATCTCTGGTTCAAAGAGTGGGAAAGAGGATTCCTAATGCTCAGAGAAAGTGGGGAAAATTCTCCAGTGTTTGCTTGTTTGCTGTCTTTGTTTTCTTGTGTCCCAGTCCCCAGGTAATCTTGTGGTGGCAATGAGCAGCTATAGCAGTAGCAACATGGGCCTGCAGGCACCTAAGACTCTGGGTAAGGGGAACTTTTCTTATTGGAGAAGCTGTGGTCTCAAGAGGGTGGGGAGATCACCCATGGCTTTTTGCCCTTCTCTGTCTTCCCCTTGCTTGGTTTATTTTTCTCAAGCTTTTTTCTCTATTGTTCAGGGGACTGTAGGACAAGATCAAAAGGTCTAACATTCAAGGCATCAGAGTTCAAGAAGGAGAGAAGAAAGAGTGCAGCAGGATGCAGCTAAAGCGGTACTTAGAGGGAAATTTATAGCATTAGACACTCATATTAGAAAAAAGGAAAGGTCTCAAAACAATAATTGCAGCTTCCACCTTAACAAATTAGATAAAAGAGAACAAAATAAAGACAAAGGAAGAAGGAAATAATAAAGGTAAAAGCAGAAATCAATGAACACAATAGAGAAAAATCAATCAAACCAAAAGTTGGTCCTTTGAAAATATTCATATAATTGATACAACTCTAGCAAGACTGACAAAGAAAAAGAAAGAAAGGAATTACCAATATCAGGAATAAAGCAGGGGATATCACTTCAGATACTATGTACAATTCTACACATAACTTTGACAACTTAGATGAAGTGGACCAATTCCTCGGAAATCACCAACTACCACGAATCACCCAGGATGAAATCAATAACCTGAATAGTCTCCAAAATATTAAAGAAAGTAAATTTGTAGTTAAAATCTCCAGGTCCAGATGATTTCACTGGTGAATTCTACCAAACATGTATAGAAGAAATAACACCAATTCTGCAGAATCTCTTCCAGAAAGTAGAAGAGGAGAAAACATGTCCAAATTCATTTTACAAGGCCAGCATTACTCTGATGCCAAAACCAGATAAAGAAATTACAAGAAAATAAAACTACAGGACAATATCTGTCATCATCATAGATATAAAAGTCCCCAATGTAATATTACCAGATAAAACTCAGCAGTACATAAAAAGAATAATATACCAACATCAAGTGTCATATACACTGTGAACATAAGGCTGGCTTAATATTTTAAAAAATCAATCAATAAAAGAAATCAATCAATGTAATCTACCACATTAACAGACTAAAGAAGAAAATTCACATGATCATATAATTGACACAGAAGAAACATTTGTCAAATTTTAACATCACGACAAAAACTCCCAGCAAACCAGGAAGAGATGAGAACTTCCTCAACCTGATGAAGAAAATCTACAAAAAGCCTACAATTAACATTATAACTCATGATGAAAGATTGAGTGCTTTCCCCCTGTGATTGGGAATAATGCAAAAATAAATGCAAATAATAATCCACTCTCACCACTCTTATTTAACATTATACTGGTTGTCCTAGCCAGTGCAACAAGAGGGAGGGAGGGAGGGAGGGAGGAAGGAAGGAAGGAAGGAAGGAAGGCAGGCAGGCAGAAAGGCACATAGATTGGAAAGGAAGAAGAAAACTTGTCCCTATTCACAGGTGGCATGATTATTTATAAAGAAAATCCTAAAGAATCTATGAAATAACTCCTGAGGTTACCAAGGTTGCAGTATACAAAGTCAAAACAAAAAAATCACTTGTATTTCTATACACTAACAAAGAATAGTTAGAAAATGAATTTTTTAAAAATATCATTTCCAATAGCTCCAGAAAACAAAATACTTAAGTATAGTTGACTCTTAAACAACATGGGTTTGAACTGTGTGGGTCCACTTATGCAGATTGTTTTCAATAAATATATGGTCGGCCCTCCATATCTGTAGGTTCCACATTGGCTGATTCAACCAACTCCATATCATGTACTATGTTTCTGAACTGTGGTTGGTTGAATCCATGGATACGGATTCTGCGGATATGGAGGGCCTACTATGGGACCTGAGCATCCACAGATTTTGGTATCAGCGGCAGGTCCTGGAAACTAATCCCTCGCAGATACCAAAGGATGACTGTATAAATCTAAAAAAGCATATACCAGACCTGTATACAAAAAATCTCAAAATGCTGATGAAAGAAATAAAAAATGATCTATATAAATGGAGAGATAACCGTGTTGGTGGATTAGAAGATTCAAGATAGTAAGGATGTTATATCTCCCCAAACTGATTAATAGATTTAACATAATTCCAATCAGAATCCCAGTGGGCTTTTTGGGTAGATGTAGACAAGCTTATTCTAAAGTTTATATGGAATTTTTAACCAAAACAATTTTGAAAAAGAAGAATAAAGCTGGAAGAAGCACACTACCCAATTTTAAGACTATTTACGAAGCTACAGTAATCAAAATAACGTGGTATTGCTGAAGGAATAGGCACACAGATCAATGGACCAGAATAAAGAACAAACAAATCAGCAAAAAATCTGCCAATTAATTTTTGAAAAATGTGCAAAGTGAATTCAATGGAGTTTATTATATGTCAAGTATACCTCAATAAAGCTGTTTTTTGTTTTTTTTTTTTTAAAAAAACCTGTGTAGGGACTTCCCTGGTGGTTCAGTGGCTAAGACTCCATGCTCCCAATGCAGGGGTCCCGGGTTTGATCCCTGGTCTGGGAACTAGATCCAGTCCTGCATGCTGCAACTAAAGATCTTGCATGCTGCAACTAAAGATCCCGCACGCCACACACAAAGAAGATCCTGTACACGGCAACGAAGATCCCGCGTGCCGCAACTGAGACCCGGCGCAGCCAAATAAATAAATAAATAAATTTAAACAAAACAAAACAAAACCTGTGTATTCCTCTCACTGTTTTTTTTTTTCATTTTAGGAATTTCAGGAATGTTAAATGCATGAAGGGGGCCTTTGGGATTCATAGAAATGGAAAATTATTTTTGATACTGCAGCTGTTCATCCAAGCTTCTTTATCCACATTTAGAAACTAGATGAAAAATATTCTGTTACTTACTCCTTATGTAATCAGTGTCCTTATTAAGCATTCAGCATTGAATTTAACATTAGGTCCTGGAGAAAAAATAATATATGAAAATATAAAATAATCCATTTCAGATTACAAATGAATTCAAAGAAAAAATTAAGGTCAAAGTAAATCTCTTAGGTATTGATAGTGCCAAGGAACAACTAAAGCCCTTTGTTAAGGGGCACAAATGATGCAAGTTCCTTGAAATGAAAGGACACAAGGACACTTGAGGGCAGAAAAAAGTAGGTAGTGGGAGACTTTTTTAGGGAGACCTAAAAACCAGGCTGGCTTGGAAAAGCATGGTGGGAGACACCCACGTCCACTTGAGCTTACAGTAAATGACCTGCCTCAAATTGCTAGTGGCCAGTGGTTACCTAACAGTCATGGTCAGCAATTTGTGGGTGTCTGTCACATAAAGTCCAGTGAGGGAGGGAGAGAAAATGGCTAGTCAGCCCTCTACAAGGAACAGAAATGTGTGCAAGTTGTTTTTTGGGAGTTCTAACCATAACTTATATTTGCACAGTGCATTACAGATCACTCCCCTAGGAGAGCAGGTGGCATTGTTCACATTTGGCAGATAAAAGCAGGAACTGGGTTGGTCAAGTTTATCCAGCTAGTAGGTGAATAATGATGTTGAGCATCTTTTCATATATCTTCTTTGGCGAAGCGTCTGTTAAAATATTTCCCCCACTCTTTAAACTGGGTTACCTGTTTTCTTATTGAGTTTAGAGAGCTCTTTATATATTCTGGATAAAAATTCTTTATCAGATATGTCTTTGCAAATATTTTCTCCAGTCTGTGGCTTGTCTTTTCATTCTCTTAACTTTGTCTATCAAAGAACAGAAGTTTTAAATTTGGATGAAGTACATTTTTTTTTTTACTTTTTATAGATCATGCTTTTGGTGTCATAATTAAGAAAGCCTTGTCTAACTCAAGCTTGTAAAGATTTTCTCCCATATTATCATCAAGAAGTTTTGTAGCTGTAGTGTTATATTTAAATCTATGATCTATTTTGAGTTACCTCTTCTTTAATAAGGTGTGCCTTTGATGAAAATAAGAGAGAGAAGTACCAGGGAGTAAAGAAAGAAGGTGATGCCAGTACCAGTCAGCATTGGGAAATGAACCTTGGATATTCCCAGGACTACACATTTACTCAGTTCTATGGACTTGCAATGAATCTGGGCATGCCACATTCTGTAGCTAAACAGCCTAATACATTTGGATAGCTAACCTGGGGTCCAGCAATTAATCAGAATGCTCCCAGGAAACATCCTGGGAAATTAAGCTCACATTTTCAATACACTCTTCCAAACCAGCTCTGTAGTGGATTGCTTGCAAAGTTGGCCACCAACAATTCCTCCCATCCTGTACATGTATACCACTCTTCCCATCTTAAGAGGTGGAATCTATCCACTACCACCACCACTCTGAAAGCAGGTGTGCTTTGCAATTTGCTTTGATGAATAGAATGTGACAGGAGTGATGTGCCTAGGCCTTAAGTGGCCTGGTAGCTTTGGCTTTCATCCCCTGGGAAGCCATCTGCATGTTAAAAAGTCCATTTACTCTGCTGGGGAGAAAGGCAACTGTGGTGGGGGAGAGAGAGAGAGAGAGAGAGAACATAGAGAATAGGAGACTGTAAAGAGGTAGAGAGAGAGGCCCAGCCGTCCCAGCCATTCCAGTCATCCCAGATGAAGTGCCAGACATGGGAGGGGAGCCATCTTGGATGTGCCAGCCCCATATGAGCTGGTCCGGCCAACATCACATTAAGCAGAGATGAACCATCCCCACTGAGCCCTGCCCAAACTGCAGAACCATGAACAAATAAATGGTGGTTGCTGTTTTAAGCCACTAAGCTTTAGGATGGTTTCTTACACAGCAATAGCTAACTGAAACACTCCTCAAGCTTCCTCGTAGAAGTCTGCCTTACAGTTCGTTTCCTAACCTAGACAGCTCTATTCAGCAGGCATCAATTCAGCAGTAGAAAGAACTTTGAATCTTGGGTTAAGTTCCAGCTGAGCCATTATTTGTGTGAATGCCCCCAGAAGACTCTAAGATAAGGTGCAGGTGGTTCATTTGGGAGGCATGCCGGGAGGCACAATCACAATGACAGACTGGGGAAGAGAGGCAGGGAAGGGAGGAAACTCAATAAATGTACCGCTTGCTGGGCAACCGTGGCTCCATCCTACTGGGGACTCTTCCTTTTTCTTTTGCATCCAAACCTCAGCTTTATGTAATTTCTTTCCCCATTAAGGCTGCTCTTCCACTTTTAACTTTATTTCATCCAGGAAAAGAGAATAATAGTGGTAAGGTGGGGGGCTGATAAGAGAGTGACCCCCGCCAGGCATGAGGTCTCAGAGATGTCCTTGCTTCTACAGCTGCTTCACCTGAGAGAATGTTCCATCCTCCATTCAAGCTCTTTTGCACAAGACCCCACAGGGACAACTTTAGGCAGAGTTGATGGTACCCACCGTCCCCAGGCCCTCCGCCTTGAATTAGCAGAGACAATTAAGACAGCATGTGGCTTGTGCAATTTTAATTTCGGTCATATTTTACACAGCTAACAAAAAGAAAGTTAAAAGGATAACTTTTATAAATGAAGGCATTACCCCTGTCCAAGGGAAATTTTTTTTCCCCCAGTTTAGTCTCCTTCTATTATTTGATTTTCGGCTCATTGTCTAAAGCTGGAAAAGAGGCAAAACAGGAAAAAGTCAGGCACCTAACTCTGTGGAGATCAGCACAAAGCAAAGGCCCTCAACAAATGCCAACTCCGGTTCCCACCAAGGGCATTCCCGAAGCCCTGGAGGCTGACTGTTGGCATTCAACACAGCCAGAACCAAAAACGATCTAGCCTTCAAAGTAAAACCAGACAGCGGAACAAAAGCAACAGCGTATGGTCTTCCAAAGGCTCAACTGTCCTCCACAGAGGTCAACTGAGACACAGTCAAAATCCAAGAAGGCAGGGAGGCTGCAGCGAGGCGTTCAGCAGAAGGTCCCTGATCGAGGCACTGGCTGGGGGAGACTCTGAGCTGGATTCGAGCTCTCTCCTGCTCCATATTCACATCGGGGGGCCATCAAATCACCTCTGTTTCCTGGCAAATGAGGTCATTCTGCTTCTTGACAATTCTGTTCAGAAGGCGAAACCACATCAAGAACCTGCCCGTCCATATCAGCTCGTGAGGCCCTGAGGCCTCACCTCCATTTAAACAAAGACAGAGAAAAGATCTGGGCAAGAGAACTCGGGGGATTCCTCTCACCTTCAAGCTCGAGTCTCACCATCACTGAGATTTTCAAACTAAGTGACAGCACAGCATTTACAAACCCTCTGACGGCCAAGAAATGAAAAGCGTTCACCTGCAGGTCCAAGGCTGTGACACCACTGGCCCTGATAGCAAAGGAGAAAGTTCTAGAATGAAAGGGAGGGAGCTGAGCTCTGAGAAGGAACGCACAGCTACCCTGGGCTAAGAGGCTCTGTCTGGGGACAAACTACCTCCTCAGATCTGAAAGCTTCCTGAGACTTTCCATGGACAGAAAGAGGGCCACTCGCTGTGGGCAAGGGCACCAGCAAAAGCCACTTGGACCTGACTGACCTGGAAAGATGGGTTTGGGATTTGCACGAGGAAATTCTGCAGAAGAGGAAAGAAGAGTATTCTGAAAGGAGACAATGTTTAGAGGAGGAGAGAAATACATCCCAATGGCTGTTCCCAGCTTTCTTCACATTTTAATACACAAAAACGTTGCAAAGAACACGTTTACAACAGCCAAACGCTGGTAGCTTTCAACTGGAGGAAATTTCTTTTAACCAAGTAGGCACACAACTGCCTAGCAGGCCAGAAGTGGGACAGATGGTGTTACCCAAAGATTTTTTTTTTTCGTTCTTTCCCCTCTTTAGCCTGCAGTGCTCAATGCCACCAGTAAATGCTTCAGGCAATTCAATGTCATCTTCCCAAAGGTCCTGTCCTGAAACCCAAAACACAGTTCCCTTTAAAAACAACAAATAAGAAACACTAGTCTATTAAGATGCTGTGAGAAAATAACTTGGAAATGTCCACACCAGTGGTTCTCACACTCGAGCGGGCCTCAGAAGCACCTAGAGAGTTTGTTACAACACGGTTGCTGGCCTACCTTCCCCCAGGCCCAGCTTCTGATTCAACAGCTCTGGGGTGGGGCATGAGAATTTATGCATCTATTAAGTTTGTAGGTACTGCTGTTGCTGGTGGTCTAAGGACCACACTTTGAGATTCTGTGGTCCTTGTTATTTGCTCTCTCCCAGAGGGGAACAATTACGTTAGCATATCGATGACCCTGAGCCGTCCTGCAGTAAAGAAACCTAGGGAACTTATTTACCACACATTCTGCTGCCCATAGAATATCTATGAATCTCTCTGGGAAGCAGCGCTTCAAGGAAGCCACTTTGGGAAAATGTTCTACTAGGGATGGTCCTGACCGGCAGAAAGATCACAGGCTCCTGAAGGAACAGCCACCAGCAAGAGACAGATAGCCAAGTCAAGGCCTCAGCAGCGATCGGGGTAAGGGGCAGTGAAGGGCTTCAGGCCACACCATAGAGCAGGACTGTGGCAGGGCAGCAGGTCTGGAGAGCCCCAAGCCTGCGGTCCAGAAACCCATGCAGCATCCAGGAAGTCTCAGGAGGTAGCCAAGGCCAGTCTGCCTACAGCTTTGGATCAGGACCCTAGGCCTTGGCCAAGAACTGGTGAGAATAAACAGGGTCCCAGTTTCTAGAGGCTATCAGGAGGTTACCAAGCCTCAAACAGAGAGAATGAAACACCCAGTTATCTGTCCGATAAATGTGTACAGGGCTAGTTATAGCATGCTGGCCTAGGCATCTTAAAAGACCCCCTGACTAGGGCCAAGATGAGTTCTGAGCTGAGCCTCGTGGTGAAGGAGCAGGAGCCCCAAACACCTAGGGATCTTGTTAAAGGGAGGCTCTGATTTCATAGGTCTGATTTCTACATGTCTGTAGAGCTCGCAGGCCAAGCAGGTCTCAGTCTATACTCTAAGTAGCAAGGCCCTAATTAAGGGGTTGGCAAACTTCTTCTGTCAAGAGCCAGAGAGTAAATACTTTCAGCTTTGCAGGCCATATGTTCTCTGTCACAACTACTCCACTCAGCCGCTTATCACCAAGTAGCCACAGACAACACCCAAGCAAATGAGTGTGGCTGGGTTCCAGCGGCACTGATATCTAAACTTCAGATAATTGTCACATGTTACGAAGTAGCCTTCTCCTTTTGATTTTTTTCAACCACTTGAAAATTTTAACACCATTCTTAGCTCACTGGTCATACAAAACCAGGAGTTGGGGTGCTATCTGGCCTGGCAAGACTTAGTTTGCAGACCCCTGCCACAGATTGCCGCTCCCCACCCCAGGTCTGCCAAAGCAAAACACACAGAGGAGGGGGGATCAGGGAAACCTCATTTCACCAGACTCCCTGGGTAATCCCGATGCAGCCTGTCCAAATACTGGGTTGGCCCCAAAGTTCGTTCGGGTTATTCCATACCGTCTTATGGAAAAACCCGAACGAACTTTTGGGCCAAGCCAATACCACTGCTGGGCTGGGAACTACTTATTCACTCAAAGCCCTGAAACGGTGGGAGGGCCCCCCTTTTAGTGCTAACAGTTCAGTCTTCCTGACTTGCCCAGTTCGGGGGGGTTTGGGGGACTTCACGTGAGGGGTGGGGTGTGCTCTCCTAACTTCCCCATTGGTGTCAATCTCACCTATCCTCCAAGGGGCTGCCTTCTCCCTAAGCCCGGCGGCGTCGGTCTCTGGCACAAAGATGTGTAGCCCCTGTGTCTTTAAGGGTTGGTCAGTTGCAGAAATTCTCAATCCCAGGACAGGGTTTTGCTAGAGAGGCAGGGACCGCCCTAATCACACTCGTGTGGCCTTTCTTAAAGAGCTGCAGTTATTTCTAAGCTACAGCTGAGCTGCTGGGCAAAGGCATGTGAGGACCCCGTTACCCATCACCGAAGATGTGCTTTGCTACCGCTGGCTGCACTCCACGCAGGAGGACTTCAAAGGAGATGAAGTCGAGGGCCCCCCCGAAGAGTTGGGTTTGTTTTTGAGTTAGAAGAGGGAGCAGAAAACGAAAGTCTGTACACGCTTATCTCAGGAATGTCGGGGACTTAGGAAAGGAAGTCTAGAAGATGCCATGATGACGGCAAAGCCAAGGGAAGAAGGGAGAGAGGAGGGGCGGCCCTTATAAACAGGCCAGCCACCCCGTCTTGGCAAAGGGCTGAACTCACCCAGCGGACCAGTCCTTCTCAAATTTCACTGTGTATAAGAATCATCGGCGGGGACCTTGTTGAAATGCATGTGCTGATTCACTAGGTCTCGGGTGGGGCCTGAGCTTCTGACTTGCTTGCTTGGCTCCCAGGTGACCCAAGGATTCAAGCTCGCGAGCATGCCGCTGACACACAAGCACAGCTTTTTGTTTTGTTTTTCTTTTTAATAGAAGCAAGCTGTCAAAGCACATGGCGCCCATAGCTCTTTCCCACCTGGGGCTGAGCTACTGACATCCAGGACTGCAGCATAGATGGGTGTCCAGGGAGTTGTCTACACCACAGCACCCACCATCACACCCATCCAAAGAGCAGGCGGGGTCTCACACCGTGCTGCCCTCCACTCTTTAAATCTTGAGTTCTAGGCCTGCCTCTCTATCCTTTTCCAGCTCAGCACAAAGTCTGTCCCCTGACCAAGCCCTGTGCCCACGCATTACACGTGCCTAGACAAGGCATCTTTTTCTAATCCACCCAAAGGCACCTTAGATTGGCTCTCGCCAATACGCTGCAACAGCTGGCAGCACAGACACTGCTTTGTCACTCAACCCTTGAGTGGATGTGTTAATGAACTGAGCTTTCATGACACCACTTAACCAAAAAGACAGATAATCTCAAGAGCTGATAAAAATGTAGAGAAATCAAAACCATCACACACTGCTGGTGGGAATGTAAAAGGGTACAGTCACTTTGGAAAACAGACTGGCCGGTCCTCAAATGGCTAAACATAGAGTTACCATATGACCCAGCCATTCTACTCCTAAGGATCTACCCAAGAGAAATGAAAACATATGTCCACACAGAAACTTGTATATGAATATTCACTGCAGCGTTACTCATAATAACCCCAAAGTGGAAACAACTCAAATGTCCATCAACTGATGAACAGATAAAATGTGGTCTGTCCATACAATGGAATATAATTCAGCCATAAAAAAGGAGTCAAGTACTGATACCTGCTACAATATGGATCAATCTTAAAAACATTGTGCTAAGCAAAAGAAGCCAGACACGAAAGGATGCTGCGTGATTCCATTTATGTGGAACGTTAAAAACAGGAAAATCTATAGAGACAGAAAGTACTTCAGCAGTTGCCTAGGGCTACGGAGAGGGGGTGGGGAGCGATGGCTAAAGGGTGTGGAGTTTCTTTGGCGGGTAATGAAAATGTTCTAAAACTGTGATGGATACACAACTCTGTGAATATACTACAAGTCATTGAAGTGGTTTAAATGGGGAAATGGTAGTGGTATGTGAATAATATCACAATAAAGCTGTTAAAAACAGCATGACATATCAGATTTCACCGAGACCCACCGAGAGTCCCCCGGGGGCCAGGCTCCCTGCTCGGCCACAAGGACACAGAATGAACAAGACCCCAGTGCCTGCCCACGTGGCTGAGGCCGTCGGGTCCATGAGTAGCTCCTGGTGAAACAGTATGATCCTCCGCTTTGAAAAGCGGACTTCTAATCGAAGTGGAAACAGGATTTCAACCTCAGATATTTAAAGGAACCGGAGCCTTTGTGTGACAAATGCTGAGTCAGTGGCAACAAGTCTGTCAGAGTTCCTATACGCAACGGCCACACTGGGGGCAGATTCTCAGAAGGCCGGGGACGTGGCCAGGCCACCGCTTCCTCACCACTCCACCAGGGGCCTGCCAAAGCTCGGCTCAATTCTCGCTCACCCCGTGGCCCTCATTTAACCAGTGTTTTGGAACATTCTCGAATCCCTGGGGCTGGTAGGGTCATCAGCTCAGCCACCCACACAGCTAGCGGCAGGCCAGAGGCATTCAGCAGAGGGTCCTGGGCTGCGCTCGGTATGGAAGAGATAGATGCTCATCAGCCATAACTGGGCAGACGCTGCAAAGAGCCAGTGACAACAGGGGAAAGAGCATGGAACCCATCACACAACAGGTCACTGTAAGAGCAGGCCAGAAGAAACAGGGCAACGATCTTTCAAGGCCAAGGCAGAAAGTCCACCCCCAAATTCTATGTTTGGATCTGTCTATTACTCATAAAAAAAAAAGCTTTAAAACCAATATACTCAATTTACAACACCAAACCTCTGGGATAATCCAAGCCACTATGTCCAAACCCATTTATCTTCTCCCTGGAGAACAACGTAGAAAGAGGCATGCAGTATGAGCTAAGGATTACGGGGCAGTGAATCACTCAGCTTGGGAAATGACGGCTCCAGAAGTTTCTGAGGCTAGAGTGTGCCCGTAAGACCCAGGTGCAACCAATTATCATCTGGGCAACTTGGGAGCTTAGCAAAGCTACCAGTGACTTTTCCCTCAAACAAGCTTTATCCTTAAATCTTTTATCTGAAAAACCCTGCCCCCTCCCCCCAAAGTCCCTGGTGTTTCTAAGTCTCCTAGAATATTGTCCTAGGGTGATTTGAAATTCAAACGCCTCAGCAATTAACTATGAACGAAAGATCCATTTGGACAGGCAACAAGTCGGGGCAGAGTCCTGCAAATTGCCTCTGATACCTCGCATTTCTTTTTCTTTGGGGTTAGCAGCTTGGAAATTCTGGTTAAATCCTGCAGCGATATTGAAACAGAATGTGTTGATTCCCTGTCACAATTACCTCAATCATTCAATCAACCCACAAATATCCACTAAAGATCCTGCCCCAAGTCCCAGACACTGTGCTAAGTGAGGGGTACAAGTTGCTAGCCCAGGCCTGCAGGTAATTACCACCTATGGTTATGACTGTTTTGTTTGGTGTCGATTTTTAAATGAGGAGAATGGGAAATTGTACCGCTGGTTATAATTCAGGAGGCCACCTGATCATTAGTTCAAAGTTTCCCAACTCTGGCAACTTCATCGTACTTTCTATGTTGACTTTTGTGCCCATTAAGTGCACATTCTCTCATAGAGTTCACAAAAGTATCTGGTGAGTAGTGATTTTGAATTGGGATAGAGCCTTCTCCCCAGAAAAAGAACACCCACACAGATTTTTATTTCCAATTTCAAAATGTTCTTAGAGAAGGAAGCCCAGAGACACCCTGCATTAACCTTCCTTGGGCCTGTAGTTGTCACTAGCACTGGCATCAGCATCACTCAACATCATTCTGCAATCTCCAGGCCCAGGGGTCCTGCGTGGCTCCTCTCTGTGCTTCCCAGGGCTTGTCGACCCATCTGTGTTATAATATTTACCCCCATGGATAACCTGGCGTCTATTTCCCCACAAGACAGAAAGCTGTTGACAGAAGGAATTCCCTACCTTTTTCATCCTAGTATCCCGTGCACTCCATCCTTCCATGTCCACTTTAAAAAGAAAGTCTCTGGATAGAGCCAAGGTTCCAGGAGACAAGGCAGAATTCAAATATCCAAGAGAAAGATCCAGGCTTAAAAGACCCCATAAACAATGGCCAATAAAAGCTGACAGTCAAGAAATCACACAATCAAGAACTGAGGACTAATACAACATTGTAAATCAACCATACTCTGATAAAAATTAAAAAAAAGAAAAAGAACTGAAGGGTTGGCTTGAGAAATTCCCTATGAACTGGAACCCAGGCAAGGCGATTATTCACACTGCTATTTGGAAATGAGTCCTTAACCTGGGTATTGATCGTAATTTGGCTGCTAGAATTTCAGACTATGTTACAGCCTGGCAAAAGTGAACCTTCTTCTTGTGAAACTCAATCTTCACTTTCAATTACCCATTTGAGTTGCATTCTCTGAAAGGGGAATTGATGTAGCACACATATTTGCGTTGACTAAGGAAACCATTCAACCCCTTTGGAAGGGGCTCTAGCAAAGCGGCCAACAAAAATAATAAATGCAAACTCCGGCTTGTGGCTGCAGTGTCTCTCGTCTTACAGCCCCCAGCGGAGAAGGCTATTGCTCAAAGGGAGGGTGTTCACGGATTTAAAAGCAAACCTCTACAGCGAGCAAGGCATCGTCCCTGTGTATGTAGGTTCACGGTGGCACAAGCCCTGTTTACCTGCACGCGTGTTTCTCTCAGCTCCTCTGGGCAATGGTCCGTCACCCGAATTGCGGGGAACTATTAACTCGATAAGTACAAATATCCACTTGGCTCCAGGGTCTTGGCTAGGCACCGTGGGAAATACAGAGGGGTAAGACAGAGCAGTGCCCTACCTTCAGGAGCTCAGAATCTAGAAGTGTAAAGGAATGCACAGCTCACTGTAATGTATGGCATGTATGATAAATATCACAAGAGAGATATGAAACACCGTGGGTGTTTAAAGGAAGGCAGAAGCTTCCCAATCAAAGGATCAAGTAAAAGTTTCATCGAACTGGGGGGTGTCGCTGGACGATGGGCAGAATTTAGACAGACATGTGGCTGCGGGGAAGCATTCCAGGTGCAGAAAGCAGTAATCACCAAAAAGAGGGAAAATGGGACTCCAGGTCTATAAAAACAGGTAGTCTACTTTAGCCAGACTTTAGGAAGCCAGGAGAGAAGGACTGGAAAATTAGGCTGCGGGCAAATTGTATAGTCCCCTGAAAACATCAGAGAACTTCCTAGTTAACTTGAGGACAGGGAGCAGCTGCCCTGTTTTTTTATAAATTTATTTATTTATTTTATTTTTGGCTGTGTTGAGTCTTCGTTGCTGAGCACGGGCTTTCTCTAGTTGCGGCGAGCGGGGGCTACTCTTCGTTGCGGTGCACGGGCTTCTCACTGCAGTGGCTTCTCTTGTTGCGAAGCATGGGCTCTAGGAGCGCGGGCTTTAGTAGTTGCAGCACGCAGGCTCAGTAGTTGTGGTTCATGGGCTCTAGAGCACAGGCTCAGTAGTTGTGGCGCACGGGCTTAGTTGCTCCGCGGCATGTGGGATCTTCCCAGACCGGGGCTCAAACCCATGTCCCCTGCATTGGCAGGCGGATTCTTAACCACTGTGCTACCAGGGAAGTCCTGCTCTATGTTTTTGAGTAGGAGAGCAATGAGATCAAAACAGTACTAAAGTTACTTCAATTTTAAAAATGAGAAATAAAATTAAAATGTTAAAAAAAAAAACCAGTACTGAAGTAAAACTGTACTTAAAAGAGCAGTATCTGGCCAGAGTAAGTAGAATGAGTTGTTATAAGAGAGACTAAAAGTGAGAATGTTATAGAAATCACCGAAAAGAAAAGGGCAATATTTCAATTATGGTATGAGGAAGGTTTGAAGACGGTGCTTTAGCGATGGTTTCTGGTGTCTCTTTCAGCTCACAAATCTGGGAAATGAGAAACAGTAATAGCAGGATACTGTACTGAAAGTGTTATCAATAAGAAAATGCCAGTTGAAAATGCCCTGCTCTCCCCAGCATTCTCCTTTTTAATGCAGAGGAATTTTGTCAGCTGATTACATGTTTTAAACCCAAATAGAAATTTCTAGCCTAACCTGCTCCTGATGTGATTTTAATTGTATATCCTGAGCCAGGTGTTCAGTTCCTAATACTTATCTCCAAATGTGGCATTTTAAAAGACTGCTTTGGCTGGTGTGGTCTGGTTTGGCTTTTAGCCAACCCCACTCGGTTTTCCTGGCTGGTGAAACCACACTACTTTACCAGTTTTCTCCAGGCATCAGATTCATGGAGCCTTTCTTAGTGGCCATGGTGTTCATTCTCCATCTTCAGCCTTGCTTGCAGAAGGAGGTGCAGTGAACCTCCAAAATTTCAGATGTAAATGAGGCTTCAAGAGTTCAGGGCTTCCCTGGTGGTGCAGTGGTTAAGAATCCGCCTGCCAATGCAGGGGACACAGGTTCCAGTCCTGGTCCGGGAAGATCCCACATGCCGCAGAGCAACTAAGCCCATGTGCCACAACTACTGAGCCCACGTGCCACAAGTACTGAAGCCTGCACGCCTAGAGCCTGTGCTCCGCAACAAGAGAAGCCACTACAATGAGAAGTCCGCGCACCGCAACGAAGAGGAGCCCCCGCTCACCGCAACTAGAGAAAGCCCATGCGCAGCAACGAAGACCCAAGGCAGCCAAAAATAAATAAATAAAAAGAGTTCATTTAAGAACATAATAAAACGGAAATGCAAAGCAAAACCACAATGAGACAGCGCCTCACACCTGTCAGAATGGCTATTATCCGAAAGACAAGAAACAGCAAGTGTTGGCAAGAATGTGGAGAAAAGGGAACCCTTGTGCACTGTTGGTGGGAATGTAAATTGGTGCAGCCACTATGGAAAACAGTATGGAGGTTCCTCAAAAAACTAAAAATACAGCTACCATATGATCCAGCAATCCCTCCTCTAGGTATTTATCCAAAAGAAATGAAAACAGGATCTCAAAGAGGTATCTGCATCCCCATGTTTATTGCAACATTATTCACGAGAGCCCAGTTATGGAAACAGTCTGTGTCCATGAACCGATGAGTGGATAAAGAAGATGTGGTATACACATACAATGGAATATTATCCAGCCATAAAAAAAAAGAATGGAACGTTGCCATTTGTGACAACATGGATGGACCTAGAGGGCATTATGCTAAGTGAAATAAGTCAGAGAAAGACAAATACCATATGATCTCACTTAATATATTGTGGAATCTAAAAAATGAAACAAACAAGCAAAACCTAAGCTCATAGATACAGAGAACAGACTGGTGGTTGCCAGAGGGGAGGGGGAGTGGGGAGTGGGCGAAATGGGTGAAGGGGATCAAAATGTACAAACTTCCAGCTTTAAAATAAATAAGTCATGGGATGTAATGTACAGCATGGTAACTATTGTTAGTAATACTGTACTGAGAGTAGATCTTAAAAGTCATCACAAGAAAAAAGAATTTTGTTAACTATGTACAGTGACCGATAGTAACTAGACTTATTGTGGTCATCATTGTGCAGTGTATACAAATATGGAATCACTATGTTGTACACGGGAAACCAATGTGTTATATGTCAATTACACCTCAATAAAAGCAAAAACAAAGAACAGAGTAAGAATCCTATGTTATAGGCATACAAACGCAATCCAACACAGACAACTTTGCTATGAATTTTCCATATATTTCATGTGGGTTTTTATAGACACTGCGTCTTTGCTAGGCCGCAAAGAATAAATCAGAGAGCCAGAAAAGCTGCGTCAAATTCAAAGATGGAAAAACTCCAGAGACCTTCTAGAAGTGGGAATGGGAACGATTTACTCTCTCTCTCTCTGACAGATTTGCTATTAAATCTCAGATGTTTATATAAGTGGGGGAGGGGAGATGCCGATGGGGCCCTAGATCCCCGTCTCCCTCTCTCAGAGGTTCCTGATTCCAGGCCTCTTACCAGAGACACAGTGTCCACTTGCTAAGATACTGCCTCTGAAATGATCTTCAAAATCTCTGTCACCCAGCCCTTAGGGTGAACTCAGCTGACATGATTTGCCTCAGGACCCACAGGCCTAGAGAGTCTCCCCTCCCCAGTCTTCCGAAACCTCTGGCTTGGACTGAAATCCCCTCCGTTGGAATCAACAGCCCCAGCAGAGCACATTTCCTGAAAGACCCCATTGGGATGTGCCAACTTGGGGGCAGCCTGCAGGCCGGCGCCAGAGGGAGTGGGGCCAGCCAGGGCCGGTTCCCAAAAGTAGTGAGCGCCCAAGCTGGAAACCCACGATTCTGTGGGTGGCTGGGCCCTGGCAGCAAGCTACACTGTATAAGGGTAGAAGCTGAGGGAAGGAGAGCAGAGGGCAAGGTGAGGGAGGGGAGGAAGTTCAAATGGAAAAAGAGAAGAGGCCCCTTGACTGAGAAAGGCTCCGCCAGATAGATGTACAGGCGGCTTAGAGACGCCTCCCAGTTCAGCAGGAAAGGCTGCTTCTAGCTTCTCAACTTCTCCCCCTGCTCCCTGTCCAGTACTGGCTTCCCCCTCCCCTCTAGGTTCATATTAACCCGACTCCTGCTTGGGGGGTGGGGGCACTAACCTGCCCGGGGAACAGGGGGCTGGCACTTGCCTGGCACAGAGGATAAAGTCTCCTTTCCACTTCACCCTGAATCAGTTCCTACCAAAAAGCTTAACACTTACAACAGTTCAAAACGCAAATGTTCCTGTTTATCACTTTACACGTTTGTTTGATTCATTCATTCATAAGGGGATGTGCAAGGAATTTCCAGCAGCCATCCCTACATCTCCCAAGCGTGCTATCTGGGAACCCTCCCCCTCCATCCTTCACCCAGAACTCGGTAGGTTCGTTTCTCAGACCCCAGACTTAAACCGCCCACAGTGTTGAAAGTAAAGCCAGATATTTGCCCGCCACGTCACCCACTTTCCCATTAACACTAAACTAAAATGTGCCCATGGATTTCTTCTCCTTTCCGGGGCGACAGGGGTGCATTCATGTTACCCAGCTCCCCCGAAGCTCTTTGCTATCTTAAGACTCTCCGATGAGGGAGTCAGCTGGAGCTTTTAAAAGGGCATCTCCAAAGCAGGTTTTGTCCACACCAGAAGAGTCCTAATAAGTACCAGGGTCCCCTTAGATGCTACAGACCACGCCCCCCAGCAACAAGAAGCCACACCCCCTGTCTAGCAGAGCCCGCGTGTGTAGTCCTCTTTCCCTGGGGCTAACCAAGCGCCTGCCACATGTCACCGCTCTCAGCTGGCACCTCTCTCCCAGAGGTGCAGACTTTCTCGGAATCCCCAGCAGGGGGGGTTGGGGGATGCGGGAGAGGCTCCGCCCGGGCCTTCCACGAGAGTCTTTCTACTGTGGCTCGTGCCCTGCAGCCCCAGGGGGTGGCCTGGGGCCTCGAGTGGGAGGGGGTAGGGGCTCCTTCCTGGACAAGCTGCCAGCCACCTGGTCCCCGGCCGCAGGCAACTGTGTGAGAGGCAAAACTCCGGCGGGGTGAGAAAGTAACCCGCGGCCAAACTTCTGGTCGCCTCCAGCGCCAACGAGGGTTTGACTGGTCCCCCTGGAACCCCAGGCGCAGAGGGTCCTCCGGCTCACGGCGCCCGGCGACGGGATGACAGTCGGCTCTCCCCTCCTGGTGCCCGGACGCGAGCCCCGCTCCGCGTCCCCCGCTCCCCCGGGCGGCGAAAGACGAAGTCCGCGCAAACAAAGGGCGCCCCCGCACCACCCTCCGGACCGAGCCGAGGGTCCTGGCGCCCAGCTGGGGAGGCTGGCCCGCCGACCCTACCTGGGAAGCCGCGGCTCGGCGGGACTCGTAGCAGCAGCGGAAGCAGCGGCAGCAGCGGCAGCAGCGCGGGCCGGAGTGCGGGGCTCCCCATGGCGCGCCCGGCGCTGCGCTCGGCTCGGCTGCGCGGGGCGCTTCCCGGGGGCGGGAGGAGACCAAGCCGACCGAGGGGCTGCGCGCGGCCGGCGGAGGCCAAGCTGGAAAACTCCTCCTCTCGCCTGTCTCCCTCCCTCCCTCCAGCCCGCCCGGGGCCTGCCCTCCTTCCTCCGCCTCCCCGGAGCGCTGGCGCGGCTGGGGCTCCGACCCACCCCCCTCCTTTTGTGCCAGCGCTTCTTCTGGAAGCGGGGCTGACACTCCCGCACCCCCTCTGGGGGCCTGAGCGCGCCAGGGGCGTGCCCTAGCAAACCGGATTATCCTAAAATATCTTTTTGTTCCCCAGTTGCGCGCCCTTTCACCACGAATACACACACTGGTGGCCCAAACACCTCCCAGATCCGGGGCCCCTACCACAATGTCATCTGTGCAGAAAGCTGCGTGAGTCGCACGGAAAGAGAAGGGATAACCGAGGGGGTCCAAGAATGGCCCACCGCGGCAGGTTATTATCGCCAAGTTCGCGGGTTTGACCCTTCGGACCACGCCCCAAGTTCGGCGTCATTATGCCCATACTATCCAAGAAGAAACGACGCTTAGAAACTTGCCCAGGTTCATGGTTACGGGCAGAGCGGGGATTTGAACTTAGGTGTGTGGTTCTGCCGGCGCCAACGTCCTTGCTACGGCTTTTTGGTTTCTCTTTTGCAAGGGAATGAATCAAGAGTTCGTGCCGGCTGCACTGCAGTTTGGGGTGGGGCTTGAGGTACTCTTTCTAGGGTCGGCTGATGAGCGAGCACAAGGCCCAGAAAGTTCCCCGTCTCACCCACAGCCTCGGGAATCCAGCTGTTGTAGTTTCCTGCAACCAGATTTCCCCATTTCCTGGATTGTTCGCAATCACCCCTAGGACACCACGATCAGCCTGGAGCCTCCACCCTGTGGCCTGGCGTCAGGATACGGTTTCTAGGTGCCTGCAGGACGGATCTGGTTTCTTCTTCGAGGCTTTATCAATTTTTTTTTTTTTTTTTTTTTTTTTTGGTAAACCCCTAAGGCAGGACCTCGCCCCTTTCCTGACTGAAGGAGATCTTAGCTAAGGCAGATTCCAACTAGGGCTGCTGCGTTTGGTCGTGTAGTATGGGCACTGCACGAAGGCCCCGGAGGAAGGGGCAAGTGGGTGCCAAAATCCAGCTGCCTCTGGGGTCACAAGAAGCCTGTGCCTTGGCAGAGGCCACGTTCATTGTGGAAGGGCAGCTTTCTCCTCGCCTCAGCAGTCTGGTCTATTAGCTAGGCTAAGGGCCCTGGGAACATCCATCCAGAGGTTTTCGATTTTTTAAAAAAAATCTAGATGGTGTGCTCTTTTCCCAGTTCTCACAAAAACCTCTGCCTTGAACTTCCATCTTATCCTCTCCAGTGCCTGGGGAGCTTCTCTCCATCTCCTGCGGGTTTCTCCATTACTGCTACCTCTTCAAGGAGCCAACAACCCCTCAATAACCCTCTAATCACAGGACAATGAGGGAGGTCAGGCTCTTCTGTGGCCTCCATCACACCAGACTCTCCAGGGAGTGGTTCTCAATCCTGTGCACACACAAGAGTAACCTGGCAGAGCCTTAGAGAAATACCCTATCTGGACTCGACCCCAGACCAATGAAACTAGAATCTTTAGGGATGTGGCCTGGCGTTTGAACAGATGGATAGTTTTGTGCCCCCATGCTCAGTGGTGCAGGTTTTAGAACGGGATAAATTCTAGGCCAGTGTTTCTCAACCCAGGCACTGTTGACATTTGGGGCTGGACTCTTGGTTGGGGAGGGTGGCTGCTCTGTGCGCTGAAGGATGTTTAGCTGCATTCCTGGCCTCTATGCCCCAGAGAGCAAGTAGCAAGCCCTCGTTTTTCTCAGTTGTAACAACCAAAACATGTCTCCAGAAGCTGCCAGATGTCCTCTGGCAGAAAAATTGGCCCCAGTCGAGAACCACTGCTGTAGGCCCACGAGTAAAGGTTAATGGACACCCCAAATTCTAGGTCCAGGTTAGTCGGTCCAGTGGCCTTCCTTTCCTATGTCACCTCTGAAGCAAGCTTTGCTCACAAAACGCAGCACACGTTCTATTATTGGGCTGACAAGGAACACCTGGCTCTCTCCTAGCCCCTGAATCTGGCTGAATTACAAGCAACACCACATTCGATGTTAGGAGTTGCTTTCTTTGCTACTTTAGAGCAAATTCCAATCAAATTTATAATAATTATTATAATAATAGTTACAATAACTATTATTTTTATTTATTATAATAATTATTATTACCAGGCCTCTCTGGTAGAAGGGATGGGGGCAGAGGGAAGCTTAGGAGAAGAGATTATCCATCCATCCCACAATATCTTGGTAGACAATAGGATGGTTAAGTAGATTCGCAATCTATCAAACGACTGAACCCAGAAGATGGGGTAATGAGTGGATGGAAACAGGAAGAGAAGCCACTCAGGGAGGACCACAGAGCTCTGATCTCTTCCTGTCCTGCTGGTCCTAACTACTAATGAATTGGGAAAAGATGCTGTTGGCATGAGACACAAAGATAGGCAAGAAATAGGTTCCAAGCATCTCTATAGGCAGGAATGCTATATTGACTCTGAACATTAAAAGGTAATAAGGATAAATATGATGCCCTACATTAGATCTCAAAATCCAACCACACAGATGCAGAGTACGGGAAACGTGGCTTCTCAGCAGTACCTACCATACTTAGCTGCCTACAGGCTACGACAGACTTCCCAGGCACCTCAGGGCGCTACTGACAGTGCCTGTTCTGTCCTCTGAAGCATTCCGAGCGCTGGGCAAAGCGCCCAAGGTGAGGAGAAGGGAACACAGCCCTCAAGGTCTGGCGGGGGTGTGTGGGGGGGCAGGTATCTTTCCACCGTGTACAGTGTGGAGGAGGCTGGATTAAACAGCACAGCCTTTACCTCTGACTCAGAGCAGAATGACCCACAGTGGAGAAGGAAGGAAAAGGAGTCCCAGGATTCCCCGCCCCTCCACTATATTCCTGGAACTTGTAGACTCCGAGACGCCACTGAAGGAGAACCTGGCAGCCCCCTACCTACTGCAGGCGAGAGATTTCCCGAGCACGTCAGTCAAGGTCCTTCCCTCCATGTGCCTCTACCATCTTCCCACACCTCTTCATCCCCCCACCCTCGCAAACCAGTTCTTCTCTTCCCACATCCTTCCAGAGTAAAGGACCTGAAGTTTAAGGGGAACATTGGTGGCTCACTGTACCTTGGGAAATGGTTGGCAGTAGAATAAAAGTTGAGGAGACACTCAGGAGTGATGCGACCTAAGACAGTGCTTCTCAAACTATCTGTGTTGAAGGACTGTTTTTCAAAAATTCCCAGTCCGAGCCTGGGATTAGCAGATGCAAACTATTATATATAGGATGGAGAAACAACAAGGTCCTACTGTATAGCACAGGGAACTATATTCCATATCCTGTGATAAACCATAATGGAAAAGAATATGAAAAAGAATGTATATATATATATATATATATGTATAACTGAATCACTTTGCTGTACAGCTGAACTTAACACAACGTTGTAAATCAGCTATACTTCAATAAAATAAAAAAATTTTTTTAAATTCCCAATCCATTTTTGATCAAGCCTTTTCTAAAATCAATAAACATGACTCACTAGAAAAATAAAATGGGAACAAGTCAGAGAGCAGCACGGGTCTAGGCACCGCACTTTGAGTTACACAGTTATAGTGGATTTAGTCTTTTCCATCCTGTACTTATACAAACTACAGACCACACTAAACTCTCCAGGTTTCCGAGAACTCAAGACTCAAAGGACAAGGAGATCTGACCTCAGTCTATTGGAATCATGCTAAATGAATGCCAGAAGGGTAGGGTGAATTGGGCTGGTACTTTTGCTCTCTGGTATCTGTTAAAAATCTAGATCCGAGAGGGTTAAGGTAAGAGTGCTCAAGGTCAAGATCAAAAAAAGCTAATGGCAGTCCAAGAATAGTATCTGTTTACAATCCCCTGGCTTAAAGAGATTTCTTCCCTTTCTAGAATAAATATTCAGAATGAAACAACACAAGCTCTAAGGGATGAAAAAATTCTGCAGCATTAAGGGAAAGGGAATACTTTGACTCTAAAGATTCAAAGGAAAAACACCTTGTTTGTGAAAATAATCAGCTACAGAAAAGGGAAAGCAGTTTTAGAAGATATCTCTTTGGTGTATTCAGTAAAAGATTCAAGAAGAATGCTTTTATAAAGTAGCAATAGGGGGTCATACAGAGAATTGAGAAATATAAGAATGCAGAGATTCAAAAATGAAATTAATGCCTTTCAGTTTCAGTGGCCAGGCTTGGAAGTTATCATTCCTGTCCTGACAACAAGATAAAGCTGGGCAAACAGAAAAATCCATGACTTTTCTCAGACTCAACAATGAACTGAGTTTTCAGGGCAAATCACCACCCATCACTATCTGGAAAGACAGGCATATCCAGACAGTCACAGCTGAGATCTGCTTACCTAGCAGAAGACGTGCGGGAGCCATACATTGGTAGGAACACTGAAATGGCAATTTAGAAAAATTGCTGAGGGCTGAGTGCGGATTAATAGGAGAGTGAGAAACTCCTGGGGGCTGAAGTCATAGCAGAGACTCCCACACTGCTGTAGGCTTTAACTCCAAGAACCCTACCAGGTTTTCATGGTGAAGGTCCAAGAAAGCCCCCTGCTGCTCTGGCAGGGAGAAGGGAAGAGTAATCCTTCTGAAATATGCTCAGAGACTTCTCCAGAGAAAAGGGCTACTCGACTTTACCAGAGCCTTATCTCACCTCTGAGAAGGGCTTGGTGATGAATTTCCAGAAAAACATCATTTGAGGAACTGCTCATATGGTTTTGGAGGGATCTGCCAACCACAGATACTCCAAATCTCGGTCATAGGTGTGGTTCCATGAATCAGGCTGAGTCAGTAGAACTTGAGCCCCAGGCCACTGTAATTAGAGGGGTAAGTACAGGTCTCAGGCTGGCCAATCAGAGGCTCGCTCAGAGGCTTTTTTTTTTTTTAAATACAGCAGGTTCGCTCAGAGACCTTTAAAACAAAGCCCGGTTGAAAGAATTCCTCTTATTTTCCTCTTTGGTTAGACATTGTATGAATGTGACCTAAGAAATGCTAGTTTTGAGTGGGGCTCAGAACAAGAGAAGACCCTGTCATATGTCTGGGCCACTTTGTAAGCTGCTCTGTCACTTGGGCCATGTGACCCAGGAGATCTACTGGTGCTCCATATGTCAGTGGCCAATAGAGATGCAGTTTGAAGTCTTTGGCAAGCCCCTCTAGGTGAAGCAAGATCCGACCCTTAAAACTTTGCAGCAAATCCCTGCCATCCTTGGTGGATAACTACGACCCTTTTCAGAATCAACTTTTGGCTTTTTGCTACTGGGCCTTCATAGAGATGAAATGCTTAACCGTGGACCACCAAGTTACCATGTAGCCTGAGCCACTCATCTTCAACTAGTGTTGTCCAACTAGCCAAGCCATACAGTTGGGTATTCATAGCAGCACTCCACCATCAAATGGAAGTGATACATATGTAATCAGGCTCGTGCAGGCCTGGAAGGCATAAGTAAGTTGCATTAGGAAGTGGCCCCTACTTCTGCTACATCACCTTCTGTGTTCCAGCCCCCATCTCTGGCCTGATGGAGCGTTCCCAATGGCCAGTTGACCGAGGAAGAAAAACCTCAGATAGTTCTGCCTGGCATGTAGGTACTGCCTTAAAGTGGAGAGTGGCAGCATTCCCGCCCTACTCTCTCACAGCCCTGAAGAACAGCAGTGAGGGGGAATCCTCCCAGTAGGCAGGATTGTGAGTAGTCTACCTGGTTACTTGAATAGACATATTGGATATGGATTTTCCTTCTCTGTCCACATGCTTCTGCCCAAATTCTCATCTGTGGTCTTACGGAATACCTTACCCACCATCATGGTATTTCACACAGCACTGCTTCCAATCAAGGAACTCACTTCATAGCAAATGAAGTGAGGCAATGGGCCCAGACTCATGGAATTCACTGGTCTTACCACATTCCCTATCATCCTGAAGCAGCTTGATTGAAGTGGAGAGGCCTTTTGAAGACATAGTTAACGCACAGCTAAGTGGCAACACCTTGCAGGGCTGGGCAAGGTCGTCCTGGATGCTGTACATGCTTTGAGTTGCCATCCAATACATGATGCCGTTGATCCCATAGCCAATCTTCATAGATCCCTGAGCATAGCCATGGAAATGGGAGCGGCACCGTTCGCTATTACCTCTAGTGATTTATTAGCAAAATGTTATTTCCTATCCCTGTGATACGTAGGCTCTGCTGGTCTAGAGGTCTGAGTTCCAAAGACAGGAATGCTTCCACCAAGGCACTCAACAATGATTCTACTGAAATGGGAGTTAAGATTGCTGCCCAGACACTCTGGGTGCCTTGTGCCACTGAATGAACAGGCAGAGAAGGAGGTTACTGTCTGACTAGGGTGATGAATCCTGAGAGGTGATTGATTATCAGGGAGAAATTGCGTTGCTACTGCCACACGATGGGTACCCCCATTTCCTGCTTTTCTTGAAAGCAGGAAATCCTTAAGAGTCCCTCTTAATACTCCCATGTCCTATGATAAACGTCAACAGAAAATTACAACAACCCAATTCAGGCAGGGCTGCTAATATCCCAGAACCCTCAAGAATGAAAGTTTGCGACACTTCACCAAAGAACCACGACCAGCAGCTGAGGTGCTTGTTGACAGCAAAAACGAACACAAAATGGTAGACTAGGGGAAGGTAGTTATAAATATCAGCTGTGACCATCTGACCCTCGCAGAGACAGACTGCAATAGTTATAAATATTTCTTCCTAATTTTAATACAGATATGTTTGTATATATATATTAACTAGATATTTTTTGTTTTCTTTCTTTTCTCATCTCCTTATCATCTAATGTGAGATATATTAATAATATATTAATAATATTTTATATCTCAAAGATATCAAAGGAAAAGAATGAACATCACCCAAGGACAAAAAAAGGACCTTTGTATTCTCTTCTGGGGAAAGGGTTAGCATTGTTTGGTTGTATGTGGAATAGTTGTATAATGCTAGGCAGAAGGCGGACTTTGGCATTGTCTTGATTCAGATATTAAGTATACTTTAAGGAGATGTGTATGGATGCCAAGTTGGGTGTTTTTTAATGGCTTCGTGATGTGTCGACGTGGCTAGGCTGAGCTACATTTCCCAGAATTCACTCTCTTGTTTCCAGTTAGGGGAGATTCTCGGGAGATTTGGAGGCTGGAAGAGAAGCAGTGGCTATTTTGTAGCTCACATATGTTGCCGATTTGCTGACTTACCTCGTTGGTGTGAAGCAGCAGCTGGGCTTGCAACTGCTCTACCCTCCCCTGGTCCTCCTTCGGCTTCTTCAACTCCTAGGCCAGGTGTACGTGTTTTGCTGTGTGATGAAGAGCCCCACTTCCGCTGGAGGTCCTCATGGCCAAGGTCAGAGGCAATAAGAACATGAGTTCCAGTTCTTCCTCATGGGGCTCTAGCTTGTGCTTGTTGGTTCTAACCTACCTTTGATCTCCCCCCCTCCACGTTACATCCTCCTTCCCTACTGCCTGCTCCTTGAACTTCAAGCTCCAGCATTAAACTCAGAGACAACAGCCATAGAGAGACTGCTTAGTAAGCGCCCACAACTGCATAAGAGCGATTCCCTGTAACAAATTCATATTGGACTTACGCAATTTATATCTGCTTCTCTGGTTGAACTTAGACTGATACAGGTGAGGAGCGAGTGTGGGGTGAAAACAAGTTTAGTTTAGAACATGTGAAGATTGCAGTATGGGGGGAACCAACAATGTGGGGACTGTCTAGTGATAAGATAATTTGAAATTCAGCAGGAGAGAGGAGGAGAGGGGTATAGATTTGAAATGCCTGCATGGAGGTGAAAGCGGAAGTCACTGTAGTAGATGAGATCCTTGAGGACACTGGAGAAAAAGGAAGAAAAGGAAAAAGAGGCTTGTAGAATACAAGTCAAACAGGGAAGAGTGAAGGAAGCCATAGCAAACATCAGCTTCCAGATCTTGACAAGGGACATCTGAGTCCCAAGGGGGAAAAGGCCTCTTTTTTTTTTTGCCAGATAAAACTTGTAGAAATTCTGTACAAGGGAACATGACCCAGTTCTAGAGGCTGACAGAAAATGGAACCCAGTGAGGAAACGTCAGTTAGATCCTGTAGTTAAATCTCAATCCTGTTAGGACTGAGTCTCACAACTTCAAAGTCCTCACCTTGGGTCATAACTCGGTTTGTGGCAGCGTAAGAGAGGAGCAGAGGAGGGGGCCAGAGCACTTCTGAAGCAGGAATACTTTAATGTGGCAACAGGAAACAATCGATTGGTATTCCAGAGGCTATGCATTTGAAAAGGAGTGTAACTCGTGTGAGACTGGCATGTTTTTGCCAAAAGACTATCCTCAGATATGTACCTGCATCCAACTGTGATGATATTGACTGCCCGAAGAAGACCCCAGTCCTTGGCCCAGTGGGGTCTGCTCAAGGCCCTGTGGAGATAGTTCGGGCCCTTTCACCCTTTATTCCGAACACGATTCTAGGGCTGCCAACTTTGAAGATTGTGCAACTGACCCCTGCAGAAGGTTGCATCCATCCAACCGTCTCCCCACTCTCCCCTTAATCCTTGCTGATTCTGTTGATGTTGGCACATCCCCGGGGCCTCTGCCTTTTAGAATGCTGATTCATCCAGAAAGCATCTGCTGGAGGTAACAGCCTTGTCACATGTTTCAAGTCACAGAAGGATGTGTTGGAGGAGAGGAAAAGCTTTCATTTACTCTCTTGTAATCAACCCAGACGTCAGCATCACAGCAAGGATTTGGGCTGGAAAATTAGTCCCAGAGGCTAAAGAAGGGCTTCCAGCTGCAAGAGGAACAGCTAACATACATCCCCTGTATGTGTGTGCACAGTGTAGGCTGCCTCTCCCTTTGGCTGTACCCATGTCCTTTCTCCTGTTCCTAAAGACCTTTCTTGGATCTCGAGAGTTTCTGGCTCATTGTGAGGTCTTCAGGGAGGCTGGAGCACATGCAGAAACCCTGCTGTTGGCCAGAGGTGTGAGGGCTCCAGCCAAGTACAAAAACAAGTCAAGTTTAGAAACAATGAGTTAATAGTCCTTCATGGGTTGCATCGTGCTATTAGTGATAACTAATCAAAGGCTTCATTTAGTCAAATCCTGTTGGACTTTTTTGTTCCATCTGCCTTTCAAGGATCAGCCTTTCTCTGACCCTGGTAAATAGCCAAAGAAAAGTTGACGCAAGGAAAAGTTACAAGACTTGCACAAAGGTCCACAAGAGTTTAACACACCCAAAGCAAATAAAGATTCTGAGCTATCAGCATTGGGATTCTACAGTAATATTTTTCAAGTGGCTGCTTGAAGCTTTCCCGCATTGCTCTGGTCCTTCTCTCCCTCTGCCAGAGTGGATCCAATTTCTGTTTGTCTGGAACATATAAGATATAGGCACTTTCCCCACTTGCCTCATGGTCCATTCTTTTTAAAAGGAGGATGTATGATCTGGTACAATGAAACCCAATGTTGGTATATCTTATTCTCAAATGGATGCTATTGCGTGATGGTCATATTATATAGTTTCCTCCAACTCTTTCTTTCCCCATTCAAAAAAGTTGCCTGAACTCTCTGCTTCCATCAACCTACTCCAATCTGGGTCTGTGCACATTGGTCCTCTGAAATAACTCTTGCTGTCATGACCTGCGTGTTGTTTGCATAAGTGGACATGTTTTAGTCCTCATTTCTATACACTTCTCAGAAGCATTCAATACTAATGGCCACTTATCGCTTCAAGTAACTTGAACAATCTTTAGCTTCCAGGACACCACGCTATCATACCTCCAACATCTCTGGATGCTTCTTAGTGTTTCTGGCCACCCACCAGTCTCGGGGCAACCATTAAATGTTGAATTCCATGGAATCTCTATACTCTATCCCTAGGTGATCTCATCCACACTCAGAGCTTTAATTACCAGCTAAACATTAAGAACTCACAAATATGTACCTTTAGACTCTCCTATGGGTGCCTGACCTTACTATATAACTTCTTTTGATTGTTCAAATGCACCTCCAACTCCACACGTACTGAATAGTTTCAGAACCTCTAACCTGCAAATCTCGTTGTCCTCCAGCATTCTCTGTGTCCGTGACTGGCACCACTATTCATCCTTGACTCCTTCCTTCCCCTCTAGCCAACCCATCCCTAAGTCCTGTATTTTCCTCCTTATGATGCTTGAATCCAGCCATGTTGCTCTGTCTTCATTGCCACCCACTTGGCCCATGCTCCATCCCATCACTTCTCAACTGGACCCCTATCAATGACTTCCTAAGTGGTCCCTTGCATTCACTCCTGTACCTCCTGCAACCTCAATATCCTCTCCATTTGCTGCAGTCAGACCAAACCATCATTCACAGGCTTAAAACCCTTTGCTGGATTACCGGTACATGTACACGAGAGAACAAGATTCTGAGCGTAACATACAAAGCTCTGTTTCATCTGGACCCTGTCGATGCTCATCCAGCCTCAACTCTCAAGACCCTTACCTCACTCTTAGTACTGCCGTCACCCTGATTTTCTTTCAGTCTGTGCTCTGTTCCTTTCTGTCTCAGGGTCTTTGCACATACTCTTTCTTCCGCTTACTTTTTCTACTGCTTATTCTAGGTAACATCTCCTTATTTTCAGATCTTATCTTAAACAACACTTCAGGGAAGCTTTCCCAGACTCCCTAATAGATAAATTTAAGTCTTATGAGCTGTGTATTTTCCAAGATGGCTGCTCTTGGAAGTCAGCAGCCGTGCTGCGCAAAAGCCACATGGAGGGGTCGTGTGTACGTGAACCACCTCAGAGCCCAGCTGAGATCCCAGTCAAGAGCGAGTATCAACTGCCAGACATGGGAGTGAGGAAGCCTTAAAGATGACTCCAACCCAAGTCACTGTACCACTGCAATTGCATGAGAGACCCTGGCTGAGAACTGCCCACTGAACCCAGTTAACCCCTAGAACTGTGAGATAAATAATATCTCATTGTTTTAAGCCACTAAATTTTGAGCTGATTCATTACACAGCAGTAGATAACTAAAACATGTGCTTCTTCAAGAAAACAAACAACCCAATCAAAAAACGGGCAGAACAGGTCAGTGCAGAGAACAGAGGGGAGAGTAGAGAGAGATGAAGCTGGAGTGGTCATTTTGGACTAGGCCAGGGGTCAGCAAACTATAGCCCACCAGCCAAATCCACCCTGTTTGTTTTTGTAAATAAAGTTTTACTGGAACAAAAAAAAATGGGCAGAAGATCTAAATAGACATTTCTCCAAAGAAGACATATAGATGGCCAAAAAGCACATGAAAAGATGCTCAACATCACTAATTATCTAATTATCTAATTATCACTAATTAGAGAAATGCAAATCACAATGAGATATCACGTCACTAATTATCTAATTATCTAATTATCACTAATTAGAGAAATGCAAATCACAATGAGATATCACGTCACACCAGTCAGAATGGCCATCATCAAAAAGTCTGCAAACAATAAATGCTGGAGAGGGTGCAGAGAAAAGGGAACCTTCCTATACTGTTGGTGGGAATGTAAATTGGTACAACCACTATGGAGAACAGTATGAAGGTTCTTTAAAAAACTAAAAACAGAGCTACCATATGACCCAGCAATCCTACTCCTGGGCAAATATCTGGAGAAAACTATAATTCGAAAAGATACATGCACCCCAATGTTCACTGCAGCACTATTTACAATAGCCAAGACATGGAAGCAACCTAAATGTCCATTGACTAAAGAATGGATAAAGAAGATGTGGCACATATATGCAATGGAATATTACTCAGCCATAAAAAAGAATGAAATAATGTCATTTGCAGCAACATGGATGGACCTAGAGTTTATCATACTAAGTGAAGTTAAGTCAGCAATATCATATGATATCACTCATATGTGGAATTTAATTTAAAAAAATGAAATGATACAAATGAACTTATTTACAAAACAGAAACAGACTTATAGATATTGAAAACAAACTTATGGTTACCAAAGGGGAAAGGTGGGGGTGGGAGGTGATAAATCAGGAGCTTGGGATTAACATACACACACTACTATATATAAGATAGATAACCAACAAGGACCTACTGTACAGCACAGAGAACTCTACTCAATATTCTGTGATAAACTATATGAGGAGAGAATCTAAAAACAGAATGAATATATGTATATGTATAACTGAATCACTTTGCTGTACACCTGAAACTAACACATTGTAAATCAACTATACCCCAATAAAAGTTTTTAAAATAAAAAAATTTAAAAAATAAGACGTGATTCATAGCATATACCTATTTGTGTACCTATTTGTGTAAATTGTTTGAATTCATCATAGTATTTATTTGTATAAATCACTCAACTAATATCTGTATTCCCTGACAGACTATGACTTCTTTAACACAAGTTGGGACAGTGTCTGATTTCATCGTTGTATTTGTAGCACTAACAAATAGCACACAGTAGGTACTAAAAAACACTTTTAAGTTAATAAATGAATGACTTCCTATTGTTTGTACAAGGTTTAATAACTTTCCCACATGAGAGCTTAAATGAACAATTCAATACTTCTAATTGTGTAATCTCTTAATGCTTATTTGAGGTGACATTTCTCACTATAGAATTAATTGCTCAAAGTATGATGAATGATGATTCAACACCCATTCATCAAATATTTGACTATGTGCAAAGGCACTTTAGAAATACCAAGAGTTACACCACGGGGTTTCTGCACTGCAGTTGCTCATACATGAAATGCTTCAAGAATTTACCAGAGACTATTGGCATTCAAGGATTCCACATTCTTTTGTTTATTTTTGTGAGAAATTACTGAGGCATTTATTTGAATCTCGAAAGTTCTGATGCTCTGCTGGTAAGTAATGGGTCTTGACTCTCCAGCATCAAGATCTTGATAGAATTTTGTTTTCTATCTGGTAATGTTCTTGAAGTGATTGAACCTCTGTGTCTCTGTGGCAGTAAATTATAGTGTGGTCACATCTAGGAATCACTCGACTCTACTGAAATGTGATCAGAAAAAAAGCTAGGAATGCATATAGAAATATCTGTATTTGACATTTTAGTGGTTTAGAAAGCCTTTGTGAATTCTGAGTGTCTGCTGAGTGACCCTATGGGTGGTGTGGTCAATGAGAGGTCACAGTAGACTGGAGGGGTCAGGAAAGCCATTATAGAGGTGAGGCTTAAGGTAGATTTTGAAGAAGAGAGATCAATGTAACCAGAAACACAGAAGTGGGTCTGTGCATTGCAACAAGCCAGGAGCAGAATGGTCATGTAGGACAGGGGTCCCCAACCCCCAGGCCATGGACTGGTAGTGGTCCGTGGCCTGTTAGGAACTGGGCTGCACAGTAGGAGGTGAGCAGCGGGCAAGTGAGCGAAGCTTCATCTGTATTTACAGCCGCTCCCCATTGCTCGCATTACCACCTGAGCTCCGCCTCCTGTCAGATCAGTGGCGGCATTAGATTCTCATAGGAGCGCAAACCCTACTGGGAATTGTGCACGCGAGGGATCCAGGTTGCACGCTTCTTATGAGAATCTGATGCCTGATGATCTGACGTGGAGCTGAGGCGGTGATGCTAGCGCTGGGGAGCGGCTGCAAATACAGATTATCATTAGCAGAGAGGTTTGACTGCACAGAGACCATAATAAATCAATTGCTTGCAGACTCATATCAAAACCCTGTCAGTGAGTGGCAAGTGAAAACAAGCTCAGGGCTCCCACTGATTCTGCATTATGGTGAGTTGTATAATTATTTCATTATATATTACAATGTAATAATAATAGAAATAAAGTGCACAATAAGTGTAATGCACTTGAATCATCCTGAAACCATCCCACCAACCCCTGGTCTGTGGAAAAATTGTCTTCCACGAAACAGGTCCCTGGTGCCAAAAAGGTTGGGGACTGCTGATGTAGGGGGACAGTGGGAGAGGCAGCTGGAAAGGAAAACTGAAGCCAAGTTATGCAGGTTCTTGAAGGGCAGCTAAAAGCTACGCACTTGATTCTAGAACCTACAGGTGAGTGATTCTCAAGGAATATGCAATATGGCCTCTTAGGGTTGTCAAAAACACCTGCTTCTGGAGAGCCTGATTTGCACCACCCGCCAGGGTTGCCCTTCTTTTCCTTTCCTTCTTTTCCAGGATCCCTTCTGTAGTGAAACAGTAAATAACAAGCCCCTGTGGTTGATGGGCATGTGTTGTTTCTCTGGGTAGGTTGAAGCAAGAAAAAATAAAAGATTGAAAGTATCTATAATATGATCTGTAGATACACATTTAGGGTTTTTTAAAAGCATGAAAGTGATAGAAATAAAGCAGTCTCTGAGGAAGAGGACTATGGCAGAGGGCACCATGAGTAAGAAGGAAAATGTAGAGGCAGAAGTTGATGCCTCAGACACTGTTGGCTGCCAACCCAACATCCATCCTTTGCATCTTCACTGCTGGTAGAGCCCCAGCTTTGTTCATTTCTCATTCACGCTCCACAAGAATTAGGGGAGTTTGATCCCTTCCCCTGCTCGAGAGGCAAATCCTATTTGGTTTAAGCCAATCATGACAGTCCTGTTCTCCCTACCAGGAATCTGTTTAAGGGAGTGCATAAGACACAGCAGCACATTGAGATTTGAGGGGATACCTGAGAAAGACTTATTCACTTCTTGTTGCAGATCAAATTCCCTAAAAAGCAGACTCTGAGATGGCAATGAACATACAGAAGGGTCATGAAGGAGTATACCTGGGATCAACACCTGTGAGATGAAAGAGAAGGCAGCAAGATGTGGCAGAGGGAGAAGTTGGGCTATGATGTAACCGCAGTGAAGGTCTCAGTCAACCCAACAAGGAACTTTGAAGATGGTCTTGCAGAGTTGTTCTGAGTCGGATTGAGGAGGCTGGGCCCTTATATGTTTGTGACAAACAGTCACTGGATATGGGCTGCTCCCAGGAAGGGAACATGAACTTGGGAAGACAGTTATAGTCAGCAAAGAGCATTTCCAAACGGGCTGACAGCTGCAGTTTCTCTGAAGGAAACACCCTCAGCAGCTGGGAAAATAAGTCCCTTTAAGCCTGAAGAGGGGGACTTCCCTGGCGATCCAGTGGTTAAGACTCTGTGCTTCCACTGCAGGGGACATGGGTTCGATCCCTGCTCAGGGAACTAAGATCCCACATGTAGCGCGGTGCGGCCAAAAAAAAAAAAAAAAAAAAAAGCCTGAAGAGGGATATAGGCAGTACCTCACAGCATCCACTCTACTCCTAAAACAATTATACAGACAAGAGAAGTCCCTCTTTTCCACTGATGTTGTTATGTATGGATGTGATGCCTGGAATGCATCACCCATTTCACAACCAGCTTGAGACTGGAGCAAACACACACGGAGAAGGCGGAAATGAAGAAAACTACAAGAGAAACAGGACCAGAGCCCAGACCTCCGGTACCTGTAGCCTATCTGGATTTCTGGACTGCTTGATATCAGTGGTAAGACATGTCCTTACTGTTTGTAACAGTTGAGTTAGGGTTTTCTCTTACTTGCATCCCAAGCAGCCTAGCCAAGGAGTGGTAGTTCAGGCAACAGATAATAAGGTTTGGAAAAACACAAAAAGAATGGGAAAGAAGGGATAGGTAGAAGAAACATGACAAAGAAAGCACCAGTAAAACCGAGGTCCTGGCAGCATATGGGATATGATGGTGACTTCTTTTTTTATAGTTGTCACAACTTTGTTTTTGGGATGGTCAAATAAATTAGATGGTACCAATATTCTGGCAAATATTTAAAGTGATTAATATGGTAGATATGCATTTTGTGATAGCCCAACACCCTTTCCAAATGGTACCCCAATTTCTTTCTGGGGACCTACCACTCCCTATTATAAAAAATTTGGTAGTATGAGAAATCCAAATAGCTCCCCCTCCAATTGTGGACACCCATGGAGTTTCAAGAGGTCACGTTCATCTGATTCTTCCTTATTTCCCCAATACTGAGTAAGGTATGTATCTTTTCTTGGTCATTTGGACCTTGAATCTAGAACAAGTGAAAGAAAAATGACAAAACGGTTGGAGTTTTTTTTTCTTTTTTCTTTAACCCAATAGCAGTGCCCTGACTGTTCCTATAGTGCCTGTTTCCTGTGCACCCTGCCCCCACTCAAAGCTGGCCTCCTTTTGCTTGTTTCCAAATTGTTTTCTTCTGCCTTCCCGCCCATATTGTGCACTCCTGAAAGCTTACTCACTTCCCACCAATATCCAGTCTCTCTCTTTAACAACAGAACTCCCATAACAAGGTCCTACTGTATAGCACACGGAATTATATTCAATATCCTGTGATCAACCATAATGGAAAAGAATATTTTTAAAAAAAGAATGGAGATATATATATATATATATATATATATATATATACACACATACACACAGCAGAAATTAATAAAACATTGTAAATTGACTATACTTCAATTTAAAAAAAAAGCTGAAAAAACCCCCCAGAATTCCCAAGCTTTACCTAGGCACTTGGATTCCCAGCTCAGGATGACATTTCATCCTTGTTTGCAATTTGGTGTGGTCATGAGGCTGAGTATTGGTCATTGGAGCGAAGCAGAAGTAATGTATGCTATTTCCAACTTGTTCCCCTACAAGGGAAGGTTCACGTGCTCTCCTGAGCCTTTCCCTTTAATCTTGGCTGGGAGATGATGCGAACTGGACCCAAGCTATCTTGAACCATGAAATAAATGGAAGCCCTATATTGACGATGGCAGAGCAGCTTTACTAGCCTTGGACTGCACATTTCTGGACTGTGATCTGAGAGAGAAACGTATACCCTGAATAAGCAACTGAATAGTAGTTCTCTGTTGCAGCATCTTGACATGTGCCCTGTGTGATATAACTTCCAATAAGTTCTTAATTTATGATCAAATATATTTATCTGGCACACCAAAGAAACTAGTGTTAAGAATATGAAAGTTTTAAAAAAAATTCAAGCTTTTGTATCCTAAATATTGGTGCACATGAAATATTTAAACAGTTCGGCAGCCAAGAGAAGCTTCTGCAGACACTGGAATATTTATAGTGTAAGACAGGACGAGTCATGGCATTTTTGTTTCCATAAGGCCAAGGAACCATTTTCATCTTGGATCCAATCTAGAAATTATTTTTCCTGCCAAAGCCTAACTTGGATAAAATCCTCTCCTCACCAATGTGGACCAGAAGCCATAGGAGGAGAAAACTGAGTTTCCACTGAAGAGAACAGAGCCACAGCACAGGGAATGTGATCTTATTTCCAGAGTCGTACGATAAAAGCAATGTGTTTTTTGCAGTGTTGAAGGGGACAAACCTGCCTAGTAACATAGTTGCTACATCTCACAACCTTAAAGTAAACTTTGAACAATTACTCAAAGTAGACTTAATTTTCTATAAAATTTCCAAAGACCCTATGGCACAGATATTTACTGACCACTAAATATTTATGTGCTCCCCTACATTTCCCAGCGTTCTTACACTTAGGCAGAACCATGCCGCTGGTTCTGGCTATAAGTGTGATGCATCATTCCTAGGCTTTAGCATTTAAGAGTCAATATGTGTAGTCAAAAACCTCCCTACAAAGAAAATTCCAGGCCCTGTTGACTTCACTGGTGAACTTTACCTAACATTTAAGGAAGAAATAATACCAATTCCCATAAACTCTTAGAGAAACTTGAAGAGGAGGAACACGTCCCAACTCATTCTATGAGGCCAACATTACACTGATAGCAAAACCAAAGATATTACCAAAAAACAAAAAACACCAAAAAAACTACAGATCAATTTCCCTCATGAACATGATGTAAAAATTCTTTAGCAAATTGAATCAAACAATATATAACATAAAAAGTATAATGCATCATGAAAAGAGTTTAGCAGAGGAATACAAATGTTTTAACATTCAAAATTCAATCACTATATTTCACCACATTAACAGACCATAAAAAAACTAGATGATAATCTCAATACATGCAGAAAAAGTATTTGACAAAATTCAACATCCATTCCTGGTAAAAATTTTCAGCAAACTGAAACTAGAAGGAAACTTCTTCAACCCAATAAAGAGCATTTATTTACAAAAGAACTGCAGCTGATATCATACTTTATGGTGAATGACTGAATGTTTTTCCCTTAAGATCATGACGTCCACTCTTGCCACTCCTATTCATTATTGTACTGGACGTTCTAGCCAGTGCAATCAGGCAAGAAAAAGAAAACAAAGGTATTCAGATTGGGAAGAAAAAGTAAAGCTGTCTATTCAAAGATGAAATGATTGTCTATGTAGAAAATCCAGCAGAATCTTCAAAAAAACAATTAGAACTGATAAGTGAGTTCCCTATACTGTAAATTATATAAACAATTGGAAGTTGAAATTTAAATATAGTACCATTTGTAATAGCATTAAAATATGAAATATTTAGGTATAAATCTGACAAAAGCTTGTAAGATCTGAATACCCAAAACAATAGAATATTGTTAAGTGAAATTAAAGTTCATGGATCAGAAGGCTCAATATTGTTAAAATGTCAATTCTCCCCAAACTGTTCTAGACATTAAACTCAGTTCAATTCAAATCACAATCTCAGTAGGCTTCTTAAACAGAAATTAACAGACTGATTTTAAAATGAATATAAAAATGAAAGGGCCTAGAAGAAAAGAAAAATTTGGAGGAATAACACTCCTTGACTTGAAGATTTATTAAAAAGCTACATTAATGAAGACAGTGGTGTTGGCATAGAGGTAGACAAATAGATCAATGAAACAGAATAGAAAGTCCAGAAATAGGTCCACACATATAAGGACAATTAATTTCTGATAAAGGTGCAAAAGCAATGCAGCACAGAAAGGATAGTCTTTTCCTTTAGTGCTGTAACAATTAAACATTCATATCTCAATAAATAAAAAACTTTGATCCATACCTCACACTAAAGACAAACATTAATTCAAAAAGGGTAACAGTCCTGAATATAAAACAAAACTATAAAATATCTAGAAGAAAACATAGGAGAAAATCTTAGTGACCTTGGGGTAGGCAAAGATTTCTTAGATATGACATCAAAAGCACAATCCATAAAAAAATAATGTTAAATGGACTTCATCAAAATTAAAAACATCTGCTCTTTAAAAGGTAGTGTTAGGAAAATTAAAAGACAAGCCACAGATGGAGAGAAAATATTTGCAAATCACATATCCATGAAGAACTCTCAAAACTCCATAATAAGAAAATAAACAACCTCACAAATTTGGAAAAGATAATCCAAAGTAGATATATGGATGGCAAATAAGGACAGAAAACATGCTCAACATCATTAGGGAAACTCAAATTAAAACCATAATGAGAACACTATATACCTTTTAGAATGGCTACAGTTGAAACAGCTTACCATATGTACCAAGTGTTGGCTAACCCACTTTGTTGATTCACACTGGATTTGTAACCTGAGCTCAAAATAAACCTTTGTTAAGCCATTGGCTTTGAAGTTAGTTCGTCATCATAGGATAAATTGGTTTCTCCATCAGGGTTCAATTAGGAAAGCAGAACCACTGTAAGCCACATGGAATTTGAAATTTATCATAAGGATTAGACCTTAGGCAATTGTGGGAACTGGTGAGGAACTGTATGAAAAACTTGTCTCTGCTTATGGTGACGAGCCTGAAGTCACTGTAGGTAGCAGGGCTAGCTGTCAGCAAGAAAAGCTGAATGTGAAGTGGGAGAGAGAAAGGACAAACTGGAACTCACAAAGTGGAAACCATCTATCATTACCATCTCCAGCTTCAGTGATGTGGGTGACCTGCAGAAATTGGCATCTTTTGTTATGCAGCTGCATATGCAAGTGGCCCAGAACTTGAAATTGAAGGTCAGGCAGGAGCTGAAGAACCTGCGGGCCCAGCTGCTATCCGGTGCTAACAAGGTAAGCCAGCATACCAGTGGCAATGTGTGCACTCTGCAGTATTGCCTGGTACCTTACACTGACCTTCAGAGAATAATTACTACTGAATCTTTACCTTCTACAATCTCTTGTGGCCAACCAGAAACCAGAACCACACAAGGAAGGCAATTCTGAGAAACACAGTTCCGGGGTTAGCTAAGCTGACACAGTACAAAGCCAATAAATGTAGCCTAACTCAACACAGACCCCAGCAGATATGGCAACGTGACACCGAGAAGAGGACTTATCAACAGAACTTGAGTAACACAACAAAGTAAAACAAGACAGGATCAAAATGAAGAGCATTTTATTAGCTACACCTGGCTAAGGATATTCATCATTTCTTCAGAGAGAAAAAAGGAAATTAATGTGGAAGTGAAATAATTACTATACACAAGTTAAAGTGTCGTGATTAAGAACGTGGGTTTTGTAAAGTTAGAAATCCATTTACAAGCTGTGTGTTGTTCTTTTTTTAAGTATCTCTTTTATTTTATTTTTATTATTTTTTAAAAATTTTATTATTTACTTATTTTTGCCTGTGCTGGGTCTTCATTGCTGTGCGCGGGCTTTCTCTAGTTGTGGCAAGGGGGGCTACTCTTTGTTGCGGTGTGTGGGCTTCTCATTGTGGTGGCTTCTCTTGTTGCGGAGCACAGGCTCTAGGCACGTGGGCTTCAGTAGTTGTGGCACGCGGGCTCAGTAGTTGTGGCTCGTGGGCTCTAGAGTGCAGGCTCAGTAGTTGTGGCGCACGGGCTTAGTTGCTCCACGGCATGTGGGATCTTCCCGGACCAGGGCTTGAACCCGTGTCCCCTGCATTGGCAGGCGGATTCCTAACCACTGCGCCACTAGGGAAGCCCAAGCTGTGTGTTCTGATGCAAGTTCATTATCTTCTCTGTGACTCACTTCTACATTTGAAAATTAGGATAATAACTCTTCTTATAGGCTTGTTGTGAAGATTAAATGACTTAATAAAGAGAAAGCACTTAGAACAGTGTGTGGTGTATCAATGCTTATTAAATGTTATTGTTATAATTATTGTATATAATCATGCTTTAACTTTGTAATGAAATATATACATTTATGATTCTCACTGTCTTCATGAAGTTCTCAATGAAATGCTTCCTCCATGTGTTATGGAAGGTAGATACCTGGAATGGGAGTCTCTGCCTGACAGCTGTAGGCAAGATTCTGGTGTCCAGAATGGAGAAAACCAACTGTGCAGTTCTCTCTTGCTGAATGCTTCCCATTCAAGAAAGTGTCTGTTATATTATATACCTCATTAACATGAATTATTATCACTTCTATATATTTATATATCTCATCAACAGAGGAGTTCTGATATAGGAAAATGATATATTCATTCCATGAATAATCAGAGAGAAGGCAAAAACTGTCTACTTTAAAAAAAACTCTTCTAAAATCTTCCCTGTGTGTTCAGTGAAGACTTCTCAGGTAAAGTCAAAGTAACAATCAAGTACAACTGCAGTTTACCAGACTCAATTCTGGACCTGGGATGATTTTCACTAGAATGTGTGTACTTTTGTGTGTGTGTGTGTGTGTGTGTGTGTGTGTGTGTGAGGCTGTTACCAAATCAGAGTTTATATTTAGTAGATTTTCACTGCCAATTTGGTTGATTTTATTTTGCTATTTTAAAACAGTCAGTACCTTTTGGGAGGAAGGCCTGGGGAGGCATGATTATGCAAGACCAAACTGGTTAAGAAAGTTTATATAAAACCTTCTCCTTTTTGTAACCTAGATGTGACTGAGCCTTTCCAATTTCTGTTAGCCCAAAGAAGTCTCTAATGCTATATAAAATATCATGGAGTTGCATCCTAATGAATCTCATGTCTGGGGTCTTTCCAGGGTAGTGAGCAGGGCTCTTCTCTAGTACCTGGTGGTTATGGATAATTCCATGCCACGGTTCACAAAAGGGGTTGACTCTGTCCTCTTGTCTCTAGTGGAGCCCGTAAGGAAAAATATCTCCCCAAGTTCCTGTCTCTTTCTGTCCACACTGTTCAACTTAACCTAGATCAATTGTGGATTTTTTTAAACTGAGGGATCACTGTGGCAAAGACTTGTTTAATAACAGAAGCCTGATTTTTAGCTAGGCACATTGCTTCCCAGAATAAAGAACTACATGTTCTGCCTCTGAACTCCTTGTTGTGGAAATATGATCAAGTTTTAGCCAATGGGATTTAGCGGAAGTGGTGTAAGCAACTTTGGGAAAAGTTGTTTAAAGGAGCTAACTCAGTTGGGGTTGCTTTTCTTCCATTCTCTTTCCTAGACTACATATGTAATGGCTGGAATTCCAGCATCTACCTTGGGACATGGGGTGACCTTAAGGACAGAAGAAGCCACATGGTGAGAATGGCTGAGCAAAAGTTAAGATGATTCTAGATCCCTGATGATTCTGTGGAGTTGTCATAACAATTGAAGACTGTCTACCTGTGAACTTGTTCTATGCAAGAGAATAAACTGTTGTGTTTTTAGCTACTATATTCAGGTCTCTATTACTAGTACTTAAATGCAAATATTGATACAGTTAGGAAACCTTAGAAGGTTATTTACCTCCTGGCTGAGGTCTTTGCCAGGAATGGTACCCCCGGTGGATCCTCCTTCAGCTCTTAATCTAGCTTTCTCACCTAAGGTTGGTGACAACTGACTAAATTCCAATGGCTATTGAATCCTCTCCTATATGATTGCCTCATTCCTTTCTAATGAGTAATTTAACCCCTGGCTTCCTTCAAGCATTGAGCGGTATCTTTAATTTCAGCTAGCAGACCTGGAGAGAGACCAGTCGTTTGCTCCAGAGCAGTCTCAGTTTTATGAATGAGGATGGTTCTGGATCATCCAATTCTAGTTTAAACACCTCCTCAATGAAAACTGCAAAGTTGATGGCCCATTTAACTATGCCACCCATTGTGTCAGTTTAGGTCCTGTGGAAAGCAGGTGCCAATGTGAATTAGATGTGTAGGATATTTATTGGGGGGGATAACACCTGTGAGGGATAAAGGGGAGAGGATGAAAACCCACAGATTTGCCAGACAGAAGTGATGGATTTGGTTTGTAACAGAAGGGGGAAACCCTCCCAGCTTTGCTAGTCCAAGGCTGAGGTCCTAGGTTGAGGTTGATTATAGCCAGATATTTAATGGGGAGATCCTGAAACCACTGAACCAGAGAAGTGCTGAGATAAGTCCATACCAACCTCATGGACTGCTAAACTAAAAACATGAGGGAGACTCAAAAGATCCTGGGGAAAAGTGAAAGCCAAGGGAAACATAAGAACTGGCTGCAAGTTTGAATGCATTCCTTAACTATGCACAGTTCAATCAGCAGAGGGTGGAAGCCTTATGAGCACAACTGTTTGAACACAACTTCAGCCAAATTAACTGGCTAACCAACTGAGCTATTCAGACACAGAGGCAACCTTTAGGAAGTTGGGCTAAAATGCAAAACTAATTAAAAATCTGAACAGAGACATCAGCAGCTGGATACTGGGAATGAGGTGGGAGGATGGGGGTTGGAGGTGGGTGAAGACAGATTCTGCAGTTTAAGTTCAGACAAGTAACTAAACATCAAACAAATAAAACAACTATAAAAAAACTTCCAGAATTGGAAGATTGGGATTGACACACATACACTAATATGTATAAAATGGATAACTAGTAAGAACCTGCTGTATAAAAAAATAAATAAAATTCTAAAAAAAAAACTTCCAGAAAAATAAAACAATCTTGAGTTATTAGAATATACTATATAAAATATTATCTAAAATGTCCACTTTTAAACCAAAAAGTACTGGACATACAAAGAAACTGAAAAGTGTACCCCAGACTCAGGAAAAATGTGGTCAATAGAAACTGACTCTGAGTGGACCCAGATATTGCATTTAGCTGAGAATGTCTTCAAGGTAGGTGTTATAAATTTGTTCAAGTAATTAAAGGAAACTATGTTTAATGAATTAAAAGAAAATATGTTAATAATGAGTCAATAGAGAATCTCAATAGAGAAATAAAAATCATAAAAAAGGACCAAATGAAAATTCTAGAGTTGAAAAGTACAATAACTGAAATGAAAAATTTAACAAAGCTGTTTAAAATATCAGTTTAGTCAATTTCTTTAAGTTCTATTTTTTGGTAGTTAGAGAGGATAAATTATTAGTCTTTTCCTACTAAAACATAGACAATTTCTAAAAGGCAGAGAAAATTATTTTCCAATGGTGCTTATGTTTCTACTTCCTTTTTTCTCTGGAAACTTTTGAGGTAGTTAATAACAAATTGTTGAAATATTAAAACAATTTGCCAACTTCCAATGAGCCTTACACAAATATACGAAGAAATTTTCTGGCAGTGGTTTTTGGGAGGTCAGATTTCTGCCCCAAGATTTAGAGGGTTTTGTAGGCTATTTTATCATTGATAAAATCATTTATATTATTTTCAGAAACTTAAACATGGCAGGTAGTTGCTCAAAGGAAAATGTACTGTGCTTGTATTACAAAACCAAATTCCTTCAGCTTCTTCAGCTATGCTTAAATCCAAATAGTTCAGAGGGAGGGTCCACGTTTCCCTGTGTAATTTGGGTTTCCATTTCTCTTTCAACCTTGGCTACTTCAATCCCTTCAAGGCCTCTTTCTACTGTCTCCTATGGTTTATGAAATGTCACATTTCTTCCAACTTCTCAATTTTCTCTTTTATGATCATTCCCCTTAGGTATTAGATACCAATCCTGAGGAAAGTGTGCTGCTAGGCCTCCTTTTGAGGATTCAAAATCTACAGGATTGGGAATTTTAGGGAACAAGTGACATATAGGCTTGGAAACTAAACACCCATTGCCTAATTGACATTGATTTTATCAGTTTACACGTACTTCTTACTCCTTTTCTTATTGCTTCACCCACACACTGTCTGAGCCCTGTGTCTTATATTTCAATTCTTGATGGAAGTAAAGAATTTGCTGGTTTTCTAAATAAAACAATCCTGCTGCTAAGAAGTCATAACCCTACAATGGAGTTCTGACACTGACCTCATGCTGAAGACAGAGGTGTGGTCTTTTGGAGTACCTTCTCTTCTGACCCCTGAAAGTACTTACTTTGATGCCTTTGTGGCTGGAGTAATCCCTTTATTAATGATTGTGAAAGATGGCCAAAATACTATCCAATTATGTTACTCTATTCAGCTTTTCAGGAAAGAGGAGGCATAAAAACCCTTGTAAGCCATCTCTCCTTGGAAACAAAACTTGCTTTCAAATCAATGCAAATGCAGTCTGTTACAAACATAGGAAACAGACAAAATGTATTGATTATTTCATTTGTTTAATGTTTAGGCCCTTCTACGAAAATAGGGGATAAATTCCTGTATCAGTAGATCATTGACACTTTCTATTTTTCTGTTTCTCCTTTTTCTACCTCTTCCCACATGTACAAATGCTGCTGCCATCACTACCACACAAGCCAAAGAATCACTTTTCTAGCACTTAAGTGGAGAATGAAGAATGGGATAAGGTTATATTCCATATGTGCATTCTTCTTGGAGCACCTCTGTGATGCTCATCCCACTGACCACATCCAATTTATCATATGTGCTAAGACATATGGTACACATGTTGTGGTTATGGATAATATTTTTATATACTGTAATAATGAATGTGTAATGAGTGAATTTTTCTCAAGTCTATATGACTATCTGTGTGGGAAGTAAGAAGGGAGGAAACACACCTGTGTGGATCTTCACTGAATACTCTGGAGAAGAACAGAGGTGATAAACAAAACCTAGAGGACAAGACCATTCACTAGGGTACAAGGGAAACAATCAGGGGTGATGTCAGCAGGTCCTTGTGATCAAAAGCAAGAATAGGGTGGGAGGCCTCCAAAGCCCAAATTAAACTTTTATGTATTTTCCAGTATTCTTAGTAACACACAACTATGCTTTGGAAACTTGGCTTTTTGTGCTGTTGGCAATGTCTTAAAATGAGTTTTAAATTATAAAAAGTATAAAGTATTCCATACTCCTTCACTCTTAATTGTGAAAGTACATGGATATGCCCTCCATTGGCACACAGAGTAAGTATATTCAATTGTGTTGAGCCCTTGTTTTCCTAGGCTTACAATTAGCCTACATTTTTCAATTTTCCTTACAGTAAGTTGGGCCCATGCCATTGAATGCCGGTGGAATGTGGGCATAAGTGATATATACAACTTCCAGGCCTGGAGGATGGCAAGACTCCAAGGGAATACTAAAGCCACCAAATGATAAGAGACAAGATTCCTGAATTACTGTGTGGAGGAAGGTCACACAAGTGGTATGTAGATACCACTGGTGTATTTTGACATGTCCAAGAAATAAATACTCAGTTAACTCAGATTTGGAGAGTTTTTGTTACAGAAGTTAATCTACCTAGACTAATACAACTAGTATCTTTCAGAGAAAACAATGTGGAAATTTCTTCTAATTATTATAGTAGTTTGCTTGTGAGAGACAACATTCTGAAGTTTTGTAGTAATTTGTCAGTTCAAATAAATTATTCTCCACTTGATGTTATATCACAATTACCTTGGAAGCTATTTTAAAAGATATGACCAGCCCTAGCCTTGACCTAGTGAATCAGAACCAAGTAGGTCATAGGCAGTTACGTTTGAAAAGCTTCCCTGTGTTTTACATATAGCCTTGGCTAAGAACTACTACTCTAAGATAACCCAAATTTTACCTTTAGATCAAAAGTTAGATTTTCAAGTCTCATTGTCTTAGGTCCATATAATTTATTTGACTGAATTGGCTTTTTTAAAAAGTATATTCAATGGTATTATAAAAATTAATGTAATAAAGCTGACCTTTATTGGGTGTACAGTTCTTACAATGTATAGTTTTAGGCAATACCACCAAAATCAAGATACAGAACAGTTCCATCACTCCAAAAACACTGCCTCCTACTATCACTTCGTAGTCACACTCTCCTCCTACCCCAACCCACTGCAATCACCCAAGGTCAGCAGAAGGAAGGAAATAATACAGATCAGAGGAAATAAATAAAAGAGATATAGAAACAATAGAAAAGATCAATAAAACTGAGAGCTGTTTTTTTCTTTGAAAAGATAAACAAAACCGACAAACTTCTAGCCAGGCTCACCAAGAAGAAAAGAGAGAGGACCCAAATAAAGTAAAAAATGAAAAAGAGGAGAAATAACAACCAACACCGCAGAAATAAAAAGAATCATAAGAGAATACTATGAACAGTTATATGCCAACAAATTGAACAATCTAGAAGAAATGAACAAGTTTCTGCCAAAACTGAGTCAAGAAGAAATAGATGATTTGAACACACTGATCACTAGAAGTGAAATAGAATTTGTAATAAAAAACTTTCTGCAAACAAAAGTCCAGGACCAGATGGCTACACTGGGGAATTCCACCAAACATACAGAGAAGAACTTATACCTATGCTTCTCAAACTATTCCAAAAGATCAAAGAGGAAGGAACACTCCCATATTCATTCTATGAAGCCACCATCACCTTGATACCAAAACCAGACAAAGATACTACAAAAAAAGAAAATAACAGGCCAATCCCTTTGATGAATACAGATGCAAAAATACTAAACAAAATATTAGCAAACCAAATCCAACAATACATAAAAAGGATCATACACCATGACCAAGTTGGATTCATTTCAAGGTCGCAAGGATGGTTCAACATATGCAAATCAATCAATGTGATACACTACATTAACAAAAGAAAAGAACCACATGATCATCTCAATAGACACAGAAAAAGCATTTGATAAAATTCAGCGTCCATTCATGATAAAAACTCTCACCAAAGTGGTAGAAGGAACATATCTCAGTATAATAAAAGGCATTTACAACAAACCCACAGCCAACATAATACTCAACAGTGAAAAGCTGAAAGCCTTCCTACTAAATTCAGGAACAAGACAAGGATGCCCACTCTCACTACTTCTATTCAACATAGTATTGGAAGTTCTAGCCACAGATATCAGACAAGAAAAAGAAATGAGGTATCCAAGTTGGAAGGGAAAAGTAAAACTATCACTATTTGCAGATGACATGATACTCTATATAGAGAACCATAAAGACTCCACACAAAAACTATTAGAACTAGGGAATTCCCTGATGGTCAAGTGGTTAGGACTTGGTGCTTTCACTGCAGTGGCCCAGGTTCAATCCCTGGTTGGGAACTAAGATCCTGCAAGCCATGTGGCATGGCCAAAACAAACAAACAAACAAACAAAAACTATCAGAACTAATAAATGAATTCAGCAAGGTAGCAGAATCTAAGATTAATATACAAAAATCTGTTGCATTTCTTTACACTAACAATTAAATACCAGAAAAAGAAAGTTAAAAAAAAAAACAACAATCCTCTTTAAAACTGCATCAAAAAAATACCTAGGAATAAACTTAATCAAGGAGGTAAAAGACCTATATGGTGAAAGCTATAAAACTCTGATAAAGGAAATTGAAGATGATTCAGAGAAATGGAAAAATATCCCATGCTCTTGGACTGGAATAATTAATATTGTTAAAATGGCCATACTACCCAAAGCAGTCTACAGACTTAATGCAATCTCTATCAAAATACCCATGACATTTTTGACAGAACTAGAACAAATAATCCTAAAATTTATATGGAACCACAAAAGACCCAGAATTGCCAAAGCAATCCTGAGGAAAAAGAACAAAACTGGAGGCATAACCCTTCCAGACTTCAGACAATACTACAAAGCTACAGCAATCAAAACAACGTGGTATTGGCACAAAAACAGACAGAGATCAATGGAACAGAATAGATAGCCCAGAAATAAACCCAGACACCTATGGCCAATTAATGTATGACAAAGGAGGCAAGAATAAAGAATGGAGAAAAGACAGTCCCTTCAACAAGTGGTATTGGGAAAGCTGGACAGCTACATGTAAATCAATGAAATTAGAACACTCCATCACATCATATTAAAACATTAACTCAAAATGGTTTAAAGACCTAAATATAAGACATGACACCATAAAACTCCTAGAAGACAACATTCTAGGACATAAATCATAGCAATATTTTCTTAGATCAGTCTCCCAAGGCAAAAGAAATAAAAGCAAAAATAAGCAAATGGGACCTAATAAAACTTAAAAGCTTTTGCACAGCAAAGGAAACCATTAACAAAACGAACAGACAACCTATGGAATGGAAGAAAATATTTGCAAATGATGCAACCGACAAGAGGTTAATATCCAAAATATACAAACAGCTCATACAATTCAGTATCAAAAAACCCCAAACCCAATAAAGAAATGGGCAGGAGACCTAAATAGACATTTCTCCAAAGAAGACATACATATGGCCAACAGGCACATGAAAAGCTGCTCAACATCACTAATTATTAGAGAAATGCAAATCAAAACCACAATGAGGTACCACCTCACACCAGTCAGAGTGGCTATCATCAGAAAGTCTACAAATAACAACAAGGTCCTACTGTATAGCACAGGGAATTATATTCAATATCCTGAGATAAACCATAATGGAAAAGAACATAAAAAAAAACATAAAAAGAACATATATATAACTGAATCACTCTGCTGTACAGAAGAAATTAACACAACATTGTAAATCAACTACACTTCGATTAAAAAAAAAGTATATCGGAGTCAGGAGAAGATGGCGGAAGAGTAAGATGCAGAGATCACCTTCCTCCCCACAGATACATCAGAAATACATCTACACGTGGAACTGCTCCTATAGAACACCCACTGAACGCTGGCAGAAGACCTCAGACCTCCCAAAAGCAAGAAACTCCCCATGTACCTGGGTAGGGCAAAAAAAAAAGAAAAGACAGAGACAAAAGAATAGGGACGGGACCTGCACCAGTGGGAGGGAGCTGTGAAGGAAGACACGTTTCCACACACTAGGAAGCCCCTTCGTGGGCGGAGACTGCGGGTGGCAGAGCGGGGAAGCTTTGGAGCCACAGAGGAGAGCGCAGCCACAGGGGTGTGGAGGGCAAAGCGGAGAGATTCCCGCACAGAGGCTCGGCGCAAACCAGCACTCACCAGCCCAAGAGGCTTGTCTGCTCACCCGCCGGGGCGGGCGGGGGCTGGGAGCTGAGGCTCGGGCTTCAGTCGGATCCCAGGGAGAGGACTGGAGTTGGCGGTGTGAACACAGCCTGAAGGGGTTAGTGCACCACAGCTAGCCGGGAGGGAGTCCGGGAAAAGGTCTGGAGCTGCCGAACAGGCAAGAGACTTTTTCTTCCCTCTTTGTTTCCCGGTGCGCGAGGAGAGGGGATTCAGAGCGCTGCTTAAAGCAGCTCCAGACACGGGCGCGAGCCACGGCTATCAGCGCGGACCCCAGAGACGGGCATGAGATGCTAAGGCTGCTGCTGCCACCACCAAAAAGCTGTGTGCAAGCACAGCTCACTATCCACACCACCCCTCCCGGGAGCCTGTGCAGCCCGCCACTGCCAGGGTCCCGTGATCCAGGGACAACTTCCCCGGGAGAACACACGGTGCGCGCCTCAGGCTGGTGCAACGTCACGCTGGCCTCTGCTGCTGCAGGCTCGCCCCGCATCCGTACCCCTCCCTCCCCCCGGCCTGAGTGAGCCAGAGCCCTCGAATCAGCTGCTCCTTTAACCCCGTCCTGTGTGAGCGAAGAACAGACGCCCTCAGGCAACCTACACGCAGAGGCGGGTGCAAATCCAAAGCTGAACCTCGGGAGCTGTGCGAACAAAGAAGAGAAAGGGAAATTTCTCCCAGCAGCCTCAGAAGCAGTGGATTAAAGCTCCACAATCAACTTGACGTACCCTGCATCTGTGGAATACCTGAATAGACCACAAATCATCCCAAATTGAGGAGGTGGACTTTGGGAGCAAGATATATTATTTTTTCCCCTTTTCCTCTTTTTGTGAGTGTGTATGTGTATGCTTCTGTGTGAGATTTTGTCTGTAGAGCTTTGCTTTCACCATTTGTCCTAGGGTTCTGTCTGTACGTTTTTTTTTACTTAAAAAATTTTTTTTCTTAATAATTATTTTTTATTTTAATAACTTTATTTTATCTGACTTTATTTTATTTTATCCTCTTCCTTCCTTCCCTTCTTTCTTTCGTTCTTTCCTTCTATTTTTTCTCCCTTTTATTCTAAACCGTGTGGATGAAAGGCTCTTGCTGCTCCTGCCAAGCATCAGGGCTGTGCCTCTGAGGTGGGAGAGCCAACTTCAGGACACTGGTCCACAAGAGACCTCCCAGCTCCACGTAATACCAAACGGTGAAAATCTCCCGGAGAGCTCCATCTCGACACCAAGACCCAGCTTCACTCAACGACCAGCAAGCTACAGTGCTGGACACCCTATGCCAAACCACTAGCAAGACAGGAACACAGCCCCATCCATCAGCAGAGAGGCTGCCTAAAATCATAATAAGGCCACAGACACCCCAAAACACACCACCAGACATGGACCTGCCCACCAGAAAGACAAGATCCAGCCTCATCCACCAGAACACAGGCACTAGTCCCCTCCACCAGGAAGCCTACACAACCCACTGAACCAACCTTAGCCACTGGGGACAGACACCAAAACAACAGGAACTACGAACATGCAGCCTGCGAAAAGGAGACCCCAAACACAGTAAGATAAGCAAAATGAGAAGACAGAAAAACACACAGCAGATGAAGGACCAAGGTAAAAACACACCAGACCTAAAAAATGAAGAGGAAATAGGCAGTCTACCTGAAAAAGAATTCAGAATAATGATAGTAAAGATGATCCAAAATCTTGGAAATAAAATAGACAAAATGCAAGAAACATTTAACAAGGACCTAGAAGAACTAAAGAGGAACCAAGCAACGATGAACAACACAATAAATGAAATTAAAAATACTCTAGAAGGGATCAATGGCAGAAGAACGGATAAGTGACCTGGAAGATAAAATAGTGGAAATAACTACTGCAGAGCACAATAAAGAAAAAAGAATGAAAAGAACTGAGGACAGTCTCAGAGACCTCTGGGACAACATTAAACGCACCAACATTCGAATTATAGGGGTCCCAGAAGAAGAAGAGAAAAATAAAGGGACTGAGAAAATATTTGAAGAGATTATAGTTGAAAACTTCCCTAATATGGGAAAGGAAATAGTTAATCAAGTTCTGGAAGCACAGAGAGTCCCATACAGGATAAATCCAAGGAGAAACACGCCAAGACACATATTAATCAAACTATCAAAAATTAAACATAAATAAAACATATTAAAAGCAGCAATGGAAAAACAACAAATAACACACAAGGGAATCCCCATAAGGTTAACAGCTGATCTATCAGCAGAAACTCTGCAAGCCAAAAGGGAGTGGCAGGACATATTTAAAGTGATGAAGGAGAAAAACCTACAACCAAGATTACTCTACCCAGCAAGGATCTCATCCAGATTTGATGGAGAAATTAAAACCTTTACAGACAAGCAAAAGCTAAGACAATTCAGCACCACAAACCAGCTTTACAACAAATGCTAAAGGAACTTCTCTAGGCAAGAAACACAAGAGAAGGAAAACACCTACAATAACAAACCCAAAACATTTAAGAAAATGGGAATAGGAACATACATATTGATAATTACCTTAAATGTAAATGGATTAAATGCTCCCACCAAAAGACACAGACTGGCTGAATGGATACAAAAACAAGACCCGTATATATGCTGTCTACAAGAGACCCACTTCACACCTAGGGACACATACAGACTGAAAGTGAGGGGATGGAAAAAGATATTCCATGCAAATGGAAATCAAAAAAAAGCTGGAGTAGCAATTCTCATATCAGACAAAATAGACTTTAAAACAAAGACTACTACATGAGACAAAGAAGGACACTACATAATGATCAAGGGATCGATCCAAGAAAAAGATATAACAATTGTAAACATTTATGCACCCAACATAGGAGCACCTCAATACATAAGGCAAATACTAACAGCCATAAAAGGGGAAATTGACAGTAACACAATCATAGTAGGGGACTTTAACACCCCACATTCACCAATGGACAGATCATCCAAAATGAAAATAAATAAGGAAACACAGGCTTTAAATGATACATTAAACAAGATGGACTTAATTGATATTTATAGGACATTCCACCCAAAAACAACAGAATACACATTTTTCTCAAGTGCTCATGGAACATTCTCCAGGATAGATCATATCTTGGGTCACAAATCAAGCCTTGGTAAATTTAAGAAAACTGAAATCGTATCAAGTATCTTTTCCGACCACAACGCTATGAGACTAGATATCAATTAGAGGAAAAGATCTGTAAAAAATACAAACACGTGGAGGCTAAACAATACATTACTTAATAACGAAGTGATCACTGAAGAAACCAAAGAGGAAATCAAAAAATACCTAGAAACAAATGACAATGGAGACACGACGACCCAAAACCTATGGGATGCAGCAAAAGCAGTTCTAAGAGGGAAGTTTATAGCAATACAATCCTACCGTAAGAAACAGAAAACATCTCAAATAAACAACCTAACCTTGCACCTAAAGCAATTAGAGAAAGAAGAACAAAAAAACCCCAAACTTAGCAGAAGGAAAGAAATCATAAAGATCAGATCAGAAATAAATGAAAAAGAAATGAAGGAAACAATAGCAGAGATCAATAAAACTAAAAGCTGGTTCTTTGAGAAGATAAACAAAATTGATAAACCATTAGCCAGACTCATCAAGAAAAAAAGGGAGAAGACTCGAATCAATAGAATTAGAAATGAAAAAGGAGAAGTAACAACTGACACTGCAGAAATACAAACGATCATGTGAGATTACTACAAGCAACTCTATGTCAATGAAATGGACAACTTGGAAGAAATGGACAAATTCTTAGAAATGCACAACCTGCCGAGACTGAACCAGGAAGAAATAGAAAATATGAACAGACCAATCACAAGCACTGAAATTGAAAAGGGATTAAAAATCTTCCAACAAACAAAAGCCCAGGACCAGATGGCTTCACAGGCGAATTGTACCAAACATTTAGAGAAGAGCTAACACCTATCCTTCTCAAACTCTTCCAAAATATTGCAGAGGGAGGAACACTCCCCAACTCATTCTACGAGGCCACCATCACCCTGATACCAAAACCAGACAAAGATGTCACAAAGAAAGAAAACTACAGGCCAATATCACTGATGAACATAGATGCAAAAATCCTCAACAAAATACTAGCAAACAGAATCCAACAGCACATTAAAAGGATCATACACCATGATCAAGTGGGGTTTATTCCAGGAATGCAAGGATTCTTCAATATATGCAAATCAATCAATGTGATACACCATATTAACAAATTGAAGGAGAAAAACCATATGATCATCTCAATAGATGCAGAGAAAGCTTTCGACAAAATTCAACACTCATTTATGATAAAAGCCCTGCAGAAATTAGGCATAGAGGGAACTTTCCTCAACATAATAAAGGCCATATATGACAAACCCACAGCCAACATGGTCCTCAATGGTGAAAAACTGAAACCATTTCCACTAAGATCAGGAACAAGACAAGGTTGCCCACTCTCACCACTATTATTCAACATAGTTTTGGAAGTTTTAGCCACAGCAGTCAGAGAAGAAAAAGAAATAAAAGGAATCCAAATCAGAAAAGAAGAAGTAAAGCTGTCACTGTTTCCAGATGACATAATACTATACATACATAGAGAATCCTAAAGATGCCACCAGAAAAGTATTAGAACTAATCAATGAATTTGGTAAAGTAGCAGGATACAAAGTTAATGCACAGAAATCTCTTGCATTCCTATACACCAATGATGAAAAATCTGAAAGTGAAATTAAGAAAACACTTCCATTTACCATTGCAACAAAAAGAATAAAATATCTAGGAATAAACCTACCTAAGGAGACAAAAGACCTGTATGCAGAAAATTATAAGACACTGATGAAAGAAATTAAAGATGATACAAATAGATGGAGAGATATACCATGTTCCTGGATTGGAAGAATCAACATTGTGAAAATGACTCTACTACCCAAAGCAATCTACAGATTCAATGCAATCCCTATCAAACTACCACTGGCATTTTTCACAGAACTAGAACAAAAAATTTCACAATCTGTATGGAAACACAAAAGACCCCGAAAAGCAAAAGCAATCTTGAGAAAGAAAAACGGAGCTGGAGGAATCAGGCTCCCTGACTTCAGACTATACTACAAAGCTACAGTAATTAAGACAGTATGGTACTGGCACAAAAACAGAAATATAGATCAATGGAACAGGATAGAAAGCCCAGAGATAAACCCACGCACATATGGTCACCTTATCTTTGATAAAGGAGGCAAGAATATACAGTGGAGAAAAGACAGCCTCTTCAATAAGTGGTGCTGGGAAAACTGGACAGCTACATGTAAAAGTATGAAATTAGAACACTCCCTAACACCATACACAAAAACAAACTCAAAATGGATTAAAGACCGAAGTGTAAGGCCGGACACTATCAAACTCTTAGAGGAAAACATAGGCAGAACACTCTATGACATAAATCACAGCAAGATCCTTTTTGACCCAGCTCCTAGAGAAATGGAAATAAAAACAAAAATAAACAAATGGGACCTAATGAAACTTAAAAGCTTTTGCACAGCAAAGGAAACCATAAACAAGACCAAAAGACAACCCTCAGAATGGGAGAAAATATTTGCAAATGAAGCAACTGACAAAGGTTTAATCTCCAAAATTTACAAGCAGCTCATGCAGCTCAATAACAAAAAAACAAACAACCCAATCCAAAAATGGGCAGAAGACCTAAATAGACATTTCTCTAAAGAAGATATACAGATTGCCAACAAACACATGAAAGAATGCTCAACATCATTAATCATTAGAGAAATGCAAATCAAAACTACAATGAGATATCATCTCACACCAGTCAGAATGGCCATCATCAAAAAATCTAGAAACAATAAATGTTGGAGAGGTTGTGGAGAAAAGGGAACAGTCTTGCACTGTTGGTGGGAATGTCAATTGATACCGCCACTATGGAGAACAGTATGGAGGTTCCTTAAAAAAAACTAAAAATAGAACTACCATACGACCCAGCAATCCCACTACTGGGCATATACCCTGAGAAAACCATAGGTCAAAAAGAGTCATGTACCAAAATGTTCATTGCAGCTCTATTTACAATAGCCAGGACATGGAAGCAACCTAAGTGTCCATCATCGGATGAATGGATAAAGAAGATGTGGCACATATATACAATGGAATATTACTCAGCCATAAAAAGAAATGAAATTGAGTTATTTGTAGTGAGGTGGATGGAGTTAGAGTCTGTCATACAGAGTGAAGTAAGTCAGAAAGAGAAAAACAAATACAGTATGCTAACACATATATATGGAATCTAAGGAAAAAAAAAAAAAGGTCATGAAGAACCTAGTGGCAAGACAGGAAAAAAGACACAGACCTACTAGAGAATGGACTTGAGGATATGGGGAGGGGGAAGGGTAAGCTGGGACAAAGTGAGAGAGTGGCATGGACATATATACACTACCAAACGTAAAATAGATAGCTAGTGGGAAGCAACCGCATAGCACAGGGAGATCAGCTCGGTGCTTTGTGACCCCCTAGAGGGGTGGGATAGGGAGGGTGGGAGGGAGGGAGATGCAAGAGGGAAGAGATATGGGAACATATGTATATGTATAACTGATTCACTTTGTTATAAAGCAGAAACTAACACACCATTGTAAAGCAATTATACTCCAATAAAGATGTTAAAAAAAAGTATATCACACACACAAAAAGTCTACAAATAATAAATGCTGAGAGGGTGTGGAGAAAAGGGAACCCTCTTGCACTGTTTGTGGGAATATAAATTGGTGCAGCCACTATGGAGAAGAGTATGGAGGTTCCTTAAAAAGTTAAAATAGAACTACCATATGATCCAGCAATCCCACTACTGGACACATATCCAGAAAAGATGAAAACTCTAATTTGAAAAGATACATGCATCCCAATGTTCATAGCACCACTATTTACAATAGCCAAGACATGGAAACAAGCCAAGTGTCCATGAACAGATGACTGGTTTAGGAAGATATATATATCTTCTTATATACACACACACACACAAAATATTACTCAGCCATAAAAAAGAATGAAAAAATGGCATTGCAGCAACATGGAGTAACCTAAAGAATATCATACTAAGTGAAGTAAGTCAGACAGAGAAAGACAAATACTATGTGATAACACTTACATGTGGAATCTAAAAAATAATACAAATGAAGCTATATACAAAAGAGAAACAGACTCAAAGACCTAGAAAACAAATTTACGGCTACCCAAGGGGAAAGGGAGAAGGGGAGGGATAAGTTAGGAGTATGGGATTAAGAGATACAAACTACTATACATAAAATCGATAAGCAACAAGGATTTACTATAAGCACAGAGAACTATATTCAATATCTTGTAATAACCTATAATGGAAAATAATCTAAAATACACACACACACACACACACATATATATCTGAATTAGTTTGCTGTAAACCGGAAACTAACACACTATTGTAAATCAGTATTCAATTCAAAAATGAAAGTTTCAATTTAATTAAAAAGTTTTCCCAAATTAGTTTATGCTTTTATATAATTTTTGTAATTCTTAATTACTATATGCAGTAAATTACATAATTATACCAATTAAGGAGTTAATATAAATCTGATGCTAAGTTGGAAATTATAAGTTACCTAAAAATATAAAATCAAATATTCCTATGTACAGAACTTTAATGATTTTAGCAATTGATAGACTGAGACATTATAATAGAAAACTTCTGTTGTAATAAACACACTCATAGGGAAAATTCTGTAACTTTTAGAAGTACTGTGCTACTATTTAGACAAATTCTAAACAAAGTACTTGTAAAGATTACTTCTGAGAAACTTCAAAAGCTTTTCTCGAATATAAAAAAAATTTTTGTTTCATCTTGGGATAGATGTTAACCACGAATCAGGTAAGATTTTTCTTAAAATAAAAACATATTAATGTCATTTAAAGTTAGATATAGCTCTCTAGTCCACTGCTAACCTTACCTTTAAGATATCTCATTTATCATAATATACATATTATACATACCAGATGAAAATGAAAGCAAATGGAACTATTTGGGAATGCAGCTTGGCCTGGTCAGATAAAATTTCCTGCTGTAGTTTTCGTAAATAATTTTACGGTTAGGATAACATTTCCTGACGTTTCAGTGATTAGGACTGTGTATTAACATTATGCCAAAGTAGTCATCCGTCACAATTGTTGGAGGGACTGCTATTAAGCCTGTTTGTCTGTTGTCTCTTAACTTTAATGTAGCTTCTTCCAGCAGAAACATCTTACTTTATTGTATTCAATATAGTTATACTCCATCATCCTCCAACTCCCCACACTCCCAAGAAGGCTTAGTATGAATTTGTATGCAACAAAAAAATTACCTCCTTAGTAGAATCATCTCTTTTCTAATTAATCCTTTAACTCTCATTTCCTGCTTAAAATCTGAGGCCAAACTAGGGAAGATTACAATTGAGATGAATCCAGGGCCTAATTAATTATTTCAACATGTTTTCCTTGTAAACAAATTTCTCTTGCCAAAATAATGTACTTTGTTTAAAACAGAGGTCAGGGGCTTCCCTGGTGGCGCAGAGGTTGAGAATCTGCCTGCCAATGCAGGGGACACGGGTTCGAGCCCTGGTCTGGGAAGATCCCACATGCCGCGGAGCAATTGGGCCCGTGAGCCACAACTACTGAGCCTGCGCATCTGGAGCTTGTGCTCCACAACAAGAGAGGCTATGATAGCGAGAGGCCCGTGCACCGCGATGAAGAGTGGCCCCCGCTTGCCGCAACTGGAGAAAGCCCTCTCACAGAAACGAAGACCCAACACAGCCAAAAATAAAATATAAATAAATAAAAAATTAAAAAAAAAAAAGCTCTTAACAGTGCAGGCTTGCCTGTGTATATTAAAAAAAAAAAAAAAAAAACAGGTCACAATTTGCCCTTTGTGGGCAAAATTGGGCCTGCAGCTATGGTTTGGCTCTCCCTGTTTATGTACATGCATGCACGTATGGACATGTACACGAATGAGTTGTCTATATAAAAACCCGCATTTCCACCTTCTTTTTAAAATGGCTGAGGGGAAGCCGTCTGGCTAGCTCAGTTGGTAGAGCATGAGACTCTTAAAATGGCTGAGGGTCTGGCAACACTGGGCCCAGTATTGAGAAACAGCAATTACCAGGTAGAACAGATTGGCAGCAGCTCCATTACGCTTATCTGTTTAGCCTCTGAAAATACTTCAGTTATGCGATCCCTGGTTTAAATGTATTTTTTGTTAAATTTAATAAAATATCCCCTCATTCCTGAGATGAAGACTTTCCAACTTTCCGATTTGAGAGAGGCCCTTTCCCAGAATAAAACTGATGTTAGTTTCTACTGCTGCATAACAAATTACCATAAAGTTAGTGGATTAGAACAACATATAGTTATCTCATAGTTTTCATGGGTCAGGAGCCTGGGTACTACTTAGCTAGGTCCTTTGCTCAGGGCCTCACAAAGCTGCAATCAGGGTGTCAGCCAGGGCTATGGTCTAATCTGAGGATTGGGTTCCTCTTCCAAGCTCACTGGTTGTTGGCAGAATTCAGTGCCTTGCAGTTGTAGAGTAGAAGCCTTCAGACCCTAGAGGCTTCTCACCCTGGCACATGGCCCTCTCCATAATATGGCAGTTTGCTTCTTCAAGGCCAACAGGAGAGCATCTCTACTGCTTTGAATTGCTCTGAATTCTTCCAACTCTGACATCTAGATCTTTTTTGAAAGGGCTCGCCTGATTAGGTCAGGCCCACCTGGGATTATCTCTCTTTTGCTTAAAGTTAACTCATTAGGAATCTTAATTATATCTGCAAAATATTTCATCTTTTCCACATAATATAACATAAGCAATGGAGTGATAGCTCATCATATTCACTGGTCTCCCCTACTCTCAAGGGGAAGGGATTATTCAAGGCAAGTATACCAGCAGGCAGGAACCTTGGGGGCCATTTTAGAATCCTGCCTATCACAACTGGCATGTCTTAGTATTACTGTGAGTTTCACTTCCACTTGGCTTCTATAGTTTATATTTTGGCAAAGTATTTTTACAATACTGTACTAGTACTATAGTGGCAATAGCAAAAATTTTTATTAAATTTACCTTTAATAAAATTAGAATTCCACTAAATGTAATATAGGAGACTATTTTGTAAGATTTCAAAATCACACCTATTCTAGACTAACATCCTTACAGCCCTTGCACGTGAAACACAAAGATGGAGTATTTTTGTTTTGTTTTGTTTAAATGGGGCAATGGTCACTGTGATTGAATAAGCAAATGTTTTAGTCAGAAGTTAGAATGGGAAAAATGAAGGTAGTTTGATCAATTAAATAAGTAGCATCTGTGAGCATAGGAAAGCAATGTTTCTATTAGAGCAGACTTAGCAGCTTTACCCTTCCTATTCCTTGTGGCAGAGCACTGTGTGACACAGCCAACCTTAGTTACCACTGTCAATGCTAGAGACAGCTGCAATGAGCCAGTCTGGCTGTGTCCGGTTCTCCTAGACTGGTGATCTGTGGCATGGTCAAACGGTGCAGATAATCTGCAATGTTTTCATGTCAAATCACCTCCCTAAAGAGAGGAGCAGGAAGCAAAGAAATTTCAACACAGTTTCTCCACAAAGATGTCCTGTTTATACAGTTGCCCTGATACTTTCTTTACTCAAAGGTAAATGCATTTTGCATCTTTCAATATTTTAAAATGAGATTTCTTTTGCCCCTGTTTTGTCAACTGATAACTCCAAGTACCTCCAAATTTTATTGATATTCACCCATTTAAACAGTGGAACCGACCAGCTATAGTTTATTAAAATATGTTCATTAAAAACAATTTTGACTCAGTGTTTGAAAATCGCAAATACATTAAAAACTGTTAGTGTCATGAGATTGCAAATATTGCCTTATGAAATTATAAAGAAGTAAAATTTAGTAAAAACTATGAAATATCTTAATTTGTTTCACATATAAAAGTATATTTTATATTGCAACACTGAACAGTTAAGGCCACAACACTTGAAGGAGAGTCTGAGATACACATATTCTGAAATTGCTTGTCAAAAATATCAGCATTTAAATAAATATCAAAACTGGTCGTACGATTCAAACCAAATAAAACATACTCTTAAGTTATATCTTTAAAAGTTTGTTATTAGAAACTTTGTCAGAAGTCAAATGTTTTTCAAGTATAAATTACAATGGGCTTGGTGACCATGAAAACATAAACATATATTCATAGTATTATACAAGATTTTGACCTTCTCTCCATATTTGGGGGTGAGGTATCCTGATGATTTTGCCCCATGTGTTTCTTGTTGGCATCTTTCTTATTCCTTTTAAAAGCTATTTTATCTCCTATTGATTTTATCTCTGGGAGTGGCTCATTATTATTCTGCTTTTTACTTTTCTGGCTCGTCAATGACATCCTTTTAAAGAGGAAAATCTAGAAGGAAAACACACATGCAGAGAATTCATTTCAGTAAGTGAAACAGTCACTTAACAGTATTTAGGGGGTATAATTTTCAACAAGTCTTAACATTATTTCATCACATCTTTATGAGGCACCACAATGGTACATTCTTAGCATCCACCAGCCTTTTTTCTTTTACCAATTGCAATCATGATTCTTCCCTAAAACAAGACCTTTCAGGGTTTACCCTTCAACACTATCAGTGCTTTGGTAATATGTTAACATTTTTCTTCAAAGAACAAATTTAGTATTTCACTTTGTTTTGTTATAAGAGAAAAAGATGAAAACCAGCATCTTCTAGAGGACATACCTCCCCATTCCTGTAGGTCAGAACTTCTGGCAAAGTGTTAGTGCTGCCAAATGATGGGGGTGGGAGCCCCAGGGGTCTGAGTAGGCAGTTGGATATACAGACCTGCTCCTCAAGGGAGGCCAGGGCTGCGGACAGGCAGAATGCAGATAACAGCTGAAGAGACGAAAGTAGACCCCATAACCCAGGGATTCCAGGTGGGCAGAAGAGAAAACAGAAGAAAAGAGACTGAGGAAAAGCCAAGTGTGAAAGGTAGGCAGAGGAAGAGGAGCCAGCACTGGGGGCTGAGTTTTGTAGGAACAAAATCAGGAAAAAAAGGCAACTCAGAAGTCAGGGGAGGAAAACATCAAGAAGAGAGTTGCCAACAAGGCACATGCAGGAGACATCAAGGAAGATGATAACTGAAAAGTTCCAAATGATTTAAGCCCTTTGAGGATTTAGCCAGAGAGAAAACAGGATTCCTAAAGAATGACAACCCAAATAATGGTTTTGACAAGATGCCAAAACCAAAGAACAGCTGAAGATCTGGCTCCTTCAGAAATTAAAATGGTGCTAATAATAATAGCTTGCCTTTAGCCTTAAAGAATGGAGGAACTAGAATGAAAAGTTGTAACCCAAAAAGTCAGTCTAGATAAAGTCTATGAACTAAAATGGGAGAACTCCTGTTCCTGCTATTGCGTAGGAATACACATCTTGAAAAATTCTGCCACTACAAAATGCCAAGAAATGCTGAAGAAGTATACAAAATATAATTTTATAATGTGTAGGTAAGCTCACATAAAATGAAGGGAAATCCCTGTGGGACAAAAAAAGGGGGAGCAGGAAGCCTCAGGGGTGAGTTGAGTACTGAAATCGCTTTTATTGATCTCATAACTTCAACTCTTGGATTTTAACAGATTTGATCTCACAAAATATAGAGCATTGGAACTGAGACTCCTATGTAAAGTGGGGACCCTCTGAGGACTACGCCTTTAATGTAAGTCCACCTACAAACACTGGAAGAGAACAAAATAACATGTCTCTCTCAGCCTAATAATGTTTTCCTAACGTGAGTTTGGGGTTCACATGTACAGTACTGGTGGAAAACCCTTAACTGAGACATTGACTGAAAGCCATCCCGAAATGGTAACACCCAGGGGAGCTAACAGAATTTTATACAAATTCTCTATGGATGGACTTACAGTAATCTAAGCTTTAAAGGATTTCCACAAAAAGTCCTGGTTGAACATGAATTTACAATCCAAATTTCAAAACACAGAAGGAAACAAGACACCATTAGCAAGCCAGCCAAAGCAACAAACAGATTTAGACTCTGGAGGATGTCTGACATTGGAATAACTAAATACAGAATATAAAATAAGTTTGCTTAAATTATTTAAAGGACTATAATAAAAAACAGGAGCACAAAACAAGGTACTAGGTAAAAAAAACAAGGTAAAAGATCAGATTGATTTGAAAAAGAATCAAAATAGAATTTCACTTCAAATGTGAAAAACATAACTGAAATTAAAACTCAATAAGGAGGTTAAATAGCAGATTAGTCTCAGATGAAAAGATACTATGAAACAGACAAGCTCTGAAATTTCCCCAAATATCACTGAGATACAGAAAATATAAAAGTAAAAATTAAAAGACACAGATAACAGAATAAAAAGTTTTATTATATTTGAGCCCCAAAGAGGAGAGAGGAAATATTCAAATATATAATGGATGAGAATTTTCTTAAAATGATGAATGACATGAATTCTCAGATTCAAGAGTCATAATGAATTAGAAGAAAGTTAAAATAAAAAAACCTCACATCTAGGCAACTCATAGTGAAATGAAGCACACCAAAGACAAACAAACAATGTAAAAAGCAGCCAGACAGAAATGACAGATTATATGTGAAGTTACCAGCAACTATACTAAAGCAAATTTCTTAATAGCCACAATGGGAGCAGATACTAAAAGAAAATAACTGTCAACCAGCCATACCACCATTAATTTTCCAGTGAGTAGCAATTGCAACAATTAACTTCAGAACGAAATTTATGACAGTAACTTCCAAAGGATTTCTTCAGGAAGAATAAAAAACATTCCAGAAGGGACATCTGAGATGTGAAAATGAATGGTGAATAAAGAAAGTGGTATAACAAATAATATTTGATTGATGAGGTTAAAAAAATTAATAGAATACTCGATACAATAACATGTAAAATGGGAAAAAAACGAGTGATAGCAGAGAAAAACTCTTCTAAGATCCTGGTAATATCTGGGAAAAAGGTACATTGATTAGCTTTAGATTTTAGGTACATGTTAAAAAGTTTAAAGTCAGAATCCACCTTAGAGGCCATTTACAAGAGACACATCTAAAGTACAAGTAGAAGTATAAGAATGAAAAAAGATATATTAGGAAAACGCTAACCATAGGAAAACTAGTATAGCTACGATAATATTCAATCAAATAAAGTAGCATTTTTTTAGGAACAAAGAAGAATACTACCAATGGTAAGATAATAGACTTAAACCTAATTACATCAATAATCAGATTAAATATAACTGGTCTAAATGCTCCAATTAAAAAGGCAGGGCCTTCCCTGGTGGCACAGTGGTTAAGAATCCGCCGGCCAATGCAGGGGACACGGGTTCGAGCCCTGGTCCGGGAAGATCCCACATGCCGCGGAGCAACTAAGCCCGTGCGCCACAACTACTGAGCCTGGGCTCTAGAGCCCGCGAGCCACAGCTACTGAGCCCTCGTGCCACAACTACTGAAGCCCGTGTGCCTAGGGCCTGTGCTCCGCAACAAGAGAAGCCACTGCAATGAGAAGCCCAGGCACCACAACGAAGAGTAGCCCCCGCTCGTCGCAACTAGAGAAAGCCTGTGCGCAGCAACGAAGACCCAATGCAGCCATACATACATAAATAAATAAATAAATAAATAAATAAATAGGCAGAGATTTTCAGATTAGATAAAAAAGCAAGACCTTGGTGCTCCAGCAAATGGTGAAAAGCTCTCTCAGAGATCTCCATCTCAACATGAAGACCCAGCTCCACTCAACGACCAGTAAGCTACAGTGCTGGACACCCTATGCCAAACAACTAGCGAGACAGGAACATAACCCCACCCATTAGCAGAGAGGCTGCCTAAAATCATAATAAGTTCACAGACACCCCAAAACACACCACCGGATGCAGTCCTGCACACCAGAAAGACAAGATCCAGCCTCATTCACCAGAACACAGGCACCAGTCCCCTCCACCAGGAAGCCTACAAAACCCACTGAACCAACCTCACCCAATGGGGGCACACACCAAAAACAACGGGAACTACGAACCTGCAGCCTGCGAAAAGGAGACCCCAAACACAGTAAGTTAAGCAAAATGAGAAGACAGAGAAATACACAGCTGATGAAGGAGCAAGGTAAAAACCCACCAGACCAAACAAATGAAGAGGAAATAGTCAGTCTACCTGAAAAAGAATTCAGAGCAATGATAGTAAAAGATGATCCAAAATCCTGGAAATAGGATGGAGAAAATACAAGAAATGTTTAACAAGGACCTAGAAGAACTAAAGAGCAAACAAACAATGACGAACAACACAATAAATGAAATTAAAAATTCTCTAGAAGGAATCAATAGCAGAATAACTGAGGCAGAAGAATGGACAAGTGACCTGGAAGATAAAATAGTGGAAAAAACTACTGCAGAGCAGAATAAAGAAAAAAGAATGAAAAGAATTGAGGACAGTCTCAGAGACCTCTGGGACAACATTAAACGCACCAACATTTGAATTATAGGGGTCCCAGAAGAAGAAGAGAAAACGAAAGGGACTGAGAAAATATTTGAAGAGATTATAGTTGAACACTTCCCTAGTATGGGAAAGGACATAGTCAATCAAGTCCAGGAAGCGCAGAGTCCCATACAGGATAAATCCAAGGAGAAACACGCCAAGACACGTATTAATCAAACTATCAAAAATTAAATACAAAGAAAAAATATTAAAAGCAGCAAGGGAAAAGCAACAAATAACATACAAGGGAATCCCCATAAGGTTAAGAGCTGATCTTTCAGCAGAAACCCTGCAAGCCAAAAGGGAGTGGCAGGACATATTTAAAGTGATGAAAGAGAAAAACCTAAAACCAAGATTACTCTACCCAGCAAGGATCTCATTCAGATTCGATGGAGATATTAAAACCTTTACAGACAAGCAAAAGCTAAGACAATTCAGCACCACCAAACCAGCTTTACAACAAATGCTAAAGGAACTTCTCTAGGCAGGAAACACAAGAGAAGGAAAACACCTACCATAACAAACCCAAAATAATTAAGAAAATGGTAATAGGAACACACATATCGATAACTACCTTAAATGTAAATGGATTAAATGCTAGACACAAAAGACACAGACTGGCTGAATGGATAAAAAAAAAGACCCGTATATATGCTGTCTACAAGAGGCCCACTTCAGACCTAGGGACACATACAGACTGAAAGTGAGGGGATGGAAAAAGATATTCCATGCAAATGGAAATCAAAAGAAAGCTGGAGTAGCAATTCTCATATCAGACAAAACAGACTTTAAAATAAAGACTATATATTTTATTATAGTAAGTAAAGAGACAAAGAAGGACACTACAAAGAGACAAAGAGGGACACTACATAATGACCAAGGGATCAATCCAAGAAGAAGATACAACAATTGTAAATATTTATGCACCCAACATAGGAGCACCTCAATACATAAGGCAAATGTTAACAGCCATAAAAGGGGAAATTGACAGTAACACAATCATAGTAGGGGACTTTAAAAACCTACTTTCACCAATGGACAGATCATCCAAAATGAAAATAAAGAAAGAAACACAAGCTTTAAATGATACATTAAACAAGATGGACTTAATTGATATTTATAGGACATTCCATCCAAAAACAACAGAATACACTTTCTTCTCAAGTGCTCATGGAACATTCTCCAGGATAGACTATACCTTGGGTCACAAATCAAGCACTGGTAAATTTAAAAAAATTGAAATCGTATCAAGTATCTTTTCCGACCACAATGCTATGAGACTAGATATCAATTACAGGAAATGATCTGTCAAAAATACAAACACATGGAGGCTAAACAATACACTACTAAATAACCAAGAGATCACTGAAGAAATCAAAGATGAAATAAAAAAATACCTGGAAACAAATGACAATGAAGACACGACGACCCAAAACCTATGGGATGCAGCAAAAGCAGTTCTAAGAGGGAAGTTTATAGCAATACAATCCTACCGTAAGAAACAGGAAACATCTCGAATAAACAACCTAACCTTGCACCTAAAGCAATTAGAGAAAGAAGAACAAAAAAACCCCAAAGTTAGCAGAAGGAAAGAAATCATAAAGATCAGATCAGAAATAAATGAAAAAGAAATGAAGGAAACAATAGCAAAGATCAATAAAACTAAAAGCTGGTTCTTTGAGAAGATAAACAAAATTGATAAGCCATTAGCCAGACTCATCAAGAAAAAAAGGGAGAAGACTTGAATCAATAGAATTAGAAATGAAAAAGGAGAAGTAACAACTGACACTGCAGAAATACAGACGATCATGTGACATTACTACAAGCAACTCTATGTAAATGAAATGGACAACTTGGAAAAAATGGACAAATTCTTAGAAATGCACAACCTACCGAGACTGAACCAGGAAGAAATAGAAAATATAAACAGACCAATGACAAGCACTGAAATTGAACCTGTGATTAAAAATCTTCCAACAAACAACAGCCAAGGACCAGATGGCTTCACAGGCGAATTCTATCAAACATTTAGAGAAGAGCTAACACCTATCCCTCTCAAACTCTTCCAAAATATAGCAGAGGGAGGAACACTCCCCAACTCATTCTACGAGGCCACCATCACTCTGATACCAAAACCAGACAAAGATGTCACAAAGAAAGAAAACTACAGGCCAATATCACTGATGAACATAGATGCAAAAATCCTCAACAAAATACTAGCAAACAGAATCCAACAGCACATTAAAAGGATCATACACCATGATCAAGTGGGGTTTATTCCAGGAATGCAAGGATTCTTCAATATACGCCAATCAATCAACGTGATACACCATATTAACAAATTGAAGGAGAAAAACCATATGATCATCTCAACAGATGCAGAGAAAGCTTTTGACAAAATTCAACACCCATTTATGATAAAAGCCCTGCAGAAAGTAGGCACAGAGGGAACTTTCCTCAACATAATAAAGGCCACATATGACAAACCCACAGCCAACATCGTTCTCAATTGTGAAAAACTGAAACCATTTCCTCTAAGATCAGGAACAAGACAAGGTTGTCCACTGTCACCACTATTATTCAACATAGTTTTGGAAGTTTTAGCCACAGCAGTCAGAGAAGAAAAAGAAATAAAAGGAATCCAAGTCGGAAAAGAAGAAGTAAAGCTGTCACTGTTTGCAGATGACATGATACTATATATAGGGAATCCCAAAGATGCTACCAGAAAACTGGTAGAGCTAATCAATGAATTTGGTAAAGTAGCAGGATACAAAATTAATGCACAGAAATCTCTTGCATTCCTATACACTAATGATGAAAAATCTGAAAGAGAAATTAAGGAAACACTCCCATTTACCACTGCAACAAAAAGAATAAAATACCTAGGAATAAACCTACCTAGGGAGACCAAAGACCTATATGCAGAAAACTATAAGACACTGAAGAAAGAAATTAAAGATGATACAAACAGATGGAGACATATACCATGTTTCTGGATGGGAAGAATCAACATTGTGAAAATGACTATACTACCCAAAACAATCTACAGATTCAATGCAATCCCTATCAAACTACCAATAGCATTTTTCACAGAAGTAGAACAAAAAATATTTCACAATTTGAATGGAAACACAAAAGACCCCGAATAGCCAAAGCAATCTTGAGAAAGAAAAACGGAGCTGGAAGAATCAGCCACCCTGACTTCAGACTATACTACAAAGCTACAGTCATCAAGACAGTATGGTACTGGCACAAAAGCAGAAATATAGATCAATGGAACAGGATAGAAAGCCCAGAGATAAACCCACACACCTATGGTCAACTAATCTATGACAAAGGAGGCAAGGATATACAATGGAGAAAAGACAGCCTCTTCAATAAGTGGTGCTGGGAAAACTGGACAACTACATGTAAAAGAATGAAATTAGAATACTCCCTAACACCATGCACAAAAATAAACTCAAAATGGATTAGAGACCTAAATGTAAGACTGGACACTATAAAACTCTCAGAGGAAAACATAAGAAGAACACTCTTTGACATAAATCACAGCAACATCTTATTTGATCCACCTCCTAGAGTAATGGAAAAAGAAACAAATATAAACAAATGGGACCTAATGAAACTTATGGGACCTAATGAAACTTAAAAGCTTTTGCACAGCAAAGGAAACCATAAACAAGATGCAAAGACAACCCTCAGAACGGGAGAAAATGTTTGCAAACGAAGCAACTGACAAAGAATTAATCTCTAAAATATACAGGCAGCTCATGCAGCTCAATATCAAAAAAAACAAACAACCCAATCCAAAAATGGGCAGAAGACCTAAATAGACATTTCTCCAAAGAAGATATCCAGATTGCCAACAAACACATGAAAGGATGCTCAACATCACTAATCATTAGAGAAATGCAAATCGAAACTACAATGAGGTATCTCCTCACACCAGTCAGAATGGCCATCATCAAAAAATCTACAGACAATAAATGCTGGAGAGGGTGTGGAGGAAAGGGAACCCTGTCGCACTGTTGGTGGGAATGTCAATTGATACAGCCACTATGGAGAACAGTATGGAGGTTCCTTAAAAAACTAAGAATAGAATTACCATACGACCCAGCAATCCCACTACTGGGCATATACCCTGAGAAAACCATAATTCAAAAGAGTCAGGTACCACAGTATTTATCACAGCTCTATTTACAATAAGCCAGGACATGGAAGCAACCTAAGTGTCCATCAACAGATGAAGGGATAAAGAAGATGTGGCACATGTGTACAATGGAGTATTACTCAACCATAAAAAAGAAATGAAATTGAGTTATTTGTAGTGAGGTGGATGGACACAGACGCAGAGAATGGACTTGAGTACATGGGCAGGGGGAACGGTAAGCTGGGAGGAAGTGAGAGAGTGGCATGGACATATATACACTACCAAATGTAAAATAGATAGCTAGTGGGAAGCAGCCACATAGCACAGGGAGATCAGCTCGGTGCTTTGTGTCCACCTAGAGGGATGGGATAGGGATGGTTGGAGGGAGACGCAAGAGGGAGGAGATATGGGGATATATGTTTATGTATAGCTGACTTACTTTGTTATACAGCAGAAACTAACACACCATTGTAAAGCAATTATACTCCAATAAAGATGTTAGAAAAAAAAAGAAGCAAGATCCATCTACATGCTGCCTAAATCAAATGTACTTCAAATGTAAAATCACAAATGGGTTAAAAGTAAAAGTATGTTAAAAGATGATAACTCTAATCCAAAGAAAGCTAAAGTGGCTATATAATATCAGATCAAGTAGATTTTAGAGCAAAGATTATCATTGTGTATTAAGAAGGTCATTTCATAATGATGAAGGGGTCGATTAATTAGAGCAGGTAACAATTCTAAACATGATAGAAACAAATAACAGCTTTAAGATACATAAAGCAAAAATTAATAGAAGTACAAGGAAAATTAGACAAATCCACAATTTATAGTCAGGGATTTTAATACCTCTCTTTCAATAATAGAACAAGTAGACAGAAAATCAGGAAGGATGGAGAAGACTTGAACAACACTATCAACCAACTTGACCTAATTGTCACTGATAGAACACTCCACCCAACCACAGTATTCTTCTCAACCTTCTTCTCAAATGAACATTTACCAAGATAAACTTGATTCTGGGCCATAAAATGTGTCTCGATAAATTTAAAAGGAATCAATTCATACTAAGTATGTTCTCCAATTACAATGTAATTAAATTAGAAAGTAATAACAGAAAGATCACTGGAAAAATCTCCAGCAACATTGAAATTAAATAACCCATGAGTCAAAGAAGAAATCAAAGGGGAAATTAGAAAGTATTCTGAACTGAATGAAAATGAAAACACAACATATCAAGTACTTCAGGGGAAATTTATAACACAAAAAGCCTATAATAGAAAATAAGAAAGGTCTCAAATCAGTGATCTCAACTTCCATGTTAAGAAACATTCAACAAAATGTTGCTAAAGGAAATTTGAGAAGACATCAATAAATGAAAAGAAATGTCATGTTCATGAATTAGGAGACTTAATACTGTTAAAATGTTAATTCTTCCCAAGTTTATCTGTAGATTCAAAAACAAGGCCAAATCAAAATCCCAGCAGGCATTTTTTTCACTAATTGACAAACCGATTATAAAAATTCACATGGAAGTGCAAAGTGTCTAGAATAGTCAAAACAAGTGTGAAAAGGAGCAAAGTTGGAGGACTAACAGTTCCTGATTTCAAGACTTATATCAAAGCTACAGTAATCAAGACAGTGTGGTACTGGCACAAGATAAACAGATCGAAGGAACAGAATACAGAGTCCAGAAATAGGCTCACACATAAAAAATCAATTGCTTTCTGACAAAGGTATGAAGGCAATTCAGTAGAGGAGGACAGGCTTTTTAAAAAATTTTTCAACAAATGGTGCTAGAACAATGGGATGTCCATATGCAAAAAAAAAGAACTTCAATCCATACCTTTACCATATAAGAAATTAACTCAAAATAGAATACCACTCAGCAATATAAAGGAATGAACTATTGATACATGCATGGATGAATCTCAAAACAGTATCAGTTATTTGCTGAGTACAGCAGGGGGATGTGGGGTGTAGACAGGGATCACAGAGAGGCACAAAGAACCTTCTGCTGATAATGGCACTGTTCACTCTCTTGATTGTGATTATGCTTTCACAGCTATATATGTATGTCAAAACTAATCAGATTATATACTTCAAATATGTGTAGTTCATTATAGGTCAATTATACCTAAATAAAGCTATTTTTAAAAAGCAGGGGAGTAATTATTGGGTGGGTCCGAAAGAGACAGTCTCAGGTATTAAGCCTGAAAAAACTGACAGCAACAGGATACCATATGTATAATTGACCTCAGATTTTCCTCACAATAGAGTAAAGCTAACTGTGCACTTGGGGCAAACGTGCTGAGTTGTGCTGCCATGGTGAATAAAGCTTAGCATCAGAGAAAAGGAAGCCGTCAGGAAAGGCAAGAATCCACAGGCATAATTTTTGGTGGAGAAATTCTCATCTCAGCCTCTTATATTTATGGTAGTGACAATGAATAAGTAATCTATTGACTGTGAACTGGCATGGGGAACTATCCAGGAATCTGCCATATTCTAGCTAGTTTCTGAGGGGTGGCACTGGATTTTTAACCTCTCTATCTGCAGCCTTTAGCCTTGTGCCTGGCACATAAGAGGCACCCAGTAAATATATGCTAAATAAACACATGAATAAACTAATTCCATGACGGGAAGAAATTATTATTAATAGCTAAAAAGCTTACTGCTTTTTTCAGTAGCTTACTTAGGTGGAAATTAAGCCAATAACACATTTTTCTTAGCGGCTAACTGTGGATTCAAATTTGCTACAGTTTGGAAAAGCAATATTTGGCGATTTCCAAATATAACAATCAAAAGATCTCTACCACCAATTAAAATTATGGGTCCTAACCTGGCTATCTGAAACACTTAAAATCATCAAAACAAAATTCAATGGTGAATTCTGTCTTGTAGGGACCAAGAGTGTACTTCTTTTTTTTTTTTTTAAATTACCTTTGGAGTGGCTGTCTAATTAAGGGAAGGGATGTAAAATTTCAAACACATGCTTATCTTCATATGAGTTAATGCATCATTTATTTTCCAAGTTTTCAAAACAGTTTGATTTGTTTGGCTTAGATGGTATAAATAGGTTAGAGACATTGTAGATTAAAATATATCATGTGGGAATGATTGAAAAAAATCTCATCTAAATCATCTATTTCCTTTTTAAAATATATAGAATAACAGACTATTCCTTAAGTAGGAAATACATTTATTACTGCTTGACTTTTTAAAATATAATTTTCAATACTTTTTCTTTTCTTTATCCAAGGAAATACATACTTACTGAATTATATTTTTCCATTAGGTATAAATGAGAATTTAAGCAGAATCAAAGTTTAAGACTGAATTTGTCAGCCTGGCACTCTGTATCCTGGCCTGGCCTCACCTTTGTCCCATGGACTGGCGGGGCTTCCTGATGCTACAGTAGGTGCCTGCCACACAGCATGCCTTCCCTGGCTCCGGCCTCTCCTGTCCTGCGTATCCAAATCCTACCAACTATGGACAATGCTGAAGACGGGAGAGCCTGAAAAATTCCCTAAACTCGACCACCTATTCTACAATATGCATTTTCATTTGGTCAGAGGTGTGTTTCAAATATTTTTTTCTGCTGCTTCATTTCACTTTTCCTCCCCTTAGGTTCTTAGGTCTCCTGACTCCTTTACTTTTCATCCTTCTCCCTCAGATTTGCTTTTCTTTTCCAGACTCTTTCCCTGAGCTCTTTATAACTGAAAAAAGTTTTCACAGGAACACTATGAAGTATACTGGTGGAATATCTGTTAAATGTTCTGTTCTACTAGACGGAGAATCTAAAAAGTTCCTAAACCTTGATGAAATGGTCTAGCGATGCATGTTATAATTCTAAGAAGGCTAAAAATACTGAAGTGTCCTTTGAGCCAGGTCACAGACATCTTTTGGGTATGGTAATCCAAACTTATAATTTTATAAAAGATAAAAATGGTCATGAAGTAATTTTTAGTAAAAGATAACAATATGGAGATTTGGGCTAAAATAACTTCTGAAATTTCTGTAGTAATTCTGAAAGGAATTTCAGAGTGGCATATACCTACAAAGATGGCAAAAGACAGGTTGTTTACTACCCTAAGGGCGGCTCCTGGTTTTACCTTCATCCTTTCCTCTTTCTTACCCCTCCCATTTTACAATTCATTGTCAACCAAAAATATTTACTGAGCATCTACCATGTACCAGGAACTGTGATAAGTGCTAAGGATACACTAGAAAGCAAAACAGAAAATAGTTTCTGTCCCCAAGGAGCTGAAGGCCAGTGGGGAGATACAGACATAAAGTAAATGAATATACAAATGACTATGTAATTGCAAACTGTGACAAATACTAAGAAGTATGAGAAAAGGGTGCTCTGTGAGAGAATAATAATGGGACATAATAATTTATATAAGTGCTGCTGGTTACAAAAGGCCTCTGTGTGGAAATGACATTTAAGCTGACACCTAGGTTGAATAAGAATTAACGAGGCTTTTCATTTTTCTTGTCTTCCATGTTACCTCCTAACACTTCTAACTGGAAATGTGATCTCATGATTAAATAAAGTTTTTCTGCAAGTGGAAAGAGTAATTTACTTCCAAGAAGAAGAAACGTATCCATCAGACTTGTAACAACTCCAAAACAGGTACTAGGAGAGACTGGAGTAGCATGTTGCAATGTTTTCTAAGCACAGTCATCTTTATTTTTTCATTCATCCTATTTCTTGGCTTTGCCTTACTCTCTTCTAGACTCTCAGGATACTATACTCTTATAATTTAAGCAGTAGAGTTCTTTTACATATCTTTTATTGTATGATCAATCAGTATGTATGGGATGATTGAAAGGAACATGCTATTACATTTTTGCAGAGCAATCTGAATCATAATCTAAAATCCAATAAGTAAATATGCACGTTAAAAATGTGAAACATCACCTGAAATTCGTCACATGTTCTTGAGTCATCAAAACTCATATTAAGAGAGTTAAATTATGTGGATCAGCATATAAAAAGTAGTAGAAGCGATTCAATACTTTAGCCTTAACACTAAAATGAAAAATTCATTTCACTTACCTTCTTTGATTTTTTTGTTGATTTACTATCTTCCAGGATTTCTGAAGAACTGCCCTTTGCACGATCATGCATCTTTCCTATGATAGGATATATTTAGAAATATTTTTTCTAACTAATGAGAAAAAGAAAAGTCCTGAGGCTTTCAGTGAAACTCTATCAACCATGAATTATGAGGTAATACTAAAGAGTAGTGGACAACTGCGTATTTCCTGAAAAATTAAGGCAAAAATCTCAGAATGACCTGACCAACGTTGTAAATGTTTAGATGACCAGTACCAAGTATAGCAAAGGTAACAGTAAGTGTTAGGGAAGACTTCTGTAAAATATAAATTACCTTTAAAAAAATTAACCTCATTGTAATGAAATTATTTGTACCCAAATGGACATGTCATGTTTTTGGTATTCCAAATTAATCCACATGTTATATAGTTGAATAATGATCTTTAAGGTAGACTCATGAAGCATATGCATTCTTTGAATTTTATATTATCAACAACTTAAATCTTACATTTAATTTCTTTTTAACACTTTAGGTTATATGCTAAGACTACTCAGAGATGACAAATATTTTAACATTTTGCTTAAAATATTCTAAAACTTACTACTCTTTTTGCAGAAGTTAGAAGGAAAAATGTATTAAGGGAACTATTCCTTCTTCTGCTTAAGTTCTGAACAGATATCCACTACTACAGACAGTTATTTGTAATGACATCGCAGCAAAAGGCCCCCTGTGATGTGATGGTGTGGAAACATAATATAGGGGTCATATAGCAAAAGCACCAATGATCTGGGTGTAGAAACTGTAGGTCCCAAGGGCAGTCACAGTCTCCTCTGTTCTGTGACACCTGTTCTCTGACACCAACAGCGAGGCTTGGGAAAGGACTCCTCTGAAACGCCTGTGGTAAGATCAAAGACTCAGGTCTGGGCTCGGGGGGAAATAACTGGATGGCCTGCTGTGGCTCTAGACCAGCCTGGACATCAGCGATGGGGTCTGGCAGTGCTCACCAGACATATATATCAAGATCTGGGACAAAAGCCCAATTTAATAATACTGATTGAAAAAAAAAAAAGTAGTAAAAAGGCTGTTCTAAACCACTTAACACTGACACATGAGCAGCCATGAAGAAGCTGTGGTGGTGATCAATGAGAACACATAAGCCTGTGTCACATATTTCATAGCTTATTATGAGGGTCATGTGACAATAAAAAGTGTAAAACAGAATACATACGTGTAAGTCATAATTCCTTAGTTACAGCACATATATGCATAAATATCTGTATGTACATATGAATGTAGTATGCTATGTATCTAGCCTTTTTAAAAGTATGCTTTTGAAGTCAAATGTGCTCACACCTTTTGGATTTTCACTGTATTCATGAATGGCCCGTTCCTTTCGGTTGGCTTTTGTGTCCTATAAACAATAAAGAAACAATATAATAAAAAACATATTCGTACTGAGCTAGAAAACCTAGTCTTGGTTTTAAGCAGGGTTCTAGAGTCAGTCTCTAGCTAACAACATAAACATGTGACAATTACTTCCCTTTGCAGGACTCTTGACTTAGATGCTGCGTGATTGCTAATGTCTTTCCTAGCTTAAAACTGCATGATTAGGGCTTCCCTGGTGGCGCAGTGGTTAAGAATCCACCTGCCAATGCAGGGCACACGGGTTCGAGCCCTGGTCTGGGAGGATCCCACATGCCGTGGAGCAACTAAGCCCGAGCGCCACAACTACTGAGCCTGGGCTCTAGAGCCTGCAAGCCACAGCTACTGAGCCCTCATGCCACAACTACTGAAGCCCGTGTGCCTAGGGCCTGTGCTCCGCAACAAGAGAATCCACTGCAATGAGAAACCCACGCACCACAATGAAGAGTAGCCTCCGCTCGCCACAACTAAAGAAAGCCTGTGCAGCAACGAAGACCCAGCTCAGCCATAAATTTAAAAATAAATAAATAAATAAAGCTCCCTTAAAAAAAATCGTATAATTAACAAGAATTGTATATTTAAGAATTCTACTCAAAGAAGATTCAGGAACATTAACTGGTATAGGAATTAGCTCAACATTTTATAATGTCAAATTGGAGTTTAATGAATCCTATGCTAAAGAATTTCAGGGACCACCATAACTGGAACTCATAGATGTTCTTTATAAAACAGAATCTTTCCCTCCCTCTTTTTTTTTTAACATTTAATATTTATTTATTTGGTTGTGCTGGGTCTCAGTTGTGGCAGGCAGGCTCCTTAGTTGTGGCATGTGGGCTCCTTAGTTGCGGCTTGCATGTGGGATCTAGTTCCCTAACCAGGGATTGGACCCGGGCCCCCTGCATTGGGAGCGTGGAGTCTTAACCACTGCACCACCAGGGAAGTCGCATCGTTCCCTCCCTCAGAAAGAAAACAATAACTGCTAGAACATATTTTTTCCTCAGTGAGAGGAAGGAGTCTCGGAAAAAGAAGGAAGCAAGGAAGAGAATGACCTCTTTAGCACAATACCATTTTGTAAATTAAAAAAAAATACACAAAAAACAACAACACATGTTTTACAATTACACATTCAAATAAAAGGACAAGCATGTTTCAGTGGTTGGCTATGTTAGGGAAAAGGGGAATGAGGCTCAAAGGGAATCAATTTAAATAAAGAGAGAAGCACCTCGCACAGACCACTGATGATAGTGTTTCATCAATGAGAAGGCAGGATTAACTCAGAGCTCTTTGCAAGAGGTCCAAAAAATGAAATGAAAATGAATCAATACAGTATCATTCAGTTTGGGTTTCTGAATTCCATACCTCTGAAATGAATCCAGAGTAGTGCTAGCAAACGAATGATTTCAAACCTACCAACTGTCTCCTAGCAGGGTCACTCTTAGGTATATCTGCCAGATGGAAGAGATGTTTTTGGCATCCTTAGCTCCGCTTTCAGGATGACTTTCTCTTCCTCAGTGAGGCCTCCTCCCATTCCTCCTATGAATACTTTCTTCTATACCACACCTCTGCAGAACTGATCACAACCTCAAACACTGCTGTGAACAACTTTCATTTGTCCATGTACATGTCAATATACACACGTATGTGTGCACGTACAATCCCATTTCTGCCACTAGTACTGGGCTGCTAACGTTGTAATTTTATCATTTCAAGGACCTGGGGCAGAACTTCTTGGTTAATTTCTCAAGAGTGTACTAAACTGGCCCATATCAATTGATTTCCATTCATTTGAAGAACAGAATGCTACCAAGAAATGTGGAAAGAACGCTAGAGAAAAAAGGGTGTCTGATTCATAAATTTGTCAAAGCTTGTCCTATAGCACATGAACAAAGTTATTCATGGAAATATTTCTGTTCTCCAAGGAAGTTGGAATCTGCCCTCTGCAGAGACCAGGGGACCCATATGCTTTCTCTTGGGCAGGGTCTTGGGATTTAAGCACTTATCATCATACCTTTTCAATGGCTGTCAATACCTTTTTAACTGAGTTGTCGGTTTCACTGTGGTCGTCTGCAGGAACACTTTTATTGTCTCCTGTAGCTTTCTTCTCGCCTTCTAGATGTTCCTTAATTTCCTCATGCACGTCTTCTGGCTCATCATCTTCTGAAAATTCGTGATCCTGTGACAAAATTGATGATCAGGGAAGAGTTAAATTTTTCTTCTTTAAAAAACAGAGATTTGATATTGCTGTCGTAAGTAATTTATACCATCTCAAAGAACATATAGACTATGAATTCAAATACTAAAGTCAAAGAAATAAAATACTGAATAATCCATGCTGCATATCAAGTTACTATATTACCAAGGATTTCATGCATGTTACTCTATTTCAACATTTTCAATGACTAGGGTTCCCAAAGTTCTTTTTAGCACCTATGGTAAGGTTAAAATGGAAAAACAAAATGCTTTCTGGGCTGTCTCAAAAGAATGCTTTTAAATATTAGAGAAGTTAAAAAGCTTTCTATCTACTGTAGCATTATAACATAATCATATGTATATATTATGTTCATTGTCCAAAACATAATGATTTAAAATCACTTCAGAAGTACAATTCACCAATATTCACAAGATAGAGGTAACTATAATTACTTACATTCTGGGAAAAGGATAAAGGGACACAGGCGCTTTAAATTGTTTGCTCTTGGTTATTTAAAGCAGATGGAAAACCAGACAGAGGGAGAACTTAGTCCATCTGGCTCCTGTCCAGCTATCCAAATTATAAAACAGCCTGTCTATGGATTTGATAGACTGGTAATAAATCATGTAATGCTTATTAAGTAAAGGCAGAAAATACTAGTCTTACCCTTTATTCTATACTGAGATTTTTTTTTTTTTGCCATTTCATATTTTGGGTGGAAAACTGCTTATTTACTGTCATTAAGAGACTGGACTCTTTATTGGATTTCTTTTTCCTATGCTTTTCATTTATGCACTACACTAAAGGCATAATGACCCCTAAAATAGGTGACACAGTAAGCAATCTGTGCCATTCACTCCCTTGAAGAATGTTTTTACAAAGTTCACCTTAGCCATATTTGCCTGAGACCATATATGCCCTTTATACCCCTTCAACACTGTAACTAGCTTCTCATGGTCACCTTCCTAGTGGCTATTTGGCTAAGGATAAGCCTGACACCCAACAGAATCTTTACTGGGTGGTTTGAAAAGAATGTCTCTAATAATTAACTCACCTTTTTTTCTGGCAAAAATACAAATTGTGAGAGTTCAGGCTAGGGAGAAAACGTGTTTGTATTTCACACCTTAGTAAAACATATAAGTGGCATCCTCAGGCCAACAGCACTAAGGGTACGGCCTAATAGCATTCCCACTGAGGACAAGCAATCTGGAAGTGAAGCCTTGAGATTTAAGAAAGAGTTTCAGAAGTTACTCTAGGAGGGCTTAACTTAGGTTAATCAAGGTCATGAGGCAGTGCACTCAGGAAGGGAATGTGGGAGAAGGGAACAGGGTACCAGGGTAGAGAGTTACATTAAAGGATGTGCTACATGTTTAGGTTGGGTAGGGTTAACAACAAGGTAGCTACCATTTACCAAGAACTTCTAAAGCTTTCTTTTTCTTCTGCATGATTTCCCCTCTAAGTGACATATATCATGGCTAGCCAAATGCACGTTACGGGTAGCTAAAATGATAAGAGATCATTTTACTTTGGAAGGGAATGGGAAGCAAGATTACTAGATTTAAGATTTAGGCCTGATAAACAGATGTATTCATAAATGTACATATATGAAGGCCAACTAGAAAGAACAGAGCTTCCGAGACAGAGAATTTCAGACTCTGCCCACTTATCTCCCAGAGAGGGAGGGTCAGTGAGCTGTATTCTGTCAAAGTCCTCATTACTTGGACAGTTTGGCTAATCTAGGACCTGGGTCAATTCCAGTTGTGCTAGTTTACTAAGGTATTAATGTAACCATAGGATATCATGCTATTATAAAAAGAAACATGGAGTTATAGCTTATTTTAGAAATAAGCAAAACATCTCTTTTATAATGAACTACAATTTTACTCATTAACTTCATGTAAATCTATATCAACAATAAACTACATCACTTTCTAAGTTTGAGAAAGCTCTTAGAAAATGGCATCTGCAGTAGAAATCACATCATCAATCATGACACTTTGCACTTAATTAAGCACATTTAAAGTTAATCTACATATATCTGGACAACTACTTTAAGTCACATACAGCACTTACCTTCAAACTGAAACAATTTAGGAGAGACTGGCAGAATACTGTCATTTTATAAAAAGAAAGGATAAAGTTTAAATACAGTCTTGTCACCAGAACCACATATGATGTAAAGAGGTAATCTGGAGTGGTCAGTGGAAGTGCATCTGGTGTTAGGACCCCAGCGAAGAAGTGAATGGGCCTGGCTTCCACCAAAGGACCCTTATTTCACTGGTCAGACACAGCATAGGGAGCTGCAGTCTTTGGTCTGGCCCAGGGCAACACTTTTTACATTTCTTATGGGAAATACCAAGAAACCAAATGTTCCCCATGAGGTTTCAGTTTGCTTGAAAAAAAAAAAAGGTCATGAAGAACCTAGTGGCAAGACAGGAATAAAGACACAGACCTACTAGAGAACGGACTTGAGAATATGGGGAGGGGGAAGGGTAAGATGTGACAAAGAGAGAGAGTGGCATGGACATATATACACTACCAAACGTAAAATAGATAGCTAGTGGGAAGCAACCGCACAGCACAGGGAGATCAGCTCGGTGCTTTGTGACCACTTAGAGGGGTGGGATAGGGAGGGTGGGAGGGAGAGAGATGCAAGACGGAAGAGATATGGGAACATATGTATATGTATAACTGATTCACTTTGTTATAAAGCAGAAACTAACACACCATTGTAAAGCAATTATACTCCAATAAAGATGTTAAAAAAAAAAAACAATTACATTGTATGCTGTATGCTTTAAAAACTAGAGATTGCTATCAGAAGTCTGCCTAGTGGTCACCCTGGAGGGGGTGGGGGATGGGAAATGGTTGGAAGGGGATTGAAGGGGAGCTTCTAGGGAGCTGACACTGTGCTTTTCCTTGATCTGGATGTTGACCATATGGGTGCGTTCAGTTTGTGGAAAATACATTGAGCTATACATGTATGAGATATATACTTGTCTATGTATTAACGTCAAAAGAATTTTTTTTCAAGTTAAAAAAAAGACTATAAAGTGTAAAATTTTGTGCTACAATTCTGGATTCATGACATGCTTCAATGTCACACTGGGTAGAAAATGTTTTCCAAAGAAGTTAAATAGAGCATAAAACTTCATATCTAAGTCATCGGGTGGAAAGTGTATATTTTAAAATCTCAATTTCAAGGTATTTTCTTTTTAGGACAAGAAGAGCTAACATGTAAGTTCAAGTTTTAACTACACTAGACATCACTGAGGCAGGAGTGGAGAGTGGGAAGGGCACTAAATACAAAGACCTAAACACTGTTTTCCAAAGCCTTGCTCTACTACCCTTGGCCTGAGCAAGGTACCTACTTAATGTATTTCAGTCTATCTGTAAAATGGAAAAATGACATTAGCAACACCTACCTAGGAGGGTTTGTATCAAGATGAAGAAGATTGTTTACAGAGAAAATAATATGAGCAAACAATAAGTATCTATATATAAATATAAGTGATTTTATAAAGGCCATTCTATAAAAAGATAGAATCCCAAGTATGCATTGAGGACTGTCAAAAAACAAGAAGCTTGGATGCTTTTTGCCATGTCCCAGATCTTATCAATAGAAAATAGTTCACTTAAAATGTACACTTCTTTGCTCTACCTTCTCGTACACATCCCTTTATTCTCTGCCAGGTGCCTGGTAGCCAGAGCAAGCGAGGGAAGAAGGCGGACGCCTGTCAGGAGTAGCCCCTGGACGGCAGGGAAGTGGGGGGTGGCCTCAGCTGGGCTATAGGCCAGTGTTGCCACAGAGCAAGATATTCCTAGACCCTCAGGTTTTCCAAGAGAAGTCTGGAAAAACATTTTTTTTTCAATGTAAAATCTCCTGGTATTTCAATGTTGGCATCTGATTCAAATGTTTAAAAAATCACTATGTACACCAAACAAAATAAGTCTGCAGGCCAGACTGCACCCATGGGCTGCCAGTTGTGACTTCCCAATTCTTCACTTCTAATGACTCTACTTTATAATCTCTAAACTTTCCCTTCTTTCTGTGTGCCAATCCCTTACTTCATTACTAATTCTGTATTTTTATCACCAAATATATTACAGTTTGACTCTGATAAGTGGCCTGCAAAAATGAATGTAGTGCTCAGGGTACAGAACATCTTGCTGGTTCACAGTTTTATTCTTGTTTTCAGTTTTACTCTATTATTTTCCCCCTCTTTTTCCTTAGATGATTTATCTTCCTCTTTATCTTAAACAAATGCATGATCCATGATTACACTTTATGTGTGAATTATTTTTTAACTATTTGATAAAAACATTAGGATACAGAGGGAAATCTGTGGTCCCGTGACAGCACTAATATCTAAATTTAGGCTAACCATGTGAGTACCATCAGCCTTTTGTCATGGTTCAAATGTTGAGGGGCAGTTATTTGACCCATGTATGGTCTGTAATGATAGTTTCGCTCTACCTCATATTTAAGGGTTATCATTATCCATTTCATTCCCATGGATCTACCTCCATAAGCTAATTTTTTTGGGGTTGCTACGCTGTATTTAAACGAAAGTAAGGTTTACAGGCACATGAAACTAAATTAAACTCATGCACATCAGCCAGTGACTTGGAGATTCAAGAGGGTAGCACTGTACCTGACTTGGTATGATCAGAGAGGATAGTTAGAGTGATGCAGGTTAGCACTTGCTGAGTACCCCTAACATGTTCCATGTGTTAACTAATGTAAGTATCAAAAGACCCCCCCCTTTACTAAAAGAGGGATATAAGACTCAGAAAGGTTAAAAAAAAAGAAAACTTTTCCAGGTGTCCACTCAGCTAATCAGTGAAGGGCTGGGTTTGGAACTCAGCCCTACTGGACTACAGAGCCCATGCTCTGAACCAACTCTGCCCAAATAATTTGCAGACCATAATGGCTGCCCTCAGAGTTGTTTCCTCATCACCCCGCCCCACTCACTGATATTTAAAGCATTGCATACTCCTCCTTTTTGTTGATAAGCTCACTTCAGCAATACCCTAGTCTTATGTACCATCGTATATAATAACAGCAAATAAAAATTTAGAATTTTTCCCCCCAGAGCACCAAAGTCTCTGGAACATACATCTCCCTTCCTAAATTGAGAAATATGCCAGTAGAGCTCTTTGATATTTATTTCTCAAAATCTAGTTCTGATTCTATGTCTCTGAAAAGTAGACTTCCTGGAGTTCACTCTTTGATGTCAACGTGGGCCCTGCCCCAGACCCTCTCTGCAGCCCTCCACTGCTCTTTCTTCCTTGGCTTTGGGGGCCCCTCTGTTTCTTAGAAAGTGTTCTTACCCTTCCTCCTTCTCAGGCTTCCCTTTTTCAACCTCCCCTTACCTACTGATGTTTCCCAGAATTCTCTTCAGTTCTCTTTTCACATTACGAATGTTGCCTCTCATTCAAATCCACAGTTTTAACTACATTTATAAGCCGCTGATACTCAGCATCTTCCCTGAGCTCCAAACCCAGATGTGTATCTGCCTGCTGAACATCTCCTGGATCAACAAGCCCCCAAGCAGTCTCCTCAATCTGCCCCTACTCCTCAGTTCTCAGTCTCCGTGAATGGCACTCTTTCTTCCCAATTCTCCAAGCCAGAAATAAGAAAAGCTTGGACTTTACCTCCCTCCAAGCTCCATATCCTTACTAAGCTCTCCATTCTATCCACAAATCTCAGTAATACATGTCCGCAACTCTCCATCCCACTGTCCTAGTCCGGCCCCTCTTCAGTCTCTGCCTGGTCTACTGTAACTGCCTTCTGACTGCTATCCCTGACCCTGGTCCTGTTCCCTTCTAATCCACCCTCCATATTGCTGCCAGAATGACGCTACAAAACCCCAAGCGTGATCATCTTACTCTTTTTAAACGTCTTTTACAAACACAGAAGGTCTTGTGCCCCTCTATCCAGGTCAAAGGATACTCTAGGCTGCAGTCACACTGAAACACTCTCCTGGCTTCCGTCAGCCTGGCTCTCATCACCCTGCCCCCTCTTTGCCTGGATAGGTTTTACTTTTCATGACTCAGTTCAAGTTTCACCATCACTCCCGGGAAGCCCTTTCCTTGTTTTTCCCAGTGGCAGCTGAAGTGCCACCCCTGAAGCACCCTACTGTGCTGGTAAATTTTCTGGTCAGCCTGTAGAAACAGCCAAGAGTTCCTTGAGATCAGGAGCCATATCTTATAAAAAGCACTTTCTTCTTATTAACTAAGGGATTTAATGGAGGAAAGTCATAGATTTGTTTTCAAATCATATTTTTATCTCTGGGCAGTCTTGGCTAATAACATGGGGGTATCAGGAAATATAAGGGCACTGATAAGCAACAGTTAAGGCAGAGTCATAGGAACTCTTTTTACCTGGTGTTCTTTCAAGAAATCTATACCTACCTAACATCGCTGGTAGGTTAGAGGGGCACAGGAAGTTGATTGTAAGCAGCCCTCACTTCTTGAGATCCATCTGATTTGGGGTAGCTTCTGTTCTCTTTTTGGTGCTTGGTACATAAATATTTGTTGACTGAATAATATGTACCAATTATAAGTTATGTGTCAGGTACTGGGCATATAATATCACATTTAACTTTCACAATGGAAAGAATGAAGGGAGGAATTACAGCACCTTTCTCCGTGGTAGCATTTTATTTTTAATCTACATGTATACAGCAAATTTATTTCTATAGTGAAATAATAGAAAACATTTCAATTGCACTCACCTGGAGTGCTGCTGGTCAGCAGCAGCAGATGTTTCTGTGGTACTCCTTTGCAGCTTACCTTATTTTTCTGCCAGAGTCCTCACTTGAAACTGTAATTCAATGGATGCTACATACACAACTCACACTTGCCTCAAAAATGATCACTGATAAACTACAGTAAAAGCATGATCAACCACCAGATGGGGACAATAAAGAAGGAACTAGTTATTCCAATCTACTTAACCAACTATTAATTCAGGTCTGAAAATGACTAGGCCAGTGCTCTTTTGACCAGAGTACCAGGCACACATGAATTACTGCTTCTAAAAGAGCACAAAAATTTTTTTTGGCCAGGGAAATGTGAAGAAATGGGTAAGAAATGCTGTTTACAATTGGTTATCTAGACTGGTTCAAATTCTGAGATGCACATATTTTAAGAACATCATTTCAGTATTGCCAGCTGATTATCTCTTCAGTGGAAGATGAATGCCCATAACTTTAACATTGGTAACTTGAGTTTAAGAGTTTCTCATCTCCTTGGAGGTTTTTCCTTTATGAACTCCACTTCTGTCATCCATCTTATTTAATCTTAAGTCTACTTCTAAGATAACCACGTTTTGCACTAGATTTAACAACACAGCACATACATTTTAATCAAAGTATTAATTCAATTCTACTAACACTAATGAATGTGGTAGAATTTGCTAGAACACTGCAATGCCAAATCCGCATATTTGGTTAGTTAGTGGAAGCTACCAGCGAGCCTTGCAGCTAAGACAAAATTTATAACTACTCCTAGGAATTTCTTCACTTCCTATCCTAGTCTTTCTCCTCGTATTCTTTCTCACTCATGAAAAATCAAATGTGCAAAGAATTCAACTACACAAAATTCACAGGATGTTTACCATCACAGTCCTCCTTGATAAAAGAAAGTATAAGAAATTCCTCATGTCTAAGATATAGAAAGGACTGGGGAAGGAAAGCTATGAATAAACAATAATGAAACAAACTAGCTGCACTACATACAATGGAATTACTCTAGTGGAAATCTAGCCTCTCTAAAATTCAATATCTAATATTAGCTTCTCTTTTCACAGACAACTACTGACTGTATACATTTAATTTTTATTTTACTTGAAACATTCTGACAAACAGCAAACAGAGAATTACAGAATAGTGAATGAAGAATACATTGAAGGTAAGTAATAGACACTGGGAATGGCAATACTGGGAATGAAGGTCTGACAGTACAGTGAAAGCTCAGAAATGATAGGAGCTTAGAAGCACAGAATTACAGAAGACAAAAGACATTAAAGCTGTCATAATTTTTTAAGAGTAAAGAACATTTCATAGAAAACTAGATTAATTGTAAAGTATAATTTTTCTTCCTTAAAAAATTTTCTTATGCAAATAACAAACACGTTAGAATGAAAGAATCTAAGAGTTACAAGGGGCTATAGTTACCATATCATCTAATCCATTCTATTTTACAGATAAGGAAACTGAAGCCCAATGGGTAGCTTTGCCTGGAAATAAATACTTAAAGTTTTTCATACTTTTACAATATACGTTCATCTCCATTTCATTAGATATTCTGTCATTTACCAAACAGTAACTAAAAGAGACATTAGAGTCTAAGCTCTGAACCCAGCTGTCACTTTGTAGACCGGTGCAAAAAGGACACATAAAAGGTAAAAAGACAGCACTATTTTTTTAAAAAATGTGAATTCCTCATTTTAGCTTTAGAATACCACTCATTCTTATAAAATTATTCTATACGGTAGGCAAACTGTAATCATAGACTGAAAAAACTATGCTAACATAGTTATAAGAAATTAGACGTTTTTATAACCCTTAAAGATCTGTGCCATTTTTAAAGGGACTTACTTGTATACACAAAATACTTTTACCATATACTCCTGTTTCCTAAAACTGTCTTTAATGAGAAATAATAATATTAATCATATACTATGATCTTTTGATATTTTCTAGTTATATATTTATAATTCAGGGGAAAATACACCAAAATATTAGTTTAAGAGAAATTTACCAATGCCTCAAGTTATCTTTATCAGTTTCTATTGTACCACAGGTAAGGTAACCATGACATAAAATCAATATAACAGAAAGAGTGCCTATTCTTCATAATGTGTTCAAGTTGTTTGGCTGGACATAATCAGGTCAAATTTAAAGTTTGTTACTTCAATTCCAAATAATGTGGTAATACATTATTCCAAAATGTTTTGGAACCTGGTGGCCCATTTTCTAAGAGTTGTTTTGACTGCACTGGCATTTTGAACCTCTGTACTTCATGCTCTTTCCCCTTTCCTTCCCTGTTAGTAATAAACTTTTTTGGATATGTTTTATCTTTGTCATATTTCACAGATCCTCTCATCTTGCTCACTTTGCTGTATTCTCTTCCTCCACCCTGTCTTCCCTGCCTTCCACTTTCTTCATTGCCTCTCTCCTGGTACCTTCCCTCCTCTTCCTCATCGCCCTCCTCTTCTTCCTTCTCCTCTTCCCTCCTGCAGTTTTCTTCCTCTTTCCTCTCCCTCACTGCCCCCTCCTTCTTTTCCCTTTCCTTGCCTACCCCCACTCCCTCCTCCTCTCCTTCCCCCTCCTCCTCCTCTCCTTCTTCCTCTTCTCCTCCTTCTTCCCCCTCCTCTTCTCCCTCCCCCTCTGCTTCCTGCCCCTCCCCCTCATCCTCTCCTTCCCCCTCTTCCTCCTCCTCCCCCTCTCCTTCCCCCTCTCCCTCCTCCTCCCCCTCTCCTTCCCCCTCTCCCTCCTCCTCCTCCTCTCCTTCTTCCTCTTCTCCTCCTTCTTCCCCCTCCTCTTCTCCCTCCCCCTCAGCTTCCTGCCCCTCCTCCTCTCCTTCCTCCTCCTCCCTTTCTCCTTCCCTCTCTCCCTCCTCCTCTCCTCCTTCCTCCTCCCCCTCTCCTTCTTCCTCTTCTCCTCCTTCTTCCCCCTCCTCTTCTCCCTCCCAGTCTGCTTCCTGCCCCTCCCCCTCCTCCTCTTCCTCCTCCTCTCCCTCTCCTTCCCTCTCCTCTCCTTCCTCCTCCTCCCCTTCTTCTCCTTCCCCCTCTCCCTCCTCCTCCTCTCCTTCCTCCTCTTCTTCTCCTTCCCCCTCTCCCTCCTCTTCCTCTCCTTCCCCCTCTCCTCCTTCCTCCTCCCCCTCTCTTTCCCCCTCTCCCTCCCCGTCTCCTTCCTCCTCCTCTCCTTCTTCTCCTTCCTCCTCTCCTTCTTCTCCTTCCTCCTCTCCTTCATCTCCTCCCTCCTCCGCTCCCCCTTCTCCCTCCTGCTCCTCATCTCCCTCCTCCTCTCCTCCCTCTCCCTCCTCCTCTCCCCCCTCTTCTTCCTGCCCTTCCTCTTCTCCTTCCTGCCCCTCCCCCTCTTCTACTTCCTCCCCCTTCCCCTCCTGCTCTTCCTCCCCCTCTCCTTTCTCTTCTTCCTCTTTCCCTTCTCTCTTCTCCTCTCCTGCTTTCCCTTCTCCCCCCTCTTCCTCCTTGCCTTCCTCCTCCTCTCCTTCCCCCCCTGCTTGCTCGCTCCCTTCCCCTTCCTCCAGCCCTTTGTTTCTTTCCTCCTGATGGCCCTGTTCCCTCTCCTTTTGCTCCTGTTCCTCCTCCTCTTTCAGGTCTTTCTCTCCCTTACCCAGGCTCTCCGTTTCTCCTCCTCCCTTGTCTTTCTCCTCCTCCCCCTCCTCACTTCCTGTTCCACTCCTCTGTTCCACTCCTGAATTACCCTCCTTCCCGATTCCCTCACCTCCACCTTCAGGCACGTGCTCTGCCTCTCCCCCTGGCTTTCCCTCGCCTTCACTCACCTCTGCTCTGTCTGTAAGGTCATCTGACAGGAGCTTTGCTTCCTCCTCCTCTTTTTCTCCAGGCACCTCCTCATTTATCTCTATCTCTTGCTCCTCTATTCTTCTTCCTTCTGAATCACCTTCTCCTTCCTGCTCCTCTGATATGTGGTCACCCTTAAAACCATATTTTGCCATGTATTTGGACATTCTGTGTTTGATCTCTTCCTTATGTCCTTGTTCAATAAATTTTCTGCTATACCACAAGTGTTGGTGAGTTTCCACTTCATCCTCTTTCTCTCCACTGCTAAATTCTATTGACTCAGGCTGCTTGAATCCATCAGCTGTACCCTGCTGACTTTCACTTTCACCTTCCAAGTAACTGTCTGGCTCCTCTATAGATTCTCTTTCATTGTCAAAGATCATATCTTGCTTGTTACTTTTACTTTCCTTAACAAAGTTTTTATTTTCTTCATCCTCAATATTCATGTCTCTATTTGGTAAGTCGTCAAGGAATGTATCAATATTTTTTCTATTCTCTTCACTTTTTCTTATATCATTCAGACCTGTCATTTTCACCAGACCAGTTTCCGTCTTAGAGACTATTTCTTCCACTTCTGAATCTTTCTGACTTTGTCCTTCATCACTTTCCTTTTCTATTTCCTTACTATTAAGTGGATAGACACCATGCTTATTTTCATGTCTAAATATCCCTTTTTGCAAACTCTCTGCACTGGTGTTGGCCTGAGGCCTTTGCTGGCCTGAGTCGTTACCTACGTCCTCATCTGAAAATGCTTCCATAGTCACAGCTGCTTGCATCATGTACATTCCTGTTGCCAAAAGTTGTTTATATGCTTTCCCTTCTTTCATCTTTTTGGACATCTCTTCACTTTCATATTCATTACTACCATCATTTTCAGTATGAGCTGTATGCTGCTTCAGTTTCTCAATTGTTTCTTGTTTCTGTAAATTTTTTGAAGTAATCGTCATACTACTATTAGTTGACAAAGGTAACTTATCTATTACAAAATACTGCCAAGATTTTGCATTATTATAAATTTCACTAGAATAAAAATGCCCAGTTTTATCAGACGTTTTGCTCAGATTTTTTTTTTTTGGGGGGGATAATTTATGCCACTCTCTAAGTCTGTGGAACATCTAATTTTGATTTAGTAACATATATCTGTGTTTAACTTTCAAATTTACCACCTGCCTTAACTTTGCCATTATGCACAGTACCATCAATATTTATTCTCTGCCCCTTTTCTTAATGTGAATCAATTCTTAAATATATTTCCAGACTGATTTTGCAAAATATTGCTAAAAAATGTACAGTTTTCTACCTTCCCTATCATTTTGTCAAATTTTGATTGGTCTTTTGATTCCATGAAATTCTCAAAATTAAAGAAAATAAATGAAAATATGAAATTTTTAAAAATTTGAAATCATGAATAGCTTATTTCTAGAAGAAAAAAATCTGAAATGAAAACTATAAATGAGAAAGTTCCTTGATGGCCTAGTGGTTAGGATTTGGCGCTTTCACTGCAGAGGCCCAGGTTCGATCCCACATGCCGTGGCCAAAATACAAAAAAAACCCCAAAAAACAACAACAAAAAAAACTACAAATGAAATGTTTTTATCAATACACTAGATAATAATGAATATATTTTTCTTTTCTAAACAAAATCCTTTGAGTTCTCAAATTTTTGACCCTCTTCCTTTTATCTACTATATTCTTTAATTATAATAATATACATACATAAAAAACACTATGAGAAAAAAATACTTAAGGTAAAATATAAGATTTTATAAAAACTTTATAAACTTTTATAAAAAACATATAACGAAACATTGAGATTTTAATGATACATTAAGAATATGAAATTAATTTCCTGCTGGATAAAATAAGGCAAAAATCAAATTGTTGACCTAAATTCTACAAGCTAATGGATTGAAATAGTCAATGAATTTGGGTCTCTAGAGAGTAAAACCTCACTAAATCAAGTTTTATAAATTGTGATGAGTGCTAGGCCTAGGAAGAGGTCATTTTTCGCTAAGTAAATTATTAAAACAGCACAAGTTAAAAATTAATATATAAAAAATACTATAATAAATCTTTTTTTATTCACTAAAAATATCTAGGCTTGGTAGGGCCTCCACTTAAAAGGACTATGTGAAGTATAAAATATATGTTAGTTTAAAAGAAAGTGCTTTCCTTTTCTGTTTGTTCTAGGTGTCTTCTTTAAAAAGTCATGATTCTTTCAAGAGCCCTAAGAGAGACAGAGGCCCAGCTGCCAGAAATAACTTCTAAATGTATATGCCTAGCACAATAAAGCAGCACAGAAGAGGCAGAGCCCAGAGTCTAAGAGGAAGGAAAGACATACAAAAGATGTCTGCTTGGAAGTATAGTCAAGTCAATAAATCAGTCACTGAGCTTCCATAACTGTGTTAGGAGAAAAGCTCTCCCATATTCAAAAAGAATGCTGTTATTCACCATGGCTCTCAGTAAAATATAGATAGGACTGATGAGGATTGGCACTAAATTTTTATAATTTAGCAAGATTCTCTTGGATTTCAGTGACTTTGATTTTGAGGATTTTTATTTTAACAATGTGGCAAAGGCACTAGAAATAGAAATTAAATGTTTTCTGCAGCCTTTGTCCTTCAATTTACATTTCTCCAATTTATTTTTCTAATCTTCAACCCTTCATCCTTTCACATCACTGGTCCTTAAAGCCAGAAAAAGCAAATGATTTCAGGACAGGCCTTTATCTCTCCAGGGTTGTGAAAACCAGAATATTCCTTCCTCTTGCTATTCATTTGTTATTCATTAAAGGTCTCTCTTTATCACCCACGCATAGTTTCTGACTAATTTCCAAATGTTTAATCTTGTTTTTATGCTACCAATTCCTTGATAAATTAAAGCCTATTCCAAACATTGTAAAAGCAATTACCAAATATTTCAACTAAAACCACAAAATTTTAGAGCTAGAAAAGATGTTAATATCATCCTGCAAGGTCAACAAGGTAACTCACCTGAAGTCATACTCAACCAAAGTGTGAGAGGCACTCATAAACAGTAGCCTCTTCCAATACTTAAGAACTGTAATAAAAATCTTTTGCCTTGACGGTAACAAAGTATGACTATCGTCACTTGTTAGTGACTCCAAAGAGCAAATTTCGGCAGTGAAATTCTGCCACTCTTGTTGCATCACAGAAAATACACACCAACAGAACAAGCCCAAATTGAGGCTATATATATTGTATCCCTGTCTTTTAAATCCTAAAGTAAGTGAATGCTTACCTTTCTTGTGTTCTTTCCAGAAACCTTTCAAGAAAAATATAAATAATTTAAACTGTTCTTACCCATCATAGTGAAAATAACTCTCTATATTATACCTTTTGTTTTTGAATTGGCGATAATTTTAATAATTTTTCATTGGAATTCAGGCTCATCATATGTGTCAGAAATAAATTTAAAAAAATATGTTCTAAAAAGAATAAAGACTATATATACGATTATATATTTATACATATGATTATATATTTATATATATGATTATATATTGATTTTTAAAAATTATAAATGAAATTAACACAAAGCAGTTCATATAGTCATATAATCAACTCTCAATTGCATACTAATAATGTGAGAGTTGAAATGAATTTTACTGTATGTAACCTATACCTCAATAAAGCTGATTTTAAAATAATGAATGAAACCAAAACAAAAACAAAAGCTTTTCTATGTATATAACGGCTTAGGAAGTAGACATACATATACACAGACATACACATACAAATACATGAGGAACTTATATCTATATCACATAAATAGGAAAACCATTACCATATTTAAGACATCAGTAGTTTCTCCAAGGCTTTCTGAATCCTCTGCTGAAAAATTGTCTGTCTCTTTCCCTTTGGTTATTTTATGTTGAAAATAATCTGAATGATTAAAAGAGAGAAGAGAAAACAAGATTTCAACAGAAAAGTGAAAGACAACTAGACAATAAACAGAAATTATTCTGTAATATAAAAGTACAGTTATAATTTTACTAAAGGTCCTTTAACCTCATATTAAGGAAGCTAAACAGAATTCATTCACAGTGATAACAGGTTTTAAAATCTTTTTGAAAATTTAAAAACTATGACACTGATGAGATAACAATTGCTTCATTCATGTGAACAGGCAAACATTATTCCTTTGGGGTAAATACTACCCAGGTATCAAGCACTGTGATGGCCAGACCCCAAAAAGATCCCCAACAACCCACATCCTCTGCTATGCATACCTTTGTGGAGTTCCCTTCCACATTTTACCAGGTTGGTCTGTATGGCCAATAAAATAAAGCAGATATAATTGATGCTATTGTGGCTTATGTCTCAGTTCTTTCTCCCTCTCTCTCTCTCTCTCTCTCTCTCTCGCATACACACGCACTTTCTTGGAAGCCATGTCGTGAGCATCCCCAGGGAGAAGCCCATGTGCTGAGGGAGTGAAGCCTCCTGCCGATGGCCACGTGAGTGAGCTTGAAAGAGGATCCTTCAGCCTCAGTCAAGCCTTCAGAGGACTGCAGCCCCATCTGACAATGTGACTACAACTACATGAAATACCCTGAGCCAGAACCACTCAGCTAGACTGTTCCTGGATTCTCGACCCTTAGAAACTGTGTGAGATAGTAAATGTTTGTTGTTTTAACATAAGTTTTAGGATCATTTCTTATGTAGCAACAGAAAACTAGCACAAGGACCTGGAAACTTTTATAGAAAACTGCAAGGTTATTACATCATAAAGCAGATAATTAAAAGTTACAAGCTTTATTTGACCTCACATTTTTCTCAATTACCATACCCCCATGTAGCACACATATACTTATTTGAGAGGAGCTCCTTAATGAAGTCTTCACTAAAAATGCTAGTCCACAGTGATCTCTCCCTTGTAAATTCATTCAATTCAAATGAACAAATCATCAGTCTGTCTTTATTCCATGTGAGGTATTATGTAGGAGATATCAACTTAAGTAACTACTAAATCTTAATGAACTTATAGTCTAGAAGGGAATACAAAACATATTATATAGGGGAATGAGAAATCACATCCAAATGTTGGGAATCAGGAAACGTTTCACTAAGGAGTTACAGGGAATGATGGATAAGTAGAATTCTGGGAGGCAGAGATGGAGGTGGATGGGGAAGAAAATAAGCCTAGTGCTAAAAGAAGCTGTGGAATGGCTTGTGTTGAAGGCTTACCGTGTACTTGGAACATATGCTTTTATACATGTCAGGTTAATGTCATGACAATAAGAGAGCTAACTGTTATATCCCCATTTCACAAATGAATAAATTAAGGTTCAGTGACTCTTTTGGTGTCAACTGTCAATCTCAAGTCTGCCTTGACTTCACAGCCTTTCCACTCAGTCTGACCGCGAGGAGCTCAGTTTAATTAAAATCAGGGGTCAGCAATCTTTTTCTGTCAAAGGCCACATGTTAAACGTTATAGGCTTTGTGGCCATACAGTCTCTGTCCTAATTATGCAAACTCTGCCACTGAAATGTGAAAGCAGCCACAGACAATACATAAATGAATGGGTGTGACTGGCTTCTGATAAACTTTATAAAAACTGGTGGCTGACAACCTGGAAGAAATGGACAAATTCTTAGAAAAGCACAACCCTTCGAGACTGAACCAGGAAGAAATAGAAAATATAAACAGACCAATGACAAGCACTGAAATTGAAACTGTGATTAAAAATCTTCCAACAAACAAAAGCCCAGGACCAGATGGCTTCACAGGAGAATTCTATCAAACATTTAGAGAAGAGCTAACACCTATCCTTCTCAAACTCTTCCAAAATATAGCAGAGGGAGGAACACTCCCAAACTCATTCTACGAGGCCACCATCACTCTGATACCAAAACCAAAGATGTCACAAAAAAAGAAAACTACAGGCCAATATCATTGATAAACATAGATGCAAAAATGCTCAACAAAATACTAGCACACAGAATCCAACAGCACATTAAAAGGATCATACACCATGATCAAGTGGGATTTATTCCAGGATTGCAATGATTCTTCAATATACGCAAAACAATCAGTGGGATACACCATATTAACAAATTGAAGGAGAAAAACCATATGATCATCTCAGTAGATGCAGGAAAAGCTTTTGACAAAATTCAACACCCATTTATGATAAAAACTCTCCAGAAAGTAGGCATAGAGGGAACTTACCTCAACATAATAAAGGCCATATATGACAAACCCACAGCCAACCTCATTCTCAATGGTGAAAAACTGAAAGCATTTCCTCTAAGATCAGGAACAAGACAAGGTGGTCCACTCTCACCACTATTATACAACATAGTTTTGTAAGTTTTAGCCACAGCAATCAGAGAAGAAAAAGAAATAAAAGGAATCCAAATCGGAAAAGATAAAGTAAAGCTGTCACTGTTTGCAGATGACATGATACTATACATAGAGAATCCCAAAGATGCTACCAGAAAACTACTAGAGCTAATCAATGAATTTGGTAAAGTAGCAGGATACAAAATTAATGCACAGAAATCTCTTGCATTCCTATACACTAATGATGAACAATCTGAAAGAGAAATTAAGGAAACACTCCCATTTACCACTGCAACAAAAAGAATAAAATACCTAGGAATAAACCTACCTAGGGAGACCAAAGACCTGTATGCAGAAAATTATAAGACACTGAAGAAAGAAATTAAAGATGATACCAACAGATGGAGAGATATACCATGTTCTTGGATTGGAAGAATCAACATTGTGAAAATGACTATACTACCCAAAGCAATCTACAGATTCAATGCAATCCTTATCAAACTACCAATGGCATTTTTCACAGAACTAGAACAAAAATTTTCACAATTTGTACGGAAACATAAAAGACCCCGAATAGCCAAAGGAATCTTGAGAAAGAAAAAGGGAGCTGGAGGAATCAGGCTCCCGGACTTCAGACTATACTACAAAGCTACAGTCATCAAGACAGTATGGTACTGGCACAAAAACAGAAATATGGATCAATGCAACAGGATAGAAAGCCCAGAGATAAACCCACCCACGTATGGTCACCTTATCTTTAATAAAGGAGGCAAGAATATACAATGGAGAAAAGACAGCCTCTTCAATAAGTGGTGCTGGGAAAACTGGACAGCTACATGTAAAAGAATGAAATTAGAACACTCCCTAACACCATACACAAAAATAAATTCAAAGTGGATTAAAGACTTAAATGTAAGGCCAGACACTATCAAACTCTTAGAGGAAAACATAGGCAGAACACTCTATGACATACATCACAGCAAGATCCTTTTTGACCCAGCTCCTAGAGAAATGGAAATAAAAACAAAAATAAACAAATGGGACCTAATGAAACTTAAAAGCTTTTGCACAGCAAAGGAAACCATAAACAAGACCAAAAGACAACCCTCAGAATGGGAGAACATATTTGCAAATGAAGCAAGTGACAAAGGATTAATCTCCAAAATATACAGGCAGCTCATGCAGTTCAATATCAAAAAAACAAACAACCTAATCCAAAAATGTGCAGAAGACCTAAATAGACATTTCTCCAAAGAAGATAACCAGATTGCCAACAAACACACGAAAGGATGCTCAACATCACTAATCATTAGAGAAATGCAAATCAAAACTACAATGAGGTATCACCTCACACTGGTCAGAATGGCCATTATCAAATGTTCTACAAACAATAAATGCTGGAGAGGGTGTGGAGAAAATGGAGCCCTCTTGCACTGTTGGTGGGAATGTAAACTGATACAGCCACTATGGAGAACAGTATGGAGGTTCCTTAAAAAACTAAAAATAGAACTACCATACGACCCAGCAATCCCACTACTGGGCATATACCCTGAGAAAACCATAACTCAAAAAGGGTCATGTACCACAATGCTCATTGCAGCTGTATTTACAATAGCCAGGACATGGAAGCAACCTAAGTGTCCATCGACAGATGAATGGATAAAGAAGATGTGGCACATGTATACGATGGAATATTACTCAGCCATAAAAAGAAACGAAATTGAGTTATTTGTAGTGAGGTGGATGGACCTAGAGGCTGTCATACAAAGTGAAGTAAGTCAGCAAGAGAAAAACAAATATCATATGCTAATACATATATATGGAATCTAAAAAAGAAAAAAAATGTTTCTGAAGAACCTAGGGGCAGGACAGGAATAAAGATGCAGACGTAGAGAATGGACTTGAGGACACGGGGAGGGGGAAGGGTAAGCTGGGACGAAGTGAGAGAGTGGCATGGACATATATACACTACCAAAAGTAAAATAGACAGCTAGTGGGAAGCAGCCGCATAGCATACGGAGTTCAGCTCGGTGCTCTGTGACCACCTAGAGGGGTTGGATAGGGAGGGTGGGAGAGAGATGCAAGAGGGAGGGGATATGGGGATATTAGTATACGTAGAGCTGATTCACTTTGTTATATAGCAGAAACTAACACAACAATGTAAAGCAATTATACTCCAGTAAAGGTGTTAAAAAAAAAAAACAAAAAAACCGGTTGCTGGCCAGATTTGACCCATGGGCCACAGCCTGCAGACTTGAGACCTAAATTAAGGTTATAAGAAAAAGGCTGCTGAGAGATGAAGCTAGAAAAGCAGGTGGGAATTACATGGGGAAATTTACATTTATTTAAAAAAAATATTAGGGATCCTCTGAAGACATTGGAGCAGATGGGAACTAAAGTGCACCTGAAGGAGATTAAAATAGAAAAGTACTAAGCAGGAGAGATTGGAGGTGGCAGAGAAAGGAGGTTTGGAAAATAGATAGTATATCATTTAAGCTCATGGTCTTGGCCTTATGCTTGACTGAGAAAACAGACGTCGTCAGAGCTGATCTGCTATATCTTCTCACCAACAAATGTACAAATTTACCTACATTTTCCTGTTAAAATGTAGGATGTGTCTTTCCTCTTAACAAAGACTGCTCTGTATGCCAGCCCCTCCTGTCTTCTCAAGAGCTTTGCACCTTTGGTCATATCCTCTCTCTCGTGTGCTACCCATCTCTCCGGGACTACTGGCTCATGTCCATTAGGCACAGCGGTCCCCAAGGTCCTCAACCTTTCTGACACCAGGGACCGGTTTCGTGGAAGACAGTTTTTCCACGGGCCGGGGGTGGGGGGATGGTTCAGGCGGTAATGCGAGCGATGGGGAGTGGCAGATGAAGCTTCGCTCGCTTGCTTGCCTGCTGTCTGCCGCTCACCTCCTGCTGTGCTGGGAGGCCCGGTTCCTAACAGGCTGCAGACCTGAATCAGTCCGTGGCCTGGGGTTTGGGGACCCCTGCATTAGCACACAAATATGCTCTAGTATTTCCCATTGACTCCACATCTCCCTCTCCTGCCAGCCCATTTCTCTGCTCCTCTTCAGGACCAAAATAGGCAAAAGAACTATCTACACACTCTATCTCCTCTTCACATCCTCATTTCCCCTTCATGCCTCAACTTTTAACACTCTGCCTTCTGTTCTGATCTTTCCCTGGAACTGCTCTTGTCAGGATCACCAAAAATCTCCATGATGCTTAATCCATGGGATGCTTCTTTGAACTCCTTTTCCTTGACCTTTGAGCAGTACTTTGAATTCATGACCCTACTCCCTCCTCATGTCCCTCCTCCTACCCTACTGGCTGATGAGGCTGGGGAAGGTGGTTTTGTGGGCTCTTCCTCTCCTCCCCTCTAAGTGTTAGACATTCTCAGGGCTAAATCCTGGGCCCTCTTTTCTTGCTACTCTACTCTCTAATAGGTGATTTCACCAACTTCCATGGATTATCAATACCATCTCTATGTTGATGGTTTCCAAATTTCTATCTCTAGTCCACACCTATCTTCTGAACGTTATTCTTTCATTTTCAACTGCCTGCTTGATATTTCTGCTTGGATGTCTCACAGGTATCTCAAGCTCAATTTTTAATTTTTTTTCTCAAAGCAGTCGACCATCCTCCTGCCTACACATCTATGTGTGACCCATTAATGAGCAAGTTCAGTTGTTTCTATGACTAAAATGTATTTCAAATCTGCAAACACCATCATCTCTTACAAAAGGCTCTTAAGTATTCTTCCTACCTCTAGTTTGGCATCCCTACATCCACACACCGGCAAAAGTGATCATCTTAAAATATAAATGGCACTGGAGCACATCACTCCACTGTTTAAAACCCTTTAATGACTTTCTATTACACTTTAAGAAAAACACTCAAATCAAATAGGCCTCTCATGGCCTATAAAACCATGTATATTTTTCTGCTGTCTCTTTTTCTAACATCATCTTGTCCTGCCTTTTCCCTCACTCTCTGAGCCCAGTGATCTTCTTTCCTTTTCCTATAAACTGCTTCCAAACCTTTACCTACATTATTTTCTTTGCCTGTAATATACACATCGTCTCTCTTTGTGTAGCTACTTTTTATCCTTTATGTTTTAGCTTAAATGTCACCTCCTCAGTCATGTCTTCCCTGACCTCCTTCACTCCATGAGAAATACTGAAGTCTGCAAATAATTTAGAAAAAGTCACATTATATGTTGGCTACAACTTTCAAGATATTTTTATTAAGTTGGTTTTAGCAAACAGTCACAAAAAGATACAGGATGGCTTTTCCTTTTGCTCTAGCTACAAAGTTCTATCTTCACATTCAAATCTCTTGAAGTGGGAAACAACTTGCCCCAAACCATAAACTTCTCTTTTCCTTGCACACACTGTTGCCAGAATCTACTTTTCCCATGTACAGGGCTGAAGAGCACCAGTGATTCCTATCTCCAAAGGAAACATACAGAATTTGTGGGTGAGATGTAGGAAACCCAGCTCATTATCAAGGTCTTAGATGTAGACAATATTCCATTGCCATGGCCCACAATTCTTGACTGAGTTCCTGATCCTTTGTTACCTCAACCTTTTATCTAGGTTCCTGAGCCCAAAGATATTAAAATTATCTGTGCTACAGTTCTTAATCCCAGATGCCCAGATTTTCTTCTTAATTCCAAACCTACTGCTTACTCTGATTTCCTACCCTAGTTTCTTGTTCTGCCCCTATCATCTGAGTACATGCCCTGTAGTAACATAAACACACTCCTAAGATACACAAATGTCTGTAAACAAAACTATTTAGAAGAGGTGTATAATAGCTAAAGAGCTGGAATTACAATTTAAAACATGAAATCTGTATCTAATAGACAGTGGGGCAGAGGTGTTAATAATAACTATGCCTATATTTATGAAGAGGTTTCTGGGGGTGCTAGGCTCAATGCTAAGTATTTTATATGCCTTGTCTCATTTAACTGTCATGCACTCTCTAAAGTAGGTATTATTAAAGTTATTTCAAAGACATGGAAACTGAGGTGTAGAGAAATTAAGTAACTTTCCCAAAGCCAGTCACATAGTTAATAAATGTCAAAGCTGGCATCGGATCCCAGATCAATTTGACTCTACATCCTATGCTCTTAACCACGATGCTGTATTGCCTAAAGGCAGAACTTCACATAGGTCTACAAGACCTGCATTCAAATCCTGTTCACTTATAAAACTGAGTGACCTGAGTCACTCAATCTCTTCAAGCCTTGCTTTTCTCATATATAAAAATGAAGAATATAACTCCCATCTATTTCATGGAGTTGCTTCTGGGTTTAAAGGAGATAATGTAAGAGAAGGTGATATGTATGTTATACACTGCTTTATAAAGATATGCTGCTGTCATTACATGGGATTTTTAAGGTCACCAAAGATGCTTTCTATTAGCAAGAGTATTCTTGGATTTGAGTTCAAATGAGAGATGTCAGTCTCTAACTAGGAAGAAAACAATTTATTTAGACAAAACATCTTAAGATGAACATGAAAACAATGGAATAAATGGCACATTTCCTCTGAGAGCAGGCAGAGCATCAACTGTTACCTGGTTCCATTGGCGGCATAGGGTCCTCTTTATCAGGCATCATTTTCTCTAGCAGATTAGTTGTAGGCATACAGAAAGGAACTGAACGAGGCGAAGAACAAACAGGTGGTACGAGAGTCCCTGCAATTGGAGGTAGTGTTCCTGTCGTTTGAATAGAGTCTGAGGATTTCTCCTTTAAAACAAACAGGTTAAATAAACTGTTAGATAATGTTATATACTTAATATTGATATAAACTATCCTGAGGTTGCTAAAAATATTGAAGAGAGAGATTTCAAAGTTGGCCAACGTCCTACAACATTCACTTTTTAATAATCCCCAAGGGCTCAAAAATGTTTTGTTTTGTTGCCTCTGTATCTAAGTTGCTCTAAATTGTCAATTTGGAAGTCTGTTTTTCACAAGGTGGGGAAAAGTGTGTGTTTTCTCTGTCTTCCCGGAAAAAAAAAGTTACTCAGGAGACACAAACCAACAACAACTACAAAATACTTATGGGATATTTCTCAATTTTTCCATATATACTTTTTCATAATAAAAAATCAAACTTAACTTTTTTTTTTACCACTAAAGGAATACATTTTGAAACTTAAAGCAATTTTTTAAAAAAAGGAATGTCTCTAAAAATTATTTGGCATTTTATTTTTTTAAAATGTAAGTGTCACTGAATAATTTTAAAGCACAGAATGAGAATCTCTAAATTTAATTGAGAAAGAACATTCCCTCTCTCAAATAAAGCCCTTATTTCTTTGTTTTCTACCTTTCATTAGTTATAATATATATATAACCTTTCATTGCTCATGAGGTATTAGCTTTTCAAGATAAAAGCAAAGTAGAAGTCAATCCACAGATGGTTGAGAAAACAACTTAGCATTCAATCTGAGGTGATAAGATAGCGGTAAGTACCACTGTCTACAAGCAAAGGTTATCCATGATCATTTCAATTTTCTAGTTTGTGTGTTTACCAGTTTAATTCTGAGTTTGCTTTAAAAGTTTGTAAGCCCTCAATTCTAATCATTTTATTTAGTAAATTTACCTAAGAAGACCTTTCTTTGGTTTAAAAAGAAAATAAATTTGTTTTCTTTACAGTGCTAGACAACATTATTATATAGAATAGGCCACAACTGTACCCTCTCTCTTCGCCGCACACGTGCTGATAAAGATCTCTGCAGTACGTTTCCTGAAGTCAGATCACTGATCGGCAGAGATGTAGCTGAAGGTAAGCAACAATCATTTATTTCATCTAACTCAACGTCTTCTGCCACATCAAGTCGTGGAGTGGCAAAAACTAGCATGTGACATCCACCGCAAGCAACCTGCAGCATAAATTCACAGATAAATTAATTGACACTGGCTTCAAACACAAATGGGTTTGTTTTGCTTTTTAATTAATTAATTTTTTTGTGGTCTTTTTAATTTTTTTTATTTATTTATTTATGGCTGTGTTGGGTCTTCGTTTCTGTGCGAGGGCCCTCTCTAGCTGTGGCAAGCGGGGGCCACTCTTCATCGCAGTGTGCGGGCCTCTCACCACCACGGCCTCTCCTGTTGCGGAGCACAGGTTCCAGACGGGCCTGCACTGGCAGGCAGACTCTCAACCACTGCGCCACCAGGGAAGCCCCTAATTTATTTTTATTTTTGGCTGCGTTGGGTCTTCGTTGCTGTGTGCCGGCTTCTCTCTAGTTGTGGTGAGCAGGGGCTACTCTTCGTTGTGGTGCCTTCTCTTGTTGCAGAGCACCAGCTCTAGGCACGTGGGCTCAGTAGTTGTGTCGCGTGGGCTCTAGAGCGCAGGCTCAGTAGTCATGGCACACGGGCTTAGGTGCTCCGCGGCATGTGGGATCTTCCCGGACCAGGGCTCGAACCCGTGTCCCCTGCATTGGCAGGCTGATTCTCAACCACAGCACCACCAGGGAAGCCCCACAAATGGGCTTTTAACAGTTTTCAGCTACAAAGCATTAACTTAGCGGTAGACTTCCTAGACTGACTGACTGAAATCTCTCTCTCTCTACACACACACACACACACACACACACACACACAAACACACACACACACGTGAATTACAATATATATTCTTATTTTAAAAATTTATTTTATTTATTTATTTTTGGCTGCGTTGGGTCTTCATTGCTGCGCACGGGCTTTCTCTAGTTGTGGCGAGCGGGGGCTACTCTTCGTTGTGGTGCGCGGTCTTCCCATTGCAGTGGCTTCTCTTGTTGTGGAGCACGGGCTCTAGGTGCACAGGCTTCAGTAGTTGTGGCACGCGGGCTCAGTAGTTGTGCCTCATGGGCTCTAGAGCGCAGTCTCAGTAGTTGTGGCGTACGGGCTTAGTTGCTCCACAGCATGTGGGATCTTCCTGGACCAGGGCTCCAACCTGTGTCCCCTGCACTGGCAGGCAGATTCTTAACCACTGCACCACCAGGGAAGCCCTTACAATATATATTCTTTAAACACTATTATTGAAAACTAGAACAAGTTTAACATACCATTTTACTTTCAACTGAATATACAGTATAGAGAAAAAAACCTATTTGGCACATTATATTTCTCTTTACAAGTTAGAAAATGCTATTTTAATCTTGGAGCAACACTAACAACTTGAAAAAATTACTCAGACAAGTTCTACGTGGAAAGAAGGGACCCAAGAATAAATCAGTCTCTTGGGATAATTATGTCTTTATACATGAAGATTTTTTAAGTTTAATGCTTAAAAGTCCTGAGAGCAAAACGCAAGCATGCACAATGACAGAACAATGAAAAAGTAAATCAACATCCAAACGATTTTGAGAAATAACTGATTTTCAATAAAATGCTTAAAAAAACATTGTGTTTGCAATACACAGACTTCTGGTATCTTCATAGTGTTCTACATGGCATAGAAGAGCATACTCTGAACCTTTCTCTTCATATGTTCAAAGTTAAAATTGATATGTTTTCTGTATAGCACTTTTTAAAAACCATCTTCCCCATAAGATTATAAGCTTAGTCAATGAAAATCTGGTCACTGTGTTCATCACTGCATGCTCTGTATTCCTCATCCTCAGTCCAGTATCTTGTACCAAGCAGGCATTCATTAAACAGGTGTCAAATCAAGGAATGGAAGTGTTCCATAGTACGAGGCTCTGAGCCTTTGGAGAACAAATTCCAAGTGATATTATCATCACCAAGTAAACAGAATTTTCAAGTCTATGGTTCTTAATTGGCAAAAGCGTTAGAAACAACAGAGATACGGTGCCTGATGGGGATGTCACTGAAACAACACCTTATCCAAATAACACTTAACCAATTAAACATAATTTCAAAACTCTTCATTTATTATCAGATATTTTTCTTGTGCAGGATTTGAGAGTCCTAGTGATATCTAATCCAGCAAATATTTACAGATGACCACTGTGAGTGAGGCACTCTGCTGGGAGCTACAGGAAACACAAAGCTTCCAGGCATGGCACAGTCCTGGCTCTCAAGAGACATATGAAAATGAAGTAGAAGAGTCAAGATTAGGACAAAAAGGAAGATGTTAAAGGAGGAACATTAGAAAAGGGACAGATTTTCAGAGTGCCATGATGTCTGACATTTGGCCTTTAGGACACAAGTATATTTACTAGATATAGCCATGATATTTCATATAAACAGAAAAGTACTTATTTTCTACGAAATACTAAAAGACTCAAATATAGGAAGATGAACATGTAAACAGGGAAATGTGATGCCCTTACCAACTGTACTATAAACTTCAAGAAATTAGAACACAAAGTGGGAACGAACTGATTGGCACAACTCTCCAGTCCAAGTCCTAATTTTCCACGTCGATCGTCTCCAAAAGTATACATAAGGCCTAAATCTAAAATGAAAAAAAAGAGAGAATTATAAAAGTGTCACTTTCATGGATCTATTTGTAAATAGACAAATACATTAACTTACATTGCAATTTTCCCCTCATATTCTGCATTAAATTTACTCTGCTCCACTGATGTTTCCACACTCTCTATGGTTTCTGTTGTCCACACATAACATTAGGCAATAGATACCCCGAGAATAACTCACTGAGCTCTCGGTGGCTTGTGAAGTTGAGACCCAGGTGTGTGAGGTGCTGTGTGGAGCAGCAGCCATCCAGCATGAGATCCTGTGATACACACCATCTCAAGAAGGAGATTTTTGTATTCTGACCTCCTACATCCCAATACAATCTATTTTCTTTTTTCCTCAGGTCATTGATTAGGTCAGGGGTTTTCAACCTCGGCACTACAGACATTTGAGGCCAGATAATTCTTGGTTGTATGGGTCTGTCCTGTGCATTGTGGGATGTTTAGCAGCATCCTTGGCTTCCACCTACTAAATGCCCATAGAATACCCTGCCTCTGCAGTTGTGACAATCAAAAACATCTCCAGACATTGCCATGTGTCTCCTGTGGAGACAAAATCACTAGTTTAGATCAATCCAACTGTCTCTTTTACTTCTGCTTCAGGGTTGTGGAAAGCTGCTGAAGGAAATGCCATAAACCAACCAAGCTGCTGGTCCCTATATCAATACTGGGGTCCCCTATATAGCTGGGCCAAGATGATGATGAGTAATTTTGTCGCTTCTCTCCAGTTAATCCTTTTGCCCACTGCCATAGCAGGTATTCCGTACATTCACTCCTCAAGCCTTTCTTTCATACTCTCCATCTCAAGTGAGGTAAGTGCCATGGAAGCAGAAGGAAAGGAAAGGGTGCCAGTATAGGTGCAGAGGAGGGGCTCTCCCTCCAGTCTGGAGATTAGGAAAGGCTTTTAAACTGAAGCTGAAAGGATTAGGGTTTAGTTACAAGAAGAAGGGAGCAATCTTCCAGGCAGAGGCCAGCAGTACATACAAAGGCTGTGAATCAAGAGAAAACACAGCACAGTCAAGAAGCCGAAAGGCAACCAATGTGTCTGGAGCACAAAGGTGAGAGTGGTATGAGATGAGCCTGAAGAGGGAAGAAGGAATCACACGAAAGAGGATCTTATTAGCTCATATTAAGCATTTTTGAACTCTATATTAAGAACAATAATAAGCTAAATGAATGGTTTTAAGCTGGGAAATGACAAGATCATATATGGGGACCTGTACTTTAAGATGGCAAAGTAACTGTATAGTAAGAAAAGCCACGAGAACTGCCTGAAAAAATAATTAGAAATAATAACATAATTCACTAAAGTGGCAAGTTCAAAAATTAATATATTAGAAACAAATAGATTCCCTATAAATAAGCAATAACCAGCATTTAGATTCTAAATTTAGATTGTTATAATTCTTACTATTAGGTATTTATTTCCTTTCTTTATATATACTCCTTATCATCTTTTTGCTTTCCTCCTCCTTTTTTTGACCCTGATATCCTTATTCAAAATGTTAAGGTTTTTTTTTTTTTTTTAAACCTGATTATCTTTAGCCAGAAAAAATAAACTCTGATCAAGCTGCCTGATCACACTTCCAACCTCAGAGAGCTTTTTAAAACATGAGCCACTGGCTATAATGTGGAACTGGCAAGAACTTATAGATAACTCACTACATATCTCTCATTAGTCCTGGACAAAGAAAAAATTCATAACACCTGTCCCTGGGGAGGATTCATGAGCAAAAAAGTCAAATAAAATTAATGTTCAATTATTTGTGCTGAAACTTCTTTCATCAGGAGTAAAGGTATTATGAAAGTTTAACCAAAAAACCTAATTGTATGTTAAATGATCCATAAAAAGTGTGTATTTACTATCAGTGGCAATTTAGAGTTGATGGAAAATGGTAGTAAAGACAGAGAAACTGACCTTAAGACTTGCAGTAAGGCATACCTATCAACAACTCTTCTGGGATTGTGAATGAATAGTAATTCTTTACATTCTATATAGTTCAATTTCATGCTACATTAATAAGGACACTGATACTTGAAAATGGGCAGGTAGTTCTCTCTGAAAAGTTCTTTGGGGAAGAAGGGACAGTACTTGGTAGTACCTTGTATTTGCTGAGCCCTAGTTCCCCTAAGCAGATACCATTAGATGAGGTCCATCATAGCAGAAACTTGTAAAAGAAGGGGAAAAATGCAGAAATACCAGTATCTAGATTCTTTCAAAATACTATATGATTTATGACTTTTTAATGCTTTACTTTTTAGATAGAAATGTGAGCTACAAATAGAGAAATCACAGAGCCTTTTATTCCAAAGTAATTAAAATTATGGAGTTTATATATATATATTTTTGTAATTCAAATGAAACATATCTCACTTAATTTTTATTCTTCTCAAATTACATATTTTTGTTTAATGTGTCAATAATAGTTTAAATTTATTGATGTATTTGTGAAGCTTTATGCTCATTATTTCTTTTTTTTTTCCTAACATCTTTATTGGAGTATAATTGCTTTACAATGGTGTGTTAGTTTCTGCTTTATAACAAAGTGAATCAGTTATACATATACATATGTTCCCATATCTCTTCCCTCTTGCATCTCCCTCCCTCCCACCCTCCCTATCCCACCCCTCTAGGGGGTCACAAACCACCGAGCTGATCTCCCTGTGCTATGCGGCTGCTTCCCACTAGCTATCTATTTTACGTTTGGTAGTGTATATATGTCCGTGCCACTGTCTCACTTTGTCCCAGCTTACCCTTCCCCCTCCCCATATCCTCAAGTCCATTCTCTAGTAGGTCTGTGTCTTTATTCCCATCTTACGCCTAAGTTCTTCATGACCTTTTTTTTTTCCCTTACATTCCATATATATGTGTTAGCATACTGTATTTGTTTTTCTCTTTCTGACTTACTTCACTCTGTATGACAGACGCTAGGTCCATCCACCTCACTACAAATAACTCAATTTCGTTTCGTTTTATGGCTGAGTAATATTCCATTGTATATATGTGCCACATCTTCTTTACCCATTCATCTGTTGATGGACACTTAGGTTGCTTCCATGTCCTGGCTATTGTAAATACAGCTGCAATGAACATTGTGGTACATGACTCTTTTTGAATTATGGTTTTCTCAGGGTATATGCCCAGTAGTGGGATTGCTGGGTCGTATGGTAATTCTATTTTTAGTTTTTTTTTTTTTTTAATTTTATTTATTTATTTATTTTTGGCTGTGTTGGGTCTTCGTTTCTGTGAGAGGGCTTTCTCCAGTTGTGGCAAGCGGGGGCCACTCCTCATCGCGGTGTGCGGGCTTCTCACTATCGTGGCCTCTCTTGTTGTGGAGCACAGGCTCCAGACGCGCAGGCTCAGTAATTGTGGCTCACGGGCCCAGTTGCTCCGCAGCATGTGGGATCCTCCCAGACCAGGGCTCGAACCTGTGTCCCCTGCATTGGCAGGCAGACTCTCAACCACTGTGCCACCAGGGAAGCCCTATTTTTAGTTTTTTAAGGAACCTTCATACTGTTCTCCATAGTGGCTGTATCAATTTACATTCCTACCAACAGTGCAAGAGGGTTCCCTTTTCTCCACACCCTCTCCAGCATTTACTGTTTCTAGATTTTTTGATGATGGCCATTCTGACTGGTGTGAGATGGTATCTCACTGTAGTTTTGATTTGCATTTCTCTAATGATTAATGATGTTGAGCATTCTTTCATGTGTTTGTTGGCAATCTGTATATCTTCTTTGGAGAAATGTCTATTTAGGTCTTCTGCCCAGTTTTGGATTGGGTTGTTTGTTTTTTTATTATTGAGCTGCATGAGCTGCTTGTAAATTTTGGAGATTAATCCTTTGTCAGTTGCTTCATTTGCAAATATTTTCTCCCATTCTGAGGGTTGTCTTTTGGTCTTGTTTATGGTTTCCTTTGCTGTGCAAAAGCTTTTAAGTTTCATTAGGTCCCATTTGTTTATTTTTGTTTTTATTTCCATTTCCCTAGGAGGTGGGTCAAAAAGGATCTTGCTGTGATGTATGTCATAGAGTGTTCTGCCTATGTTTTCCTCTAAGAGTTTTATAGTGTCTGGCCTTACATTTAGGTCTTTAATCCATTTTGAGTTTATTTTTGTGTATGGTGTTAGGGAGTGTTCTAATTTCATTCTTTTACATGTAGCTGTCCAGTTTTCCCAGCACCACTTATTGAAGAGGCTGTCTTTTCTCCACCGTATATTCTTGCCTCCTTTATCAAAGATAAGGTGACCATATGTGCGTGGGTTTATCTCTGGGCTTTCTATCCTGTTCCATTGATCTATATTTCTATTTTTGTGCCAGTACCATACTGTCTTGATTACTGTAGCTTTGTAGTATAGTCTGAAGTCAGGGAGCCTGATTCCTCCAGCTCCATATTAATTATCTATAGGTGAGTCAGTCATTTTAGGGAAGTACCTTTACTGATTCCTACATTGGCAGCACCTAGTTTCTGAGGTTGAGAAGTAGACCCATAGCACCATCTCCCCAGATAAAGGAGAACCTACAGAGCAGAAGAGCTAGAGGACCCAGGTATTCATTTAATTAATAGTCTTTGGGGTACCTTTCTGTCTACCACTGTGGAGAAAGTATGAAAGAGTTATTCCTGAAAACGCCTCCCGGTGGCAGAAGCATCATAAGAATTTACTCAGCCTGAATGTAGCTGTCAGATTGAAGAGGGAGAATATTTTAAAATAAGTTCTTTCTTATGAGACTTTTCACTTTGGCCTGAGCAGAGTTCAGAGCCTTCAAATTGATACAATTTTGAAAAGATTCCAGCTTTTTACTTTTTATACTTCTGCCAAAGTATAATGCTATGGTCTTACCTCTGATAGCATTGACACATTTTGAGGCTCTAAACCTTTGGATCATTTACACTGATTTTAAATTAAACTAAAGTATGAAAAAGGAGTTTACAACTTTACACGTTGGCATATCAAACAAAGAATTCCATTTTCTCAGTTATTATTTCCTTTGCTTAAGTTAGATACATTCATTCCATATAGTATTTATTTTGTAATAAAATATACCCAGTTCCATAAGTATATTAACAGAAATTCTGATCTGTACCTGTTATCAAAGCTGTGTGGTTTTCTCCACAGAAAACATAACTTATTTTCTGATCCTTAATAGTCTCAATGGCTTTGGGTTCTGAAGTTTCAAAAATAAAAGTGCCAAGACCCAGCTGACCAAAGTGTCCCAGCCCAAAGGTGTACACGGCGTTCTCTGAAAGGGGAGGGGCAAACACAAGAAAAGGATTTCAGGGGTACAGGCACTGTCACCATTATATCTAGAAAAACGGTGATATTCCACCTTTTATAATGAGGGTTAAGGGCCTCTCAAAGAAATACTCATATAAGAATACCTAATACTTACGTATACATTCCTCAGTGATAAAGGAAGAGAAAAATGGCAAGGTACACAATTGTAACAATAATGGCATGGGCCTGATTTTATCTTTTACATATAACCATAGAAGGAATTGCTAAAGACACAAAAGTCGGTGAACTACTACCTAAAAAGTCCCTATAATTACCACTCAGTTTGTTAAAAAGCATCAATTGTCATTAAGCGAATTCCTTTCACTGCCCTAAATAAACGAAGTGTTTCCCAAAAAAAAAATCCTTACTTATTAACAGTAGTTTAATGGAATAACCTATTTTAGAAAACAATTTCGGAGAAGAATTAGCATGAGAATGAAAACTTACATCAGACATGCTAGATTTATTCACAGGTAAAGCTCATTTGCTAGGAAATGCAATAATAATCAAAGGAGGGGAAAAACTTTTCCTGTATATTAACATTAAAATTTTTTTTAAATTTTATTGAAGTATAGTTGATTGATAATGTTGTGTTATTTTCTTCTGTACAGCAAAGTGACTCAGTTATACATATATATATCCTTTTTCATATTATTTTCCATTATGGTTTGTCACAGGATATTGAATATAGTTCCCTGTGCTATACAGTAGGACCTTGTTGTTTATCCATACTATATTATATTAATATTTTTGAAGTGATTCCAAAGGAACTCCAATAACAGTAAATATTAGCTCACATAGTCTTGAGAAATGGAAAAGCACAAAAATAGGATAAACGAGTGGTGATGAAAGCGTCCTTTAGACACACGACTCTCCCCGGCCCCTGCCTTAGGAGGCACAGCAGGAGCAAGAGCTTCGGATTCAGGTAGAAGCCCAAACCTTCATTATTATTAGCTGTGGTAAGTAGACAAGCTACTTAAATTCCCTAATGCTATAATCCCTATCTAATAGAGCTGCTGCGACGATTAAATGAGAAAACATGCAGGAAGATTTTAAAACAGTGGGACATTCAGTTGTAAAAGGACATTTTTCTAAAAAGTAATTATCTAATCAACTCAACCTTATTCTGACAACAGAGGATACTGAAGAACATATAACTACTGTCATATAGTTTTATATTTTTCTTGTCTAATGTTTACTTCATGAATAAGACATATAGATATTACTTCTTTTTTTTTTTTTTTTTAGATATTACTTCTTAAAGAAAATATGGTACATCAAGGATATGAAGCCACACTGAGGTAATGGCAAACAGATCTTTATTTTAGTGTAAAAAATACTATCTCTTAGTTTAATTAATAATCACACAGCATATCTCCAGTTCTGAATGTTCAGCTTAATAGGAGGATGTTGGGTAAATTAAGATAACTGTCTATCTCTAGCTGGCCAAGCCCTTTCCTTTAATGAAGGGAACAATTTAGAACAGACGGTTAGCTATTCTTTGCTTTAAGGTCTTGCAAAGTATTCTGTAACTCTTAGGTATTTAACTTAGTACTTAGTCAAACTGATGATCAATACACTCTTCAGGTCCATTTCTTCATCAATTAGGACTTAATATTTAATATTTCTGTCCACACTGCTCCAGAATACAGGTTTCTCACCAGGACTGGCTCATAATAAAGCTTTCAAAGGTCCATGGAGAAATTTAAATAATAGGCAAAGCAGTGAATTTTCCATACAGATAAATGTTTACAATTTAAGGGGATGTCTTTTATTATAAAATTAAGAGCTTTTAAATTTTTGTTTCAAAAATGGCCCTTATTTTATGATATAATGGTAAAAACAGATTGCATTTTTCTTGCAACATCCATACTTAGCCAAATGCAAATTGGAAGTTGGCAACCATCTCTAGGTCCTCATATTCTGTTTATAAAATGAAAAACTTAAAATATAAAAACTTTACTGCTCTGTGAGATCCCAAAGTCTCAAAAATCTGAAGAAAACAATCAATTTCTGGCAACATGGTTTTTAACTTCAAAACGAAGTCCACAGAAAGCTAAATGAGTATAATACTGCAAGAAAATATCATTAGGTACATTTTTAAAGTATAATTAAAAGAATCATGGGTTATCTTGGTGAAAATATTTTATAATGTATGGTTGAATGACATTATTATTATATAATCAACATTTGTGTCCTTCAGAATAACCTTCAATCACCTAATAAATTAGTTCTTTCTACAATCTTTGTATAAACTGGAGAAAATACATAACACATGAAGAATAAGTTGTATTTCTGCCTATAGAATAAATTTTCAGATAATTTATAAAGATTAATTTTGAAGTTTAATTCCTAAGATAAATCTTTTAGAAATTATATGAAAATTCACTTTATCAGCAGAAGTTTAAAAAAAAACTTAAACCTCAGAATTATTTCCAAATTTAGAGTTGAGGCCTAGAAAAAAATTATTTCTCACTTTGAAAAGATTCCATCTGGAAATTGTAATTCTGGGAAACCATAGCTTTATACGCATGACTGGGACTAGAATAGGAAGTCAAGGAAAAGTGATGTAAGAGAGGAAAATCTAAAGATAAAATATTGCTTAATCACCTTGCAACATTTAAGCATTATCATCTGAGAACTGGATATTACTTAAAATTTGTCTAGAACACTTCTAGCTTTGGGTTACTGAAGATTAAGTGGTGACTTCAGAAACTGTTTATTTCTTTCTGACCAAAATATATCATAATCATTCACTACCTAACTGCTTTACCTCTATACTACTCATCTAAAATAAATCTAATGCTGAACAAATTTGGGAGCATCAATTTAGTAAGCATATTAACAAGTAGTAAGTCTATTTTAATTATACTGCCTAGAATTCTGAGAAGTCACATGTCATACCAAATACAAAATTCAGAAGCCAAAAGTGACATTACTATTAAAGTTCTAACTTTTTGTTATTATCTGTAATTTAAAATCTTAACACTTTTTAATGAATTACTATAACAGAACATAAAAATCACAAAGAAATCACCAAGTTAGACATTGTGAATATCAAAAAGAATTATCAATGACAAGTAGAAAACAGTATTAACAGGGAGCTTCTCCAAAATAAGGTATTTCAGAAAAAATAATGTCAATTTTAAATAAATATGGAATACATATATATGAGGAAAACAATCTGTTCTTGAAAATGAGCTAAAAAACGTTATTTGCTGCCATTCAACGTGTTAAGATCATGAAAATGTCAATTATGTTAGCAAAAATAATTCAACAAGATTCATTTTTTTCTACTTAAAAATTTCTTCCACAGGCCAGAAATGTTTATTGACTATAGGAACAAAAGGTGGGGATCTTAATGGAAAAAGATGCAAAGCCAACTTACATGAAGTATCTAAAACAGTCAAACTCATCGAAGCAGAGACTTGAATGGTGGTTGCCAGGGTCTAGGGTAGGGGGAGAGGGGAGCTGCTAATGAATGGGTATAAGGTTTTAGCTATGCAAAGGTGAAAGTTCTAGAGACCTGCCATACAACATTGTGCCTATAGATAACAATACTGTATTGTAAACTTAAAAATCTGTTAAGAGGATGGATCAGATGTTAAGTGTTCCTACCACAATAAAAATAAATGAATGTAAAAAAAGCTTTTTTCATTAGCTACCAAAGAAAGCAGGGAACGGAGCCGCACACATACCTGTGAGCACAACCGTGTGCCCTCCACCACAAGCTACTTGGATCACCTTCTGAGGAATTCCAGGCACCAGCTGGGGCACTTTGTGATTGATCAGCAGCTTTCCGGGAAGACCTAATTTCCCATACTCAGGTTCTCCAAAGGTGTACAGTTCTCCCTCCGCTATTGAAGGAAAAGGACAGTGATCGATGATGACACAGACATGAACAAATACTGGTCTTTTTGGTACATGTTCTCACGTTTGATAAAAAAATGTAGAAAATCTCAACTTAATAAATTTGACCTTTCTTGAGATATTTTTACTGAATGGTAAGGAAATAAAGGTAGATTTTCCCTTCCCCTTGATTATTCTAATCCAAAATCTTCCTGAAGAATTCACGACCAGCACTACTAGTAACAACTAGAAAATTATTTTACCTGTTTCACAATACATAGAAAAGATGATCTTACTTCTACCTACTTTCAATAAAGCAAAATGACTCGACGTTAAACCCCCATAAGGACATGGATTTTGCCTTGCTCACTACAGTATTGCAAGAACTTAGCAGTGTGTCTAGTATATTAAACATTTAATGAATACTTGGTGAATAAATAATTGCTTTTAATGAAACTTATTGTAGAAAACCCATTTATGTGTGAGGTAAATATGGTGAGTGAGACTAAAGATAGCAAATTTTACTCAGTTAGATGGCACTTTTTCCAGAAAGATTCTCTTATTAAGGAACTCATGACATTTAATCACTGCCTTGTCCATACCAATACTATTGATTTGCTTCTGTTATCACACTTCCCACACTACACTATGAGCTTCTTGAAAGCAGGAACTTTTTTTATTCATTTCTATGAACTGAACTGAGTTCTATAAAACAGGAATTTAAAAACTGTTATAAATACATAATCTAATCCAAAGATTATGACACAGAACGTATCACCACTGATATGAGGAAAGAGGCAACACAGCACCTCTTGTATTATTTGCATGTCTCCAAGAGAAGCATGACTGACTGACTGACTGACTGTTGACCAACCCCTGGGAATGTGGCCCTTGGGAGTGTTCTTTATGTTGGTGATTGATGTTTTTGTTATGTACACCTGGGGAAATGAATTATGCCAGCTTAGCAAGAAGCTAAGAGAGGGTTGCTTTGCACAAACTTCAACACTGATGAGGTACACCTGGTTTCACTGTTGAGGGACCCGAGTTGCAGTTGCCATGACTAGTTGCTAGCAGGATGTGCCTACGTGACACCAGCCACCCACACAAAAGCCTCAGACCCTGAGAATAGAGTAGGCTTCCCTGAGCAGAGACATTACACACACATCCCTGTAGTTCACTGCCAAAGAGAAAACATGTCCTGTGGGGCCTTGGAATAGGAAGGACTAGGAAGCGCACACTGGACCTCCCTGGAGGATACAGATATTCCCTGCTGCTTTTGCTCGGTATCCTTTGCTGTAATAAATCTAAGCCACGAGTATAACCAGCTATTGAAGCTTGAGAGCTCTTCTAGCAAATCAGAACTTAGGGAAGTTGTATGACATCTAACACACATGGTATGTGCCACTTAAAACTTGGTCAAATACTGCAAACACAGCTATACTCATTTTCTAGATTGATCTGTACAAAAAATGAAGTTTTCTGAACCACAGTTTTCTCTGAAGTATTCGGCAAACACTGGCACAGAAGTGCTCAGTAAGTCGGCACGCTCCCACTTTTCCCATGCTTCTTGCCTCTCATATGAAAGGAGTTACTAAGTCCAAATAACTCTCTTTCTACTACTGTCTATAAATTCCTGCTGCTCCTCACACCTTAAATGGGTGAATTGTATGGTATGTGACCTATACATCAATAAAGCTGTTTTTTAAAAAAGGCATAAAAACAGAAAACAAAACAAAAAAGTTCAATGTAATGCCTATTGGTTAAAACGAATAATTCCACTTGTTTCCCTACTGGCTAAAGCAGTGGTAAATAAAAATTGATTCTGGGAGTTTTATTAAGGCCCAAATATAAGACAATGCTTTTGATTATTTGTTCTTGCACGTGTGTTTTTTTCCCTGTTTTTTGTTTCATAAACAAAGTGAGTACAGACTATACCAACTCCAGGAGTTGCAAATAAGTTGGTATGTGGTATTGCCCCAAGGAACACAGTCAATTTATCATTCATTCACTCACCTCCTCATTCAACAATATTTATTGATTGAATAAATATTGTTTCTTCAAGACACAAACTGACCCAGTAGTGAACAAACCCAGCCAAGTCAGAGTTTGCCTTTTCTTGGTACCAAGTTGCTACCAATTCATTGGTAAACCTGGGGGGGCACTGGGATAGGTCAATAAGCACTTTCTAAACCTGAATCTGAGGTGCACAGGATAGGAAGTAAATGTATAAAACAAATATTTAGAGAGATATCTAAGAGAGTCCATAGAACTATTTCTGCTGGGTGTTTTTACTGTTAGGAAAACCATAAATAAGATGGAAAACCATGATCATACTTCTGGTATTACTACCAGTGTAGATATAGGCTATAACAGTTAAGAGTCCAACGTTTAAAATATTTTAACTAAGGTAGAGAAGGTTGCCAGTGAGCCCAGGAAAAGGAGAAACAGGGGATCCTGAGAAAAGTCCCAACAAAGGAAAGCATATCCCATACTGAACTCCCTTCCTTTTTCATCTAATCTTCATCCCTATTCCTACAATGAAAATCTATGACTCATGTACTGAAACAGTAAGAGCAAATTATCAGGACAAGAATAGAGTAGGTCAAACTACAGAGACAAGTGGATCCAGAGAAAAGAGGCTCACAGGTCTTGTTTTTAATGCCAAAGAGTCTAAGAAGTTTGAGAGCCAAAATTTAGAAGGGTTTCTTATGCATAAATTTTGTTTTCCTAATAGACCTAACATTCATTAAAAAAGTTAAGGGACTTCCCTGGTTGCGCAGTGGTTAAGAATCCGCCTGACAATGCAGGGGACACGGGTTCGAGCCCTGGTCTGGGAAGATCCCACATGCCATGGAGCAACTAAGCCCGTGCACCACAACTACTGACCCTGCGCTCTAGAGCCCACGTGCCGCAGCTACTGAAACCCGCGTCCCTAGAGCCCGTGCTCCGCAACAAGAGAAGCCACCGCAATGAGAAGCCCGCGCACCACATCAAAGAGTAGCCCCTGCTCACCACAACTAAAGAAAGCCCATGTGCATCAACGGAGACCCAACACAGACAAAAATTAAAAATTAATTAAAAAAATAAATAAAATAGTACCATCGATATTAAAAAAAAAAGTTAACACGTCAGATAGTTTGAAATTATAAACACTCATTATTGAAATGAAGAAATACCGTGACTTAAAACAGACCAAAATTATTTCATTACATGGAATACCATGGCAATATTTCTGTAGAAATGTAGAATGTTATGACATTTTATTATTTAGTAATAACTTAGAAATGGGAGATAACATGAGAAATCCAAACTGTTCTGTCTTACTTGTTACAAAAGCTGAATGGTAATATCCACAAGAGATCCAGGAGATAGGTTTTCCAATGGTCACTTGATGAGGGACACATATACTAGTTATATTTTGTAAACCAATTTGCCCCTCAGAATTGTCACCCCACATGAAAAGCTCTCCATCCTCTATAAAGAAAACACAAAGAGGAAAAAAGGTTTTAAGAGGTAGCAGGGACGGCAAGTTATTATACTTCCAACAGAGCATTTATTTTTTAATTTAGAAAAATTATGCATCTTAAAAGAAAAGTACTACTAAGACATTTATACCAGGTAGCTACTTAGTACAATTTCTTTTTTTTTAAATTTTTTTTGGCTGCGTTTGGTCTTCGTTGCTGCGCGCAGGCTTCCTCTAACACCGCACGTTACACAGCTCTCCGGACTGGAACGAAGCAGCACACCAGCAGCTTCTTTGGTCAGACACGTTTATCTCAGCTCCAAATTTTACAGAAATTTCTCATATGGGCTTTTGATAGGGAGGGCAGAGAGATGCAATGACCATTACAAACTGTATTTTAATAACATATATCCAACAGATTTCTAGGATGTTTCTGACAGCAACTTCATTAAAGCTGAAATATAACTTTCAGAACACACAATGAAGATAATGTTTAAGAATATCTAAAGGAACAGATCGATAGCACAGCTTCGAATTTATTTAACAATTACCTTCTAAACGTATGTAAGCATAAAGTTGTAGTATATGTCATGATTTTAAGTTCTATTTTAAACGTCTTCTGAAAACACATGGTCAATGAAAGAAAACTAAACAGCATTGCTGTCTTCAGTTTACTGACTTGGTATATTCTGGTCTAAAAAAAAGGGATGTGTCCCAGTTTGAAGTGGAAAAAGGTCTTACCAGTCAGTGCAGCTGAAGTGTTAGACCCAGCAGAGAGCTGTTTAATCTTATGCTGGGATGTAAAAAAACTAATTAGATGAAAAGTGTTTCTCTCTTCAGTATCACCAAGTCCCAGCTGTCCTTCAGTATTTCCTCCAGCGGCGTATACTTTGCCTCCTTCTGCACATAGAAAAGAAAATATCAGTATACCATAGTCACCATCTGTATGAGGCAGACCAGTGTATATCAGACAGTTCCTCTATTACCAGTGAAGAAAGCTGAAAGCTGGCATTATCCTACAATTTGGTGAACAACTTCATTTCGGTGTCAAAAATACAGCAAAACAAGCAAGGCTCCACATTTTTGTGAGATTTTATAAATCACTCTAGACTTTAAGTAGCAACTGAAATGCACAGAATGTGTGGAATGTATTTTCTTGCTAATGCAGAACTATTAATTCAGAGCGAAAAAGAGGAAAGTAATTTCCAAATTAGTTTATAATCCAAATCAAGCTATTTTAAAAGAGATGTGGTTCATTAATTTTACCTTCCATACCCATTAAAGCTAAGACATAATAGGTAACAAATAAGTAAAATGAGGCGAATACAAGAAGAATATAATTAGAAATGTGAAAATTCTATGTTGTGTAATTATTTTAATTTTCTAGCTAAACAGGAAGCCAGTATAGCATTGTGTTTAGGAGAGGGGACACCAGAACCAGACTTCCTGGGCGCAAATTCTGGCTTGCCACTTATCAGTTGTGTAACTTTGGGCAAGCTATCCTTAACCTCTCAGTGTCTCATTTTCCTCATCTGTAAAATGGGATAATAATAGTGCCTACTCCATAGAGGTGTTATGAAGATTAAATGAGTTAACATTTATAAAATTCTTAGAATGGCACTTGGCACACGGTAAGCACTATATAAATGTTAACAATTTTCTTAATCACATTAATAAGTATATCATTGCTAGATAATAAACATTGCCAGTAAGCTCTAAAGTAATGACACATAAAGATATACTTATTGGGATTTCCCTGATGGTGCAGTGGTTAAGAATCCGCCTGCCAATGCAGGGGACACGGGTTCGAGCCCTGGTCCGGGAAGATCCCACATGCCGTGGAGCAACTAAGCCTGTGTGTCACAACACTGAGCCTGCGCACTAGAGCCCACGAGCCACAACTGCTGAGCCCGAGACCCACAATTACTGAGGCCACGTGCCACAACTACTGAAGCCCACACGCCTAGAGCCCATGCTCTGCAACAAGAGAAGCCACCGCAATGAGAAGCCCGCGCACTGCAACAAAGAGTAGCCCCCACTCGCCACAACTAGAGAAAGCCCGCGCGCAGCAACAAAGACCCAACCAGCCAAAAATAAATAAATAAATAAATTTTTTTAAAAAAAGATATACTTATTAAAATTAGTTATATCTGTCATAAAAATGCACATGGAATTAAAGCCTCACTAAATTACAGGGGAAACTTAGGACAAAATCATTCTGAATCAGTAAAAATTTAAAACTAGATATTATTTTAGAAAAAATGAAACCTAATTGAGGAAATAAGACTAGGTTTCAAATGGAAGATACTACAAGGCCACATGGAATTGAACCACACAATTTAACACATATAGAACAAACCAGAGTTGGTGGTATGCTGAAGCAGTTCAGAGAATGACATAAGGAAAAAGGTGAATAGTCACAAAAAGCTCCATGGATGAAGTAAGACTTATACTGGATCTTAAGAGACAAGAATCTGAGTAAGAGAAAGAGAAAAGACATTTCAGCAAAGGAAAAGTATGAGTGAGGGCAGAGAGGTGAGGCAGGGGCCGAAGCAGTGAGAACAGCCTGAAGACAGAAGAAGCTGTGTTTGTGGGAAAGGAAGTAGGAAAGACTGCTCGGTGGTCAGGGCCTGGATGTCTAATTGTTCCAGCAGGATTGTTGAAGACTACCTTTTCTCCACTGAACTGTCTTGGCACCTTTGTCAAATATTACTTGGGCATAAACATGTGGGTCTATTTCTGGATTCTATTCTGTTCCATTAATCTCTGTCTGTCTTTTCACTACTAGCACACTGCCTTAACCACTGTAGCTTTACAGTAGGTCTTGAAATCAGGTAGTGCTAGTCCTCCAATTTTGGTCTTTTCAAAATTGTTTTGGCTATTCTAGGTCCTTTGCTTTTCCATATAAACTTTAGAACCACCTTGTGAATTTCTACACACACACACACACACACACACACACACACACACACACACACCCTGTTTGGATTTTTATTGGAATTGTGCTAACTCATATCAATAGCCCTTTGGGGAGGGCTTCCACTCACCCTCAGAAAAGAAGAGGGAAGAGCAAGATCAGGAGCAAGTGGCCCCTGAGGTGTGCACACAGGTAAGGAGATGCTGTCCCTTGACATAATCCAAGAAAAGAAGCTTTTTCTTCAGTCACTTAACATTTATCTGCATATTTTCATAGGCAAACAAGTGTACTAACCATTTAACTTTTTTAAAAATCCTAATCTTACTGTTGCCAAGTTACCATTTCTATTAATTTTACAAAGTCACAAATGTTACTGGAGTGAGACCTCAGTCCTTAAATTGGGCAGGAAGTCATACAGATTGAATACTATACCTGTTGAAACTAGGGTGTGGTTCCTTCCACAGGCAGCAAATTTCACTTTTTCCGGTTTTAAAGCTAAAAATATAAAAATATGACAATTAAGATATTTTATGATTATGGAAATGACAAATAATCCAGGTCAAATGATAACCAAGCGGTAGAACAGATTTAAACCCAGGCTTGTCTGACTCCAAAGTCAATGTTCATAACTAATAAATCAAAAGTTTTTGCAAGGAGTTGTGCATCATAATAACCAATGATGCCTTGAAAAAAAATACAAATAGCTCAGCCCCACCCCTGGAGAATCTGAGTCAGTAGGTTTGAGGTAAAGCCTAGGCATCTATATATTATTTAAAACTCCACAAGTAATTAACACGTGCTGAGATCCACTGCATTGTTTTGCTGCCTCTTCACCAACCTGATCTATTCCCTCATCTGCCATCACCATCATCAAGCTTACTTTCTACCTGACGCAACAAAACACTAAGTCCAATATTCATAGGCATACACCTATGTTCAAGTTCTTCATTCATTCATTTACATATTAAAAACATTTACAGAACATCTCCTAAGCGCTTAGCATAGGGGCTGCAAAGATCACTAAGACAGAGTCCCTGGTCTCAAGGATCTCATAGTCTAGACAATCCTGTTAGGTTGATTAGATACTTGAGAGTAAGGATCATAGGCACTGTAAATAAACCCAAGGGTTTAGCAGACTGTGCTCAGTAAATACTTTTTTACCGAGTGGAATACTTTAACAGTTCCACAACAATACCTATAAATAGCATGGATATGATAAATTACACTGAAATTTTGAGCTGAAATTAAAAATTTGGCTACAAAGATAAAGAATCCTGCTCTTGTCATATCCCAAGGAATCTCCATCACCATTCAAGTATAGCTGATATTCGTAGGTTATAACCAAACAGAAGCTTTTGCACATAATGGCGAGAAAGCTTTGTAAAGATGTAATATGTCTCATATTTTCTGGGACAATCCTGATTTGAAATATTTTGTCCTGTTGTTCTTGGAAGAACACTAGTACTAATCAACTCCTAGTTCTAATATTTTCTTCAGCACAGCTGCTAACTATACACAGCAGGGTAAAGTGTGTTTTATAAAACCAACAGAACCATGATGTCCACAACTCGAACAAATGAGACAGAGCTCAAAATCCTAACATATCATATTGTTTGTTCTCTGTATATACAGTAACAGTAATATTTAAGTTGGTTTACAAACAGGCCAAAAAAAAAAAAAAAAAAAAGGATGTTCAAGTGCAATACTGTAGAATCATTACTTCCTTTGTGGTCTCTGGGTTTAAAATCAGTATGATTTTTAGACCCTAACATATAAAACTAGCTCTGAATATCACATGAAAAATAAAGTTAAATGCCAATAATATTCAAGTAAATCTCAGAAAATAAAGAACTACTTTATTATTTATAATATGATATTAAAGAATTACACAATCAATATAAAAGTACTTTATATACTTTAAGTATTTAAAGTGATAAAGAAGAAAAGACCCCAAACCTTTGACACACGTTGGCTTGTTAACAGTCGATTTTGATCCTAATCCTAACTGACCCCAGCTGTTACTGCCAAACACGAAAAGCTTATTATTTCCTGGTGGGAAGGAAAAAGAAATAATAAATCGAAGCATTTGCAACATAATGTGAGATGAAGTCGTCACAAAGCAATAAAAAAGCTGTACTTAAACACTGTCATTGCTTTTCTGTGTGAAACAGGCTCCCTTGCCCATCTACCTATAGCCATATTCTGTTAGGTGTAAAGAGTTTCTAAGATTATACAGTAATAATTTTTTGATTATATAGATAAATTCAAATAGATTTATTCTAAGAAAGTAATATGTATAGAAAATCATACTTAAATATACTAAGGGAACTTAGAAGTCACTCTTGATAAATCAATTTGTCAAGAATTATCTGGCAAAGTAAAAAAACATTCACTTTCTGTATATCTTCAACATGTTTCAAACACAGCACATCTATAATACTTAGCATTCTCTAAGTATTACTATCTTCATTTAAGATTTTAACACTTACCTGTAATAACAGCAGTATGTTCATCTCCACATGAAAGATATATAGGTATATCGTTTTTAAACCAGAATTTGCCGGGAATATTTTCAGCAATTCCAGTTTTCCCAAACGTAAACACAGCACCCGAATCTGTAAGTATATGAGAGTTTGGATTTCACAACTTTTATTATGTTGCCTGTTAACTAAAATATTTTTCCAGTAATTTATCTATACAGATCCCTTGTCTCCCGACAGCTTGGCTTCCGCTCCAGCACTGTCTATGCCCTCCTTCTTTCATCTTAACTCAGTTTTATTCCTCAGACTTCAGTCTAGTTTTATTTATGAAATCTAATAAATTAATTATGTATTATTCGTTTACTGGTGTAAAGTAAGAAATATACTGTCACAGTGACTAAGAGTCGTGCTGTCACGAGGTGGACCATCTACTCCCTGGAATGAACTGATACACTCAATGCCCCACTCACGCTGGTGAACACCTCATGGTCTAGCCCCTGACTGAGGGCTTTTCTCCACACACAGAAACAAGACAGTATTGAGTTTCATCATTAACATCGTGAGGACGCAGGATGTTGAGATTTTTACATTCTTAAATTAAGTCATTAAATGCTACCTGATGGGAGGAGTATTCACAAACTATTTTAGTCCAGTACCATTTTGGAGAGAGTCCAAAAACTCCTACCAGATCCCAGTAACTATGTAAACACGCACACGCGCACACACACACACACACACCTCCAAATAGGAGGCCAGATCCAGCTTTTGAGGAAATCTCAAGGAGGATGATCACACATAAAGAAACTAAATGGGTACCAGAAAGAAAGACATAGCAAACACAAGTATTAATAATAAATATTAATGCTCAAGAGACTAGCCACTGTGGAAAATCTTCTGAGAACAATTGTGAGGTTTGTCAGTTCAAACTGATAATTGACATTTAGCAGGCCAGGTTCTCGAACAGGCTCTGAGTTTTTATAGAATGAATAATTTTAATTGTTTTGTCCTGCTCTGGCTTCCCAGGAAGCCTTCCCCGTTACCTTCACCCCAAGCCAAGGTTTGGTGGCTCTGCTCTGGCCCCCTGGCAACTACTGTCAAACGATACTGTCATTTTGTTTAGTTTCTTGTATCTCTCACTAAGCTGTGAATTTGAGGCAGGAATTTAACCATGTTTGAGCCCAAGAGCATGGCAGAAACGCAATACATATTTCAGTGAATACATGATTCTGCTCTAATCCAGTGTTTTTTCAAACTGTTGGTCGTGACCCATCGGTGGGTCAGAAAATCAACTTAGTGGGTCACAATGACCATTTATAAGGGAATGTATTATAGAAAAGATCTGAGCGCATCTACAGCAAGTACTGTTTCATGAAACTTCTATTTCTGTTACGCAATACGTACGCGGTACCGGGTCACAATGCCAAAGGTTATTTCTGGAGCTCAGAGGAAAAGTCTTAAAAAACCACTCGCTAACGGCTCCCTCCTTTCTCCAAGTCGTTTTCCCCATCCTCTTTTACCCCACTCCCCCTGGTCACACTCCCCCTGGTCACTCACTCTTTACTGCGTTCAATACACAACCGGGTTCTGAGAACCTCGAAGGAAGTACTTTGGGAAGCTCATAGAGAGATAAAAACTTCCCCTGCCTTCGAGAAACTCATCGAAAACTTATTTTAAAAGAATTAGAAAACGAAAGACCAGCACCCCCTTCCCCGTAGTCCCCCCTTCCGTCCCTCCCCTTCTTTCCTCTCCCCTCAGTTTCCCAAGGGGGCGCGGCCAGAGCTCCGACCAAAGTCAGGCGGCCGCGGCCCGGGCCTGTCCCCCGACGGGGCCGGCCCGGAGGCGGGGCCTGGCCGCCCGCCCGCCCGCGGGCCTTCCTTCCCGGCCCGCCGCCACCGCCGCGGGTGTCACTCACCGGGCACCACCTCCTCGGGTTCCGCCATGCCGAAGGGCGCTACGGGGAGCCTGCGCCTGGGCCGGGAAGGGGTTGAGGGAGACTCGGTGGGGCCTAAGGCAGCGCCTCAGCCCCGAAGCGGGCCCTGGATCCCCTCTGGACCCCCCACAGCGACCCTCTGAGCATCGGCGACTCCCGCGTTCCCGGAAGTCAACAAACAGCCGCTAGGGGCAACGGAGGCGGAGCGTTCCAGAGCGAGGCGGAGCGTTCCAGCGCGAGGCGGGGCGGGCGCCTGCGGGAGGGGAGCCGAGGGCGGGCGGCCGGCGCAGCGCAGGCGCAGACGCAGACGCAGACGCAGACGCAGACGCAGACGCAGACGCAGACGCAGACGCAGACGCAGACGCAGACGCAGACGCAGGGAGCGGTTGCGGTAGAGGCCGCGCGCCCTCTGGTGGCCCGGATAGGAGGGGCAGCCACGCCGCGCGGTAAGGTCCCCGGAGTGTACGCGCTTACGTTGGTGGAGACCCAGGCCCCCCAGGTCCCGCGTCCGGATAGTGACGAACGTCACAAATATCACATCCCCTCTCAGTCAAGCTACGTGACACAGGCAAACGTCAACACACAACTGTTAATACTAGTAACAGTGACCGTGTATAACTAAATGAGATAGGCACTCTGCTAAACATCCTAAGTCATATTTGTATCCCCATCATCCAACCCAAAACCTGGCATATACTAGATGCCCATTAAATACGTATTAGATGAATGAGTCCTGCTACAGCCCTGCAAGGTGGTTAATGTTACCCCCGTTTATGGATGTGAAGATTATACAGTGGGAGAACCGGGGTCCAGTTTAGCCAGTCCTGCCGGTAATCTGAACACCCCTCAGACCCCCGCCCCTCCTTCCACAGAAAGAGAAGGCTGAGGTGTGCAATCTGCTACAGACAGGAACTTGCACAAAGAGATTCACCAACACCAGAACATCACTGTTCTAGAATTCGGCCAGAGATGTTACATTTTTCTAGTTTCTTACGTGAAGGAAAAATTGCCTTCCATATTAACAAACAAAGGATGGCCATTAAGCCATCAGGCACTACCAGCCCCCGCAGGCACCGATAGTGAGTCCTGAGGGAACTCAGAATGGAGACAAAGGGGACGCCAGCTGCCAAGCTCTCAGCCACTGCGGCCACCCCCAAAGGTGCACCCCGAGGGGACTCAAGATGGGAAAGAAAAGGCCCCTAAATAGCTGGCCCTAGGTAGCTAAGGTGCAAATCAAAGGAATGATTTCAATGAACCCAGATTCTTGCATCTTCCCATACACAGAAAAGAGCTAAATTCAGTAACTTGAGATGTCTACTTAATCTTTTGATTTTCATTGCAAAACTCCTATATATCGTGGCTCCTCCAGTATCTCTTCGGAGCCGTCCCTCAGAGCTACCTGAGAGGTTGTCTTCTGGGTTTAAGTCCTCAGTTTTGTCCGCCAAATAAAACAGAATTCTCAACTTTTAGGTTGTGCTTTATTTATTTATTTATTTTTTCAGTTGACACTTAGTTTCCCGTGCATCAACACTTGGCCGTCATAAAACAGAGGCAAAATGCCATCTTCCAGGATGAGTAGATATATGTACACGTGGTAGTTGTGGGCATGGGCTCTAAAATCAGACAAAGCTGGATTCAAGGATCCCTGAATTCCTGTGTGTACTAGAGTGTGTACTGACTTCCTCAGGGAATTTACATTCAAATTAGGAGGGGAGATTAAACTATCCAATAATATATAAATAATCGTTTACTTACAAAGCAAGTGAGGGTTACTAAGAAAGTGTTTTAACAAGGAGCATAGACCTGATGTGAGAGGTTAAGAAAAGCTTATCTGAAGAGAGGACATTAAATCTAAGAACTGAGGAGACAGAAGCTAGAAGATGTGAGAGAGCTCTGAGCAAAGAGTAAATCACCTGCAAAGGCACACAAGGAGCTTGGCTCTTTCCAGGCGCTCAAAGAGGTGGCACTGGCTCATGGCAAAGTGGCAGGATCTTGGGCCTGTTACAAATCTGAGATTTTATCCTGAGGACAATGGGAAGCCACTGAGGGTTTTTAAGCAGTGGATTGATGGGAACAGTTATGTGTATTCCTGCAATCATTCTGCGTGACTGCTTTGTGGAAAAGAGTTTGGAGCAGGGAGGAGGGTTCAGAGTCTATTGCAGAAATTCAGACAAGCATCACGCTGGCTTTAGACACAGTGCATTGGTGCCCAAGAGGAGCAGACAGATTTGAAAATATTTTGGGAGGGAGAATCAACAGGAAATGGTGTCTGACTATTGACTCCTACGCAGGGCAGGAGCTCTTGGAGCAACAGCAAAAGAAGGGGCCCTAAATTATTTTGGGGAGGATTTGATATTCTTTTTAAAAGCATCATAATAGTCACTGTGGGAAAATCAGAATCTAAAAGACTTACTTTAGTTATGATATGCTTTAGTTTGTTTTTTATTTCAAAATATAGTTAAGCACATTTTCCTGCTGAGGACTCCCAGAGGGATTAATGCAACCCTATTCCCAGGTTCCAAACTAAGCAAATAGGCGGACGGTGGCCTTGTCTACTGAGATGGGGAACGCAGAGGAAGGAGCAGGAGGGGTTGAAGTTAAGTAAGTAGAGGGGAGAGAACTTGACAGTCCAGCCTTGCCCACACTAAGACATCAAAGTGGAGGCACGGAACTGAGCAGGCAATTGGTGAGCAGAAACTCCAGGTGGAGGGATCCATTTCGAGGATGTCTGGGTGTACATAGTGATAGCAGCTTTGGCAAAGACTGCTAGGTGAAAGACGGCAAAGTGACTATAGGATGAGAAGAAAAGAGAGGCTAGGATGAGTTGTGATGAAGGCTAAAATGTAATCACCCAGGAACAGATGATGAAGCTGAAAAGGAGACAGTGACCAGAGGGGAAAAGCCTATAGCATGAGGTTTCAACAGGACGGTGCGGGCAATCTAGTCAAGTGATGCTGAGAAATGAAGTAAAGGTGAAAACTGTCCACTGAATTTAGCAACACAGAGATCATCAGTGGTGTTGAAAATAGCTGTTTGGTAGATTGATGGAGGAAGAATCGTATTGTATGGATAGTAGTTGCAGAGTGGGGAATGCTGAGGGAAAGAAGTGCGGGTGAACACTTTAGAGACAGGAGATAGAGGTGGGACAGGAGAGAGGGAGAGAGCAGTTGGAGGAGGAAGGGAGGCAGATGGAAGGCCTTCACAAAGCCTGGAGAGACTTGGGAATGCTGAGGGGCAAACTGAATAGAAGAGGAGAAAACACAGATTCAGGAGAGTGAAGGAATAACTAACGTAAGGGAGGAAGAGATGGCATCCAGATCCCATGTGGAGGGACTGAGGGACTGGCCTTAGCAAGAAGAGACACTACTTCCAGCATAACAAGAGGAAAGGAAGAAAGCGTCCTTTCACAATATACTACTGCTATATATATATATAGATATAGATATATATCTATATATATATATATATATCTACATCTACATAGAGACAATAATCTACATATTATTGATACATATGATATAGCTATCTATCGTATATGTCATGTAATATAGGATAATACTATTGTCTATCTCAGAAGGTTGTTGTGAGATACTAGGTATGTAACAGGGAAGAGCCAAATCGGACTCCATGTTGGATCTGTTTCTTTTACTTTAACCTCTGCTTCCCATTGCTTTTGTTCACTAAAAGGATACTGTCTATACATAATGACCTGCCTCGGGGAACCCTGCCCCTCTGCCTGAATGTTAAACCAAAGTGCCTTTGTTCAGGAAAACATCTGGACCCTGCTCCACCTGTGGATGGCTGCAAGAAAGAAGAAATTAACACATCCCCTCCCTGAGGCTGGCGATTCCAGGGGATATTTGCAAAATTTATGGCCTTTTTACTTTACTTCCTCATCTCCTCCCCCTCTCTGTGCTATAAAAGAAACTGACATCCAAACCCCAATAAGATGGTTATTTTGAGACTTTAGTCTGCCATCTTCTCGGTCTGCTAGCTTTCTTAATAAAGTTGTATTCCTTGCCTCAACGCCTTGTCTCCGATTTATTGGCCTGTTGTGCAGCGAGCAGAGCAAGCTTGGCTCGGTTACAGGTAGAACTTACTGCTTGGTGCCTGGTATAGAGTAACACGCAACAATGTTAATAAGGCAGAGTCTGCTATGCTTACTGTATCAGTCAGGCTATGCTTACTGTAACCCAGGCTATGCTGCAATGCAAAAAACACCCAAGTCTCAGTGGCTTAACACAAACGAGTTTCTTTCTCACTCATGGGTTACGTCCAATGTGGGTCAGTGGCCGGGGTGGGGGGGGGTCTGCTCCAGCTGGTCATTCAGGGACCCAGGCTACTAATTCAACTGTCTTGTAGCTGCACCCTATGTGACTCCTGGCCTCTTCAGTGGCTGTAGCAGGTCAAGAGGGAGCGGAAGCAGGGAATTAAATGTTTCAGACCAGCGGGGACACGTTTCTCCTTCTTACAACCCATTGGCCAGATCTAGTGTTCTGTGCTCCTGAGCACTGCAGGGTGGTAGTGGAATGTGAGAACGCCCCTGACATTCAGTGAGTAGGAAATACCTCTGCCACATCCCTGTAGCCAGATGGTTTCAACCTGTGGAGTCACCTCCCTCGTGTTGAAGGCAGGGAAATCGAAAGTAAAATTTTATGACTGCGGTCATGTGCTCTTTGGTGTCCCCTTCGTACATGGCCAACCACTCATACATGCCTCAGGAAATCATGTTGATATACAGAAATCATCACAGTCTGACAACACATACAACTCTTGGCAATTTCCCCTATTAATTCTTGTTGTTACTCATTTCTGGAGCATTTTGTGTCAACTAAAAATAGAGGCATCTATGAACAAGGAAGACATTTGATGGATTATGCATCCTAGCTGAACTAGTTCCTTTCTTGACAGCATTCAGCAAAATTTCCAAGGCTTGCATTTTGAATTGTATCATAAAGCGGCTGCCATCGCTGTTTATTTCTCTCTTTGGAATCAGATAAACAGGTATGTCTATCCACTTTGAAAACCTCTCTATGAAATCCCATAAACATCCAAATTTACAAATCAGATTCTAATAGCTTCTTTGATTTCTGAAATTTTGTAGTGCAGCTCCAGGATATATGAATTGAGGACATACAGGTCCAAAGCGGAAGTTTTATCTATTAAGAAGAAGCAGAAGGCAGGTGGGGATTACTGGGCTATTACCCCAGGAAGAAAATTTGCATTTTTCTTAATCATTTAATCTAGTATTTAAACATCTTTCATGCACATACAAATCATCTACTGGTCTTGTTAAAATTCAGATTCTAATTTAGTGATCTAGAGGGGGCCCTATGAATCTGCATTTTTAAAACAAGTTCCCAGATGATACTGATGCTGCTACTGGTGCATGGCTCACACTCTGTGTAGCAAGGGATTAACTCATGGAAAAGCATAAGTAGTTTATAGAAGCAGTAAAGGAAAAGAGTGGTAAATGTAATTATGGACAATTTAATGGATAAAGGATCTAGTATTCAGGACATGCACAGAATACCAACAAATCAATAAGAAAAAGACAAAAATATAAGAAATAAAAAATGAGCAAAGGGTATTGCATTAACAGAGATAAAAATTCAAATGGCCAGTAAACATATAAAAAGATGTTTAACCTTACTGGAAATGAGGAGAATGCAAAATAAGTAATAATGATATAACATTTTATATTCACATTATTGGCAAAAATAATAACATTAATAAGTGTATTTAGGAATACAGGGAACTTGCTACTGAGAGTGTAAATTAGCACAATCACATTAGAAAATAATTTGCCAGGGAGTTTCCTGGCAGTCCAGTGGTTAGGACTTGGTGCTTTCACTGCCATGGCCCAGGTTCAATCCCTGGTCAGGGAACTAAGATCCCACAAGCTGCGCAGTGTGGCCAAAAAAAAAAAAAAAAAAAAAAATTGCCAAAACTAAAGTTGAAAAGATAACCTGTCCCAAAGAAAAAAGTGGAAATAACCTAAATGTCCATCAGTAGAGGAATAGATAGACTGTTTATTCACACAGAAGAATATCATATAGCAGTTATAATAAATGAACCAGTTTTACATGTATGGACATGAGGAATTCTCAACAACTTAATGTTGAGAAAAATGAAAAATGTACTCCATGATGCTATTTTATCTTAAAAGTTTTAAATACATGATAAATAAAATATTTGTATAAAGACATACACATATACAATTTGATCATTCATGGGAATGATGAACATCATATTAGGGAGAGTCATTTCCTCTGGAACAGGAAGGAAGGGTGAGGGATGAACAGTGAAACTTCGTAAGTATCAGTAATGGTTTGCTTCTTTCAAAAGAACAGAGATCTCAAACAAATATGGCAAAATGTTAACATCTTTTCAATGAGTGGTGGTGCGTGAGTGACTATTATACTATTTTCTGTACTTTAATACACAATGAAAATGTTTTTAATTAGAAACAAAACAATTTTTTTATCTCTAAGTCAACTTGAGTGGGGCATAATTTACATAAAATAGATGCACACATTTTAAGTGTATACTTTGATGGCCTTTGACAGATGTATATACCCTTATACCATTTAACCACCGCCTTAAGCCAGATATGTATTTCCCTCCCCCACTTCCACCTTCTAGAAAAATACCACCATTCTGATTTTTCATCGGTCATAGATTAGTATTGTCTTTTGTACAATTTCTTTTGTATCTGGTTTCTCTCACTCAGCATAATGTTTTTGAGATTATTTCATGTTGTGTGTATCGGTAATTTGTTCATTTTTATGGATATACCTTTATTTATCCATTTACCTATTGATGGACATTTGGGTCATTTCCAGTTTGGGGCTCTAAAAAACAAAGCTGCTATGGATATTCGTGGGGTTTTTGCGGACAAATGCTCAAACTTCTTTTGGGTAAACATCTAGTGTCCTTTGTCAGTTTATGTATTGCAGATATTTTTTTCTCCGCCTATGGCTTGTCTTTTTCAAATTTGAAAGATAAGAAAAGGAAAAAAAAAAAAGACCCCCCTCAATGGACAAAAGTAGGGAGCTTGTACAAAAAAAAATCCAAATTTTAAACATATGAAAAGGCAATTTACTATTAAAAGTGCAAATAAAAGAATAAAATTTATTTATTTATTTTGCCTATTAGGCTGGCAAGGATCAAGAAGATTGCCAGTATCTAGTCAGCAGGAGAAAAAAGCACATTTATTTACAGTCTGTGGGAATTCGAAAAGGTATGACCTTTTCAAAAGGCAATTTGGCAGTATAAATTATGTATATATATATATTTAAAAGGCATATAATTCTTACTCATCATAACCACTTCTGTAGATAAGTGCTTCCAGAATTTTTTTACAGATATTTTTTTTACAGAATTTACAGAAATACACAGATTTGCACCAAAAATATGTACAAGGATGTTTATTGCAGCATTGTTTAAGAAAAAATTAAAGACACCTAAATGACTTCAGTAAGCTAACGAACAAGTAAATTATCACCCTTACATACAACAGAATACTATGCAACCATGAAAATCAGTACAATAGTTTTACGTGTACTTGTATGGGAAGATTTCTAAGATCAAATTTTAAGTGATAAAAATAAGTTGCAAAATAATATGCAGAGCATTTTTCTACTATATAAAAGTAAATTAATAGATATGAATACATGGATAGGTTTGATATACACATAGGTAAAAATATGGACTAACCTTTACTGTGCTATGCAGTAGTAGTTACCTCTGGGGTGTGGAATTACAGGGGCCTTGTAATTTCTAATTCATACATATCTATATGGCTTTAATTTTTTAATAATAAACACAATTTGCTTTTTCAATCAAAACAAAAAGGTTTGAAATGAAAAATAATAAACAGAAAAACTAATAGAAGCTGACAACCATAATAGCTAACATATAATGAGTATTTATGATGTGGCAGGCATATTTCTAAGTACATACAATAACTTATTGAATCCTCACAAAACTCTCTGCGGTATATTTTATTGAGTCTCTCCATTTTACAGATGAAGACACTGAGGTACAGAGAGATTAAGTAACGTGCTTATGGTCAGTTAGTAAGTGGTGGAGTCAAGATTTGAACCCATCCTGTCTGGCTACAAGACCCTAACTCTTGGGACTATGCCATCTGCCTATTTAGGAAAAATTAAAATATGTTAGGAAGGAAGAGTATATGTTAGAAGATCCTAGTTCATAACATTCCTGAACAAACTGGCTATCCATATAAGTTTTAAGCATAAAGTAGTAATGATTGTGTCTCTTTATTGGTTTTATTGTATACCAGATACCTGATTGAGGCCTTTTACCTACATTATCCCTTTTGGCTATAAAATATATCTGCAAACTCCTCATGTCTCATCACCTCCATTATTACCTCCCTGCTCCAAAGCACCATCACCTCTCACCTGGAGTACTTCCATCACTTCTCAATTGGTGTCCCTGCTTCAATTCTAACAGTTTTCACAACAGAATGATCCTTTTAAGGGCATGATTTGCCTTCCCCTTTTCAAGACTCTCCAATGGCTTCCCTTCTCTTTCAAAATAAAAGCCAAAGTCCTAACAATAGCCTACATCATCTGGCTCTCTACCTCACAGAGCTCATCTCCCATCCCAAACCTACAAACAAGGAATCATTAAATCACTTTTTAGATGTTATTGATCTGTAAGTGATTCTATTAGCAAATATTGAACCAGGAATCAAACTTAGTTTTATTTGACACTGGTGACTGGAATCCCTACGTTACACTATGTTCTAACAAAATGGTTATTTTTGCAGGAATATGAGCATTATTTTTGTGAGACAAAACTTTGACATCCAAATGAAATTTCTCCTTCTTTGGGAGGTCACTTAGTCTAGCATTGCTGAAATCGCTGGGAAAGTGCTTTGACTCTTTTGGAAGAGACTCCAAAGCTTGAGGTATGTTCTTGTAAAAAACCATGGAAGGGAAAATCCTAAATCTTTGTACTTGTATTAGATTTAGAAAATAGATTTGTTTTGAAGAATAATTTGGAACTTAAATTGATGAAAAATATGAAAGAATTTCAAGAAAAAAATATGATTTGGGGTGACAAAGAGTTGACTATAAAGACACGGATTTGATGATCTCCGGTGACTCACTAACTCAGGAGACAATTCCAAAAGAAGAGTTGTGAGGGGTATTTGGCAGTATTTGTATGACTAGGTAATTTCCTAGATGACTACTTTTAAGGCTCATGTTATGTGATGATAATGGCTTAGATTATTATACTCTTGTTTGTGCCAGACATTGGTCAAGCATTCTATGTCTTAATTATTTAAATTTGCCTATTACAGAAGAGAAAACTGAGGTACAGAGAAGTTGTTACCCAAAGTTAGCTAAAACGTGTTAGGGCTGAGGTTGGAATACGTGCTGTCTAGTTCCAGAATCTATGCTCCAAATCACTACACTATACTGCCTTTTGAAAGAGCATCGAGCAGTGATCTTCAAACTTGTAGATCACATATCCTCATTCATAACCAACCAGAAGCCAGAAGACATAAGAGCTCACTGATGAAGCAGATGCACGTCAACTTTCCTGGGTAGATATCTAGCACTTGAAGCTCTCAGCTGGTGACAGAATCAGTGAGAAGTTGGAGGAATGAGGTTCAGAAAAAAATAAAGGCAGAGATGGAGAAAAGCTACCCAGCAGAAGCAATATGTGTGTATGTACATGTCTGTATGCATGTACTACTGTACCAATGTATTATGCATATTGTAAAATATACACAAAAAGAAGATTTAAAATGATGAGATAAAGAATAAACATAACTAACAAGATGGATTGCCTTGAGCATCCCCTGGGGGCGTGTGTCACACACCTCAATTTAGAAAATAGGCTTGGGATAACATGGTTTTGAATTCTGGCTTTACCACTTGTCACCTGAGTCATCTGGGCAAGTTGTTTATTCTTTGCCTCTGATTCTCCATCTGTTAAATCAGGATAATAACCCCTAACTTGCAGGATTGTGCAGTTCAAATGAGATGATGTGTACAGAACCTGTAGTGCCTGGCTTTCAGCAATCTTTTTCCAGATGATTTACTTTCCCTCATAATTTAAAATTCCCGTTATTTGCTTCATGGTCTGTTTTTTTAAATAATTAATTAATTAATTAATTAGGCTGCGCCGGGTCTTAGTTGCTGCCTACGGGATCTTTTAGTTGCAGCACGTGGGATCTAGTTCCCCAACCAGGGATCGGACCCGGGCCCCCTGCATTGGGAGCGTGGAGTCTTAACCACTGGACCACCAGGGAAGTCCCTTGGTCTGTGTTTTTAAAATTTCACTACGTACTCCTATAATGAAGCTGAAGGCATCCCTGCAGTTTGACTTGGTGCATCTAGGTGGCGCTAGATTAATAGCTTTTTCATGCTGCATCATTCCAAACATGGTGCAGCTGTGTGTCTCTGACAGCAAAGAAAACTGTGGAGACACGGGGAAGAACCAATGTACATTTTCCTTTGTGCAAAACACTATAGGAACTGGGAGGAAGGGAGGACTTAATAACTGTCCAGACACTTAAAAAATGAATGGCCTGACTGTTCAGCAATCGTATGTCTGTGAACAAAAGTTCCCTTTTACATAAGCTGTTTGCCATTGCCCTTTGTGATTGGAATTGGGCTTGAAGACTCTAAGTGTATTCTGAACTATTTTTGTCTGTGCCTTTCCACGGGTAACTTTTTCCTAACAGGGTTCCTTGGCTACATTCAGCCTCATTTACTGCCAGTGACTGAAAATTTCACCTTTGACCCCAACTTTGGGCTTTTGTTTCTTCTTTCCCCTCCTCTCAGAATGCTAAGACCGTTGGGTTTCTTTGGCACAAAGCTAACCAGAAAATAAATGTACTTGAAGGCATATCAGTCAGATTTCTGACAAACAGACGACATCTTCTTATTCGGATAATTTGAAAAGGGTTTGCTTACAAAGTAACAAATTTCAAACGGTTGGAAGGGGGTTGGGGCACAACCACAAGTCATAGTGCAAGGACCCAGGGCTAACAGCAGGGGAACTGCTGCTCTCCCTTGGTCCAAAGAGATGAAGGGTTCATTACAACTTGGAAGGAGAGTTGTGTAAAGTAGGCCATCTTGACAGGGACAGTGAATTTCTATCAAAGAACAGCCAGCCCAAGGCAACCTCATGGGAAACCAGGAGAATAAATCTTCTGACTTCACTCTACTCCCTCCCTCCATTCTCCAGCTGGGATTCCAATGGCCAAATCCAACCAGAAGCTAGAAGACATGGGAGCTCATTGATGAAGCCCATGCACAGCAACTTTCCTGGGTAGATATCTCGAACACTAGAGGCTATCAGCTGGTGCAGAGAATCAGTGGGAAGATTGGGGAATGAGGCTCATTAAAAAAGGCAGACCCACTAGAGATTGAGGACATGGGGAGGGGGAAGGATAAGCTGGGACAAAGTGAGAGAGTGGCATGGACATATATACACTACCAAACGTAAAATAGATAGCTAGCGGGAAGCAGCCACAAAGCACAGGGAGATTAGCTCGGTGCTTTATGACCCCCTAGAGGGGTGGGATAGGGAGGGTGGGAGGGAGGGAGACACAAAAGGGAAGAGATATGGGGATATATGTATACGTATAGCTGATTCACTTTGTTATAAAGCAGAAACTAACACACCATTGTAAAGCAATTATACTCTAATAAAGATGTTAAAAAAAAAAAAAAAGGCAGAGATCAAGGAAAGCTACCCAGCAGGAGCAATCTGACCAGGACGCCACTGCTGGATGAAACCCCTGCTTTCACTATGCTTCTAATCTCGTGCCTTCACCTTTCGGTTGCATTCTTTTTTTTTTCTTTTTAACATCTTTATTGGAGTATAATTGCTTTACAATGGTGTGTTAGTTTCTGCCTTATAACAAAGTGAATCAGCTATACATACACATATATCCCCTCTTGCGTCTCCCTCCCCCCACATCCCACCCCTCTAGGTGGTCACAAAGCACCGAGCTGATCTCCCTATGCTATGTGGCTGCTTCTACTAGCTAGCTATTTTACATTTGGTAGTGTATATATGTCCATGCCACATCGGTTACATTCTTGGGAGCAAAGTCCTGGGTGGGAGCATCCAATTGGCTGAGGCTAGTTCAATTACTAGTTTACCCTCTTTGCCAAGGGGTGGGGACAGGAAATATTGCCTCCTTTGGCTTCCCTGATGGGAACTGGGCTGCTACCTTCTTTTAAGACTCGCACATTTGGGGATTTCTAGATATTCAGAAAGAGCTCAAAAGCAAGGCAGTTTTACTGCAATGAGAAGTGCACCACAACAAAGAGAAGCCCCTGTTCGCCGCAATGTGAGAAAGCCCACGCACAGCAGCGAAGACACAACGCAGCCAAAAAACAAATAAATTAAAAAAAAAAGACAAGGCAGTTTTCTGTCTCCTCTAAAAAAAGACAAACCTCCATTAACAAGTAACCTCCTAAATATCCTTTATAATCTGCAACAGCAAGACCGTCAGACAAGAGTACAGAGATTTGGTTTTTATTTCTAGTTCTCTGTCTTTTCTCTCTCATTTCCTTCTTTCCCCATTTCCTGATCTTAGGAAGGTCCCTTTATCTCTCTAGATCTTTTTTATTTTTAAGTTTTCTTTTAACTTGTTTATTTATTTTCTTTATATTTTTGGCTGTCGGGTCTTAAGTTGCAGTACGTGGGCTCTCTCGTTGAGGCGTGCGAGCTCAGTAGTTGTGGCACACGGGCTTAGTTGCCCTGCGGCATGTGGGATCTTAGTTCCCCGACCAGGGATCGAACCCGCATTCCCTGCATTGGAAGGCGGATTCTGTACCACTGGACCACCAAGGAAGTCCCTCTCTAGATCCTTATACAAGAAAGCAGGACTAAGATTCTCAACTCTAGTCGGGGGTTCAACTGTTGGGCCGCCAAATAATATAATCAACCCATCCAAGAGAAGGCCCTAATCAATGTCTTCCCGATAGAACCCCTTGGGCTGTTAATACCTAAACTTCATCGAGCATGTATTTCTCTCAAGACAATGTTGGGTGGTTTTTTTTGTTTGTTTTTTTGTTTTTGCAGCTGCTATTTATATAGGAAGTGTTTATATTTATGTCCATAAAATGCAGTGTAGCATTTTTTAATGGATAGATTAATAAATGAGACAGACATAAGAAGCCTCTGCACACTGTGCTTTTTGGTGTGCATTCACAAAGAACATCAATATTTCCTCTGAGAAGCCCACTCACATTTTTCTCAAAACCTCCTTGTCTCCAGTCTTTATTTTTATTTTTTTTAAATTATTTATTTATTTATTTATTTTTGGCTGTGTTGGGTCTTCGTTGCTGTGCTAGGGCTTTCTCTAATTGCGGCAAGCGGGGGCCACTCTTCATCGCGGTGCGCGGGCCTCTCACTATCGCGGCCTCTCTTGTTGCGGAGCACAGGCTCCAGACGCGCAGGCTCAGTAATTGTGGCTCACGGGCCTAGTTGCTCCGCGGCATGTGGGATCCTCCCAGACCAGTGCTCAAACCCGTGTCCCCTGCATTGGCAGGCAGATTCTCAACCACTGCGCCACCAGGGAAGCCCTCCAGTCTCTAATCTTGTTCCTTCCATGCCCCTAATCATCTGGCCGTACCATTAACTACTGCTCATGAATTGGTGTAGACCCATGCCTCAGGGCTTCTCTCCCTCCAGGTCAAATGCCAGGGAGGTGTAAGGCTTGAAGTTTTGCCTCCTGGGAGCATTTCCCTTCTTCACCCCTTGGATTCAGTATAGCTGCTCAATCTACAGTGAATCTTGCATTACTGGATCCAGACCAACCCAAAATTACATTTCTCATCCTTGATCAAGCATCCTTATACTCTGTTCACACACAGACTTCCCAGAGTTTCTCCAATATAAACTAGAAATCCAGGAGTTCTTTGGCCTTCTCTGGCTTTTGACTTTGTCATTGCCAGCCCCCTCCTAGGGTCATGCTGAAATCTGACAATCTTGGGGATTGGTGGGGAAGGATGAAGAGAACTGGCTTCATCTGGCAAGGCAACTCCCTCAAGTGAAAAAGCAACTTCAATCAAGAAAAGGACAGTTTCATTAGACAAGCTAGGAAAGATTTCTTGAGCTGGCAAGGGAGATTCAATGAGATTTGAGGGTTCAGTATACTTAGGGTCCTCTAAATCCTCTCATGTATTTCCATGTCAATTTTCCAGCATTCAGTCTAACCCAATAATGCCACAATATGCACCTAAAAAACCTGTCAGGGTTGTGAATACCACTGATACTGTAATTCATCAGCACACAGGATCAGACCAAAGTCTGAGTTTATCTTTGACCGTCTCAGATCAGCTGAGGCAGGTGACTTTTTTCACCATTAAGCTATTCATTATAAGAAGCAGCCATCTCACTGGCCATCACTGAACTCTTAATGCCCTTCATACTGTTCTCCTTAAATCATATTCTCAATCAGCATTCGAGGTGACCATAAGCAATGGTTTAAGCAGCTGTTTTGCCACTGTGTTTCTAAGGGGGAGTTTTAATGTCATTCAACCATTCCCAATTTTATCACTTTTCCTGAGGGTCAGTTGCCTGCAGCTCACTTTGTGGTACCAATTTCTGAATCAGTCAGAGTTCTTGGGGTAAAAAAAAAAGACAGTGGGAAATCATCAGGAAACTCATAGAATTGACAGTCTGGAGAGGAATGCTTAGATAAGGTAGGGAAAGTAGGGAGGCAAGGCAGCCACCGTTGGGCCTAGTCACCATGGCAAGAGTGTACTAGTCACTGGACACAGCCAGAAATGCTGGTAGATTACAGCACTATAAATCTCACCTCCCAGGCTCTTTTTCTTTAGTCCTTCAAGATTCAAAGCCCCAGGTGAGAGCATCTGCTGGATCATGTGCCCATGACCTGGCTTTTGCAGGGGGTGGAGAGAGGGAGGGAAGGTTTTTACACTAAGGCTCTACACTAATACTCACACAATGAGAACTGGAGAGGGTTTGGGATGCTGAGTAGTGAAAATCCCTCCTTGTCTGCCAATCAGTCATGGAAAGAGCTTTCACTAAGAGTCCAGAAGCTATTTTCTCTCACTCCCTCACTTGCTTTCTCTCTCTTTACTCCCTCCCTTACCAGATTTTGAGAAAATCAGTGTACCTCTCTGGTCCTCTGGAGGAGAGAGTTGGACTAAGATATTCACGGTTCATCTATGTCTAACACTCTATGATCTCAGACCTCTCAAGAATCTAGTAAGAAAGGTATTATGCTTACATTAAAAGTTTAATAAATGCAGAATCTAACATCTTTCCTTTTCCCTAATGAGTAATTTTAAATGATCATTTTTGACCCAGTTTCTCATTGTATATGAAATTTCTACATATGTCAGCAAATTATAATATTTATGGAATTCCTCCCATAATATTAGGTATTGAAGTATTTTGACCTTACTTGCCTTTTGACATTTCATGTTGATTTCAACAGCTCCCTCAGTACCCACGCCCACTAAGTTAAAATGCATATAAAAATCAAGGTGAACCATAGGGAGACCAGTGATAAAGGAAGTTAATATTCCAAGAGGCCTTAGGGTCTTATCAAGGTTGATGCATCAGTTTTACTTTAAATCTCTTATCTATCTAATTATTTCACCACTTTGATTAAATGAAACTAAAATTGGTATTGATGAAAAGAGAAAGCACAATCAAAGAAGCAGATAAGCAAATAACTGAACGCAAATAACTTTTAATTATCCTTACTTAATAAAGTTAAGGAATAGTGTCAGGTGCCAACATTACTTTGTCAAATCAAAGGGCAGTGTCGGGATAAAAACAAAAAATCACAGAATGTTTTGAAAATTGTAGTCAATTTCAAAATTGTTAAACACTTTTATATGAATTTGGTTTCAAAACAACCCTGTATCCTGGGTCGTGAATATGTTCAGACCCTCTAATGGAAACCCAATTCTTTGAATCACTCCATATGTATTACTCATTTGTAGAATCCTACTAAAGTCCCCAGGCTTCCCCAAACACAAAGAAATAGGTGGGCTTCCAGGTATGGCAGTTATACCTGGCTAGTTTAAACTACTATATATAAAATAGGTAACCAACAAGGACCTACTGTAGAGCATAGGGAACTATATTCAATATCTTGTAATAACCTATAATGGAAAAGAATCTGAAAAAGAATATATATATGTATATGAATCACTTTGCTGTACACCTGAAACTAACACAACATTATAAATCAACTATACTTCAATAAATTTTTTTTTAAAAATGCTGTCCTATATGGAATCATAATAGGAAAACTAGCAAACAGCTTTTTTTTTTTTTTTTGGCTGCGTTCGGTCTTCTTTGCTGCGCACGGGCTTTCTCCAGTTGCAGCGAGCGGGGGCTACTCTTCGTTGCGGTGCATGGGCTTCTCATTGTGGTGGCTCCTCTTGTTGAGGAGCACGGGCTCTAGGCACGCGGGATTCAGTAGTTGTGGCACGTGGGCTCAGTAGTTGTGGCACGTGGGCTCAGTAGTTGTGGCATGCAGGCTCAGTAGTTGTGGTGGCTTAGTTGCTCCGCGGCATGTGGGATCTTCCCGGACCAGGGACCGATCCCATGTCCCCTGCATTGGCAGGTGGATTCTTAACCACTGCACCACCAGGGAAGTCCTAGCAAATAGCTTTTGCTTTAAGTTGATTAAACAGTTTCTTCTAAACTCAATAATGCATTTACTCTTTGGCCTCTCCCTAACCCAAGGTTACCCTGGTTATTTATCCTCTCTGTCCAGTGTCCTGCTGCTATGACGCAGGGTGCATAGGAACAAACACTGGGTAGTGATATAAACTAACAAATACATGCAGAAGAGATGTGAACAGCACATTCATTGCAGACAAAGAGCTTGCAGGTGAGGGAAGAGTCAGTAATGTCATTACTAATATCATCATGATCATTAGAAGATGATCATGATGTGTTATTCTCATATGGACTTTGCAAAATGGATTTGCTCATGTCTCCGGAGTCGTTTTATGTTCAATTGATTAGGGACACCTAGTTTAGAAAATGATTGGATTGTTTTCATGTCCCTCGTGGCTTTGAACAAACAGGCTATAGTTGTAAATTTTAACTTGCAAAAAGAGTAGGGACCATAGTAGCAGAGAGATTTTATGATCAATTTTTATTATACTGTTTTGTCATACTGAAAGGCAATAATGACTTTTGGCATTTATAGAGTCCTTTGTATTTTCAAAGCACTTAGTAATCATTAATTTCTTTATCTCGTTTCCATCTCAAATGAGATAGGTTGGTTAGCATGGCAGGGTTTCAGAAGGAAAATACAATCAGACAACAAAAGATTAGAAACTTGAAAAGTTAGGCAGTTGAAGTACTGAGGATGAATAAGTCCCTGGTTTTTCCATCATTTAGGGGGAAAAGGAAAAGAGAGAAGAAAACACATCATAGGTCCTCACTGAGAAACATTGTTTTTGTTTCTTTCTTATTTCTGATTAGAGGACAATGATGAAAAAAGCAGGGCACCTCAACACTTCTATTTCTAGGAAAGTGACTATAATAAGCCAACAACCGGGACAAGCATGGGGGCTCTCACCACGTGTACTGATGCTAGTAACTAATAAAAGCTAACATTTATTGAACACTGAGCCAGGTACGGTGCTACAGCACTCTATATCCATTACCACACTGCATCTAAACAACAAAGCCATGAGATAGGGGCTGCTAGTACCACCATTTAAAAGAAGAGGAAACTGAGGCTTAGAGAGGCTGAGGAATTTGCTCACAATAAACAGTAATGGAGTGACTCCCACATCGCTGGATTCATTCTTCTATTGCTTTCCAGGTGATTTGCTTATTCCTTAATAGTAACACACTGTGTAACAATTGAGGATGACCTGGGAATCCATGAACTCCCTGGTTCTCTTGAAGAAAGGATGCCGAACTCCAGTTAAAGAATGCCGGAGGATGAAATTGGTAATGGTGAATGCCCAGTCCGCACGACCCAGACTCCAAATACTCAGAAAAGTTCCAGGAAAAGGGCTTGTTTCTCTCTTGTTTTGGAGACAAGATTCCCATAGTTTATCTTCTGGACCCTAAGTAGGTCCCATCTTTATAAGCCATAGAACTGTTACCAGTGGAGCAGCCTTAAGAGAAGAAGGTTGTGTTTTCCTATTTGCTTAAGGTGAGGGCAAAGCCCTTGCTTAGCAGATGTGGTCAAATACAACAATCATAAGCAGGTCAAGAGGACTTTCCAAGTAGTATCTAGAGAGAGGTACCCACCACAAAGATGACTGTAGCTTTCACCAAGAACTAGAAACGAGCAGGAAAGGCATTCACTAAACTGTGATTTTTGAGAACATACAGTATATGTGTCCTAAGCTCAAGGGGAAAATATTGCTATGGAAATTATTATTGGGACAGTGCTTCTAAACCAAGCCCTGGGCAGCAGTAAACGATGCCCACAGCCTCACAGGGCCCTCACGTCACTCAGACTCTAGAAGTATCTGGCAGTCCTAGGGAGCATCAGGGATGATTGTTGAGACAGTGGTGAACTTTGAACCTCTGTGATTTCCCTGTTTGCTTAATGCCTGATAGCCTCTGATCTGCTAATAAATCTCCTTTATGCACAGCTTGACCTCTGTGCTTCCAAGGGGAGGGATTGGAATCAGCCTATGGCGGAAGAGATGGCTGTAGGATTCTGGGTGGGAGCTTGAGCAAACAAAAGTGTACTCAAGAAAGATAACCTCGCCTTTTGCAACTCATCTGCCTCTGACATAAAGGTTGGATCATATTTATTTACCCTTTTTCTACCTCCTAAATTGTGTGTGAATTTTCCAATCTTGTTTTCTAACGCTGACATTTACCAGAACACAAAATAAAAAGCCTCAGGTTTGAAAACTTGAGATTTCTGTCCCTATCTAAGCTCTGAAAAATTCTAGGCTCTGCTTAAAATCAACAGCTGCCAGAGTAAATGATTAACAGAAGAATGACTTCGATGGAAACGTGGTTTATAAGACAAGAGAGAAGAAAGATTACCCTTGAATGTGATGATCAGCATTTCACGCTCTAGTTCAGATTTTGGTCTTCATGTAGGACCCCGTCTACCTTCTTCATATGCCTCAGTTGAAAGGGTAGGGTGGGAAAGGGGGTGGAGAGGGGATCAGAGGTAGTCTTCACTGATTTCACAATTTCCCCTAGGGCCTGAATGTTTGAACTAATACTTAGCAGTGACATAGCAAGAAAACACCCCCGAATCAATATTTTGACAAAGTCCCATCACCATCTGTTAATTAAAAAGTAATTTTCAGATTATCAGGAGCTCTGTAGTTGACATATTTACAAGTGGAGAGGAATATAATAGTAGCCAGCTGATGAGTGATTTACTTCACTATCATAATTCTAATTTATTTTCTTTTGCCAATTCCCATGCAGATCCAAGCCACATAAGAATACATTCTTACAACAGGATGCAGGTTTATAGCTTATGAAGCACTCCAGGGACATTAATACAAAAGGATTTTTTTGAGTTTTCAGCAAATTAGATATGACCTAGGACATAGAGAGCTCTTAAGAAAAAGGAAATTGGACATTCTTATGCCCCAACCGCCCCCCAAAAACCTAAACCTAAACCTCATACCTTAGACAGAACTTAACTCAAAATGGATCATAGATCTAAATGTAACTTGTAAGGCTAAAAAATTTTCAGAAGACATAGGAGAAACTCTTTGTGACCTTGGGTTAGCAAAGAGTTCATAGATATAACATCAACAGTGTAATCCACAAAAAGAACTTGATCAAAATTTAAAACTTCTGCTCTGCAAGAGGATGAAGACAAGTTATAGTCTGGGAGAAAATATTTGCAAATCACATATCCAATAAAGGTCCTATATCCAGAACATATAAAGAACTCTCAAAACTAAAAAAATAAGAAAACAAACAACCCACTTAAAAAATAAAGTAGGTCAAATAGGCGTATGAAAAGATGCTCATTTCGCTAATTATTAGAGAAATACAAATCAAAACTACCTCACACCAGTCAGAATGGCCACCATTAAAAAGTCTACAAATAATAAATGCTGGAGAGGGTATGGAGAAAAGGGAACCCTCTTGCACTGTGGGTGGGAATGTGAATTGGTGCAGCTACTATGGAAAACAGTATGGAGGTTCCTCAAAAAACTAAAAATAGAGTTGCCATATGATCCAGCAATCCCACTCCTGGGCATATACGCAGACAAAACTCTAATTCGAAAAGATACATGCACCCCAATGTTCATAGCAGCACTATTCACAATAGCCAAGACATGGAAACATCTTAAATGTCCATTAACAGATGAATGGATAAAGAAGATGTGGTACAGATATACAATGGAATACTTCTCAGCCATTAACAAGAATGAAATAATGCCATTTGCAGCAACATGGATGGACCTAGAGATTGTCATACTGAGTGAAGTAAGTCAGACAGAGAAAGAGAAATATCGTATGATATCGCTTATATGCAGAATCTAAAAAAAATGTTACAAACGAACATATTTACAAAACAGAAACAGACTCACAGATAGAGAGAACAGACTTTTGGTTGCCAAGGGGGCGGTGGAGTGGGGGAGGAATGGATTGGGAGTTTGGGATTAGCGGATTATATATAGAATGGATAAACAACAAGGTCCTATTGTGTAGCACAGGGAACTATATTCAGTATCCTGTGATAAGCCATAATGAAAAAGAATATGTATATGTACAATTGAATCACTTTGCCATGCAGCAATTAACACAACATTGTAAATCAACTATACTTTAATAAAATTTTTAAAATAAATAAATAAATAAATAAAGTAGGCCCAAGTATTAACAGATATTTCACCAAAGAAGATATATGTATGGCACATGGAAAGATGCTCAGCATCATTAGCATTTAGGGAAATGCAAATTAAAACCACAATTAGAAACCACTACATACCCATCTGGGTGGCAACTATGAAAAATACAGACAATACCAAGTGCTGACAAGGCTGCAGAGCAACTGGAGCTCTCATGCATTCCTGGGGGAACTGCAAAATGGCACAGCAACTCTGGAAAATATTTTGGCAGTTTTTTCAAAAGTTAAATATGTACTTACCATATAATCCAGCCATTCTACTCCTAAATATTTACCCTAGAAATAAAATTTATGTTCACACAAAAACCCATACTTAAATGCTTGTAGCAACTCTGTGTATAAGTTCCCAAACCAGGAAACAACCCAAATGTCCCTTAATGGGGAATGGATAAACAAACTGACATATCCACACAATGAAATACTAGTCAGCAATAAAAAGAAACAAACTAATGATAAACACAGCAATACAGATGACTCTCAAAGGCATTATGCTGAATGAAAGAAACCCGTCTCAAAAGATTACATAATGTACGATTCCATTCATGTTACATTCTGGAAGTGGCAAAAGTATAAGGAGAAAGATCAATATGCCAGGAATTAGGGGTGACAGGAGGGTGTGACTACAAAAGGATTTAAGGGAGAGTTCTGGGGGGACATGGAACTGTTTTGTATCCTGATTGTGGTGGTGGTTACACGAATCTATACATGTGTTATAACTCATAGCACCATACACACAAAAAAGTTATTTACTGTATGCTAATTTAAAAAATTTAAAAACAACAGAGCATATCATATGTCTTCATTTAACCAAAAGAAAAAAAATAAAGGAAGAAAAAGAATATTGTTTTCATTTGCAGATAAGGAAACTGACTTGCCCAAGGTCATTCAACCAATAAATGATAGGTTCTGAAGTAGAACCCACACCTTTGAAATACATCATTCTTTCCCTGTTGTTACAGGAGAAATAAACCTTCAAAAACCTAAGCCAAATTTTGTATTAGTTAGCATGCATTTGGTTGCAAGTAACAAAAATCCCAATTCAGAGTGACTTAAACAAAAAGAACATTTATTATTTTACATAACAAGGTGTCCAGTGGTAGGGAGGGTCATGAGGTTCGTTGATTTTACAACTCAATTATGTAATAAATGACCAACATTCCTTCCTTCTTTCACTCTGCCAAGCCACAGTTCCATTCTAAGGCTGCTTCTCCTCACGGTCACAGGATGGCTACTGGTCTCAGACAGAGACACATGCTTCTTTATTCATATCCAGTGGAAGATAGGCTACCGGCAACAATCCCACAGAGCTTGTAACTAATGTGTGTACTGCATGCAAATGCTGTGGTTTCTTAGGATCTTAAAGACTCCAGACAACCAGCTATAAGAAGTATTTATGTAATTAGTAACACTCTGAAATAAACAGAGCTTCTCACTGCAGTAACAGCCATATGTCTTATTTGTACAGAGCTCAAATTTGCATTAGATCCTTGGCAATAGCTATGCCAAGGCTCTTAGACACTGTACCTCATGTTTGGTTAGCATGTTAAAGTTTCCCAAGCAGTGTAATAGCCCATTTTTATAAAACCTTTAGTTGGACAGACGAGGACTCTGAGGGTCTTAGAGGAGTCAAGTCACTTGGCCAATTTACCATCAGTTAGCGACTCAGCCGGAGATCCCATTTGATCTTCAAACGTCCTTCCCATTTCCTTTACATAACATTGATTCCCTCTTCAGTGCTTAGATTTCACTAGGGAACCACAGTAGCAATTTCAAAGAAATATTGCAAGTTCATATATGATGTTTACAAGCTCTAAATGTCAGAAAATGAACATTTTTCTATATCCCCAATGGTGACATTTGGCTATTTGGAATTTTAGACTCAAGTGTGATAGAATAAACTTGAAAGCATTAACTTTTCCATCTCCCTTCCCTCACCATCCAACCAAGTGTCCCAATAGGTGGATTCTAATTCCTAAATCTCTCTTGCATCCATCCCTACTTTTCTATTTCCACAGCCCCAGTATGCTCTCAGGCCCTTATTATAACACAGTAACTTCTGCCTCTTTGCCTCCATTTTCTCCCCACTGCACTTCTTACACAGTGGTGCTGGATTAAGGTTTTCAAGACACAATGCAGATAATGACATATGTCCCTTTGTCTGCCCCAGCTCTAAAACTTTAATAATCTTCCTTTGACTATAGATTAAATTCTTAACTCCATAATCTGGATTTCAAGGCCCTCAACAATCTGGTTCCATTATTCATTTCCAATCTTGAGAGAATCCTCCTTTCTGGGTGGGAGTCGTTGGCAGTGGTGTACCTGAGCCAGCTCACAACGGCTTGCAAGAGCCAATCTTACGCCTCTCTTCCCAACTCTGTGTTCAGCGATGTCACTTTGGTAGGTTGAAGCTGTCCATGGTGGGAGCATTTATACCACACAAATTGGTCAATGCCACAGATCAGAGCTTTTTTCTCTTTTTGAAGAGCTGGTCATTAAATATTTACCAGAACACCACCAGTTGCAGGGTAACCAGGACCAAATCTAGGAGTGTTTGATATGGTATACAGGATACAAAGATGTTGACACTAAAAGCCCAAATCAGAGATGGGAGGGCCTGGGGGAAACGAATAAGAAGCAGAGCATTGAAAAATATTTGAGGAGGTAGACCTGGGCAAAGATTGGGTTCCCACAGAAGCAGACATTGAGAAAGGTATTTGGGTTCAAGTGGTTTATTTGGGAGATGATCCCAGGAAGCACTGGTAGGAGTGTGAGGGAAGTGAGACAGGGAAGGGAAGGCAGCTAATAGAGGGTGAATTTATAGACAGTTTACTACCGTGAGCAATCGAGGCTCAGTCCCACTGGGGGCCTTCGGAGGAGCGTGTAAAACATGCCTCATGGTCGCCCACACAGGAGTGAGGAGTATGTGGAGTTTACCCTCAGCCAGACAGCTGTGGGCACGGGCATTAAGAAGTAGCAGGTATGCTTCCCCAACAACAAAAGTCATTACCCTCTCACCATGATTTCTGTCCTAGGAAACACTGAAAAATGATCTGTTAAACTTATTTCTATGCCAGTCTTATTGCGAATCCTAGCCAGTTGCTGTTTTATGTATTTTACATAATAAACTTCATCTGAAATAATGCTTAATCCCAAACAATGATACTATGGATGAAACTTTTAGGTAGAAGAAAATCTTTTTGGGCAGGAAGGATTTTGTACCTAAAATCACACCATGATAATAATCACTTACTGTATGTAAATGTAATAAAAAATAATAATCATTATTTATGGTATAAAAAGCAAAACAAAAACATCATATTCTAATTGTAGACTTATTTTGAATAAAGTGTTATGTCAGGAAATTTTTTTAAAAATATTTATTTATTTATTATTTATTTTTGGCTGTATTGGGCCTTCGTTGCTGTGCGTGGGCTTTCTCTAGTTGCGGCGAGTGGCTACTCTTCGTTGCGGCGTGCGGGCTTCTCATTGCGGTGGCTTCTCTTGTTGCGGAGCATGGGCTCTAGGTGTGCGGGCTTCAGTAGTTGTGGCACACAGGCTCAGTAGTTGTGGCTCGTGGGCTCTAGAGCGCAGGCTCAGTAGTTGTGGCGCACGGGCTTAGTTGCTCTGCGGCATGTGGGATCTTCCCAGACCAGGGCTTGAGCCTGTGTCCCCTGCGTTGGCAGGTGGATTCTTAACCACTGCACCACCCGGGAAATCCCTTATGTAGGAAATTAAAAAAAAAAAAGTGGCAGGTATGTAGGTGAAGACTGAATGCCAAGGGGATACAGACAGTACATGGACACTCATGGTTTTGTGATTTTCATAGTGGTCTTGGTGGTGGCAGGGCTTCATTTAAATGGTCAATGATAGAGTGAATCCACCCCTCCAAATGTTGTTACCCCACACACCTTATCTGTTCCTTCCTCTGGGTCTACTCACAGCTTCCATCCTTTGCTGTAATATCGTTTGTAACCCCCTCCAGTTTTGACAATTCCCTAATCCTTCCCAATTCATCAAGGACCAGTGCCACTTCCTTCAGGAACCCCATCTAATCCCCAACCCCCATTGATGGAAGCTGGATGATGGACACTCCAAGCTGGAGGTCCCATAGGGCCTGAAGCAAGGGAGCAGGGAACAAGCCCTACCCTCTTGGTTAGGATGCACAGGGTCAGGGGACAGAGACAGAAGTTGTGCTCTGGAGTCATTCCAAATGGTGAACTCCATGTGAGAAAGGACTCACCATTCCTGGTTATCACTCTATCCCTCAGAGCCTGCCCAGCACAGAGCCCCATCCTACTGTTGTTGGTGGCAGACAAAAATGAGTGAATGAAGGGCTGGGTGAACAAAGGAAAGTAGGTCGGGAGCCAAAGCAGGCAGTTGAAGTGGAATTAAAGGAGTCATGGGGCGGGTCCATAAGAGCACCTGGACAAATTCTGAGGACTAATGGAAAACCCTGTATGGTGTTTTCCACCTGTAACCCAGATGTCCATTGAGATCGTTTGTCTTTTGAGATTTAGTGAAATTACCTTTACGCTCATCCCACTTGTGGTACGGTGCCTCTCTTGCAATCTCTCTGGGGGTTATGGGGGGAGTGGTAAGTTTTTCTTAGTCCCTTCTGGGGGACTGAGCTCTCACCTCCATAGAATGATGAGGGTTTATGAGTCACTTTGGCATCTCAGCAGTGCTGCCCACATTCCCCACCACACTACGGCAGACACTTCTTGATTTTTCCCCAAGTGTTGTTCAGGTGAGTTGTTTGTGTGGGTAGCACATTTGACTGAAGATGTGGGCTTTATATTAGGATTCAGTTGAATGCAGTTTATCCTCTTCTCTTCTAGTCTGCCTGCAAACATCCAGTTTCCTTCCCTGTATTAGGTAGAGCAGATTTGCTCTCTAAAACCTATCCAACAACTGGCCCGTTTTGCCTCTTCAACGATGCTTTAAGGCGATCTTCTCAAACAAAGCTGCCATCTCTTCTCCCACGTGGAGCATTCATTCTCCACCTTCTCACCCCTGCACCTCTGCAAGCAGTCTGCCTGGAATAGTCTTTCCAGAACAGATTTGCCAGAGGTTTGGAAATCACAGTCTTTCCCTCTCTTTAGCCCACCTCATCCTCTGTGAGTAGAAGGGAATCGTGTTAATAAATTTCCCTGCTGATATTAATTATGACATCACGACCATCCCTGCCCCTGAAGTGGCCATAGGTGGCTTTTAAATGACACTTTTTTTTTTTGCATTCCACAAACATCTAGCAAGTGCTTACCTTGCCCTCCCACCCTCCCCACTTAGAGTTCTCTCCCTTCCCTGTGATGTGGAGGCACTTTATCTGGACCTCCCCTATGGGCTTGTATTATGGATATTTATTTACAGGTCTATGACCCTTACTGAACTGTAAACTCTGCAAAGGTGAGATCATCTTCCTTCCCTGAAATTCCAGCCTAGCCCAGTATCCGACACAGAATAGATTTTGAAAATATCTGATCTCTAACTGTGGATGAATGAATGAGTGTGAAGCTTTGGATGGCCCCTTAGTGATCCGGAGAGGCTGCCAGGGGAGGAACATTTGGTACCCCACCTCCCCGCTTCTGCTGAGTATGGGTTTCTGCTGGAATTAATAGGCAACCCCTTATTTACTGAAGACCTACTATGTGCAAGGCACAATGGGAGCTCCAGGACAGAGATCTTTTTACTCCATCTCCATCCCCACTCCAGCTTTTTGCCACACACACACACAAGTACCTTCCAGGGCACATCTTTCTATTTGTTTTTGTAGAAAGGCTGGGACTTGGAGGAAAGTGATATCACTGGAAATGGTCAGGGATGTCACGTCTACATCTGGGGTTTTGCACTGCCAATTCGCATTTTTGGAATGAGTTATTTCTGTGTACCTTCACAGCAGCCAGCACTGCAGTGTCTTGCATATATTATACACCCAACGAGTACTTGTCAATTGATTTTGTACAAGTATGTGACAGCATAAATATATTATGAAAAATGAGGAAGGAGTCTGAGCACCAAAAGAGTCAGGATTCCTTCTCCAAGAAAAACAAAACAAAAACCAAAACAAACAAAAAAAACCCACAGTGGTGGATGGAGCTTGGCTTAAAGTTCAAATGCTCCTGGACCCTGCCCTGCACTATCTCTAACCAGGGGAATTTGATAAGGTAGTTGAAAGGTGATATTACCTTTGCTCTCTCACTGTAATCAAAAGGACTCTTAGCTTTCAGGTGGACCCCACTGGCTACCTTGGTGTGGCGTTTTCAAGAGCACAGAATCATCCTTTTCACTATCGAAAGAATATGCTGTTTAATTTGAGGATCCTGTTGAACAAGGCAGCTCTTAGAAATGGTCACAGTTTCGCGGTTCGAAATTATCGGTAAGTGATGGCCAGAGATTTGAGTCTGACTTAGGAACCGTGGTGATAAATGAAACTCTATTCTGCAGAGAAGTGCAGCCTCCTAAGGCCTCTTTCTGCAGGGTATAGTGCCAGGTTCTACCCTTGTTGGAGACAGCTGTCTCTAATTCCAGCTGAGCTTTCATTTCTCAGTCCTCTGTAATCAGATTTCATGGGGTGCTGGGAGGTGACGGCGGAGTGGGGGGCGACTAACCGTGGCACGTATAACAGACTAAATGTTCTGGACATCTTCCATTTGTGTACATTCTAAAGGAGCAACTGGCTGAAGGAAATGAAAGGAACTAATTTCCACAGGGCCTTCAGCTTGTATTTGGGTTTGCCTGAAAACAATACATCATTCTGGGGCATGGGGATTGATTCGATCTTTAAAAAAACCCCAAAAGAACAACTACATAAATATTTACAAAGCTGCATCCTCCTCACAGCCAATTGGCCATGCCTGCGGTCGAAGGTGGTGTGGAGTGTGTCCCTGGGGAAGAGGACAAGGGTGATGGGTTAATCGGGGAAGCAAGGCCATCAAATCTGGACATTGTTGCCAGAAAGCTTCTAGAGTAACTGCCTGTTAACAATCAGAATTTTCCCAGTGCCTCTTGACAACCGAAACCAACCTCAAAATGACCTCAATGACTCCTAAAGTTAGAAGCTTCTAGTCTGAAGTTTTCTCCCACTGTTAGGAAGTGGCCCTGTGATTGTGGCCCTGGGCCTCCCTTCTCTGGGTCGCCTGACAGCTCTGGACTCTCTGGACTCTACCATTAGCACCACTCAGAAGCCAGAACAACATTGTAAATGATATTGTAAAGTTGGGACCTCAGAGCCACAGAATAATGCCTTCTCCTATTTTACAGATAAGGTAAATGAGGCCCAGAGAGATTATGGGGTTTACTAGTTAGTGCCAGAGTTAGACTATATAAACCAAGAATCTGGAGGAAAGCTCAGGTTTAGAGTCTAAAGAACTGGGTTCAAGGCCTGGCACTACCACTCGCTGGCTATATAACCTTGAGCAAGTCAATAAACTTTTCTGTGATGTTGCTTCACTTATAAAATGGGAGAAAGAGTAATACCTGTTCTGCCTACATCACAGGGTGGTTCAATCATTTATTTAATAAATACTTATTGAGCACCTACTTTGTGCCACGCCCTAAGCAAGGTGTTGGAGATACAGTGGTAAATAAGGTAAATAAGTTATTTCATTACAGACACATGAAGTCACAGTCTAGCAATAATCAGTGAGATAATGTGTGTGAAAACTGTCAAGTGACAGGCAAATGTTCATTATTTTATCATTCCATCCCGCTGAGTTACATCAGATAAAAGTGCAATGAAATTTCATTCCACAGTTTTTAACAAAGACTCATCACTGAGCTGGAAATAATCAACTGAATGAATAACCAAAGCTTGGAGCTTAAACTTACCCTCTTCTTTGAAAATCACAGTGATGACTGATTTTTTTTTTTTACCATTATTACAGGTTAAATTTTTGCAAGTAAAACCTCTTCTAAATATTTAGGCATTTTTTGGTTATTTACTAAGATTCTATTTTCTCTATCCAGTAGCCAGACTATGATTCTGAAAATCCCGGCTAGCCATCTTTCACAGTGAATGGGGACTGAGGCAAAAGCATGGCTAAATCAGCCCAAATCCATACCTGCTATTTGAAAATATGAAAGCCTTGAATCACCCATGTCATTAGAAACTACAGAGCATGAGTCTCTATTGAAAAATGGCATAACACTGAAATGGCGTCCTTTTCAGGTGGCGTGAGTATTTTTCTTTCCTGCTCTTTTCGTTAGCCACCCTAAACTGCCAGCTAAATGATTTCAGAATTGCTGATCTCCAATAAGACCTATAATCTTTGACGACCCCTTAACAATAGAGAAAATCTCCCCATTATCTCTGCCTGTATGGTACTTTCACTTTGATTTTCAGCTTTCTGCAGAGATTCGGGTTCTTCTGCATCCCCCCACTCCCCCATTCCCCGCTCCCCACCCCTGTCTCTCTTGGGAAAGGCGGAGGGCGCTTGTTACATACCACGTGAGTGTAGCACTAGAGAGTAGCAGGAAATATGTGGTTAGGGTTTGGCAATGCCACAAAATAGGGACTGCACAGTTTTGAAGCGAGCAGCCATATCTCATGGGCATGATAAAATGACTGCTCAAGTGAGGCTGAAGCCATCTACACAGGCTCCCGGATCAATCATTTTTAGTCAGTATTTTTTCTTTTTTTTTTTTTGTTACAAAATCAATAGGATCAGACACCAAGACTGCCCAAAACACCCAATCCATAGGCTTTTCAGCTCACAAACAAGGCTCTAGAGCCTGGCTGTGTTTGGATAATAGACAGTGTCCTATGATTTGTTCCTATTAAGGAAACCACTTATAGCTTTTAAAGAAACCACTAAAATAATATCTTTCTTTATCAGACAAGACCAATTTGTAAGTGCTGTTCAATTTCATCTCACAAATAGAAATTTCTTCAGAGAATATTGAGCTAAGCCACCCAATTCTGTGGAGGTTATGGATTGGAGCCAGAGGTGACTGGTTTTCAGGTATTTCATTCCAGGCCTCTCTAAGGGCTTACAGAACTCATTAAGTTCCCTTCATCCCACACACATGCCAATCTATACATACGTGGACATGCAGACGAAGCAATTACAGGCCACCCACGCTCTTGTGTAGAGGAGACAAAACAGTCCTCTTTGATTATTCACATTTTCCATCATAATTGAAAATGAGTGCCTTTTAAAAAACATATTTCTTGGGGCTTCCCTGGTGGTGCAGTGGTTAAGAATCCACCTGCCAATGCAACGGACATGGGTTCGAGCCCTGGTCCGGGAAGATCCCACATGCCGCTGAGCAACTAAGCCCGTGCGCCACAACTACTGAGCCTGTGCTCTAGAGCCCGCGAGCCACAACTACTGAAGCCCACGTGCCACAACTACTGAAGCCTGCCTGCCTAGAGCCTGTGCTCCACAACAAGAGAAGCCACAGCAATGAGAAGCCCGCGCACTGCAACGAAGAGTAGCCCCCGCTCGCCACAACTAGAGAAAGCCCGTGCGCAGCAACGAAGACCCAATGCGGCCAAAAAAAATTAATTAATTAAAACAAAACAACAACAACAACAAAACATATTTCTTCACTTCAGAAAATTATACAAGGCATGAGACCAGGAATGGAATGGGGTCATGATGTTTCCCTTGGCCAACAGTAGAATTGGGGTTTTATTTCTAGTTTGTTATTTTTAGTAATTTAACTAAGATAAAAGAAGTAGAGGCGGCCACAGATTTTCGACAGTTTCGCGTTTCCAGTCCTTTAATAGTAGGTCTGCACGAATCCTCATCCCACTCTTCAATTTTCAGATGAGGGCAAAGTTTCACAGTTTTAGAATACTGACTATCTAAGGTATCTTAGAAACCATCTAGTCACTCAGTTATCAATAGTAATTTATACCACATATGAGCATGTGGCAACAGTGACAAAGGTTGCAAGTATATTTTTATTAATAAGTTATTATTATTTTTAATAATAGAGAAATTTGGAAATGATTTGTGCTTTTATTTTCCAAGTCAATAGGATCATATTCAAGGGTTTTGTGAAAAGAGTCACTCTCCCTGCCATGTGTTGCAATATACCTTTCTGAGATGGAAAGAAAGGGATGAAATTAAATTTAGGCCACTGAGAATTCAGATGGCTCCACTATGGCCTGTGGGAAATCTTGTATTTATGAACTTCATGAGTGTTGTGGAAGACAAAGACATGAAGGATCACTGATTTGTAGTTCATTTTCTTACTTTTTCAGATGAGGAATTAATGCCAAAAATGGGAAATGATCTTCCCAAGGTCATAGTTGAACTAGGACTCAAATTTGAATATTTAAAACCACTGCTCTTTTCATTCCACTGCTTTGATGACTTCGATCCTTCCAAATTGATCAAACTGGCCAATCTACCCTTGCTCAATATCCCCCCATCCTCCCCCCCTTTATTTAAAAGATATAGCCAAAATATCTCAGTAAAGAAGAAAAAAGCACCAAGAAAATATGCCTTTTGTATCAGTCTGCAATGTTAAAGAAACACCAAAATCTCTGCCATAAGGCCCATTGGCCCTCTCTTATGCCTCCAGAAGCTAAAGTCTTGATCTCAAACTCTCCATGAGGATCAAAATATCATTTATCACTGAATTTTTTCCTACTCTGGCAAAGTCAGTTTCTGACTGACCACATTTTACTCGAATTAAGCATTTTCTCTTCCAACAAAATACAATTATACAAGGGAACACATCCAGGTCGCCCCCGCTACTCCAAACAATTTACTAGAGTTGGAAAATGCAGACTATAGCAATGAAAGGTTTCATTCTGCCAATAGAGAATACTCTTCCATTTTCTAGCTAGGAAGATATTTGGGTAAAGCTAACGCAAGGGTCTACTATTACCTTGGCCTAACTTCTTAGCATTCAGTGATTTGGGGTCAAGAAATCTCTGTAATTATTTTTTCAAGGGATAAAATTAATGTAACGAACGAGTCTTGCCTTTTTCAAAAGCTCTGGCTATAACCGACTGCCATGACAGTTTTGACAGAAAATCTGTATGTGGTTCCCATTGTTTTCTCCAATATTGTATTCTCCCCGTTATGTGTTGGCTGAAGGATGATAATGTGGTTTAGGTCTGGTTTACCAAGGAGACACACTTGAGTACAAAGAGACCAAGCATTTTATGGGAACACTAAAATAGTGATTCTGGCCTTGGTCTGGCTCGTGAACTAGAGTAGGCTGCTTCCAACTGAAGCACCAGGTCTCTCTGAGAACTTAATAGCCCTTTAGGCTAGCGGTTTTACCTAGTTAACTCGCGAGTGAGTTTATCACCAGAAAGCAAGAAATGCTTGATACAGACAGAAAAAAAGGGGTCTGTGGAGGAGGTATTTCAACATGGTACAATTGTGGAGGTTTTCTACTTTTCTCTAATTTTTAAGTAGCTTAGGAAAGAGGTGTGGCAACTCCATTTTGAAGCCAAGGGGAGGTCTATGAGGAGACAGTAAACAGGATAGGAATTTAAACTGGAACCATTGTGTTTGCTTTCCTTCCAGTGATAAATTTTCCTGGTTAGCTCTTGATATCTATGAAAAACAACTCTTTTTCCCAAGACAACATTTCCTACCCCGCCTCCTGGACAGAGTTGAGAAAGGTGGGGGCTGCTCTAATGATTTTTCAATGGTGTAAACAGTACGACCCCCTTCACCAGGTGAGATACAGTTTTTAAAAAATTTTCCAGTTAATTACTCCAACCCTCACAGGCTAGTATGACAGATTTACAGGATCTACCTTTCCACTCTTTTTGTCCCCAAGAACCCAGGGGACTTACTCTGTCCAAAAGGGGTTCACGGAAAGAGGTAACCAAATATTGGTATAGTTCATTATTAATGTACTTCAGATTTGGCCCTCATAGTGCTATGGGCAAAAACTTATCCCACCAGGTCCTCTCACCAGTTTTCCAGGTTTTTGCACTTGACACAGGCTGCTATACATAGGATCCAAGGTTATAATGCTTTTGTTTCACATGCATATGTCCAACCATTGTTCCTAGTAGTGCAAATACAATACTGGAGTGGTTGAGCCCTAGAGGATTTCAGCTTTAGCAACATACTAGACCACAGTCAAGTCTCCTCCATGACTCTTAGGTCTTGTGTTCAGCCTAGGCCACAGGCCATACTTGCTCTTGCCTCAGCATTAATTCTGTTTGGGGGGGCTCTCGGTATCTTTTTTGTCTTCAGACTTTAGTCATGGCATTGAAAATCCATCACGGTGGATCTCTCTAAATTTATTCCCAGAAATCTGCTGAATTTCTTTTTTAAAATATTTATTTATTTATTTTATTTTTGGCTGCGTTGGGTCTTCGTTGCTGGGCATGGGCTTTTCTCTAGTTGCAGCGAGCGGGGCTACTCTTCATTGCGGTGCACGGGCTTCTCATTGTGGTGGCTTCTCTTGTTGCGGAGCATGGGCTCTAGGTGCGCGGGCTTCAGTAGTTGTGGCACGAGGGCTCAGTAGTTGTGGCGCACGGGCTCAGTAGTTGTGGCTCGCGGGCTCTAGAGCACAGGCTCAGTAGTTGTGGTGTACGGGCTTAGTTGCTCCACGGCATGTGGGATCTTTCCGGACCAGGGCTCGAACCCGTGTCCCCTGCACTGGCAGGTGGATTTTTAACCACTGTGCCACCAGGGAAGCCCTGCAGTACATTTCTTAAGGTTAAAAAAAAAAATCATCGTTATTATTACACATGCTTTTACTGAGACTCTTTGAGGGAATAAAATAAGCAGAGGACATTTTTTTCCCCTGAAAGTTAATAGAAAAGCTACAGGGTCCATTGTATCTGACCAAGGACAATAAAGAACAAATCTTCAAGAATAGATCTGAAGGGCAGTAGAGGGAAAAGAATGAAATTGTTTTCTATTGTATGTACATAACAAATTCTGTTTGTACCACTGAATGATTTCAATGATAATAGCTAAAATTTATCAAATACTTATTATATGCCAGACACTGTCTGATTTCCATGTATTAAATCATTTCATCCTTACAACAACCCTATAAGATTATTATACTCATTTTCTAGGTGAGAAATTTAGGTGCAGAGAGAGTTTAGGTAACTTGCCTAACTAATATATAACAAAGCCACTCATATGGTTATTTCCAGCAGAGAAGAATTCAGCCTCTTTCCTCAAATTTTTCTTTTCTCTCAACATTCAGAATACTGGCTATCTAAAATGTAAACCACAGCCATATCAACTTTAAGGCATTAGCACTTTGCAGAGACACATGAGGCTACACATTTGCTATGTTGCTATGTGTTTGCTATGTTTTGTGTCAAGAATTAAACAATGAATTACCATAGGACATAGATTTTGTTTTCTTAAATATATAGTTCTCTTTTTCTTTTTTTCTTTTTTGTAGATGTGGACAACCACTAGAAAATAAAGTACAGCTAAAGGGTCGTGACCTCCTCACTCTAAAGAACTTTACAGGAGAAGAAATTAAGTATATGCTATGGCTATCAGCAGATCTGAAATTCAGGATAAAACAGAAAGGAGAGGTATGTAGCATTTCCACATTACCTTCCACTGCTACCAATCAGCCTTTTTAAAGACAGCCTTTCCAGAGAAAGAGGGAAAAGAAAATACATTAAAATTCCTAAACAGTAGCTAAGTAATGAAACTACACAGGCAAGGTAATTGATTATCACTGAGTGTACAGGCATATAAAAAGCATAAAAATCAGTTATTCAATGACAAGTCATTGCATTTCTTTCATGTGGAATGTTGAAAGTCATTATTAACTGAATCAGAACCTAAGGAATTATTTCTCTGGAATGATTTTATTTTTATACCTTCTTTCTTTTCTCTGTGTTTTCTATCAAATGAAAAATAAGGATGATACATTTTTTCTAGCAACAAATTTCAATTGTGGATGAATATCAGATATATCATCATTAGGATAATTTCAAAAAATTCAGGATGATGTGACAGTGTTAAAAAATTCAGATTAGCAAAGAAACAATTAAATGGTAACCAAGTAGGAGAAGAGATGGGATATGGTGCCTTGCTGGAAGCATTATTCTGCATTTTGAGCAATTTATGTTTGAAACACGCTTAATTAATGCAGCAGCTTCATTTAGACTGCTTAATTGTGAAAGCGTTTTCGTATTCCAAGCTTGTTCAGAAGCATTTGAAAGAGCTGGTTTCAGGTTGAGAAAGTTTTACACAACCTTGATTTTCTTATCTAGTTCACTAGCTCTCCAAGTTCCTAAGAACGAACTGAAAATAGGAGTGACTCCAACTGCTATGGGTTCCTATAGAAGACCTTGAAATAAGGAGAAAATGTCCCCCGAGATCCCAGGCTTTTTGTTCTTCACACTTCGTGGTGAGGAAGGTTAGCTGGCAGGAATGTGTTTGTTCTAGAACTCATCCTATCGGGAAGTCCATCTACAGAAGAGGAAGGAGGTAGAGCTCCACCCCACACCCAAACTCTGCAGATTGTTTCCATATGACTTCTAGAAACAAAGTCTTTGCACTCTCACAAGGAGGCGTGATGAAAGTGTAGCTGAAACTCTGGAGCTTCATCTTTAGGAGTCTGAGTACCCCACGTGTGACAGAGAAGCACATTCCTAGCTGAGAAAACACTTCTGAACCAAGCATCTTCAAGGTCATCAAACACTGGTAGAGGTTTCCACAGATTTAAGTAAGAAGATGGCTCCAGTATGAAATATTAATAAACTTTGGAACAAATGTTCAGGTTGAACCCAGAGCAACTAATACTACTTTCTCATTACGTGTCAGTAAGCTGTGGGAGTTCCTGTTCCCTTCCCCCATTTGTATACAACATGAAAAAAACACTTTAAATTCACTTTTTAAATAACATCTGAACACTTGTTTGGGAACAATGTTAATTATTCTACATTTTCTGATAATGTAAAGAATAAGTTTTGAAACATAATCCTTGCTATTGGATATAAAATGTATATTTCATTTTAATTGTATTCTTGTCCTTGACTTTCAGTATTTGCCTTTACTGCAAGGAAAGTCCTTAGGCATGATTTTTGAAAAAAGAAGTACTCGAACAAGATTGTCCACAGAAACAGGTGAGTCCACAGACAAACTTGGACTTGTGTTGAAGAGGGGGCCAGAGGGTGAGGACCTGGGAGGAGTAGCCCAGCGGGGGGATTTGTTTGTCTCTTTGGCAACAACAAAGGGCAAACATTGTCACTGAGAGTTAGCAGTGCAAGCCTCTGAATGCTTTCCAATTCTCATAGAAGCTGCAAGCAGAAGGATGAGTCTCATCTGTAGGGATTCCATGAGGACTTGGGTAGAAGTCTCAAATAATTCTTCATGTTCAGTACAGAATGTCAGTGGGCATCAATTCTCAGGCCTCCAACTCATGTAAGCAAGAAATGTGTATTTTTCTAACATGTAAAGAACTTTTCCTTGTTTGTATCAATTTTGCTGGATGATGGAAACAATCTCTGCAACGCTAGGCAATCCTCAGTTGTTTAAGTGTTTACTGTGTCAATTTAGGGTCTCTTCAACTTTTCCCCACAGTCATGGTTAAGTCCTGGAGAGTATCTCAATGTCCAGGCATCCAGAGCTATGGGGATCTGGTCACTGGTCATCAGGACATCATCATCACGTGTCTATGCTGAAATCTGCTGAGACTTCTGGACCTTGGACCAGACCTATTTGACCTTGACTGGCGCCCATTTACTGTGGAGTTTGCTTTACTTTGATCACAGGATCTGAGATATCTCTTGGTTTGGCTCTCTCAACCTCTTGGCAGCTCTGCACGCCACAGTGGGCACAGAGATATTGCAAGGCTCTCTCTACTCTATCGTTCCTTCCTCTTTCTGGGCGCTAGGGGGTTCTAGAACATTTGCTCCCTCCTAGAACGCTGTCTTAAAAGCAAGACACAGGTGTTCTCAGCTCTGGGGTTCCCCAAACTCATCTGAAATTTCCATCATGCTCCCCACCCTTCAGTCCTTGGCCTGGGGGACAGACGGCTGGGTACAGTGTCAAAAGTCCATCAATGTCTATTTCTGTTGCTTCTTCGCTCTTGCTCCTTTTCTTCCCCTTCCAGTTCCCAGGTGATAAAGCAAGAGGAAAAACTGGCTCTGACTATCCATGTATTCTTTCAAGTCTGTTGTTTGTGCCTGAAATCCTAAGCTGTTGAAACTCAAAATTTCTTTTTTCTCAAACTATGATCTCTGTAATGAGTTTCAAAAAGTCTGTTTTGAAACTCATAAGCCATACATCACCCCTTGTTTCTCCCTGCATTTCTGCTCCACCAGACCTCCCTTGAATCAATAATATGACTGCCCAAATGGGCAAATAGATAGGACTGAGGAAAAGGTACCACAAACAAAAATATGTTGGTTGATCCTTTGCATATCTTATCCTACTTACAAGCATCAGAGCTTTCTAGGGTTCAGAAGCAAAGAACTACTTCATGTAATTCTTGCCTTGTAATGATCAGCAATGAGGTACCTCAAATACATAACAAAATGGAGTTCAGAGTGATCAAGTGACTTGCTAAGTTCATGCAATTAATACAAATTGGCACCAGGATTCAGATCTCAAGTTTACTGTTCTTACTAATGCACTCCCCTTGCCCTTTGAGAGAAGGAAGGAGGAAGAAATGAAACATATAAGGTGTCATCTAATCTTTAAAGTCCTAGGAAGAAAACTGCTGAGAACATTTTGCTCTTTAAAGCTGGGTTCTTTAAAAGGTCACATTGACATCTGACGTTTAGTGAAGGAAAAATGAATATTGCATAAGCCAGTCAGTAATTCTGAAATTCTGCTCCTTTTCAACATTGTTTATCATCTTTTAAAATCATTAGTACTTAAGAGAGGTGTTCTTTTTTGAAGTCATCAAAAGAATCGATTAATATATAGAAATTTCTCAATTTTAAGTTTTTTTCAGATTATTTTTTCTTGGTTGTTAGTGTTGTCTACCACGTTTCTCTGTTCAAATGTTATTTTCGATTTAAATACCCCTGAATAAGTGATCAGTTTTACCATGCACATATCACGTGGTAGTTAAGCTACTAATAAAACTAAGAGTGAAGATTTAATAAGCTTTTGGGTACAGACCCTGTGCTAAGTGCTCTACATTAATTACATGGATTATCTCACTTAATCCTCATGACAACTCCATGAGGGTGAGACCACTGAGGAAAACAGGCTGAAATAGGTTCAGCAAAAGGCCCACAGACATATAGCTAATAAATGGCAGACCCAGGATTAGAAGCTATCATTAAATGTATTTCTTAAGTGTCTAATTTAATTCAGACATTTATTAGCCATGTTTTATTCCAATAAAGTTGTTTCTACGGGTGGCATTAAGCATTTTGTTAAATGATGGTTTTCTATAGAGAAATGCTCTGGGACTTCCTTGGCGGTCCAGTGGTTAAGACTCCACGCTTCCACTGCAGGGGGCACAGGTCTGATCCCTGGTCAGGGAACTAAGATCCTGCATGCTGTGCGGCACAGCCAAAAAAAAAAAAATGCTCTGAAATCTGCACAAAGTTACAAACTATAACAACAAATATATGAGAAAAGGAACATATGACCATAAAAAGTTATGGTTCACAGAGTATTCATCACTTTCCTCAATAAATACCCGTACAGAAATGGTAAACCTCAACCCCCAACCTGGCAGAGCATTTCTACTGTGTACATGTGCATCTTAATGGTTGTCGGTTAGAACAATTTTTCATCAAAACCTGTTACCTTGCTATTTAGAATGAAAACAGGATGTAATTAAAACTGTCAATTGCTACCCCAGATTTGCGTCAGCCTCTGGGATGGGGTGATCCTCACAGGACAGTCCTTGAGGTTTCCATCCCAAGCCTGAGTTGCAAAGATACAGCAGCATTTATACTTATCTCGGGGGACAAAATAAAATTCTCCACCCAATAAAATAGATAACTAATAAGAACCTACTGTATAGCATGGGGAACTCTACTCAATACTCTGTAATGACCTATATGGGAACAGAATCTAAAAAAGAGTGAATATACGTATATGTATAACTGATTCACTTTGCTGTAGAGCAGAAACTAACACAACATTGTAAATCAACTACACTCCAATAAAAATTAATTAAAAAAATTCTTCACCCAAATCAAGCCATATTAATTGCCCATGTAATATTTTTATTAAAATGTAAGACACCTAAAGTGTGCAAATCATTAAGTGTACAGTTCAATGAATATTACAGTAAACACATCCTTGTAACTAATACCCAGATAGAGAAACAGGATGTGAATAGCACCCAGAAGCCCTCCCTTGTATCTTCTTCCAGTTGCTACTCCCCCCGCCCAACCCCTGCTCTGCCCCAAAGGGTAACCATTATCCTGGCTTCTAACCTCACAGATTAGTTTTGCTGTTTTCGAACTTTATAGAAATGGAGTCATTCAGCATATGCTCTTTTGTGTCTGGCTTCTTTTGCTCAGCATTATGTTTGGGAGCTGTATCGATGTTGCTGTGTGTGTAGTTGTAGCTTATTCATTCCTCACCCACTCTTTGTGTATGCCTGCCTGCCAAGCTGCACAATTCTCCTGTGTGTCTACTGATGATTATACTCTTTTATTGCAAATTAATTGAGCAGATAGGTGGATACATTTATTAATCTTGGTAAGTGCAGTAGCTGATGGAAAAATGCACAGGGCATCCTACGAGATGGTTCTTTTCATTATTTAACACTGGTATTTGACTTTCAAGGTGAAACAGAAGCTAGTGCTTTCCAAGCTGTTTCAAATTCATCATCTTTACAGAGGTGGCAATATAAAAAACGTGATACTATGCTGCAGGAATGAAAGTGAAGCACAGAGAGGGTAATAGCTGCCTTAGTTCCACCAGCAAGAGCTCTCAGAGCCTTTACATTTCCAGAGCGTGAATTCTATTTATACCCCTTCTTCCAAAGCTTGCAGAGATCCGTGAGGAAAAGAAACAGTAAAACAGACAGAAATTAAGGTATTAACAGGTGAAATCCTTTGTTCAAAAATATCTGATGTGTACGCATAAACAAATGAAACAGATAAAAACAAACTCCTCTGGATGAAGAGTGAAGAGAGAGTAGAGACCCGTCCAGCTGTCCTCCTCTCCTCAGCAATGGCAGCTCCTGGTGGCTTCTCAGAACCTCTGACACCTTCCAGAACCACTTAATGCCATCCACGTCTGATAAACTGGTGAATGCTTGACCTGTACTTTTGGACTGGGGTCTGAGGCTTCTTTTCGATCGGTGACCAAAAATTGCAGAAGCAATTCCTTCTTAGAAGCAATGTCCTCCCGTTTAATCTCCTTCAAGAACTGCTGAAGGCTTTGTCGACTGAAAAAAATTGCACAACCTAAAAGTTGAGAATTATGTTTTATTCGGTGGACTTGCTGAGGGCTTAAGCCCGGGAGGCAGCCTCTCAGGTAGCTCTGAGGGACCGTTCTGAAGAGGTGAGGGAGGAACCAGGATATATAGGAATGTTTGCAACAAAATCCAGGTAGTCGGAACATCAAAAATTTACCGTTAATGAAAGAAAACCAGACATCTCAAGTTACTGAATTTAGCACTTCTCTATGTATGGGAAGAAGCAAGAATCTGGGCTCATGGAAATCATTCCTTTGATATGCACCTTAACTATCTAGGGCCAGTATCCCGTTCTTTCCCATCCTGAGTCCCCTCAGGGTGCACTGCTGGGGTGGCTGTAGTGACTGAGGGCTTGGCAGTGGGCAGCCCTTTTGTCTCCATCCGGAGTTCCCTCAGGACTCACCCTCGGGGCGGTGGTAGTGGCTGATAGGGCAGGCAACATTCTTCATTCACAGCTTCGACTGCTATTTCTTAACACTTTCTGTAACCTCTCTTCCTACCCCTACCTCATTAAGTCCAGGCTTGACGTGAATCTTCGTTATAGCACAAAGAGAAAAATGAAAAGGCAACAGACAAATCCTGGGTTGTCACAGCAAAATGACTTCTAGTCAAAGTAAGAGTATGACTTCAAGCAGACTTGCCAGGAGGCCTTAAACTTTCTCTGAAATCTTCCTCCACAGTCCCCAACCCTCAATGGCATTCATCCCTGTGCCAGGCACATAGTAGGTGCACCGCAAATACTTTCTTGATGAATGTGCAGTATTCATTTTTGTTTAGGTGACTTTCCCTGTTTAGAAATAGATTAAGGGCTCAAGAGTGATTAGTGATTATAATCGTCACTAAATCGCATTAGCTCACTTCACACGTAATAGAAAATTCCATTAACAAAATTAGGAGATGTTTGCAAGTGAAAAGAATGGGTCCTCTCTCCAGAGTCAAAATCCTTCCTGCATTTGTTCAGTAAGTATTTGTTGACTACTTACTATGTACCAGTATTTATTCTAGGTTCCTGAGATTGATATATCAGTGAAAAAAAGAGAGGTAAATCCCTGCCTTCATGGAGCTGACATTCTAGTTGGTACACAGACAATAAACAATAGACATAATACATTTTAAGTGGATGATATATCACGTTGGAAGGTGATAAGCGCTCTCAGCAAGGAGAAGACTGCCTGGAAGTGAGGGAGAAACATGTACTCCATTATTTGGACTTTGCCTTTTACTCTGAGTACAATAGGGAAATCTTTGGAGGGTTTTGAACAGAGGAGGAATGTGATCTAACTTGCATTTTAAATGGATCTCTCTGACTGCTCTGTTGAAAATAAACTTCGGGGCTGGGGGTGCAGATGAGATAGAAGCAGGGAAAGCTGTCACTAGGTAGCTATAGTACATAGAGGCTGGGGCCAGGGTGGTGGCAGAAGAAGGGGTAGGAGGGCCAGATTAGGGATATGTTTCGAAGGGAGAGCCAACAAGATTCCTGATGTATCAGGTAAGAGAGAGGCATCAAGGATGACTTCAAGGTTTCTGTCTGAGCAACTGTGAGCAAGATGGAGCAGGAAAGAGCAGGTCAGGCAGGATGGAGGGGAAAATCAAGAGTCCAGTTTTGGAAGTACTGAGTTTGAGATGTCTTTTAGACACACAAGCAAAGATGTTGAAGAGGCAGCTGGATATTAGTTTGGAGTAGGGGAGTGAAATTTGACCTAGAATACTTGGGAGTCATCAGCATACAGATGGTATTTAAGGCTATGGGACCAGATACAATTATAATGGAAATGAGTGTAGATGGAGAGGAGAGGACCAAGGACTAGCCCTGGGGAACATCGACATTAAGAGGTAAAGGAAAAGAGAAAGAACCAGCAATGGCGATTGAGAAGTAGCAACTGCCAAGGTAGACGTAAAAGCAAGAGTGTGTGGTGTCCTGGATGGTGTGCGAAGAAAGTTTATCAAGGACAAGGCGGTGAACAACTTTGTTAATTGCTCCAAGGTCAAGAAAAATAAGAACTGAAATGGCCACTAGATGTAGCAATGTGAAAGTCATTGGTAACCCTGGTGAGGGGAGTTTTGGTGCCATGTTGGGGGGCCAAAGACTTATGGGAATAGATTTGAAGGAAATGAGACAAGAGGAACTGGAGAGAGAAAGAAAAAACAAGAGTTTGGCTGCAAAGAGAGCAAAGAATTAAATGGATACCGGCAGGGGAAATAGGGACAAGAGAAAGTTTGCATTTTTTAAATTAATGAGTGAAAAAATTAGAATAGCCTATTCAAGATGCAGGTAATGTAAGAGAGAAAGGGAAGAGTTGGTAGAGCAACATTCTTGAGTAGGTGAGGGGGCATGGCTTCTAGTTCATACATGGGGTATGGAAAGTTCATCTATGCTGAACAGGAAGGGAAGCAGAATATATGGGTACAGATGCTGACAAGTACGGAAATGGGGTGATGGAATCTGGAAGTTCTCTGTTACCATTTTTTTTCATTGAGGTGGGAAGTAAGGTTATCAACCGAGTGCTGGCTCTACTTTCAAAATATATCAAGAATCCAATCATTTTCTCATTGCTTCAGTGGTTACTATGCTGGTCCAAGCTATCAATTCTCAGCCAGATTTTTGCAAGTCTCCTGACTGGTCTCCCTGCTCCTGCCCTTGCCCCACTATGGATGTTCTATTAAAGCATACGTCCAATCATGTCATCCTCTGCTCCAACCCTCTGATGGCTTCCCATCTTACTCAGACAAAAGTCAAAGCTGTTGCTTCCTCCCCACCTTCCTTCTGCAGCCTCACCAACTATTACTCTCCTCCTCGCACACTCTATACCTTCCACACTAACTTTGTTGTTGTGCCGTGAATCCACCAGTCATGACCCTTCCTCAGGACCTCAAGACATGCTCTTCCCACTGTCTTGTATGTTTCAACGCGGCTTCCTTGACCACGTTAAAATTATAACTCCTATTCCTTACATTCCCTATCCTCCCTCCCTGCTCTATTTTTCATGTAGCACTTGTCAACATCTTACAAGATATTTAATTTACTCATATTTAATTTACTCATTCAGTTTATTATCTATCTCTCCCCCATTAGAATGAAAGTTCCAAGTAGGCAGGGACTTGTACCTTGTTGTTTACAATGCTTTTCACAGTGCCTAGAACAGCACCAGGCACATACTTTTAGAATGAATGAATAAATTTTAGAACCATACCATGAGGCTAGGACCTGTTGTGGTCACTCCACAGAGACAAGATGTGCCTCCCACCAAAATCTGGTTTGATTGTTGACAGTGAGGATAACATACTTGCACCAAGAGGGTATGAAAAGGTTTATTATTCACATAATGTGGCTTTCTGAGGAGAGTAGGGCTAGCTCCAAAATTGGTCCCAAAGTGGCATTAGAGAGCAGGAAAATTATATGGCTTGTGCTTTTATTGTGGTTGTGGGGTGAGGCTGGGGTGACGATGCCCGTGCACAGGGCAGGAGGAGAAGGGAGAGTGATGGTGGGTAGCAATCAAACATCATAAATTGAGTCAGATTCTTTATTACAAGGCCCATAGCAAGTAGGACTGTCTGTGTGTTTCATGTTCTCTCATTCTACCTGGGATGTTGCACATCAGATCTGCAAGGGATCTTAGGGCTCTAGGCAAACTGCCTGATTTTCAGATGAAGACTGAATCCAGTTCCACTATGTTGTCCTGTCTCTGTAGATCCCAATGTAAGTTGGCTTAGGGGCTGGCTCTCCTAGGAGAAAGCTCTAGGTTCTTAAAAACAATCTTGAACAAGTTTTTGGACTCTTTGACTCTCAAAACTCCTGTCTATAAAATTCTTATAATAATATCTAATATGCTCTTTGTCAGAGTGAAGGATTCAATGGAAGAAAGTTTCTGAAGTGCCAGCACCTGGTAGTGCTCTGTGACTAGTCATTGCTAGAGTCAGAACATAGTGGCCTGTAGCTAAAAAACCATTTGGTCGGGGCAGTTTTTAAGAGAATACTTTTAAGTATGAAATAGGTAGAATATAATTATTTTTTAAATGTAGTAACAGAAATGAGAACAATTGTTTTGTCGTGGATTTTTTGTTGTTCTTTTACTTAGGAAAGTTTTCAAATGAACAGAAAGTAGAAAGATTAGCATAATGAGCACCCCAATACCCCTTACATCAATCAACTGTTAATATGTTGCCTTCTTTGATTTATATGTTCATTTTTGTTAGTGAAATTTTTTTTTTTTTTTTGGCCACGCAGCATGGCATGCGGGATCTTAGCTCCCCAATCAGGGATCGAACCCGTGCCCCCTGCAGTGGAAGCGTGGAGTCTTAATCACTGGACTGCCAGAGAAGTCCCAGTTAGTGAAATACTTTAAAGTAAATTAAAGCTACAATGAAATTTTACCTCAAAATATATCAGTATGCATAGTTCAAATAAATAAGAATATTTTCTGTATAGCTACAATATCATTATCACACCTAATAAAAATGATTTGTTAATATCATTTGTTAATATCACCTATCCATATTCAAACTGCATTATTCAAATTGCATTAAGCTTTCAGTGGGCTGTTTCATGAGACTTTGGGTCAAATTCCCCTTCATGAGTCTAAAACTCTTTGTCCCCCAACTCACCATGAGATTAACGATTTCCTCCTTTCTCATGGGAAACAAGTAGGATTAGAAAATTGTGACTGTTGCATATTTCCCAAAAGACAAAGTAGGTATATTACAATAAGGAGGAAAAAAGTAATGTTTGCAAAATTCCTCGGACAAGTCTCTATCTTGTAATTATACTTATTTGCCTTTACATTGTATATCTAAGAAAGCCTGCCTATTGAACCTGTCTCAAATGAGAAAGTAAAGTTCTGATTGGATGTCACCATTTCCCATAATTTTGCCTCAGGGTATGTGGTAAAAGGGCTCTCCTTGTTACCGCAGAGTTTAGCTATGGCTTGGGGCAGGCCCCTCTCTGTGTCATCCTCCCCAGACCAATGGAATGTGCTATGAGGGTGGGGAAGGAGCCATCCTCATCTGCTCAGATGTCTGCAATAATCTCACATCCCATGGAGGGTTGAAAAGTGGTGAGGGCAATATGCGAGTGGTGCTTAGCCCTGTCTTGGTTGGAGGATAAACACAACAGTTGAATGACCTTCTGATCTTGCTGACTTTTAGTGACCTGAAATTGCCATTTCAATACTCACTTTATTTTCAATTTTTAAAAAATTAAGGGCTTGGGCTTCCCTGGTGGCGCAGTGGTTAAGAATCTGCCTGCCAATGCAGGGGACACAGGTTCAAGCCCTGGTCCGGGAAGATCCCACATGCCACGGAGCAGCTAAGCCCGTGCGCCACAACTACTGAGCCTGCGCTCTAGAGCCCACGAGCCACAACTACTGAGCCCACGTGCCACAAGTACTGAAGCCCACACACCTAGAGCCTGTGCTCCGCAACAAGAGAAGTCACTGCAATGAGAAGCCCATGCACCGCAATGAAGAGAAGCCCCTGCTCGCCACAACTAGAGGAAGCCCGCGCACAGCAACGAAGACCCAATGCAGCCAAAAATAAATAAATAAAATTAATTTATTTTAAAAAATTAACCCATAATCTATATACAGGAAGATGCACAGATCTTAAGTGTACAGTTCAATAAGTGTTGAAGAATACATATAGTCATGTATATGGGTATGTAACGTACAAACTCTGTCAAGGTATAAAGAATTCCTGTAACCCCAGAAAGTTCACCAATGCTCCTTCCCAGCCAATCAGCCTCTCCAGAAGCAACTAGTGTTTTAATTTCAGCCACTCTATGTTAGTTTTGCCCATTCTAGAACTTCATATAAATGGAATTATACATTATGTACTCTTTTGTGTCTAGCTTCTCTCATTCAGCATAATGTTTGTGAGATTCATCCATGTTGTGTGTATAGTAGTGCATTCCTTTTTATTACTGAATATTGAATAGTATTCCATTGTAATCCATGATATCCCATACTACAGTTTATTACTGAATAGTATTACTACTGAATAGTATTACTGAATAGTATTACTGAATACTGAATTACTGAATAGTATTCCATTGTAATCGATGATATCCCATACTACAGTTTATTTTCCCATTTTCCTGGTGGACATCATTATATATTTTAAAGAATAAAAATGAGGTATAGTCTCCAAATGAGAACATGCCCCATATTGCCCAGATCTGAACAAGAGGGTGGAGAAATGGGCACACATCTGAAGGAGAGTTAAGTGCTGGTACAGAAAATTTCATCTACTTCTCTCCGTTCCTCATTATGCTTTCCCTGGGAACTCCCTATCAGAGAGGCTGGTGAGATTGAAAGATTTTGACTTTTCAGTTGAGATGGTGCTGATTGCTCATAATTTTGTTTGCTACTTTCTTTTTTTCAAAATGCCTTTTTCCTCTCTCTTTTACTGTAGGCTTTGCACTTCTGGGAGGACACCCTTGTTTTCTTACCACACAAGATATTCATTTGGGTGTGAATGAAAGTCTCATGGACACAGCACGGTTTGTAAATCTTCTCTTTGAAGCTTATTTCAGAATTGATGGATAAATGTCAAAAAGAAAATATGCTTCTCTTTAAATAGTGGTTTTCCCTCTCGGCATCCTTTGGACTGTTCTCTGTTTTCCTTCTTTCCCTCTTTACCTGATGTTCTGAATGCCCCTCCCTCATCCTCTGGCCACTTTCCATGCGTTAAGATAATTTTTTTTCTTAGCAATTTGAAGAGGTTTCTGATTATAAAATTTCAAACTTTGGGAAATTTGGTCATCAAGCATGACATTTTAAAAAATTAATTAATCCATTATTTATTTATTTTTGGCTGTGTTGGGTCTTCGTTGCTGCATGCAGGCTTTCTCTAGTTGCGGTGAGCGGGGGTTACTCTTCGTTGCGGTGTGCGGGCTTCTCATTGCGGTGGTTTCTCTTGCTGCAGAGCACGGGCTCTAGGTGCGCAGGCTTCAGTAGTTGTGGCTCGCGGGCTCTAGAGCGCAGGCTCAGTAGTTGTGGTACACGGGCTTAGTTGCTCCGCGGCATGTGGGATCTTCCCGGACCAGGGCTCGAACCCGTGTCCCCTGTGTTGGCAGGCGGATTCTTAACCACTGCGCCACCAGGGAAGTCCAAGCATGACTCTTACGTTTTACAGTTGAAGAAATGGAGGTCCAGGGAAACTGACATGTTCAATGACCCATAACCTGCTAGCATCAGAGCAGGTAGTGATGTTAATAGCTAACATTTATTGAACATTTATTCTGTGTCAGGCATTGTTCTCACTCATTTAATCCTTATAACAACCCAAATATATTGGCATAAAGAAGTGAAACAACTTAATTAGGGACATACTAGCTTCTATAACACAAAAATCTCAAAATGTCAATGGCTTAACATAGTGCAAATGTTCCTGATTGATAAGACGGAAGGACTGATTATTTGTGTGGTCATTCAGGAACTCTGGATGAGAATGGCTCTACCATCTTCAACATGTGGCCTCCAAGGTTATCCTGGGTGTCAGCATCCAGCCAGGAGCTAGGGGAAGAGAGCATGGAGACAGGATGCTTGCTTTAAAGCCACATTAGCAGGGAAGTGGCACAATCACTTCCACTCACATTCTATCGGCAAGTACTATTAGCTCAGCCCTACCTAGATGAAAGTGGAGGTGGGAAAAGGCTCTTAACCACTAAACTATAGTTAGAGACTGAAACATAGGCCCCCTGACTCCCCATGCAGTGCCCTCACTATTGTATCATGTATGATTGAGAAATATAGAGCAAATGTCTGTTTAAATATTTCGCCTTTGATATCTAAGACTAATGATTATTTTCTGAAAACGATGTGCCATAAAGCAACTCCTTGCAGACACTGGCTGCTTTTTATGGCAGCTACCCTAGTATATACTAAAGAATCCACCTCATTTGAATTGCTGAAGAGATTTGAAATAACTCATCTTTAAACCTTTTAGTTACGTTATTTCAGATGGGACAATGTTAGTATTAAGAAGTGTTGTGTTCATCTTCTGGATGCAAGGGACAAAAAGAATAAATAAACATAAATGAGTTTTTCTTCCAAATATGCTGCCACTGGCTGGAATTATATTTGCCTAATAACTGTTTCCACAAAAGTGAAATATACTTTATTCAAGAGCAAATATTACAAGCTGGTTAGGGGTTGAAGCCAGGGCCACAGCCAGGAAAGAAGTTTCAGTGGGGATCCTCTATATAGGACCAAGTGAATGATGGTGAATGAGTCATGTGTGAACTCGTGGTTGGAAGAAGGTACAGCTGGAGGAACAGATGAACATCCAACAAAGAGCTAAGGAGTGCACACTGGCAGCCAGAAAGAGGTCAGGGCCCAGATATCAGTGGAGTAGGCAGGACCCCAAAAGCAAGAGACGAATAGCCAAGCATGGGTTGAAAGCCGAGGATGAGTAAAAACATATTCTTTTCCATGCTTGCTCTCCACACAATTCGCACTGCAAGTCCTTAGTTAGAGGAGCTCTACACAGATCCTAGGAAAAATAATCTGCTCACAAGTCCCATGATTGGGACTTTTTAGTCCATATAATTAATTCCATTGCTACATGGATACATAAAATTGGATCCATAGAATTCCTTCTGGTCATTCCATCTTATCCAAAAGACTCGAAGGAAAATAATCATAGCTCCTTCTTAAAGGGTGTATACTATGGACCTCTTGTACTATTATCGCTAAATCTTTGTAAAAACCTTACAAGGGACTTCCCTGGCGGTCCAGAGGTTAAGATTCTGCGCTTCCACTGCAGGGGGCACAGGCTCAACCCCTGGTAGGGGAACTAAGATCCCACAAGCCATGCAGCGCAGCCAAAAAAAAAAAGAAAACTTACAAAGCAAGTATTATTGGCCCAATTATTTTATAGATGATGAAACCATGACTCAGAGAAGTAATGGAGCTTAGCGGCTAAGTCAGCATTTAAATCATGCTGTTTTTTTAAGGCCATGCTGTTTTGGTTTACCCCTACTGTCTCTTTTATACAGTCAATGAGAGTGGCAGTGAAATGAGTTATGGAAAACATTGGCTTGTGTGCTGCAAGGTGCCCAAGATCACCCCCATGTTTGATGATTCACTAGGAGGGTTCACAGGACTCAGCATACAGTCAGACTCGTGGCTATGATTCATTACAGTGAAAGTATACGAAGCACAATCAACAAAGGGAAAAGGCACGTGAGGAGAAATCTGAAGGAAACCAGGTACAAGCTCCCAAGAGTCCTCTCCCAGTGGAGTCACTCAGGATGCACTTAATTCCCTTAGTAAGGAGTTGTGACAACATGTGTAAAATGTTATCCATCAGGGATGCTCCTTAGAGACTCAGTACCCAAGCTTTTTATTGGGGGATGGTCACATAGCATGCTCTGTTTGACATGTACCCAAATTCCAGACTCCCAGAAGGAAAGCAGGTGTTCATTTTAAACCATATTGTTTACAAAAAACATTTTAGGCACAGGGAGTTACTCTTATCAGTCCTGGGAATGGTGGAAACCCTCCCCAAACTGAAGCTCCCAGACGCCATCCAAGGGCCAATCTTACGCTCAGCCCTTTCAAAGGACAGCGGACAGGACTGCTATGTTAACTCTTTTCTGCGTGGCTTGGAAATCAAAAGACTTGAGATCTAGTCCAAGCTTTGCCACTTACCTACTCTGTGACCTCCATGGGTGAAAATTTCTCTGGATCTTAGCTTCCTTTTCTATAAAATGAGGGAGTTCCGAGGTCGAAGGTCCACTTTATACTCTCAAATGTAAGCAAACGTATTAAAGTCATAGTCCTTAAACAGAGGTGTGTCCCAGTGTAAACTATGTGTAGACAGATGCACAGTAATTTGGATGTGGGTAGAGATAGGAGGTAGAGAGAGAATTCCAAGGGTTCTAAAGCTAGTTTGAGAATTATGTTGGGGAACCTGTTAAAATGCAAAATTCTACACCCCACACTCAGGAATTCTAATTTTGCAGGTTAGGGTTCAGTTGGTGTCTGGGAATCTATATTTTAACAAGCTCCTCAAGTGATTCTGCTGCAAGGGAGGCTGGACCACACTTTGAGAGACCCCAAATTGGGAGGTTGTGTAGTAATCCTGGCTGTTGTGCTGTCAATCTATGCTAGTGTGTTAGTAAAGAAGGGACAGCTAGTAAGATATGTATATGGTTTCGTGCTAACTGAATGTGAAGGGTACACTGATAGTGCAGGCAAAATGGTTTCAGATTTGTTATTCTTAAAATATATATGTATATATTAGCAGAAGCAGGAAAATGAAAGGAGTTTCTGCTTCGGGAAGAAGGTGATAGACTAGGTATCGGACATATTGCATTAAACGTTGAACCTCCATGTACAAATGTCCACGAGCCACTGGAGATTTTGGGTAGAATTTGGGTAAAGTTGATAGCTGGAGAAATAGAAGTATAAACTCAGTGGTAGAAAATGAGCTGCAGAGTCTCACTGTGTGAGAATTCCAGAAGGCTGAACCTTGAGGACAGGTGCAGTTAGGGAGGGACAGGAGGAAATCGTTAGGGTACAAGGTAGATAAGGTTAGTACAATATCAGAAGAGGCTGGAATGGTAGATGGGGATGTCAGAAAAGGGGTTAGAGTAGCTATTGTGGAAACATGACTTTCTTTTGTGCATCCCATTCCTGCTTAATCTGCCAAAATCTCTGACAAAAAAGATATGGCTGAGATTCAGAAATTCAGTAAATCTAAACTGAAGAAGACAAGAGAAATCCACTGCCTTGCACAGAAGTAATTGAACAGGAGAAGCAAGGAAGTGAATCTTAATGACATCTACTCTGCCGATATGTACGGTACAATCCATAGCAATTGCCTCCTTGCTTTTTGTAGACCTTAAACTCTGTAAGATGCAAAGAGATTGGATGATGTTTAAATGATAGTGCTGGCCCTTTTGAATCAAGAGAAAAGTGCACACTTGACACTGATTGACGGCGTTGCTTCTCTGTCTGCCTGTCTCGCTGCTTTGGGGGCCTGGTGGAAAAAAAAAAAGTGACTACCCAAGGCTTCCCTGGTGGTCCAGTGGTTAAGATGCCGTGCTTCCAATGCAGGGGGCACGGGTTCAATCCCTGGTTGGGGAACTAAGATCTCACATGCCGCGTGGCATTGCCAAAATAAATAAATAAATAAATTTTTTTAAAAAGTGACTACCCATTGGTGAAAAAAGAACCAGATGGGGAATACACTGAATGTGGCAAAAGAAAAAAAAAAAAAAAGCAAATTGGGCCATTCTCCTGAAACCTGTTAAACGCAGTTTCCAAAATGTCACTTATTTAGTCAAATGACTTAATTATTCATTTATTCAAAAATATTTACTGAATGCCTAGTTTTTCTTCCAGGATTTTAGCACTGAGAATAAAACGCTGATCAAATCAAACAAAATACTTTTTCAAGTGGAAATTATATTCTAGAGGGAGGAGACTTTGACTAAACAAAAAATAAAGCATGAATACAATAGGAGGTTGAAATAAGTGCTATGATGAAGTCAAAGCAGGGTGATCTGTGGGTGGAGTTGGGGGCACCTTTAGATTGGGTGGTCATGGAAGGCCTCTCTGAGGAGGTGACAGTGAAGTGGAGAGCTCACTGAAAAGACAGAGCCAGGGATGCCAAGCTGTGGGAAAAGCATCTCAGACAAAAAGAGCTGCTGGTACAAAAGTTTAAGGTGGGCTTCCCCGGTGGCGCAGTGGTTAAGAATCCACCTGCCAATGCAGGGGACACTGGTTCGAGCCCTGGTCCAGGAAGATCCCACATGCCACGGAGCAACTAAGCCCGTGCGCCACAACTACTGAGCCTGCACTCTAGAGCCCATGAGCCACAACTACTGAACCCATGTGCCACAACTACTGAAGCCCATGCGCCTAGAGCCCATGCACTGCAACGAAGAGTAGCCCCCGCTCGCCGCAACTAGAGAAATCCCGCACGCAGCAACGAAGACCCAACGCAGCCAAAAATAAAAAATAAATAAAATAAAATAAATTTATAAAAAAAAAAAAAAGCTTAAGGCAAGAACAAACTTGATGCACTCAGGAACAGAAGGACAGCCGGCAATGTTTTTACATCTGCGAAGAAACATAAACTTGCAAATTAAAAAAAAAAAGTACCCTTACAAGTTGGTACTGTCTTAGCCACCAAAGGAAGGAAACACCAGATCAAGGAGTAAAAGACCTAAATACACATTCAAAATAAAAGGTATTTCGCTTTTCTTACTTGATTACAATAATAAAACCTGTTCACTCTTCAAAATATAGTAGGGGAATTCTCCTTAGCTAAGTCTCAGTTGAGTATCATGTAATCTGAGGGTACTGGTGGGGAGTGAAGGGGAGCACTGAGATGGAGCTGTCGACTGATGTTGTGGAGGAGTTGGTATGTCAGGGCCCCCAAGACCACCCCCGGGTTCAATGATTCATTAGGAGGATTCACAGGACTCAGCATATGGTCATGGCTAAGATTCATTATAAAAAAAGGATACAAAGCAAAACCAGCAAAGAGAAAAGGCACATGGGGCAAAGTCCAGGGGAGACCAGGCACAAGCTTGCAAGGGGCTTCTCCCTGTGGGATCACACAGGACATGCTTAATTCCTCCAGCAATCAGTTGTGGCAACATGTGTGAAATGTTTTCTTCCAGGGAAGCCCATTAGAGACTCAGTGCATAAGATTTTTACTGGGAGCTGCTCACACAGGCACCCTCTGCCTAGCGTGAAGCCAAATTCTAGGCTCCCAGAAGGAAAGCGGGTGTTCAGCATAATCCGTAGCGTTTATACAAACAGTTTAGGTAGTGAGCCATCCTTATTATTTCTAGGAGTGGCGGAGACCCTCCCAAAGTCCAAGCGCCAGCTAAGGGCCAACCTTGTAAGCAGGCCTTTTGAAGATAGCCATCTCAGGACTGCTATGTTAGCTCTTTTTTTGCACAACTGGGCTATCATCTCTCTTCTGGATTTTGCTAGATATAATGTAACCTGTAAGGGAGTGTATCCTACACTCATGGGAAGACAGCCCTAAGATTTGAATTGTTTCCTCACTTCACTGTGGATCCCTGTAGGGCCAGGCTCCCATTGGAGAAAATGAACCATTGCTCGCTTCCCTCTTTAGAAAAGTCTCTCTCGGCGACTCTTTTCCACCCCCTAACATATCAGAAGACACAAAAGACATACATATATATTCAGTTAAATTTACTTCAGATTTGAGGGTGTTTTCAGATTTTGTCAATTCTCCGGTGCTCTACTGGGATTAAGAGTTGGATATTCTATTTTTTTCCTCACTCTGGGCTTGTCTTTTTAGATGTGACACCAGAAGTGACAGTTTAGCATGACTCAGATCACTTATTCTTTAGAAGTTTAAAAATGGATGTATGCTAACACATATATATGGAATCTAAAAAAAAAAAATGGTCATGAAGAACCTAGGGGCAAGGCGGGAATAAAGATGCAGACCTACTAGAGAATGGACTTGAGGATACGGGGAGGGGGAAGGATAAGCTGGGACGCAGTGAGAGAGTGGCATGGACATATATACGCTACCAAATGTAAAATAGATAGCTAGTGGGAAGCAGCCGCATAGCACAGGGAGATCAGCTCCGTGGTTTGTGACCACCTAGAGGGGTGGGATAGGGAGGGTGGGAGGGAGGGAGACGCAAGAGGGAGGAGATATGGGGACATATGTATATGTATAGCTGATTCACTTTGTTATAAAGCAGAAACTAACACACCATTGTAAAGCAATTATACTCCAATAAAGATGTTAAAAAAAAAAGTATTACCATTAAAAAAGAAAAAAAAAAAGATGAAACTTAGCAACAGTAGTGGGACATTTTCATTCCAGTTTCAAGGCTTTCTGTTTCTTCCATAATGACAGCTGTTCATGCCTAATGCTCTGAGTCCACTATTGAAAGGTGCATAATAGCTTCACAGTCATTTTCACTTTAATACAGTACTTAATAAAACAGCTTCAGGAACCATGTGTATGAAAGGCACCATATAAAACCAAATAATGTAACATTGTTCTACTCTAATTACATCCCCTATAGATGTAACTTACTTATGGTACTGATCGCTGAAGTGTTTTCTGCCAGTGTAAAACCAGTAGAAAGGAAAATCAGCATAAACCACTGTGTTAGTTTCCTAGGGCTGCCATACATATTACCACAAACTTGGTAGCTTAAAAACAACACAGATCTATTCTCTCAAAGTTCTGGTGGCTAGAAGCCCCAAATCCATGTGTCAGCAAGGCCATGCTCTCCCTGAAGGCTCTAGGAAAGAATCCTTCCTTGCTCCTTCCTAGCTTCTGGTGGCTCTCAGCAATCTTTGGCATTCCTTGGTTTGTAGCTGCATCACTCCAATCTCTGCCTCCACCTTTACCTTCTCTGTATATCTCTGTGTATCCTCTCCTCTTCTAAGAAGAACAACGGTCATTGGATTAGGGGCCCACCCTACTCCAGTATGACCTCATCTTGACTAATTACATCTGCAAAGACCCTACTTCCAAACAAGGCCTCATTCTGAGTTTCCCAGTAGATAAGAATTTGGGGGACACCATTCAACCCACTACACAAGCACATATCCACATGCCCCTGAAGCAACATGGAAGGGTTTCAAATCATTGTCATTCTGATAGCTCAAATAATGGAAGTTATAAAGGGATTTTTGGATGAAACACAGTTCTTAAGAGTAGCAGTGGGAAAAAAAAAAGACTAGGAGTGAACTATTGTTATATTGAAAGGAATGTTTTGAAAAGCTGGAATACAGTTCTTAAGATATTTATACCAATGATATTAAGACTAAAAAAGGTAATCTTACTTAGGTTTCTTGGTAAAATGTTGTAAAATATTGGCACCTAATGGGAAATACGTACCTGATTAGGTACTAATAAATTTGTATCTAATAGGAAATACGATATCTCCAAGAATCTTTACAGAGGCCACCAAGAAACTAGCAGCATGGCAGTTGTAGGTCCTTGGGTAAATGGTAACAAAAGCCAGTTGTTCACAATATGAAATATGATACAGTCATAGTTCAGAGGCAGTTTGCCACAGCGTAAAGAGTAGGGGCTTTGAAGCAGGGTTGGGCTTCAGTTCAAGTCACAGCTCATACCACATTGGCCCTGTGGTTTGGACCAGTTGCTTCTGAAACTTAGGTTTCTCAGTTGTAAATTGGAGATACAAATACGTATCTCAATGAGTTTATATGAGGATAAATCAGATAGTGCTTTTAAAGGACAGGCCCACAGAAGAAATTCAAGTAATGTTAGTTGAATCAAGTTATGGCCTAACTCAATCTCAGGACAAGCTCTGATTCAATTCTGGCCATCTTTGTGATCTCCTAGTCAGCTTATGCTGACCCAACACTGAAATTCATATGGCACGTTTTGAGGAGGTCATTCTGAATGCCATTATGCCCTACCCATTTATCTCTGAGGTCTTCAAAACTAGGAACTAACATATAAGTCAAAAGGCTTCTGCCTTCCTAAATAACTTGCATGTGGCAATTTCATTCAACATCCCTGGGCTTCTTCCAACCTTAGCCCATTTGAGAGGAGCCTACCTAGGTGTGCTGAAGGTATTATCTTGTTTCCTCATCATTCTTATATTGATATAACTAAAATTATAACCTGTGTAGAGATATCAGAGCACTGGAATATTCTCCCTCCCGGAGGGAGACTCAGTCAGCAAGTTTATTCCTTGGCCAATTTACATTGGGGATAAAGTCTATGTCTCCTCTAGGGCCTTGGCCTGCTTCCATAAAAAGTAAAAATAGGAAATGCCCATTTTTAAATGATTACAGGGTTCTCAATGGTGTCGTTGTGCACAACCAGAAATTCCTCCCACTGTTTTCCAATTAGCTATTCAACTGGTTGGAGATGTCATTGATAACCAACTGGAATTTAGGGGGCACACAGTGATTCAAGGCAGGATGGGGACAAAAGGAAGAATGAATGGGAGGACCCTATGAGAATACAACTTCTGTTTGCTTTTGGCTTTTGCAACACATCTACCATGTTCCAATATTTTAGGAACTACTCAACTCTTTCTAAGATTATCAGGATTGTTTTGTGATTGCCCATCTCATCAATATCCATGTTTGCTCTTAAGATCTGGCCCAGCACACTATTGGGGTTTGGGGTTTTGGGTTTTGTTTGTTTCTTTGTTTTTAGTATCTGTTTACCCAACCACAGACTCTGCGTCAGACCTTCCTGGAGCCATGGGAGACTTTGTTTATGGTATTTATTGTTATGTTTTGCTTTGTTTTCTTTTGGCTTTCTGGGTGTTTTAGTTAATTCCTAAACAAGTTGTGATTTCATACCAAAGGGAAAAAATATTAAAGAATAATAGAAACTTGAGGTTTGAAAGATCTTTATGAGCTATTTAGATCAACCATCCTTTTCATGCCTCTTCCACACCATTCCTTCAAAATCATTCTTGAGCCTGCATGAAAATATCCAGTATCAGGGCGCTCTTTATATACAGAGCTATCTTGTTCTATTTTTTTTTAACATCTTTATTAGAGTATAATTGCTTTACAATGGTATGTTAGTTTCTGCTGTATAACAAAGTGAATCAGCTATACATAAACATATATCCCCATATCTCCTTCCTCTTGCGTCTCCCTCCCACCCCTCTAGGTGGACACAAAGCACCGAGCTGATCTCCCTGTGCTTTGTGGCTGCTTCCCACTAGCTATCCATTTTACATTTGGTAGTGTATATATGTCCATGCCGCTCTCTCACTTCGTTCCAGCTTCCCCTTCCCCTTCCCCGTGTCCTCAAGTCCATTCTCTAAAACGTCTGTGTTTTTATTCCTGTCCTGCCCCTAGGTTCTTAAGAACCATTTTTTTTTTTTAGATTCCATATATATGTGTTAGCATATGGTATTTGTTTTTCTCTTTCTGACTTACTTCACTCTGTATGACAGTCTCTAGGTCCATCCACCTCACTACAAATAACTCAATTTCATTTCTTTTTATGCCTGAGTAATATTCCATTGTATGTTCATTGCAGTTCTTGTTCCATTTTTATACAGTCTGACTTTTCTGACCAGAGTTCATAGAAACTGACTGAAAGTTCTCTTTTAAATTGAGTGAAAATTGATCTTGCTATGACTCTTCTCAATGTCTCTCTGTTTTTTAGTATCTTCATAAACTCATGCATTTTAATATATTTGAAGGTTTCAATTCATTGCAGTTATTACTCTTATTGGTGCTCAAATTGTCCCATATTTGGACAATGTGATCTGTCTTCAAGTTGGCTACTGGGTCATTTTGACATAACTCTATTCGTCTTTATAACTCCATTGCTTTTTGATATGGCAAGATGTTCCAGGCTCATCTTGCACATTTCTTCATTAAGGCCAAGGATTAGCCATTACTCTAAGAAGCCCTATTTCATTTTCAATTACTTTCCAAATCATGTTTGGGAGAAATTTCCTTTTTTGAATGATATGGTTTTTTTCTGGTTATTACAGTCATATTCCTTTTGGTAGAAAATACTACAGAGATTTAAAAAATAGCTGGAACCACCAATACTGCCATCATCCAGAAATAATCAGTGTTAACATTTTATCTCTTGAACTGTCTTTCCATTTAAAGTCCTATGTCATGCTTCTCCTTTTTCTAAAGAGTAGGAAAAGAGATGATGGGGGAAAAATAGATGACATTTTAAACACTTAGGCAAAATCAAGTTGAATAAATATTTTAACTTGTTAACTATTTTTTTTAAACCCTCATATTGGTAATTAAACATCCAGAGCAAATTGATATGTGTGAGAAACTTTAAATTTGGATACTTTGGATTTTGCAAAAGCTGTTTTGCTACCATTGTTGACAGATGCCTAAGATTGTCTGCAAAGCTGCAGGAATCCACCGGATGGCAAACAGCACTCTTATATATTCAATGGAAATGAAAAGAGACCAAAATGAAAAGTCATTACAGAGCCAGAAAGTATTTTTAACTTGTCAACCTTTCATTTGTAACACATATAACACAGCTCTTACAATGTTTAAAGCTGGGATGTCAAATTGCTGGAGAGCTACAGAAAGCCCAGATTACTGTTAATGGGCCTGTAAGTCCAGCCCGAGTTACAGGTCTGTCATTGTTTCTAGTGAAAAGTCGTTGTTTTTTAAGATCTTTAGTAGACTGGAAGAAGAAAAATAAGAATGGTGATTTCTCTATGACTTATAAGCAGAAAGCAACATTATTGACAAAATAATATTGTCTATTTAAAGGTCTTTCATATCTTTGCTTCCCCAAGTGATTCCAATGTGAAAACAGCTTAGGAGTTGTTCCTTCCCCCATATCGATTCATTTCACCTGCAGCTTCTGTGGCTGAACGACTGAAGTGACATTTTCTATCAAGCTTTGTCATACTCCCCTTTGCTCATAGATGCTTTAATGTCCAAGAGGCATTTTGTGCTATAGAAACACTCCCTACTCATTGTACTTTGTTTACAGTCCAATATCTTAATCTTCTGAATTTAGTATTTCTATAAACATAAAAGAGCAAACATAAAAAAAAAAAAGAGCAAACATTCCTCAGTGGTCCTCAAAGTGTGGTCCCCAAATCAGCAGCATAAGCAGTACCGACAGCTTGTTAGAAATGCAAATTCTTCTGGGCCCCAACCCAGACCTACTGAATCAGAAACACAACTGGCTGTGTTCTAATAAGCCCTCCTGGTGATTCTGATGCGTGTTTAAGTTTCAGAACGATTGCTTTAAACATTCACACACTACTTATACAACCACTAAATCAAATACATATTAAATGAACAAAACAAGTCTCGTCAACCATTTAAACATTGATTGCAATTTAATCAAATGCTTTAAAACACTTAACTTAATCACAAGCCTAGCATTTCAGATTTTCTTGAATGCTCTAAATATTTTAAAAAGGAAAATATATACATAAAACACCACACTGATTAGAGAGCTGATTAATATTTTAACAATAAAACTGAGCACAATGCTATTAATATCATAGATTTAATTTTGTTTACATTCTTACCCCTACTTTTATTCTTATCCTTACATGGTCCTGGAATTTAAATGTGTGTGTGTGTAATTTTACCAGACTGGAAAGAAGAAAAATCATCTCAAGAGGCTAGGAATGTAGGTTTAGTGGATTGCTGACCACTTAATTTTGGTTGGGTTTGGGAACTGCTTGCTAAGTTCAAGATGAATTAAATTCAAGCTGCCATCCTCTAGCTTGAATATATTTTTATAACCTAGTTTTCACTTTTAATCATGGGATCTGATATTGGTTTCCTATTGCTGCTTTAACAAGTTACCATAAATTTAGTGGCTTAAAACAACACAAATTTATTATCTTACACTTCTGCAACTCAGAGGTCTAAAATGAGCCCATAGAGCTGTGCCCCTTCTGGAGGCTCCGGGGAAGAATCCAACTCCTTGGCCTTTCCAGCCTCCAGAGGCTGCCTACATCCTTTGGCACATGGTTCCCTTCCTCCATCTTCAAAGCCAGCAACATAGCCAGCATCTTCTCTCACTTCTGACCTGCCTCGCTCGCTCTCTCTTTTTTTTTGGCCGCACCGCACGGCTTGTGAGATCTTAGTTCCCTGACCAAGGATTGAACCCGTGCCCCCTTCAGTGGAAGCACGGAGCCCTAACCACTAGCCCACCAGGGAATCCCCCCCTCCTGCGGCTCTATAAGGATCCTCTCTCTTAGATTGGACCCAGCTCAGGATAATCTCCCCATCTCAAGATCCTTAATTTAATCACATCTGCAAAATTTCCTTTGCCACATAAGGTAACATATACACAGGTTTTGGATATTAGGACAGGAACATCCTTGGGGGAGGGGCATTATTCTGTCTACCATAGGATCCTTGTTTCTGTTTTTCATATGGATTTTGATTAAAGAAGTTAAAAGATGGGGTATCCTTCAATTTTTATTTGTTTTCAATCTCTGGCAGTACATGACCCATTGTAATATTTTTATGATATATTAACCTGGCCTGGTTTCCATATTTTGAAATATATGCCTTTCTGATTGGCATTGTTTTATAATAAGTTGGGTCACCAAGAGGTTTCACTACTAGAGCGACAGGAACGTGAGTTTGAAAATTTAGATTTCTTCTTCAGGACAGTTAACTTATTGTTTTAGAATAAATGGTTGTATCATCTTTCTAATTGGAAATTGTGTGTGGCAACGGGTGCTAGTTAGCTGCAGGATTCCTCTTCTACTTCACTTTACATAAGACCACAAATGCTGATGGGGCCTGTCCATTCATGTTATAGTTTCTACTATTTCTAGGTCTATTTGGTATCTAAGTTGTGTTAATTATTTGTGGCTTACACACATTAAAAATGGCACATATCTATACTTTATGAACAGAAATATACTTAACAAAAACCCACGAAATATCTATCTGTATCTATACAGTTATATATAAGCACTTTCCTACTTAAGTAAATAAATTTAAATGTACATGGTAATATTCATCCTTCTTAGATATTACAATTATATTTTTGTACATTTTCTTTATATTAACTCTTTTCTTATGAGCATCATGGCCTTTTATAAGCACATGTTTTACTTAATGATTTTTACTATAAATGATCACAACCTGACAAATGGTTAAGCTAGTTCTTTTTCCTTTTAGCACTGCCCCTACTATTTTTAAAATCATTTTTGCTTCCTAGCAACAACAGGGTGTTACAGACCTATACTGATTTTATCCTGCCCAAGGACATGGAATTAACTATTCTCTAATAGTTTCTGGTTCCTTTTTTAGGTATAGAACAATATTAAGACCAAAATTTGGGCACTAGGGATGCTTACAAGTGTTGAGGGGAGAGAAGATTATAGCTACTGCTGCTGCCACAGGACTGCTCTTGGTAGTGACTGAGCTGAAAGGAAAATACAGTTGACCCTTGAACAACACAGGGGTTAAGCCACATATAACTTACAATCCACCCTCCGTATCTGCAGTTCCTCAGCATCCATGGATTCAACCAACCATGGAGCATGTAGTCCTGTAGTATTTACTATTGAAATATATCCACGTTTAGGTGGACCTGTGCAGTTCAAATCCACATTGTTCACGGGTCAACTGTACCTCTTTTATAAGTGTATGAAATCTTGTTCTTTCCAGTACAACATATCGTGTTGTTATCCCTCACTTTGCCTATAGTATGAGATTGCAGCAACTACTAAGACTTTCCTCCTCTACACTGATCTATTGTTCCACCCAGCAGCAGAGTATCCCACTCTCCTCCCACCTCCTCACTCTATTTTCTAGGATAATAGTTCTCAGACTTGTCTTCAGACTGGAATAACGTGGGGAGGTTTAAAAATATTGATGTGATCACTAATTATTAGAGAAATGCAAATCAAAACTACAAAGAGATATCACCTCACACCAGTCAGAATGGCTATCATCAAAAAATCCACAAACAATAAATGCTGGAGAGGATGTGGAGAGAAGGGAACCCTCCTACACTGTTGGTGGAAATGTAAATTGGTACAGCCACTGTGGAGAACAGTATGGAGGCTCCTTAAAAACTAAAAAGAGCTACCATATGATCCTGCAACCCCACTCCTGGGCATATATCCAGAGAAGAACATGGTCTGAAAGGATACATGCACCCCAATGTTCATTGCAGCACTGTTTGCAATAGCCAGGACATGTAAGCAACCTAAGTGTCCATCGATAGATGAATGGATAAAGAAGATGTGGTACATATATGCAATGGAATATTACTAAGCCATTAACAAGAATGAACTAATGCCATTTGCAGCAACATGGATGGACCTAGAGATTATCATACTGAGTGAAGTAAGTCAGACAGAGAAAGAGAAATATCGTATGCTATCACATATGCAGAATCTAAAAAAAATGTTACAAATGAACTTATTTACAAAACAGAAACAGACTCATGGACTTAGAGAACGAACTTACGGTTACCAGCAGGGAAGGGTGGTGGGGAGGGATAGTTAGGGAGTCTGGGATTGACATGTACACACTGCTATATTTAAAATGGATAACCAACAAGGACCTACTGGGTATAGCACAGGGAACTCTGCTCAATATTATGTAACAACCTAAATGGGAAAAGAATTTGAAAAAGAATAGATACATGTATATGTAAAAAAAGAAGTATGTATACTTAACCTTTAAAATTACTGTGATGATTAAATCTTATAAAGTATGTAAAGCAATTATAAAAAAATATTGATGTGACTCCCCCACCATAGCTTCTAATTTAAACTTCCAAAGGGAAGAATATGGCAACAGGGTTTTTACAGCTTCATAGGTGATACTAATGTGCAGCCAAGGTCAAGAACCTCTGTTCTAGGAGGTGTTGGGCAACCTCAGTAAAGCAGACCAGTCACTATTCCATGAGATTATACCATAGAGGTTCCAGGAATACCAACTCCACATTATGAACAGGGCAAGTAAATGCATGCTTGCCTTTTGGCTGCTTTGTTCCAGAGCTCTTGGGATTGTTCAAGGGAGGGAATGACGACAACTGCCCTTTTTCAATATTCTTGAAAAACTCAAGTGTATCGGGCATTGACTTCCCCAGTTGCTCTCCTAGTGTCTCCCTCTTTCAGCCTCATCCTTCTTTATTCTTTCCTAACCTTGCTCTAATTACTTCAAGGCTTTCAAAAGCCTTGGTTTTCTCACCTATGAGGTTAAGATAACATTTATCTGTGACACACGTAGCAAAACTTAACAACACATCGTAAAGTTCATAAAAACCCTAAGAGGTTGGCAGCCCATGGTCCTAGCTCCCTAAAATTATTTGAGAGGCTACAACTGAAGTCAGATCTGTTTTTCTGACTGGGAGATTCCAGAAAGTCAACTGTAATGCTTAATCCAGAATTTTTTTTTATTCTATCTCTACACACTGTAGGAAGTGATGCATATTTAAAGAAATCCTTTGGGGTCAAACACCCCTCTACCTCTCTCTCTCTCATAGGATTTTAGGTATCATAAAATTAACCAATTCTTCTGAAATAGGAAATTGATTATAATTATAGATCTTATTGGGATATCTACCGTCATCTAAATAACTTCCTCAAGGTGGAGTTAAAAGCCTGCATTCTGTAGTATGAAACATCAGTATATCTGTACAGTGAAGGGAATCTGTATTGTGATTTTGAAAAAAGGGGAGAAGATCTAAAATTCTTTTAACATAATAGCCTATGTCTAAGGACAGTGGTTCTCAAATTTTGGAAAGTTATCTGAGTTATTTGGGAAACTTGGTAAAAGTACAAAGACCCAGTCTACCCTATTTCAGGAGCTTGGACCTCTGTTGTTTATTAGTTATTCACTTAGTTCTGATATACACCCAAATTTGGGACCCATTGCCTTAGGACATCAGATAGGTCAGGCTAGCTGGTTACTGTAAAGATGCGGGCCTTAATGGAAGGGAGTAAATTATTCATTTTTCAGGATTTGAGATGCCGTTTTCTTTCAACTGAACTAGAAAGCACTCCTTGCCAATGAGACTGTGGACAAAGTCCTCTGTCTTTGTGGGCTGCCATCGCTTGATCTCTTGATTTTTGCGGGGGAGGGGAGTGGGGCTGGTTAGGTTTTGAAGAATGGATGATACTTTCAAAAATATGGTGGCGTCAATTTTCACTTTATTAGGAGTCTCAAACTTTAATATGCAAATAAATCACCTGGAAACCTCGTCAAAATACAGATTCTGATTCAGTAAATCTGGGTGGGGCCTGTGATTCTGCAGTTCTAATAAGCTCCCAGGTGATGCTGTTGCTGTTGATTTGAGGAGTGAGGGTCTAGCTTTGGTTCTCAACCTTGGCTGCACATTGGAATTTCCTGGAAAGTTTTTTAAAATGCTGAGCTCTAGGTCGCACCCCTAGAGATTCTATTTTTCTGATGAAATTTTCTGATAGAGATTATGGCCTGGGCCTCAAGAGTTTTAAAAGTTCTCCAGGTGACTTTCATATGCAGCAAAAATTGAAAACCCTGGTCTTAGTCAACCATCAAACGTCACCTGTTTTACAAGAGAAACTCTAAAGCGGCTCTTTTATTCACCTCTTTCAAACTACAATGTACAATGTGCTTAGACAGTTCAGAGCACTGGTTTCCAAATCTTGACCCCTCCACTGATGCCCTGCCATGGGAAGTTTTCATCTGAAGTTGTAAAATAAGAAAAATAAAGACAATATAGTGAATTTCATAAAGCTAAATTAATTCAAGGATCATTTTTGAGATTAGGTCATTCACACCTTTTTTGTTGTTAAAATGTCCTCTCTTACTAAATGAAGATATTAACATACTATATGTGTTTATTTGCTTGTTTCTCATGCCCTTAATCTTCTAAACAAAAAGCTGGGAATCATATGTTGATCTCCATATGTTTTTAGAAATTTTGCTGATCCATGAAATCTGAAAATCTGGAAACTATGGGTATGAGAAATCTGTGAAAATTTGAAAAAAACCTGAGTCTAGAAAATATTGTTACAGGAATATGGTTTTCAATCTTTGATTCTCTAATCCCTGGGAGCAAGGAATTTTTTTAGTGGTCGTTGAATTTTATAAAGAGCAACAGTTTTCTACAGACTTAGTAAATAATATGCCTCAGACATATAAGAAGGACTAATTTTCCAAATATATGATGATTAAAATACAAATCTATGAAGTCCTTACTAAATACTAGCTCTAGTTTTTATACATTTTCTTTTGACATGGTAATATCATCTATTACTTTTTGATCTTTTACCATGAACAAGGCATCATACTATGCATCTTATATAGGTTATCTCATGAATCCTCACAATAACGCAATGGGATAGATATTGTTATTATGGTTTTACAGATGAAGCAACTAAGTCATAGAGAAATTAAATAACATGTCCAAGGTCACACAGCTAGTAAGTTATAGAACCAAAATTACAAAGGCTAACTGGATACCTTATAATAATGACTTTATATATTTAATATAACTACTATTATGGGAGGCTTTCCAATTTTTTTTTTGCCATTAAAAACAGTTCCTTAAAACTAAAATGGTTAGAAGCCTCTGCTGTGGGGTTTCCCTTTAAATAAGAAGAAACCAAGATTTTAAACAAAAGGCCATCCCTGTTATTTTCGTAAGGCTGAAGCTTTAGCTGAGGGACCACCATCACTCTGACACATAGAGAGAGCTTAAAATCTGGATCCCAGTTTCTCATTCCAGGTTTTTATCATCTGCAAATTTGAGGCAATGTGTTGTAATGATAAGAACGTGGTCTTTTGAGTTTAAACTGACTTTGGTTTGAATATGAGCTCCTCCAACTTACTTAGCTGTGTGATCTGGGGCAAGTTACTAAACTTCTTTGTGTCTCAGGTCCTTCAGCTATAAAATGAGAATAGTTATATCCATCTTTGCTGCCCATCAGAGACGTCCCGTGTCAGGCAGAATGGCCCAGCTCTGGGGCCCTCCCGTGCTCCGTCCTTGGTGGGAACAGCCTGGGGAGGGTGTGGCCTCAGTAGGAATGCTGCAGCAGACTCCAAAGGTACAGCAGCTGGGGGCTGTCAGCTAATAGCACTCCTTCCAGAAGGTTCTCTCTTGCAAAACAATCTTTGTGTGCACCTCTTTGGCTGCCACACTGCTACCTTCAATTTTATAGTGAAAGTGTATATTTGTGGGATGATGTCTCCCTCACAAAATGCCACAATCCAGTTCATTAATTTTTCTCTGTATATCTTGTTTTTGGTCTTGTCTCTTTTAACTTTACCAACTGCCATATATCAATTATAATTCATTATCACAACTGCTAGGCTCACAATTGGTTTCTTATCTCCGTAAAAAATAGTAAAATCAACGGTCATTGGCTAAGACATCAGTGGAACAACATCTGGCTTCTGGAATGATTACATGTTTATTATTAGCTTCTATATCCGTCATGTTGATAGGTAGTTTTAACAGTAAAAATTCTAATGTATTAGCATTTCTTATTACTGTCTAAGACCCTATATTCAGAAGGAATTATTAAGCATAATCAACTTAGATGATTTTTTCTTGGTTTGTCACAGTGTGTTGTCTAGCATGACAGATGCAGTGTTGGCGCGAGTGTATAAACAATCAGATCTGGACATCCTGGCTAAAGAAGCATCCATCCCAATCATCAATGGGCTGTCAGATTTGTACCATCCTATCCAGATCCTGGCTGATTACCTCACTCTCCAGGTTGGCTTATTTCTTTGCCTCACACAAGAGCAAAATCAATAATTCCTAACTAGCTCTAAACGGAAGCATTTAAATTGTGGTACTGGTGTTTTGTTTTCAAATAATATCTTGGCAAAGAATTATAGCATATGTGTACAACTAGATATCCAAGGAAGACAGGGCATTGCTAAAAACAGATTACAGATACTTCTGTTCTCAAACCTTTGCTTTTCTGGTGCCATATTTAACACAGTGGATGAATAGGGAATGCTGGAGCACAGAAAATAGAAAAATCATTATATAATCCATATACATCAGGCTCTGTGACTTGGCAGTGAAGACTGGGGGAGTGTGCTTTGAACATTCAAAATGGTCAATTACTAAATGACTTTCTGAGAAGGAGGCCATTTTCTATCATTTTAATAAACTGCTTAAGACTGGAGTTAAGAGCATGCAGAATTTATAGAACTGAGGCTCAAATTTAGCCATGTCCCTTCAAATTAAAAACTTGAATAACTTTGAAAGATTCATCCCATTGGGTTTGCTGCAGCCAATCTACACAGTCTTGCCACTGGGAATCCTAACAACCATGGTTTCTGCGTCTATGGACTATTCTGGGGAGACAGGGCAAACTGGATAGGTAGGTCTATCTTCCTCCTCATTTGAATAAGCTACACACATGTACATGTGAGGTTAAACTCAAAATGAAACTCTTTGGTGATGAAGGTAAGATTAATGCAGAGAGGATGACACAACGATGTTAGATACCAAGTGGCTGTTTGTAGTTGTGGCTTTACATATACGCCAGATAATTTAATGCTTCCCCTTGGGGCTTTATCATTACTAGATTATACATTCATCAGGGATAGTGAAATGTTCTATTCATCATATTGTCCCCTGCAGGACCTGGTGCAATGCCTTCATCAAGGAAATTCTCAAAGTAGGAGCTGAATGAATAAATAGCAGCTTATTAAGGGCGTGGAATCTAAATCAGATGAACCTGGATTTACATGCAAGCTTAGCCACCCAGTAGTTCTGTGATCTTCAAATTAGTTAGCCTTTCTCTTTTTAAAATCTTATCTTTATAAATATATAAACGTATAAAATATACGAAACCTACAGACACTTCAAGGAAAGTAAAACAAATATCCATGTGCCCATTACACAGTTTTGTCAAATCTTACTTTAGAATTTTTTGTTGTTTTTAAATAAAATATTACAGATAGAGTTGAAGTCCACTGTGTAACTCTTCCTGATCCCATTTCCTCCAACCTCGCAAAGAAATTTTTATCCTGGTGTTTGTATTTATAATTTCCAAGCATGTTTTAATACTTTAACTGTACATGTCAGTATCTATAAAAAACCAAATGTATTAATGGTTTTTAAACTTTATATAAACGGGAACTTACTCAACTACCATGCTACACTGTTCTAGGTGCATTGTATTTCCCCTTTCTTATACCAACAAGTGTAAGATTCATAAGGGCAGTGATTTTTGTCTCCTTTGTTCATTGTTATATCTCCAGGGCCAAGGACAGTGTCTGGACATTGATGGTTCTCAATTTGTTGAATGAAAGAATAAATACAACAAAGATTCAGATTTGAAATATATGAAAATGAGTCTCCATATGATTTCATATGATATCTTGGCTTAAGATATTAGGACATATTGCTATTCTTTTGTGATTGTACCTTCATGTTATTGAATTGCTCTGTATAACGCAAAAAAAAAATTAGTAGCTTATTCTTTCCAAGAAACCGTTTAAAATTGAGATGTAGACTGTTTCCTTTATTGTAACCCTAGTAATTGTTTCACATAAGTGGATTTCCTCCCAGATGTAATCTCCTCCATCTCTTGCCTTTCAGGAACACTATGGCTCTCTGAAAGGCCTTACCCTCAGCTGGATTGGGGATGGGAATAACATCCTGCACTCCATCATGATGAGTGCAGCGAAATTCGGCATGCACCTTCAGGTGGCTACTCCAAAGGTAGGGAAACTTTCTGCCTTGAAACTAACCCCCTTTGAAATCATTCCCAGATGCAATTACCTAGTGAAAAACAAACGTCTCTTCCATTCAAGGAGAGGACAGGTGAGGCCACAAAATTTAGGTTATGTTACTAGCTCTACTATTATAGCTACCCGGCCTCTTGAGTTTCCAATTTCCCATCTCTACAAAAAGAGATAGTCTTGCCTGATGCCTTTCACCCTGTAAGTCTGTGTTAAAAGCATGTCTGAATTATCCCTTTGAGTACCCTGAAACCAGCCATTATGATGACTGGCATTCTTGTGCATTGCTACCACAAAGGCTGAAGAAAGTAATGAAATCCAGACAGCGTAGAAATCCCAAAAGGCATGGGGAAGACGCTGTCATTTTTTGAGTACTACGATTTGGTAAAAAAAAAAAAAAAAAAATTCACTCTAATGTGAAGGACACAGCAGTGGCATGTACACCAGCTTAGTGTTTCAAAACTCAAATCCAGGGGCCCTTCAGCCTTTTAAATCTGAGTCCTGGCTGTGAAGCTACCCCCACTTACTTCCTACCCTGTTATTAATCTCTCGCAGGATGTATGGGAAGCGTGACTTCTTTTATAGGTCCAAAGTAACCCTTTTGATACACGAGAAACTGGTAATAATTGTTGTCTGTGAGAAATGAAACTGGGAGATTCAAGGATAGAGGTAGGAGGGAGACTTTATTTCCACAGTATATCCTTTTATGTGGTTTGAATTTCTTAACATGTAAATGTTCTACCTACATATTAAGTCCGTAAATAAATACACCAAAATAAAAAAGTGCAGATCCCCCTAGGAGAAGCCCTATGTTAAGATACTCCCAGCCTCGAGTTTGGGATTAACAGATGCAAACTATTATATATAGGATGGATAAACAACAAGGTCCTACTGTATAGCACAGGGAACTATATTCAATATCCTGTGATAAACTATAAGGGAAAAGAATATGAAAAGGAATGTATCAATACATATGTATAACTGAGTCACTTTGCTGTACAGCTGAAATTAACACAACATTGTAAATCAACTATACTTCAATAAAATTTAAAACAAAAAGATACTCCCAGCCTCATACAAAATAAGTAGGCCTTTTAGAGGATAAAAACTAATTCTACAAGAGACTCATACACAAATCAGTCCTGAAGGATCTCCACCGAACCTTTTACATACCCCCTCTCTACTGAATTCTTTTCACCATTATGTTTCTCATTAGTTACAACTTCCTATCAGGAGTCTTTTGAAGGGAAAGCTCCCCTAAATAGAAGCCATTTCAGAAACGAAGTAAAAGGTAGAACTGATCTTCTCATTAAGGGATGATGATTCACAAAATTGTCCACCAGTGTTTCTGACCGAGCATGTGTTTGCTGTTATCTCAGTAGTCGCTGCTGTGGTTCACTCTGATAAGCTAAGACATTCAGAGGTGAATATGTGAGGCCTAAAAATTCCTCCTTGCTTCTGCTTCTTGAGTTTAAGAGGGACCCAGGGCTTTCTGGGGACATGGGACTATCAGTGCTAAAACTGGGAGGGTCCCAGGCAAGCTAGGGTGATTTGGTCACCCAAGTGCCATGTCAGGCACTGTCCCACAGAAGGGGGCTTCAGCCTGATCCAACAAGTGAGCTCTGGAGTGTAGGTTATACCCCAGAGTTGTCCCAACCCAAGGCAAGGAAGATGGGCTTTTATCCTTGGAACCAGTCATTGGCCAAGGGCAGCGTGGGAGGTAGGGTGGTGAATCCCCTGGGACGTTTGGCAGGAAAAGCAGTCGGTGGCCAGAGGGCCATCTTCTGAAGAAGAGCTATGACTGTTAGGTGTTAAAAGCACACTGAGGGGCTTCCCTGGTGGCACAGTGGTTGAGAGTCTGCCTGCCAATGCAGGGGATGAGGGTTCGAGCCCTGGTCTGGGAGGATCCCACATGCCGCGGAGCAACTCGGCCCGTGAGCCACAACTACTGAGCCTGCGCGTCTGGAGCCTGTGCTCCGCAACAAGAGAGGCCACGATAGTGAGAGGCCCGCGCACCACGATGAAGAGTGGCCCCCACTTGCCGCAACTAGAGAAAGCCCTCGCACAGAAACGAAGACCCAACATGGCCATAAATAAATAAATAAATAAATAAAATAAAATAAAATAAAATTTAAAAAAGCACACTGAAATGGGGAGGGGGGCAAAAGAAGTAAAACGGGGTCCTCTGAGGGCATCTGGGTAGAGCACCAGCATTGCTGCATCCTGCCAAAACCAAATAAAACAAATAAGACAAAACAAAACGCTTTTCCCTAGTGTTCTTGCTGAACCAGTTTGAGTCAATGCACCCTGCTGCCTTAGTTTCCCAGGACTGCCATAACAAATTCCTACAAACTGGGTGGCTTAAAACAACAGAAATGTATTATCCCACAGCTCTGGAGACTAGAAGTCCAAAGTCAAGGTGCTGGCAAGGCCACACCCCCTCCAAAGCCTCTAGGGGAGGATCCGTCCTTGTCTCTTCCTACTTCTGGTTGCCCCAGGCATTCCTTGGCTTGTGGCGGCATCACTCCAATCTCTGCCTCCATCTTCTTCCCTTTATATCCGTGTTTCTTGTCCAAATGTTCCTCTTCTTACGAGGATAGCAGTCATATTAAATTTAGGCCAACCTTAATCCAGTATGACCTCCTTTTAACTAATTACATCTGCAAAAACCCTACTTCTAAAAAGGTCACATTCTGAGGTTCTGGTGGGGAAGGAATTTTTGGAGGACACTATTCTACCTAATACACTTGCCATAGAAGAAATGTCAGGCATAGGCAGCAGCATATATTGGAAGCCACCCTATTATAGTAAACTTTGGGGATGCAGAGAGCTAACCCTTACAATAGATAATCCTCTTTCATTCAGCATGAACTGGAATAAAGGGTCGGATCTGACATGTGAATAAGGTAGTTCTTCTTCATTTTATGGGAGGAGTTAGCACACTCTTACTACAAATCTAGCTTGAAGAAGGGCTCTATATTAATGCAAACTATTAACTGCATTTGGGTTTTACAGATAAAACATACATTAACAATAGTTGTTCCCTGCTATAAGGTGTTTATTTATTTATTTTATTTTTGGCTGTGTTGGGTCTTCGTTTCTGTGCGAGGGCTTTCTCTAGTCGCGGCAAGCGGGGGCCACTCTTCATCGCGGTGCACGGGCCTCTCACTATCGTGGCCTCTCTTGTTGCGGAGCACGGGCTCCAGACGCGCAGGCTCAGTAGTTGTGGCTCACGGGCCGAGTTGCTCCGCGGCATGTGGGATCCTCCCAGACCAGGGCTCGAACCCGTGTCCCCTGCATTGGCAGGCGGATTCTCAACCACAGCACCACCAGGGAAGCCCCCCTATAAGGTGTTTTTGGAAAGGTTTTATTCTGTTGGAGAAATACACGATTTAAACATTTTATTGCATGTCAAAGATGTTTTATTAACATCAAAGGAAAAAATCCCAATATTACAGAGTAATTTCAGTATTGTTCTTATGCAGAAACTCATTTAAATGATAAAGAGTACTAAAACCTGGTTAAATTTTGGTGGGAGTAACAGTTTAAAAAAGTCTTCTGGAAAGTCTGAAGTGTAGAAGTTGTTCCATCAATTTATAAGTAGACCTATTTCCTTTAAAGATAAAGCTAGGAGACTTAGTGTAAACTTAAGAAGCACTGAAAAGTTTCCAAGGCCATAGTTAATCTATTTCCCCATTCTTCAACCAAGAATAACTTACATGTTCAAGAAAACATAATTTTGTCCTTGATTGTAAAATTGTTCCATAAACTATTGATGGTAATGATTTTAACATTGTTCTAAGTGAATATTTAGACTGAACTGGGTCTGTTAATCACCTCCTTCGTCTGGTTTTAAGATTTATGTAAAAGCCAATGAGTGATTTAGTATTGAAAGCTGAGCTGTGAGTAAAGAATTCCTCTTTGTATTCTCAGTCATGGCCCAGCGCATGCAAGGTTGGGTGATTTTCTAATTTCCAAACCTCTCTGTTGGTTCTCTAAGTGCTTATTGATTCCTTCTCTAAGAATGATTATACTTAGGGAGTATAAAACCTGCTTTCCAAAGGGAAAGCTAAATTTTCAGGGCAGGAGGCACATGGGGTAATAGCCAAGCCTCTGCATTTATGTTTGCCAGTATGAATGGTCACAACATTAGTTACTAAATTAGCAAGCCTTACTAAATTAAATACCTTCCCCAAATCTCAGTAAACAAAGCTCCAGAATTTATGGCTATTTGAGGATGATAAAGCTGCTAAAATATCTGCAGGTATCATCGTCATCTGATAGCTTCTTTCCTCAAGAATTTTTTAATGAGAGAAGGAACTATTATAGATAATTATGTGCAAATAAACACAATTTCAAATGAATAAATCTGAACATGCCTGTTGTGGGTTGAGTTTCCTGGGAAGCAGATTCTGAGAGTTTGGCATGCAGGATGTGCAGGATGTTTATGACAGCGTGCCCTTGAGAAGGGAGGGGAAGGAAGCAGGAGTGGGCAGAGGGAGAAACCGAACTGCGATGCAGGCCCAAGAGCAACCTCAGCTGATCTTATGGAGAATTCTAGATCTGAGATGGCCATTTAGGGCTGTCCCAAGTTGGGAGGATGGAGTCAGGTTTTTATGCCCTCCTGTCAATCAGTCACTGGATGCAGGTGGCCTTGGAAGGGTACGTGACCCTGGGTGAGTCGGCTTCTCTGCAGCTGAGGCAGTGCCCGAAGAGGGCTGACAGCTGAAAGCCATCTTCCGGCGCACACGCAGCAGCTGGGACAGTAAGTCTTTTATTCATGAAGGGGGATCTGGGTGACACATCACAGCACCCATCGCAATGTCCTACTGAGAATTTATAAAACCGAGTCAAAAATAAATTCTAAGAATTCAGAAAAACAAGAAGGATGGAAGATGATGAGAATAATTATGGTGTTTGCACTGACAAGCCTTCCACATGGAGGGTCCAGAGGTGAGGCTGGCCTAGAGTTTTGATAAAGGAGGAGTTGACATGTTCCAGTGAAGACGCCCAGAAGGGGACAAAGGGGGAGATGTGCAAGGGTGAAAGGCTGTGATGGCAGAAAAGGGCAAGACGTGTACAAGGATGACAATGAGATTGGCTTTCCTGCAGCAAGATGTTGAGCAAAATTAAAAGAGACAGAAGCAGGAGATGTCGGCGGGGAGCCTTGATACTCTTAATCGGCTTCGACTTAAGAAACAAGTAGTAAACATTGAAGGCTTCGGAGAAAACAATTCTTTCTGCTGCGTATAGAGCAGATTGGAGGGTGAGGATGGAGGCAGAGGGGTTACCTGTGGGGTCTGGATTAGCTTGGGGGACTGTAGCTGTTCCCACAGTGTCGCCCCCCACCTAGGGTTCAGACCAGAGTGAGCAAGCGAGGTACCTAGGGTGCAAAATTTGTGTTTGCACGACTGACAGTGAGCGCTTGCCTCACCCAAGTCCCAACCCTGCCCTCACCAAACCAACCCAAACGAATATATTTCAACAAAAACAGTATACTTGCTGTGTAAAGGCCATTTCAAAGCAAGCTCCCTGCACACAGAACCCTGGCTGGTGAGCGCACAAGAGTAAGATGTGTGCATGTGGGCTCTGAGTACTTAGCTCACATGGTGAGGGAAGGTTTCTCTGAGGAGGAAACATTTGAGCTGAGACCCGAAAGCATTATCCACGTGGCGTGGGTGGGAAAAAGCATTTCAGACAAAAAAAAAAAAAACGCATTAAAAAAAAAACAGCTTGTGGAGAGACTCTGCAACAAAAATGCATTAAGTTGTAGAATTATGTATATAATCCTCTTAAACTATTAGAGGACAAGAAGAGGTGCTACCAAGAGCTGGAAAGTACCACACCCCATTTGTCTTTATGACGAAAGAGGTCAAAGATAATAAAAGACAAATGGGGCAATTGATTACCTTTTTAAATTCCCAAAAGCACCATTAAGGTTTGAAATTCTAGATGTCAACATCATATTCTACTGAACATGGTTGAGCTACAACTTACAGCAAAAGCAGGAAGGAGAGCAGGGATATTGTTGAAAGGAAAAGAATGCATGTATAAGAAGGCATTTATAAGAAAACTACCTAAATAACCGTTCATTCTTCCCCCTGCAGGGTTATGAGCCTGATCCCAGCATAACCAAGCTGGCAGAGCAGTATGCCAAGGAGGTATGCTCGTTATATGTAAAGGTGTAATTGTCTTTCCCTGTCCCGTGAAGTTCTTTAACCGGCTTGCTCGTGTATGCCAGAACGGTACCAAGCTGTCACTGATGAATGATCCATTGGAAGCGGCTCGTGGAGGCAATGCATTAATTACAGACACTTGGATAAGTATGGGGCAAGAAGAGGAGAAGAAAAAGCGGCTCCAGGCTTTCCAGGGTTACCAGGTTACAATGAAGGTACAAACTGATGCCTCTCTGAAGGTTCATTAATTCCATTCATAAAGGCCAGAAGCATCTAATCACTCATTCACTTTGGGGAGAACAGACTGTCCCTTCATTCCCTATAAAGGACTCGCTGACTGTATCCCCCAGTGATTTCTCTCCTCCTGAAGATTAGCTCTGTCCTTTGGAAAGACACTTTTGTCTGGAATGAAGGAATTGAAACCCAGGCAGAAGAGAGAAGCAAGCTTTTCCCTCTCACCATGGTGGAGGCATCAGAATTCTTTGCCCTTTGTGTCTCTTTGCAGACCTTTTCTGTGTATTTACATAGTCCTACACACACACACACACACACACACACACACACACACACACACACACACACACCTCCACCCCTAATGATTTATCATAACTGGTAGATTAGACATATTATTGTGACTTATTTTTTCCACCTAACAAATCTTAGATTTTCTTGTCCATTCATTCAGATATTTTTCATTCTTTTTAATGGCTGCATAGAATTCCAAAGTATGAGTGGAACATACTTTACCTAAAATGTTTCCTGTTGAAAAATTAGGCTATTTCCAATTATCCCAATTACAAACAATGCTGCAATGAAGATCATTTCATATATATTTCCTTGTGCAGGTATTACTAGAGAATAGAATTCTTCTAGGGAGAAGCATTTCTGGGTGAAGTGGTATATACTTTTGAAAATATGAGAAATGCTGCCCATCCAAAAAGGACTGACAATTTATACTCCCTCCACACTCTCTCCGTTCTTAGCTGCAATTTACATTTTTAATTTTTAAAAATCTGTATCTCATGCTTTTTAAAATTTGTATTTCTCTGATTACTAATGAAGTTAAACATCTTTTCATGTTTATTGGTCATTTCCATATCTTTTCCTATAAACTATAATATTCTTTCATATTCTATCATATTATCCTTTGCCTATTTTCTATTGTTTTTTTTTTAACAAAAACAAAAACAATTTAGTACAAAGGCAGTAATTTTGAGGTAATAATTTATGAGGGAATGTAGTTTTGAACCTGTAAGTGAACGAAGAAAATGGATGGGAAAATGTAATTTTCAGGAATTAACTGTTAGAGAAAATGAAACTTAATAGGACATTTGCATGAAGAATGAACCACTTACTGCATAGTGCCCGTCATCCTGTTTAATGCACTCCTAACTCAGAGCTTTTTTTCAAAATTGTTTTAACTAGTAACGAAGTATGCTTCAAGTGCTAAAGACCATAATTTGGAGATAAGCTAAAAATATAACACTATCACGTAAAGGCAACCTTTAAAATACATTGGGGTATAACTGGTGACTTTTGCTATCAGCCACATATTACCCTAGTAGAGTTCTTTACTGAAGTGTCCATTATCTCACTAGACAAGAGTACCAGAAAACTGAGTTAGTGGTTTAATTTGGAGTGGTGATCTCCCAAATCAAAAAAAATGACTAGAAAGTTCCATAAGTTGAAAGTACCATACACATTTCCGCTGGGTGCCTTGAGCTTAAACCCTCACTCTGCCCCTTTATCTCTCCCTTTGCATTGACCTTTGACCCCGGGTCAGAGACTCTGACTGTGAAGAAGACAAATGGGATAGCCACATACAAGAGTCAAAACACAGTCTTAACCCCATCTCTTCTTTAGACGGCTAAAGTTGCTGCTTCTGACTGGACATTTTTACACTGCTTGCCCAGAAAGCCAGAAGAAGTGGACGATGAAGTGTTTTATTCTCCACGATCACTTGTATTCCCAGAGGCCGAAAACAGAAAGTGGACAATCATGGTAAGCAAGAAATGGGGACTGGAGGATAGGGAATTCTCTGTGTGGCCCCTACTTGGCCACTCATGCCTTTTGGTAAATAATAAGCAGCTGGGATTACCCACATACATTACTTGCTCAGATGGCATCTACTTTTTTTTCAGCAAGTTCATAATAGATTATTACTGCTTAAAGCATTTATAGTGTATTTTCAATGGAGTAAAACTGACCCCCATCGAAATATATCTATTTTGGTCAAAATACTTACTGTTCTCGATCAGTGTGAGCACCAGCCACCATTGCCTGCCAACCATGATAAGTTGTATAATTCTTATACAATAATTTTAAAATCCCCTTGTTAATACTTACAGAAGCCCCTAATTCAGTGCCTGGCACAAAGTGGGCATTCAAAGAAATCTTATTTCCTTTCTCCTCTCTTTCTTCCTTTCATTCCTTGCCTAGATAATTGTTTTGGTTCTCTATTGGCTTTAGCCCCACAGACACGTTTGTTTTTAGGTATAGAACATTTCCAAAATTGCAGCAAGACTAATCTTAAAAATTATTAGTCCCTTTAACAAAATGCCACTAGTTTCATCTTCATCACCACTATTCTAGGAAATATTAACCTCACATCTCTGCTTTACAATATCCCAAACACCACTGTCTTTTCTGGAAAATGGAATACTCCAGTGCCATAATTTAGTACCACCGTCTTTTAGCTTTTAGTGATTTAACTGATCTCAATTACTATACCAGCCAGGGTCTTACTGGCAAACAACAGAGTCCCCTTCAGGTAGAGAAATAAAAAGGAATTTGTTAAAAGACATTAGACACCTCCCAGAATCTCTGGGGAAAGAGGGTGCAGCGAATTATTCTTGTATGCCACATATTCAGAAACAACACAGGCAGGAAAATTGCCCAGCAACACTGTGGTTCTTTTGTAACCAAAACACCACTGACACAGCCACCCATAGCCTGGTACCTAATGCCCTGGAAACTAAATGCCAGATAGTCCATTATAGTTTCCCCCACCTGCATATGAACCAGAAGATCCAATCTCCCAGAGGTGGCTTCCACTGCATGTTGTTCACTTATGGCTGCAAGATGCAGCTGAGCGGCATGCCTGCACCCCAGCTACAAGGGAGTCTGGGAAATGTAGTTTATAGCTTTCAGTATACGGAGTTGATAAAAACAAGCTGGAAAGGACTATCTGCTAATTATTTATGTAATCTATAAATGGATATAGATAGGGTTATTGTGAGCATTAAATAATGCATGTAAAACATTTAATATGTTATCTAATGCACTGTAAATATTGTTATTATAATTATTATCACCATTATCATCTTCATTGTTGATCTAATGCAGTGACCAGCAGAGATTTGAGCTCTACTATAGCTGACTGGAAGACAATCATGACTCCCTTTGCAATGAAAAGTTGTGTATCAGGCCTAAATTTGTCATATCTAACAAGAGGGATGATTTTTTTTTTTTTTTTTACTGTACCTTCTAGCTTGCCACCTCAGGACACTAACTTTGGCCAAAATGGCAATTGTCATGTCATTTAGACCAGTGCCTCTGAAGCTTTAATGTCCATTTGAATCACCTAGGGATCTTGTTAAAGTGCAGATTTGGATTTGGTCTGAGATGGGGCCCAAGATTCAGCATTTCTAACAAGCAACCAGGTAATGCAGATGCTGCTGTCCTGTGGACCACATTTTGAGGAGCAAAGATCCAGATGACGAAAAAGGAAATGTGAGCTCTCCAACCATATACCTCAGGAAGAAACATAGCAAAGAATTTTCCTCAGGCTCTATTCTTTACCAGAAGATGACTGAAGTTACAAAGATACATTTTTTTCAACCCAAATCTGTTAAAATAGGTCCTTTGTCGAAATTCAGAGGGGGAAACTAAAAGTAAGCTTTCTAAAATATCATTTACGAAGATTCTCTGCACATCTGAATTTTTAAAGAGCTTATTATGCACACCTTTCAATTGAATTTACTTAAAAAATTAAGTACTTAATGCATTCACATAGTTGAAATGTTTACAAGGGTGTATATATTATACATACACAGTGAAATCTTATGCCCACCCATTTTCCACCATCTAAGTCCTACCAACATCTCTCCATCTCCCATCTTCCTTTCCCTAATGGGAAAATATATTTTAAAGAAAACAAGAGGCACAGTCATATTAAAATGAAAGTAGAGAATCTAAAATAGAAAGAATACTCGACTGGGAGTGAGGAGACTTGAATTCTGTAACTGTCTTTGATGTCACAACTGTCAGCTGTGTCATCTTGGATAAGTGTTATCTCTCTGGGTCCCAGTTTCCTCACATATAAAATAAGCAGATCAAGCCATATAGATGGCAAATGATTTTTAATCCTAGGTCCTCAATCTCATTAACAGGCTACTTAGAGTCCTATGTTCAGAAGGTTCTAAGCCTGCCTGTGGTCTTGGAAGGAAAGAGTGGCATAACTGACTAGTGAGACCTGACATGGATTCTGGAAGGGGGGTGGTGACACACATCCTGTCCTCTTTATGTCTCTGAGCCAGATGATTTGGCAGTCCCATTGAATTAAGTTCATTTCAGCAATCGTATACTGAGCATCTACTGTGTGCCAGGCCCTCTGGCAGGCACTGGAGATAAAAAAATGAATACTGTGCAGTCCCCACATAGCCTGTACAATTCATAGAAGCATGGCATTTTCAAGAAGGATGAGACCTTAGAGATTGGCTAGTCTAAATTCCTATTTCATAGGCAAAGAAATTATTCTTAGACAGCTTATTTAGAATGGCATTTAGGCTCAGCATTGCTGTGATAGTGTCTTCTGGGATGTTCTAAAGGCACGATACTTGTTTTCCTCTAGAATTTCCCTATCCAATACAGTAGCCACTAGGCGCATGTGGCTATTTAATTTTTTTTTTTTTTTTTTTTTTGGCTGTGCCGTGCAGCATGTGTGATCTTGGTTCCCTGACCAGGGATCGAACCGGCGCCCCCTGCAGTGGAAGCGTGGAGTCTTAACCACTGGACCGCCAGGGTAGTCCCTAAATTTAGACTTAAGCTAATTAAAAGATAATAAAATATAAGATTCAATTCCTCAGACATACTAACCACATTTTAAGTGCTCAAAAGCCACATATGGCTGGTGTCTACACTATTTGTATTGGACAGCACAGACATAGAACATTTCCATCATGGCAGGAAGTCCTATTGGATAGCACTACTGTCTAGAGAATGATTTCCACACACACAATTTCATTTACAATCAGGATAGAAGAAGGAAGGAAAGATACAATCTATCCTCAAGTTCTGAGGTGCCCATAATGACTAATGTAATAACCAAGTAAGGTGAAGGGCTTGTTCTAAAAGCATATAACATTTTTAAAGCAAAAGTGTACTCTTTCAGCACTCACAGTAGCTTTTTAAGGCCTTCATGCTGGGTGATTTCCAGCAGTGCTGTTCAGAACACTCCAGTAATCACATCATTCTCTCCATAGGGCACAGGCCTTTTGATCTCTTTGTTTAAAACACACACACACACACACACACACACACACACACACGCACGCACACACACACGGACATGCACCCTCTCCTTCCCACAAAGCTACCTTTTGTATTTTGTATTTTTCAATAATTACTAAGGCTGTAGGACTCATGAAGAGTCAGGTGGGTTTCTTCCTCTGTCTACAAATTTTACTGTGGAGCTGAAGTAACCTAAAGGGATCCTGCAAAAAATCTGCCACTTCAAAGCACTGCTATCGTGATGACCCTTAGATACACAACACTATTGCGAATGTAGTTCATAGTATTTTATCGTCTCTTCTCTCCAAGTTAGGGGTGCCAGATAAAATACAGGATACCCAGCTAAATTGGAGTTTCAAATAAACAATAAATAATTGTTTAGTATAGATGTGTCCCATGCAATATTTGGAACATATTTATAGTTTAAGAAAAATTGTTGTTTATCTGAAATGCCTATTTATTTATTTATGTATGTATATATGTATGTATGTGTCTAACTAAATCTGGCAACTCCATTCCTAACTGACTTTCTAAGATTTAATATTTGAAAATAAATTTGACATATGCAGTGACCATTAAAAACAAAACCAAACCTGAGATATGATCCCAGGAACCCATAAAAAAGCTTAAAATATTTTCCTGGAACATGTTCTTATCCCAGTGTTTGACCTTTCTATTTTCTCCTTGTCATTCAGATCTCAACTTAAATGTCATTCTTTAACAAGATCTTCCCTGGCCACCCTCTCTTAAATGGTTCCCCAGCCTCCTTTATCCTGTTTTTTATTTTCTAATGACATTTATCACTCCTTGATATTTTCTTTTTTGTTTCTTGCCTGTCCCCTCCCTATAATGAAAACTCCTTCATAAGAGCATTGATCTTGTCTGTAATGTCCTTCATTATACCTAGAAGGGTACCTGACAAATACCCTAAATATGTGCTCAATACATTTTTGTAGCCTGAAGGCAATACAGAGTACTGGTTGGCTCTAGAACATAGGCTTTGGAAATCAGGTTAATATTCTGGCTCTCTGTGTGATCTTGGGAAAGTACCATAACTCCTCTAAGCCCAGTTTGTTCATATGAAAATGGTGGTCAATGTCCAGGACAGGCAAGTCCAGATCCACCCCTTACTACCACCACTCAGGAAAATATCTATGCTTCAGTTTCCTCATCTGTATTTTATATCTCTTCCTACCTCACATAGTAGGAATGGATAATAAATAGTACGATGCACATAAAGCAGTCAGCACAGGGCCCAGCACATGGTAACTCTTCAATAAATACGTTCAAAGGGCACATTTGAAAGACAAGACCTGCTCTTGCTTGGTCAAAAAGCAAGAGCAAGTACCTGAACGGCAGTAAAACTGCCTCTTAAGAGTGGAGTCAGAGAAACCTGGGTCCAAACCCAATTCTGTACTCTGTGTTGTTTCCAGGATTGAGTTTCTCATCTATAAGTGATAATAACACAAGCTGCCTTAGAAGGTTGTTGCGTTACATAAGATAATGCACAAACAGTTCTCTCTACCTCACTGTAGCACCTAGCACAGTGCCTGGCAAATACTTCTTAACCTACTAACACATGATGAGGCACTTAGTCTGGTACATAGTAAGCACTCAATCAACATTTGTCATCACTGTTTCTGATCTTATTACTATTGTCATTATTGTGGAAGTTGGGAAGAGTAAAAGTGAAAATTCCCATTTGTAGCTGGCAGCCTAATGGGAAGCTGTACTCTTGGTTATAAATACTCTTTCATGAGGACCCGGACTCGGAAATTCATTATTCATTAACCTAAATGCTTTACCTTAACTACTCTACATCTGATTTATTCTAAACTTCTCTAGGTTACAAGTAGCCAAACCACAGTGTAAACGCAAGGATGGGAGGGATTCTATTTCTCTAAAACCAGCCAATACCTAGGTTTCACTTATGACTAGAAAATCCAATCATGGCTTCCACCTTGGAATCTCACTTCAGCTCTCTCCCCCACTAGTCCTGGAATGAGGCCTAAATAAGCATGGTGTTTGTGTATGTATTTGGGTCACCCTGATCCCTCCTGAACTCCCTTTATCCAAATAAAAATAAATATTAGTTCAGAACCGTCCCCTTATCATTTCCTCGGGAAAACACATTTCAACCACAGGCCTTCAAAGCTGCAACCTGTATCCTCTTCCGTAGGTCCCTAAACAGACTCTTGCTAATGCTTACCCATTTCTTTCTTTCTCTTTCTCTGTGTGTCATCCCAGGCTGTCATGGTGTCCCTGCTGACAGATTACTCGCCTCAGCTCCAGAAGCCAAAGTTTTAATGCCGTGATGCTTCTCAAGAGAGAAACCATGTTCTTCAGTAACAGAATGAGTCAGTTTATGAGGGAAGGAGAAGAGAATCTAAGAAATAAACAAATCTTGATACAGGGTATAGGTGAATGGTATATTGCTTTGCCATTGTGAAACCTTCCCGAAGCCCTTAATGTAAGTGCTGATGCACTGTAACACGTCGCTTAACTTGGTTTAAACTTTCTAATTCACAATTTCTGAGTTACATTTGGGTACCATATTCATAATCATATACATTTGCTTCAACTAAACATAAGATACTGTGTTCATAACACATAATGCCTAAGCCATTAAATGTAATCTATGCTTATTACCTTAATAAATTATCACCCACACTAATTTATAAGTAAACACTTACCAGACAGTCAGCTGCTGGTAGATTTGTGGGCTGTGCTCATATCCCCTAGGACCAACAAGGGAGCCAGATGAACCATCTCGCTTATGTAATACAATTTTCAGGCAAATCAGGTAGACAGACATTCACTTACGGAGGCAAATGATGAAATTCTTAGAAAAACAGCTATAATTATGTCCAAACTCTGGAGTTTTTTCTAGTCATTTGTGGAAGGAGGGTCCTTCAAGAGCACACATCTCTTTCCTGTAATAAATACTTAATGTTACAAGCCTACAGAAGCCTTTGGGAACAAGTGGTAAAACCATGAATACCTAGCTAGGAATATAACATCCATTAGTGACATTTCTGTAGCTTCAAATTCTCCAGCAGGACCAATTTAATTTTGTCATGTTTGTGCCTGTCATGCATCTAATCACACCACACACTGGGTAGTTCCATAAATCTACTACTTGCTACATTTTAGTCCATTTTTTTCCTCTAATTTTTCTTCAAGATAATAAAATTTTTCATTACTGGATTATTATGTAATTAAAGCTAGATGTCTCTTGTGGGTGAACACAATGTGTATTGTTGAATTATTACGATATAATTTGAAATCTTTAGTTCAAATGTTAAATAACTGAAACTTTAAAAAGGTAACATATTTTACAGAGGACAAGAAAAGTAATTACCTTTATATTCCATTTCTACTATTGGAAGAATGCTTCCAGGCTGGTTGACTGATAGTCTTCAGCAGATAGCTATGACTTAAATGAGGGAGTATGAGATGAATTACAAATCAGATGTGCAATGAAGACGCAATAAAACATATTTAGTAGGGAGATGGGGGAAGGTTCATAATATTACAGGAAAAAAATCAATTTTTCTAGTAAATATCAAAGGTGACTTTCATGTTTATGGTAATTTATTGGGAGCACTTAAGAAAGAAAGAGTGGGGCTTCCCTGGTGGCGCAGTGGTTGAGAGTCTGCCTGCCAATGCAGGGGACACGGGTTCGAGCCCTGGTCTGGGAAGATCCCACATGCCGCGGAGCAACTGGGCCCGTGAGCCACAACTACTGACCCTGCACGTCTGGAGCCTGTGCTCCCAAGAAGAGAGGCCGCGATAGTGAGAGGCCTGCGCACCGCGATGAAGAGTGGCCCCCCGCTTGCCGCAACTAGAGAAAGCCCTCGCACAGAAACGAAAACCCAACACAGCCAAAAATAAATAAATTAATTAATTAATTTAAGAAAAAAAAGAAGGAAAGAGTGGAGTTTCATGAACTATCTTCTTTCAGCAGAGGGTATAAGAACAATTTAACTAGGAGGTGCCATGTGTCTACACACAAAGGACATAATCCTGAGTATCACTCCACTTTCTAAATAGTCTCCTATGGTAATGAGCTCTCATCTCTTTACTGGCTATTCTCTAAACTAAATAGAAGGTATAATCTTCTTCCCTCAATCAGAAAGAACTTGTATCATTTTCTTGCCAAAATGTAGTCACCTTACCTCAAAACGCCCCAAAGCTTTCTTTTTTATGAACACACAAATTAACACTGCTCTCAACCTAAGCCTGTAGGAATTTATTTGCTTTCTTAACTTTTCATCTTTTTTTTTTATGTACTGTTTCAGCATTTTACCTATTTTATTTATTTATTTATTTATTTATTAATGGCTGTGTTGGGTCTTCGTTTCTGTGCGAGGGCTTTCTCTAGTTGTGGCAAGCGGGGGCCACTCTTCATCGCAGTGCGCAGGCCTCTCACTATCGCGGCCTCTCTTGTTGCGGGGCACAGGCTCCAGACGCGCAGGCTCAGTAACTGTGGCTCACAGCCCCAGTTGCTCCGCGGCATGTGGCATCTTCCCAGACCAGGGCTCGAACCCGTGTCCCCTGCATTGGCAGGCAGATTCTCAACCACTGCGCCACCAGGGAAGCCCCCAACTCTTCATCTTAAGAAGACATTATTTATATTGTCAGGAATAAAGAAAACAGGGAAGGAAGATTTAGTATTGATATTAATTTTTCCAAAGCTATTTTATCTCCTGTTTCTTTTTACCCTTTCCTCCCTCACTCCCTTTCCTATGTAACTACTGTAATGACAGAGATTAACAAAAACTCCAGCAATGACCCTTGGGTTGCTGGTGTAGTAGATCCTATCGACTTAATTAATATAACTAGTCAAAGAGTTCCTTTCTTCCAGGCTTTCTCCACTGTAACACTGGAAGTAAAAACACCATGTGATTACACTGCAATGATTTCCATGTAGGGGAAGAATTATCATTTGTTTTCTTTTTTTCTGCAGTGATGTTTCTAGGAACTTTAGAAAAATAATTCAATGTCAGATATTTCGAACAAATATTGTGCTAACAATTTGACTATTTTAACACCCCCAGGCAGAAAGATCTGCGTAGATTAGCATGGCAATGCCACATTAGAGCTCCTACACAAATAAGTGACCCTAGAACTTCAGTTAAAATGGTGAGGGCCTCTTGGTCCAATGCCAAAGTTCCAAGGCAAATCTTCTCATATGATAAAAAGGAATGAAGAATACATACAGAGAGGGTGTCCAGAACACATTCATTTTTGGGCATTTTTGTCTTGGACAATTCTCATCAATGGAGATGAGCTGCAGCATGTCTTCAGACATGGTGCTACTCAGCAATTTTGCAGGATTGATGACAAATATGAAAGGTCATATCAAAGAATGGAAAACCGGTCAAGTCACAACGATTGGACACCTACAACCAGGAACACTATATACTGACATGCAAGTTGTACTCTGTGCAAAGGTCTCAGGTAAAAGGTGTGAGTAAGGGTTAAAACCTGGTCTGCACTTCAGATACCAAGGCTTGTGCCTCCTTATAGGCCTTACAGCCAGAGGGAAGGAATGACATTTTTGTAAGTTGTCCAGCAAGAGGGGACGCTTTTCAGTGTTTTATAAACCTGAATAGGTGCTTTGTTTTAAGTCACACAAAGGGCCAGTATCTGGTAGGGGTAGACCTACTTTCAGTTATTTACATCAGGAATTTTTTTCAATATCAGCTTGTACTTGATTAAAAGGAGACACATAGGGACACTTCAGTGATACTTTTGCAGTTTTGCCTCAGTTTCTGCCACAGTTTCAATGATATATTGCTTTGCCATTGTGAAACCTTCCTGAAGCCCTTAATTTAAGTGCTGATGCACTGTAATATTGGGAATGGAAATGAAAGTATCTGCACTTTTGTGTGGCAAACACATGACACAGATCACTGAGGCAGGAATTTGCAATCAACTCTGCAGTTCTTTAATATTTTAAAGTAATTCATCCCTAATAATTATCCAGTAAGTTTAATATCAATTATTGATAAAAGAATCGTGGTCAGAACAAATGGAAGTGCATTCTTTTATATGGACTAAATCTTTTCACAGTTTGAACAGTGCCTGAATTGTATCAATGACACTGGACTTAGTTTCTAATCCATGTTTTTGTGAAACTCATTCCCAGAGACAATGCAAGTACAACAGCTGCCTTCTGGAGCAAAATCGTTAGGCAAGTGAATTCTTAAACTGGAATGAGGGTTAGAAACGATCCAGATCATCCCTTCATTTTACAAAAGAAGGAAACAGGAAATAACAACAAAATGTTCCTAGGATAGAAAGATATTCTACAGGGAGGGATAATGCATGTGTTCAACACCCCTCTGCAAACTATCTGGGATCCTACAAATGTAGCCACTTGATTTGATTTACTTCAATGGCTGAATGGGGAATAGGAAACTGGCTGGTCCAGGACTTGGATTCTATGAGGCCAACAGATGAGAGGAGAGTTCACACCTAAGCAGAGATCAATACAGATTTCAGGGATGTGAACAGTGATCCAAAAAGCATTCATGTAGTAGACGCTGTTGGTGTCTCATCCAGATGTCTATTAACCGGGGTTCGCCCACCCCCCAGCTGCTGTCAGGGTTGGATACTAATGGCTCACAGCTGCCCCTTTTGCTACCCTCAGCCATCAGGAACCACTTAGCCCAGGAGGTTACACTCTCAACCCTCATCCCACTACTGGCAGTCTACAGTCAATGAGTAACTGATAGAGAGGTGTACAAAAACTTGGCTCTCACTCCTCTAGGCAGGACCAACTCTGTGGTGAAATTCATGCTCCAGAGTTTCCCTGGGGATTAGGCTGAAGCCAGTATCTGTTTGAGACCACATCCTTGGTTAGCTTCCCCTGATGCTTAACCTCCTTCCCTCACTTCTCTTCTCCTGAGAGTGTTTCCTCAGTAAATCATTTGCACAGGAATCCCCAACTCAGGCTCTGCTTCTAGGGAATCTGATCTAAGAAGATCCATGAATAAGATTTTTCAGAGGTCTGTACTGTACTGCTGATTTTTCAGGCACCAAGGGAGGAGTAGGAAGATAAGAGGCCATTAGACGAATGGTGGAGAGCTCGTGCTTAAGCAAGCAAAAACTTTTCTGGTTACCAGGATCAGTCTTCCTTAAGAAGGAAGCAGAACATTATAAATAACAAACATTATTTTCCTGTCACATGTTGAAATTCATAATGAGGAATTTATTAGCTGCATGGAATAGGAGACCAATTTGCTTTCCCCAGAGAAGAGTACACCTGAGTTAACTGACAATATTGTGGGTTTATTTCCATCACAGTTAAACACCTTTATAGATCGGCAACTTTGGCAGCTGGTCTGCCCTTTGCATTGCCTTCCTCACTTCCCCCAAAGCTTCTTATTCAGCAGGTCTGGACTGGGGCCTGGGAATCTGCATTTTTAACACGTTCCCATGGATGCTAATGCTGCCAGCCCAGGGACCACATTCGGAGAATCATTGGTATGAGGTAATTCTGAAGAATTATTTGAGGTGTCTTTATCCCCACATCCATAAAGCACCACCATAAAGCATTTGACATAACCCAGATCCTCTAACTATTAATCTGTCTTTGGAGCCGCTGAGGCCTGGGTTTTATCCTTCCTCTGCTATATAACAGCCATCTAATCCTACTTTCCTTATCTGTAAAATGAGGATAATAATGCCCATCTCATAGTGTTGCTGAAAGGATTAAATGAATTAACATATATAAGAGTATTTGGCTTAAAGCAAGTGCTAAATAAATATTAGCCCCCTTTTATTTGATTGATTGTTTCTAATACTTTATAGTTTTTCTTTAGCCCTTTATAACAAAATTATATCCCGCCATCAGAAACACTGAGTAGAATAGCTGGTGTCCAAAAAAGGGCAAAGAATGAGTTTGTCTTCTGAAGTTGGCAGAACCCAGCAGCTGATGCTTCAGTTGAGCCATCTCTTTCTAGAAGCCACTTTGTGAATACCTATGCTACCCAGGTGAGTGGCCTGGCTCCTTGCCAAACCGAATCATGGAAGCAAACAAGTACAAAAATCTAATCAAAGTGACAACTTTTTTTTCAAATTTAATTTTACTTATTTATTTTTTATACAGCAGGGTTTTTTTTAAAGTTTATTTTTGGCTGCATTGGGTCTTTGTTGCTGCACGCAGGCTTTCTCTAGTTGTGGTGAGCAGGGGCTACTCTTCATTGTGGTGCGCGGGCTTCTCATTGGGGTGGCTTCTCTTGTTGCGGAGCACGAGCTCTAGGTGCGCTGGCTTCAGTAGTTGTGGCACACAGGCTCAGTAGTTGTGGCTTGCGGGCTCTAGAACACGGGCTCAGCGTTGTGACGCACGGGTTTAGTTACTCTGTGGCATGTGGGATCTTCCCGGACCTGGGCTCGAACCCGTGTCCCCTGCATTGGCAGGTGGATACTTAACCACTGTGCTACCAGGGAAGTCCCTGCAGATGCTTATTAGTTATCTATTTTACACATATTACTGTATATATGTCAATCCCAATCTCCCAATTTGTCCCCCCCCTCCCCCTTTCCCCCCTTGGTGTCCATACGTTTGTTCTCTTCATCTGTGTCTCTATTTCTGCCTTGCAAACCAGTTCATCTGTACCATTTTTCTAGATTATACATATATGCATTAATATACGATATTTGTTTTTCTCTGACTTACCTCACTCTGTATGACAGTCTCTACAAATGACCCAATTTGTTCCTTTTTATGGCTGAGTAATATTCCATGGTATATATATGTACCACATCTTCTTTATCCATTTGTCTGCTGATGGGCATTTAGGTTGCTTCCATGACCTGGCTATTGTAAATAGTGCTGCAATGAACATTGGGGTACATGTGTCTTTTTGAATTATGGTTTTCTCTGGGTATATGTCCAGTAATGGGATTGCTGGGTCATATGGTAATTCTACTTTGAGTTTTTTCAGGAACCTCCATACTGTTCTCCATAGTGGCTGTATCCATTTACATTCACACCAGCAGTGCAAGAGGGTTCCCTTTTCTCCACACCCTCTCCAGAATTTGTTGTTTGTAGATTTTCTGATGATGCCCATTCTAACTGGTGTGAGGTGATACTTCATTGTAGTTTTTTTTTTAATTCAATCATTTTATTTTATTTTTTAAACATCTTTATTGGAGTATAATCGCTTTACGACGTTGTGTTAGTTTCTGCTGTATAACAAAGTGAATCAGCTATACGTATACATATATCCCCATATCCCCTCCCTCTTGCGTCTCCCTCCCACCCTCCCTATCCCACCCCTCTAGGTGGACACAAACCACCGAGCTGATCTCTCTGTGTTATGCGTTTGCTTCCCACTAGCTATCTATTTTACATTTGGTAGTGCATACATGTCCATGCCACTCTCTCACTTCGTCCCAGCTTACCCTTCCCCCTCCCCATGTCCTCAAGTCCATTCTCTACGTCCGCGTCTTTATTCCTGTCCTGCCCCTAGGTTCTTCAGAACCATTTTTTTTTTTTTAGATTCCATATATATGTGTTAGCATACAGTATTTGTTTTTCTCTTTCTGACTTACTTCACTCTGTATGACAGACTCTAGGTCCATCCACCTCACTACAAATAACTCACTTTCGTTTCTTTTTATGCCTGAGTAATATTCTTTTTATGCCTGAGTAATATTCCATTGCCACATCTTCTTTATCCATTCATCTGTCAATGGACACTTTGGTTGCTTCCATGTTCTGGCTATTGTAAATAGTGCTGCAATGAACATTGTGGTACATGACTCGTTTTGAATTATGGTTTTCTCAGGGTATATGCCCAGTAGTGGGATTGCTCGGTTGTATGGTAGTTCTATTTTTAGTTTTTTAGGGAACCTCCATACTGTTCTCCATAGTGGCTGTATCCATTTACATTTCCACCAACAGTGCAAGAGGGTTTCCTTTTCTCCACACCCTCTCCAGCATTTACTGTTTGTAGATTTTTTGATGATGGCCATTCTGACCAGTGTGAGGTGATACCTCATTGTAGTTTTGATTTGCATTTCTCTAATAATTAGTGATGTTGAGCAGCTTTTCATGTGTCTCTTGGTCATCTGTGTGTGTTCTTTGGAGAGATGTCTATTTAGGTCTTCTGCCCATTTTTTGATTGGGTTGTTTGTTGTTTTCATATTGAGCTGCATGAGCTGTTTATATATTTTGGAGATTACTCCTTTGTCCGTTGATTTGTTTGCAAGTATTTTCTCCCATTCTGAGGGTTGTCTTTACGTCTTGTTTGTAGTTTCCTTTGCTGTGCAAAAGCTTTTAAGTTTCATTAGGTCCCATTTGTTTATTTCTGTTTTTATTTCCATTACTCTAGGATGTGGGTCAAAAAAGATCTTGCTGTGATGTATGTCAAAGAGTGTTCTTCCTATGTTTTCCTCTAAGAGTTTTATAGTGTCTGGTCTTACATTTAGGTCTTTCATCCATTTGGAGTTTATTTTTGTGTATGGTTTTAAGGAGTGTTCTAATTTCATTCTTTTACATGTAGCTGTCCAGTTTTCCCAGCACCACTTACTGAAGAGACTGTCTTTTCTCCATTGTATATCCTTGCCTCCTTTGTCATAGATTAGTTGACCATAGGTCCGTGGGTTTATCTCTGGGCTTTCTATCCTGTTCCATTGATGTATATTTCTGTTTTTGTGCCAGTACCATATTGTCTTGATTACTGTAGCTTTGTAGTATAGTCTGAAGTCAGGGAGTCTGATTCCTAGAGCTCCGTTTTTTTCCGTCAAGATTGCTTTGGCTATTTGGGGTCTTTTGTGTCTCCATACAAATTTTAAGATTTTTTGTTTAGTTCTGTTAAAAAATGTCATTGGCTATTTGATAGGAATTGCATTGAATCTGTAGATTGCTTTGGGTAGTATAGTCACTTTCACAATATTGATTCTTCTAATCCACAAACATGGTATATCTCTCCATCTGTTTGTGTCATATTTGATTTCTTTCATCAGTGTCTTATAGTTATCTGAGTACAGGTCTTTTACCTCCTTAGGTAGATTTATCCCTAGGTATTTTATTCTTTTTGTTGCAATGGTGAATGGGATTGTTTCCTTAATTTCTCTTTTGGATCTTTCATTGTCAGTGTATAGGAATGCAAGGGATTTCTGTGCATTAATTTTGTATCTTGCAACTTTACCAGATTCATTGATTAGCTCTAGTAGTTTTCTGGTGGCATCTTTAGGATTATCTATGTATGGTATCATGTCATCTGCAAACAGTGACAGTTTTACTTCTTCTTTTCCAATTTGTATTTCTTTTATTTCTTTTTCTTCTCTGATTGCTGTGGCAAGGATTTCAAAACTATGTTGAATAATAGTGGCGAGAGTGGACATCCTTGTCTTATTCCTGATCTTAGAGGAAGTGCTTTCAGTTTTTCACCATTGAGAATGATGCTTGCTGTGGTTTTGTCGTATATGGCCTTTATTATGTTGAGGTAGGTTCCCTCTATGCCCACTTTCTGTAGAGTTTTTATCATAAATGGGTGTTGAATTCTGTCAAAAGCTTTTTCTGCATCTATTGAGATGATCATAAGGTTTTTATTCTTCAATTTGTTAATATGGTGTATCACATTAATTGATTTGCATATATTGAAGAATCCTTGCATCCCTAAAGTGACAACTCTTTTGCTTAGGAAAGCATGACAGGAATGTACATTTATGTGAAATAAATCTGAGGCACTTGGCAATTGTCAGACTTGGGGTCTAGCTGATAAAAGGGGAAAGGGATTAGGAAGAACCCATCAGGGTTTATTTATCTTTGAGGCTAGAACTGCTTAAAGGAAGAAATTTTCAAATTGTTCTTAAGGCAGCAGTTCTTAAATGTTTTGTTCTCAGGACCTCTTTATACTCTCATAAATTATAAAGATCTCAAAGATATTTGTTTATATGGTATATATCTATCAGTATATATCACATTAGAAATTAAAACTGATAAATTTTCAAAATATTTATATATTATTTAAAGCTAACAATAGTAAACCTATAATATTTTATGAAAATTAACTATATTTTCCAAAACAAAGTTAATGAATAGAGTGGATGACATTGATTTGTATTTCTGCATGCCTGCCTTAATAGAAGACAGCTGTGTTCTCATATCTGTTTCTGCTTTCCATCCATAGTACTATGTTGGTTTGAAGTATAGGAAGACTATACAGCCTCACAGATATAAGTAGTTAAAAAGGGGAGTAGCTTTTTCAAATAATCATGAATATTCTTGGATGTTACACTGAAACTCTACAAGTGATAGCTCCTTAAAGATTAGTTGCAGTGTGGAATCCGAAACCACATCAAGAACTTTTCTACACTGTTACATAAAACTTCACTTTGAATAAATCTTTTGCCCATGTGTGATTCTACATTGGTCATTTGGAAAATATTAGTTCACTGAATTATGCAGATCTTCCAAATGATGGCACATTACATTATGTAAAATTAAAAAATCGCATTTGTTAATACCAGCACTGCTATGGTCTGAATGTTTGTGTGCCCCCAGAATGCATATGTTAAAATCCTAGCACCCAAAGATTATGGTATTAGGACATGGGATCTTTGGTAAGCACTTAAGTCATGAGGGTGCACTTAAGTCATGAGGGTAAGCACTTAAGTCATGAATGAGATTAGTGTCGTATAAAAGGGACTGCCCAGAGTTCCCTAGCCCCTTGCACCAGGTAAGGACACAGCTAGAAGGCGCTATGAACCAGGAATAGGGTCCTCACCAGAACACAACTGTACTGGCACCTTTATCTTGAACTTCCCAACCTCCAGGACTGTGGGGAGTAAATGTCTGCTGTTTATAAGTCATCCAGTCTATGGTATTTTGTTTACGGCAGCCCGAATGGGCTAAGACAACCACCTATCTCATTAGAAAAATCTTTAAGTATTGCCAAGAAGATAAAAATTTTACACAATTCTAATTTTCTCTTGAAAGCTCAAATTTTATCTTTGGCAACAAATTCTGTCAGTTACTTTGCTTGAAGTGAAAGGTTCACCTCGTTCATTTTCAAGATGTCTGCCAAATACCCAAGTCCAAATGACCATAGTTTGTCAGTTTTTTTAAAATTAAAACTTGTGTACCATGCAAGGGGCTTCCCTGGTGGTGCAGTGGTTAAGAATCCGCCTGCCAATGCAGGGGACACGGGTTCGAGCCCTGGTCCGGGAAGATCCCACATGCCCCGGAGCAACTAAGCCTGTGCGCCAAGATTACTGAGCCTGTACTCTAGAGCCCGCGAGCCGCAACTACTGAGCCCACGTGCTGCAGCTACTGAAGCCCGCGTGCCTAGAGCCCGTGCTCCGCAACGAGAAGCCACTGCAATGAGAAGCCCGTGCACTGCAACTAGAGAAAGACCACGCAGCAACGAAGACCCAACACAGCCAAAAATAAATAAAATAAATAAATGTAAACAAGCAAACAAACAAAAAACTTGTGTACCATGCAAAAGGCAGCTAGTTCAACACACAACTGAAAGAACTGCATATGTTCTTATCTTCAACATATCTTATCATCATATTTTGTTATCCAACAGAAAGGCTTAATGCTTACTTCTCATGTCATCACACAGAATATTAAAGAGACATGTACTCAAGGGTTGAAACTTAATATTAATAATTTTTACTGCTTCATCAAGGACATTAATAAGTGAATCTGGCTTTTTTAAAAAAACTGCCTAGATGTGACAGTGAAGAATAAAATGACTTTTGGTTCTACTGCCTTGATTTGTGCTATGGTGTCAGCGGTCTTACCCACCATTCCTTTCGTACCATTTGCTGATGCTGCTGGTCCAGGGACCACCCATTGTGAAGCAAGGTCCTATACTGCCTTCAGGGATACAAGCGAGGCCAAGTGGGAAGAACTCTGGAACATCCATTCCTGATTTAACCAGAACAGCTGACTCTACTCTGATTTTATCTGTAATATTTAGTAGCATCCCCCCAAAAGATTCTCATGAAAAATAAAAAGTTTATGACTCACTTCTATAAAGCAAGCCTTGGGTGCACTATGAACAAAAATCCATTTCATTCATCCTATGCATACTGAGCCATCTATTGTTTTGACCCCCAGTTTTGTGCCAGGCACTGTGTTGTATGCTGGGGATATAGTAATTGACAAGACATGATCCCTGCCCTCATGGTGTTTATAGTCTAGTAGGGGAGACAGACAACCACATGGAAATAGATATTGTGATAGGAGCTGGGAGCGAAACAAACAGGACGCTCTAATAGAGAATAAAGGGACAAAAGGAAGAGTACACATTTGGATCTGTAGTTCTCAGACTTCAGTGAGTATCAGAATCACCTGGAGAGCTAATAAAGAATACAGAGGCCCTGGCTTATGGAATAGGGAGGGGCCGGATATCTGTAGTTTTACCAAGTGATTTTCCAAAATTTAAGTAGTGCTGCTATAAATACAGTGCCCAGAGAAAGCCTTTCTGAGAAGGTGACCTTAAAACTGAATCCTAAGTGATGAGAATAATTGGGGGGGCCCAGGCTTTTCATTGGATTTGGAGCAGATTTGTCTGAGGTGATGGCAGTTCTTCTACAGCTATAGGTTGAGCCATAGGGCTGGTAAGTTCATTTACTGCTTAAGTGAGCCCATTCCATTTATTATTACCAAATTATTTTATCCCTGAAGTAAATAACTACAAGTTCCTATAACAAACCTGTTTTATGAGCAGAAGTGATTACACTAGACATTTTGTGTTTACAAGTCTTATCATAGAACATCTCTCTGAAGATCTCATCTCACTAACAAGGAACAGAGCACATATCTTAATGTTTAAAAACTTATGTTCTTACTGGCTATTTTTCCAACAGTGCCTTTTCACATGGTCACTAGAATTTAAATGTCCTCTGAGTTCACTTAGTTATCTTCCTGAGAGTTGTACAAATATGACATTTTGAATTAATTCTCAAAGTGCTTATGCTAATAAGATTAGCTCCCCTCAAGACTTTTCATTAAATATAACTGTAAAAATTACATTTCTTTAACTAAGGTTAGTAAAAGAAATTAAGGTATTTAATTTCTGATCCCCATATAATTAAGTGAAGAATGGAGAAGATTATTCCAGCTAGAGGGAGTAGCGTACAGGTTGGTCCTGAGGTGAAAAAGTGCTTGGCTTCTTCAAGGAACTGGAAGAAGGTGAGTATAGCTAGAGTGTAGTGAGCAAGGGAGAGAGGAGCACAAGACAAGTCTGGAAAGTACAACAGGGGTTAGCTCATGTAGGCCTTTGAGGCCAAAGCAAGAATTTTGGTTTTTATTCTAAGCACAACGGGAAGCCATTGATAGGACATATCCATTAGGAGTGTTCTGTGAAGACAGCTATGAGTCGACTGTATTGTAAAATAGTGTCATTGTACATGAATATTCTGTTAGCTGGTTTATTCATCAATCTCTTAGATATTTGGTTGGTATGAGTTCGTCCTCAAAGTCTTCGCAACTGCTGACAAACCAGTAAAATGGCATTTCCACAGCTTTAAATCTGAGAACCAAATGGCTGACTGAATTTGAGCCATTTAAGAATCTACAAATCTTCAGCTTGTTTATAAAAGGAGGACCCTGGAAGACAAATGTTGACAGAGCTAGCTCCAGATTCCTAAGCTCCATTTTATTGGCTCATGTTTCAGTCCATCTTTTTATTTCTCTTTTGTTAATTCTTGCCCTCCTCTGTTTCTCTGTATTCACCTTCCTACTAGTCTTCCAATGTCTTACATTCCCTCAATCTCCCTGTCTTCTTCCTGGAGCAAGTGGAACTTGAGATCACATCTTAAGTGCACTATACCCTAAGGGATAAGATGTTAAAAAAAAAAAAAAAAAGAATATGGGCGATTCAAATGCTTCCTCTCCCCTTATTAGTTGGATGATCTTGGCTACGTCCTATAACATATCTGAGCCTCAGATTCCTCAACAGTAAATGGAGGATAATAACAGTGCCTACTTATAGAAATAAATGTGCAAGTCCAGGGAAAACAGTGCATGGCCTACTACATAGAACATGCTCAGAAATGCTACTAACATACCTTTAAGTTCCTAATTAAATTTTCCATTTATATTGTCATCTCACATTTTGAGCTCTTTCAGTTCAAGGAGTATATAATTTATTTTCAAATCTACCATGCCACTTTTCATCCTGTTGTTACTCTATAGGTAATTTGCTGTCTCCTTAATACAACTATGAAATGCCACAGGAGTTCAGAGAAGGGATAAAATACCTGATAAGGGAACCCCTCAGGTCAGTGGATGGATGTCTATCATAGAAGGCAGGTTGGCAGGTCTGTGAGCAAATGTGTGAGATTGGAATTCTTATTTGATGGTCAGTAAATAGTCTGTATTGTTTGAAATGGAGGATTTGTGTGTGAAAGTATTTGGAAAAGTATGTTGGTGTAAAACTGAGGAGCGCATTCACCAAAAAGCTACTAAGTTTGGAATTTTCCCTGCAGGCTTTGGGGAGCCATTGAATAGTGTGGCAGGAGAGAGGAACATAATGAAAGCAGTGTTTCATCAAGATTGATATGGTGATACTGTGTAGATTTATTTGGGAAACCAGTCTTGTGGCTATTCTATTCCCTGAACAAGAGCAACAGCTGTGGAAATGGAAGCCTTCATCCAAGAGAAAACTGACAGGACTTGGCAACTTGAATCTAAAAGTGAAAGAAAGAGAATAAACTCTTTGAACTTGAAATTATAATGAAACATACAAAAGCAGGTCATTTCACCTCTTTGCCTTAATAGTTTTATCTTTAAAGCAGTGTTAATAAAATATAATCTCTTAGCTTCACAGGGGTGAGAAGAACTTAAGCAAGATACTTGGTGTGAAGCATAAATGATAATAGATGCAAGGACCCATAGCCATTTACCTAGCACAAGGAAAGCAATTAATAAACATTTGTTCATTTTTAATTATTGTGAATTAAAATAATTTAGAAATAGAGCCCCACAGACAAATCAAGGCAGTTTTATAGGGTAAGAATAGTTAAGGGAAAGGATTAAAGGAGATGATGGAGCTATAATTCTTGTCTTCAAATCCTGATTTACAGATTAAAAGATCAAACAGACATATTTCCTGTTCATGGATCTGAGAGTATAATAAAGTAGGGAAACTACTTAGTTATAATTATTAATGGCTTTCTTGTTCTTCCTCTTTCATCAGTAAAAGCCCAAAAACAGCAGAACCTTATCAATGTAAACATCGCTGTTTCTCTGACCTAACAAAGTCCAAGTTGTTTGATAATTAAATTATTAATCCTTTAAATACCACTGAGAAGTTATATACATTTAAGTAAGAATGGACAGTTATTCTCAGTAATAAACTGCATGATCCATTCCTTCCTCTGGAGCTAACCTCTCCTCTGGTCCCTGAAGAGGCCATTTCCCTCTTTGTACCACTTCAATTTGGGCCATAGACTAGACTTTCAGTTTCCAAGAATCATTTCCAGTGCCTTTTCTAAGGGCCTTTATAATTATAAAACTTCTTTTGTTATTTCTATAGGTGTGCTTCCAAAGAACCAAGAATGCTGTAATAAATAGTCAGTAAAAAAAATCTACATCACAACCTTGTGTATCCAGTCGGGTAAAACCGTCCCAAGCTTTTTAAGGGGTTCTGAGAGCACTGACATGCCTTTTCCCTGACTGATGATGGCTCAGTTAGTCTTACTTAAAAGTGGAAAATGCCCACCAGAATGACCAAAATTTAAAGGAATTACGATACCTACTGTCTGTGAGGCCAGGATAGGATAGGGAACAGCTAGAACTCTGACACTTTACTGATGGGAGTGAAAACTGGTAGTGCAACCACACTGCAGAACTATTGGGCAATATCTAGCAAAGCTGAACACACATATTTCACTGACCCAGCAGTTTCACTCCTGGATATGCACTAATGAGAAATGAGTACTTATGTCCATTAAAAGACATCTTCAAGAATCCATAGCAGCTTTTTTCATAATAGCCCCAACCTGGCAACAACTCTAATATCCATCAACAGTAGAATGGGCCAGTAAATGATAAGATAACCATGCAATGGAATACTACACAACAGTGCAAATAAATGAAGTACAGCCACCCACAAAAACATGGATGAATCTCAGACATAATGCAGAGTGGAAGAAGCCAGACACAAAGGAGCCCATGAAGTTTAAGGACAGGCAAAATTAATCTACGGTTATAGAAGTCAGAATAGTGGTTACTTTTATGTGTGGGGGTGGGGTGCTGACTGGGAAGGAACACAAGGGAGCCTTCTGGGAGCCCTGGAAATGTTCTGTATCTTGACCTGATTGGTGGTCACATGGGTGTATGTAAAAATTTATTGAGCTGTTCTTTCAAACTTTGTGCACTTTGAACTATGTAAATTTCATCTCAATTAAAATTATAAATAAAGTATTTATATTTTTAAACATTAAAAAAGGTGGGGGAATCCAACACACAGGGATCACATGAGTTGTGTAAGATCATCCTTTGCCTGGATTTGGAAATGTATTCCACTACACTGCTTCAACTGCACTGCTTACCAAGGAGGAATAACATATTGAAAACATTTTATTTGATTAAAGAAATTGGGCATCTTCTTTATTAGAACAAAGTTCTGAGCCTTCTGAAATTGGTGGATTCACCAAACTTCTGCTCTGCTAAACTATGAGACAAGAGAGGGTTTCAAGATTGAAAAGCCTTTGTTGCTTCCCAATCCTACTGTTAAAACTCCCCCCAAAATGGGACTATTTTGGCTGGGATCCTTATTGTATACCCATCCAAGATATTCAGATTATCTACAATGTATATAGTACTGTACATGATATTAAGAGGATATAGGCCCCCTTTTAATGAAGAGACTATAATACATCCTTAAGGAATTTATGTGTCTTTTGAAGATGTGTTGTTTATCTTTCAGATAAAAACCCACAGCAGTCTATTCTTGTTAAATGACATCAGCAGTAAATTCTGAAAACAGGTGTTCTTAACCACCCATGCCATCCAACGAATGGACTTGAGCGGGTCCATGAGGGCCCATGAACCCTATGAAATTACACACATTTTTACATGTGCATATTAGTATTCTTTTTTGTGAAGGGAAACAAACCTTCCTGGCAGCCATGAAAATAGACCTCTCCGATCCCCTACTGCAAGGACCATAAGTGACTGATGGTCCCAGCTGCTGCACTCTGAAATGTATCATTGTGTAGATACCAAGGCCAGGCTTCCCACAGCCTGCTCCAAGCCAGTGATGCAGGACTTCTCTGATGGCACCTCTGGCTCAAGGACTCCCTGATGGTCTTGCAGACTCCTTCAGAACTGTGTTGCAGTCTAAGATGCTTCCACCTAACCTTCCTACTTTCTTCCTCCCTTCTCTCTCTCCTTCACCCAGAGTCAGACCTGCTTTGAAGTATCCAGCCTCCCCCAATTCCCTCCCCATTTTCTGTCTTCGGCACTGTCCCTAAGAAATCTCTTGCATGGCTAGTTCTGTTGTGGCACCTACTTCTTAGAGGACCTGGACTACATAAGTGGCACCAGGAGCGGTCTCAGAATATAGGCAGTAAGATGTGGAGTTGGAACTTGATCATTCACTTCCCTGCAAGTGAAGATGACACTATCCTGGTTGGTAGGTGAGACACAGATAGTCCTTGGAACAAAGTAACGACTTACTTGCTAAAGATTTCATTGGTGGTGATCCCAGTGGAGGAGTCCAGGGGTCAGGGGCATGCTGGAATACCCCTCCAAAGTAAAAAACGGACCTGAATCTCACATCCCCTACCACAGAGAGGAAGCAAAGCATCTTGTAGGCCTCTTTGGGTCCTAGAGGCAGCCCATTCTACTCCTGGAATATTACTCTGGCATGGAAGACTTCCAGCTTTAAGTAGGGGCCAGAGTAGGAAAGGGTTCTGCAGCAGGTCCAGGTTATGGTACAAGCAACATTGCCACGTGGGCCATACAATCCAGCTGACCTTCTGGATACAATCCAAGGTGTTACAAGCATCAGTGGTGGAAAATGATACAGTGTGGAGCTTATGGCAAGCTCCAGTGGGAGAAAAACAATGTAGGCCCTTGGAGTCTGGAGCAAGGGCATGCCATCCACAGCAGAAAATAATATGCCCTTTAAGAAACAGGTCCTGGTAGCTTAGTGGGCCCTGGTAGAGACAAAATGTTTGATCATGAGCATCAACATGCAGCTGGAGCTACACATTATGAGTTGGGTTCTTTCTGAACTGTCAAGTCATAAAGTAAGACAGGCTTAGCATCCGTCCATAACAACATGGAAATGTTACATCCAGGATGGGGCTCAAACAAGACCAGAGGACACAAGTTAACTGCATGAGCAGGTAGCCCAGATCCCCATGTCACCCATAAGAGTTGTACCAGTGTCCCACCAAGGCTTGAACCTGTAGACACATGGGGGGAGGGTTCTCATACAAACAGCTGAAGGAGGAAAATAAAGCTCTTGCTCAGTGTGTGAGGGAAAGCTGAAAATGGATGGTGGTTACATTACATCACATTCGAGAGTGGCCCTGAATGAAAATGGGAGGGATAATCTTCCCAATGGGTGGAGCTGAAGTGGTACATCTGGTCATCCACTTTGTGTGGAAGGAACAGTGGTCTGAGGTAAGAATATTTAGATTCATGGGCAGTGGCCAATGGCCTGGAAGGGAAGACTAGAAGATCAGATACAAGGAGTTCTGGGGTAGAGGCGTGTGGATGGAAATATGGGAGTGGGTATAAAATGTGAAGATCTTTGTATCACACATAAATGTCCACCAGAAATCATCCATCACAGAAGAGGCACCTAACAACGAAGTAGACAAAATGACTCAGCCAGTTGACATCAGCTAGCCTTTGTCAGCAGCCACCCCAGAATTGGCACAATGGGCATATTCACGTAGTGGCCATGGTTGCCAAGATGGCCACAATAACATGGACTCCCACTTACCAAAGCTGATCTAGTTTACTGGTGCCTCCAAATGTCCAACATGTTGGCAACAGAGACCCAAACTGAGCTCCCAGACCTGGCACTATCTCTTGGTCACCTGGTATCAAGTCAACAGCAATGAGTCCCTTCCATCTGAGAAGCATCAGTAGTTTGTCCTTGCAGGTATAGATACTTATTCTAGACTTGGGTTTACCTTTCCTGCCTGTAGAGCCTCAGCAAGTACCACAATCCAGGGGATTATGGAAGGCCTGATCTACAAGCATGGAATCCCAAGCAACATGGCATCTGATCAGGGGACCCATTTTACAGCAAAGGAGGTGAGGGAGTGGGCCCATGACCATGGGCTCCACTGGTTGTATCACGCACCACACCATCCAGAGGTACCCAGCCTCATAGAACACTGGAATGGCTTTTGAAAGGAATAATTAAAGTGCCAGTTTGGGGGCAACACTCTGAAAGAAGGGGGTGCTCTTCAGGACACAGTGTATATATTAAATCAGAGACCTGTATCTGATGCTGTGTATCCTAGTAGAAAGAATACATGGATCCAGAGACCAAGGGGTGGAAGCATGAGTAGCCCCACTTACCAGTGGAGGACTCTGTGCTTCCAGTCCCATCAACTCTGGGCATGACAGGGATGGTGGTCATGGTCCTCAAAGAGGGCACACTCTTGCCAGAGGATGCAGGAAAGGGTCCCATTGAACTACAAGCTATGGCTACCACCAGGACACTTTGGACTCCTTGAGCCCAGGGACCAGCAGGCAAGAAGACGAGTCAATTGTGACAAGAGTAATTGGCGCTGATCATCAGGAGGTAATAGGGCTGCTTTTACATTATGGCAGCATAGAGAATGTGTGTGCTACCCAGGTGATACGCTTGGGCACCTCTTCGTACTCTCTGACCCAATTATGACTGTGCGTGGGCAAGTGTAGCCACCCCAGCCTCAGAAGGGTATGACTCCCAAGGGCTCAGACCTCTCAGGAATGAAGGTTTGGGTTATATAACACCATCAGGTCAAGCCAGCAAGACCTACAGAGGTGATACCCGAAGGTGAGAGAAATTTAGAATGAACAGGAGAGGAGAGAGAGGACGAGCACCAGTTGTAGCTCCAAGAGCAACTGCAGCAACAGGGGTTGTAGTTCATCCCACTGACTCCTCTTTCATGAGATTTCCCCTCAGGAAGAGTGGCCCATGGGAACCACAGAGGATCTATTCCCTGAATTTGTGTCAAGTAGCTCTGTGCAGTGCAAGGAATAGACTGGTGGCCATGAAAATGTCCCTCTGAGACCTCTGACTTTTGGGAGTGTAACTGACCAGTAGCTCCAGTGGCTTCCAGCCAGTGAGCGAGTAAGTCAGGGAAACTAAGGCAGGCATGTTCCTGGGAGACGTGGGACTCTTCTGATGGGCGACTTTGTTTTTGTTTTTGTTTTAATTTTATTTTGATTCTTTTCTCTTTTTTAAAATTAATTAATTTATTTATTTTTGGCTGCGTTGGGTCTTCGCTGCGCGCGGGCTCTCTCCAGTTGCAGAGAGCGGGGGCCACTCTTCATTGTGGTGCGCGGGCCTCTCACTGCGGTGGCCTCTCTTGTTGCGGAGCATGGGCTCCAGGCACGCGGGCTCAGCAGTTGTGGCGCGCGGGCTACAGAGCGCAGGCTCAGTAGCTGCGGCGCACAGGCCCAGTTGCTCCGCGGCACGTGGGATCCTCCCGGAGGGCTCGAACCCTTGTCTCCTGCATTGGCAGGCAGATTCTTAACCACTGTGCCACCAGGGAAGCCCTGATGGGCGACTTTGGCTTGAGGACTCCCTGAGAGCCTGACTGAACTCTTAAAACAGCGCTGAAGTCTAAGATGCTTCCACCTAACCTTCCTTCTTTCCCCCTCTCCTCTACAGGGGGTCAGATCAGATATCCTTCTCAGTCTGAGGGCTCTCCTAGCCTCCCCAGTTCCACACTCCCCTCATTTTTCCTCACAAGCTTTCAATACATTTCTTGCATGGCTAATCCCATCTTAGAGGACCTGGATCAACACAGCTTTCATCAGATACTCTAAAAGGTCTGTGACCTAAAAAAGGTTATGACCCATTTGTGAGATGCTGGGTTTGCATTCCTGCCTTAGAAGAACCAGAACAGAATTTGGAAGAGTTCTTGACTCGGATCAATGGTCTCATTCTTGCCCTATCCTTGATCGAGGCAAATAAGATCATGCTAATGCATCTGGGAAGACGTGTCAAGCCTGGGAATAAGTTTAGGCCCAACAATGATTTCTCTTCCCTCTGGCCAGGCAGGTCACCCTTCTAACAGAATCAGCCTTATTATATAAACTACAGGGACTCAATGGGAATGTCACAAAAGCAATTAGGCTGGAAAAATAGTTTGCCTTAAATTTACTTACTAAAATAATACATTAAAGAGAATTAAAAATCCTTCTGAATCATCCAAGTTGCAGTGCTATCATTCACTCCAAGAACTTGAAGCGCACCACAAACACAAAGGCTTTCTCTATCAGGAAAAATGCAGTGATGAGGGAAGATGATTGCAAAGCATTTCTGGAGAAAATGAAATACATACGTTTCAGGTTTTAGACAGTTAGGCTTTTTTATAAAATGTGCATTTCCCAGCCACTGTGGAGCTTTCTCCATGACATTAACCGTGTTCTGCTGGCAGGGAGCGGGACAGTATCAACCTAATAGATCTGTTACCCATGGGGGAGTGTTTCAGAGGCTGGCGACATCCTCCTCTCTTATCGGTGACAGGACTGATTCAGAGTACTCCTCCTTGACCCATTTATTCACGGGTATGTTATCAAGAATAATCTTAAGCTTTCTATTTCACAGCTTAGAATAAACTCGAGCTAAATTCATACTCTGTCCTCTTCTGTCCCACTCTTGTCCTGGTAATATTTCCTGGGTCTTTGTTCCTCCAAACAGCAAAATAGAAACCTTATTTTCTAAAATTTCAATGTCTGAAATCCCACCAGATATCAGCCTAACTTAAAGTAACTGAAGGTATGACTCTCCTATGCGTGGGGAGAGGAGAGGCTGGAGGTGGAGCCCAGGATATAGGTGGCAGTGAAGCCTTTTTAAAAGCACAGAAAGTCCAAATTATCCTTCCTTGAGAGTGAGGTCTCTGGGGAGCACTCTGGCATTCACACAAGATAGTGTAACCGAGCAGGACCCTACGGAGCCTTCCCAGAGCAGGACTCCTCCCGCTCCACGTCCTCCACCTGCCTTTTGTCTGTAGAAAAGCTTTAGGCAAAGAATAAGTTTAATCACTAACACAACATTGTAAATCAACTATACGCCAATGAAAATTAATTTAAAATTAAAAAAAGAATAAGTTGAATCAGAGAAGTGAGAAAATGCAGAAAGAAAGGAAGACAATAAAGCAAGACGGAAGAATAATAATTTAGCCATTAAACAAAGTCAAGGACCTTTAGTTCCTCCTCAAGGGCTATAGATAATCTTCGGAGCCAAATCCTTTGAGCTGTTTTGCAGATACTGAAACCCCCAGGTGGAAGAAGTTAACTGTCTGCTGCCCACAAGCACGCAGACCCCAGACCAGCTGGAACCAGAAGGTTGATGATGTTGACTCACAATTACCTCACCACCAATCAATCAGAAGGATGTTCACGAGCTGATCACATACCACACAACCCCCCTCCCTCACCCTGTCTTTAAAAACCTTTCCCTGAAAGCCTTTCAGGGAGTTTGGGGAGTTGGGGTCTTTTAAGCACTAGCTGCTCTGGACTCCTTGCTTGGTGCCCTGCAATAAACACTGCACTTTCCTTCACCACAACCTGGTGTCAATAGACTGGCTTTACTGCACACAGGCAAGTGGACCCAAGTTTGGTTCGGTAACAGTATTAAGATGAAGAAACTGCTGGAACATCAGTAGGGTGATCAGATATTCCCCTCATTCTTATATCCGTAGCTGATCCAGTTGCCAAAATCATCTGGGCATTCTTTTAAGCACAAAAATTTACTGGACGTCCATGCCAACTCTGCCATTTAATTAATCAGGAGACCCAATTCACCAAGTGACCCTAGAGCAAGCATCTAATCTCTTGCACCTAAATTCATCCATTTGTAAAACTAAGATAATATTACTTATCTCTTCCTCATTCCATAGGTTCTGATGAAGGGGAAAGATGATCCAATTTTAACTGAATCAGGTTATAATGGTCAAGATAAAGTGTCAAATGTGTGATTCATGGCAATCTTTCAACATTATTCATGTTAGTTTTGCATTCACCAAAAGAAAACTTAGTAGCTCTGACAGACTCTGAAGGTGCAGCTTCAAACATCCTTTGAGTACCTTGACCAGGAAAGGCACAAAACATCACTACAGTAGTTAATATTACTAGTTCAAACACCACAATATTAATATTATAAAACCATTCCTCACATGGTGTTGTTTTTGAAAGAATGTATTTCATACAACTAAAGGTAAGTTTTAAATAGGTTAATTTTTTTCTTATATTTCAGCAACTCCATGAAGGGAAACAGTCCTCAGCAATAAGCCTTAAAATGCCCTCTTTTAGTCCTCTCCCACACACTCCCATCACACACCATGGGCGCTCCCTTATTCCTCTCCTTCCAGTCAACACTTGGACATTAGCAACCCATGCTTACATGGATGTCTTGTCCACATCTAATAACTCTTGATCCCATGAAACCCTCGTCCACACACTCTGCTTCACCATTTTCTTCTGACTCTCTAGCACAGAAGCTCTCAAACCAGCTTGTCATCAGAAGTCCCTCCTTGGAGGGCAGAAAAAGGAAAGAGCAAGAAAACAGTTCATTTTAAAGCACTTGGGGAGGGTAATGGCCAGAAACTCTCAAGTGGCAAGAATTTTTACTCCATCACACTATGATCTGGCTCTCATCAACCATCTTATGTATTTATACATCTTAAAGTATTTCCGAAATGGTTTTCACGACTCGCTTATAAAGAGTAATGGTTCTGATGGTGGCCCACACCCCCCAGCACCCAAATTACCCGAAGGCAGCCCAACCACATACCTGCCGGCCCTCCTGGCCCCTCCAGCAACCCTGTCAGTAATGGCAAAGAAACCCGGAGGAGCAGCAAGAGATAGCAAGACATTCTTCCTCCCCGCCACCAGCCATAACCCAGGTGCCTGCTAGAGAACACAGCTTTCTACTGGGCTGCTGGCTTTGGGGGGCAGGGGGTGTGTAGGAGTATTTTAGCCACTAAACTTCACAGGAGGGGTGGTGAGCAGTGGCCTTATCCATTCTCAGCCCATACTCCCCTCCTTGTCAGCTGAAGCGGGCTGCCCCTGGGAGTCCGGGCCCTCTGCCTCCCCTCCTTCCTCTTTAGAAACGATGGGTACAGTCTGTTTCTTGTGTGTGTGATGTGGAAGTCTAATTGAATCCCTCCTTCCTAATAAATGTTACCACTGTGAAAAACAAAAAAATTGGAGAAGTAAACTATTTGACATTGGAGCAAACTATTTGACATTTTTCTTTCAAGTGTCCATACGTACTTTATTCACACAAAGAAAATGTTGTCATCTCTCGAGTCCGTGCGTCAGAGCGAGAGTCTGTGGCCAGGCCTCCATTACCCAGGCCCTGAGACCACTGGACTGAGGACGCTCCCCCAGGGGACACAGGGCCTCGGCAGGGCTGGGCATTTTTGTTTTTAATAATAAATAAAAACTCAACTCTAAAATATATATATATATAAAACACCGGGGAGAAATTGGAGAGAGAAGCAAACTATTTAACGTGCAAATAACAACAGCCTCTAGCACAACATTGTAAAACAACTATACTCCAATAAAAATGAAAAATATATATATAAAACAAAAAAAATAAAATTATTAACAAAAAAAATAACAATAGCCTCTGTCTCTAGTTGATCAGCCCCAGCTATAGCAGTAAATGAGTTGGATGTTTTCTAAGTCTTCATTCACCAAGAATTGTTCATAGTGATGTCTATGAGAGGACCTCTGTCCTCTAAATTTCACAGAGCACCTTTCAAAACAAAGAAAAGATAGAAAAATTTTGTATATATACATATATACACACACATATATGTACATATATGTGTGTGTATATATACATGTATACACATATACACACAGATTATTATCAAATAAAAAGGTTTTAATAACAGTTGATATGCATTAAATAATTTCTTTGGATGTGGAATATCTATATCTATATATCTCAAGCACAACTGGCCATTTCAGATAGATAGGTCAAGTTTGGGAAAAATATGTTCATGTGCTATGAACTAGTTTTTGTATTAGAGCACCTACTGCATTCTACCTTGTATTATTGTTATTTGTTAACAGGTCTGTCTCCATTAGCTCATAAACCTCTTGAATACAATGGCAGTATCTTTTATTTTTTTGTATTCTCTAAAGTAGTGCTACTCAAAATGTGGTTGGTCCCTGGTCTGTGAACTGTTTGTTGCCAGTCCACAACAAGGTAAGTACACAAACTGAGAGTATGTATTTATAATCTTTTCTAGAAATGTAATTAACATTACTGTATTGTTTAAGTGCATGCTCACTGTACTTATGTTGTTGAGCAAGGCATAGGTCAGATTGGCTGTTGCTGAACTCGCGGGGATGAGTTACATATGGCGTGAGCTGTATACTTGTCCTGGGCAGGAATAAACCAAAACAAAAAACTGGTGCTCTACCACAGATAGTTTGAGAAACATTTGCTCTAAATCAGGAGTTGGCAGACTATGGCCTGTAAGTCAAATCCTACACGCCATCCACCTGTTTCTGTGTATAAAGTTTTATTGGAACAAGCCACGTCCACTCATCTTCTTATTATCTATGCTGCTTTCACCCTACAGAGGCAGAGTTGAGTAGTTGTAGCAGAGACCACGTGGTCTTCAAAGTGTAACAAATTTCCTATCTGACCCTTTACAGTAAAGGTTTGCTAATACTTTCTCTAAAAGCTATGTTTTTTTAAAAAACTTTGACTGTAATCAACAGTAAGAAATGCATTTCACCTTGCAAACATATATAGACATATATGTATCTATCTATCTGAGATGAAAGTTTTACAAACAATATTTACTCATATTACATGTGATGCATTCTGATATTTCTGTTCTATTCTGCTTTGTTCAATTTTATTAAAAAATAACATTGGATACAACATAATAAATTAACAATATAACCTTTTATAAATTTTTACCCATAGTTTGAAAATTACTGCTTGAAATCCCCTAGTACAGTGAATGGCATATAGATGGCACATAGGAAATATTTATTGAATAGTTTATTGGTATTTACTAATATCAGAGTTATTTTCCTTCCATGTCATATAGGGTTTACTGATATTCAGTATCATCTCCACCTTTAAAGCCTGGATACTATACTTTCTAGACTCCTTCATCATCAAGGTTCCAGTTAGATTTTGCTATGAGAGAAATTAAAGACGGAATGAAGGAAGAGGCAGTAAGCATAGGATTTCGCCACACACCTCTGGTCATCCACCTAAGAATTATTTTCTCCAGGGCTACAGTCAGCTGAGGTAATTGGTGACAGCTTCACTGTGATTCCTGTACTTCAACAAAAGGAATTTAAGGGGAAAATTACAGAAATGAAGAGTTATAGTCAGTGGTGTGCTGGTAAATGTTTAACAACTGGCTCTTTGATTCGTAGGATTTACCAATTTCCATGTGTAAATTTCAAGCTATTGATGTGGCATCAATGAATGTGGAGTTGGGAAGAGATGCACAGGATCAGCTCTGTAAGCTAGTGGGGGCTGGCTGGAACACACTATAGTATTATGAGTCCCGATTTTCACCTGTTGTCTAGGCATTCCATCTTTCTTTTTTATTATTATTTTTATTGAGGTATAGTTGATTTACAGTGTTAATTTCTGCTGTACAGCAAAGTGATTCAGATATCTATATATCTATATATATATACACATTCTCTTTCATATTCTTTTCCATTATGGTTTATCCCAGGAGACTGAATATAGTTTCCTGTGCTATACAGTAGGACCTTGTTGTTTATCTATCCTATATACACTAGTTTGCATCTGCTAATCCCAAACTCCCAACCCATCCTTTCCCCACCCTCCACCCCCTTGGAAACAAGTCTGTTCTCTATAGGCATTCCATCTTCCACTTCCTAAAGTATTTTATTTAATACAGTCTATTCTTGCTATTCATAGTAGTTACATTCTATAAAGTCAGTGCAAACACTGAATTACCAAATATTGAACCGGTGCTCTTAGCGAAAATACAGGATTAGGTTCATGCAAACTTTTAGTCATAGCATTTTCATAAATCTATCAATATATAACTTTGTTTTATCTGCGTTTCTGTTTCAAGGTACCTGATTTCATATACACTGTTGGTTCATTAACATTAAACTGACAGCCCAAAGTATTATAATTCATGCCTGAATGAAGCTTACCTAATACAGGTGTTTTCTCCATGTAGCACATCACAGCCCTCATGTGCTTAGGAATGCTAGGCAGCACTCCAGTGCTACATGTTTGGGGGCCATTTTAAACAGAAAAATCACCAACAAAAAGCACAAAAGTTGGGAAAATGTGGCACTAAATAGACCACAGAAAGAACACTTGTTTACAGTATGAGAGCTGAAGCAAGAAGGCAGAGTATCGCCACGTTCAACCTCAGGTGGGAACATGCACATGCATGAGTAACTCAAGTTTTTTTTTACCACTCTGCGCATGTATGTGTATGACAGCAAAAGCACCACGAGTATTGATTTTCGTGTTACAAATAAATTTTAGTGAGTATGTAAATTCACAAATATGGTATCTGTGAACCATGAGGATCAACTGTATATTATGGTCACCCTAGTTACTAAGTGACAAAAATCATTAGGTCTTTTCATGGATAGAAAGAGTAGGAGCTCTGGAAGAATTAGTGGGAGAGGAAGGAAGATCTGGAGTTTTGACAAGATTTTGTTGAAGCAAATTAATGTGTAAAATCAACTTAAAGAAACTGCAAGGGGCCAGAGAGACGGATTTGTTGCAGATTTTATCTTTCTCTAGAGTCGCTGGAGCCCAAACCAAATCTTGAATCTCACTATGGATGTTTTAGTCTGCCAGCTGGCAAATGGGATGAACAAATAGGGTCACCGCAGCCTTCATCCTGAGGACTCTGTTGGAATTTATTGCAACACCAGCCTGCTTCTCATTGGTTTTCAACATCAGGGAGAAACTGAGAAATTCTGAATGCTGGGCGCATCCTTATGAAGTCTGGTCTTTTGTTCAGGTCTGTTAAAGAATTAGACTGGTGCTGAAAGGATGTATTACTTGTGTGTCAGATATTCTCTATTTATCTCCCCAGTTCTATCTCCACCCTTCTCTATCCTGCTCTCTGCTCCAGGAGCTGACTTTTATAGACTCCATCAACAGACTTCTTTGTCCTCTGGCTCCTGGTTTTCCGATGATAGACACCCATAGATCATAGGATGGGTAGAGAGTAAAGTTGAGGTATATATCCCCGTGGTTGCTTCCCTGCTGAGTTGTCACAGGTTGGCAGTGGTTACGTTTCTCTAACAGAGGCCACAGATCCCATTGCGTGACCTTCTTTTAAAGCTACAGTTCTCTTTTAAGGTTATGGTAACTGCTCCTTCTCTTTACCCCTTCAGGCCTAGAGTTAATGCCCCCGGCTCATGTGAGTCCCAGGGTACTTCATCATTCCATGTTGGTTTTCCTTAACCATGACCACACTTTGGTAAATAGTCCTTTAATTAAATTGTCCTAAATTATCTTATTTGGCTTATATGACAAGGTCATACTGTTTCCTTTTGTGACTTGACTGATGACATGGGTTTCAGGTGTCTTCAGACTGATCCTTCCATTATAAAGGTCCCCATTGACATCCACCTAATGATTTGGACAACCAATGATGATTTCTGCTAGAAATGCTGTGCATCAACTATGTAGTTACCTGAAAATATAGTTTGTACAAGAAACAGAATATTGGATTCTTTCTCTTTAGTAATCAATTTTTAGAATAATGAATTGACGTTCTAGTAACTTCCAAAGAAGCTCACTTTTTTTCAAATATTGTAAAATCATGGATATTTATATATTTGGTGTGCTTCATTTTTCTTTTTGATGCTCAAATTGTCCCATCTTTCACCAGCAGGAACCTTTCTGTCATGACTCCAACAGACTTTGATAGCTTCCTTGCTTTCTAGAATAACATGACGTCTCAGATTTCTTTTATATACTCCCTGCTCCAGACTTGGAACTAAACATTACTCTAAGGACCTCTGATTCCTTTTTGTAGCAAATACTATTTAGAAACCATAATTGGGATGTTACGGTCCTCATTCTTACCGGGCTTTCATCGATTCTATAGTTTTTCAGTGAACAGAATTAGGAAATATGTATATTTTTATTGATTTATTTATTAAAAATATTTATTTATTTATTTATTTAGGCTGCACTGGGTCTTAGTTGTGGCACACAGGACCTTCTCTGCCACGTGTGGGATCTTCATTGTGGCACGCAGGATCTTTTTTTTTTTTTTTTTGGTTGCGGCATGCGGGATCTTTTAGTTGTGGCATGCGAGCTCTTAGTTGCGGCATGCGGGATCTATTTCCCTGACCAGGGATTGAACCCAGGCCCTGTGCAGGAGCGTGGAGTCTTAAACACTGGACCACCAGGGAAGTCCCAGAAATATGTATATTTTTAGAAAGTGCAAAAGAAATCATGCGTTTATACTGAGATTCCCAAGGCAAATTTAAATTTATAGAGCTCTTAACTTACTTGACTTTATATTTGTATCCTTTTTCTCTTACAGTGAAAAAATTTATTCTTTATTATATTAACATAATTAATAATTTGATTTATCCTACTTCCCATACCATAGTCTCAAAAATAACAATATTATTATTAAGAATAAGACTATTAAGTTAGTCATTGAGTTCCAATAGCTCTGTAATGAGGGTGCCTGTCTCCCCACAGCCTCACCAATGGAATATGTTGTTAAACCTTGAAAATTTTTGCCCCTCTGATAGGTGAGAAGTAGTATCTCAGTGTAGTTTTAATTTTCATTTCTCTTATCATAACCAAGGTAGAGCATCTTTGCATATGCTTAAGAGCCATTTGCATGTCTATTTGTATAAACCTCTGTCTTTATGAGACAGGAGAGATTTAGATGTTCTTCAAATTATGTAACATTGAGTGTCTTAGGTTAGGTTGCCCAGAGGCAGATCTTGAGACAAAGATTCATGTGAAAGTGAATTATTAGGAGGTATTTCTAGGAAAAAGCAGTAGGCAAAAGGAGAAATGGGACAAGAAAGAAAGGAGGCCAAGCCAGGGTGCGACAGAAGCAAAGTTCCAAGGAATATTCCTTTGAGTCAGTCTCAAAGGGGAGTTATGGAGACAGTGGAAAACACATCTAAGAATTGTCCCCATCAGGGTGCAAGGGAGCTGGAATATTAATTCTCTTCACTGTCAATCACTGGTTAAGGGCTGCTCTCAGGAGATACAGACTCCCAAGCACTTCCAGCTTTCCATGTCTCTAGGCAAATCGGGCTCCAACTGCCTGAGGATAGTCAGCCGACTAAGAGATGTAGGTGCTGGCTGTTGGGAATGAAAACCCACATAGAGCCAAGACGCATGGAAATGGTAAAGGGATGGGGGGTGTGGTTATGGGAAGAACACTGGCAGCATCTACTTCAATGAGTGACTATCCATCCCATACTCATGGGGGGGTGGGTGGTAAGCACTGTACAAATGGGACGTTTATCAGGCATGATTTCAAAAGCAACACCGGTGTCTATGATAAATGAGAGAGCATCACTGGCATTTTATTTACTTGATTTGACTTCATAAATATTTTCTAATCACACATGGTAAAAGAAAATTACGGTGTATTTTGTACACCCAGTTTTCCCTAGTCACACTGTGTTGAGTCAGATGGCTCCTAGGAGACTGCCTTAGAACTTTCACAGACGCCTAAGCTAATCCCTTTATGTGAAATCAACACCTAGACCTGTGTTGGAATTAAAGCAGGATCCCCTTGACACTAGCATGAGGAATAAACAGAGGGTTGTTTTCCCAATTAATGAGAGCAAACAGCTCTATCCCAGGTGGCTTTCCTTAGAGGTTTTGCAACTGTAGGATAATCACATGCAGGCCAGAGGTGCAGTTCAACAATCCTGAATGAGAAACCAGGAAAGGAATAGAAAATGCCTTGCTTGAGACTATCATATTAACCCTGTGGCAAGCAGTTTACAGACAAAGCAAAAAGATTTTACCTCTTAGACCTTTCACTCTGGACTCCATGTCTTGAGTCACAGGAGGACATAAAGAGATGTAAGATTTCAACATCTCAGAGAACAGAGAGCTGTTCCACATTTCATTTATTTTCTTAATGCTTGAAATTAGTGAGTGGAAGCATAGACTATAAAAGAGCTAACATTAACAAACATCTAACCAGAGTATAATTTCCTCATATCCTTATTTTTTTTCTCTTCAATTCTAAAGTTGAAGTTTGGTCAATTTTAGAGTGACCAATTCATCTTGATTTGCCTGGGACTTTTTTGGCTTTAGCACTGAATATCCTAAATCCAGGGTAATCTCTTGGTCCAGGGAAAATTGGGAGAGTTGGCCACCTTAGCAATATCTTGAATAATTCTAGCAACATTGATGGCTTAGGATAGGGCTACTCAAACTAAAGTGCAGCCAAATTCCCTGACATTTTGTTAACATGTCAATTCTGATTCAAGAGGTCTGGGGTGGAACCTGCAAGTCTGCATTTCTAGTTCACAGGTGATACTGATGCTGCTGGTCTACCCACGTAACACACTTTGAGGGGCAAGGGGCAAGGGCAGGCATAATACTGATGTCATAGTTTTACTGCAGATCTCCAACACTTGAAACTTAATTGTAGTTCATCTCTTCTAACTTAAGGAAGGAAAATTATTTGTGTAATAATATTATTCCTTTATGAGTATTCATAATGAAGAGAAAGAGATTAATTGCCAATAGTTCAATTGTGTTTATGAAAAACAGTTTAAAGGAAGGGTGCTCAACTTACAACAGAGCAAATTTTTTAAAAAATATTTATTTATTTATTTGGTTGCACCAGGTCTTAGTTGAGACTCACCGGCTCCTTAGTTGTGGCATGTGGGCTCCTTAGTTGTGGCATGCAAACTCTTAGTTGCGGCATGCATGTGGGATCTAGTTCCCTGACCAGGGATCGAACTTGGGTCCCCTGCACTGGGAGCGTGGAGTCTTATCCACTGCACCACCAGGGAAGTCCCACAACAAAGCAAATTTTAATTGATACAAAAATTACAGATGATGGTTGTTGCTCTACTTTTTATACTGTACTATTCTCCTTTTATCTAGTTTTGGGTTTTGGATTTTGAACAAATTTTAAACTTGATATTTTTAGATAATTTAAAAGCCATTAACATATCTGCATTGCCCATTCCTATCACAATCACATACAGGTACCATCTGTACCTACAAATGGAGTTATGTGTTTTTCAGCCTGATTTCCTTATTCCTACTTTATAGTAACATATTTCTTTATAAATCTTGTATATTCCATATATAAGACATGAAAGTGCTTAATAAGGCTTCTTCGTAGATTTATTTCATCAATTCCTTATCTAAAGCTTCATTTATTTACTTTTCTTTGGGCACATTTCCCAATGGCAAACCTCCTTTGAACAACACGCTTCATCAATGCCATGAGACAGCTTCGATTTTAGGAAAGAAAAGCTGATTTTGAGTATTCCAAAATACCACAGCAAGGCTATTAATCTCCATTGCCACCATTAACATGATAAACAATATCTAAATCCACAACCATACTTTTCCAATGGATTGTCTAGAATTATTTCTTGCCAACTTTCTCAACTACAGGGTGTCCACTATTAGTCATATTTGGTCAAGGTTCTATCTATTTTAGGAGAGGATTCATAGAAACAACAAACATTTCATTTATTAGTCCTAACACAGTTAAGGACTATCCTCTCAAATCCACCAACTTTATTGGATTTCTAAATCTATCAATGGTTAGTAATTGTGTGCATGTGTGTTTGTGTATACTAGTAAGTGTATAAGTAGAGTGAGGAGAAAACATACATTATTTTTGTCTATAATAAAAGAAACCCAAATACGTTTATTTTATTTTTAAAAAAAATTATATTCTACCTTGTACTAGAAAGGATTTCACATAACTTGCATGGGTGCATCTCAACATAAAAAAAATAGCAAGCACTAAAAATGGGGTGAAGAAATAAATCAGAGGATAAAGTGGAACTAGGAAAAAAAATAGAAGTAGATACAACAATAATATTTATATCTAGAGTTTAAGCTTCTAGTATTCGATATAATGTCCAAGAGATAAAAGCAAGCCAACTGATATATATCTTGAACGGGACTAGTTCAATGTAATATTTCATCTTGTTCCACCAGCATCAGTGCCAAGAACAAACTGTTTGTCCTAAAAAAATGAAACTTTTTTAATAAACTAAATTGACATGTTGTTTACCTACACTAAAATTAATCTATTTTAAGTGTATATTTTGATGAGTTTTGATGAATTTATAAAGCTGTGTAACCACCACCACAATCAGGATGCAAAACATTTCCAAAACCTCAAAATGTGCCCTTGAACGTGGTTCTAGTCAATCCTCCCTACCTCCAGCCCCAGGCAACTGCTGATCTGCTTTCTGTTACTATAGATTAGATTTATCTTTTCTGAAAGACACAGAGTATATGATCTTTTGTGTTGGGCTCCTTTACTTGAATGTGATGTTGAAATTCAGCCATGTTTTTGTGTGTATCAAAAGTCCATCTCTTTTTATTACTGAATAATATTCCACTGTGTGGATATACCACAATTTGCCTCTCCATACACGAATTGATGGACAAATGGTTGTAAAAGAAGAAAATCTGAAACAAACAGAATTGTTGGCCTGCCACTTTGACTTTATGAATAACAGAAGATATAAAGAGAGTGGGATTCTTGCAAAAATATTCTTTACCTTGACAACTAAATTTCTGCCTCCTTTTTTCTCTCTGGGCCTGTTGCTTTTTAAATAATTAGTAATAATTTTATTATACAAACCTAAAATACTTTAGATTCATGTAAATTGTCATTGGCAGAAATCAAAGCATGTCATATTTATCACCTTTGGCTCACATATCATTCCTGAGTGGCAGGCAGATGGCAGAATCAATTATCCTCCCTTAAATATAAAGGAAACTTCTGGAAGTAAACTAATATCTTGAGCTGTAGCAGAAATCCGGGACTGAAATTGGGAACACAATATAGATTTCCCAAGCCCGAAGTTCCTCCTCTATTCTCTTGTTGCTCCCTTATCCTGAAAGGGTGGGGATGAGGGGTGTGGACTGAACAGGCAAACACAGGCCCTTTCCCCTCACCCTCACCCCAATTACCTCTCCTCACCTCAACCCAAGCAGCTGATCTTTAGCTTGTTTTATCTATTGAATTTCCACATAAGATTTCATTTGCTAAAATTGTTCTGAGGTTAAAAAAGAAAATTTTATTTATTTATTTATTTATTTATTTATATTTTTGGCTGCGTTGGGCCTTCATTTCTGCGCACAGGCTTTCTCTAGTTGCGGCGAGCGGGGGCTACTCTTCGTTGTGGTGCGCGGGCTTGTCATCGCGGTGGCTTCTCTTGTTGCGGAGCGCGGGCTCTAGGTGCGTGGGCTTCAGTAGTTGTGGCACGTGGGCTCAGTAGTTGTGGCTCACGGGCTCTAGAGCGCAGGCTCAGTAGTTGTGGCGCACCGGCTTAGTTGCTCCACGGCATGTGGTATCTTCCTGGGCCAGGGCTCGAACCCGTGTCCCCTGCATTGGCAGGAGGATTCTTAACCACTGTGCCACCAGGGAAGCCCCCCCCCCATTTTAAAATACAGATTTTCCGTGATAAAATAATGTCTTCCACTTACATGACACTTCTTTATAGAGCTTTCATAGACATTTCATTTGGCCAGAAGAACAAACTTAATCAATAAAGGCAATTAATTAAGACTATGAATTCACAAATGTGTTAAATTCAGTTAACATTTAATTATCCTTGTTAATGGGAAATGGACCCAGTATGTGTGTGCAAAATCCACACACAACTAAAAACTTAATTAGAACAAGTAGTTTCTAACTTCTTGCTCATTAAACTTTGGTGGAGGCCCTAAAAAGTATCCACAATGGGGGAAAAATGCAATGTATGTGGGTTTCCTTTCCTGCCTCATCGTGCAAGAGAGTGGTGGTGAAGTGGTACAAGAAACTTGGGAAAGTAGATTTTTTTAACCACCCCCCCCAAAAAAATGACTTTCCAAAAACCAATTGCCAAAATTTCACATGATAAAGGCACATTTTGAAAAAGTGACTTAAAAGTCTTCCAATGGGCAAATATTAAAACATCAACAACAGCATAGCTTAACTTTGGGCCATTACTGAGACTAAGAGGAGAGGCAGGCCACAGCTATAAGCAGAGTGGCAACTGGTCCCAGTTTGCCTAGACAGTTACAGTTAACAACTGTTGTCCTGGCATAATTGTGAATAGCTCCCTCTTTCACTTTCACAAGTGTCCTGATTTGGATGATAAACTATATGGTTATCCTAGCTGTAAGGAAACAGCATTAAAGCACAAATGACCAAAATGGGAAAATTTCCTACCTTTTTTCCATTTTTCCTTCTCTCAAAGATGCTCAAACTGACATCTTGCAGAACCTAAACTGTACATATAATGAGACTTCCATTCTCGTCTATTCATTTCGACCAGTGCTTTGCAACCCTGTGTGCTCATCAGAATCACTGAAAAGCCTAAAAATACTGATGCCTGAGAAACACTTTGGAACAATTTAATCAGTGTCTCGGGAAGTGGCGCCTAGTCATCGGTACTGTCTCAAAGCCTCCAGGGTAGTTCTAATGTGCAGTCAGGGTTGAGAATCACTGATTCTGACAGTAATCAAGTAATTATTTCTATTATCAGGCACCTGATATTCTGAGTGATATACGAAACTTAAAATCTCCTTGGGGAAGAATGACACCCCTGCCCCCCACCCTGAACCAAGGACCATGGCATTATCCCTTTTGCTCCATCCTCTGGGTGGTCAAAGGTCCTGCTCGTTCTCGTTATCCTCTGTTCACACAAGGATAAATCATTCTACTCTTTCCTCTGAAAACTTCAATGCCTGCAGTGATAATATAACAAAGCTTGAACTATAATAGTCCAAATGAAGAGCTCCTTTGTCCTGGGATAAAGGCACTTGAAGTGATAAGTGACAAAGGCATTTGAAGGGAACTTCAAGTTGGCCGCTCATTATTTGATGGAAGCTCTGACATTCTGAAAGCTTAGCAACTGAAGCTAGGTGGCAGTCCTGCTTAGGCAATTAAAGGAGACACCAGAAAGACAATTATAAAGAAGATCCACACAGAAGAAAACCGAAAAGAAATTACCATTGATTTAACACCAGCATGGGATCAACAGGGCAAAACTAACTTGTTAATGTCATGCCTTTAAATACAGTCTTCCTTATCAAAGTTGGGGAATTTCTCCAAAATTATGGGCAACTCCTGAATTTTTGGATGCTTCTCAATATTGTCTATAGCTTCTTCACATTCCAGGCTTCTGGAGATTGCCCCTATTACCACCCTTCAGGAGTATCTGTAAATGGACACTGGCTACTCATTTATCTTACTTCTATAAAATGAAAGAATGTCAAGAGGTTATGGAGACTACCGAGAAGCATCTGAAATAGTAATGTGTGTTATAGTTACCCAAAACACTGACAATGTGATTCCTTCAAAAGGCAAGCATCTATATGTCTATAAGGTTGTTTACCAAAATATTAATAGCGTTTATCTCTAAGTCAGGGGATTTGTAGAGATTTTTATCTCTTCTGTTTTATTTAACTTGTTTTACAATAAGCATATGTCCTTTTATTTTAAAATTCCACTGTTTTTATGAGAGTCATAATGTCCTTCAATTCACTAATGTCCATTAGTGATTAGACAATTAGCAGATCATGCCTGTTTTCTGTCATGTTTATTCTCAGCCCAAGGCCTGCTTTACTTTAATTGATGGCTCCCCTAATTAGAGCTGTTAATGGATGATGCCAGTGTGTGTTCATCCCAGACAATCAATAGACTGTGCTTGTACATACTCTAATTTGGAAAGCTAACCAGAAGTTGATGTTTTGGTTTGCTATTGTTTGGGGGAAAACCCAAGATGAGGCTAGGGTGTACTGAATTGTGTAAACTTCATGCATTCTGAAGTGTTTGACAAACTACTCCTTAGAGCAGATGCAATTTTAGAAATTACAAGATAAATTACTATATCAAAACTAAGAGTGCAGAAAGATATTGTGATTCTTCTAAACACATATTCATTTAGTTATCTGAGTTAAACACAGTAAATTAAGAAGTACAGTTGGGAATACAACTGACAGTAACAGTTGAGTAGCCTAATGATTGATCAACCTTTCTCAACAATAATGCTTTGATGTATAACCAGATATTGAGTGGGTTCTTCTGTTGCCCTGGAGTTATAGTAAGGCCCAAAGTTGATAACAAAAGACTAATTACTCTAAATCTAAGTTCATCAAGCCATTTAGAGTTGGGGCTAGCCAACCCCCTGCAAGGAGTATGAAGTGGACAGCAAAAAAACAGACACTACCACATCCACCCTACGCCATCCTTCTCCTAGTTAATACAAAGGGAGAACTAAGGGAGAGCCCACTGCCCTTTAGTATCTGTAAAGTGAGCAGTTTTAACCCATTACCATACATCCTTTCTCTGATTGGGCTGAGGGAGGATGTTCCCCTTTTTCAAAGCCAAGATGGGAGTTTCAAGAGAATTACTCATAAAGTTATGGATGCCTACTAGAAAAGGTGACTGGAATTCCACTCTCTCATTGGCTGTCTCCTTAGCCAGAGACTTCCTGGCCTGTCCCTGTACTACTGGAGGAGGAGAACAAAAATTGGGAACAGATGGCAAGGTGAGGGACTACCAACCAGAGACGGTTCCAGGAACAAACCCCAATTAAGTTCGTTTCCTGAGAGGGACAGAAGATGAATCCCACGTGAACAGAGAGAAGATGCAACTGGGAGTTCCAGTCCTGCTGCACCACTGCAGCATGGGAGGAAACAGGCTTAGCCATCAGAAGAATATGTTGTAGCAGCAACAGGTGGGAGACCTAAAGGAACTCCCTAGAATGTAGCCCAGAAACAGGAGATAAAAACTATAAAAGAAAGATTAAATGACATGGAGGAAAGGAACTATTTAAAGAGATCACAGATGAGATTTTTCCAGAATAGGTGACAGACACTAAATCTCATTATGAAGTCTTAATGAATCCCAAACAGGATAACTAAAAAGAAATCCACACCTTCATATATCCTAGTGAAACTGTGGATTAACAAAGAGAAAATATCAAAATTAGCCATAGAGAAAAGACTAATAGTCACTTATAAGGAATGGCTATTAGATCAATAGCCACAATTGAAGCCAGAAAGCAGTGGAATAATATCTTTAATATTCTGAGATTCAATGACTGTCAGATTAGAATTCTGTACCCACAGAAACTACATTTCAAGAATGAAAATGAAATAAAAAACTTTTTCAGAAAAATAAAAATTAAAACATCTGGATCAACAGATCCTCAGTAAAGTCAAGTCTAAATGATTGTCCTTCAAGTAGGAGAAAATAATCTCAGATATAAGATCTGAAATGCAAGAAGGAAAGATAATGGATAAAATCCAAATTGGGTATATAAAACAGTAAAACAAGTGAATATATAGAGAGTAATGTCTAATATTTAAAATGAAAAATAAGATAGAACTGAAGTACTGGACAGGGACTTCCCTGGTGGCACAGTGGTTAAGAATCTGCCTGCCAGAAGACCTAAATAGACATTTCTCCAAAGAAGATATACAGATTGCCAACAAACACATGAAAAGATGCTCAACATCACTAATCATTAGACGAATACAAATCAAAACTACAATGAGGTATCACCTCACACTGGTCAGAATGGCCATCATCAAAAAGTCTACAAATAATAAATGCTGGAGAGGGTGTGGAGAAAAGGGAACCCTCTTGCACTGCTGGTGGGAATGTAAATTGATACAGCCACTATGGAGGACAGTACAGAGGTTCCTTAAAAAACTAAAAATAGAACTACCATATGACCCAGCAATCCCACTACTGGGCATATATCCTGAGAAAACCATAATTCAAAACGAGTCATGTACCACAATGTTCATTGTAGCACTATTTACAATAGCCAGGACATGGAAGTAACCAAAGTGTCCATCGACAGATGAATGGATAAAGAAGATGTGGTACATATATACAATGGAATATTACTCAGCCATAAAAAGGAACAAATTGGGTCATTTGTAGAGACTGTCATACAGAGTGAGGTAAGTCAGAAAGAGAAAAACAAATACTGTATGCTAACACATATATATGGAATCTAAAAAAGAAAAAATGGTTCTGATGAACCTAGGGGCAGGACAGGAATAAAGATGCAGACGTAGAGAATGGACTTGAGGACACAGGGAGGGGGAAGGGGTAAGCTGTGATGAAGTGAGAGAGTGGCATGGACATATATACACTACCAAATGTAAAATAGATAGGTAGTGGGAAGCAGCCGCATGGCACAGGGAGATCAGCTCGGTGCTTTATGTCCACCTAGAGGGGCAAGATAGGGAGGGTGGGAGGGAGACGCAAGAGGGAGGAGATATGGAGACATATGTATACACATAGCTGATTCACTTTGTTATACAGTAGAAACTAACACAACCTTGTAAAGCAATTATACTCTAATAAAGATGTTAAAAAAAAATAAAAAAGAATCCACCTGCCAATGCAGGGGACATGGGTTCGAGCCCTGGTCCAGGAAGATCCCACATGCCACGGAGCAACTAAACCCATGTGCCACAACTACTGAGCCTGTGCTCTAGAGCCCGCGAGCCACAACTACTGAAGCCCACACGCCTAGAGCCCGTGCTCCACAACAAGAGAAGCCACCGCAATGAGAAGCCTGCGCACCACAATGAAGAGTAGCCCTCCCTTGCCGCAACTAGAGAAAGCCTGCGCACAGCAACGAAGACCCAACACAGCCAAAAATAAATAAATATATAAATAAAATACTGGACAAACATGTAAGCATGAAGAGTGGCAATCAGAGATAATATTAGGGTTCAGGAGGAGGGTATCATCAAGATAGTATAAACCTTCTAAATTTATATGTGCCTAGTATATGTAAGAATATGAAACAAGGTGAAATAAAGAAATCCACTACATTGATGGGGAAATTTTAACACATCTTTCTCAGGAATTGACAAATTAAGCAGAAAAATCAGTAATGATATGGAAGATTTTAATGTGACAATCAGGAAGCTTGGTCCAGTGGACATTCATGGAACACTGCAGGCCCAAACTGGAGAAAGCACATTTTTTTCATGCACATAGAGAACACTTATAAAAACTTATTATATGGTAGACCATAAGATAAGCAGAGAAAGAGGGGATGCACCTCAACTCATTTGATGAAGCTAGCACAACCTTGACTCCAAACACAAATCAAGGATAGTACAAGAAAGGAAAATTACAGGCTGTTCTCAATGAAGAATATAGCTATAGGAACTCCAAACACTATATTAACAAACTGAATTTAGTAAGGTTTAAAAAGATGACCATGTTTAGTTTACTCCATAAATGCAAGATTAATTTAATATTAGAAAACTGATCAATGTAATTCACTACACTGACAATTTAAAGGTGAAAAACCACATGGATACAGAAAATTGGTCTGATAATAAAGTTAATACATACTCATGATCATAACAGTCAGCAAATTAGAAATAAAAGGGACCTTCTCTTACCTGATAAAAGACATCTATCAATATTGATAGCAATTATTGCACTTAATGGTGACAAAATGAAAGGATTACCATTAAGATCCAAAAAAAAAAAAACACACAAAGGGGCCTTCTATCACCCCTTCTATTCAATTGTACTGGACATCCTAGCCAGTGCAACCAAACAAGAAAACAATTTTAATGTATAAGTATTGAAAAAAGGAAAAGCTGTCATTATAGCAGATGATGTGACATGTAGAAAATCTGACAGAATTTATAATTTATAAGAGTTAAAAGTTTGGCAGGTTTCCTGAATTAAAAAAATGTATAAAAGTCTACTGCATTTCTACAAACAGTTGACAATTTGTTAGAAAATGTATCTCCTCTACTTCTTGAGTTTTGTTAGTAAATTTTTGGCTTATTGCCATATTTTACATTTGCAGTCTACATATATATATATTTTTAACATCTTTATTGGAGTACAATTGCTTTACAATGGTGTGTTAGTTTCTGAGGGATATATTTAAGAGAAGTTAATGCCTGTTGCCAGTTCATTTGTCATAGACTCTCCATCTTTTGTTTGAGAAAATTCCTTATTTTAGTTTCATCAAGAATATTTTAAAGGAATATATTTCCTGAATTCTCATATGTCTGAAAATATTTATCTGTGGGCTCTACACTTGAACAACATTTTAGATGGTTATAATCTTCTCAGGGCTCTTTCTTCTCTTAGAAGCTTATAGGCATTGTTGTATTTACTATCTTCTAGGGTTGAATATTACTGAGAAGTCAAAAGTCAATCTTATTTTTTTTTCCCTTGTAGGTGATTTTATCTTTATGTTTTACTGCCCACAGGACACTTTGTTTTTGAAGTCTAGGAAATTTACTGGGATATGCTTTGTTCTTGCTCATTCTATCAGTCAGGGTCCAGTCATTAAAACAGACATCATGCTAGGTATTTCAACAGAGGGTATTTAATATAGGGAACTTTGCATGGGTGTAAGAGGGCTGAAAGAACAAAAGGAGAACACTGAGGGAACCCAGAGGTTATACCTGTGGAAAACAGCGATCACTTCTAAGACTGGGAAAATAAAGGGAGGAGGTGATCAGAACCCAGAAGCTTGGAGGAGGGGACTCCAGTCTCCAAGAATGGGGTGCTGCCTGGCTGGTTGGCTGGTGTTGTTACTTCAGGAGCTTGAAGAGACCCTGAAGAGTTGAACCTCAGACCTCTGAAGAGTGTACACTTCTGGCTGCTGCTGTTATCTCAAAGGGGCAAGACCAGTCAGTAATGGAAATACCAAAAGAAGCTGGAGACAGGAACCAATAAAGTACCTTTGCTGGTTCTATGCTGATGGGGAGTATCATACAAAGAGAAGGAAGGATGCTCCTTCCTCCTGCCTTCCAATATTGGTAGAGCCTAACAAGAAACCATCTGGCAAATGAAAAATGTGATTTACAGAGTCTCAGCCACAGCATCACCAAGTGGAATATAAAAGAAGGGTATATTTGGAGCTGAGAGATTAATAACTGGCATGCTCATTCAGTATCAAATTTTCCTGGGATATATCATGCCATTCCCATCTGTATATTCAAAGGCTTTTTAATTTCAGCAATGTTTCCTCAACTTATGTGTGTGAATTTTTTTTCCTGTTGCACTGTTTGGTCCTTAGGTATTTTTCCTTATAGGCTACAGATTGGTGAAAAGAAACTACCTCATGCACATACGATATGGCTAAATTAATTCCAAGTTTTTAACCATGGCACGTATAAATTTAGCAGCAGGAAAGTGACTACACAGTGCAGCATGGCTCTGCACAGCTTTCAGAGGTCACTATCACCACCACCACTACTAATCCCTTAATAGGGGAACACAGCTGCCACTGTCACTGTATGCATGAGGCAGAGCCTTGCTTCATCTAAGAAGCTTAATTTCATGTTTGTAATTCAGGACGATACTCTGGGAAAACTGTAATAATGTCACAGAGGTAGCTTTACTTTCTTCATTCCCAGGCTCACTTTAGAACCCCAAATCCCTTCTCCTAGTATCTGAGAAAAGAAACACAAACAACAACAACAAAAACATATTGAAGATCATATAGTGACTACTTTTAAGATTCTTTCAGTTTTGACTCTATTTAGAGCCTCTGACTAATAAACTTGTCCCCAGATCTTTACCTTTAGAGTTATCTCGAGTGACTGGGCATATGAAGTTCAACTGAAGGATATTTTATCTGTGTGCTGGTGTAACCTTTAGTTAACACAGAAACCAAAAATTAGACGTGGAAATTGCATTTCGTTCTAGGGTAATTGCTCTCCTCCATAATGATGAGTGTGGTGGGTGGATTTGTGAGCTTTCACTGCTAGTCACGCATCCGCTATTCCTCACCCTGCTATAGTCATCTTTTGCAAATTACTCTCTCAAATGGCAAACTTCATCTGAAATTAGACACTTTACTAGAGACACTATTTGAGTAAAAATTTGAAAGATTCGGAGTTTAAAGGGAATGAGATGGGGGCGGGGGATGACAACTACGTCAACCACAGGAAGCTGTAATGGGTTATTTACCTGACCAGTGCTGGCTAGGACAGCAGGAATACATGTATTCTCTTGATCTCAGTCTCTTCTGGTGATGCTTTAGATCTGGCTCCATCAATCTATATTTTAATTACTCCTGTTCTATTGTCCCTTCCCCTTGCTTACATTTTTAGGTTTATCCTGTATGAAAAATAATTATACCCTACCTCTCACAAGCTGCCAAACTCACTGCAATCAGACTCCTTGAAAAAATTCTCATAACCTGCTCATTGCTTATCCCTTTGAAGTGTGGATTCCATTTTTGCCGCCCCACTGAAACCACTCACCAAATGTCACAGATGAACTGCTAATTGCCAATCCTACTGCTGTCTCCTTCTCCCGATTCCTCTCCATCTCTCCATGTTTTTCATGTTGTTCTCTTTGAGCCTCTCTCTTCTCCTGACTTTTATGACACTGAAGCCTCTTCATTCTACTTCTGCATGCTCCTTCTCTGTGTTCTGCACTGATTTTCTTCCCCCTCTTGCTCCTAAATGCTTTCCAAGACTGCCACTGGTCGTTATTTTTTTCTCACTTTTGAACCTTGAGTTCATCAATGTCCATGCTTTCATCTGCCAAACCTCTATCTCTTAATTCAATTATTTCCTCAAGCTCTATCCCTATGTTCACAGCTTCCTGATGGACATCACTCCCTGCATAATCCAACAACATCTCAAACTCAACAGGCCCCGAGATAAATTCATTATGTTCTCCCACAAATTATCTCCTTTCTCAAAGGCTGGAAGCCTGTTCTTTGTTCCTCACTTCATCCAGTCAATTGCCAAATCTGTAAGCTCTCTGCCTTTGTAACATCTGCGTCTGCCCCGTTTCCATTCTCACTACCCTACTCCCAATCCTCACAATCACTCATATTGCTTTTGTAATAAGCTTCTAATTTCTCTCCCCCTATCTTTCCTTTCTTACTCTAAGCCATCACATTCAGCAAAGTCAAATTAATTTCCTAAAGTAGAGCAATGATAGCTTCCTTGTTCAAAAACCTTTAATGGCTCCCCAGTTCCTTCTCAGTTAAGTGCAAATTTATCATCCCCACATTCAAGCTTCTTTGTGATCTATCCCCAACCTGTCTATGCTTGGCTTTTCCCCCCTACTCTCCCTCTATACCCTACAAGAAAACTGAATTACTTGTTCCCTAAATCTGTTCCCATATTCCCTATCTCCATGCCTTTGTTCATACCACTACCCTCATCTCTGCTTGTTAAAATTTTGATCAATATTCAATATCATTTTGGATGCCTTCTCTCCTATCTTCTCTTGTAAAAATCTGGCTGAAACTTCTGCCAAGACCCCATCTGAAACTTCAATTACAGCAATGATTACATTTTGCATCTAATTACAGTTTTCTGTGAACTTGTTTTATCCCCCTGCTCAGCCTGGAACCTCCTTTTTTAAATTGGGTAACATATTGGACAATATCAGCGCTCCACCCAGATCCCTTTTTGCCATTTTCCTATTCTGTGGCCTCCCTCCATCAATGTCAGTGTTCTTTGAATTGCCAGGCCAGTGCCTGTGGCAGCTCGTCTTCAGAGAGCTGCCCTCAGGCTACTGGAGCTGCTTTGCCAGTAGAGGGTCAGAGGGCTAGTGCTGGGAGCTTTCATCCCCCCACTCTACCTTGGGGTGGGTGGTTGTTGACCAGTTGTTGATATCGAGCATGGGAGTATGAAAGCACAACTGCCTGACCTCAAGATGATACACCTCGGAGGGCTAACTCACACTGAGAGTTCCTCTGCAGGATCAGGCTGAAGTTAACCCTTGCAGGATTTTTGCTGAGCTATCAGCCTGGCTTGACTTCCTCTTCTGCCCTGCTCCCTAACCCATCTGCCTGTCTCTCAGGGTGCTGCTAGGAAACCCTGGCTAAGACAAGGGACATTTCTGAGTACCTACTGCATGCCAGGCACCATGCTAAACGTGTACATGAGTAATTTCATTTAAATTTAATCCTCACAACCGCTCTGAGAGCTAAGTACTGTTACTATTCTGAATTAACAGATGGGGAAACTGAAGCTTAGAGAGGTTAAGTAACTTTTTCAAGGCCATACAGCTATGAGGTTGCAATGCCAGGAATCCAAACAAGGCTTCAGAGGCAGTTCAGACAACCACTTTGCTATGCTGCTTCCAAAATTGCTAAATGGAAGCAACTACATCTAAGATGCCCCTCACCCCATGATCAATGTTTCTTAGTATTCACACCCGAATGTAATCCTCTCTCCTTGAGTGTGAACTGGACCTAGTGACTTGCCTCTAACAAACAGAATATGGTGATGAGATGATACTTCCATGATAGTTCCAAGATTGTGAATTCCTTCTTGCTAGCAGACCCTCTTGCTGGCTTTGATGAAGCAAGCTGCCATGCTGGGGAGGCCGATGTGACAAGAAATTCCTGGTGGCCTCCAGTCAAGAGCCAGCAAACAATTGAGGTCCTCAGTCCAAACACTTGCAAGAAACTGAATCCTGCCAACAACCACGTGAGTGAGCTTGGAAGTGAATCCTTCCCCAGCGAGACTACAGCCACAGTCCACGTCTTGATTGCAGCCTATGAGAGTTCCTGAGCCAGAGGGCTCAGTTAACCTGTGCCTGAATTCCTGACTCACAGAAACTGGGAGATAATAAATGTGTGGTATTTAAAAAAAAACCTAAACCCAACCTAACCCAAACCAAAACAACAACAAAAAACGATTGCTACCTGGAAAGCAGAGGCAGGCTTGTTATTCTGTGTAACACTTAACTACTTCTGGCTCAGTGACTTACCAATAAAAATTCTAACCAATAATCTATCACCTCTGGTGCTTTTACAGTCCAATAAACTTAGCTAGGATGGTGGCAATAAACCGCTAGAAAAGCATTAACTTTCCAGTGTGATTGGTACTTGGTGCCCTTAGAACCAAGTAAACAACAAATAAATTAGGAGTGAGGATTGGGTAAGGAATTTTTTTAATGCATCCAAAATAAGCTTTTGGCTTTCTGCTTGTTTCAATCAATTAATCAATCAATAAGGGACAATGCAAATTGGGTACCAGCTGGCTTATTGCGCAGTGATAAGTAAAGTTATGTTCGGTGACTCCCAGTCAACATCATGTTTTCCAATGTGTGCCTCTCCCTGCCCCTGCATCCCCACCCACATATAGCACAGTTGTCATGTAAATGGACATCAGCCAAGCATGCTTTCTCCAGCTCTCTATGCCTCTTGTTGCCATGGGACGACAGATTAAAACTCAGAGAAAATAGAAGTAAAACTGAAAAACATGCAGCCCTTCAACTCCCACAGCAAAAAAAGGTAATAATGGAATGAATGACATTGAGCCACAGTCAGCCACTATAATGGTAGGAGTAGAAAAAGTCCAGAAGATAAAAGCAATTGCGTAGTGAACCACAGGGAAAAGTGCACACCTTCCCCATCCTTTTCAAACAGCAGTTGGCAACAACTGTCCTGATTTGTCTGAGATTGTTCTTGTTTTAGCACTGAAAGTCCTGCATCCAGGGAAACAGCTCGGTCCCTGGCAAACCAGAATGGTTGGTCACCCTAGCAACAACCATTAATTCCCAAAGGGCTCTGCTCCCATTGATGTTTGCTTTTTAATTGGAGGGGTCAATAAAAAGCTACTTTCTTAAACTTTTCTTTTTGAAAGCTATAAACATCCTATTGGCAGAGTTTATTTTTCAAGGTAGTGCCATAAATTCTATTTCTTCCACTAAAAAGTGAGAAAGACATTGGAAAGACTTTACTAATCTTACTCGGATGATATATTTAAGCTGAAAGGTAGGGGATGAAATAGGGAAGCAAGTTTGGAAGACACAAAGCTATCAAAAATATGGACTAAAAGTACATCTAAATTCATCAGTATATTATTGATTGGGGGAATCATTTGGCTGAATATAAAGGTACAAGTTAATTATGTTGGTAGTTACTTTTCACCCCTAGAGATCTGGGCCTTACAATTTGCAAATTTTATAGCTAGAAGATACCTTGGAGGTAATCTAATCCAAGTTCCTACTGTTTACATAGCATTCAAGGAAGCTTGAGCTTGTGTTTTACTGCCTGTTACAGACTACTGGTTTGGGGAGATCTTAATAAATGTTATACGATAAAAGGGTTCCTTGGTAACATAAGTTTTGGAAATATCAAGGTAAGTAATATCAAACAAGTTTTTTGACTGCAGGAATTTTCTAGGTATTTTATATGCTCATAGTGACTCCCACTCAAAAATGTATGTTTGAGTCACCTGGGGAACTTTAAAAAACTACAGATGACTGGGCCCCACCCAGATCTACGGAATAAGAGAAAAAAAATATCACTCTCTGGATAGTTCTGATATTCACCTGATTAAGAATCACTGGCTAATGTGCACTGTGAATCTATTAGAGTAAGAAAATATCTGAAATATATTCCAACCTTACTTGATCATATAAATGTTTTTTCTTCCCTCTCGCCTCCTCTTCATCCCTTCCTTCCTTCTTTACTCCTCCTTCTTTCCTTACCCTTCCTTCCTTTCCTTCCCTTTCTTTCCTTTTTGTTTCCTTTCCTTTCCTTTTGGTTTTGGGAAATACTGATATATATTTTTCAGGTTTTGTTTGTCTGGTCAACCACTGTAAGGAGGGAAAATAGAAAATTATAATGATATCTGTAAATAGAATTTGATTTATTTAAAAACAGACTACTTACACTTTTTATCTAACTATTTGACGTGAAAATGGTCATCTTGTTTCATCTATACCTTCAACCACTTCTCCCCTCTCCCCACCACTGGAGTTTTTTGAAGCAAAACCCAGACAATCATATTATTTTATTCATAAATATTTCAAATGTATTGCTAAAAGATAAGGATTCTTTTGCAATACCATTATCACATCCAAAAATTAACAATAATTCTTCAATACTATTAAATATTCAGTTAGTATGTGAACTAAGAAACTAACCTAAGGTGAACTGACATCTTAGTGATATACATTTTCCTAACCAGAATATGGTACGTCTTTTTATTTGTTCCTGTGTATTCTTGTGTATTTCAGAAGTGTGTTATAGTTTTTCTCATATAGGTTTTGGAGTTTTTAAAAATAAGTTTCCAACTAGGTATTATATTTTATTTATTTTGGTTTATTATTTGCTGTTTTAAATGGGGTCTTCTCTTCCATTATATTTTCTAACTTGTTATTGCTTCTATATATAAAGTGTATTAATTTTAATCAACTTTATGAAGGTATAATTTACATGCAACAACATGCACAGATTTTATGTGTACAGTTCAATGAGTTTTAATAAAAGTACATACCCACTTAACCACCATCCCCATTATTGATTTTTATATTTATATATTGATTTTATAAATAAATAAATGGAATTTAGTAAATTCCATTTTTAATACATACTTTCACAATTCTTACTAGCTCTTGGCTAGTCATTTGAAAAGGCATCACATTCCAATTTCTTGTTTTGGTCTTAGTTCTCACTCTATCTGACCATGCCAAAAAGATTTTCCAGTCAATGCTGTTATAGGAATAGATTCAATGTCAAAGTCTGACTGCTCCTAGAGATTTAAATTGTTGTTACAGGCATAAAGAAACATGATCCTCTTTGCAACAGGTGTCATGCTAAATACAAGTTTACTGATGCAAGCCGCTAATAATAATTGGAATGTGAGCTGGCTCAAGAATAGACATCCGGCTCATTAATATTTGCTTCAGAGAAACAGGCTCAAGTGTTCTTCTTGAGTCTCAGTGGGTCCATGACCTTGATGTTTAGATGAATAAATTTATAGCTGATCCCAGTACTAAGGTTGTCATTACTCAGAGAATTCCGAACGACCACTGTCTGGAAAAATGTGTTTACCAAGCCCCAGCTGTTATACTTATGAATATTTAGGAAGCTACAGTGACTGGCAATGGTCTCAGTGCCCCCAAAATGTGACGATTTTATCTGAAAGTTGAAAGGCAGCCAAATCACTCGCCCAGCGGATACCAGAATAAAAGCAGCTTTGCATGGGAGTGGGAGCTTTTCAGGCTGAGTCTCCCCAGGACCATCAACACTGTGAATATAGACTGTTACCTACCTAGGGGCAAAGTCATGAGCAATGTATGGCACAAGGTTGTAGGGGCAGAAGGGTGAGGCACACTGTTTGGAGGATAAAGGGAGAACAGAATGGGTTCTTCCAGAAGTTCCTAGAGTCAATAGAGACTGTAACACATAATTTATTACTTCATCTTTGTCTTAGTTTGGGGTTTTGAAAAAGTGGACCCTCAGCAAGGATTTGGGCACAAGTAGTTTATTGGGAGAGGAGGTATGATCTCCAGAAACATGCTGAAGGAGGGAAGGAAGGAAGGAAGGAAAACCGATAAAAAGTGTATAAATGAAAGTGTTACTGCTGTGGGAAACCCAGGGCTCCATCTCACTGGGCACTTTCTGAGACATTGTGTAAAACATGTCTCAGAATTGTCCTACTGAGAGCTGAGGACACTGAGATATTTATACACTAATTCCCACCCCTTATCAGTTCAAGGTCACTATGAGGAAAGGGCGAAAGTTAACACAGCACTTCTGAAATCTCCCACATGCAGACCAAGCAAGCTCCTCTGCCCAGAGAGTGCCCTCTGGCAAAGAGTTGTATGGGAACTATTTACAAGCAATTTCCAGGGTAGAGGAAGAGGATGCGGGTGCTTTAATTCTATATTGCTTGTGCTACTCTCTGGTTGTTTTTTTATGTGTGAGTTTCATTTCACCAACAGGAATGTAAACTCGTTGAATGCATGGGCCACAGCTTATAGTATTTATATTGTTTCCCCCGTGAATTCTGGCGATCTCCTTGCTACTGGGAGATTAAATCCACTAAGCCCACCATGACCTGGGCCTTCCCCAGACTCCCTCTCCAGACTTCTCTTTGCAGTCCACTCTCTCATTCCAAGCGCTCCAGTCACTCGATTTACTTCACGTGCCTCCTCTCTGTCTAGAATACCTCTTCTTCCCCTGTCCAATTGGTCAACACTGATCGTCTTTCGAGATCAGCTAAATAACTTTTCTTTCATCAAAGTGTTTCATGTTCCACCCAAGTAGAGTAATCCTGCCCTTTTTGCAAACCACTACCTGGCTCTTACTTCCACCATACAATTTACATACTGTACTGAAGCTTATGTTTTTCTGTGTTAGTCTTGCCTACCAGAGTGTGAGCTCATTGAGAAAGTAAACTATGTCTTAAATATTTCTTTATCTGCAGCACTTAGCTCAGTGCCTGGTATAGAGTAAATGCTTAATAAATATTTTTGAATGAACAAATGAACATGACCAATAAATACTTCCTGATTAGATGAAACAAGAGGCTGAACATACCTGCTTTAGGTACTTCTAATACAACTATCAAGTATTTGTAGATTGAATGAAGAATATTCCCCAGAACAGCATGTCCTTGCCCTTCAGTCAAAGACAACCAAGAACACACCCGTAGTTTAAAAAGTTGCAATTTTACTCATTGCAGACAAAGAACACACATCATGAGGGACTATGGGGTGTCTCAGTAAGAGTATGGAGAAAGAAACTATTATAGGATTTGGGCTTTGGATAGATGATTTGGGGGAGGGACCAAGGAAGCAGAGATCTGCTCTAGATTAGATGCTGTCAGAAAGTGGGGGCAATGCTATGATTGGGTATTTTGTAAGAGGCACAGTGACTTTGATTCTGTCTGTGCTTAGACAATATTATGAAGTAACCTTGTTCTGTTTCATTTTATTATGGTCTCAGAGTAACTTTATCTGAGTTTGGTATTCTGTGAGATTGTTTATGTCCAACAGAACAAAATGGCCTGGCTGTGAATGTCTGACCAGCTTGTAATAATACCGAGGTCTAGTTGTGAACATCAGGTACGTTTTGAACATCAGGGAATGCATTTTTTGAGATGATGAGCAAAGAGAAAGGCCCAAAAGAAAGCTTATAGTATGTATATGTGCTGATAGCGTTCACAAGTGTGGAATGAGAGCTGAAAAGAAGGGGAATAAAAGTGAAAATCCTGCTCTATAACCTTTTCAGGTTGACAGGAGTTTTAAATTCTGAAGCACTGCATAGTATTAAAGGCATATAATGGCTCAAAGAATTTTTTTCACCAGAAAAGCAAGTAGCACAGATTCTTCTTTGAAGATATAAAACCATAAGGTCTGGAAAATTAGAATACTTAATCCAGCAGCAATATCACTTGCGTAGTGATAAAGTAATAGGATTTCCTTTTCCTTGCCTCCCTGTTCTGGCTACTCTCTTTTTGAAAAAAAATATTGTTGACATCCTTTATGGGGGTGAGGGTTAGATAAGAAATCTGAAAGTATATAATTTATGTTCAGGAAGAAAAAAAGAATCTGGAATTTTCTGGTAGTTAAATTGGTTATGAAGTCCTGTGACTAGAAAGCTAGGTCCACAGGGCCATTTGAAAGCCATTACAATATTCATTCAATAAATTATTTTTGAGCACTTAGTATAACTTAGGTACTATGCTAAATGTAGTAATTACAGGTCTAAATTATCTGGATTGACTTTTAGGGAAAGCTTTTTATTTAGATATAAATTCAAACTTACAGGAAAGTTGCAGCAATAGTTTACCCTTCATACAGATTCACCAATTGTTCTTCCTAACCATTTTTGAGTAAGTTAGAGAAATTGTGCTCAGCTATACCCCTAAATACTTTGGTGTATGTTTTCTGAAAGCAAGGACATTCTCCTACTGAACTATCATGAAATTATCCAAATCAGGAAATTTAACATTGATACAATACCATTATCTAATCCATGGTCCATATTAAAATTTTATAAATTGTCTCAATGTCCTTTATAGATTTTTACCCCTACACAGGTCCCATCCGAGATCATGAATTTAGTTGTCATGCTTTTTAGTCTTCTTTAACCTGGGACAATTCCTTAGTCTTTCTCTGCTTTTCTTTCTTTTTTTATTAAAGCATAGTTGATTTATAATGTTGTGTTAGTTTCAGGTGTACATCAAAGTGGTTCAGTTATATATATCTTCTTTTTCCAAATCTTTTCCATTATAGATTATTACAAGGTTATTATAAGATATTGAACATAGTTCCCTGTGCTATACAGTAGGTCCTTGTTGTTTCTTATTATCTATTTCATATACAGTAGTGTGTATCTGTTAATCCCAAACTCCTAATTTCTTGACCTTCACACTTTTGAGAATTATAGGCTAGATATTTTGTAGCATGCCATTCAATTTGGCTCTGATGTTTTCTCATTATTAGATTCAGGGTGTGAATTTTTAGCAGGGATATGTACTTGATTTTAAATCCCAGAATAGCTGCCTCTACCCACGTCTCCCACACTTTGACCTGATACCTCATGCAGGAGAGGGCCCTTTGAGGTCTCCTGATGAAATCCAGACTTTTCTCTGCTTCCTCTTATGATCCCTAATTTAGCCATCAGAATTGATAAAATCCTGAAGAGTATATATGCTTCTTGGGGACTTTATACTCAGCTGAAAACTTATATTAATTCAAAACTGCTTCCTAATGTGTGCCTCCTCCCACTCCCATGAATTAGTGCCTGCTTCATTATTATTATGAAGAATAAATTATTCATCAAGGTGGATAAATGGCTTATGGGGATAAATAACATGACATAAATGTAGTAAAAATGTGGTCTTTTTCTAAATAAGTAGCATTTTTAACCTAACCCTCTAAGACTGTATATCTCTTTGGAGAGAGTCAACCACATAGTACTCCAAAAGTAAGAGCTTTAAACAGGCCCGACGGTAAGGAAGTTCAAGGCCTCAGTGACACCTGGAGTTTTGACTGTGCCTATTCAGTCCCTGCTCCCTCAAGCTAACATATCCAAGGCTACCACGAAGTGTAAGGAAGAGGATGTGTGGGCGAAAAGAGTGGGCAGAGAAGACTCCCAAGAATTGGAAACTATGCAAAGAGTAGCAGCTGGCAGTAGCTAATTAGTTTCTGAAATGACCCCTTTGTGTGGCTTGTCCTTCCTGAGAGAGAGGTTAAGATGCTGTCATGCCTGCTTTTAGCAGGATGGTAATTAAAACATTTAATCCCAGGCCCTAAATAAGGTGGCTCCACTTATTTGGCTAAAGAGAGAGTGGCCTTTCTTCATGTTTTTTTCCCCTCCTGCATACTGAATGTCACATCCAAGAAATGAGCAAATTCCTACATTTCACTTCTACACATAGGGCCTGTTTAGAGGGAGGAATGATCATTAAGGAGGATTCTACAATCTACAGGTATCTATTTTCCTGAAACTGAGAAGCAAGCTTATTTTGAGATGTTACTATCATAGCTCTTTACTAAGCTCTACTGGGATATAAAATCAGCTGATAAAAAAAGCTAACAATTATTGTGCATTTAGCATGTGCTGGGCCATGACTTAGGTATCTTACATGGCTCATCCCATTTAATCCTCCCTAAAAGCTATGAGTTGGATAGTATCGCCTTTATTATGATCATGTCCACTTTTTCAGAGGAGGAAGCTGGGACCAAGAAAGGTGAAGAGACTAGACCAAATGAGTTAGAGGCAGGATCGGAACACAAGGAGTCTGGCCCAGAGCCCATTGCTCAACCACTATGCTTTCTGCCTTTCAGACTCCAACTAAGAGAAGGAGATGAATCCATGTCAGATGACTGGTTTGGGTTGGTCAGGGAAGATTTCACAGAAGAAGGCAGATTGGAACTAGGCTGAAAAGTAGACTGAGTTTGATTTGGTGAAGAGGAGTATGAAGGGCTTTCCAGGTGAAGGGAACCCCATGAAAATTGCTGGTACTGGGACAGCAAACTGAGCACTTTGGCTATGGCAGAGAGCTGCTGCAGTTGTCTGCAGGATTCCTAGGCCTCACACTTCTATAAAAGAGAGGAAACTTCCACTCTGGTCCCTAACAGGGGGTTACTGGAGTGAATGTGGAGAACTGTGAGAGCCTGATGGGTTTTTTTTTTTGGTGCACACTAGCCACAGTACAGGGTCACTGTACTAATAAAGCAATGGGGCCTGCCATGTCCTCCCCACTTCCCTTGGGCCACCAGCATTGTTCTAGATTCCAGTCTCCATGGGGTTAGCAGAAAAGGCTAGCCAGTCCAGCCTGGCTTCTCCTCTGTTTCAACTTTTGTTCCTGAAACTGGGTGGTTGAGTTTAATTCAGAATGCGGCAATAGGAAGCCCTAACACATTCTCCAATTTGGTTTTACCACCAATAAAGCTATCTTGATTTCCATCTGGCTTCCTGTGTCCGTTCTAATTGATTTGAACTTGGATGAAAGGAAAGCAATGGGTATTCCCCAAACTTCCAACAATAGGGAAGTAGTGGAAAATTCGATTTAAAAAGTAGATTAGACATGACAGACCAAGGAGAGCCTTCAAGGCTGGTATAAGGAACTTAGTCATAGCCTAAAGGAATCAGTTATTATAATTCTGTGCGAGTGCACTAACACACACACACACACACACACACACACAGACACTCACATATATGTACAGTGGTTAGCAACAGAGAAAATCACTGTGGTATTTGTTTCCAAATTAATCTCTAGAAGTTTAATGTCATCAAATCCCCATTTTCCACAAATATATTTGCCAAGAAACTTAGTCATTTTTAAAAGCTAAACTAATATTTTATCCATATGTCTTTGAATCGTTTGTCTGCCCAGCCAGTTGCTGTTTTTCAATAATTATTTGATTGCCAAAGAATATTTCAGCCTATTTGGGAGACTTTAATAAAGCTTTCTCCTACAGCCCCATTCTTGATATTAAAAGACACTCGTAAGTAAATATGAGTAATATTACTCATAAGTAAATATGGTCTGATAAATATGTCATTGTTTGGAAACAAATGTTTGTATCCTTCTTCCTAAATAATCTACCAAATATAGTCTTTCAATTAGTCTCATAGTTATTAGGTGGTTTTTTTCTCATTCAGATTTATGTGTTTATATGAGTGCTAATTTGAAAATAATTTTGATTTTAAGTTTTAATCCAAAGGTGAAAATTGTTTACTGCTTCCTTATATCTCTTACTGCCAACTATCAGCAAATGGGCAAAACTCTTTTCTGTAGGAGTAATTTTTCCAGTATATTCTTTTTTATTATCAAAGGACTTTGCATGAAAACAGGAAGATAAGGTTTTCTCCTTAACTGAGCAAAACAAGTGTCGCAATCTCTGTAAAATATTCTTCTATGCCTCTAACCCTGGTAAGATAAAAGAAATGATAGTATGCCTTTGGTCTTCCTGCTCCGGGAAGGAAAGTTGCTGTAGGAAAAGAACTGATTCTTTTCCACTTCTGTGGTTTGAGAACAAGTTATAACTCCAGCTTTTCCAAGTGCAAGGAAAATAATGCACAATTATTAGATTGCTATTTGTGAGACACAAATGCACGGATTTAGCAGGAAAACAACTCACCAGAAAAATGAAACACATTTTTTTAAAAGAATGATATATTTTACTGCTGCTTCTCCTTCTCTTGGCTTCTGGAATGTAACCTCCATCTGACCTACCTCAATTCTAATCATTTTGGCTCTCTTAGTGCTTCCTTAAAGTTATCTTCTCTTTTCTCTAAAATGAATACAGAGGCATTTTAAAATGTGCATTTTAAAAGTTTATTTATCTGATAATACATAACCTGTTCCAGAAGGGGTTTAAGGTGGCTTGAAAGAATCCATAAAATACACTAAGCACTTAGAAGAACCAGGAACGAAGCGTATGCAAAATGCTTATACAATCTTACTTGTTTACTCTGGGTGGACCACAAATTTGGCTCTAAGCTTTTTAGCAGGCAGTCAAATAAGGAAACTTAATTAGTTACATCATTTACAGTGCCCGTAAAACAAAAACAAACCAATGACCTAAGCGAAGCACCGTTATTCCTAATATTAAGACCAGAAAGAAATTGCTCTTGAGAGGTTTCATAAAGAGGTCAGTGTATGATGTTAATAAAGTGTTCTCAGTAGCAACCTAATGGGAGACACAAAGATGAATTTCACTGGGCTCTCCCTTCAATACAGGCAGATAGCATCACGCCAACGTGAAAATCAGGAAAAGCAAGTTTATCACGAGTTTGGGGGGTTGAGGGGGGAAAACAATGTGATACGGTCAAGGTACTCAGCTCTCTGCTCTGCTCGGAGAAGCCAAAGATACATTTTAGAACAACAGAGTTGAATCCAGTACCCAGAATGACTCCAGAGAAGTCATGAAACCCCTAAAATTCTATGCAACATTTTCTGAACAGGTGGGTTTCTTCTTCTTGACAGAGAAAACATAGTTTACCAGATACTCAACGTACCCAGGTGATAACGCAAAAGTTAGGAACCGTTTCTTTATAAACAACCTAGAGAATTAAACAGACTACAAATCTTTCATGCTATTCAGATACTTTTTTTTTTTCTTACAACCTAGCTTTTTTTTTCCCCTCTGCAAAAAGAACCTTTTTTGTTTCTATTTGGTGCCTCGGCTCGGGTGAAGGTTCCAGGGTGGTTAAAGAGTTGCCTCCTGGTGGAAGAAGAGGCTGGGGCGGAGATCTCGCCAGGGGCGGCAGAGGGGTCCCGCCGAGGCCGCCGCGAGGCTCCTAGTCGCGCGGGCAGGAGAGCCTTTTGAAGAGATACTCGCCCTGCCCGGCCAGGGGCCCGGCCTCGGGCCCGGCCAGCTTGCGCAGGTTGGTCAGCTGGTCGCCCATCTTCTTGAGGATCTTCATCTCCACCTGCAGGAAGCGGCTCTCCAGGAACTCGCAGAGCTGGGCGTCCGTGCTCGCAGAACCCAGGGCATGCAGATCCAAGAGGGCCTGGTTCAGGCTCTTCTCCACGGCCATGGCAGCCTCCAGGGCATCCACGCTGGTGCTCCACTCATCCGGCGACAGCTTCTGCCCGTCCTGGACCGGGGCGCAGCCGCCCCACTGCTTCTGCATCTTCAAGAGGAGCTGGGAGCCCTCGCGCTTCTCCTCAGCCAGCTCCCGGAAGAAGCAGCCCACGCCCGTCAGAGCCACCTTGTCGCCTTCGAAGTAACAGCTCAGGGAGAGGCAGGTGGACGAGGCCTGCAAGTGCAGGTTGATCAGGTGGCTGACGGCAGCCTCCACCTCGGCGGAGGAACTCTGCGGGATCTGGGCGCTCATGGTTAGGCAGCAGTGAAGAGGACTTCTCCACAAAGTGTCCTTTAGGCTGGTCCCGGAAGTGGAGGATAAGCCTCGAGGATTCTGCTGGAAGTTGTGACTAAAGGGGCGGGGCTAGAGGGTGGTGAGAGGCACGAGGAGGGGGAGGGGGAGGGAGAGGCAAGGCAGGGGTGGGAGCACCCCGTTTGTCCCATCCAAATGCTGGTGAAGCAAGAGAGAGACCTTGGGGGTTGCTGGGCACACTGTCTCTCAGTCTAGCTTTTGGTAAGAGTTTAATTCTTTCTTTCCTAATTATTGGAAGGGAGTCTTTATCATTTTGCCGCATTTCTTACCATAATTCCAAGATGAGATAAGAATGTCCAAGGTTGGGCTTCCCTGGAGGCGCAGTGGTTGAGAATCTGCCTGCCAATGCAGGGGACACGGGTTCGAGCCCTGGTCTGGGAAGATCCCACATGCCGCGGAGCAACTAGGCCCGTGAGCCACAACTACTGAACCTGCGCGTCTGGAGGCTGTGCTCCGCAACTCGAGAGGCCGCGATAGTGAGAGGCCCGCGCACCGCGATGAAGAGTGGCCCCCGCTTGCCGCAACTAGAGAAAGCCCTCGCACAGAAACGAAGACCCAACACAGCCATAAATAAATAAATAAAAATTAAAAAAAAAATGTCCAAGGTAAGAAAGCCAAAGTATTGATAGTGAACCTCCTCCAATCTTCAATTGTGACTTAACACCCCGTTGTTTCTTATTTTAGAGCCTGTATGAATAGATTTTTCCCCTGCTCCTGATCCCTTATGGAGAGGGTGACTATTGGTTCCACTTTGCCCAGAGCAGTCTTGTCCTGGTGCAATTATTAATAGTGTCCCCTAAATTAATTAATTAATTAATAACACCCCCTTTCACACTCAAAAGGGTCCTTGTTTGGAATATACATTACATAATCACCTTACTGATTGAGAAGGATAAAATCCACACTACGTAATGTGAAATGGTAGAGTTTGCAAGACATTGAACTTGGGCATGATTCCTTTCTATTTTATTAATTAATCAGACCAGTAAGAGTCCCATCATAAATTTTCTACTATTCAGCCTTCATTTTTTTCATTTGTTGATGCATTTATTCCTTCTACTAAAAGTTCTCCTAAATACTGTTTATGTGCCAGGTGTTTTCTTAGGTACTGGTGGCTTCCTGTGATTACCCAGATATTCCACCATTAACTGAAACACGTCATGTGAATGGGCACTAAAGATGACAATGTACATTTATAAATCCTACCAAAACAGAAAAAACCCATACAGGATGAGTTAGTTATTCTCAGTTAGAAGATGAGGGCAGAACTAGATGTTCTCATAGGGGCTTTTCCAGCTTCGTGATTCCATGCTTAGCATTTTATTTTCCTAAATACCACTTGCCTGGGGCTGTTTCACAATTAGAATGCTTTCATGTGTTTTCTATCAAACAGGAAGGCATATTCTATTCAGGGTAAACGATATTTGAACCCCAGAGAAGAGAATTTTGCTCTAAACTTTGGATCTAGTTCTAAATAAAAATAAAAACCCACTGTTTTGCAACCACTTTCTGTGTTGTTGAAAACTGACACCTTAAAATTTAAAAAAAAGAGCTGCAGTCTCCCTTCACTGCTTAAGCTAAAATATGAACACATATCTAAATACAGGATATATTGTATATTGTTCGTTTTGTTTTGTTTTTTTTTCATTAAAGGCTGTCGTCCCAAAGTGTTCTCATATTGCATTTGAGGTTTGCAAAAACTGTTAGAATTACGGAATAGCACCTTTTTCAGTCCTGGAGGGAATTAACTGGGTAAAACAGGAGTAGTTCTGCAGCCTTTCTGGCCTTGGTTCTAGGGCCAAAAAGAGGCTGGGAGTGGAGAGGAGGGGGAAAAACAAAAGTTCAAATCCAAGGACAATCCTAGCATGCCCCGAAATAGGAGAGAAATTATAACAGATGCAACACCCTCCAAATAACTGCAAATAAAATAATCATTTTCTACCTTGTGCATAAACCATTAATCATCATATTGACCTTGTAACAAGAAAATGCAAAGCTTAGAGAAAACCTCACCATATAACATTCTCTCTGTATTGCAGCATGTCAGGCTCATTTAATATATTTCAATTTCCTATACATTTACTTATTCTTGGAAAAGAAAACTGTCTATATAAACCTTCTCAGATGAGATAGTTTTCTGCCTTGTGCAAATGTTGATAAATCTTTCCGCGATCACTTTAGAGAGAAGAGAGCCAGTGTGGGACCTGTACTCTGGTGGGTGGTTAAGCACATAGTTGTCAGAATCAGAATAACGTGGGCTCAAATCCCAGCTTTGCCACTTGTTACAAGTGTAACCCTTAGGCAAGGAGCATAACCTCTCTGAGCCTCAGCTTTCTTGCCTGTAAAATGGCAATGTTAATATCTCACAAGCAGACCACAAGGATTCAATGATATAATACATGAGAAAACACTGCCAAACAAGTAGAAAGCACTCAAAAAAATAGTGCTGTATCATCAATCACTTTTGCAATAAAATTGTAGAGACCCTGTCAAACCCTATTAAGTATCAGAAGCATACCCCAATATATTTTTGATCCACGTTTCCTCACTGCAGACCTGTTTTGCTGAATCACTATCTTCTGTGGCAATGTCCTTTCAAGTATGAAAGCACAGAGATACAGCTTTGGGTGTCCAAGATCTAATTCATTTAAAGCATGAGCAAAGCCAGCTTCTCTTACTTCCCTTGGCTAAGTGAGATTCATCAACACCTCCTAAGGTCCTCTGTGGCCCTGTCAGCTGTGGAGGGAGGGGAGCAGTGCATAGGTGACAGAGGTCTATTTCTTTTCTCAGTTCTCCAGCTTGAGATCATCACTACAGCAAGAAACATCTAATGAACGCCTACCTTACAGGAGAGGATAAGATTACAGAACGTCTCATGTGAATGGTAGAATTCACCTCCTCTCCCACTCAAATGTAGACTTTGGAATGCTTCTGTCTTGGGTCAGATTCTCCAGAAGCAGACCTTGAGATGAGGATTCCTATGCAAGTGATTTATTGGGAAAGTGCTCCCAGAGAGACCAAAAGAGAGTGGTGAAAGCAGGACAGAGAAAGAAAGGAAGTCAAGAAGCAAGGTTGCAATTTTAGGAAGTCTCAGCTTTATAATCATCCCAGGGTGTAGCTTTGGAGTGTAAATTACACCTAAAGTTTACTTCAACATGAGGCAAGGGAACTGGACTTTTATATTCCTGTCCATTGGCTATGGGCGTCTCTGGGTGGATATAGATTCCCAGGGTCTGTGTACAGGTTAGGCAACTCCAGTAGCCCAAAGGAAAGCTGAAAAAGGTCACAGATGCTGGCCATTAAGAGAAAAGCACACTGAAGCTGGGTGCGGAGCACATCCGATAGGATTTGGGCAGGGCACATACAGTCTCCACCACCAGCTTGCTTCCCTACTTGACCTTGGAAGGTACTGGAGTACAGTGGAAATGAGAAACCCCAATTAGTATCTCTAACCAGGAATCCAGTGGATAAAATGAAGACTTTATCATAGTTTTTAACCTATATTTATACCTCTTTGCTACTTCTGTTTACAGGGAATATAGGGGTTTTGGAGCCTATATCTGCAATCTCCTTTTACCAGATCTGAAAATGTGTAACTCTCTTCAGGGGTCTCATTTGCACATATACCAGGCCAAATCAGACCCAAAGCTCCAACTATGAAATCATTTGCATGTTTATCGAACCCTCTACTCTCATTGACGTCATTCTCCATGTTGGAACCGCACATTGCTTTTTTTAATAGCTGCACAAAAGTACTTAAAATCAAAACATTCCTAGCAACCCAGACACTGCCAGGCTGTGAAATGGCTGCTTAAGGACCTGTCATCCAAACTCAACTCACCTGAAAACTGATGGTACACAAACAGCAAAACTGTCTCCGTGTGCTTATCATTTTTCTAAAAGGAACTGTGAAGGGCGACAACTTAGTTCTGAGCTGTTCATCTACTTTGGACAAGGGACACCCGGCACCAGGCACACTTATGAAACAGAAAGATTTAGTTCATCATTTTCCTCTTCCAACACACACACACACACACACACACACACACACACACACACACACACACACACACACACACACACACACACACACACACACACACACACACACACACACACACACACACACACACACACACACACACACACCCTCTTCTTCATTCCACCTGTACTGTCCACTAAACTCCAGAGCTCACCAAGAAGCCTGTCCAACAGCCCAGCCCAACAGCTCTGCCTTGCACAGCCTCCCCTCCTTGTGCTTCCTGTGGGCACCTCAGACAAGCAGTGGGTTCCCAACTGGACCTGAGTTGGTCCCCCAGATGACATTTGGCAATGTCTGGAGACATTTTTGGTTGTCATAGCTAGGGGGAGGACACTACCGGCATTTAGTGGGTGAAGGCCAAGGATGCCGCTGAACATGCCACAGTGCACAGGAAGTGCCGCTCTTCTCCGCAACAAAGAATTTTCTAGCCCAAAATGTCAACAGTGCTGAGGTTGAGAAACCCCATGCTAATGGGTAAATAACGTTGGTATCTTCGTTTGGGTTCCCTCAAAAGCAGACCCTGAGATAAGGATTTGAGTACAACTAGTTCATTTGAGACTTGATTCCCAAAAGCACCAGTAAGCGAGAGGGTAAAGGAGACAAGAAGGGGAAGAAAATCAATCAAGAGTGTGTTAAAGAGCAGGCTACTCCTATAGGCAACTAGGACTCGATCCTGCTGGGGAACCCTGGGAGACTCTATGAGGCAAACCTTGGAGTTATCTCAGACAAGGACAAGGAAACCAGAATATTTCTCTTCCAAATCCCATCTGTTATTAGCTGAAGACTACTCCCAAGGATGTTAACTTTCTGGCACTTCTGGCCTACCCTTAAAGAACCAAAAGAAAGCCCCCTCAGGTAGAGAGTTTTGGGTGCTTGTTGCATGGGTATGCATGGGAATGGTGAGTGATGAGCAGAAATGGGTAGGGTACCAATAATGTGTGCTGGGGTTGGTCCTCCAAGCAAACATTCGTGGGACTGTATCTTCAGGTACTTTCTCTGAGGATGATACCTTAGCCAAAAAAAGTAATTCTAATCATGACCACAGTAGATGTCCTAGAAGACAAGCAACAGTGACACGTTTTAGTTAGAGAGACCTTGTTAGAACACGCAATTGGAAAGATTCTTAGAAACCACGTGCTCCAGTTCTGTACCAATGCATGAATCACTTCTTAAGAATGTCTCTGACAAATGATCATCTAGTCTTTGCTTAAATCCACCCAGGTTACCAGGAACACATTAGCTCATGAGGGATACCCATTCCACTTTCAGAGAGTGTGGATGTGGGAAAATAGAGCCCACACCTTGGAGCCAAGCAGATATGAGTCTGAACCTGACTCACTTTGCAACTTTAGGCAAATAACTTAACCTTTCTGAGTCTTACTCTCTTTAGCTATAAAATACCAGCAGTAGTATTATCTACCTCTTAAGATTACTGTGAAGATTAAATAAGCTAATACAAGGAATTCAGCACAACTTCTGACAGATAGTAGGTGCTAAATTAATATCAACTGCCTTCACTCCTTTTTCTTTTCCATCCTCTCAAATCTCATGTGTCAGCTCCCTGCCTCACAATAAGTTTGGTCCTCCCATTCTGATTCCAACTTCCAGAAGAATATAAAATAAGTGCAGCCCACCTTCCCATGGATCTAAGACTTCCCATCTCCACCAAAACAGGCCTGGCTGGCTTCCTTCACCACTCCTCTCCCACAGGCCTGGCTCTGTGGGCCTCTATTCTCTAGTCACTCTCCAGAAGGGAGTCGAGCTCCCCCAGGGAGACAGCTTCAAACACATCCTTACCTGGGACAAAATATAGTTGGAGATTACATCCTTTTAATTTTGATGCATGTGGATCAAAATGGGCTCTGTATGGAATACTGTTCTCTTTTAACATAAAGAAAAAAATCTGTGCAGTCAGGAAAGGAAGGCACAAAATGAATTTTTCTTTCCTTACCATGCTCCATTTTAACTCTTGCAAACTGGTTTCTTCCAACCTGTACTTGCCCCTTAGCCCTCCATGATGAAAAGTGCTTTCTGTTACTTTTTAAAGGGAAAAATGTAATGCTTCTTAGAAAGAAACAAGATTCACGTTCTGAATAGAGGTGGCCTCACATTTCAGAAGGGCTGGCAAGTCAGCCCTTGGTGGTTGCCAAGAGGTGGGTTGGACAGACACAGCTTGAGCTGGAAGGAACATCCAGCCTTGAAATTTGAAGTGGCAACTTTTGCAATGCCACTCTCCCTTTCCCTGCTTGACGTCCCTGAATGTTCCTTCTGGTCATGCTGACATCTGGCTGGAGAAGAGAATCACCCAGCAAGAGATTGTGCTTTTCATTATCTATAACATGATCCCATTTGTGTGTGTGTGTGTGTGTGTGTGTGTGTGTGTGTGTGAAGACATAAAGACATATCCCAAAATGTTAACAGTGGTTCTGTATCTGTCTGTGACCAATTTGTTACTTTCTACTTTTCTATATTATCTGAATTATTTTGGCAATGGGCATGTATTTAAAATTGCTGCCGACATGAAAAGCTGCTCAGCATCACTAATTATTAGAGAAATGCAAGTCAAAACTACAATGAGGTACCACCTCACACCAGTTAGAACGGCCATCATTAAAAAGTCTACAAATTACAAATGCTGGAGAGGGTGTGGAGAAAAGGGAACCTTCCTACACTGTTGGTGGGAATGTAAAATTGGTGCAGCGACTATGGAAAACAGTATGGAGGTTCCTCAAAAAACTAAAAATAGAGTTGCCATATGATCCTGCAATCCCACTCCTGGGCATATAACCAGACAAAACTATAATTTGAAAAGATACATGCACCCCTATGTTCATAGCAGCACTATTTACAATAGCCAAGACATGGAAAAGACCTAAAAGTCCATCAAGAGACGAATGGATAAAGAAGATGTGGTATATATATATATATATATATATATATTTATATATATACACACACACACACACACACACACACACACACACACTGGAATATTACTCAGCCATAAAAAAGAGTGAAATAATGCCATTTGCAGCAACATGGATGGACCTAGAGATTATCATACTAAGTGAAGTAAGTCAGAAAAAGAAAGACAAATACCATGTGATATCACTTATACATGGAATCTAAAATACAAATCAACATATCTATGAAACAAAAACAGACTCACAGATATAGAGAACAGACTTGTGGTTGCCAAGGGGGAGGGGGCGTAGGGAAGGGAAGGATTGGGAGTTTGGAATTAGCAGAGGCAAACTATTATATATAGGATGGATAAACAACAAGGTCCTACGGTATAGCACAGGAACTATATTCAATATTCTGTGACAAACCATAATGGAAAAGAATATGAAAAAGAATGTATATATACGTATAACTGAGTCACTTGGCTGTACAGAAAAAATTAATACAACACTGTAAATCAACCATACTTCAATAAAATTTTTTAAAAATTTAAAAGTAAACAAAATTACTTCCAAAAACTCAGGAAAAAAAGACCTGTTTCTGTTTTCAAAGAAATGGGGAAAACTTGCTCCTCCTCTTTCAAGTAGGTCATGTGATCTTGGTCCACAAAGCAATGAACAGGGCTCAGTATTTGTCTCCTGAAGCCTGAGTTGGCTTCCTCCAGCCTTGTGGGTACCAAGGTACCTTGCATTTGAGAAATTAAAATTCAGGAAAATGAGGGAGGTCTCGCTCCATGTCCCCTCTCCTACTCCCTTGGGACTTCACTGGCAGTCCTTTTACCCCCACTAGCCACCAGTAACCTGAGGTTCAGTCTGGGGACTGGGAAGAAAGGAGAATCCCTCCTGGGACTGAGGTGACTTGTAGGGCAGGGGTGCTGCCTTATACTTCTTCTTTATTCCCTGCTGGGCCTGGCACCATGATTGACACAAAGAGTCACAGATTCTCAAGGGTGATGAAAACTCAAACGTCCGCTGACCCCAGTCCTTATCCCCATCGTCAGTGCTTAGTAATTACTTCATGAACAGATTAGATGTGGCTACTGGTCACTTTAGCTGCTCAAGAGGTTTGAGCCACAGAGTCAGATGCCCCAGTTCACCCAGACACCATCCCCAGCCAGTCCCTTTTGCCAATGTCCAGGAATTCAAAGACGTGACTCAGCATTTATGTCTCTATGACTGGAGGCAGAAGAAGAGGCCACTGACCCATGATGGGACCAGCACCAACAACAGGTCCCACTTACAGCTTCGGGGGCTGGGGGTGACTGCACGTCTGGCATCAGTACCCCTCCCCTCCCACGGTCCCCCTGCCCCCTCCTCGGGGTGCCTGGATGTGGCTGCAGGCCAAGGCGCAGCGCTGTTCCCCAGTTCAAGATAAGGAAATATCTGGGCCTGATGCTCTATATAAGCACCAGATGGTAATGATTAAAATTAAATTAAATTAATGTTCGACAGTCCGTGAAGGGCATAAATTGCATGGTGTTTGCTTGTCCAATCTGTCATCTTGTTTCCCTTGGCTCAGGTCAACAAACAACAGCCAAAAGCTCCCTCTCTGGGTCAAACAGTAGCTTATTTCTCTGCTATGGAAATGGCTGTTCAGTTTACTCAGCTGAAGGCTCCTATGCTGCCCAAATCGTGATTAAGATGCCTTAAAAGGCAGAGAATTCTATCTTCTTGCCACAATCTCCAGCAGCCATCTCCCCAACACACTATAATAGCAATTACTGGTTAGAATTCAGAAACTGGGAAATCTGAACCTGGCCTAGGAACAAACCATTGCTAAAATCACAAAGCAATTTCCAGCTCTAATGACAGCCTTCTTCATTCACATGGTTTCTAGAGCATGTGGGCAGTGCTGATGTGTTACCAAGTTGCAAAAGGATCCATGGTATCCCATTTTTAAATCACCCATCTGCCAAGTACTCCCTTCCAGAGAACTTTCAGATTTAGGCTTTTGCTCTTTCCCCCTGTGTTAGTCAGAGATCAGTGGTCCAATATTTACATTGTCCTTCTAGCTACTTACATCCAAAGTAACATTTCAACCTTGGTACTTCTGCATAAGAACTTCGATGAACTTTTCACAATGTTTAGCGTATATTTTTGGTGACAAAGATTCATTTTTCCAGGAGTAAGCCAAACAGTAGGACAAGCAGCTGAAGCACGAACAGGGTGATGGAAGCTGGGATGTGCCACCCAGATGGCCCTTAAGGAATGAGACACTTACTCCCCCTGATGCTGGGCATGCTGCTGGAAGGCGGCCTTCAGCTGTCGGCCCGCTTTGGGGGTCACCTCCGCTGAAGACAACGGCTTTGCCCCAGATCTCATCTCCTTCGGAGGGCAGCCCAGCTCTCCCAACTCAGGACAGCTCTGAGGGGCCTGCTCTTCTCACTATTTTCTCTGCCTGGGCTTGTCTTCCAGATTACTGCCTGACTCCTTCCCTGACTCATCTGGGTCTCTGCTCAAATGTCACTTCGTCAGAAAGGCTTACCCTTTCCCCAGAGCCCCACCTCCATAGCTTCCCGTGCCTTATCCTGCTTTCATTTTCTTCATAACTCTTACCACTACCTGACACTATTTAGATATTTGTCTATCATTTAGTTTATTGCCTGTCTCCCCACTAGAATATGAGCTATATGATAGCTGGGACTTTAGCTGTTTTGTTCATTGCTTTATCTCCACTACCTAGAAAAATGCCTAGCACATATATAGAGGTACTCAGCAAATATCTGTGAATAAGTGAATGAATGAATGAATGATTAATTGCCTAATATCTTAGCTACTTCCTAGTACTTCGGCTGCCTTGGTCTCTCTCTCCATATCCTGAGAATCCGAGTCCTGCCAGGGTAGCATAATAGTCAAGAACATGGGCTTGGGAGTTAGGCTGACTTATTCACTTAGTTCACACACAATTACATAGCTCTTGTTAACGCATTTAATGCTCATAACAGCTGTAAGAGATAAGTATTATTATTATTCCCATTTTAAAGATGAAGATACTGAGCAACAGAGAGGTTAAGTAATTTGCCCCAGGCCACATATCTAGTAGGAGCCAGAATTCGAACCCAGGCAATCTGTCTCCAGAATTTCTGCCACTTACCAGCCATGTAATTTTGAGTAAGTTCCTCTCTGAATTGGTTTCTTTGCCCATAAAAATGGAAATGGAGATAATAATGCTTACCACACAGAGTTGTAAGCCGGAAGTGAGATGATGTGTGAAAGTGCTTAGCAGGGTCCCGAGCCACAGAAGCACTTAATAAAGTAGTTGTTACCATTTCTGTCCCAGTGCCTTGCCTTCCTCTACACCCTAACAGGCTACACGGCCTTCCAAGTATTACCCCCACCTGACTTTTGTTTCATTTTGGATGTCCTATACTGACGGCCTGACCCTTGCTGAAGGCCTTGGATGATATACCCACTCACCATTCTGACGCTCCACGGGCAGCCCCAGCATGTGTCACCTCCACCCTTGACTCCACTCTACCTTGCCTCACCCCTGTGACAGACCTAGGGCCAGGTCCAGAACCCTTCCCTTCTGCCCTTCCCTGTCAAATCTCAAAAGAAAAATCATTCTTAGAGGCAGAAGCAACAAAATTCAGGCAGCATGACTTGTCTTTGACAACTGGCCTTGCAGTTCTTTGGGGTTGCCATTACCTGGTATAATCACTCAGATAAGCCACAGCCCAAACTTGACCGGGTGTGGTGGCCACTCTCATGCACTGTCCAGTTCCTCCTTCAAAGAAACCCTTGTTGTCCTAGCTGCTAGGGGTCCTGATGGTGACAACCCTCAGCTCTCAGCCTCTTCAGGGACTGCCTCAGCTGCAGAGAGCCAACTTGACCCAAAGGTGGTTTCCCTGGTACTTTCTGAGGTTGTCCATATCCAATGTTCAAGGCGGAAATATAAACTCCCAGCCATTTTGGCCCAACTGAGGACAACTCTGAAGGACCATTCTAGCTCCCGAGCTCCTTGTGGGTCGGCCGAAGCTATTGTTGGGCCTGCATCACAGCTCGGCTTCTCCTTCTGCCCATTCCTTCTTCCTTCCCCTCCTTTCCCCAAGAAGGGGATCCCAAGGGTACACCCTAATAAGCATCCTACCCTCTATGCTCTATCTCAGAGTCAGCTTCTCAGAAAGCCCAGCCTACAATACAAGGTCTAGCCCAATTCACCCACGCTCACTGTCACGATCTCTGGATTCCTCCAGAAACTATTAAATCCAAGAGACAAAATGGCTCCAGAATTACAGCTCCCTGGACAATTTCCCAACTCATCCCCAATCATTTTTTACTTTTTCTCAGAGGCACGACTAGTGTAGCTTGCCTGCTTACACAAGCACATAAATGAAGTCAGAAAAATGATCTTTCCTGATGCCTATTAATCAATTTCTTGCCTACTATACATCGCCTCAGCTCAGAGCTTCTCTTTCCTCAAGGAAGTCAGACAGATGATCACGGGTTGCCACACAACACTGGTTCTTTACTTTGACCTATTGAGTCCTAGGATGATTTATCAGCAAACAAGAAGCTAGTCTGACTATCCGTCAGAAGCAGACAAAGAGTCAGTCATTAAAGGAATATAAACAACTAGGTGCTTCATCCATTTTCTAAAGCTGATATATTTATAAACATGCCCTTGGGCAAGGGTCAGTCTCAACGATACCTCCTTTGGGAATAACAGATCCCAAACTACTTATTTGTTATGACCATACATGACATTTTGATCTGAGTAATCATTAAAATATCTGTACTTTTAATGGTCCATAAAAATCTTAACATGCTTCCTTACATGTCAGATTTTCTAAACTACAACTGGACGAACCTCCCATTTGGTCTTCAAGAATAGAAAAAATAACTCCCCTATTTAAGTGTGTAGTACTGTGTGTTTGATAAGCTAATAAAATCATAAAGGATGAAAGTACAGTAGAGTATAACTGCTTATTTTTTAAGATTTTCTGTGGGAAGATACTTTATCTTATTAAGCAGATCTTCCTAAGTAAATCCTTTGCTCTCACGGCGTGCAGCCTAATTCTTACAAAGGAATTAAAGGACTACTTGATAGTCTATTGGTTTCTCATATTAGCTTTTATTTTATTATGTCCCTTTGGAAATATTGTTTCATTTTTGATCTGAGAGTCTGTCTAGATATACAAAATGGAGCTGATATTGTTAGGCAGGCTTAGGTACTTATCAATATTCTGTCCTTTGTGTGAAAAATGCTATGATTGATGCTGACCCGAATCTGTAGGGACAATTACAACTGTAAAAGCAGATGCTCCTCTCCCAGGCCCACCCCAGCCATATGTTTTTGATTCCTGGTGCTGGGCACTTGGCAGAGATGGGCATTTTGTGTCAGTCAGCCTCTGATACTCCTGGACTGTCTGAAGATTATTTTTTAGAAGTTATGGTTCACCACTGATGAGGCTACTTGCCTCTATTGCCTTCGAGGATTCTGTAACTCCTACGGCTCATGCTCTGAGATTTTGTTTTTGTGCCCCAGATACTTATAACCACTTTAGCAGGCTCCCATAAAGTGGTTACTTGGACCACTGGAACAGTGAGTTGAAAGGACTTTTAAAAAACATTCAGTATTAAAAAAAATATACGGTTGGTGGTGAACATCACTGCAGGAAAAACTACTGAAGTTTAACATCTGCCCTTAGAAGCTTCAGATTTACTGGGGGAGACAAAATTAAGACAGAGTGATGTTTGCCATCATTGAAATAGGTTGGGTTGTATGATCACTCACAAGATCTCAAAGTGAATCACGGAGTTCCTTGTTAAAATGTAGCTCACGCAGACCTACTGAATACAAATCTCAGCACTGGTGCTGGAATCTGCATCTTTAACAAGCTCCCCAAGTGATTCTCATGCACACTGAATGTTGACACCCATTGCCCTAGAGGCTGATTATTTCAGCCTGAGCATGGTTCCTCAATACCACCACTAGTTAGTGGTCCTCTGTGTTTTGGAAGGAAATGGGGCATTTAGCGACTATCACCACTGAAACGTATGATTAATCATTGTAATGATGGTGCTGACGCCCCACCCAGAGCTCCTTTACCACTCTAGTGCACCCGCCCCCCAGCTCCTGACTCCACCTCACCCAGAACCAAGATCGGCTCTGTTTATTTTATATTTAGCAGCTGTGACTGTTGGCTGCTAACAGCTCACAGCTGCACTCTTCTCTGGAGAAGCGTTCTCTGCTGACAGAACCCACCTCACTCAGAGATGCCTAAGAGGTCATATACCCGCCAACACAGCCAATGACTGACTGGTATTAAGGAGCAAAAGACCAGCCCCTTTGCCTCAAGGGAGACAACTCTGTGGTGCCATCTTTGCCCTAGAGCTCTCTGTGGAATCAAGGCTGATGGCTAGACCTCTGCTGAAACCACTTCTTTGCTTAGCTTCTTCTCCTGCTTCTTTCCTTTCCTTCCGTAGAGGTTTCTCCCAAGAACATTCCCTCAGTAAGAATCCCTGTCTCCTTCTCTGCTTCTACATTACCTACGGCAAAATTGTTATTCAGCAGTTGAGGATTTTCCAAAGAGAAAAAGTTGTAAAAATTACAAGAGAGATTCTGTGAATAAATACAGACATATTTGTAGCAAGATATTAAAGAAATAGGAGGTCTGGTTCCAAGTAAAATGGGGTAACTATACCCTGTTTATCTCACTCAATGCAGCTATAAAACCTGGACAGAATGCACAGGGCAGCTATTTGAGGATTCTGAAAAGTAAACAGCATGCAGATTGGGAAAGAAGACACACCTGAACCCGAAGTACGACCAAACTGGTGGTGAGTTTATCATTTATTTTTCCTCTGCTATCCCTGGCCTAGAATCAAGGCAGCCCCAAACCTAGAAGTAGATACTGGGCAGGCACAGAGAGAGAGCTCCAGGGGAAGCCCTCTAGTTCTGTCTGGAAGGGCAGGAAAGAGATCTCCTGATGCTCAAAGAGAATAGGGGAAATCTCCAGGGTTTTTCCCCCTTTTCTGTTTTCTTGCACTCCAGGAAATCCTGCAGTAGCAGCAGAGACAGCAAGCAGCAACGAGGGCCTATGGGTGCCTAGAACTGAAGAAGGGGAACCGTTATGTTTTGATCAGAAGAGCTGTGTCCCAAGAGGATGTGGTGAACCCCCATAGCTATTTTTCTCTCTCTTCCCTCCTGCTGCTTGGTCCCAGACATGGGTACAGCTGTGGGAAGTACACAGCACAGCACAATAGCTAAAGCCCCATCTTTCTGAGGTCAGAGACTAAAAGGTGAGCCCCAGGGAAGAAATAGTAATGGGGAAATTTGGGGAGAGAGTATAGCTTGGGAAAACCACCCCATAAGATTGTCTCTGAACTCCTAGGCTCACTCCCTAGCTGTACATATGTGGATCTGACCCTAAATAATATACCAATGATTCCAAGAACTGAATTATGGGATAGAACGCTGTCCAGGTCCCAGACTGGCCACTGAGCGGCACAAACATGAGACAGATCTGAATAGCACTGCAGGGGCTTTGAAACTGAACTGAGCCCGGAGCCAAAACCCACAGAAGGCTAGCTGCAATGTGCAGCCTGAACCCAAACAAGTTGATGGCCCGTTAAAAATAGCTACGTTCCCCATAGACTTTAAACAAGACCCAGAATCTCGTAACTCGGAGTCTCCCAAAACATCCAAGAGAGAATCTAAAATTAATCAGCATACAGAGAACCAGGAAAAACCTTCAACTCACATTGGAAAAGACAACCAACAGACACCAATGCCATGATGACAGGTGCTGGGATTATCGAAGACTTTAAAGTAACTATTATTAAAATGTTCCAAGAAGTAAAGGAGAACACTTTGGAAATGAAGGGAAAGATAGAAAGTCTCAGCAGAGAAACAGAATATATAAAGGGGAATCAAGTTGGAAATTTTGAACGGAAAAATGCAATAACCAAAGTAAAAAACTCACAAGATGGGCCCAAAAGGAAAATGAAAATAATAGAGTAAATAGTGAATTTATTGGTAGATCAATAGAAATTATTCAATCCAAACAACAGGGTGAAAAAATATTGAAAAATTAATGAAGATAGTCCTGGAAGCTATAGGGAAATACTAAAGGTGTAACATTTGTGTCATTGGAGGCCCAGAAGGAGATGAGAAAGGGTATGCTGTAGAAAAGATATTTGAGGAAATAATGGCTAAAAACATCACAAATTTGGCGAAAGACATAAACTTACAGGTTTAAGAAGCTCAATGGATCTCAAATAGTATAGTATAAACCCAAAGAAATCCATGCCTAGACACATCACAATCAAACTGCTAAAAACTAAATACAAAGAAAAAATCTTGCGAGTAGCCAGAGAAAATATCACATTACTTATAGGAGAATTACAATTTGAATGTCAGCAAATTCTCTTCAGAAACTGTGGAAGCTCCTATGTTATCTTCTAGGCCATTTACAGTTTTGTGTTTTACATGTAGGTCTGTGATCGACTGATTTCTGTGACGAGTGTAATATCTGTGTGTAGATTATTATTATCATTATTTTTGCAGGTGGATGTCCAGTTTTCCAGTACCATTTGTTAAATAGGCTATCTTTGCTCCATTGTACTGCCTCTGTTCCTTTGTCAAAGATCAGTTGACTATATTTATGGGGTTCTATTTCTGAACTCCCTATTCTCTTCCATCGATCTATTTGCCTGTTCTTTCACCAATACCACACTGTCTTGCTTACTGTAGCCCTATAGCAAGTCTTGAAGTCAGATACCATGAGTCCTCCAACTTTGCTCTCCTTTAATATTATGTTGGCTATTCTGGGTCTTTTGCCTCTTCATATAAACTTTAGATTCATATTGTCAATATCCATGCAATATACTTGCTGGGATTTTGATTGGCATTGCATTGAATCTAGAGATCAAATTGGGAAGAACTGATATAGTGACAATTTTGAGTTTTCCTATCCATGAAGATGGACTAGGTGTCCATTTATTTAGTTTTGTTTGATTTTTGTTCATCAGAGTTTTGTAGTTTTCCTCATATAGATCTTATACATATTTTGTTAGATTTATACATATTTCATTTTGGGGATACTAATGTAAATGGTATTGTGTTTTTAATTTCAAATTCTACTTGTTCATTGCTGGTATATAGGAAAGTGACTGACTTTTTAATATTAACCTTGTATCCTGCAACCTTGCTATGATTGATTATTAGTTACAGGAGTTTTTTGGTTGATTCTTTTGGATTTTCTACATAGACAATCATGTCTTCTGTGAACAAAGACAGTTTTTTCTTTCTCAATCTGTATACCTTTTATTTCACTTTTTATTGCATTAGCTCAAACTTCCAGTATGATGTTGAAAACAAATGGTACAGTAGGGAGACATCCTTGCCTGGTACCTGATCTTAGTTGGAAAGCTTCGAGTTTCTCACCATTAAGTTTGATGTCAGCTGTAGAATTTTTTGTATATGGTCAATTACAACGCAGGTTTCCCTACCCTAGCACTGGTTTCCTGCAGTGGTTTCTGCTATTGAGTCTCTGCTCTGGTAAGCTACAAATCCCTTTATTTGCCTTCTGTCTCTATAATATTGGGGGCAGTGGTTTGCCCTATGTTTTCTCTGTTATGGATCCAAGAAAAGTTGTTGATTTTTCAGTCTGCTCAGCTTTTTACTTGTCAGGATGGAGTGGCAGCTTCCAAGCTCCTTATATGCAGAACTGGAAACTGAAAGTCCCTCACCAGCAAACCTTTTCTGAAAGAATCGTTAAAAGAAGTGCTTCAGGATTAATCTCCAAGATTTACAAGCAGCTCATGCAGCTCAATAACAAAAAAACGAACAACCCAATCCAAAAATGGGCAGAAGACCTAAATAGACATTTCTCCAAAGAAGATATACAGATTGCCAACAGACACATGAAAGAATGCTCAACATCATTAATCATTAGAGAAATGCAAATCAAAACTACAATGAGATATCATCTCACACCGATCAGAATGGCCATCATCAAAAAATCTAGAAACAATAAATGCTGGAGAGGGTGTGGAGGAAAGGGAACACTCTTGCACTGTTGGTGGGAATGTAAATTGATACAGCCACTATGGAGAACAGTATGGAGGTTCCTTAAAAAACTACAAATAGAACTACCATACGACCCAGCAATCCCACTACTGGGCATATACCCTGAGAAAACCATAGTTCAAAAAGAGTCATGTACCAAAATGTTCATTGCAGCTCTATTTACAATAGCCAGGACATGGAAGTAACCTAAATGTCCATCGACAGATGAATGGATAAAGAAGATGTGGCACATATATACAATGGAATATTACTCAGCCATAAAAAGAAATGAAATGGAGGTATTTGTAATGAGGTGGATGGAGTTAGAGTCTGTCATACAGAGTGAAGTAAGTCAGAAAGAGAAAAACAAATACAGTATGCTAACACATATATACGGAATCTAAGGAAAAAAAAAAAAGCCATGAAGAACCTAGTGGCAAGACGGGAATAAAGACACAGACCTACTAGAGAATGGACTTGAGGATATGGGGAGGGCGCGGGGTGAGATGTGACAGGGTAAGAGAGTGTCATGGACATATATACACTGCCAAATGTAAAATAGATAGCTAGTGGGAAGCAGCCACATAGCACAGGGAGATCAGCTCGGTGCTTTGTGACCACCTAGAGGGGTGGGATGGGGAGGGTGGGAGGGAGGGAGATGCAAGAGGCAAGAGATATGGGAACATATTGTATGTGTATAACTGATTCACTTTGTTATAAAGCAGAAGCTAACACACCATTGTAAGGCAATTATACTTCAATAAAGATGTTAAAAAAAAAAAAAAAAGAAGTGCTTCAAATAAAAGGGAAATGTTACCAGAAAGAAACCTGGAACATTAGGAATGGAAGAAGAGCAAAAAAAATGGTAACCATCTGGGTAAATAGAACAGTCTCTCCTGTTGAGTTCTTTAAAATATGTTTGATGATTAAAAGCAAAATTTATCACATTTTCTGATGAAGTTTTAGATGTATGTAGATAGATTATATAAAAAGCAACTACAATATAAAGGAGGGAGGGTAAAGGGACCTATATGGTGGTAATATTTTTCCACTTAAAGTAGTAAAATATTGATTCTGAGTGGACTGTGAAAAATTGAATATGTATATTATAATCCCTAGAACCAACACTAAAAATACTATATAAAGAGACAGTAAAAAACACGAGAAAAATTTTAATGTAATATTAAAACATGTCTAAATAATCCAAAAAGAGGCAGAAAAAGGGAAACAGAGAGATGAAAAATAGAAGGAACAACTAATAAAACAAATAATGAAATAGTAGGCTTAAATAAAAACATCAATAATTAAATGTAAAAGTCAGAGATTGTCAGAATAAATCAAAAAGAAATAAGACCCAACTATATGTTCTTCACAAGAGACTCACTTCAAATATAATGATATAGGTATATTAAAAGTAAAAAGATATATCTTTAGGCAACTACTATCAATAATAAAAGGAGGACTTCCTTGGTGGCGTAGTGGTTAAGAATCTGCCTGCCAATGCAGGGGACACGGGTTCAAGCCCTGGTCCGGGAAGATCCCACATGCCACGGAGCAACTAAGCCCGTGCGCCACAACTACTGAGCCTGTGCTCTAGAGCCCGCGAGTAACAACTACTGAAGCCCATGCACCTAGAGCCTGTGCTCTGCAACAAGAGAAACCACCGCAATGAGAAGCCTGCACACTGTAACAAAGAGTAGCCCCCGCTCGCCACAACTAGAGAAAGTCCGCGTGCAGCCAACGAAGACCCAACGCAGCCAAAAATTTAAAAATAAATAAAAATTTATAAAATAATTTAAAAATAAAAGGAAAGCTGGAGTGACTATAGTTTAAAAAAAGAGAAGAAGACACTATGGCAAAGTGGCACGATGCTGAATCTAAGCTACTTGTCACCATTAATTCCTTAATAAACTATTTACGTTCTTAGGAAGGTTTTACTGTCTTACCTTTCATGCATCCAGATACTAAAAAGCTGCTAGCACTAGCTGGACAGCTTTTGTGAATGTTCACGGGTTTGGAATTAGAATCTTACAGACTGTTGCACTCTAATGATTTACCGTAAGAACACAGGACATAACACCTTTATCCCTAACTTTCCCAGTTATTTTCATTTTACCCCCTCCATAGTACAAAGCCTTATGCTTCAAAACTACAAGAAAACAATGTGGCCATATAACTAACATCACTTGCCTTGAGTCTCATTTGTCTGTTAAGAAAGTTATGTGTAGCCACCACAAGTAAGGGGATACGACTCTGAAACCCTTTTTTGTAAGAATAGTTCTTTAAGTACGGAGGTCCCTTAAAAAACTAAAAATAGAACTACCACATGAACCAGCGATCCCGCTCCTGGGCATATATCCAGAGAAAACTATAATTTGAAAAGATACATGCACCTCAATGTTCATTGCAGCACTATTTACAATAGCCAGGACATGGAAGCAACCTAAATGTCCATTGACAGATGAATGGATAAAGAAGATGTCGTACATATATACAATGGAATATTACTCAGCCATTAAAAAGAATGAAGTAATGCCATTTGCAGCAACATGGATGGACCTAGAGATTATCATACTGAGTGAGGTAAGTCAGACAAAGAGAAATATTGTATGATATACCTTATATGTAGAATCTAAAAAGAAACGATACAAGTGAACTTACTTATAAAACAGAAGTAGACTCATAGACTTAGAGAACGAACTTATGGTTACCAGGGGGAAGGGATAGTCAGGGAGTTTGGGATCGACATGTACATACTGCTATATTTAAAATGGATAACCAACAGGACCTACTGTATAGCACAGGGAACTCTGCTCAATGTTATGTGGCAGCCTGGATGGGAGGGGAGTTTGGGGGAGAATGGATACATGTATATGTATGGCTGAGTCCCTTTGCTGTACACCTGAAACTATCACAACATTGTTAATGGGCTATACTCTAATACAAAATAAAAAGTTAAAAAAATTTAAAGTAAAAGCGAACATTATATACAGGGGTTTCCTCATACATAAAAAATATCAGTACAAAGCTATGTATTCTAACTTCCCATGGGAATGATAGGCAGAGAAATGATAGGGATTTGGGACCTGGTTTCCTAAATTTTGGAAAGTTACAGATCCTTTATGACTTCAGTTTTCCATTATATAATGGAGATAATAACACCTATGTGATATGGTTGTTGTGAATATTAAGATACCTTATGAAGATGCAAACTAGTATATATAGGATGGATAAACAACAAGGTATTAACTGTATAGCACAGGGAACTATATTCAATATCCTGTGGTAAACCATAATGGAAAAGAATATGAAAAAGAATATATATGTATAACAGAGTCACTTTGCTGTAGAGCAGAAATGAACACAACATTGTAAATCAACTACACTTCAATTAAATTAAAAAAAAAGACACCTTATGAGATGTCTTAGCGTAGTGCCTGGCACACAGTGGGTACTCAATGAACATAGTTTGCTAATTCTTCGTTTTCATTCCCTAGAGTTATTTTTGCTAAAGAAATTGAAAGTAAGGAGATACCATGTCAGCTTTGAAGTTCCAGAGTAGGCTTTATGGAGGGTATGTAATGATCTTGGCTTTGAGGGAAAGCTGAGATTTGATGGACAGTGAAAAAGAAGAAAGGCCTCCCAGGGCCTGGTAATAAGATGGGAAGAAGATAATCTTTGAAGTCTCAGGCAGCCAAAGGTAGGATTAATGAATAAAGAACACTGGATAAGTAGGAGAGATATTGACTTGGAACCTAGCCTTAAGTAAACACAATGAGAAAGTCTTGTGTGCGTGTGAGAGTTGACTTCAGGTTAGCCCATGACTACATGGTGAAGTAGGCAAAATTTTCCTTTGGTGCTTTTCCAACACGACTTTTCTGCCTTTCCTTCCCTTTCAGCATCACTTCTTCCAAAGACTCCATTATACTATTTATGCTCAACTATCACCTATTTGGGAAGAAAGCGGGCTAAAAAAATATCCAATTCATACTAAAGGGGTTTTGACCTCATGAGTTAATCCTCCTAGGTCATCGGTATTTTAAAAGAGAATCTTGGATTGTCTTATGATTAATCAAGAGAAAAGCTCTCCGGTGACTGAATTTCCACCACTTCTCCTGAGTAGGGAAGACAGTTTTGATTATAGAGGCTACCCACTCAAATCATACCACAAAGATAACGTCCCACTCCATCTATGGGTGATAAGGACCCTAATTAATAGACCTGGGCATGCACAGTCTAGACATAATCATGCTTTAATGTCAACATTCTAAATGAGGCTCTAAAAGAATTTGTCTGAATTACCCTTATGTGAATGTCAGGATTGAATAATATATTATATATAGCCCTGGGGACAAAGAAATAGCCCTGGGGACAAAGAAATAGCGTTGGGGACAAAGAAATGGAGGAGCAAGCAAGGGAAAAAAGGCCAAGCCTCAAAGTAACAGTATTAAATCCAAAGGCCAGATGTATGATTGCCAATTATCCTCCAAGCTTTGGGAGTTAGGGAGGTGGGGTGCAAAATGGGAACTGGTCAGGAACAAATGTTAATAAGTCCAAGGGGATTGTGGTGACCAGTCCATCCATAACATCCATGGCTCATGTTTCTTATTCAGTGGCTGCCAGCTGTGACTGCCCACTGGATTAGCTTAAAAGGTTAAAGGCAGGGTGAGTATAGAAGATGCAGCAATGGACTTGTGGGGAAATTTTAAATAAATATTAGAGAAGAATTGGTAGTTATTAAAATACAGAAGCTAAGAAGCTATTAGAATACAGAAGTTATGGCACACGCGTCCAGAGGAGGTAGTAAAATCACTATTTAAAGACTCATTAGACACCCATTTATTTTTAAGACAGGATTTAAGAAAAATAATGAGATCTATCTTCTGGTAGTGCTGAGATATGAGCTAAATGACCCACAAGAGGTCTCTTCAAACCCAAGAGATTCTGTTTAAACGTTAGAATCCATCTGCCAGAATGGAAATTAAATCCGATAAGCATTCTCCTCGGAAAAACATTGCTTTATAGGAGCAATGCTCTATTTGCTCTTCTCTTTCTTTCTTTTCATCCCTTCCAAATTAAAAACTGGCTCAAACCTATCTCAAAAGTAATTTTCTTGACATTAACCCCTAAGAACAGGATTCATAACTTAATATACCAAGAATGGCAAACAGACTTCACCTTGATAGAGGTTTCCTGAACTTTGTGTTGAGAAATATTCTGAAGCTGCATTCAGAGGGCTATGTCTGATTAGCAATGCCTGCCCTGTGCAGGAAGCAGGGATTAGAGCATGCTCACTGGGTGTTTGCTACTCCTGCTATATAACAACCCAAGGAATACTTATAATTAAAAGCAATAAAAAGGTAATCTAATATTTTAATATTCTGAGGCATATATGATCTCACAGGTATCAATGAGATTTGGTGCCTGATATAATGGACTCCTTCCAAGAATATGGAAATAAGGGGCTAGTTATTGTTCAAAACAAAAAGATCCGGCAGAAGAGAAAAAGACATAATACTGGTGCACTAAGAATAGGTAGGTTTTTTTTCCAAATCCACTGGCCTAAAGTTAAAACCCTAAGGAAAATATTTAGGTGTTATTTAAAGGAGAGAGGAAACAGAACTGATACTGTTATGACCATATACCACGTGGATTGGCCTAATGAAGGCACAGATAATATTCTTCTAATATTGATTACAAAACTGATTTTACACGCAGAGAGCTGAACTGCAATTGTCATCCACTTCCAGAGCCATCTTGTTAACCACAAAGCTATACTGCCTAAATCTTAGCTGGAACTCTGATCCCTCGCTGTGCTTAGTAACTTTTATTTCTTTTGATAGCCAAACTACTCAGCTGCCTAACAGCCTTTAGAGTCCAGCTCTTTCAAGGGATTCAACCCAGAATTTCACGAGCCTTGGAGTCAATCCCCACTCTACCATCTAAAGTCGTGGTGATCTGTCACATGGTCTGGTTGCTGGGGTGATGTCGAAGCCCCTAGCACAGTGCATACATTCCTCCAGCCTCCTATCAGCTTTCCCTGAGATGAGCCAAAGGGGTCCGTGTGTGGTAGTTGGGGGTGATGTGGCAGGGGGATTTGAGGGGATATTGCCTGATATATTGTTGGAACTCAAAGATTTAACAAATGAATAAATAGTTCAACGCATGTGTGGAATTCTGGGGACTACCTTAAACAGTGGGAGGAAAAGTGTCTTCTGGCCTTGGAAAAACAAATATAGCAAGCCAGAAAACTAGAAGCAGGCCACTGTATATAAGGCCGTTGCTTTCCTATCCTGCTATCACCAAACATCCTCCCCCTAAGACAGGAAAACTAGGATAGCTTTGCACAGAAGGCTTGTCTGTCAGTGGGAGAATCCCAAGACAGGAGGTTAAACTTCCAATTAGCAGGGGGAAGTTTATGCAGGCATGTTGACATCTGGCGGCACTTAATCTGGGAGTTCTCTAGCATGTACAGTATGAAGTAAAAGGGTCATGCACAGGATCATTAAAGTGTACAGTTTGTTCTAATTTCAAATCTGGACATGGACAAATAGACTTTTTCCTCTTTATCAATATACTGGTATGTTGGGAGATAAACAACATTTAAAACTCTGCAGCCTTGGGCTTCCCTGGTGGCGCAGTGGTTGAGAGTCTGCCTGCCAATGCGGGGGACACGGGTTCGAGCCCTGGTCTGGGAGGATCCCACGTGCCGTGGAGCGGCTGGGCCCGTGAGCCACGGTTGCTGAGCCTGCGCGTCTGGAGCCTGTGCTCCGCAGCGGGAGAGGCCGCGATAGTGAGAGGCCCGCGTACTGCGATGAAGAGTGGCCCCCACTTGCCGCAACTAGAGAAAGCCCTCGCACAGAAACGAAGACCCAACACAGCCATAAATAAATAAATAAATAAATAAATAAATAAATAAAAATTAAAAAAAAAAAAGACTTCAAGTGTTCACTTGGGACCCCTGATAATAATATCCTCCAGGAATAAAGGCAAAACTAGAAAATTATAAAAAAAAAAAAAAAAAACTCTGCAGCCTTTAACAACTTTAATGGAGGAAACAACTATGCTTAGTTTTAGTAACCAGAGATGAACTTGAAATAGTTTCTGAATAAAAAATTAATTTTTGTTTTCAATTTAATCTTTTCTGAATTGTTCATTTTGGATGTTAAGCTGTGCTGCTATCGTCACTTAGAGAGGGAGAGTTTGGTGATGTTTGATCAACAAAGAAAATTAGTGCATAAGGCTGTATGAAATTGGCTATGTTTGGACTTCATTTTTTTTTAAATTAATTAATTAATTAATTTATTTATGTCTGTGTTGGGTCTTCGTTTCTGTGCGAGGGCTTTCTCTAGATGAGGCGAGCGGGGGCCACTCTTCATCGTGGTGCGCGGGCCTCTCACTGTCGCGGCCTCTGCCGTTGCGGAGCACAGGCTCCAGACGCGCGCAGGCTCAGTAATTGTGGCTCACGGGCCCAGTTGCTCCGCGGCACATGGGATCTTCCCAGACCAGGGCTCGAACCCGTGTCCCCTGCATTAGCAGGCAGATTCTCAACCACTGCGCCACCAGGGAAGCCCTGGACTTCATTTTAAAAGCACCTTTGCAGAGGATATACAGTCTTGGGAAACAGTGGTACCTAGAATCCAGTAGCAGAACAAGTTTTTCCTTGGCAAGAGCAAATTTTGCTTTACAGTAAATTACTTGGACAATGCTTCTGCCTTTTATGTTTCATCAATTTCAGTTATTTTATAAGCAAAATATTATTAATTATGGAATGAAATATGTAACTTAATCTCCATTTAGGTTTGGATATCATTCTAACTAAAATAACTTAACTATCTACTTGGTGAAGGTGTACAGAAGAAAAACACATTCTCAGCTCCAACTTACCCATTATCATGGATTGCTGTCGACAGAGAAAACTACTTCATACCACAAGCTCTGCTCCACAGAGGCAACATATTTTGAACCTAATGCTCGTCTATATAATTTCGACTATATAGATTGCTTAATTCAATCCATTATTGGAACATAGGTAGAAACATTTGATTTATCCTGTGCTCTTGGGCTCAAAATAGAACTGAGTTTTCTCAGGAATATAGAAAACTAGGAATTTATAAAATTAGGGAAGTATGAAATTATGGCATTTGGAGTTGAGAAGGAACTTTCACAGAATTCAGAATACCTAGATATTCTGCAGGGCAGGCTGTAAGTGCTGGGAAATGAAAGCCCTCCAGGACCAGCCCTTGCACACTGATAGCTGGGACTTGGTGGATAAGGATGCCAGGTCTCAAGCCTCTTGGATGGGATACCTCTGAGGTGCCCGTCTACATCATGGATAGCAAACCATTTCTGTAAAGGGCCAGAGAGTAAAGTTTTAGACTTTGACACCACATGGTTTCTACTGCAACTATTCAACTCTGCTGTTGTAGAGTGAAAGCAGCCGTAAACAATTCGTAAATGAATGAGCATGGCTATGTTCCACTAAAACTTTATTTATGGACACAGAAATATGAATTTCACATCATTTTTATGTGCCACGAAATACTCGTCTTCTTTTGATGTTTGTAACCGTTAAAAAAACCCCGTAAAAACCATTCGTAGCTCATGGGCTGTATAAAATCAGGCTGGATTTGACCCACATGGGCTGTGTGTGCTAATCCGTGTTCTAACGTTATCTCTTGAAGTTTCCCTTGGGGATTCTACAGTGGTATCTTGCTAGAAAATTCACCCTTTATTGCTTTCCATATCTTCCCTGTCTCATTTCCCCATTCACTTAACAGTGTTCCCAGGAATCACCTCCAAATAAGCTACTTGCACTTGGATACTGGTCTTGAGGTCTGCTTCTGGGGGGAAGCAAACTAAGACAACCAGCTTGGCTGATTAATCACTGAACTGAACATTCGTTGCTTTGACATCATGAAGATCCTGTTGAAAGACTCCTGGGATCCTAAGAGTAGATTCAATAAAAGGCTCTTTTCATTATATTCTCAGACTGACAGTGCAATAGGTTAAATGGGTAAACTTAACCATTCCAGTCTTTTGATTTGCACCCAAGGTAAAACTGAGAGTGTTAACACCGGCAATGAGCCCAAGGCAGCCACTCTGTCTCAGATCCATCGCTCTCAAACCCTCATGCTGGTTGTATCCGCAGTGAGGACATCAAGACGCTTTGCAGCAGTATGTGTGTGAGTCAGAGTCAACCGAGCCATGTAACAGCCCACAGGAACCCAGAGGCACTGGGTGTGATGATTACCACTGCAGCAATCTCTGTAGCCATGTGGACTTATGAAATGGGTTTCCTTCCCAAAGCTCCCTGACAATAACCAAAGGACTGAACGATTTCTAGATCAAGAACAGTAGGTGGGTAGACGGGGCGTTCATTTTTTTGGTCCCATCTTGTTCATTTTATGGAGTAATTTCTTTCTTTGCAAACTGAAAAAGCTTTCCTCACCCTGCTCTATGCTGTTCCAGATGGCTGTACCCTCTCAACCTGGCAGGTGCCTGCCCATTGGCAGTAAGGCTGTGAACTTATTAAGTACAGCAATTTCTGATCCTAAGACACAAATGAAGCACAGTAGATTCTTTTATTAATGACAGGCTTTTCTAACAAAAGGATAGGCCATGGCATGTGGACTACAAGGAAATTATGTAGCCGTATCTGGCTCTGAAGTGCTAGGGACTTGTGCATTGTCTAAAAGTTGATTAATAGACACTGGTTTCCCCTAGTCCTACTTGGTATGCAACATACAACAAAAATATAATTATAAACTTAAAAGGAAAAAAAGCTGACATTCCAGAACTAGCTCTGGAGTGTTTACAAGTTCTAACAAAATCCTTCAAAAAATGTGTTTTAATTCGGTTTCTATTAGCAAGTCTAATCCATTGGGACTCCCTAATTACTAAGGTAAGTCTTAACTCACTTTCATCATTATTTTCTCTCTTTCAGTCCAAAATAGAAAGGAAGAAGTTCTCTTTATTAACATGTGAATTTTAAACTGAACTTGAGCCCAGCAATGTTAGCTATCACTGGTTCTTTCTGAGCCTAACCCTCTGGAGGGCTTCATTTTAAAATTCAAATACAGGGAGGTTATTTATCACTGTGGTTTTGGCAGTGACATAATTGCCTCTTGAAGAAAACAAATTGGCAGCCTTGCAAAAGAGGAAGTGATTTTTTTTAATTTATTTATTTTGTATGGGAATTAAGTTCTGCAAACAAATACCTCTGACTACTGGGGCTTTAAAACATGCCGTATGGTGTTCAAATGAAAAAGCAACATGAAGCCAGTAAATGCCGATGGTCATAGGGTGTGGGAAGTGTAGCCATACTAATAATAACCAAAGTGCCGGGGAGTAGTAAACCAATGCCTGGACCTGTAAGCCGGCTGAAATTTCTACCCTAGGCTCCACATTCCTGCTTGAAAAACACCTTCTTCTTCTTTTTTTAAAAATCTTATCTCAAGTTTTAGGATTACATTAAAAAGACTCAAGTAATTATTCACATATGTGAATATATCCAGACTTAGAAATATCCAAGAAGAATTAGCAGCATTTTTTCTGATATTCCTTACCGTGTAAACATGTCCTGAGAGGGTACCTTTACAGTAAATTAATGAAACAAATTAAAGGAGCACAGATATTCAAGGCATTACAATTTTAAATGGTGGTAGTAGCTAGATTTTAATGATTACTTTAAAGGTTCCCCATCAGAAATCTATCCTAAAAGATTTCAATTAAAATAAATTAATGTATCTAAAACACTGAGCATCACACCTTCTTGATGGGACACATGAAGGCCTGTGTTTCTGTGGTGTAGCAGGATGCAGCCAGGGTAGAGTAGAGAAAGAACTGGCTTCTTCCTGCCCATAGCAGCCTCTGGGTACACATGCTGCAGGCTGAGGCGGAGGAGAGAAAGGAGCTATTTCTTACCATCAACCAGCTTCCCAGCTCTGGCATTTTTTCATCAATTTGCATAACCGGGAACAGCAGGTGTATTTCAGAAACATATGGACCACTGTCCCACTTCCCCATCACACACATACCTTCTCCTAGGTCTCCCTCCAGGCCCACTCTATCATATACATTGCCATCTGCTTTTTAATGCTGAAAAGTTCACATCTAGGGATCTATTCCTTGGATGTAAGGCCTGGTTTCTTAGTAAAATGCACATAATCCTGGGATGTATAACACCTTTACCCCTTAGCTTTTGAATTTAAACAAACCCACAATGTTCAGTGAAATTAACTACTTTAAAATAATCACAAAATTAAAATGAATAAGGTCTATTAACCACTTACATGTTACTGAATACAGGTAGGGGGAGGATTAGGCAAAGAAGGATACAAAAAGGGGAGACTGTGTGATCTCCATAATGATCAGGTCAATGGAAATGAAAACTGCCATTATTCTATTCAACACAACCTCTCATTGCCATAAGGAAAGAAGATTCTACACAGGTGTTCATTTTTTATACTTTCTAAGGTATACTCTTTTCTATGAATGAAATATCAATATATAATAAAATACATTTAAAAAATAAGATTCAGCTTAAATACCCTGTTTGGGACCTAGAAATGAAGTTCATCAGAAAACTCTTCATGATTTTATCCCATTTGGCCAGTAGAGATATCATTATATGGCATTTCTCCAAGTCCCCAAGCTTATTTATATCACTTTGCTATCCTCATAACATCTGTGCTCTTAGGAGAGTAGGAATATACTTCATTGAATACTTTTCTGTGTAGCCAGGAGAAGAAGCAATAAAAACGCGGAAACCTAAAAACTGTCATATTAATCAACTATATTTCAATTAAAAAAATTAAATTTAAAAAAGAACTGTTGGGACTTCCCTGGTGGCACAGTGGTTAAGAATCCGCCTGCCAATGCAGGGGACATGGATTCGAGCCCTGGTCTGGGAAGATCCCACATGCCACGGAGCAGCTAAGCCTGTGTGCCACAACTACTGAGCCTGCGCTCTAGAGCCCACATGCCACTACTGAGTCCACGCACTGCAACTACTGAAGCCCACAGGCCTAGAGCCCGTGCTCTGCAACAAGAGAAGCCACCACAATGAGAGGCCCGTGCACCGCAACAAAGAGTAGCCCCCGCTCACCGCAACTAGAGAAAGCCCGTGCACAGCAAAGAAGACCCAATGCAACCAAAAAAAAAAAAACTGTCATATTGTGATCATGTAGGGAATGTGGAACGCTCATCAACAGTTGGTTAGAGCATAACTTGAAGGACAAATTTGACCATTCTGTCAAACTATCATGTGATATAATTTAAAGTAGTGGTATTTTTTCCAGAAAGTTATTGTATAGAAGCACCCTAACAAACAAGTGAACCAAGGTATAAAATATATGTGACAATAAAAAATATTCATTGTAAATGGGGCAAATGCTGGAAACATCCTAAATGTTTGTTAGGAGGTTAAATAAACTATGGCTTATTCACACAATGGAATATTATGCAGCCACTAAAAAATTAAGTTTATATGTACTGATAGAGAAAGGTACCCAAGATATTTTATTAAGTAAACTGTATGTATACTATCACTTCATATATATACATACATATATACACACACATATATATATATATATATTACAAGGAGAAATGGACAGGCACCTATTCATGTGGTTCCCTCTGAAGAGAAGGATGTTGGCAGGAGAAATTTTTACTTTACATTTCATAGTCTTCCGAACTGTTTGAATTTCCTTTTTGGAAGTGCCCATTACTTCTCTAAAATAATAACAACAAAATAATGAAAAATAAAAAAGGGAAAAAAGGTAAAAGTGAATTATCCTTCTGGAAGCATACCTAGGTGTCATTTGGGCCTACAGTCTCTCTTTGACAGTGGCTGTAGTACTGGGTTAGAAGAGGTCAGAACTGCCTTCCCGGATGTGGCCTGAGTATTAGTGTTCCTGCATAGGTTATAGATTTGTCACCATGAAATAATCTCTATCATATTTGAATCAGTATAAATTGCTCATAGCACTGCTTGGGGGTAACAAGTTTCATAAACTCATCACTCCCACTTCATATTCCTATCAGGGATGCAGAGGGGAGAGGCCTCTAAATTTAGTTCTTTCAATCTTCAAGAGCCGCTTATAAGGTTTGATGAATAATTTGGTGTTCATTGCTCCATGTCTTTCAAAAGTGTATAGTTTTTGACTCTATCTCCCACTCAAACTTGCCTTTCCAGGCAGAAGAGTAAGAAATCTTTTCATCTGCCTTCAAATAGAGAGACCTCCTGTTTTTCCAGTCATTTTAGCTGCCCTTTTCTGGGCCCTTTCCAGCTCCAATATGAATTTTTGAGAGGTTTCAGAATCAGAATTGCAAATGGTTTCCTCAGCATGGCTGTGCAGGGATTCTATCCAGTGTTCCCTGTATTGTTCCCACTGCTTGGCCAGCCTTTTGGAACAAGCTATCCAACTCCCTTTAGCCAGTCTTCTCCCTCTGCAAGACACCAGACCTCTAAGATGAAAATGGAAAACATTCAGATGTTTCTAAATCATGGAATCCCAGAATAGAACTGAAACGGTCATTAGCTATAGTCTTGTCCAAACCTCCCATTTCATAAATGGGGGAAACTGAGGCCCAGAGAGGTTAAGCAAGGACTCCAACTTAAATCTCCCAACTTCCATGCCAGCCCCCTCTCCATTCCATCTGTGTGCAGGAGAAATATTAAAAAGATTTAATAGCTGTACATACCTCAGGCACCAGACTGAAAACCCACCCAAGTGTTGGGGTACGGTCCTGAAGGCAGCCTGCTGTGCTGGATGATAACTCTTTATTTGCTGGGTCAAGGAGTGGTGTGTGGGGTTCCAGGGGGTGGACAGAGGTGACAGGGGTGGCGGGTAGGGGGAGCTTGTGGAGCTCAGAGCAGCATCTCTTCACCAACCAATATGGAAGTTTTTTAATATGTTAACAACTGGGACAGTCATCCAAGTGTGTTCCACTTGTGTAGCACTTGCGTTTATATAGTTCTTTGGTCTAATTTAGATAAAACGTACATATAGTTTCTTTCTTTATTGGAATGCTTTGATGTGTGAAGACTCAGAGTCGCTGGCAAAGTGATATGCTTTAAATCTTTTAAAATTTAGACATCAGGAAATGACTTCCAGGTATTCTGAACATTACACATAATTAACCAAATTCTAGAGGTCTCACACCTCCAGTGGCATTACAGTACTGCAGCCTTTTAATATCAGTCGTAAAAATGAAATATTTAAATTGCAAAATAGATATATCTACACAGAAATGTGAGCTCTCTAAAAATGCATGAGCTGATGCTTATCTGCGTTCAAGCAAAATGAGTCACAGTAGTGTTTCCCTCTGTGCAACAGATTTTAAATTGTGATTTATGCAGTTTAAAAGCAGCTAAGTATACCTTGTCAGTAACACTCTCACGAGATTGTTTGATGGAGACCACTTTGTACAAATTACCTAATCAACTCAATTCCCCTTCCTCAGAGCAGAAGAGTAAGGAATACCCAACCCCAGAAATGGGTGGGGTCTGTGTGTGTGTGTGAAGAGGCTCTTCTCTTATTCTGGTTTTCTCCCTCCAGCTCCTCAGGAGGTACTACATGAGACAGAGCATACGTGAAAGCTAAACAATACGATGTACAGAAAGGTTCCTCCCCCACCCCTAACACCAAAACATCTCTCCCACAGCTTGAAATCCCAACATTCCATTTTGTCTTTAAGAGTCCCCAAATAGGGGCTTTCCTGGTGGCGCAGTGGTTGAGAATCTGCCGGCCAATGCAGGGGACGCGGGTTCGAGCCCTGGTCTGGGAAGATCCCACATGCCGCGGAGCAACTAGGCCCATGAGCCACAACTACTGAGCCCTGCGTGTCTGGAGCCTGTGCTCCGCAACAAGAGAGGCCGCGATAGTGAGAGGCCCGCGCACCACGATGAAGAGTGGCCCCCGCTTGCCGCAACTAGAGAAAGCCCTTGCACAGAAATGAAGACCCAACACAGCCAAAAATAAATAAATAAATAAATAAATAAATAAATAAATAAATAAATAAATAAACAAACTCCAATCTCTTTAAAAAAAAAAAAAGATTCCGCAAATAAACAAAATTATTCCTGAAGAGCCATAAATACTTCTATCTCTGGTAACCTTCTCCCCCACAAACAAATGGGATCTGGGTTCTCACAAGAATTTATTTTCTCATCTATTTATTTAACAGGTCTTTCCAAAATGTCAAAAGTCAAATTACACTTATTCATACTTTTAAAGAAATAATCTTTGTTGAATAGAAAAAGATGAGATGAACAGAGATATAGAAGAGGCTCAACAGAATATCTGTTGAATGTTGGAGGAGCGAAAATTTAATCAATATGTTTGTCAATTACACCTCAATATACTGTTTAAAAGATCAATTCATAGGAACTTGCATATCTGAACTGGGAACTTCTGATGTCAAATTCTGTATCATACAGGGTTCAATCAGAGAAGCAAAACCACTACACACACAAAAGGGATTTGTTACAGGGATTTGACCTTACACAATTGTGGAAGCTAGTTAAGCAGTCTCTGTAAGGTTGTTGTCTTTGCTTCTGATGCTGGAGTTTAAAGTCTGCAGAGCAGGCAGCGGGTGGGGGGGTGGTGGCGGAAGGGAAGATGGATATGAAATGAGGAAAAGCAAGAATGAGCTGGAACCCAGAAGCACCAGCTGAAGACCACAAGGATGGGCTGAAACCCGTGTCAGTTTCTGTTGCCTCTGATCTTAGGAGAATGGTTGTCCTGTAGAAGCTGGGGACCCTTCATCCCAGAGCTAAACCCACACACCTAGCCCAAGAGAAGCAGCTGAAGGAGGAGCCGGGGGAAGGTGGGGCAGTGGAAAACCCAGCTGCTGTCTCACTCCCACGAGCTAAGTGAGCAGATCAGCGACAATGTGTGTGAGCTACAAAATGGCTGCTGTCCTCTTCTCCCTCCAAATCTCAAATAAGAATCTCTCTTGTGGCCCACCATAATCAGAGACATATAGGAAAGGGATTGCTGGAATATGTAGCTCAGCCTAGTCAAGCTGACACATTGCAAAGCCACCATACTAGTCACTATACTCAGGGAGAAAAGAGAAGTGTTAACAGATTTCTGAGAACAGATTTCTGAGTGTAAAAAAATTCGGACTGAAGGTCTTTGCCTAGTAGGGCAGAGAAGAGGGCAAAGGTGCTGCAAGGAGAGATAAGGAGGTATATATTTGGCTAGTTGCCCTCCTTCATTTCACTCATTAAAAACATGTGTTGAGGGCTTCCCTGGTGGCGCAGTGTTTGAGAATCTGCCTGCTAATGCAGGGGACACGGGTTCGAGCCCTGGTCTGGGAGGATCCCACGTGCCGCGGAGCAGCTAGGCCCGTGAGCCACAACTACTGAGCCTGCGCGTCTGGAGCCCGTGCTCCGCAACAAGAGAGGCCACGATAGTGAGAGGCCCGCGCACCGCGATGAAGAGTGGCCCCCACTTGCCGCAACTGGAGAAAGCCCTTGCACAGAAACTAAGACCCAACACAGCCAAAAATAAAAAAAAAATTAATTAATTAAAAAAAAAATTTTATTAAAAAAAAAAAAAAAACATGTGTTGAGCATTTACCGTGTGTCAGGCCCTGTGTTCAATTTTATTTTTCAAAGATGGCCACAGCAATATAACCCTTCCAGCATGTTATCTTACACTGTGATCTTGAAACTCCTATATCAAGAGATGTGGTCTATGTTCACTCACTTTAATTCTGGGCAGGACTGTGACTATGGCTGAAGTGACACTGCACGACTTCCGAGGCTAAGTCAGAAAGGTTATTGAATTTCTGGAGACTCTCATCACTGACTTAGTCCCCATGTTACAAAGAAGCTCAGCCCTCATGGAGAGGTCACGTGTACGTGTTCCAGTTGACATTTCCAGCTAAGATCTCAGCATCAACCAGCTAGCATCAATCACTAAATATGTGAATGAGTTTTCAAATGATTCCTGCCCCCAGTCTTCAAGTATCACCCCCCAAAATTGATGCCAAAATGGGGCAGAGAGATGAGTCTCACTCAAATTACAGATTGGAGAGCAAAATAAATGCTGTCATTATTTCAAGCCACCCAAGTCAGGGGGTGATTTGTTACACAGCCATAGGAACTGAAATAGACTCTGTGCCAGACTGATAGGGGATATAATGATTGTTATGTTGTTATATCCTAAATCCTTCTGCTATAATATTAGATCCATTGGCTTGAAGCTAAGTTTTTAATCAGTACTTTTGTATAAATAATGGTATGTTTTAAACTTTTTATCCTGAAGTAATTGTAGATTTGCATGCAATTTTAAGAAATAATACAGAGAGATCACATATACTTTTCATCTAGTTTCTCCCCATGGTGGTAACATCTTGCCTAACTAGAGTACAATATCACAACCAGGAAATTGAGATTGATGCAACTGACTGATTTTATTCAGGTTTCACCAGTTATACGTAATCATTTGTGTGTGTATATATATTTAGTTCTATGCAATATTATCACATGTGTAGTTTCATGTGACAATCATTAGAATCACGATACAGAACAACTCCATCACAAGGATCTCTTATGCACCCTTTATAGCAACAGCCACCTCCCTCCCAATACCACCACCACCCCCAATCCCTGGCAACCATTAATCTGTTCTCCATTTCTATGATTTTGTCATTTCAAGAATGTTATATAAATGAAATCATATAGTATGTAAACTTTTGAGATTATCTTTTTTCACTCAGCATAATTCCCTGGAAATCCATCCAACTTGTTATGCATATCATTAGCTTGTTCCTTTTTGTAGCCGAGTTATATTTCATGGTATGGATGTCACATAGTTCTTTAAGCATTCACTCATTAAAGAACAACTGGGTTGTTTCCTGTTTGGGGATATTATGAATAAAGCTCTATGAACATTCGCATACAGTTTTTTGTGTGAATGTAAATTTTCATTTCTCTGGGATGAACGTACAAGAGTGAAACTGGTGGGTTGTACGGTAAGCATATGTTTAGTTTTGTAAGAGACTGTCATACTCTTTCCTAGAGTGGCTCTACCATACATTCCCATCAGCAATGTATGAGCGATCCAGTCTTTTGCATCCTCACTAGAATTTGGTGTTATCACTATTTTGAATTTTAGCCATTCTGATAGGTGTGATATAGTGATATAATAACATATTTTGTAATATGATTTGGCCACATGTCCATGAACCCTTGTCCTTTCTTGTTTACACCCACGTTGGATGGTGAGTGGAGGCTCTTTTTTTTTTTTGCACTACCACTTCTTCCCTCTTGATCATCCTCTTTGAAATGGAGAATACAATTAGTTACTTGGGGTCTGTAGCTAATGGCTGGTTTCATTTTCTTAGAAATCATCCCTAATACATATGCAGAGGCAGAATTCATTGCTTTGTTCCAAAAAAAAAGATTTAAGTAAATTTTCTACAACAAAACATTTTAAGTAAATGAGGAGTTAAAGAAAGATAAGCTTGGGAAAAGATTAAATCTGGAATAAGGTTAAATATATAAAGTGCATAAGGCCTCTTGCAATTGAGTCACAGATTTGTCTGTGCGTTTGTAGGGTTAAGAGGGAGATATAGGAAGTTATCTAGTTCATAACACTCATAAAGAATTAATAAACTGGTAACTCAGAAAAGGCCAGCCTGATTCTGAGACCAGAATGAAAATTCCCCCATGTTTATAGAGGCCATGTAGGTAATGTAAATGAGTGAAACAAACTGGGAGTAACATGACAAGGGAGGATGGTGCTAGGGCTGTGCTAAACTGAAAAGCACAGGCACAGTCTAAGAGGGCAGCCACTACTCAGTTTTAGCTGAGATTGCCAAGAGGGTAAAGTAGGCCCAATGTATCCAGCTTTTCCAGTTTCTTAAGAGAGGCTATAAAGTCAGATTTGTAGGGGTTATCTTCTGATAATATATTAACAACTATATCAGTTAAAATACTAGCTGAACAAACACTTCTGCAATCCAGGGTTGGCCTACCACTGCCAGTTGAAAACCTCTGGCCTTGATAAGTAGGCAGGAACGTCTAATGCAAGACAATCCTTATAAATATGACCTTTCTCTTTATCAAAGCTCAGCTTTGGGTAAATCGTGAATGTCACTGAGTTGGTGGTTATGCTCTCTGACATGCATACAGAATGCAGATTGTCTGTGTAGCTGGTCAAGTATGGTGTCATAGATTTTCACAGTCAGCCAACAACAATAAAGTGAACAAAAGACTTGAACAGGCACTTCACAAAAGGTATCCAAATTGCCAACAAGCATATGAAAAGGTGCTCAACATCAAATACAAATTAAAACCACAATGAGATAAAACTATATACCCACCAGAATGGAAAATATCAAAAATACTAAGTGTGGGTGAAGATGTGCAACAACTGGAACTCTCAAACATTACTGACAGAATGTACAATTGTACGCCCTTGTTTCTAATAAAATTTAATATATTCCTTCCTCATGACCCAGCCATTCCACTTCCAAATATATATGAAACATAAGAAAGGAATGCATACAAAGTCCATAGAAAGACTTGTACAAGAATGTTCAGAGCAGCTTTATTCAGACTAGCCATTAACGAAATATCCCAACAGGAAAATGAATAAGCAAAAAACTTTGTGGTATATTCATACAATTAATGAGCAATAAAAGAACGAATTAGGATGGATCCAATAACATGGATTAATCTCAAAAACATTAGGTTGAGTGAAAGGAGCCTTAAACAAATAGCATAGATTCAAATTCTGGCTCCCCCAGATACTACCTCGGTGACCTTAAATTCTTTTACTGTTCTAAGCCTTTCATTTCACATCTATAAAATGGGCATAATAACACCTTCTTGGAGGTGTTGTCATGGGGATTGTTTATAAGGGGTTTACCTAGCACAATGACACATACATAGCAAAGTATTCAATAAACAGTAGCATTTCACTCTATAGACTTATGGAAACCAAATGCCTGAACATCTACCCTTCAAGGCTTGTCTACTGCCTTCTCCCTAAAGATCCTGTCACCATTCTAAGACGACTAGGAGGAGTAACACACCAAGTCCTTAACACCTTAGTGCAAATTACCTTTAGCAAGAAATGTCTTCCTCAGAGACAAGCAGGATGGGCAGGTTATAGAGTAATTCACTTGGGGTAGATATAAGGAAAAGCACTGCTAAAGGAGGATGTGTCAGTTAGGGTCCTCTGCTGACAAGTAACCCAAACAAGCTCTGCTTAACTGAAGATAGTAGGTTGGAAAGTCAGGTTTGAGAGTCTGTAGAAACCAGGGTCACTCTACAGACCTAGGCCACCCGTTCCCTAGCCACCAACTCAAAGCAAGAAGTGACTAATTAGTGCATGACCTCCAATTGTTTTTGTGCATCATTTGCTCAAGATTCAGTCTTAAGAGACAGCATCATATTAGCCAAGCTCAGGTCAACTTCTCCATCCTGGCTCTTAAGGTCGGCAAGGCAAGGAAGGACTGAATGCCTTTGGCTTCCAAAGGGTGAGGCAGGAACCCAAAATTATGTTACACCAAGACCACCTTAATTAGGGAGAGATATTCCCCAAAAGAAAATTGGGGAACTCTTGGGAAGTGGCAGTGGATGCTGGGCAGTTGAAAACAGCAAATGTCTACCAGAGAGAACACAGGGCAGAGTAGTAGAGGGCCAGAAGAGGCCCCCTTTTCCATTCTTGGCAGGTTCTTAATTGACTGTATTTGGAGCTTAATGACCTTTTCAGCGATCCTGTTGTTAAATTCATCTTAACAACAGCTCTGAGCAGCAGAAAATGACCATTAATTTATCTTCTTATTAGTGACCTGTTCAGTATCTCACTGTATTTCTTAAGAGCCCAAGTGCTTTCTGTGGAGGTTAGCAAGAAGCCTAGAACAAATGTTGAAGACTGTCGTTTTGTGGTACATATCTTACACATATGTAAGTTAAAAAAATTAGGGTGACTTCTTGCACAAATCAGAGGAAAGCAACTGTACTAGTAAGATACACATTGTAGTCATCAGTAGACAGAAATACAGAGAAATTTAATTTTCAGTTCATGTACATGTCGCCAGAATGAATATTTTACTTTCACAGAAATATCACTTTGGTGTTGCCCACTATGGCCTTCTAGGGAAGGAGGCCAAAATATAAATTTGAAAAATTGTAATATATCTAAAGTTTATTTTAATTCAAAAAAAATTCCCAGGCTTTCCTATATGAATTTTCCTCAGCTTGAGAGAAACCATGTACTGCCATGCTAAAATATTTTTTGTATCCAATATGAACTTAATTGCAATAGTTTTTTAGTTCAGTTAATGTGTGCCTGTATAAAGTCTGTGAATTTTGACAACTGTCTTTTAAATTTTGATTGTTATAATACCATAGCTTTTTAGACTCAGTTTTGTATCATTTGTGCATGTCAACCAATTCCAAGTATACTTCTGCTCCCTAGGCATCTTCACTTTGTAAAAACCTTTTTATCATGACACTGAGCTTCACATAGTATTGTTTTCATATTGTATCACAAAAGAGAACTGTATCTTCAATGCTGAACTTTTTAACTGAATTTTCAATTGAATTAGTAATAATGCCATACTTTTCCCTTTGATAGAATGAACTTCTAAAAACTTCACTTTGATTCCATGAATTGGGTAAAAATAAAATTAAACCATCATCGAGATTAACAGATTTTCCATTTGAAAATATTACTGATATAAAACTGACCTTACTTAATTCTTTTTTGCAGTTCTTCGAGTTAACACAATAGCATCTATCACTTCATTTTTAATATGTGCACATGAAAAGTTGGAATAAAAATGAATGGCATTAATTTAGTAAAACGATTGTTTGATGTAAATGAAAAGTCATGCTTCACAGCGTGATATATAAATACACCTTCTGACGATGCACATGTTAAACTGTTGATCTCAGGCTCAGGCTTCTTAAATAAATTACCAAATTTCAAAATAGATGTTTATGTATTCCTCACAGATTTATGTCCCATGATCTTATATAGTCAATTATATTATTTTGGCTCCCAGGGAGGATGGTAAATGTCTCCAAAAATTCTGTGCAATTTACATGCCATGATCAACTTTCTTGAGAAGTGGAAATTCAGTAGTTCATTTGTCATTAATAATCACATACTTCATTTTCTTAGCTCATTGGAAATTAAAGGGTTTATTGCAAAATAAAAAGCATTGCTAAACAATAAAATAGTTGTTGATCAGCATCATAAAATAAATGACAGAACAACTGTAGTAATAATGTTCAGGCTATTCCTCTATTATCTGTGGACCAAATCCAGACCATGACCTGTTTGTGAAATAAAGCTGTATTGGAACACAGACTTTCTTTTTCATTTATGAATATTGTCTATGGTTGAAACAGAGATTTTGTGATCCACAAAGCCTAAAATATTTACTACCTGGCCCATTAAAGAAAATGTTTGCCAATCTCTGCTCCATATGCAACACAGCAGGGCTGGTCAGTCTCTATTTCCTGTACATAGTTTATGTATACCTAACCTAGAGTTTCTCAACCTTGGGACTACTGCTATTTGTGGCTGGATATTCTTTGTTGGGGAAGTGGGGGTTGTCCTGTGCATTGTGGGATATTTAGCAGCATCCCTGATCTTTACTCCCTGGATGCCAGTAGCACCCTCCCATTTGCAGCAACCAAAAATGTCTACAGACATTGCCAAATATCCCCTACTGGGCAAAATCTCCTCCAATTGAGAACCACTGACCTCACCTATAATTTCCCACTGATCCCACTGATTGGGACCTGCCAGTTTCACGCATCTTGCAGGGTGCGGCTTAATACATACCGCAACTGGCTGGTACTCCAAGTGGCCAGTGGGGGCAAAGCAGTGTCAAATACTTTTCCCACCACCTTCCAAGACCAGTGGGCAATAGCCGTCTAGTCACTGATGAAGCACACTTCTTCAGAGTGCCCTGCAGTCTGTTCTTGGAAAGGGTGTGCTAGTTACTTTGTGTCTGAAAAGGGTCAGAAAATGAGTGCTGGGTTATTGCTAATCATTTTTCAGATTTAACTGAATGTTAAACTGAGACTATGGTTCACTTCCTATGTATCTCACACACTACTAGAGGAGACTATGGCAGAAGTTCTAAGTATAAAGTACCAAACCATGTGAGCTGAAAGAGTGAATAGGTAATATACAACGAATCCACTACAAAATTTCTACCTTCCTGTCTTTGGATTCCTTCATCTGTGTCATACTTAGAAACTTTTAGCATCTCAACTTCCTTTACTCTGGGCCCCCTTATTGAGTCCAATTGAACAAACCACTGGATTACCTTCCAGCATCTTAAGCTGGCACAATGAAATCAGAATTTCCTCATAAGTGCTTCCTAAATAATGAATTCAGTCTGATCTAGTGTTTCGTTCTGCTTTCCTTGGTATAGCACTCAGTGAACCTATTCTGAATTTTGCCAATACACATTGGTAAATTCGCAATTTGCCAACTGGAGCCTGCCATGACTTGATGCTAGTTTAGGTGTGGCAATAGTTAGAAGTAGTGGGCTAAGAAGTCAGAAGAAATTTTCTCTCCTTTTCAAGGTAACACTCTCAGCAAGGTTGCTACAGAGTCTTCAAGGAATGAACAGCCTTATTAGCCAGGAGAGGAAGGAACCCCCTATGGGGTTTCGGGTACTAAGTCGCCTGAGTCCTACATGTTTCCATTCCAATTCTTGGGATCCCATTCTCTCCCAATCCAAATATAACTTCTGTGTAGAATATCTGGGAAACCAATGTTTTTACAAAACAGCCTAAGAGTCAAAATTTGAGTTTTGTTTTAGCTATCTCAGCCCAGTGGCTGCAAGTGATAAGAGATTCTTTGAATAAAATCATAGAAATTCTATAAACTTCTGCTTTTGCTTTGATACAAGTGCTCATCTTTTTTTAAACTGTGAAGTTCAGCTGGAAGCAACTAGCTTACACTGCAAAAATTACATTTCTTAAGCTTTTCATATTATTCTATTACAACTGTCCCTACATACCTTAGAACCTTTCCCAAAATGAGCATGTTATTCCTAGTGAGCACAGGTAATAATTAAATTAGCTATTTGATTCATGCATGTCTTGGACTGATTCAGTGCCAGTCAGGTTTTCAGAGACATCAGCAACAACTAAAAGAGATAATCAACCTGAGATTTCGCCCCGCTTTCCTGAGGATCCATTGCCTGCAACCATTTCTGGTACCATTTTCTTGATCAAGTTGATTATTAAGCAGAAAAGTCACTCATTCATAGTTCTCACAACTGCTCAGAGGGCTGCAGAACTGGGTTGGAAACTTAACTTCCAGGAACAGAACTTGAAACCATACCTCAAAACAGACTTGATAAACCACTGCCACTGATCACTAGAGGAAGCCCTCAGTGCTGCTATCCTGATGCCAGATGTGGGGCAGGAACCCAATTTTGCAACCACCGAGAAACTACTGTCATTGCCACTGCTAGAGGATAGACACAACTCCAGAAGAAATGGAAGCATCACTGACTGCTCACTTCTAAACTGGTGTCTCAGATGGGTGCATCTGATTGACAGGGTCTAGGTCCCGTCTCTATACACTAGATGCAAATAGGGCTGTAAATATGAGTTTTTTGTTTTTAACGTTTTTATTGGAGTATAATGGCTTTACAAGGGTGTGTTAGTTTCTGCTTTATAACAAAGTGAATCAGTCATACATATACATATATCCCCATATCACTTCCCTCTTGTGTCTACCTCCCTCCCACCCTCCCTATCCCACCCCTCTAGGTGGTCACAAAGCACCGAGCTGATCTCCCTGTGCTATGCAGCTGCTTCCCACTAGCTATCTATTTTACATTCGGTAGTGTATATATGTCCATATATACACTACAACTCTCTCACTTTGTCCCAGCTTACCCTTCCCACTCCCCATGTCCTCAAGTCCTTTCTCTAGTAGGTCTGCGTCTTTATTCCCGTCTTGCCCCTAGGTTCTTCATGACCATTTAAAAAAAATTTTTTTTAAATTCCATATATATGTGTTAGCATATGGTATTTGTTTTTCTCTTTCTGACTTACTTCACTCTGTATGACTCTAGGTCCATCCACCTCACTATAAATAACTCAATTTCGTTTCTTTTCATGGCTGAGTAATATTCCATTGCATATATGTGCCACATCTTCTTTATCCATTCATCTGTCAATGGACACCTAGGTTGCTTCCATGTCCTAGTTATTGTAAATAGAGCTGCAATGAACATTGTGGTACATGACTCTTTTTAAATTATGGTTTTCTCAGAGTATATGCCCAGTAGTGGGATTGCTGGGTCATACGATAGTTCTATTTTCATTTTTTAAGGAAACTGCATACTGTTCTCCATAGTGGCTGTATCAATTTACATTCCCACCAACAGTGCAAGAGGGTTCCCTTTTCTCCACACCCTCTTCAGCACTTATTGTTTGTAGATTTTTTCATAATGGCCATTCTGACTGGTGTGAGATGATATCGCATTGTAGTTTTGATTTGCATTTCTCTAATGATTAATGATGTTGACCATTCTTTCATGTGTTTGTTGGCAATCTGTATATCTTCTTTGGAGAAATGTCTATTTAGGTCTTCTGCCCATTTTTGGATTGGGTTGTTTGTTTTTTTGATATTGAGCTGCATGAGCTGCTTGTATATTTTGGAGATGAATCCTTTGTCAGTTGCTTCATTTGCAAATATGTTCTCCCATTCTGAGGGTTGTCTTTTCGTCTTGTTTATGGTTTCCTTTGCTGTGCAAAAGCTTTTAAGTTTCATTAGGTCCCATTTGTTTATTTTTGTTTTTATTTCCATTTCTCTAGGAGGTGGGTCAAAAAGGATCTTGCTGTGATTTATGTCACAGAGTGTTCTGCCTATGTTTTCCTCTAAGAGTTTGATAGTGTCTGGCCTTACATTTAGGTCTTTCATCCATTTGGAGTTTATTTTTGTGTATGGTGTTAGGGAGTGTTCTAATTTCATTCTTTTACATGTAGCTGTCCAGTTTTCCCAGCACCACTTACTGAAGAGGCTGTCTTTTCTCCATTGTATATTCTTGCCTCCTTTATCAAAGATAAGGTGACCATATGTGCGTGGGTTTATCTCTGGGCTTTCTATCCTGTTCCACTGATCTACATTTCTGCTTTTGTGCCAGTGCCATACTGTCTTGATGACAGTAGCTTTGTAGTATAGTCTGAAGTCTGGGAGCCTGATTCCTCCAGCTCCGTTTTTTTTCTCAAGATTGCTTTGGCTATTTGGAGTCTTTTGTGTTTCCATACAAATTGTGAAATTTTTTGTTCTAGTTCTGTGAAAAATGCCATTGGTAGTTTGACAGGGATTGCACTGAATCTGTAGATTGCTTTGGGTAGTATAGTCATTTTCACAATGTTGATTCTTCCAATCCAAGAACATGGTATATCTCTCCATCTATTTGTATCATCTTTAATTTCTTTCATCAGTGTCTTATAATTTTCTGCATACAAGTCTTTCGTCTCCTTAGGTAGGTTTATTCATAGTTATATTATTCTTTTTGTTGCAATGGTAAATGGAAGTGTTTCCTTAATTTCTCTTTCAGACTTTTCGTCGTTAGTGTATAGGAATGCAAGAGATTTCTGTGCATTAATTTTGTATCCTGCTACTTCACCAAATTCATTGATTAGCTCTAGTAGTTTTCTGATAGCATCTTCAGGATTATCTGTGTATAGTATCATGTCATCTGCAAACACTGACAGCTTTACTTCTTCTTTTCTGACTTGAATTCCTTTTATTTCTTTTTCTTCTCTGAACGCTGTGGCTAAAACTTCCAGAACTATGTTGAATAATAGTGGTGAGAGTGGGCATCCTTGTCTTGTTCCTGATCTTGGTGGAAATGGTTTCAGTTTTTCACTACTGAGGACGATGTTGGCTGTGGGTTTGTCATATATGGCCTTTATTATGTTGAGGTAAGTTCCCTCTATGCCTACTTTCTGGAGGGTTTTTATCATAAATGGGTGTTGAATTTTGTCAAAAGCTTTCTCTGCATCTATTGAGATGATCATATGGTTTTTCTCCTTCAATTTGTTAATATGGTGTATCACATTGATTGATTTGCATATATTGAAGAATCCTTGCATTCCTGGGATAAACCCCACTTGGTCATGGTGTATGATCCTTTTAATGTGCTGTTGGATTCTGTGTGCTAGTATTTTGTTGAGCATTTTTGCATCTATGTTCATCAGTGATACTGGTCTGTAGTTTTCTTTCTTTGTGGCATCTTTGTCCGGTTTTGGTATCAGGGTGATGGTGGCCTCTTAGAATGAGTTTGGGAGTGTTCCTCCCTTTGCAATATTTTGGAAGAGTTTGAGAAGGATAGGTGTTAGCTCTTCTCTAAATGTTTGACAGAATTCGCCTGTGAAGCCATTTGGTCCTGGGCTTTTGTTTGTTGGAAGATTTTTAATCACAGTTTCAATTTCAGTGCTTGTGATTGGTCTGTTCATATTTTCTATTTCTTCCTGGTTCAGTCTCGGAAGGTTGTGCATTTCTAAGAATCTGTCCATTTCTTCCAGGTTGTCCATTTTATTGGCATAGAGTTGCCTGTAGTAATCTCTTATGATCTTTTGTATTTCTGCAGTGTCAGTGGTTACTTCTCCTTTTTCATTTCTAATTCTATTGATTTGAGTCTTCTCCCTTTTTCTCTTGATGAGTCTGGCTAATGGTTTATCAATTTTGTTTATCTTCTCAAAGAACCAGCTTTTAGTTTTATTGATCTTTGCTATTGTTTCCTTCATTTCTTTTTCATTTATTTCTGACCTGATCTTTATGACTTCTTTCCTTCTGCTAACTTTGGGGGTTTTTTGTTCTTCTTTCTCTAATTGCTTTAGGTGTAAGGTTAGGTTGTTTATTTGAGATGTTTCTTGTTTCTTAAGGTAGGATTGTATTGCTGTAAACTTCCCTCTTAGAACTGCTTTTGCTGCATCCCATAGGTTTTGGGTCGTCGTGTTTTCATTGTCATTTGTTTCTAGGTATTTTTTGATTTCCTCTTTGATTTCTTCAGGGATCTCTTGGTTATTAAGCAGTGTATTGTTTAGCCTCCATGTGTTTGTATTTTTGACAGATTTTTTCCTGTAATTGATATCTAGTCTCATAGCGTTGTGGTCACAAAATGTACTTGATACGATTTCAATTTTCTTAAATTTACCAAGGCTTGATTTGTGACCCAAGATATGATCTATCCTGGAGAATGTTCCATGAGCACTTGAGAAGAAAGTGTATTCTGTTGCTTTTGGATGGAATGTCCTATAAATATCAATTAAGTCCATCTTGTTTAATGTATCATTTAAAGCTTGTGTTTCCTTATTTATTTTCATTTTGGATGATCTGTCCACTGGTGAAAGTGGGGTGTTAAAGTCCCCTACTATGATTATGTTACTGTTGATTTCCCCTTTTATGGCTGTTATAATTTGCCTTATGTATTGAGGTGTTCCTATGTTGGGTGCATAAATATTTACAATTGTTACATCTTCTTCTTGGATTGATCCCTTGATCATTACGTAGTGTCCTTCTTTGTCTCTTGTAATAGTCTTTGTTTTAAAGTCTATTTTGTCTGATATGAGAATTGCTACTCTAGCTTTCTTTTGATTTCCATTTGCATGGAATATCTTTTTCCATACCCTCACTTTCAGTCTGTATGTGTCCCTAGGTCTGAAGTGGGTCTCTTGTAGACAGCATATATACGGGTCTTGTTTTTGGATCCATTCAGCCAGTCTATATCTTTTGGTGGGAGCATTTAATCCATTTACATTTAAGGTAATTATCGATATGTGTGTTCCTATTACCATTTTCTTAATTGTTTTGGGTTTGTTATTGTAGGCCTTTTCCTTCTCTTGTGTTTCCTGCCTAGAGAAGTTCCTTTAGCATTTGTTGTAAAGCTGGTTTGATTGTGCTGAATTCTCTGAGTTTTTGCTTGTCTGTAAAGGTTTTAATTTCACCGTCAAATCTGAATGAGATCCTTGCTGGATAGAGTAATCTTGGTTGTAGGTTTTTCCCTTTCATCACTTTAAATATGTCCTGCCACTCCCTTCTGGCTTGCAGAGTTTCTGCTGAAAGATCAGCTGTTAACCTTATGGGGATTCCCTTGTATGTTATTTGTTGTTCTTCCCTTGCTGCTTTTAATATTTGTTCTTTGTATTTAATTTTTGATAGTTTGATTAATATGTGTCTTGGCATGTTTCAACTTGGATTTATCCTGTATGGAACTCTCTGTGCTTTCTGGACTTGATTAACTATTTCCTTACCCATATTAGGGAAGTTTTCACCTATAATCTCTTCCCTTTCTCAGTCCCTTTCTTTTTCTCTTCTTCTTCTGGGACCCCTATAATTCGAAAGTTGGTGCGTTTAATATTGTCCCAGAGGTCTCTGAGACTGTCCTCAATTCTTTTCATTCTTTTTTCTCTATTCTGCTCTGCGGTACTTATTTCCACTATTTTATCTTCCAGGTCACTTATCCGTTCTTCTGCCTCAGTTATTCTGCTATTGATCCCTTCTAGAGAATTTTTAATTTCATTTATTGTGTTGTTCATGATTGTTTGTTTGCTCTTTAGTTCTTCTAGGTCCTTGTTAAACGTTTCTTGGTATTTTCTCCATTCTATTTCCAAGATTTTGGATCATCTTTACTATCATTATTCTGAATTCTTTTTCAGGTAGACTGCCTATTCCCTCTTCATTTGTTAGGTCTGGTGCGTTTTTACCTTGCTCCTTCATCTGCTGTGTATTTCTGTGTCTTCTCATTTTGCTTAACTTACTGTGTTTGGGGTCTCCTTTTCGCAGGCTGCAGGTTCGTAGTTCCCGTTGTTTTTGGTGTCTGTCCCCAGTGGCTAAGGTTGGTTCAGTGGGTTCTGTAGGCTTCCTGGTGGAGGGGACTAGTGCCTGTGTTCTGGTGAATGAGGCTGGATCTTGTCTTTCTGGTGGGCAGTTCCATGTCTGGTGGTGTGTTTTTGGGTGTCTGTGACCTTATTATGATTTTAGTCAGCCTCTCTGCTAATGGGTGGGGTTGTGTTCCTGTCTTGCTAGTTGTTTTGCATAGGGTGTCCAGCACTGTAGCTTGCTGTTCGTTGAGTGGAGCTGGGTCTTGGCGTTGAGATGGAGATCTCTGGGAGATTTTCGTCGTTTGGTATTACGTGGAGCTGAGAGGTCTCTGGTGGACCAATGTCCTGAACTTGGCTCTCCCACCTCAGAGGCACAGCCCTGACGCCTGGCTGGAGCAGCAAGAGCCTGTCATCCACACAGCAAATTTCAGGCACCATTCTTCAGTATGTTTTATAGGCATGTTCAGGAAACACAACAGTGATTAACAGAGAAGAATATACCCTCTCTCGAGCTTTCGCGCCGCCCTAGTGTCAAAGCTCCCACCCCTGCTCCTCAGTAAATTTGAGTTTTTACTCCCATGTTGGAAAAACTGGACTCAGATATGGAAATTTCCTCATTCTGGTTATGTTATTGGTGTGTAATAAACCATCCAAAAAATTCAGCGGCTTAAAGCAACAACATTAATTTTGCTCACAAATCTACAATTTGTGCAAGGTTTGGAGGGGACAGTTAGCCTGTTTGACTCAGTGTAACTGCAGGCTAGAAACCTCTGACAGCTCACTCACATGTCTAGTGACTGATGATGGTTTTCAGGCTGTGACTTTACCTGGGGCTATCGGCCAGATACCTACATGTGTCCTCTCCATAAAGAGTCATACTATTTACCCCTACGCGCTTACTTTCTACATTCAACTGACTTTACTATTCCATTGTAATTGTTAGCATAACTTTAGTATTCCAGTAGACTGCTGCCCAGCAAAAGTTGCAAATAAAATTATTGTTCTTTATAGGAACTTCCTGAAAGACCTATCACTCTTCAACAGAAGAGTTTACATACCAAGAGTCTTTGAGCCTCTAACCTCAAAATACTCAGCTTATGGCCACCAATCCTAAGAGTCTTACCCAAACAGAATGGAGCCCCTATATTGAAAAACCCACTTTAATCCAACCTCCCAACTCTCCATATAGCACCAGATATATTGTCTTCCCTCTCTGAGACTCTCTCAGACTCCATGAGGTAGTGCTTTAAGCAATATACTCAGCTTTCTCGTATCAATGTGCCATTCTGGTCATACTTGGGAAGCCAGTATTTGATATCATGGGGCCTGGGCTTCTTTACAACATGATGATTAGATTTCAAGGGTGAGCATCCCCAAAGAGGGAGCTATGTAGAAGTGGCATAGCCTTTTATAACCTAGGGTCCAAAGTCACACAGTATCATTTCTGCCACATTCTAGTCACTGAGATAATCACAAATGTTCACTTAGGTTCAAGAAAAAGGGGACTAGACTCCGTCTTTTGAAAGGAGGGAGGAATCAAAAATTTTCAGATGGGTTTTAAAACCATCACATTCTCCGACTATAGAAAGACTATCCAACATGCACCCCCATGTTCACAGCACCACTATTTACAATAGCCAAGACATGGAAACAACCTAAATGTCCACTGACAGATGAATGGCTAAAGAAGATATGGTACATATATACAATGGAATACTACTCAGCCATAAAAAGAATGAAATAGGGTTTCCCTGGTGGTTAAGTGGTTAAGAATCTGCCTGCCAATGCAGGGGACACGGTTTTGAGCCCTGGTCCGGTAAGATCCCACACGCCCTGGAGCAACTAAGCCTGTGCACCACAACTACTGAGCCCGTGCTCTAGAGCCCGCGTGCCACAGCTACTGAAGCCTGCGCGCCTAGAGCCCGTGCTCCACAACAAGAGAAGCCACGCCTGCGCACCGCAACGAAGACCCAACACAGCCAAAAATAAAAACATATAAATAAATAAATTTATTAAAAAAAAAGAATGAAATAATGCCATTTGCAGCAACATGGACTGACCTAGAGATTATCATACTAAGTGAAGTCAGAAAGAGAAAGACAAATACCATATGATATCACTTATATGTGGAATCCAAAATATGACACAAAAGAACTTATCTACAAGAGAAACAGACTCACAGACATAGAAAACAAACTTTTGGTTACCAAAGGGTAAGGGGGTGTGGGAGAGGGATGGAGGGGGAGTTTGGGGTTAGTAGATGCAAACTATTATATATAGAATGGATAAACAACAAGGTCCTATTGTATAGCACAGGGAACTATATTCAATATCCTCTGATAAACCATAATGGAATATGAAAAAGAATGTATATGTATGTGTGTGTGTGTGTGTGTGTGTGTGTGTATATAACTAAATCACTTTGCTGTATAGCAGAAATTAACACATTGTAAATCAATTATATGTCAATTAAAAAAAAGAAAGACTACCCAAAAACTAATGGGCAATCATGAATAGGAGGACTATGATGGATGCCCTCTACAAAAGGTATACATCCAAATATTGACAGTGTTTAGATTAAGGTGTAGAATTATAGAAGGATTTTTCTTGTATATAGTTTCTGAATTTTCTTCAATGAACACATATTCCTTAATTAAAAATAGATATGCAAACACATCCTCAAATCTAAGTTTGATAATTAAGTAAGAAAAAAAATTCAGGATAAAATGTCAAACAGAATACCTTGTAAACCAAATTAAAAAAAATTTAACAGCTTTATTGAGATGTAATTTTATATCATAAAATTTAATTGTTTTAACTGTACAATTAAATACTTTTTAGTAACTTTATAGTTTGTAACCATCACCAAAATCCAATTTTAGGACATTTCTATCACCCCAAAAAGATTCCTCCTACCCACTTTTAGTCAATCTCGATTCTCACTTCCAGCTCCAGGCAACCACTATCTAATTTCCATGTTTATAGATTTGCCAGTTCTCATACAACATGTAGTCTGTGTCTGGTTTCTTTCCCTTAGCAAAGAGTTCTTGAGGTTCATCCATGTTGTAGCATGTATCAGTCCTTTGTTCCTTTTTATTGCTGAATAAAATTCCATTGTATAGATATGCCACAATTTGTTTATTTACTCTCAAGTTGATGGGTATTTGGACTGTTTCAGTTTTTGACTACTATAAATAATGCTGCTATAAACATCCACATATAAGTCCTTTAGTGAACACTGCTTTCATTTTTCTTGGCTACATACTCAGGAGTAGAATCGCTGGGTCATGTGGTAAATGCATGTTTGCCTTTTCAAGAGACTGCCAAACTTTTTCCAAAGTTGCTGTACCATTTTACGTATCTGCCAGTTCCCATTTCTCCATATCTTCCCTAACACTTTTCAGTGTCTGTCTTTCTGATTGTAGCCATTCTTGTGGATGTAAGGTGGCATTTCATTTTATTTTTTATTTGCATTTCCCTAATGACTAATGATATTGAGCATCTTTTCATGTACTTCTTAGCCAGTTGTATGTCTTCTTTGGTGAAACATTTATTAAAATCTTTTCCTTGTTTTAAAGTTTATTATTTGCCTGGTTATTGAGCTGTAAGACTTCTTTATATATTCTGTATATAAGACTTTTATCAGATATATAATTTGCAAATATTTTTTTCTAGTCTATAACCTTTCTCCCAGTCTGGAATCTAGATTTTATGCATTCAATAGTATAATTATCACCAATTGTATGATTTTGTCCATGGAATGCACCAAATTTGAAGCAAATTGAATTAATGAGAAGGTGTGCTTTGGTAGAGCTCTGTTTCTAAGGTTTGAAATTTAAAAGGCAATTGCAGTTGTCCAAGAGCTGGCAATAATTTAGTTACTTTAGAAACCTTGTAAATTAATCTTGACCACCAACTTGGACCAGGAGAAAAAATAAAGAAACAATATACAAGAGGACTAAATATATCCTGAAAAAACAAATCAGTACATTTAATACATGTCTCTACCGCTGGTTTAAATTCCAGAAGCACTGAAAATCGTTTTGCCTCAATTATCTAGGGATTGGAAATCAAAGTATAAGACCATATTTTCCAAAATGATAAACTAAGGGTTTTCTGAGATAAGCATTTCTTATTTCAAAAGGCAAGCCATAGTTCTGGATTTTAATTTCACAACTGAAATGTAAGTCATTTTAACATTTTATCTGCATCTGGATGATTTTATCAATGTAAAATAAAGCAGGTGGCTCAATTCAGCAAATATTTACTGAGCATCTGTTAAATGAGACCCTGTGCTAGGTGAGGCAGGGAATATTAGGACAAGAATAACTGTTCAATTGTGGTTTACTAAACAAGGTAACAGATAACCTAAGTGGGGAGATGTGCAGAATAATTTTATGAGTTGCTACTGATAAGCTCAAGTCTGTGTTCTGCTAGTGAAGAGTAAAACTGTATAGGAGGATATAAAAATGAAACTCTTTCTGCCTCAGTTTTGTCTGAGTCCCCAAAGGAGGAGAAAAACCAGTACATTACAAATACATTCATGTGCCCGAAGACTTGCAAAAGTAATGTTTTTCAATCTTTAGCACATCATCTTTTTTGAAGACATATAAATGGTTTCAAGGGGCCCACTCAGCTTCACACCTACCTCTGGGTTTGGGAGACTGATGCCTGATGCTCTCGGAGACAAGTTCAAATGCTGAGAACAATTTTTTTCAATTATTAGTACATTTTCTTATGCAGAGGGAAGGACTGAACATGTGCATTTTATTATTTTATCTCTACTTTTGAGAAAGTGGGTATTTTGTTTGCTTGTTTATCCTACCAGTGTTTGAACATAAGTATTAATATTTCCTCCCTTTTTACATAAAAGTTAGCATATGCACTGTATTACATCTTGACATTTTTACTTAATAATATATTTTAGAGTTTGTAGCACATCAGCACAGAAAAAGCAGCCTCAATCTTTTCATAATTGCAGAGCATTTTATTGTGTGGATGTATCATAATTTCTTAAACCAATCCTAAATTGATGGACATTGGGTGGCTTCCAAATTTTTATCTAGTATCAAAGTTTTAAAAAAAACTACAATGAACAACCTTGCATATAAATTTTCTTATATATGTGTGAGCACACATTTGGTAGATAAATGTTCATTTTGATGCCTGTAAAAGTTTTCCAAGTCTCCTTAGGTCTGCTTAGAGACCCTGTATTATCTATATAATCTATTCAGCTACAAAAGATACACTTGACAGAATAAGTGACATGCACGTGCACACATGTACATGTCCAGAAGAATTCCCGGGCCCAAACTGCATGTGTAATTTTGATGAATACTGCCAAATTGCCTTTCATAAGAGATACATTTACTATTTTCCACCAGAAATGTACACGGGTGCTTGTTTCTTTACAGAGAAGGCCGTAGTTTTCAATGAACTCAGTTGTTTTTTAACTAAAAAACAAACAAAAAAAAACCCCAAAACCAAAAACTAGTTTTACAGACCCTCAGCCAGAATCAGGCTTTATTTTTTCCCTGTGTAGGCAAATTCATTCTTCTAATTTGCAGACAGGCGAACCCAAGTGCAAATAGGTTCTTTTCTAAATATGGGCCTCAAGTTATTACATTTTAAAACATCTTTTCTTCTGGTTTCTGCTAAAATTTTTGTTTATATGATCCATTTAACTGTTTCTCCTTAAAATTTTGAAATATCTGATCCATCAGGACAGAGTTGTGGTAGCTCCAAATGGAGATATAAGCTCATGTCAACACACACTGTAAAATCACTCCACTTTTTTACTCAAAGAAGTGTCCCTGGAAGCTAAACATTATCAAATTCTCCCTTAGTGTCAGAAATATTACCAGAGATACAAAGAACTAAAACACCTCACATATTTATAATTTATCTTTCGTAGGCTTTTCCACATAACTAAAAATTACTTAAAATACAAAATCACTCATTTAGAAAAAGATTTTTCAGATAATTTTCCCATAAAGAAAAATTGATTTTTTTTCAGAGGAAAACAAGTTTGGTGATACTATTAACATAGTTTGTTTTAAAATAATGACATGAGGTTGATCAAAAATTTATAATGCTTTGATATATAACCCTATATAAATAAGCAGAATTTGGGGTCCTATTAATGTGTAGTGTTATAACAATAACCACAATGACACATATTTATGGTGCTTTATAGTTTACAAAGCACTTCCATGTACATGATAATAATTCCAGCTGCCGTTGGTTATAAAAACCAGGTATTTTGATAAACTGTACACTAGAAAGTATTAGTCTCTTTTCATCCAAGATGAGGGGAATGAAAATGCATTGTTTGCTTAAGGACAAAAAGCCAGTGAGCAGTAAATCCTAGAGACGGGAAGTAGAATGGTGGTTCCCAGGGGCTAGGGCGAGGGGGGATGGGGAATTATTGCTTAATGGGTATAGAGTTTTAGTTTTGCAAGATGAAGAGTTCTGTAGATGGATGGTGGTGATAGTTGCACAACAATATGAATGTGCCTAATACCACTGAATTGTACTTAAATGGTTAAGGTGGTACATTTTCTGCTATGTGTATTTTATCACAATAAAAAAAAACTGGGGGTGGGTGGCAGGGAAAGCCAGTGAGTGGTGAAGCCTGAATTTGATTTCATTTTGATCCAACCTTTTCCTTCTACTCAGAGCAGTTATTATCCTCATGTTACAGATCAGGGGACTAAAGCCCAGAAGGACTGAATTGACTTTAGTCACACAATTATCAAGTGGCAGAGTTGAAGTTCAATCCAATGGAAGTGATTTTATAACCAGAGGCTAAGCACAGGAAGTCAAAATAAAACCAAGGAGTCATCTAACCACTAAGGGTTGGGTAATATTGCGTTAATCACTTTACCTGCCTGGGCTGCAGTTTACTAAGTTGTAAAATGAAGGAATGGATATAGATCAAACTATTTTTTTAAAAAATTCAACATTTTTAACCATGACTTACAGTAAGAAATGTTTTATATTGACCCAGTACACACACACACACATACACCACCTTGCCCTAGGTTGGGTTTCCCAGAAGCAGACCTTGAGATAAGGATTTGATTGCAAATGATTTATCAAGGATGTTTTCGGGAGAAAGTGGTATGGGAATAGAGGTGGCAGAGGAGGAAAGGTGCAGAAATCAACCAAGGATCAAATTTCAGGTGAACTCTCAGCCTCAGCCTGATCCCATGGGAAGCTCTGGAGCATAAAATACACCAGAGACTCACTCGCTTTGAGACAAGAAAGCTGGGCTTTCATATTTCATCCCTAGTCAATCACTGGTTACAGGCCACCCCAGCAGGATGTAACCTCCCAGGCATTTAAGTTCACGGTACCTATGGTAGCCAGTCCCCAAAGGTGGCCTCCAATGGTCCCGGCCTTGTAGTATTCACACCTTCCTGCCTACATTGTTTCATGGTTAGTCACTATAACCAATGAAATACAGCAGAAGTAATGGAATGTCACTTCTGAGATTAAGGTATGAAAGACTGTGGCTTCCATCTTGGATTCTCTCTTTCTTCACTGCCTCTGTGGGAAGCAAGGTCTCATTTTATGAGCAGTCCTATAAAGAGGTCCATGACATGGACTCTCATAACAAGGGCCTGAGGCCTCCAGCCAACAGCCAGCAAGGAACTGAGGCCTGCCAACAACCACAGGAGTGAGTCTGAAGGCAGATCCTCCAGCCCCAGTCAAACCTTGAGATGACTGCAGCGCCAGCTATTAGCTTTACTGAAATCTCATTATACTCTCTAAGCTAGAACCACCCAGCTAAGTTACTTCTGGATTCCTGACCCTCAGAAATTGTGTAAGATAATAAATGTTGTCATTTTAAGTCACCAGATTTTTGAAAAATTGATTATGCGACAACAGATAAATAATACAAATACATCGGGCTACCATGTCTCCAGTAGCTGAAGGGAGGTTTTCTGAAAAACTACAGGGAAGATTCTTTAGGAAAGAAGCACAAAGACACTGGGGGATGGGCAGAACCAGCAAAAGAGACCTGAGGTGATGTGAGCAGAGCATGTCTGCTATCTCTCCAAAACAAATGTTTCATGAAACAACACTTACCCTTATTACATGCAATGCACTTTGATAACTTCTATTTGATTATACTCTTATTTGGTTTATTAAGTGCTGGGAGTGAGCCCTTAAATTGATTTCACAGTTCACTAACAAGTTGTGACCTGCAGTTGAAAAACAGTGAACTTAATCATCTTTGAGGTTCCTTTTAGATCTAAGCTTTTGTAATTAGGAGTTGGCACAGTGCTATTACATTAACGACTAATATTCATTGAACACCCACTATGCCATAACTATTCCAAGCACTTCACACATATTGCTTCATGTGAAGACAATAAGGTAGTAACTACTGATATCCCCATGTTACAGATGTGAAGACTGGTAAGTGGCAGAGGCCAGGAGGAAACCCAGTCAGTCTGACTTCAAAACCCATTGTCAAGGGCTTCCCTGGTGGCGCAGTGGTTGGGAATCTGTCTGCCGGTGCAGGGGACACGGGTTCAAGCCCTGGTCTGGGAGGATCCCACATGCCGCGGAGCAACTAGGCCCGTGAGCCACAATTACTGAGCCTGCGCGTCTGGAGCCTGTGCTCCGCAGCGGGAGAGGCCGCGATAGTGAGAGGCCCGCGCACCGCGATGAGGAGTGGCCCCCACTTGCCGCAACTAGAGAGAGCCCTCGCACAGAAACGAAGACCCAACATAGCCATAAATAAACAAACAAACAAACAAACAAACCCAAAGTTAAAAAACAAAAACAAAAAACCCATTGTCAAGAGTGCAGGCACCTACATGTGACTATTTGGGTTCAAATCCTGATGCCAACGGTCGATCAATAAATGTTTCTAATTATGATCATGATATAACCCAATTATTGGCAGCCATCAGCTCACTGACGGGGACAGTTCTAACAAAAGGAAGTTTAGGATCAGGGTCATGCATATGGACTGAATTTAGAGGCTAACTCATTGATAATCAGCTCAATGTTCCACTCTGCTTCAGCCATGCTGGCCCAGTCTTCACCTTAAATTTAGCCACTTATACATCTAAATAAGATGGGGCTCTGGCCTGGGTTATTTAACATCTGCATGGTTGAATGTCTAAAGTACATTTCACTGTAAATAGAAGGAATTTCAACATACTCATTTTTATGTATTGTTTTATTAAAGTACAAAGATACTTCTCTAATAAATGAATCTAACTAAAATACATTAGTCATCATTATGTAGAGAATATTCCTACTGAAGTCAGCGAACACTAATCAATCTTTGGATTTGAAAAACAGGGTCAATAAACATTACGATATAAATGACTAAAATGGTTAAAAAACGGACTTCCCTGGTGGTGCAGTGGTTAAGAACCCACCTGCCAATGCAGGGGACACGGGTTCGAGCCCTGGTCTGGGAAGATCCCACATGCTGCGGAGCAACTAAACCCATGTGCCACAACTACTGAGCCCGCGCTCTAGAGCCCGTGAGCCACAACTACTGAGCCCGAGTGCCCTAGAGCCCGTGCTCCACAACAAGAGAAGCCACTGCAATGAGAAGCCAGCGCACCGCAACGCGTAGCCTCCCCTCGCCGCAACTAGAGAAAGCCCGCACACAGCAAGGAAGACCCAATGCAGCCAAAAATAAACAAATTAATTAACTAATTAAAAGAAAAACTGCACAGAACCTGTATACCTGGAACTATTACCTTTTGGCTGAATTCTTCTGAGTCACGTTTCCATCAATTATATCTTTTATATCACAGGATAAATACAGCATTTACACAGGTAGTGAAGTCAGTATAAAAGCATAACATCCTTTTAATAGAAGATTATGAGTAATCAAAGATTTAGATACCTGCTGAGTGAATTATCTAGAGCTGGACACATGTAGGGGATACATGTCAGGAAGATATTTCAGCAGCTTTGTTGTCAGGTGACTTGAAGGATTTAGAAAGTAGAAAGAAAAAGATGGTTTATGTCCCACTTCATATGCTACTGTGTGATTATGGATTACAGGGCAACAAGGGTGACTGCAACCTAGCTTGGGACACTGTTAGCAGATGTAAGACACTGTTCCCCTGTCACCTATTTTTTTTTTAAAAAAAACAACCCACTCATTTTGTATACATTGCTAAAGAGGGAGTTACAGAAAGCATCATGGCTCCCCCAAACCAAATATCAATCTAGATATCCTGAAAAATTAACAATTTAAAATAAAATTTTTTTCTGGGCAGAAGACCTAAATAGACATGTTTCCAAAGAAGACATACAGATGGCCAACAGGCACATGAAAAGATGCTCAACATTGCTAATTATTAGAGAAATGCAAATCAAAACTACAATGAGGTAGCACCTCACACCAGTCAGAATGGCCATCATTAAAAAAAATCTACAAATAACAAATGCTGGAGAGGGTGTGGAGAAAAGAGGACCCTCCTACACTGTTGGTGGGAATGTAAATTGGTGCAGCCACTACGGAAAACAGTATGGAGGTTCCTCAGAAAACTAAAAGTAGAGTTGCCATATGATCTAGCAATCCCACTCCTGGGCACATATCCAGACAAAACTATAATTCAGAAAGATATATGCACCCTTATGTTCATAGCAGCACTATTCACAATAGTCAAGACATGGAAACAACCTAAATATACATTGACAGATGAGTGGATAAAGAAGATGTGGTACATATATACAATGGAATACTACTCAGCCATAAAAAAGAATGAAATAATGCCATTTGCAGCAACATGGACTGACCTAGAGATTATCATACTAAATGAAGTAAGTCAGAAAGAGAAGGACAAATACCATATGACATCACTTATATGTGGAATCTAAAACATGACACAAATGAACTTATCTACGAAACAGAAACAGACTCAGGGACATAGAGAACAGACTTGTGGTTGCCAAGGGGGAGGGGGGGTGGAGGAGGAAGAGACTGGGAGTTTGGGGTTAGCAGATGCAAACTATTATATACAGAATGGATAAACAACAAGGGCCTACTGTACAGCACAGGGAACTATATTCAATATCCTGTGATAAACCATAATGGAAAAGAATATGAAAAAGAATGTGTGTGTGTGTATATATATATATATATATATTTAACTGAATCACTCTGCTGTACAGCAGAAATTAACACAACATTGTAAATCAACTACTTCAATAAAATAAATTAAAATAAGATAAATAAAATTTTTTCTAATGATAAAGGAAATACATGCTTTCACAAAGCACTTAGTAAATGCAGAAAACGTAAAGAGTAAAGGAAAAAAATCACAAAATGATTAGATATCAGATCATGAGGTAATAATTACCACTGTTTATGTGTGTGTGTATATATATCTCCAAATTGGCATCATACTATATGTACTTTTTATAATTTCATTTTTTCACTTAAAAACATACTATGGGAAATTTCCCTATGTCAAAGTATTCTACTTCAACATTAATCTGATGGCTGTATAGAATTCCATTCTATGGACATAGCATTTGTAACAGTCAGTATCCAGAAGGCAAACAGAAACCACTCTATACATTTAATGCAGCAACAGACTTAATGCTAGTAACTTGCTACAAAGTTATAAAACATGCTAAAAAAAAGAGAAAGGTATATATTAGTTAGCTATCACTATGTAACAAACCACTTCAAACTTACTCATGTAAAACCAGAATTTACTTAAGAAAAAATTCTGTGGTTAACAATTTAGGCTGGATTCATCTAGGTATTTCTCTGGTCTCAGTTGAGGGCCCTCATGCATCTACAGTTGGTTGTGGGTTGGCTTTGCTGATCTTGGCTGGGCTCCTTTACATGTTTGGGGACCTCAGCTGGGACAAGAGGACTGGCTAGACTCAGACCCACATGGTTTCTCACTCTCTAGCAGGCCAGTGTGGGCTCATTCCATGGCAGTCACGTGGCTCCAAGAGAATGAGCAGAAGCCCGAGAGTCCTCTTGCGACCTAGGCTTGGGACTATCACAGTGCCATTTTCTCTACCTTCTATTGCTCAAAGTAAGGAACAAGGCCATCCCAGATTCCAAGAGTAGAGAAATAGATTCCACTTTTTATGTGAAAAACTGCAAAGTCACATTGCAAAAGGGCGTGGAAACAGGGAGAGAAAGAATTCTGGCCAGTTCTGCAAACAATTGATCACAGTGTGTCTTACCTAGAAACCTGAAAGCTGCCACCACTCCTGGGGCCGGAGCCCATATGTGGGCCATTGCACTTGTGACACTCGATGTTGATCTGTGAGAGGTACTACTGCTGCCTCTACTACCACTGAGTAGAAACCCAGGAGTCCATAGCCTTACTAATCTGTTAAAACTGCCACAGATGTTTTGGGAACAAATAGTTGCCGGTAGTCATTGTTGCTGCCTCTATTGCTATTGGAAGGACCCCTAGAGACAGACAAAAAGGCTACTCTCTTGTCCACCTTATAGTCTCCCCACCAGTGCCTCCCAGTAGCAAACCTCATGCGATGCAAGCTGAAAGGGAATATGGAAAATGTAGTTTACTGGTTTCTAACCACCTGTGATACAGAAAAGAGCATCGAAAGTATAGCTGAGAGTCAAATGAAAAGTGACTGCACAATAACATCATTTATTTAACTAATCCCCTGTTGCTGGATATTTAGATTATTTCTTTGGAAATACAACATAAATGTAGAAAGCAAAGCCATCAATGGGACAGTTTTTGAACCCAATGGACAATGATATTTAATTGCTAAGAAAGGCATTTAAAAAGGGATGCGTCCTTGAGCTCAGCAGTAAACAAATGATACGTAAAACAGAACAGCTCTAAACAGCTCTGCTCTGTCCCTCCAAAAGTAGATGTGTGTCATCATGACGGGAACAACACTGTTCTATCCATGTGGAGCTATAATGACATAGTTTACCTCAAAAATTATTTTCTTCACATTGCATTCCCATTTGGTTGAGGTCAAAAGGAATTATTCTGAAGTCATAATTTTTGTACCCCCATATATACAAAACTTTTACCTGAATTTCCCTATGTTCAACAGCCACAGGATAAATCTAAAATCCCAGTAACAATTTTTCAAAAAGCATTTCTAGGGTTTAGCCTCTACAGTGTTTCTTTTTAATAACTTATTTTTATTATAAATGTAATACTGCTTGTAAAAAAAATCAAATGAGCATTTCCAGAGGCGAAATTCCATCATTCAAAGCTTGTCATGTATCTTTCATCCTGATGTTTTCCTATGAATGATCTAATACATTTTATTATTATAGTCACAGAAGAATATTATAATTCTCTTCTGTAACTTGTTTTTATAAGTAAAAATTATATATATATGTGTGTGTATATATATATATATATATATATATATCGATAGACCTTTTGTTTTAATTCAGTATAAATATACCTAACATATACATAACATATAAATATACCTAACATAACATATAGCATATACCTACATCATAGCATTCTATAGTATGGATACGCTAAAATTTATTTTATTGTTTGTCTTCCCCAGAAGAGTGCAAGCTCCCTGAGGATAGGGACCTGGTTTGGTTTGGTCACAGCTGTATCTCCAATGCTTAGACAAGCACCTGGCAAATAGCAGGTGTTCAAAAATTTTGTAGAATGAATGACTAAATGGCAAAACACTTTAGATGAATATTTGTATTGTTTCCATCTTTCACTATTCCAATAATGAATTTTGCAATTAGTAATCTTATAAATACATGTTGTACATTTATTTATTTTTGTAAGGAAAAGTCATAGAGGAGGAATTGCCGGGTCAAAAACAAAAAAAACCAAAATTCAAGAACTTCAATCCCTCTCAAATTCCTCCCAACATGTTCAGAAAGTCCCCAGTGGGAAGGGAGGTAGCACTTGTATTTACAAGTCTGGTCTTCCTAGCTATCACTTAGACCTGCCACTATAGTCTCACAAGTGTAGTCCTGTTGCAGAGTGGCATTGGCCTTTTCCTTCTTTTCAATTTGTGCTGTCTGGGGAAGTTGTCTGAGACGCTTATGTTTCCACTCCGTGTTCTAAGACATTCAGCTGTCATTCTGTTGAAATGAGAACAGTACCCTTTGTCCCTGCAATTTTTTGTTAAGCAGGCTATATTGGCTGTAAAACTTTATGCTCCCAATATCTCTATGAAATTTTTTTTTCTAATCTAGCTTTTTTTTTAAAACATCTGCTTTCCCCCAAGGCTCAGGGGTAAATCCCTAATGAGGAAACACGAGGGCCTGCATCATTCATTCCAGGTATAATATATATCGAGCTGTCCTCAGAACAACCCTAATTCTCTGATACTTATACCAAGGCTCCTTAGACCAAATCTGCAAACCTTAGTTCTCTCGTTTCTTTGGTTGAGTGCTTTCCTGAGTGGCTTTTGCAAACATACCTTTAGCGGGCCCAGGCTCAGTCCTGTAGACATTTCTGAATCCCAGGGTAAAAGTCACCTGCAGTGTTCAGGTAGGGATCCCTGGAAACACACAGATATATTAATAAATACAGAAATTTAGATGAATGGACATATGCTCAAAGTTCACTTAAGCAAATTCTCAAAACAGTTCAAGGTTTTCCCCCCTTAAGCCCTAAAAACTTTAATATTTTAATCTTTTGTGTAGAGGGCTTCCTTTATAAAATATCCTCTTTTATTATAAATGTTATATATGATCATTTAGAAATTTGGGAAAATAGAGTAAGTATAAAAAATGGGAAATAAAATCACCTATAATCCCACCCCCACCCCTGAGCTACCAGTGTGAACATTTTATACACATTTTCTTCCAATTTCTTTTCTATATGTTCTTACATAGTTCAGGTCATAGTGCATATAAAATTTTCTATTGTTTTATTTTTCCTTAATGTTATAACAAAAATGTCCTTTTGTGACTAAAAAAGCCCTTCATATACATACCTGCTAATAACCGTAAACTAGTCCCTTGTTTAGATGTAGCATATACTGAGATTATGCATTTAAAAAGCTGTCCTCCAAGTTTACTCAGACTAGAAGTAAGTCATATTCAATTTCTCCTTTTCCTTCATTACCCAAATCCACTTAGCCCTGAGGGCTGTCTATTCTATTTCTGAACAATTTCTTTTATCTGTCCCAGGGATTTCAATCCCAGCTAGAGCATATAGGGAGCTTTTAAAAATACTGATTGCTGGGGCCCCATCAGAGACCGAGTTAACCGGAATCTCTGGGGGATGGAGCCCAGGCATCCACAAGTGTAAATGCTCCCCAGTAGATTTTAATGCAGCCAGAGTTGAGATGCACTGCCTCAGCCCCTCCTCCAGCCCCACTTCCACTTCCCAAGGCCCAGCCCTCATCAACTCCCAATTAGGTTATTGCAGTTACCTCCTAACTCTTTTCCTGTTTCTGGTCTCTCTCTTCTGCAACCTCTAATCCTGCATACTGCTTCCCAAATTACTTTGGTAAAAACATGGGTCAGATCACATCACTCCCCTACTAAACAAGAGAGTCAAACTTGGCCTGAGTAAGGCCCTCCTCCAACCGACATTTCTGCATCCTTTCCTACTCTGGGTCTTCTAGTGCACCTCACCACTCATCTGAGTTAGCTTTCTGCTTTTGTTCATGCTGTTCCGTAGCCCATAATGATCTCCTTCTCCATTGCTCAAAGACCACCATTATCTTACACATATTTCCAAGTCCATTTCAAATACCACATCCTTCTTCAATCAGGCAACAATCATCTATTGAATGACTACTATGTACCATCCATCTGTTCAACATTTTTTGAGTTGCTGTTGTATCTAGGTACTGGGGATACAACAGTGAACAAGACAGACAAAACTACCTGCCTGTGTGGAGAGGAGGACAACAAAACAAGCACACAAATAAGAAAATGTTAGATAAGTGTGATGCAGAGAATTAGAATACGTAGTGACTAGGTGGCTATTTTCGACTGGGTGGCTATTTTCATCTGAAATGGCCTTTCCGAGGAGGTGACATCTATACTGAGATCTAAATGACAGGAAGTGAGGGACCAGCCATTCAGAGTTTAAGGGGCAAAGCATTCTAAAGATAGGACCAGCTAGTGTGAAGGCTTTCAGGCAAAATGAAGTCTGATTGAAGAGCTGAAAGAAGGCCAGAGCAGCTGAAGCACAGGGGGAGTCACGGGAGAGGAAGTTGGAGTCAGCTCATGTATGCTTTCTAAGTCAGGGAAAAGAGTCGAAATTTGATTCTTTGGGCAATGATGGGAAGCCACTGGAGGGGTTTAAGTGAGAGGGTGACATGATATGGTTTGTGTTTGAACAAGATCACTCTGGTTGCTGTGGGAACAACAGATTGAGGGGTGACAGTAGGAGCAGGGACCACGTAGGTGCTTTGGTGGCAGTCTGGTTCTCCTCGAAGTACTTGCTCCATTTAAGACAAATAAAAATCAAAAGCTCCTCTTGTTTTTAAGCAAAATATTAAAATTCTCATCGTCATCTAACAGGACCTGGATGGGCTGACCTCTCTCTGGCTTCCTGTACACCATCTTTGCTCCTGCTATTGAGCCTTGCTGACTTTTTGTCAGCTCCTCAAATATATCATTCCTTCAGGCCACAGGGCCTTTGGACTTGCTGTGGTTATATGTTATTTGTGTATGTGATAAAATATACGTAACATAAAATTTACTATTTTAACCATTTAAAAGTGTACAATTCAGAGGCATTAAGTGCATTCACAATGTTGTACAACCATCATCACTCTTAGCTGCAGAACTTTTTCATCACCTCAACAGGAAACACTGGACCTATTAAGCAGTCACTTCCCATTCCCTCCTCCCCCAGCCCCAGGTGACCATTAATCTGCTTTCTGTCTCTATGGATTTGTCTGTTCTGGATAGTTCACAAAAATGGAATAATACAATATGTGGTATTTGTATGGCTTCTTTCACTCAGTATAAAGTTTCCAAGATTCATCACATGGCTTCCCCAGTGGCACAGTGGTTAAGAATCCGCCTGCCAATGCAGGGGACACGGGTTCGAGCCCTGGTCTGGGAAGATCCCACATGCCACGGAGCAACTAAGCCTGTGTGCCACAACTACTGAGCCTGCGCTCCAGAGCCCGGGAGCCACAACTCCTGAAGCCTGGGCACCTAGAGCACATGCTCTGCAACAAGAGAAGCCACTGCAATGAGAAGCCCGCGCACCACAACAAAGAGTAGCCCCCACTCACCGCAACTGGAGAAAGCCCGGGGGCAGCAATAAAGACCCAACGCAGCCAAAAATAAATTAAAAAAAAGAAAAAAAAGATTCATCCATATATTAGCATGTGTTAGTACTTCATTCCTTTTTATAACTGAATAATATTCCATTGTATGATTTACCATAGTTTATCCATTCCTTAGTTGATAGACATTTAAGTTGTTTCCACCCTTCAGCTGTTGTGATTAGTGCTACTGTGAACACTCATGTACACGTTTTTGTTAGAACACCTGCTTTCAATTTTGGAGGCGGGGTATACACCTAACAGTGCTAGGTGATATGGTAGCTGTGGTCATATTTTGAGGAACTGGAGATCAGTGAATCTTAGACATGTATGTTTCCTGTGGCTGCTGTAACAAAATACCCCCAAATGGGTGGCTTAAAATAACTTAAAAAATTTATTTTCTCACAGTTCTGAAGGCCAGAAGTCTGAAATCAAATTGTCAATAGGGCCATGCTTCCTCTGAGACTAGGTAGAATTCTTGCTTGCCTCTTCCTAGCTTCTAGTGGTGACAGTCAATCCTTGGCGCTTTTGGCTTGCAGCTGCATCATTTCAATCAGTCACACGGCATTTACCCTGTTTGTGTCTTCACATGGCCCTCTTCCTGGGTCTTTTCTTCTTTTAAGGATACCAGTTATATTGGATTAAGGGCTTACCCTGCTCCAGGATGACCTCCTCTTAACTTAAATAATTACATCTGCAACAACACTATTTCCAAATAAGGTCACATCCTGAGGCAATGGGGTTAAGACTTCAACATCTCATTTTGGAGGACACAATTCAATCCATGACAAACTGACAGACATTACTGTGCATCTGAATCCCCTGGGGATCTTGTTAACACGGGCTTGCGGTGAGGCCTGAGGTTCTGCATTTTCAGTAAACTCTCCCAGCTGATACCAGTGCTGCTAGTTCACTGATAGGGTGGCTGACTGGTTTTGGTTTTAGCAATAAAAATCCAGAGTTAAAGGAAACCCCTCAGTCCTGGGAAAACTGGCATGGTTTGTCACCCTATTATATCACAGACCACAATTTGAATAGCAAGGATCCAGCTATGAACTATGGTAATTTACCCATTAATTACATTGCTGACTATTCATATCTACCTTTACATTTAAATAACTTATTTTTGCTAGAACAGTCCAAGTTTTCAAGAATCTGGACCCCAAAAAGCTCCAAACTGTGAAATGGTGAGTTAGTTGAGCTGATGGACGCCGTCTGTGAATATCATATATTAACTCATGAAATTATCTATGACGCTCAGCAGTGTCCCTGTTGGGTTGAAAATGGAGATTTCTGACCCCTTTACAGAGTAATTATGCATGGGCAAGAACTTTTTTTTGGCTAAGAGTACTCACTGGGCTTGAAATCTTCAGTATCCTTTTTTTGCTGCTGCCCAGGGACTGTAAAAAGGAAGGAGAAAGCTCCTTTCTGAAGCTGGGTTTGAGCTCACTGCAGTAAGGACAGCATCCGTCCACTCTTGATTCCTATTAGGACCACCTGAAGAACTTTAAAAACTGCTGAGCCCTCACTCCGGACCAAATGACTCAGGCTACCTGGGATTGGGCACAGGCAGTCATAGCTTTGTTCTTGTTGTTGTTGGTTTAAGTTCTCCAGGTGATGCAAATGAGCAACCAGAGTAGAGAATCGTTGTGCAAGGTCTTCCTTTATAAGAGAAACCTTGCCAATCTGTTCCCTAATCTTTTTTTCACCTGCACCCATATTCTTCTCTACTCCTCTCTATGCCCACATACCTCTTTGTTATGGTTGATCATTACCTTAAGCAAGTTCTCCTCTTCCTCATATTTGTGTCCTGTTTATACAATGACCTCCCTGACCTGGGACCATGTACAACCCATTGGCGGTAATAATTACTCCTGCAACTGACCTTGGCAGGCTTTCCTCAAGCTTTATTGACTGTTTTTCACTCTTTCACAAAAGGTATCCTTAACATCATCCACAACTGAGTTAGCCTGTGATAGTGTTGCTGTTTTGACTGCAGACTCTCTCAGGAATCAAGTGAAATCTCCCACAGAATCTGTACTGTGTGTTCCTCTACAAACCATCCACAGGAAATCTGGGTGGAGTGTACATTACTTTTTTATTGGGATATAATTCACGTGCCATAAAATTCACCCTTTTAAAGTGTCCGATTCAGTGGTTTTTAGTATAGTCACAAAATTGTGCAACCGTCACCAGAGTCTAATTCTAGAACACTTTTGTCACTCCCCAAAGAAACCCCCTACTCACTAACAGTCACTCCTCATTCCTGCCGCCCCCTGCAACCACTAATCTATTTCTGTCTCTATGGATCTGTCTATTCTGGACGTTGCCTATAAATGGACTGTTCAACATGTGGTCTTTTGTGTCTGGCTTCTTTCACTTAGCATATTTTCAAGGTTCATATATGTTAAAGCATGTACCAGTACTTCATTCCTTTTTGTGGCCAAATAATTTTCCATTGTATGGATGTACTACATTATGTTCATCCATTCATAATTGATGGCCATTGGGGTTGTTTCTGCTTTCTGGCTATGGTAAATGGTGCTATGAACATTCATGGACAGGCTTTTGTGTGGACAAGTTGTCATTGCTTTTGGGTCTATACCTAGGAGTGGAATCGCTGGGTCATATGGTAACTTTGTTTAGCTTTTTGAGCAACTTCTGAATTGTTTTTGAACTGTGTTTTTTGACCTTGAAACAGTTCTCTTTTAGTGTGAGGTAGTCTGTACTTGTTAGGGTGGGAAAAATGAGTCTCAGGGACTTTAAACATTTTTTTTCTGTTATCTGTTATACATTTTATGTGCAGGAAGAATGGTACCTTCATATGGAAACTTCTTGTCATTCGGCTTCATCATTTCAAAATGTGAGGAAATCTAAAACATGGAGCTTCCGCGGTGGCAAGGATTGGGGGTGTCTGTCTGAGTTCCCGGGTTCCAGACCATTCCTCCAGCTGTATCTCCGGCCACCTGTCACAGTCTGTTACTGGCACAGACAAGGCCTGCTTGTTCCAAGGACATGACTACTGGGCCACTTCCGTCTGAGAAGGCCTAGTGGGGCGTCCAAATGCAGAAACCTGATTGCTTTCCGGGGACAGCAATAAACCAGGTGCAGACAACCCTGCAAATGTAAAGCCCCACTGTGTACAAAGCAGAAACTCACGTGCCACGGCAGCCACGAAAAGGCCCTGACCTTCGACCCGGCCTCCATCCAGGTTCTCCTACTCCCTCCTGGGTGCCCTGCCCCGCTCCTCGGCTCGGGGTCTGAGCCTGCGCGGGCTCGCGGAGGCGGGCGGCCTTCTCCGCATGCGCAGTCTCTGCCGGCCTGTTCCTTCAGCGGGGGCTCTGCCGAGTGCGCGCTCACGCACACGCAACGTCTCGTCTGCGCGCTCACGGGGCCTCTCGCGGCACGCGCCTCCGCCCCGCCCGGCCCCGCCCCGCCTCCTCCCCCCTCCCGCGCGCCGGTCCGCCGCACGCCGCCGCCGCCGCCGCCGACGCCGCCGCCGCCGCCGCCGCCGCCGCCGCAGCTCTGTAGTATGGCATCGAGGAGAATGGAGACCAAACCTGTGATAACCTGTCTCAAAACCCTCCTCATCATCTACTCCTTCGTCTTCTGGGTGAGTGACCACGCCTGACCGGCGGCTGGGCCGCCGTCCATCGGTCAGTGTAGTGATGCTCCGGGAAGGGAAGGGGGAGGAAAAAACCCAAAGCAAAAATCAAATCTCGGTCCCCTCCTTCAGGAGACAGGCGCAGGGCTTGGGGCTGCAGGATGGCGGGGTGCAGGCTTGGGGCTGCTCAGACCCTGGACCCCGCCCGGTGCAGGGTGTAAGGGGCTGCGTGGTGGCGGTGACTGCAGGTTGCCGACCTTTCCAAAATATTTTAATGCATTGACTTATTTTTTTAATTCCCGGGTTAGGGTCAGCCTCTGGGGAAAGTTGCGGGTTTATTCGTCTGTTTTCCACTCTGGACACCCCTCCCCACCCTCCCTTAGCAGCCCGTTCGCGGTGTCTCTTGGAGCTAACCTGTGGCCGGCTGGGAGCAGGCGCGAGAGCGCAGGGTTTAATCCCAGATTCCCAGTTATTCCCGACCCCGCGGGGCTGCGAGAGGCAGGCGCTGGGAGCCCTGAGCTGCCTGGCTGGGCAAGGGCGACCAAAGGCCTCCAAACGCAGTGATGGGGGGCGGGCTCCGTTGCCGCGCGGAGACGCACAGAGGGGAGAGGGTCTTACGTAACCCAGGGGCATCTTTGCGCTTTCTCGGCGACCCAGGAGATGGGTCTTAGGACCCTTTTCCCACGCCCTTGCACCCTTACACTTATCTTTCTGTCACTGCGTAAACCCAATCCGCAGAGCCCTGGGGAAGGACCCCAGCCACTTGGTGACAGCAATAGCGCCTCAACTCTGCTCCCCATCTAACTGGTGCTGCTACCGGTCCTTGAAGCTCAATGCAGAAGGATGACGTCAGCCCCTCAGCCGAAGCCTTGGGGGGCTGCGTGGTGCACTTCGCGGAGCTATGCGCGCTTTTGCGCGCGGGAGGAGGAGGAGCGGGGCGGGCGGTGGGGTGCGGGGGGTGCTCCAGGCTTGTGCCTTACCTCATCCTGTTTGGCAATTCGTGGAATCAGTGCAGGGCTGACACTGCAGTGATTCATTTGAAGTAGGTGGTACCTAAAGATCATTCCCCATTATTTCTTTTTCCATGTCGACGACTCCCTTCTCCCCAAGTTCTCCTTTCCTACACCAAGCCACAGCCACACTGAAGGAGAATGAATGTCTGTCACCCCCCCCCCCACACACACACAAATAATCTGGGTCATTTCAGCTTTCAAGGCAGTCATTTTGAAACCTGAGGCTCTGCAGAAAAAGCCAATCCGGCCTTTGGTTGTTTTTCTTTGCCAGTTAGCCCTAATTGGCCCTAATTTTGGTTTGAAACTGGGGCACAGTGCTTTATGAGGTACCCAGACTCGGCTTGATGGTGAAACAGGCTGTTTGTAATGACCAGGGCAGGAACTGAGATTTATTTAGGATTAAAAAAAAAATCCCTAATGCGTCCCCCGCCCCCGCGGACATTCCTTGTCACTGGCATTGGTGATTCTTCAGGTCGGGAAATTGTGGACTCTGGAGACCAGGCATACCAAGAACTCTGCAGTGAGATAAGATAGAATAACAGGTATATCACACAAGGCAACCACAGAAATGGACTTTATTTGGACTGAAAACAGCACAGGTTGAAAAATTTCAGCAGTGGAATTGTGAGCTCTGCACAGATCCTATATTATGTTCTTCTTGGAAAAAGCAATAACGCATGCTGGTTGCTGAAACTTCCCAGTAGCCATTCCTCGGAACTGGCTTAGCTATTTTTGTTTGTTTGTTTCATTAAATCTCTTTGTGTTTGGCCCTTTAGTATTTACTTGACTTCCTATTTGTTACTGGAGTAAATCATATGGGTGATTATTTTTAGCTTCCTGAAAAATGTTTCAGCATCACTGCAGGCTGGTAAAGAAGGGAGTCTTCTAGACGAAGCCTTTTCATATGAGCTCTTTAACTCTTCTTGGCTTACCTTCCCCCCACCTCATGAATCTAATTACTTAATGCACCCTGATACATCTTAAGCACAGAATTTTATGTCCTCTGAAGTTCCTTGATGCCTGCATTTTAATTTTTTCCTACTCCCAAGATTTCCATAGTCTTAAAGTGTTTACCTAAAGCATTTTCAGTAGTTTAAATAGCCTTCAATAATCATTTCATACTTCACAACCAAAGAATGAAATCTCTCCAGATGCAAGGGTATTTTAAGCAAGACATTTTCATTAATAAACCATGGTCCAAATGCTGTGTTCTCCATTGTACCTTAAATGCTGTTTTTCTTTTTAAACAGCTTTATTGAGAAGTAATTCACATAACATATAATTCACCCTTTTTAAAGTGTACAATTCAGTGGGTTTAGTATATTCACAGATTTGTGCAACCATCACCCCAAATTTAGAACATTTTTATTACCTGAAAAAGAAACCCCATACCCTTTAGCTGTCATTCCCCTTGTCCTCCCAATATGCCCCACCACCCCAAGCAATCACTAATCTTTCTTCTTTTAAAAAAAATTATTTATTTATTTATTTATTTTTGGCTGAGTTGGGTCTTTGTTGCTGCATGTGGGCTTTCTCCAGTTGCGGCGAGCGGGGGGCTACTCTTCGTTGCGGTGCGCGGGCTTCTCATTGAGGTGGCTTCTCTTGTTGTGGAGCACCGGCTCTAGGCGTGCGGGCTTAAGTAGTGGCTTGCGGGCTCTAGAGCGCAGGCTCAGTAATTGTGGCGCACGGGCTTGGTTGCTCCGTGGCATATGGGATCTTCCCGGACCAGGGCTCGAACCTGTGTCCCATACATTGGCAGGCGGATTCTTAACCACTGCGCCACCAGGGAAGCCCTAATCTACTTTCTGTATCTATAGATTTCCCTTTTTTGGACATTTCATCTAAATGAAATCATATAGTATGTGGTCTTTTGTGAATGGCTACTTTTGCTTAGCATAATGTTCTCAAAATTCATCCATGTTTATTCCTTTTTATGGCCAAATAATACTCCACTGTATGCCTATATCACATTTTGTTCATTCATTTGTCCAGTGCTAGACATTTGGGTTGTTTCTGTCTTTTGGCTAATAAGAGTAACAGTGCTACAAACATTTATGTACAAGTTTTTGTGTGAACATGTCTTCATTCCTCTTGAGTATACACCTAGGCGTGGAATTGCTGGGTCATATGGTAACTCTGTGATGAATCATTTGAAGAACTGCCAGACTGTTTTCCAAAGTGACTGTACCATTTTACATTCCTGCCAGCAGTGTATGAGTATGTTGATTTCTCCACATCCTTGCCAACATTTGTTATTATCTGACTTTTAAAATTCTAGCCATCCTAATGGGTATCTCATTGTGGTTTGGATTTGAATTTCCTTGATGAGTAATGATGTCGAGCATCTTTGTATGTGCTTATTGGTCATTTGTATATCTTCCTTGAAGAAATGTCTCTTCATATCCTTTGCCCAATTTTTATTTTGGTTTTTTTTTTTAATTATTGAGTTGTATATGTCCTTTATGTATTCTTGACTCAAGTCTCTTATCAGGTATATCATTTGCAAATATTTTCTCCTATTCTGTGTGTTGTTTATTCACTTTCTTGGTGGTGTCCTTTGAAATACAAACGTTTTTTATTTTGATAAAGTCCAATCTACCTATTTTTCTTTTGTTGCTTGTGCTTTTGGTGTCATATTTAAGAATCCTTCGTCAAATGCAAAACTATGAAGAAAACACTGTCTATAAGAGTGACAACAATTCAGTAAATGCAGTTGATAAATTTATCTTTCTCTGGCACCTCGAACTGTCTGGCCCATAGTAGGTACTCAAATATTTGTCAAAACTTCTGGAGTTATGTTAGGTAATTAACAAAGAGGATGATCTTGGTGTTCTTTTAAGTGGAAGATGGAGGAAAGATTAGGCAGAATGTTTTTCCTTCCTGTTCTCGGTGAATCATTTTAATGGGACTGCTTCTCTTCCCTTACCTCAGTTTAGATTTAGGGCTAGAAGACATTTGAGCTTAAAATGGTGGTAGACCAGTAGCATCAAGAGATTGATGTACCTGCAGTTATGAAAGAGAGATCTTTGTTTTATCTGACCTCCTCTTCTATCTATAATCACTCTCCCTCTCTGAGATGTTCCTCTAAAGCAGTGGTTCTCAACAGGGGACAGTTTTGCCTCCCCCCACCAATAGTTGGCAATGTCTGGGGACATTTTTTAGTTACTGCTGGGAGTGGGGTGCTATTGGCATCTAGCTGGTAGAGGCCACAGGTGCGGCTAAGCATACTACAAGGTACGGGACAGCCCCTCACAAGAAAGTTTTATGGCTCAAAATGTCAACAGTGCCTACAACCTCTGCACTAGTGAACTTTACATAGTATACTAGTAAGTCCTACGTAGAAAAAGAGAGTCTTATGCAAAACTCCCAATATATACTGTTGTTTGGAACCACCATACCCGAGCATTCTCAACACAATCGCAAGTAAGAAGAAAAACATTCTCCATGGTGTACCATAATTCTTTACTTGAAGACAAAGGTAGGTAGTTCTTTATATAATAGTGTTGAAATGGATGGGACGATCTGTCCTCTGGTTAGATAGCGTCACCTGAATGTTAGGTAAATGGCTCCTTTATTCTCTTTGATTTGTATGTTTCATTTTCAGGTTTATAGAAGAGGAGGAAAAAAACACACCTAGGAGTAAGTTATCCTGTGCTTTAAGACTAGCAAACAGTGCCTGGCACATAACAGGTTTACTCCGGAAGTATTTACTTAATGAATGAATGAATAAATGAAATTTTATTGACTACTCTTGGGCTCATGTATTTATTTCAACTCATCTCAATTGGGAGGCTTTTTAAAATGATATTTCTGGTCTACCTGTGGTAGTTTCAATGTGTTTCTGACAGTGATGTGTGGAAAGGTGGAGTAGAGAACTGTATAAGACTTACTTATCCTAATGATAGTTCAATTATTATATTTTTATGATCAGCTAGTTTGCCGGACATTTTAGTTACCTAAAATTTTAATTGGAATTGAATTTGCTATGTTTGAATTAAAAAGATATCTATCTTACCGTAATACAAAAATATCTCTCCATGACAAATACAGTTTTTTCAACAACAAACAGGAATACTATCAATATGATGCTTACAAGGTAAATTCCATTTTAAAAAAAAATTTTGTTGGAGTATAGTTGATTTACAATGTTGTGTTAGTTTCAGGTGTACAGCAAAGTGAATCAGTTATACGTATACATATATTCACTCTTTTTTAGATTTTATTCCCATATAGGCCATTATAGAGTATTGAGTAGAGTTCCCTGTGCTATACAGTAGATAAGGTAAATTCTGTTTTGATTTAGAAAATTTTTAATGTATTTTAAACACTCATCTGTGTTCTGAGCTTAGATTTAAATCCACTACAGCTACATCCACTAAATAATACTGTGAAGATAAATATCCTTGCTTCATTCCAGTGTATACTGGATTTGGTTTCTTTGATTATCCAGGGAGGCAGTTAGCTTTATCAATAGTGCTATCAAATTCTCTTATAGTGAAATATTAGTGATTTTTTTAAATTTTGGGAAGCATCACTAATCTTTTTTGGGGGAAGATTGAAAGAAATAATAGTCAAAATGTTTCTTCTCTTTTGTCATCCAGAAAGTTTAGGCACTTGGGTTAAATACAGGGGAAAAAGTCTTAAAGAACAACCCCTAATGTTTTACACTGTTTGAATTTGGGCACATACTAAAGTTTATACTTATTCCTTTGCATATCAGTGAAATTCAACAAACATTCATTGAATGTCTTATATGCCAGGTATTTCAGTAGAATGTTTACCAACTTTTACTAGCTGCTGCTTTTAGCATGTTACCTTCATTTCTAAGTAATGTAGTTAATCTACTACTACTGGACTTTTCAGTATTAGATGTTATATATTGTCTTCCTACTATGGAAGATCAAGATCTAGCTCTCCTACCACCTTCTCCCTCACTCCCATCTTTCCTAAATTGGGTAGACCCTAATATATCTTTTATCAGTTTATCATCATATATCATCTTGGTTAGAGCAGTAGTCAGTGATCACATTAATGCAATTAGGTAAGCCTATTCACAGCTGAACCATGTAGTGTGTCTATTATGATTGCTTGCACATCTTTTTGTTTTCCCTTCAGTTAAAAATTGCCTTGTTTTATCCTTCGCTTGTTAATTTTCTTCATTCATCACTAAATTATCCCCGTATTCTCCCCAAGAACTGCATATCTTCACTTAGTGTATTGAAACACTTTGTGTATCCTATCAGTTTCCTATTCTTAGAGACATTTGTCCCAGAGCATTCTGACCTTCAATCTGGGCTAGTGTTCTCTGGGCCTTTGAAACAGCTGACATCATTATAATCTCCCTTTACCATCATCCTGGGGAATCCTGTCTCCTTTTATGTTGTATCCTTGGTTTTCTAGATGTCCAGTCTTCCTCTTTCTTGGTCGTTCATCCATTTTGGTGGAGCAAATCTTCTAGTAACTTTCTGGAGAAGAGTGCATGGGAGGTTAATTTTTTGAGACCTTGCAGGTGTGCAGATCTTACTGTGCTCTTGCATTTAATTTGATAGTTTGGCTGAGTATAGAATTCTAGTTTGTAAATCATTTACCCTCAGAACTTTGCTGCCACTTCCTCTTTTCCCCAGATCTGTTGCTCTTGTTACTGTTGAGAAATCAAATGTTATTTTGATTCTTCTTAAATTCTGCTGTTCTTTGAAAGCTTCTGGAATCTCTGTCTTGTTCCTAGTGCTCTGAAATTTCACAATACTACCCCTTGGCGTATGTTTATTTTTATCTCTTTCTTCTGCACCCTTTCAATCTGCAAACTCATGTCCTTCCGTTTGGGGGAATTTTCTTGAATTGTTTTTTTGTTTTGTTTTATTTTAAATTTCCCTTCATTTTCTCTGTTCTCTCTGTTTCGATGCTGGACCTCTTTGATCCTCTGTCTCCCCTTCTGTTTTCTAATTCTCTTTGTCTTTTTGTTCTACTTTCTGGGAGATCTCTCCCAGCTTACCTTGCCTGTTATTGCATTTTTCATTTTGTTTTATATGTTGATATCTAGGAGCTCTCTGTTGAGGCCTAAGCGTTTCTTTTTCTAGCATCCTGCTGTTTCATAAATGTAATATTTAAAAATTCTTCTGACAATATTAATGATTTTTTTTAAAGTTTGCTTCTTTTTGCTGTTTCCTCCAAGCTTCTCTGTTATCTGGCATACTACAGACTTACCTCAAATTTCTGGTACCCATTTGCTCTTTGTTGTTTAAGAGTGGAGCAGTAAAAACGCTGATTGGAAGCTCTTACTGGGAGTTGTTGATTATAAGTTGGGTGATTTGGCTGGGCAGTTGAGTTTTGGAACCAAGGTCAATCTCTTTAGGTCTTTTCCTTTGGTCTAATCAGATTTCCTATAGAAGAATCTTCCAATCTTCTCTCTGGATGAAGAAGGTTAGGGATATGGATGTCCCCACATGCAGTATAAATGCACCTTTGTTTAAGCTCCTGTTTCAAGTGTAGAATCCAATGTTCACCATGCTTTGGTTCCCCAGTTCACTTCACTTTCCCTGGAAAATAAATCTCTGAACCCATGCTGGAATGGGGGAGAAGGCAGAGACTGGAAGTTGGAGGAGGTCTAAGTGCTCTTCAAAAAGCTTTTCCCAGATTCTCCTTATTTTAGCCCCCTTTCATCCCTACTTCCAAGAGTGCATGGAGCTGCCTTCTGGGGGTGCTTGTGTGCAAATATTTTATTCTTGACTTTTCTCACAGCTGCCATAGGATTTGGCTTTTTCTGAGCTCCCAAAATGTCATTGCAGTTGTCTCCTCTTCCATTCTCATTGTTATTGTGGGTTAAAAAAATCCTTTTAGTGTCATTTCAGTGGAGTTTTGGGAGATAGCCAAGGTAAATGGATGTGTTCAATCCATCATCTCTAACTGGAAGTCCTTTATATCTGTATCTCTACATTGCATGGTACTAATTAAATACGTAGTTGATTGTGAGTGATTGAATAGAGTGTCTGAGATGGCAACAGCTGGGCTATTCTAATAGATATTGGTATCTACTTTTCAGTTTTTAAAAAGCTTTTGGATGTCAAGGGGAATGTTCTAGGTTGGAACAGGCTTATGAAAGCACATCCTCTTTAAGGTCATCTGGTCATCAGGGACTGGAGTTGGACAAATGGGAATGAAGCTCTGAAGGTTGCTGCTATTTTCTCTGCTCATCGAATTTCTTCCCACCAGGTGGAGGCCCATGTGTCTTCTGACCTAATTCAGATCTTGGTGGATTAATTTAATGTGGAAGCAGCAGAGTTCAAAGTATGGTGGGGAGTGGGGTGCTTGATGTTAGACGAGTCATCGCTCTGCTATTTTTCTGTTACTACAATGATAACCCTTTGTGTTTATTACAAGACTTGTACGTTGTAATTTGAAAAGTTTTTTTTTCCCTTATTTAAGCAACTTCATCCATGCAACATGCAGTTAGGATATGGGCACTACCTTTTACAGCATTTGCAGAACATTAAGTCTTTTCCACTTAGTAGTTGCTTAGAAACTAGCTGACTTTTTATCCAGATAGATTGAAATACTTTTCTCAATTTTAATTATAGCTAAAGTTCTTGATTTGACCCTATCGTGAACTACATTACTTATGATTCATTGACTGTTCAGCATTATGTCCTGTTTTAAGTAAGCACTTCAGAAGGTGCTTTGAATTGAAAGTCATCTGTGACTGTGTTTCTCTGTTTAAACATGTTAAACCTTTGACATAGGTGACTAATGCACCACTAAACCAATTTGAAGTGCACTTTAGAAATATATTCTTATGTCTTTTTCTCCTTTGGACCCATTACAGCAGCTTCCAGTTTGGGTTATCTCTTCATGACAGGCAGATCGTTGGATTACTGCTCTTAAATTTCCTTCTTTGGCTGTTATCCCACTTGCCTTGACTGAATGCTTTTCATTCTTGGCTGAACATTTTTGTCCCCTTTTATATAGAGCCCCAATATTCGTCAAGAAGAGGACATAGAGGGGGAAAGGAGAGGGCTTTTCTTGTTTTCCCTTTGGTTATTTGATCACTTGAACATGTAAGCATGTGAAATAGTTTGGTGATAGAATTAAGGATCACAGTTCTACTGTGGAAGATTTTCTTTGTGCTTTCTGTAAGGTATGACAGGCTTTTTCATCATCATCTGTTTTAGGAGAAATTGCAGTTGCCTTGTACTGAAAGATGGGCTGGGTCAGGTGCAGGTACTAGGTGAGCAATCTAGATCTGTGGTTCTCAACCCTGTTTACTCATCAGGATTGCCTAAGGAGCCCTAAAATACTGTAAGCTTAGACCTCACCCTAAGAGATTCTGATTCAGTTGGCCTGGAGGAGGATGCCAGCTTTCATAATTTTAAAATGATCTTCCAGGTGATTCAGCTGTGCAAGTAGGACTGGGAACCATTGATTCAGAGAGAACTCTGTATAATAGCAGGCCTGGTTCCTCTTGAGTCTCTTGGATCTGGAGATAGCTAGGGCATATCTAGCTATTGAATATCTAGCATGGGCCTGATTTGGTCTGCTTTGCCCAGAAGTCTTAGGCTAGGTCTCCAGTCTCTCTTAGTAAACCAAAATGGCCTTGTCACTCTTAGGAGACCTTGCTAGTCATTCCTAACTAGAGGAGTGCTCATCAGAATCACTAAGGGGCTTTTGAAATCACAGCTGTTTGGTCCTATCTGATGAAGTTTCCATTTTAATTGATTTGGAGAGGGGCCTAGGTATGTATTTTTAAAAAAACCATTCCCAAGGTGATTCTGATTCCTGGGATGTTACTCTGGTCTGTGATGCAGTTTGTCATAAATGAATTCGTACCGTATGAATGCTTTCCTGTGATGATCTGTAGTACCATAAAGCTAGTTTGAGGAGAAGCAAGATGTAGCCAATCTAGTATTTTTCTCACCCACTGAACTGGTCTCTGGCAAGTGTCTGCAATTGAACTCTTGGAGTTTGGAGTAGTTTCCGTTTCTTAGGGGGAATGTATTTGTTTACAGTTGCACTGAGAAGTTAGGAAGAGATTTGGTTTTCCCTCTTTCAAAATATTAGACTGTCATCCAATATGTAAAACAAAAACCTGAATTCATTTCTTAGTAAAGTAAGAGAGAGCAGTACTAGTCAAGCACAGTTTATGAGTGAAACAGCTTGCTGGTCTTTTTGGGAAATGTGGTGGTGTTTGATGGTTGCTTTGGGTACAGAAGCAGAGTGGTTGACCTTGGCCTTAGAACCACGGCTATTTGGGTGAGACTGTTGTTGATTGCCTCTGAGAAGCAGTCACTGCAGTGCATCTGCTGCTGATTGGTTGCTCTTGAACTGTGTGAGGCTGTCACTGTAATTAGCTTCTAGAAGTATGTTCCCTGAAAGAGGTTGAGTTTTTATTGATAATTAGACTAAGGTGAATTGCCACTGATCAAATAGGTTTAGAAGTGGGTGCTGGTAGTTACTAGTTACCATGCCTACTGAATAATCAATCTTCTTCCCCCCAGGAGTATAGAGACTTTTATTCTTGCCTCAAATTACCAATTCTCATTTCTCAGTGAAATGAGTTTGTCTCTGCACCTCAGTTCCCATTCTCCAAACATCATCATGGAGATGTATAGAATTCTTGGGTGAGTTCATTGATCTAATCATTCCACAAACAATCATTAGGAGTTTATGATTTCTAGGGAGTATACTAGGACTTCTCTAGGGTAGACCCCTTTGGGTCGAAAAGGAACCCAAATCTTGATAATGAAGCTGGGTGGTAAATGTTCCTAAACATCCCTTCCACATCCACATCTCTATTTGTGTTCAATTTCTATTTCTGATGAAGCTTTTCAGGATTTTTCACCTCTTCCAATTTCTGTTTCATACTAAACTGTATCACCCTCTTGCTATTCTTTTAGCTATTGCCTTCTATTGCAGGGGATTTGAGGTTAGTCTTATGTGAAGTCTTGGCTTAGACACTTGCTGTGTGACCTTAGGCAATTCACATGCTCTCTCTGAGCCTTGGTTTCCTCTTCAGAATTGAAGATATCTGCCTCAGTCAAGTGGTGAAGGTTAAATGACATTCAGGTGCTTTGTAAAGTGTAACAGGTATGTTTTTGGCAACATTATTTCTTATGGTGTAGAGTATTTCTTTTTTCTTAATTTCTTGCACATGGGAGGTACTATGTCAATATTTGTTAAATGAATAAATTGATCAGAACACCCCCTACCCTGGAAATTAGGGATGATTATCTTTTCAGGCTTTAAAGTTTGCTACCAAAGAGAGCTGGTATTCCAGGAGGGTTTGAATGGAAACCAAAAACATAATGAGTTTAGGTCACTGAGTTTAGCCCTGTCATTGGGATAAGGGTATTCCTATTTAGGATAAATAAATATAAACCTGCCATTTAAAATGTGTAAAATAAATAAGCTACAAGGATATATTGTACAACACAGGGAATATAGTCAATATTTTATAATAACTATAAACGGAGTATGACCTTTAAAAATTGTGAATCACTATGCTGTACAGCTGTAACATATAACATTAACTCTAAATAAAAAATCAAATGAGAAATTGATGGCTTATTCTTTTTTAAAATAAACTTTTAATTTTAGAACAGAAAAATTGTGGAGATAGTACATAGAGCTCCCATATACCACACAACCAGTTTTTCCTGTTACTAACATCCTACTTTAGTATGGTACATTAGTGTGTTACAGTTAATGAACCAAGATTGATACATTATTAACTCAAGTCCATACTTAATTCAGAATTTTTGAGTTTTTACCTAATATCTCATTAAGGCTGCCACATTACATTTAGTAGTCATGTCTCCTTAGACTTCATTGGACTGTGACAGTTTCTCAGACTTTCCTTTTTTTGATGACTTTGACAGTTTTGAAGAGTACAGGTCACGTACTTTGTACAATGTCCCTCAATTGGGATTTGTCTGATGTTTTTCTCATGATTACACTAGAGTTATGTGTTTTGGGGAGGAAGATCTAAGAGGTTAAGTGCCATTTTCATCACATCATATGAAGAGTACATACTGTCAATATGACTAATCACTGTTGATACTGACCTTGATTACCTGGCTGAGATACTTTGTCAGATTTCTCACTATAAAGTTACTCTTTTTCCCCCTTTCCATACTCTACCGTTTGGAAGAAAGTCACTGTGCCTAGCTCACACTTAAGGAGTGGGGAGTTTTGCTCTACCTCATTGAGGGTGGAGTATCTACCATTATTTCTTTTGTTAGCAGAGATGATTTCCATTCAACACTTGTTAAAACCAACTGTAGAGGTTTACCTGGTGGTGCAGTGGTTAAGAATCCACCTGCCAATGCAGGGGACACGGGTTCGAGCCCTGGTCCGGGAAGATCCCACGTGCTACGGAGCAACTAAGCCCGTGCGCCACAACTACTGAGCCTGTGCTCTAGAGCCCGCGAGTAACAACTACTGAAGCCCATGCACCTAGAGCCTGTGCTCTGCAACAAGAGAAACCACCGCAATGAGAAGCCTGCGCACTGCAACAAAGAGTAGCCCCCGCTCACCACAACTAGAGAAAGCCCCTGTGCAGCAACGAAGACCCAACGCAGCCAAAAATAAATAAATAAATAAATAAATAAATAAATTTATTTAAAAAAACCTGTAAATATTTGTTCAAATAGTAAAATACTAAAAATATTTGATTCAGTTGGGAACTAGACAGAGATTCTTGGTTACCAATATTATTTATGATTTTGGCTTATCTACAAATATAAAAAGACAAAGAATAACTCAATGTTGGAAAAAGTAGAGATAAAATTATCTCTTCACAGATGCAATTGTTGTATCCTGAGAAACCTAATAGAGTCTAGTTTAAAGATAAACTAATATGAGAATTTGGTAAAGTGGTTAGATACAAGATAAAAATACAAAAATTAATTGCTTTTCATTATTTTAGCATAAGCCTTAGAAAAGGAGAGGGAGGAAAAAATTTCAGTCTCAGTAGCAACAGAAATCATAACTATTTCAGAATAGTTAACAAGAACATGAAGGAAACAAATCTTATTGAGGGTCATAAGATCTGAAGAGATTAAAGGACATTGTGTTCTTGAGTGGGGAGATTTAATATAATAAAAGTCAATTTAAAAAATGTGCTTCAGAAATGGAGACCCTACACAGCCAAAAATAAATAAATAAATAAATAAATTTTTAAAAAAATTTTTAAAAATGTGCTTAATGTAATTCCAAATAAACTCCCAATGGGATTTTTTGAGGGGGGTGGCACTTGATAAAATAATAATGTTTATATAGAAGAATAAATGCCTGAGAAGGCAAGAGATACATGAGAAATATGGGGCAGGGGGAAAGAAGTATGTGCCTTACCAGTGTTATCAGAATATACTATTGTGTATAAGATGGCCACCATGATCCCCATTTCTGGTATATGTTCTTGTGTAATCTCCCTCACTCGGGTTCAGGCAGGACCTGTGACTTGTTTCTAACTAATAGAATACAACAGAGGTGCTTCTATGTGTGTGAATACATGTACATGATTATATTAGGTAAGATTGTAATGTCTGTCTTCCTGAGAGACTCTGTCCCTGGCTGGCTTTGAAGAAGCCAGCTTCTATGTTGTGATCTACCCTATGGAGAGGACCACATGGCAAGGAACTGAGGGCAGTCGCCCACTGACAGTCAGAAACTGAGGCCCTCAGTTTGGCAGCCTGCAAGCAACAAAACGATGCCAACAGTCAAGTGATCTTTGAAGCAGATCCTTCCCCATTTAGGCCTCAGATGAGACTGCAACCACCTGACACCTTGATTGAAGCTTTAGGAGATCCTGAAACAGAAGACAGAGTTAAGTTGTACCCAGACTCCTGACCCCACAGAAACTGTGAGATAATAATTGTGTGCTGTTTTAAGTCTCTACATTTATGGTAATATTGTTATGTAGCAATGTATAACTACTACAATGATAAAGTCACTAATTGATTCAATATGATGTTGACTTATAAAGAGATAAACAGGTCAGTGGAATAATAGAGAATCCAGAAATAAATTCTAGTATATATGATTTAATATATGAAAAGGGACATTCATTTTAGAGAAAGCTAGGTTTACATGATTCTGGTACTACTGCATGTATGGAAAAAATAAAATTGGAGCCCTTACTTGAATTTTATTAAAACTTCTAGTTGGTTTAAATGCTTAGATGTAAACACAAAACAAAATTCTATAAAAGTATAGTGATCATATGAACAATACAGGAATGAGAGAAACTTCTTTATCCAAGCTGGAGACTCAGAAGCAATTAAATTAAAAAATCAATATATTTGCCTATAAAATTTTTAAAAATTATATGGCATAACTACAATAAAGTCAATTAAACAGTTATGGTGAGATTCAGAGCCAGTACCAGATTGTTAACTAATATACTGCTTTCTTCATTAAGAAAATCTTGTTACAAAAAAAAATCTATTTACATTCTGATGGAAGCTCCTTCTCATTTTAGGCTGATAATGGTTTGCTGACCAGCACTGGCCTACTGACCACACTTAGTGTATTACTGCTCTGGGTAAGGAGTCAGCAAACTGTTTCTGCAAAGGGCCAGATAGTGAATATTTTAGGCTTTGTGGGCCATATGGTCTCTGTTGCATCTACTCAACTCTGCCATTGTCCTGTGAAAGCAACATAGACAAATGTAAATGAATAAGCAAGGCTATATTAAAATAAAACTTTATTTACCAAAAAGAGGTGGCCAGCCAGATTTGACCCTTGGGCTGTAGTTTTTGCTCTAGGGGATACCAATATAAGGAAGGTAAAATACTTAGCCTCAAAAACTAAAGTTTAGAAGACATCTAGATGGCCAACAGGCACATGAAAAGGTGCTCAACATCTCTAATTATTAGAGGAATGCAAATCAAAACTACGTTGAGGTATCACCTCGCACCAGTCAGAATGGTCATCATCAAAAAATCTACAAGTAATAAATGCTGGAGAAGATGTGGTGAAAAGGGGACCCTCCTGCACTGTTGGTGGGAATGTAAATTGGTGCAGCCACTGTGGAGAACAGCATGGAAGTTCCTTAACTAAAATAGAGCTACCATATGATCCAGCAATCCCACTCCTGGGCATATATCCAGAAAAGATGAAAACTTTAATTCGAAAAGATACATGCACCCCAACGTTCATAACAGCACTATTTACAATAGCCAAGACATGGAAGCAACCCTAAGTTTCCATCTACAGATGAATGGATAAAGAAGATGTGGTGTGTGTGTGTTTATATATATATGTATATATACATACACGCACAATGGAATATTACTCAGCCATAAAAAAGAATGAAATAATGCCATTTGCAGCAACATGGATGACCTAGAGATTATCATACTAAATGAAGTAAGTCAGACAGAGAAAGACAAATATCATGATATCACTTATGTGTGGAATCTAAAAAAAGTGATACAAATGAACTTATTTACAAAACAGAAACACACTCATAGACCTAGAAAACAAACTTATGGTTACCAAAGGGGAAAGAGGAGGAGGGATAAATTAGAAGCTTGGGATTAAAAAAAAATTAAAATTTAAAGTTTTACGTGGGCTTATAGGAGAGGGAATGAAGGAAGCCTTACCATTTTTAGCTTGAAAGAGTTGGTCATGTACTATCCAATAAGGCAGCCACTTGAGCACTTCAAATATGGATTATACAAATTGAGATGTGTTCTAAGTGTAAAATGCATATCAGATTTTGAAGATTTAATATGCAAAAATGTAAAGTATCTCAATTTTTATGTTGATTACATTACTACATGAAATAGTAGATTTTCGACATGAAGAGTTCAATAAAACATTATTAAAATGAATTTCACCTGTTTCTTTCCAATTTGAATATGGCTACTAGGAAATTTAGATATGTAGCTTGTCAATATATCTCTATGGGACAGCACTGAACTAGAAGTGCTAGATGTTTAAATTAAGTGCTATGGGACCAAGGGAGAGAACTCATCTTGCTGGGGAGTTTGGAGAGGTCATGCAGACAGAATTGACCTTGGAGAATGACAGGAGTTTGGCAAGTGGTGCCCTGGGAGGATAATGAAGTCTATCAGATGGAGGAAGTGGCATAAACAGGTTTGGAGACAACAGAATGGTTTCTGTGTTGGGACAGGAGTGAGTTTAGCTGTAATAAGGGACAAAGCACGTGATGAGTCTAGGTAAGTAGGTATAGGCCTTATTGTGGGTTGTGTGCATGGGTTAGGGTTTGGACCTATTTTGGCTGGAAGTGGGGGAGGGGGGAATAACTAGGCCATAGCTTTGAGCAGGGAGTGGTAACTTTGAAAGCTGTTTATAGGTCTAATCTAGGAAGAATAAGTTGATTGGGTTGGAATAAGAAAGGCAATAAACGGTGAAACCAGGTTAACTAGGAAAGACCAAAGGTCTAATATAGGGTGACAATGGGAATGGAGAATAGAAGACAGTGGAAAGCCACTTTATATTGTGGCAAGGATATTTGTGAATGAGTGAGAACCCCAGTGTCGTGTGCTTGACGAACCTGGATAATGGTGGAAATGCAGACCTTAGAAGTTGGTTTGAGACTAATATGATGTGTTTAGTTTGAGACACCAGTAGATTTAAAAGACAGGCCAGCTCTCAGAAGCTTGCTCACTTTAGTCTTTTGCTGGCAAAAGTGGCCCTGGGCAGTTCTTTACTTTTGGTTGTCTCTGTACTTCCTGACCCTTCCCGCCAGCCACCATGGTCACAGTTAATTGATCAGGGGAAAGGATCTGACCCTTGGATATTTGCTTGTTGGCTGGTCAGTGGCACTTGATGATCAGGCTTGTAAGATCTGAATGGAGCAGTTCTTTTTTAGGCATTTGAACTTGAGATACAAGAGAGAGAGCTGGCGTAGGGACAGGAGAAAGAATACAGGGAGAAATCTCAGGGAAAGGGGAAAGCTAAGTCAAGGGGAGTGGTGGAGAGGTGAGTGGGACCAGTGAACTCCTGGCCACTAGACTATGTAGGTTCCTGGACAGATCTACAGCGGCCCATGCTTTTCCCTTCTGGCCTGGAAGAGTGGCTTTTCTTGGTTCTGGTGAGGCATGGTCAAGTGGCCATGATTCCTTTCCTCCTTATTCCATCCTTTTTCCTAACAGTAAAGCTCCATGGCTAACCAAGAAGGGTGATTAGGTGGATGTTCGAAGTTGTAAGAAAGGTAGGTTTGGAATTAAAAGAGGAGGTTGGTGTGGAGATGCAAAGTTGAGAAAAGCCCAATTTGTTCATGCAAGAGGCATGAGATTGTAAACAGTATTCTTTCCAGCTGCCCAGGAAGCCCAGCGTTCTAAATGCAGTTGATGCTAAATTGCTTGCTGATAATAGGTGTGATAGGTGTAGCAAAGCATTCAGCCAGCAGCACTAATGGAAGCCTGAGTTTCCAGTAAGACTTGTTTATAGGATGACGGTTCTGCTATAGGGTAGGAGCAAGTTATTCAAGCAAGTTACTTATTAATCTCCTTAACAGCAGCTGCTCTGTTTGTGAAGTAAGATTGGCAGTTGTTTTAGTTTATATCCTTCAGGGTTGTTTTAAGGACAAACAAGTAACAGCTTTGTATGTTGTAGTTTTCATTAGATAGTCCTGGTCTACAGAGGTGGTAGCTAGCCTGACAAGTTTTATAAACAGCTTAGAACAGGCAGCTCTGAGTGGTGACTCAGTGAGGGCTTTGGGGGAGCTTCGATTTGGTCTCAGTGCCACTTTGTTGGCAACTCGGATCAAAGTCTTTTAAGCTAAGATGTCAGGAGTGAACTCTGTGTATATAGCATGCAGATTATTTTGAGATAAAAATACAGGAAAAGAGAGGTGCATAAATGAGTATTCAAATAAAAAGGCTGTTCAAATAAGCTGTCTACAAAACAATATGTATATGTGGTATACCATTTTTGTAAGTTAAAAAATGCACATAACAAATCCTAGAGAGTGACCCACATCAGAATGTTAATAGTTATGGTTGGGTGATAGGATAATTCATGGGTTACATTTTTATTTTTGTTTGTCTTTATTTTCCAAGGTTTTTCTTCTCTCCTTACACATAGCCATGAATTACTTTGTAATTAAGAAAACAGCGAATGCTGTTTTAAAAACAATTTTTTTCTAGGCATTTTATAATACATAGTTTTCTTTTGTTTCTCAAAGATGGAGTGCCTGTTTTTACCACCTCGTCTCATTTATAATATAGCAGTTCTTTAGCCCAGTCTATTTTAGCTATTAGATTAAATTAATGCAGAGCAAAAACATATTTAACTTGATTTTTAAGCCTTGTCTCCTCAAAATAAAGGGAAATGCATGTTTCTATTGAATACTTAAAAAGAAATTTTTGAGATGTGTTTCAAATATAATACTAAGACAGGGAATAATGTGATAATTATCTGTGTATCTACCACCCAGCTTTATTAGATCTTGGCATTATGCCTTATTTGCTTTGGATTTGGATATTTGGATTTTAAAGAAATGTAAAAAAATTACAGTTGATTCTCCTACATCTTCTGTCTGTCATGAATTCAGAGTTTATCACTTGAGCCTATTTTTATACATTTACTAATATGTACATATCCACAATTATAAAGTATTGCCTTCAGATTTTTAAACTTTGTGTTAATGAATCATGCCATGCATATTGTTTTGAAACTTGCATTTTTGGCTCAACATTGCTTGACATGTTTCCATGTTGGTGGATATGGATCGAGTTCAGGGGTTAACAAACTATGGCCTGTGGGCCAAATCTAGCCAGCCACCTCTTTTTGTAAATAAACTTTATGTATTTTCGATGGCCACTTTCACACCAAACAGCAGAGTTGAGTAGCTGTGACAGAGACTGTATGGCCTGGAAAGCCTAAAATATTTACCATCTGGCTCTTTACAGAAAAAGTTTGCTGACCTCTGATCTAGTCCATTCTTTGTATGGATATATCATTATTTATCCATTTTCCTGCCCGTGGACACTTATTTCCTGATTACTTGTAAGAAATAATATTTTGGTGAACATTGGTATATATATCTCCTTACCAGAATTGAGAGGGTTTCTAGTGTAGCATATGGATCATGAAACAACTAAGCTTTAAATATATTTTGGTGTGTTTTTCATACTTAGCCAAAAAAAAAAAAAATCTAAGTCAGACTTGGGCCCCGTTAGCTGATAGGTGTGTTATTTAGTAGTTTGAGATAGAGAAGATATTTTTATTCTTGATTTAAATAGTTTTTCTCAAAGTGAATTTTTATTGCTGGAAGAGAGAAAAGCGCTGAGTGGTCCACATGGAGCAAAGCAAGAGTTACATATGGTCCTTCCAGCCATCACAGTAGAGTTGACCCGCTCCCATTTCACCCTCCCACCACCTCTCTTCCCCTCTGGTTTTCACTCATATGTGGAGTGTAAAAAAAATAAAACAAAATAAACAAACCAAACAAAACAAAATAAACTGTTTTTAAAAGTGGTTGTAAGTTGGTGAGAAGAGGCAACTGAGATCCAGAGTTTAGCCCAAGGTCATGTTTAAGTGAGGCTTCAGTTTGGACCTCTCCACCTGCAGTGGCCTGATGTTCAATGTCCAGGAGCACAGTTCTAGGTGGTAGACCTTGGTAGATGGCTTAGAGAGTACTTTCTGAGACTCCGCACTGCCGTGAAGCAGAGTCCTCATTGGTTCCAGCCTTGGCTCCTATAAGCTGGGCAAGGCTTCATACACAAAGGTTTTCCAGAAAGGTCAAAGTTTACAGCTTCAATGGGAGTAATTACCCCACATGGCACTTTTGTAGAAAACAGAAACCAGGGCCATCTTTTCACATTTTTTCCTGTCCTCCCACCTTAGAACTCCAGTTTCCCAAGCAAGAGCTATACTGCTTCACAGACAGTGGATGCTCAAAACTGCCTAAGGGATCCTAATGTCAGGCTCAGGGTTGGTCCTGAACGCCTGGGCAGCTGCCCATTCACTTCCAAAGGTTTGAATCTGTAAATGTCTTTTCTCCTTTTCAGTTTGTGGCTCGTGTGGGCAAGACGTAAGAAATCCTGAGAGTCTTTCCACTCTCATTTTAAAAAATCATATGCCTGAAAGTCTCCAAATTACTGGCTCAAACTGCATGGGTATTATTTCTCCTGAAGCTGTTAAATATGGTAAGGACGTGAACTTGTCTCTTACGGCTATAAGCTCCCAACCACTTTGAACAAGATAGAAGCCAAGGCACTAAAAACTGTTGGAGACAAATGGGACCTAATGAAACTTAAAAGCTTTTGCACAGCAAAGGATACCATAAACAAGACGAAAAGACAACCCTCAGAATGGGAGAAAATATTTGCAAATGAAGCAACTGACAAAGGATTCATCTCCAAAATATACAAGCAGCTCATGCAGCTCAATATCAAAAAAACAAACAACCCAATCCAAAAATGGGCAGAAGACCTAAATAGACATTTCTCCAAAGAAGATATACAGATTGCCAACAAATACATGAAAAGATGCTCAACATCACTAATCATTAGAGAAATGCAAATCAAAACTACAATGAGGTATCATCTCACACCAGTCAGAATGGCCATCATGAAAAAATCTACAAACAATAAATGCTGGAGAGGGTGTGGAGAAAATGGAACCCTCCTGCACTGTTGGTGGGAATGTAAATGGATACAGCCACTATGGAGAACAGTATGGACATTCCTTAAAAAACTAAAAATAGAACTACCATACAACCCAGAAATCCCACTACTGGGCATATACTCTGAGAAAACCATAATTCAAAAAGAGTCATGTACCAAAATGTTCATTGCAGCTCTATTTACAATAGCCAGGACATGGAAGCAATCTAAATGTCCATCGACAGGTGACTGGATAAAGAAGATGTGGCACATATATACAATGGAATATTACTCAGCCATAAAAAAGAAACGAAATTGAGTTACTTGTAGTGAGGTGGATGGACCTAGAGTCTGTCATACAGAGTGAAGTAAGTCAGAAAGAGAAAAACAAATACCGTATGCTAACACATATATATGGAATCTAAAAAAAAAATGGTTCTGATGAACCTAAGGGCAGGACAGGAATAAAGACACAGACATAGAGAATGGGCTTGAGGACACGGGGAGGGGGAAGGGTAAGCTGGAACGAAGTAAGAGAGTAGCATTGACATATATGCACAACCAGATGTAAAATAGATAGCTAGTGGGCAGCAGCCGCATGGCACAGGGAGATCAGCTTGGTGCTTTGCAACCACCTAGAGGGGTGGGATAAGGAGGGTGGGAGGGAGACGCAAGAGGGAGGGGATATGGGGATATACGTATGCTTATAGCTGATTCACTTTGTTATACAGCAGAAACTAACACAACACTGTAAAGCAATTATACTCCAATAAAGATGTTAAAAAAAAAAAACTGTTGGAGATGCAGTTTTTTCTTTGCTTTAAAGAAACAAAGCTGAAAGCAGCAGGAATCATCAAGCATTTTCCTATGGAGCTGACACTAGCTTAAATACAGTTATCTAATCCACAAGTGGACACACAGATAAAGCTCACTGGCACAATTGCCCAGTAAAAGTTTGTCAGCTAGAGTGATCTTGCTTCCTCCCTGAACTTGCTTTCAGACAATAATCTGACCAGTCATTTATATTCCCTATGGATGGCAAAAGGAATTCTTGTCTATATCAGGGTAATTAGCTGTCTTAGCTCTGATGAAAAGAATATTTTTTATAGATTTTTTTTTCATTTTTATTTTTATTTATTTATTTATTTATTTATTTATGGCTGCATTGGGTCTTCGTTGCCGCACGCGGGCTTTCTCTAGTTGCGGTGTGCAGGCTTCTCATTGCGGTGGCTTCTCTTGTTGCAGAGCGTGGGCTCTAGGCACGCGGGCTTCAGTAATTGTGGCACGTGGGCTCAGTAGTTGTGGCTCGCGGCTCTAGAGCTCAGGCTCAGTAGTTGTGGCGCATGGGCCTAGTAGCTCCGTGGCATGTGGGATCTTTCCGGACCAGGTATCGAATCCGTGTCCCCTGCATCGGTAGGTGGATTTTTAACCACTGCACCACCAGGGAAGTCCCCGATGAAAAGAATTTAAGACATTGGAGTGCATTGGAAAAGGTCTAGTTTTAAAACTGAAGTCCCTTCCAGGCTGCTAAAATCACATCCAATAGATGGGCCTCCTTTTCTTCTTGTACGATCAACCATACACAAACAATGATAATAATCCATCATACATTACAAATACAAAAATCATTAACATAAATTATTCCTTAAACTATATTAGTTAATGCCCATGTGTCCTACTTCTACCATCATCCAAACTGGGATACTGTTCTCCTGTCCCAGATCAATCAGGTGGCAGAAGGAAGTGATTTGAACCTTGGGGCCTGTTGACTTGGGGCATAGCTTCAAGGGACCTGTCTTAAATCTAGTGTTCCTGTGTATCCATGGCAACATTTTGTAACCCTGCTCTGGCGCCTCTGACTTCCCTCCACATCAGGTCCCTATAATTGGAAAGTTTAATAAAGATTTTAGAGAATTTTTTTTAATCTATTTGTAAATGAGGCCATTGGTCAGAGAGACAGAAAAAGCTCCATTCACGTTGAGTCCAAGTTGAGCAGAATGTGCAAAGTTATGTTGTCTTTTGTATGTGAGCCCCCAGCACCCCCACCCCAGCAATTAATTAATGGAGTTAGTCTTTTTTTCCCCTTTCATTCCTGCTGCCCCCCACATCTCCTTTCCTCATATATGGATTTGTTATATCCAGTTTCCTAAGTTATAAATGCTGGATTTTTGCTTGGCCTCACCTTCACTCTTATCCCATCAATCACCACGCTCTGTTGATTCTAATTCTCAGATAGCTTACATGTCACTTTCCTTTTCTCCATCTCACTGCCACTGTCTTTTCTCTCACCTCTCTCACCATTACAGCATTTTCCTAACTTTTTCCTACCTCCTCATTTCATCTCATCTGTTCCGTTGAAGCAATTGTTCTGAAACAAAGCAATCTGATAAAAACTGGTAGTTCTTTCATGTTACCTACAAAGCTGAGTTAGATTTGTGTGTCTGTGTGCTGATAGTACTCGTATGGTAATCATTTACCTGCTTACCTGTCAGCCTGCCCTACTTATTCGTTGCATTTGCTCAAGGAATTTTCTAGGAATACGAGTGCCTGTTCTATGTCAGTTTCTGGGATTCAACAGTGAAGAGAATGAACAAGATGCTCTGTTAGGAAGGGGGGAAAGTAGACAGTAAAAAAGAAAACAAATATGACACTTTCAGTGATAAGTTCTCTGAAGGACAGAGTTCCTGGGACAGTGGCATAGGGGCTTACCTGGTACAGTGATCGCAGAAAGCCTCCCTGAGCAGGTGACATTTGAGCTGAGACCCGAAGAAAAAGGAGAACTCAGAATTTTGAATTTGAATGGTGCAGAATTCAGTGTGCTATTTGCTGTTTGCTGACTATTGTTAATCTGATCATTCCAGTTATCTGTGCTGAAGTAGGTAACTTAGAAGCCAATGGACAGCAGCACCAGATTTGCCTTCCTAATTATTCTTTTAGCATGAAAAAACACAAACCTGATTTTTTTTTGATTTATTTTTTAAGGGAGGTATATAAACCGTGGAGTAGAAATGGAAAAGGACTGTCTTGGTTAATTTACATAGGGATGATTAAGAGATGGCCATGATATAAAGCACTCTGGTGTTAAATATAATTGTGATTGGAATGAGCAAATGAAATTAGGGTGGGCCATTCTGCCATTTCCTGAAACTTGCCTGATCCTTTCTTTCTCTCTCATTTTCCTCACATCTAACCTTGAAAATTTCTCCACTCATTTCCTTTAACCAATCTGATGTGGCTTCATGGCTTATTCACACATATAATCACTCTCTTTACTTTTATGATTATATCACCACTGATTAAAAAAATACAGTACCCTGCTTTGTAATGACAATAAAAAAAATTTTTGCCATGAAATATAATTGTCAACCAAAAAATTTCCGTGGCTGATAAATATCAGTTGTAGAATCAGCCAACATCTAGACTTGGGTACGCAATCCACCTTGTATGTTTGCCTTATGAAAATGCCTATGAAACATCAATTCAGAGACTTGTGGTTATTCTAAACCCATTGTCAACTGGACCTCTTTTTGCACATTGATTTTTTTTGACACCACCAGCTCTAGATTTAATCTGTTGTGTGACATCAATCAAATAGGTTTGAAATTATGAACCCAAGCACTCCTACCAGAAAAGCCCCAATGAGCATGACTTTATCTCATCACTTCCAACTAGCCTGTGGTCTTTGTTATTGTATCTTTATATCTATGCCAGCGGTCCCCAACCTTTTTGGCACCGGGGACCAGTTTCATGGAAGACAATTTTTCCACGGACGGTGGGGGTGGGTGGGTGGGGGATGGTTCAGGCGTTAATGTGAGCGATAGGGGGGATGGTTCAGGCGGTAATGTGAGCGATGGGGCACAGCAGATGAAGCTTCGCTTGCTCACCCACCAGTCACCTCCTGCTGTGCGGCCCCGGGGGGCTGGGGGGTGTGGGGGACCCCTGATCTATGCAATTGTAATCATCTTAAACACACTGAGTTCCACTTTTTCCAGTTAATGTTATTCAGATGTGGACTTGCATATGTCAAAATTGTTGTGTGTATTGCTTTGTGTTTGAAAAATAAAGCCTTTACATTGTGAGAGAAACATAAAGGACTATGAAAGTACTTATGTACAGTTTAGAGTCATTAAAAAGCAGATACTTATTGTAGTTAACCTCCCAGGTTAAGAAATAGAACATTGTCAGTATCCCCAGAAGCCTCTTGAGGGACCCTCTTTATTATTGATATGTCTTCCTCTGTCCCCCTCACCTCTGTAGGGAAACTCTGTACAGGCGTATTTACCACCACCTTGCTTTTCTTTCTTTCTTCCTTCCGCCCTCCCTCCCTTCCTCCCTTCCTCCCTTCCTCCCTTCCTCCCTTCCTCCCTTCCTCCCTTCCTCCCTTCCTCCCTTCCTTCTTCTCTCTCTGTCTCTCTCTCTCTCTGTGCCAGGTCTTAGTTGTGGCATGCGGGATCTTAGTTGCTGCGTGCGGGCTCTTAGTTGTGGCATGAGGGATCTAGTTCACTGAGCAGGGATTGAACCCAGGCCCCCTGCATTGGGAGTGCAGAGTCGTAACCACTGGACCACCAGGGAAATCCCCCCTTGCTTTTCTTAATAGCTTTACCATCTGTCTTCTCTTTCTTTTGTTTTTGCCTGTCTTTAAACATTATGTAAATTGAATAATACTCTATGTATTCTGTGACTTCTTTCACTTAATGTTGTATGAGATCCATCCATGTTGCTGCTTTGGGGTTACGGTTGTTCTTTTTCATTGCTGTATAGTATTTCACTGTGTGACTATACCATATATACCACTGTATGACATTTGGGTGGTCCCCACTTTGCTTTTATGAATAATGCTGCTATGAATACTCCATTTCCTGTTGAACATTTGTGAAGATGTAGGTGCATCTTTAGCTTAAAAGATACCGCTAACTTTAAAAAAAAATTGAAGTAACATTGGTTTATAATATTTTATATAAGTTTTATGTGTATAAATTTGTATTTCAACTTCGGTATATACTACAGTGTACTCACCACTAAAAGCTTAGCTTCCAGCCATCACAGTAGGGTTGACCCACTCCCATTTCACCCTCCCACCACCCCTCTTCCCCTCTGGTTTTCACTCATATGTGGAGTGTAAAAAAATAAAATAAACCAAACCAAACCAAACAAAATAAACTGTTTTTAAAAGTGGTTGTAAGTTGGTGAGAATTCTAAATATTTCACATCTTCTCCAGCACTTGATCTTCTTAAACTTCTCAATATTTTTCCAATCTGCTGGATATTTAATAATATCATGGTGCTTTAATTTGTGTTCCCTTGGTTAATAATGAGAAAGTGTATAGTTCAATATGTTTGTTGCGCATTCTTGTATCAATTCTGGGGCCGTATTTCATTTCCCCATAAAAAGGCATCTTATTTTTTTCCCTAACTTCTGTGATCTGAAAGATTTTTTGACTAACAAATTATACTTTTAAGAATGTTTTTATAAATGTAATTGCTCGCATTTATATACAATATATTTGTATATAGTATTTGCATACAAATAATAATTTGTATATAATACAAAAATATGTCATGGTTAACCAGGTCATTTATTCATCTGTGCTTGTTTCTTTGTTTTTCTGAACCTTGCAGCTTAGCAGCACTACTTAGAGCCTTGGCCTAGGCACTTTTTAAAAAAGTTCTGAAAATGCCCAGTGAGCCCTCTTTACTATCTTCAGGTCCCCTCAGTGCTTTGGAGAGCAGGCATTGGACTAGAAACTCAGGTTTCTTTCAACCATCATCTGTGTGTCTGGTAAAGCATTATGTCTATTTCTTTGCCTTAGTTTGCAGCATTGGGAGTTGTGCAATAACTGATATCAGCAATGCTTTGAATATTTGTGATCTAACTTCTTTTGGGGTTATTTCCTTGGAATATATTTCCAAATGTGGAATTATTAAACAGTTTATTTCTTTTAAGCTGTTATCTCATGTATTAGGAGGTGAACAGATCAAACTAGCTATTTACTCACAGTCTGTCTCACATATGGCCATTTAATATGCATATATTTAGTTTAATTTGTAGGCAGAGGAGGTATCAATTTTTCTTTTAATGTGACTAAGTGTTGAATTTAAGGACTTGAGTTTTAAAACGTCAGTTTATTAAAAGTCTGGGGCTTATTTGCATTCTGTCCTCAAAGTGTATAATCAGTTCTTTTAATTCCTTCGTGTTCCACTAGAACAAATGACCAATTTATGAAGTTATTGAGAGAGTTGGTCTATGGTGATGATTTATGGCTATGAAACCTAACACGTAAGTTTAACGACAACTCCTGGAAAAGTGTACTTGAGATGTTTCCAGATTTACCTGAGTTCATTAGCTGTGGAGGAAGGCATTGATTGTATTGATTTCCTGTATTTGGAAGTGTCCTGTATAACTCCTAAATCATCAACATTCTCCATTTTTTTTCTTTCTCTGGGATTGTTACTTTTCACCACTGGCTTTAGCTGAATTTACATAATAGATCTTGTTATAAGGACCTAATGCAGAGGTTCTCAACCAGGGGGTGGTTTTGCTACCAGGGGACATTTGGCAATGTCTGGAAATGTTTTCGGTTGTCACAATCAAAGGGGGAAGATGCAACTGGCATGCAGTGGGTGGAGGCCAGTAATGCTGTTAAACATCCTACAAAATGCCCAGGATTACTCCCCCATAACAAAGAAGCATCTGGCCCAAAATGTCAGTAGTGGTGAGGCTGAGAAATCCTGCTGTAGTATAAATAAGTTTTTTTCTTTCCCTCTGTTTCTTCCCCGGTTACTGTCATTTCCATGTTTTAGGAGTGAATTATCAGTTCACATTCATGTTCCATGGAGCTCTAATATGATTGATATTGTGATATTGTTGGAAAGATTATATATATATGCAATAAAATTCGCCAATTTTAAGTGTAAGACTTGGTGAATTTTGACTAATGTGTACAGTTGTACAGTTGTGACTAATGTGTATAGTTGCAACCACCACTATAATCATGTTTAATACGTTTAAATTTTAATTCTGTAGCTTCAGATATACACTTATCAAATGATATTATGCTCCAGGGCAGAAGGAGACAAAGTAATTCAAGTACTAATGGGTAGCTTGTGACTGATAGGTAGAATGTATATGGTAATTCATGAAGGATAATGCCCATGGGCTGAGTTCTGAATTTCACTCTATTTAAGATGAATCTAGTGGACGCTTTATTTTTACTGGTGGCAGGGCGGGGGGGGGGGGTGGGGGGGGGACGGGTCACATTTAGACCTCTGAAAGACTGGCTTAGAGGATAGTTGCTGCATCGTAAAACAGAAAACCTGTGTTAGCCTCTATCATAAAGTACCGAGTTTTATTGTCTACAAATTTCTGGATTCCCTTTGCACTTTCTAGGGCATTTCTTTTGGTTCATGCAGGTTAAAATAAAACTGGGTATTTGAAAGCAGACACAGAAAATGTACTTCTCTCCTAGAGGATAATTTCCAGGATGTTGGTTACTTTGGTGGTTGAATTCAACCTCGGTAAGTAGTAGCAGTTTTCTGGGGTCAAGTGAATGGAAAACCCTTGCTTATTTTGCTGAACCACATCCTTAGAGGGGGAACTTTGCCTTGACCACTAATTGCTGTAATTGGAATTTGGGAAATGATTTGAGATGCAACTTGGAGTGATAAGTGAGTGTGAGAGCTTGGCTGGTGTTTTCTCTTTCCCCCTTTAGTTCCCTTTCTAGTAAAGGTGCTATTCATATTCCAGGTTTCATGGGGAGTTTATCAATGTGTCTCAAAAGAGAAACACGGAAAAGTGAGGTGGAAAGGTGGTATGAGCAGTTACTCTTGATTTATGTTCATATTTTTGTGCTATAATGAGAATGTAACAATTCTTATATAATAACAAAAAATGAGGTAAGGATTGGAGCATTGCAACATTTAACTATATTTAACTATATTTTAATACTATAGGCTATGGCTCAGAATAACCATAGGAATCTTGCTGGTTTTATGTGTGGGTTTGTTTTAGGCAAACTATCAACAGTACTGAAATGATACTCTGTGAAAAGGAAAAAAATAATGTACCCACAAATTTAAAATGCTGTGTTTGCTGGTTTTCCTTTCTTGGTCTTATGCGCCAATCAAGAATTGCTGGAGAAAGCAGTCATGTTGAATGATTCTGCCAATTCCACCATGTAATCTTGGGATCATTTGTGTCATCTCTTATGGTAACCTTAGTATTTCAGAACACTCAGGATGAAAACAGTCTTCCAACTTGAGAAAATCAGAACTCTTTGGGAACAACATTTCAAATGCTAAGAAAAGAAGATTTTTCTGTGGGGACGTTTGTCCTCAGTCCCTTCTTCCTCGGCCTCTTAGCCCAAGGTGCCATCTTACCCACTGGCAGTTGAGTTCCAAGAGTGAGTGTCTTGTCCAAAAGAAGTGATATTTTGGAATGACCTTATCTTTGTTTGAAAGAAGGCATTAATAGAATGGTCCCAGATTATTCTTCTTTTTTTCCTTTTTAAAATAAATTTATTTATTTATTTGTTTTATTTTTGGCTGCGTTGGGTCTTCGTTGCTGCGCGCGGGCTTTCTTTTAGTTGTGGCGAGCGGGGGCTACTCTTCATTGCGGTGCATGGGCTTCTCATTGCGGTGGCTTCTCTTGCTGCGGAGCACGGGCTCTAGGCGCGCAGGCTTCAGTAGTTGTGGCTCGCGGGCTTAGTTATTCTGCGGCATTTGGGATATTCCTGGACCAGGGATCAAACCTGTGTCCCCTGCATTGGCAGGCGGATTCTTAATCACTGCGCCACCAGGGAAGTCCCCCAGATTATTCTTGATAATGGACTAGAGTATGGACAAAAATCTCGAGCATTTGAATTCCCCATTTGCCCCTACTTTTCTTCACTGCTTTTTTACTCTTCTCTACCCGCCAACTTTTACTGTCCCTCTTGACAGGGAGAGTGTTTTGTCAACGGATTTGTGGTTATTTAACCCCCAGGCTGACGCCAGCTTAGCATTAGAAGGATGGATTGGATTTTCTCAGTTCAGAAGTTTCGTTTGGTGATGCTCAGGCCTTTAGTTGGTTAGCCATATGATTGGCAATGAGCCACTAAGAGATCACAATTTGGTGAAAGTACTTAGAGAGCAGTGCAAAACTTTCAAAATCTGGAGGCGTGAGACAGATTTGGAGTCATGCTGTTCCAAACAGATTTGTGTCCTGATATTTTTCGTTCAATCAGAATTTTCCCATGTTTTAAAAAATCCTTTAAAAATAGCATTAAATGGCCATGAATTTTTCCTGAGGTTAAAAATAGCATTAAATGGCCTTGAATGAATCCTGAGGTTCATTTATTTAGCAGTTCCCTGCTGTTGCATTTATAGGTTGTTTCTAATTTTTCACTAATAGAAGATTGTGATTAGTAGCTTTGCATTTACATCCTTTGCTTTACATTTCATTACTTGCTTAAGCTAATTTACTTATGGTAGAATTAAGTATGAATGTTTTTAAATATTGAAAACTTTTGCTAGAAGAGCTTTCAGAAAGGATGTTTGCCAAGATCCCCCTGCTAATTGTATAAGAAAATGTCAATTACAGCACACTCTTGCCATTGACAGAGATTTTTTAAAATTTGGAATTCATAGATTTAAAAAATGGTAAATTTATATAGATTTAATTGTAAGGTGACACTTTAAAGATCTATTTGTATTTCACGAATTGTCTGTTCTTTTATCTGGCCTTTTTTCTGTTAGTGGTGTTTTATTGTTTTATAAGAGTGTTCATAGACTAAAGCTATCCATCCATTTTGTTATTGTTGCAGATTACCTAATTTGTCATTCCTTTCTAATTTATGAGGTAGGAGCCATATAAATTATGAATTTGATAAAATAAAAAGTAAATTCATCTATAGCTATAATGCTATAGAGTATGTTGGCATAAATGCCCATTTACTTCTCTGTGCCCCGACTGGTCGTAGTCCTAAGGCATTATGGCTGAGAACTTCTGGTCTGGTCTGGATTCTCCTTTTCTCCAGCACTTTCATGACCCCCTCGCCCATTTTTTCCTAATTGTCTCACACCTCCTGAGCTGGGTTAAAATGTTACTTTATTGTATTAAGGTCTTCACTGTTAATTGCATAAAGTTGTTAGTCTTTGCTACTTGAGTCATTGATTAAAGTTTCCTAATAAATACTGTCTTTTAATTTCAAAGGAAATTTCTCCTTAGTTTTACAATGTCATGGGCATTGGGAATGGTTCATGTCTGTTAGCCTGGACATGAATGTCTGACATACTCATTGCTCTTAAAGGAGTTTATATTCCAGTGGTGGGTGGCATGAAATAAACATGGAAATAAAAAGTAGGATTTTGTTTGCTTGATTGTTTTTAACAGTTTTATTGAGATATAATTGACATATAGTAAACTGAACATATTTAAAGAGTACAATTTAAATTTTGGCATATGCATAAAAAGGAACGAAATTGGGTCATTTGTAGTAACGTGGATGGACCTAGAGACTGTCATACAGAGTGAAGTAAGACAGAAAGAGAAAAACAAATATCCTATATTAACACGTATACGCGGAATCTAGAAAAATGGTACAGATGAACCTGTTTGCAAAGCAGAAGTAGAGACACAGACGTAGAGAACAAACGTATGGACACCAAGGGGGGATGGGGGGTGGGATGAATTGGGAGATGGGGATTGACATATATACACCAATATGTATAAAATAGGTAACTAATGAGAACCTGCTATATAGCACAGGGAACTCTACTCAGTGCTCTGTGGTGACCTAAATGGGAAGGAAATCCAAAAGAGAGGGGATATATGTATACATATAGCTGATTCACTTGGCTGTACGCTAGAAACATATACCTGATTCACTTGGCTGTACAGTAGAAACTAACAGCATTGTGAAACAACTATACCCCAATTAAAAAAATATAAAAATAAATAAATTTTGGCATATGTATATACCTGGGAAACTATAACTGCAGTTAAGAAAGTGAGCATATTTATCATGCCACTTCCCACTCCCCATTCCCAGGCAACTACTGATCTGTTTTCCATTACTATAATTTGCATTTTCCAGAATTTTATATTCTTGGAACATACAGTATGTACTTTTTTGTCTGGCTTTTTTCACTCAGCACAATTATTTTGAGATTTATCTATATTTTAATGTGCATTTATTTCCTTTCATTTTTCATTTCATTTCATTTCATATTTCATTTCAAATTTATTCATTTTTATTCCTGAGTAGTTTTTCGTTAAAAGGTTGTATCTCATTTTGTTTACTCATTTGTTTGTTGATGGACAGATATTTGTGTTTTTTCCAATTTTTGGCAGTTAGCAGTAAAGCTGCTATGTATATTTATGTACAAGTGTTTCTGTGGACATATGCTTTCATTTCTCTTGGGTAAATACCTAGGAGTGGAATGGCTGTATCATATGGTAGGTATCTGTTTAACTTTTCTAGAAACTGCCAAACTGGTCTCCAAATTGGTTGTAGTGTTTTACATTCACACCTATAGTTCCAGTTTCTCCATATCCTCACCAACACTTGGCACGGTAAGTTTTAAAATTTGTGTATATTTTAATAGATGTGTAGTGGTATCTCATTGCAATTTTAATTTGTATTTCCCTAGTGATTAATAATGTTGGGCATTTTTTCATGTGCTTATTTGCATCTACATATATTCTTTGGTGAAGTGTCTATTCAAATATTTTTCCCATTATTTTTTGAAGGGTTATTTTCTTAAAATTGAATATTGCGAGCTCTTTATATTTTTTGGATACAAGTCCTTTACTAGACAATGTGAATTACAAATATTTTCTCCCAGTCTGTGGCTCATTTTTCATTCTCTTAACAGTGTCTCTGAAAGAGCTTAAGTTTTTGCTCTTGATGAAGTCCTATTTATCAGTTTATTCCTCTAAGGATCACGTGTTTGGTTTCATATCTAAGAAATCTTTGCCTAACCCAAGGTCACAAAAGTTTTCTCCTGTGTTTTCTTCCAGATGATTTATACTTTCATGTTCTATATTCAGGTCTATAATCAATTTTGATTTGATTTTTTTGTATAATACAAAGTGTGGATCCAAGTTCATTTATATATATTTTTGCATATGGATATCCAACTGTTCCAACATCATTTATTGAAAAGACTCTTTTTTCTACTAAACTGACTTTGCACCCTTGTTGAAAATCAATTCTCTATATATGTATGGGTCTATGTCTATACTCTCTATTGTGATCCATCTGTTGGTCTATACTTACTCCAGCTGAAGCTTTATAATAATTCTTGAAATCAAGCGGTATTGGTCCTCCTAGTTGTTCTTCCTTTTATTCCATTTTCTGTAAGTGATTGTACAGAATTGGTATTAATTCCTCCTTAAATATTTGATAGATTTCACCAGTGAGGCCATCTGGGCCTGGAGTTTTCTTTATGGGAAGGTTTTAAACTATAAATTCAATTTCTTTAAAAGATATAAATCTATTCAGGTTATGTAATTTTTCTTGAGTGAGCTGTGATGGTTTGAATCTTTCAAGGAATTAGTCCATTTCATCTCGGTTATCAGATTTATTAGCATAAATCTTTTAATAATATTCCCTGATTATGCTTTCAATATTTGTAGAATATGTAGTGATGTTTCCTTTTCCAGTCTTTATGTTGTAATTTGTATCTACTCTCTCTTTTTCCAGATCAGTCTGCTAGAGGTTTATCAACTTTATTGATCTTCTCAAAGGGCAAGTTTTTTGTTTTATAGATTTTTCTCTGTTGCTTTTTAAATTTTTCTTATTTTATTGATTTTGGCTCTGATCTTATTTCTTGTCTTCTACTGGCTTTGGGTTCAATTTTTTCCCAGTTTCTTAAGGTAGAAGATGAAGTCATGGATTTGAGATCTTTCTTCCTTTCTAATATGGGCATTGAATGCTATAACTTTTCCCCTAAATACTGTTTTAGCTGCATTCCCAAATTTTTAATATGTTGTCTTTTCATCTTCATTCAGTTCAAAATTCTTTCTAACTTCTCTTTTGACTTTTTTCTTTAACCCATGGGTGATTTAGAAGTGTGTTATTTTGTTTCCAAATAGTTGGAATTTTTCCAGAGATCTTTCTCTTATTGATTTCTAAATTAATTTCTTTGTGGGAAGAACATACTTGATATGACTTGAATCCATTCTAAATTTACTGAGAGTTGTTTAATAGCCCAGAATGTGGTCTTGGCAAATGTTCCATGTGTGCTAGAAAATATGTATTTTTCTCTTGTGTGGAATGTTCTATGTATGTCAACATTGATAATGGTCAAATTTATCCTTAACTAGTTTTCTCAGTACTTGTTCTATCAATTGAAATATTCTTTTTGAAATCTCAATTCTGGATTTGTCTAATTCTTCTTGAAGGTCTATCAGTTTTGCTTCATGTATTTTGACGCTCTGTTCTTAAGTGTCCTCGTGATAAATTGAGCCCTTTTTCATTATGAGATGGACATTTTCTATCCCTAGTAATAGTCTTTGCTCTGAAATGTACTTTGTCTGATATTAATATAGCTACTCCAGTTCTCTCTTGACTAGTGTTTGTATGATATATATATTTCTATTCTTTTACTATTAACCTATTTGTGCCTTTATATGTAAAGTGTATATCTTGTATTCAGCATATAGTTGGGTCTTGCTTTTTTATCCAAATGGACAATCTCTCCCTTTTTATTGGGGTGTTTAGACTACTTACATTTAGCATGATTATTCATATGATTAGGCTTAAATCTATTATATTGCAGGGTTTCCTATTTGTCCCACCTCTTCTTTATTCCCCCATTTTGCCTTACTTTTGATTATTTCTTATGATTCTGTCTTATCTCATCTGTTGGCTTATTAGCTATAATTCTTTGTTTTGTGATTTTATTGGCTGCTTTAGGGCTCATAGTATACATCTTTAACTTATCATGGTATACCTTCAAGTGATAGTTTACCACCTCACTTATATTATAAGAACTTTGCAATAGTATACAGTACTTCCATTTCTCCATTTCTAGCCTTTCTTCTATTATTTTATACATTTTATTTTATGTATGTTTTAAACACCACACTACATTATTTTTGTTTATACAATTATGTTTTAAAGAAATTTAAATAAGAAGAGAAATCTTATATTTACCCAAGTGTTTATTTCTGTTACGTTTCATTCCTTAATGTAGATCCATATTTCCCTCTGGTATAATTTTCTTTCTTCCTGAAGTACTTATTCCAACATTTTTCATGGTACAGATTTGCTGGTGATGAATTCTTTCAGCTTTTGTATGTCTGAAAAATTACTTATTTAACCTTTGTTTTTGAAAGGTATCTTCACTGGTATAGAATTCTATGTTGATAGCTTTAAAATTTCTGTATTTTAAAGATGTTGCTCATCTGTTGTCCTGCTTGTATTATTTCTGATAAGAAATATGTCATTCTTATCTTTGTTCCTTTATATGTAATATTTCTGTTTTCTCTGGCAGTTTTTAAGATTTTTTTCTTTATTGTTAGTTTTGAGCAATTTGATTTGGTGTACTTTTCTTCATGTTTTGCTTGGGATTTGTTGAGCTTCTTGAATATGCAGGCTTATTGTTTGCACAACACTTGGAAAATTCTGGCCAATATTTCTGTAAATCTTTTTTCTGTCCCCACCCTTTCTTGTTTCCTTTTATTGCAGAATGGTATTTAGAAGTTAGGGCCCGGGCCCTAGGTGTACTCCTATGGTACTGGAATGTTATTGCTTCTCGGCCCTGCCAGGGGTTAGGACATATATGTAAATATACTAACCATGCAAACACATGTGTCTGTGTCTGTCTCCTTTCGTTCTTTTGTCTGTCTGTTCTATCTATCTATCTATGTATCTATCTATCTGTCTATTATCAAATCATGAGCTCATACTCATACCTCTGATTCTAATCCATGGTTCATTCTAGCCTTCTTTCTCTGATGATGAGAAACCTGGCTCTCATTATGTATAATATATGTAAATATATTTACTGACTTCCTTAATCCTAGTATACACAAAAGTAGTTTGAGAATTTCTAACCCAAACGCTTGTGGGAAACACATTTACTAGCTAGAGTATAATTCTAGGTACTGTTCTTTTTTGTCTTAATTTACAGTTTCAAGTGAAGATACTCTTTTCCAGTTACTAAGGCTAATTATTTTTTTCCTCATCCTCTTCAGTGTGGTTACATTATTCACTTGTGATACAATTGGGTTCTATTGTTAGTGTTTGTATTCCATTTTGCTCTCTTCCCCTAAAACACACACATCCTGGTTGATTTTAATTATCTATTTATATTTTTGGTATGTTAAACATTACCATGGTTCTCAGAATCGGGGCTACACAAAAGGGTGAACTCACAAGTGTTAGTCCGTCCTCATCCCTACCATCCCCTCCCATTGCCCCCTTTTCTATCCCTTCCCATCCACCCCATTAGATAACCAACTTCTTTAATTTCTGGTTTACCTTACTGCATTTCTTTTGCACAAATGAGAAGCTACATGAGTGTTTTCTTATATCCCTTTTTCTTACATGAAGGGTAGCATATCATAGATACATTTTTTTTGCATTTTGCCTTTTCGCTTAATAGTTTATCCTGCAAACCATTCCATATCAGTTCATAGAGATCTCCCTGGTTCTTTTCTATGGTAGCATAGTACTCTGCTGCATGGCTGTATCATAGTTTATTTAACTACTCACCTGTATATTGATATTTAGGTTGTTTCCAATATGTTGTAATTGCAGCAATTTTGCAATGAGTAATCTTGTGCATAATTATTTTTGTATTGGAGATGTCTCCGTAGTGTAGATTCCTAGAAGTGGGATTCATGGGACAAATAGACCTTTTTGTCCCTCTGTTTGCTTGAAGAATTTCTGGTTAATATCAGAAAATAGTAGCCTTTCTTTGCATTTCCTTCCTACCATGGTTTTTTTTTTTTTTTTAATGTATTTTTTTTTTGTTTTTTTGAACAGAAACCACCAGGTATTTCGGAGGGAATTTATTTATTTACATTTTTTGGCTGTGTTGGGTCTTCGTTTCTGTGCGAGGGCTTTCTCTAGTTGCGGCAAACGGGGGCCACTCTTCATCGCAGTGCGTGGGCCTCTCGCTATCGCGGCCTCTCTTGTTGTGGAGCACAGGCTCCAGACGCACAGGCTCAGTAGTTGTGGCTCACAGGCCCAGTTGCTCCGCGGCATGTGGGATCTTCCCAGACCAGGGCTCGAACCCGTGTCGCCTGCATTGGCAGGCAGATTCTCAACCACTGCACCACCAGGGAAGCCCCCTACCATGGTTTTGAGTGAAGCAAACATAAATTTGTATGGGAATATATATGAGGACTTTTTCTAATGTGTCTGGTATTTCAAATACACTCCTCGTAATATCTAATCTTCATCCCTTGCGCATTAGATTCCTATAGTCATCCCCCCCCTTTCTTTAAATATCAACTTTCATAGAACTCTCTTACGTATGTTCTGAGCTGAGAGCTTGAGCTGAGATTTGCTCATTGAAGTATAATTATCTGCATTTTGTCTTTGTCTTGTCAAGTTTAAAAATACAGCAAAACCGGTGTCACATTAGTGATATATAGTCAATTGAAGACAGTAATTTTTTCTTCTTAGCTGCAACTGTTGCCATGTGTGCCGAAAGAAACTTGTTTAAAGAAAAAAGACGACTGGATAGTTTTCAAGTGGCATGGAAAATCAGACTTGCTTAATGGTGGAGAACCCTATGCTTGGTCTCAAATGGAACTTTAAATTTTTAACTTGTTAAACACAAACTATCAAGCCGGAATCAGTAGCCTGGAAGGATCAGTCTTGAGCCTCCCAAAGGCATTTCTTACTCTCTGCCTTCCACAAATGTCTGCCCCTCTGAAGCACCAGTGAACGCACTCTTCTTTTTATCTGCTTTGTTGTTATTTTTGCAGCTCGGCAAACCTTTGTGGGAGACGAATGTTCCTCTGAATTCTATCTTGGAAGCCAAATTTCCACTGGGGCTTTTGCATCAAACTGCTCTGCTCACAGGCTCTTTGGTGCCAGATTTCCTTCCACGATGACAGGTCACCGGATATGCACTTCTACTGCCCTTTATTTCACAAAGTCATCTTTGATTGATAGTGTGTATCTGGGGGTAAGAGCTCAAAGGCAAGGAGAAGCAAGTGCCTTTATCTGCAGATAACAGCTTCCTAATAATCCTAGCCCTTATCTGCATGTTAAAATGGTCAAGTGGTGCTTTGCCCACTTATGTCAGCTGCCAGCAGATGAAGCATTCTGTACCTTTCAGATGATTTTTCCTTTACTTTCTTAATGCTGCTGATGGTCCATTGGAAGAAGCGAAAAATACTGTCAAATCTGAGGTCTTATTTGGAAAGCAATATTGAGATCGTAACATACTCTGTTTTAATTTCTCTACAACACTGATAGACTTAGGTAGGAAATTGAATGGCATTGTTTAGACCTTTTTACATGTGGAACTGCTGATATTCTGAAAGCTTAGTTACTTTTTAGTATCTAATACATAATCTTAAACTGAAGTGCTTGTTTCTTTTTTTTAATCTAAGTAATAGTCGCCTATTGGAGGTAGGTCCATGTTGGGGCTGATGAATTTGAATAGAAAGGAATTTTGCTGCTCAAAGTATGTGCAGCCTTGGCATAGTCTGGGAGTTGTTAGAAATGAAGAATTCAGACCTCCTGAATCAAAATTTACATTATCCACAAGAGTCCCAGGGGATTCATAAGCACAGTAAAGTTCAAGAAGCACTAACGTAGAAGACGAACAATTTGTTGAGGAATCAGGACATCTAGAACTTATTCCTGGTTCTTCTCATTTTTCTTTTTCTGAAACAAGAACATCTTTCTTAATTCTCCAAAGCTTTGATTTTTCTCACATTTGAAAACTGATTTATAACTGGGGTTTTCCAGGCTCACAGGAAATGAACAAAGGGGTCCTTTTGATATGATGTCTAAAGAGACACTTTTGAACTCACTGGGGGAAAGCACATAACTAAAGATTTGGCATTGTTACTGACTCCTTCTGCCTGCCTACTAAAGTACCTGTTGATGCCTTAAGGCAGAGAATGATCTCTTGGAGATACAGTCAACCCTCATTTTTCATGGATTCTGTATTTTCGAATCTTTGCTAAAATCCATTTGTAACCCCAAAATCAATACTCGCAGTGCTTTTACAGTCATTCACAGACATGCAGAGTTGCAAAAAGTTTGAGTCACCTGACACACATATTCCCATTGGAGGCTGAAGGAACCAAAGCTCTGCCTTGTTTCAGCTAGTATAGTATAAACAAATGTCCTGTCCGCAGTCTCCTAAGTGCCACTTTGTTCTCATTTTTGTGCTTTTTGTTGGTGACTTTACTGTTTAAAAATGGCCCCCAAGTGTAGTGCTGAAGTGCTGACTAGAGTTGCCAAAGTGTAAGAAGGCTGTGATGTGCCTTACAGAGAAAATATGTGTGTTAGATAAACTTCCTTCAGGCATGAGCTGTAGTGATTTTGGCCATGAGTTAATGTTAGTGTACCAACAGTATATATTAAATAAGTGTCTTTGAACAGAAACACACATAAAACGAGGTTATGTGTTGATTGGTTATTAAAATTGTTGTGACCCAAAGTTCTCAGGAACCGAACTCTGTATTTCCACTAGGAGCAATAGGTCAGTATTTGTTAAATTCAGTGTTTGTGGAGACTTAACAGAACATAACTGCTGAAAATAATGAGCATCAACTGTATGTTGAAAAATCAGGCTAGGCTTCCAACTGGGCATCATTTTCTCTTTTATGGATGGTGGCAAGACTTAACGTGTTATAAGAAATTTTCAGTTGTGTTCTGTGAGCATAACTTCAAATAAAGATACCTGGTAATTTACAAAAACCCACTTCACCGATATTTGGAGGCTTTCTTGGGACTGAAGCAATATGATAAGGAGGTTTTTGTCTTCCTGTGAGTGTGGTTGCATTCTTTTAGGCATGGCATGTGAAACAGTTGTACTACAGTTGCTTTTGGACCACCAGTTTGTATGTTAAGCTCATTTCTTTTGTGTCTGTGTTTTTGTTTTTCTTTTCAAAATCCGTGTCTTCCCTTCCTGCATCCATGATCTATGTGGCTGCCTCAGTCCAGATCCACATCATTTATTGCCTGGATCCTAGACTAATTTCCAAATACGTTTACCTACAACCCAGTCTCCAATGCAGCCTACTTTCTGCTGTAGTAAGTCTGATCCTATCCCTCCTCTGTGTGAAATGTGTCAGTGGCTCCCAGTTACCTTGGGATAAGGCTCAAGATTCTCTGAGATTTGACCTCTGACTTCCTTGCCACTGTGCTTAAAGGTCCCTGATCACGTGATACTCTCCCACCTCTGTGCCTTTGCGTGATCTGTCCCTCTACTTCCCTTTCCTCTTCATCTACCAGGAAGTCGCCTCTGGGTCTAAGATGCTGAAAAGTACTTCTTGTATTGGGATTGTAGAATTAAAAGAAAATTTCCCCCCTCTGTTAGAGCCTTGATGGAAAGGAATGTTCAGCTTGGTGTCACTCTTCCTTTTATAGGAGTATCTGGCCATGAGGTCCCTCGAAGTATTGAATAAATGAGAATTTAGGAGTGAGTCTGATCTGATTAGTATCATAATAGACTAGTTTTGTATCAACAGCCCTGATCTGAACCAGTTCTCATATCACTAATCATCAAGGAAACCCAGTGTAGAATAAATACACCATGAGCATTCAATCCTGGAAAATACAAAAAAAAAAAAAGAAAAAGAAAAAGAAATGAGGGTGAAGAGATTAGCTATGAAGCACAATTAAAACAGTAGCAACTTGTTTTATATGGTCAGTTGTTTTAAAACATCTGAGGCTTAGTGTAGCATTTGTTCAAGGAGTAAAGAACATAGAGTAAATTAATGCAACAGAGCATTGATACTCTAGATTTTAATTCCTCCTTTCCCTGATTCACACAATGAGTAACATACAGCAGTCAAAATGAATGAACTACTGCAATATAGAACACTATGGATGAATCTTATAAATATAATAAATGAAAGTAAGTCCCTGAAGATTACATGATCAAAATATATCAACGTTCAACATGAGATTGCAGATAGTGGTTACCTTGGGAGGAGGGAGGTGCGGGGAGGGGACAGGGATGGCCACATAGAAAGATATGTTATTGTCCATGTTCTAGTTTCCGTGTTAAGTAGTGGGTTTGTGTGCGTGTGCGTGTGTGTGCGCGTGTGTGCGTGTGTGTGTGCGCACGTGCATGTTAATATAATAAACACAAATAAACAAGAAGGCCATGATGAGTGGTCAGGAAGCGAGGATTTTGATTAATGACTTATCCAATTCTCTTTACCTGAGCTCTACGCTGAAAAAAAATCCCTGTTTGGAAATGTTAGGGGAGCCTCCACCTTTTTACCCTCTCTTGAAGGTGAATCAAGCACATATATAAGAATTTTAAGTATTCCATATGGGGAAGAAGGTGAATAAAATGACCAAATATAAAATGGAATATTAATGGTGAATTCAAAGACAATAAGCATTATGAAAATGAGTAAGTAATGGGAACAAGGCACAAATAGCCTGTCTCATTTGAGTCAATCAAGTACTGGAGATGTGGAGATGAATTGCAATCAGCTTTAATGGTGTCCCTCATTTTGTGGTGCTCGTTATTAGCTTGTCCTACATTTTCTTGGAAGCAGGAAGCAAGCAAAGGGCACTGTTCAAAGAAAAGCAACTGCGTGAGGCTTGTAAGAAAAACATGCATCGTATCTTTTCCATGTTGCATACCACAGAAAAAGAGCTTTGTCTTCCAATTTTCTGAGAAATGCCCTTCATTTGAAAATGATTTGGTTTTACATTTCTGCCACCAGCACTCGCTCTCATGCTCCATTTCTCATCAATCCTACATTCCCTTTTCTGCTAGAATCCTTGAACTCTCTTTCTAGTAGCAGTTGGTGCAAGACAATGTGCATTTATTTTGGTGGCAGCCTTCTCTAGTTTTCATGACAGAATGTCTGCCTTCACAACGAGCTCGTTTTAAGGCACTTTAGATTTCAGCTGATTCCCAGTATCAGATGCGAACAGGCAAATTTCTCTCTGAATTCTTTCTCTCTTTAGGCAAGAGCTTTCATTACCCTCTTGGCAGGGTCCAGAGAGAGGAACTGAGCATTGCTTGGATTCCAAAATCATTTTAAAAACTATATCATGAATGTCTTCCTGTCTCCTTGGTGACATGTGACCATTTTCCTCCTGGAAGAGCTATTCCATGTATTTTTAGTAACAGCAGGAGAGGATAGATATTTGGGTGAGCTGTGTACCCAGCTGGGAAGCCTAAGCGGACAAAGGGTCTTAAGTTTCCCTTGATCTTGTTTTTCTCCCCAACCCCCTACCTTCTCTTTTTGTAAAGCACAGAAATGGAAGGCCCACTTGTGAAAAGCACCTCACTTAAGGCTTACTGGCTGCCCTTCTCTTCTTTGGCCCTTTGTTCTGTTTCTTCCCTCTTGTAAGGGAAGCTCTTAAGGTCTGCCAGCTGTTTGTCACTTCCAGAGATATTATGCTCTTTCTGTCATGTCTGTCCAGCCCGGCTAAGAGTGGAATCTTACTTTTTGCCGACCTATAAATAGGAAGCTCAAGAAAGTATAATTTAGCGATGTTTTTGTGTTTTCCAAGCCGCATTTCTCTTGTCTTTGCAGCCAGCAAGTGTCATAGACTTATTGCCTGATTGAATTTGGCTAATTTCTAACTAAAAAGGATGTTCTTTTTTTCTAATTAGCAGGAAAGCTGCTCTGTGTTCTTTCTAATAACAATAGGTATTATCTCCATATTCTGTCCCATCCTCCAGGAGGCCAGCCCAAGCTTTTTCATATCTTAGCCGTAGAGTTCCCAGTAATAACGCACCTGCACTCTTTACACCTCGATCTACAAACATTTGCCAGAGTCGCACTAACCACTGCAAATCACATCGCCAAGCCCAGAGGCATTGTGGGAGGAGGGGACCCTACACAAGGGAGGTGTGACTTGTTGGGGGTATGAATGTAATCGTCTCCCACAGTAGAGTTTTGAAAGCATTTTGAGCCGAATGCTTTCAGTGAAATGAAAGCAGATCTTCTGGTTGCTGGGATGAAGGATGAGAGCTGAGGAGAGAGGAAAACCAAGTTTCTTGAGTGGGTGGTGTGATGAACATGCTTTCTGAATGAGAAATGATAGGAGGGTCTGGCAAAGGGATTTATATGAAAAGTAGCTGAAATATAAAATCTAATCACTTTTGCTTATTCTTGAGAAATAAGGCACCAAAAGCAATGAATAAATGTAAAGACTAGTAGACTGTCTACATAAAAATGAAGAACTCTTATATGGCAAACGCTGTGAATAAATAAGGAAAATACAGCTGGGAAAATTATAGACAGTAGACAAAGGGGTAATATTCCTAAAAATGAACAAGAAAGACAGATCTGTCCATAGAAAAATCACCAAAGTCATGAAGAGGATGTTTACAAAAGAAGAAATATAAATATACATATGGCTGGCAATAAATGTTTAAGAAAACATTCATGTTAACCAGTAATCAAAGAAAGGCAAACAAATACAAGGTTCTGACAAACAAATATCAATTCCTGATATATTTTCATAGCACTTATATAAAGGAGGGGTAAGGGAATAGAGAGGTGGATGGGGGAGTGGCAATTTTGGGAAGGCCTCTCTGAGGTGGTCCCATTGGAGCAGAGGACTGAATGAAGTGAGGGCCCAGGCCATGTGTTCTAGAAGCATTTCAGGCTGAGGTAAGAGCATGGTAAGGTCCTGAGTTGGGACCAGGCAATGGGAAAGCCGGCTGCACTACTTGAGCTGGGGAGTAGTAGAGAATACAATGATATATGTATCTAGTGATGCAATCAGACACAGTGTGATAAGTAAAAAAGCAGGTTGTCATAGCCCACAGAATGGGAGAAATTTTTGCAAATCATATATCTGAAAAGGGACTTGTATCAAGTATATATGAATAACTCTTACAAGTTAATAACAAAAAAGGCAAATAATACAATTTAAAAATGGGCAAGGCTCCAAAGCATATATCCAAAAGGCCAATAAGTACATGAAAAGGGCTTGAGATCACTAATCATTAGGAAAATGCAAATCAAAATTACACTAAGATACCACTTCACACCCACTAGAATGTCTATAATAAAAAACCAGAAATACGAAGTGTTGGCAAGTATGTGGAAAAATTGGAACCCTCATACATTGCTGGTGGGAATGTAAAATGGTGCAGTCGCTTTGGAAAACAGTCTGGCAGTTCCTTAAACACTAAACACTAAACATAGAGTTACGGTGTGATCAGGCAATTCCACTCATATACATATACCCAGGAGAAAGGAAAACGTACTTCCACACAAAAACTTGTCCATCAACTGATGAACAGATAAATAAAATATTACACACACACACACGGGAATATTATTTGGCAGTTAAAAGGAATCCAGTACTGATTCAAGCTACAACATGGACAAACCTTGAAAACATTATGCTAAGTGAAAAAAAAGCCAGTAATCAAAGACCATGCATTGTATTATTCTATAAAATGTCCAGAATAGGCAAATCTATAAAGACAGAAAGTAGATTCGTATTTGCTTAGAGTTGAGGGGGAACTTGGGGACTTGGGAGCAACAGCTAACGGGTATGGGGTTTTGAAAATGTTACTTAAAAATATCAGTATCTTATTATGTGTTTAAACTTTTTAAAAAGGACATACAGGAATGTTTTAGAAAAATCAGTAATAAATGGAGAATGTAATTACAAAGAAGCAGCACCTAGCCCAACTGAGGAGGAGAAGGGGTAGCAGGAAAATGGGCAAGATAAAGCATCACTTGACTTTGCTCTTGGTACCTACAAGAGCCAGAGCTACAACCTTCTTCAAGGTATTAATTCAAAGTTTTCAAGTGTAGTAGCTGATGTGTTAAAGTGAGGTCTTTGGGCCCTGGGATTCTGAATCAGAAGTTCATAATATTGGCAGTCTGCAACCTGGAAGTGATGAATGCAACAAAAGATACCTGCCCCCGACCTTTGTGCCACACCAGAAGCTACTGCTGTGACTCCACACTCAGGGGAGCCACTGTCACTAGAGAAGCTCCCTTTGTGAAGATGCACCTAAATTGGAGCTTGAAACTTTTTTTTTTTGCTTCATGGAAGCATTTTTAAATGATTAGGTTTTTTATAGTATCAGTTTTATTGTAAATCTATTGTACTTAGACATCTAAGACCATTTATAACATTGTTTGTATGAGGAAATGTGTCCAGGTTTCAAATGACTTAGAAATGATCTTTTGGGAACCCAGCTTTTTTCTTGAGATAGAACTGCCTACTGTTCAGAACTCCTCTCTGAGTCTTGGTGTGGATACAGAGTAGGACAGCCTGAGAAAATAAGATAAGGAGCTGCAGTTCTTCTCATAGATTTATGCGTAGTCAAATTCCTATTCTACTGTTGGCTGCTCCGATGTTCTGGGAGCTAATGTAGAAGTCGGCTCTTTAGCTTGTTAAATGTGATTTGCATGCAGTCGACATCCCCGAACTCCTGTGTATGATGAATTTCATTAATGCAGTGATTTGTAAAAAGGGTTTGAATTAAACGCTTCTTCATGCTCCAGAGACTGCATTGGGCTGCTCTGTCTTGGTTGCCGCAGTTTCTCCAAGTATAGTGATGGAAAAAGGAAAAGATCGCTAGGAGTGAAAGATAATCCAGAGACCTGTGGGTACAATATTTGTAGATCTTGAAACGGGAAAATAATGTACGTTTATTTGGATATCTCACTTAGAACAACTGCCTTTTTTTCCCCCCTCTAGTTTTGCGAAGAGAAACAATTATATCCTCACTGTGCTTCGGTTTCTTACTCTGTAATAATAGTTTTCCCCTAGGTTAGCCTTAAGCACATGGAGAGCTTGTAAACGTGCAGATACCCGGACTCCCACCCCAAAGCTTCTGGTTCAGAAGGTCCATGGTGGGACCCAAGAATTTGTACCCAAGCAATGCGGCTGAGCTATCACACTTTCAGTAACATTTACCTGTAAAATTGAGAAGGCCACATTCAACTCTACAATTCTGTAAGTTCATGTTCCGACACATGAGGCGTGAACACTGATCATTGAACTGCTCAACAATCTTTAGGGTTCGCTTGCTGACCCTGCAGAAACCAAACCATGACCATGCTTAGTGTCTACAGACAGACTGGTTTCCGGTCTAATTTTAGCCTTGAGAGAAAAAGAGAAAGAGGAGAAGGCAAATCTGACTTGGAATTAAGATTACCATGTGAGTCTTGAATGGCTTCAAAGCTCTATCTTTTTGCTTCCCAGGCATCCCCAAATTCTGGCATTACCTGAATCTTCCCTGACTTAGCTTCCTGGTCCCTGGTGAGGAAGGATCCCAGCCTGTAGGAAAATATGGGAGAATTGGAGAAATAAAGCAAAGGGGAAGAAGATGAAGAGGGCAGAGAGTTGTAAGAAATAAGTCAAAGTGGGGGGGGGACAAATTGGGAGACTGGGATTGACATATACACACTACTATGTATATAAAATAGATAACTAATAAGTACCTACTGTATAGCACAGGGAACTCTACTCAGTACTCTGTAATGACCTATATGGGAAAAGAATCTAAAAAAGAGTGGATACGTGTATATCCACTGAATCACTGAATTTGTACAGCAAACTGAATCAGTTTGCTGTATACCTGAAACTAACACAACACTGTAAATCAACTAGACTCCAATAAAAATGAAAAAAAAAAGAAATATGTCAAAGTAAGTAGAGGACACTAAGCTTTTAGTTCCTTTAAACATATGTTTCTTATAGGCAATTCACACCCCCAGGAGAGTTCTTGAGATGCCATTTAAAGAGAACAAAGCGAGGGTAACTGAATTGTTAGCATTTATCACAGTTAGGGTCTTGAGAGCCTAACATTCCAGAAAAACTTGACTGCTGAGCACCCCAACAGCAGAATCCAGTGTGAGGGCCCAGGCCATGTGTTCTAGAAGCATTTCAGGCTGAGGTAAGAGCATGGTAAGGTCCTGAGTTGAGACCAAGCAATGGGAAAGCCGGCTGCACTACTTGAGCCGGGGAGTAGTAGAGAATACAATGATATATATATCTAATGATGCAATCAGATGCAGTGTGATAAGTAAAAAAGCAGGTTGTCATAGCCCACAGAATGGGAGAAATTTTTGCAAATCATATATCTGAAAAGGGACTTGTATCAAGTATATAACGTTAGAAGATAGTATTTGGTTTGAAATGTTCAGTCCAGCTGCCTTTCTTTTCTGTCCATTTCGTAGTGGATAAGAGCCATGTGATATTTTCCTTTCCTAGGTATTCTTCCTCAGGCTTGTCATATAGAGCTCTTGTGAAATGGGGGAAAAGTTAAAAAGTGGTCTGCTCTCTTCTCTGTTATATGTATTTTATTCAATATGTCTTTATTACATTTTATTTTTATTTTTTCATAATCTATTCATTTATTTAATTGTAAAGCCATACATAATGAAATAATTAGAAATTACTCCCCCAAAGAAAAATTCGCACAATCCCATTAATCAGAGATAACTTCCTTCAACATTTTGGTGTGCAGCCTTTCATACTTTTGTTTTGAATTTGCAGAGAATTTCTTTTTTTTTTTAATTTTACTGAAGTATAGTTGATTTACAACGTTGTATTAATTTCTGCTGTACAGCAAAGGGACTCAGTTGTTATACATATATATATGCTTTTTCATATTCTTTTCCATTATGGTTTATCCCAGGATATTGAATATAGTTCCCTGTGCTATACGGTAGGACCTTGTTGTTTATCCATCCTGTATATGCTAGTTTGCATCTGCTAATCCCAAACTCCCAATCCTTCCCTCCCCCACCCACCTTACCCCTTGGCAACCACAAGTCTGTTCTCTATGTCTGTGAGTCTCTTTCTCTTTCATAGATAAGTTCATTTGTGTCATATTTTAGATTCCACATATAAGTGATGTCATATGGTATTTGTCTTTCTCTTTCTGACTTACTTCGCTTAGTATGATAATCTCTAGGTACATCCATGTTTTTTTCCTATGATTTGTTTCTTTATTTTCTACAAAAATGGAGTCCTGCTACTCAAATAATTTAACCACCTCCTTTTGCTAACTTTATTGCAGATATTTTTCCATTTAGCTCGATACATTTCTGTGCCCCAAGACTCCATTGTATGAGTAAACCATTCTGTAGATAACCAGTGCTCTATGATACTTTTGCATGCTTTTTTGCTATTGAGCAATGTGATAACCTTCCTTGCAAGTGCATTTTTACATGTGTGTCCAGTTAATTCCCAAGGATAAATCCTTAGAAGCTGAATCCTGGGTCAGAGGATATACAGTCTGTCAATGCTTTTGATTCCTAGTGCCCTGTAGAAATGTTGGCCCTGTTTACACACACTCTCAGCAGTGTCTGGTTAATAATCTGCATGTTTCAAAATGAGTTTTTATTATTTTTAAGAAGCTACTTCATGGCATTAGAGAATTTAAGTATTGGTTCTTGAATGAAAGCATTAGCGAATGTGTTTGAAGTGTTGCTGGTGAATATTATTTGGAGCTTTCTCTTCACACAACCTTTCTGCAGCATTTTTGCGCTGCCTTGATGAACCAGTTTTATTATTAGTGGAAGACAGTGGGCGAGACTCAAATGTTTACCATCGGGCTTCCTCTGTATTTAGGAGCTGCATGTATGAAAATATCTTTCCTCAAATACTATTTTGTATTTATTCGTGTAGTTGAAAAGCTCGTGCAGCCCAGTATCTGTTCACACATACATTTCAAGACTGTATTCAGTCTTGATCTCCTGTTTTAAATATCTTTTAGAAGTAATGGATTTCTGTGCATGGTGCTTGGCATACAGCTTTTAAAAAAATTAAAGTTAGTGGAATTCAGGGACCTCTGTTTCCTACAACAGTGCAGAGGACCCTTTGAAAAACTACTCCGTTATCTCCTGAGTGAGGCAGGGACGTATTCCTTTTGAAAAGAAAAACTTGGAATTCTAAAGCCTTTCTTGCCAATTCCTGCAAATACAGCGCTCAGATTTCACACCAGTTTATTAACAAAGACATGGATGTCTGAAATGATGAAGAGAAGGGTGGACACGGCAAGAAAGAATGTTGCCATGTTATGTTAAAGTTCCCTCTCGGACCTCAAAAATGCCCCTTTTGCCAGAGCTGGATAAAGTTCCATTATAAAAGTAAGAGGTAGTGCAGAAAACTTGAGGAATTTTTGTCCCCTAAACGTGCAATTGGCATCCCGAGGAAAGTTTTATCTGATTCCAAATTATTTCAGTTAACAGACAGTTTCTTTTTTAGTTTCTCTTGGGGCCTTTTTTTTTTAATTTTAAAATTTTATTTTATTTATTTATTTATACAGCAGGTTCTTATTAGTTATCCATTTTATACATATTAGTGTATATATGTCAATCCCAATTTCCCAATTCATCACACCACCACCCCTACCCCGCCACTTTCCCCCCTTGGTGTCCATACGTTTGTTCTCTAAATCTGTGTCTCTGTTTCTGTCCTGCAAACCGGTTCATCTGTACCATTTTTCTAGGTTCCACATATGTGCATTAATATACGATATTTGTTTTTCTCTTTCTGACTTACTTCACTCTCTCGGGGCCTTGACAGAAACTGGCTGGGTGTTTTATTTAACCAACATTTCTAAGGCATGTTCTGTGCCACAACTAGCATTGTAAGCATTCTGTAAACATCAACTAATTTAATACCCACCATCATGTGAGGTCTGGGTACTAATATCAGCCCATTTCACAAATGAGGAGACTGAGGCACAGGGCAGTTATATAAATTGCCCAAGAATACTCAGCCGGTAAGTGACACAGCGAGTAGTCAAACCCAGGTAGCCTGACGCCTGGTCCCTGAGCTGTGCTGCCTGGCAGGTAAAAGCATCCACACTTTGTTACAGCAGTGATGGGTTTTAGGAAATGTTAGCTTCTATTTTTGACAGGAAGAAATTGGTCACCATTATATTCTCTAATAGACCCGTAGTTCTCACCCTTGGCTGCACATTACAATCACCTGCGGAGCCACACCCCTGACCCGGTAAATCAGTGGGACCCAGGCCCAGTAGTTTTAAAGCTCCAGGTGATTCCAATGGTCAGCCAAGGTTGGGAAGCTCGGGTCTAGGAGAAGATACATTACTGATGGCCATGACTTTATCTGAAACAGCTGATGAAAAGGAGCACTGTGGCCACATCTCGATTCACTCTGGAGGTGAGCTTATTCACAAAGGAGCAATCTTGTTTCAAGCGGAGGCAGTTTGAGCGTGGGAAAGAATGATTCCTTCTGAAGATTCTGGTTCTGACAATCTTTGAGACAAGTCGGAGGTGTGAATCCATTTGTGGTCGTATAATTTAGCCAGCTGTTTCACTTTATTACCTGGGCGAGTGGAATCGATGCCCTCACTTGAATCAGAGCCTGGTTGGTTTTGATCTTCTCCATCTGTACCTCCAGGTGATTCTCACAAGAAGGAACAAAATCAGTGGCAGTCGGGAAGGAAGGCCGTGTCTCAGATAGATGGCTGAACAGCGAGAGGCTTGGGCTGCGGCCTCTTTTGTCCTCTGTGAAAGCTGGAGTACTCTGTTTCTTTCTTTGACTGGACAGAGAAGGGAAGGTGAGAATTTGGAAAGAGTTTTTCTGCTGGAGTGGCATTGTGAAATTGAATAGCCAAATGCCTTTCTAGGATAATGACTTCTAGTCATGGCGGGGTGAACAGGGCATCTGTAGCATTTAAGGAAATCTACCAAACCTGGGTTAGTAGATAATGGTAAACCTCCCTGCCGTTTCATCTGAATCATGCTGGGAAAGTGGACCTGTTGGTGGGGGCATTTATTTTGGAATTGGCAGCCTGTTCAAACAAGACTGAAACATGTCGGGGAAACGGGGAGCACAGTCGCTTCTGTTAGACACTTGAGTTTGTCTCAGAAGCCCGTCGGGTGCGCGGGGATCCCACTGGTAGAGGAGCACTAGGGTATTTCTCATTATGGCTGTACATGAAAGCTAATTACAGAGGGTCCTGTTTCTGTTTGTTTCTGTTGGCAGAGTGTCTTCTAGAATTGCATTTCTGTGACTGCTGTCTCGGGGCACATGAAAGGGATGGTGATGACTGGGTTCTGTCTACCGCTGTTTAGGGGGACAGCAGAGACAAATGGTACAGATTCAGTGGGATTTGTAATATAATCTATGACCCAAATCATTTTTTAAATGGCAAGATGTATCCTAAATACAGAAGAAGGTTTAGTAGCTGGAATAGAGTATAGAGAATAATAACCACCCACATGCCCACCCCCCAGTTTAAGAAATGGGACAATAGCAGCTCCGTAGAGATCTCTCCCCTCCGCCCTCCCCCAGCTGCCTGGTACTCCTTCCTTCTAGAGACAACCACCGCCCTGCCTTGTGTCGCTCGTTTTCCTACTTTTTGTTTGGTTTTGAAAACCAAGCAGCAAGCACAAAGCAGGCTGACGGCAGCCCTGCTCTGCCGCCTACATCAGCAGAGGACTCATTTCACTCCCCGGCAGCATTCTGCTTTGACCTATTCCTGCGCACTGGGGACAGGCCCCCGTGAGCTAAAAAGAAGGAAATGCAGAGGTGCCTGTGCCCCCCCCTCCAACTTTCCTGCTGGGTACCTAGTACGTGGTTGTACACCACAGCACCGTCAGAGATCCTGAGGGGGAGGACCCCCATTTCTCCTTGGATCCACTCGTGGCCTTGCCCATCAACTTCCCCAGAATAACTTCATGGAACCTAAAGCCAGACTTCTCCTGGAGACGTGGCTCAACTTACCTTCCCTTGGGACCTTCATTGACTAGAAGTGCTGTCTCCCTTTCGTTACACAGCTAGGTTTGTGCTTGCTGCTTGGTTTTCAAAACCAAACAGTACAGTGTATAGGGACACATACATACATGAGGATACTAAAAAGTAGGAAAACAAGCAACACAAGGCAGGGTGGTGGTTATCTCTAGAGGGAAGGAGTACCAGGCAGCTGGGGGAGGGCGGAGGGGAGAGGTCTCTACAGAGCCGTCAGCCCGTGGTCAGGAAGAGGAACACAGGAAGGACCTGGGCCCTGCTGACCCGGTCACTCTGTCCTCAGGTTTAATGGCAGCAAATGTCTAGTGATGACAGCCCTCAGTGTGCCCCTCTCCGGAGTCACCTTGCTCCCGTCTGGACTGGTTGCCCTCTTCTTTCGGTGCCCAGCTATCGTCCTGGGCTCATCCTTCACTCTCATCCCCAGTTGCCTTGACCTCTCCTGGGTTAGAGCTGCTTTTCCTTCCCTCTTGTCTTCCTCTTATTTTGGTGATGCACATCCTCCAGTAACTTTGTGAGGAAAGGTACGTGGGAAGTAAATGTTTTGGAAGCCTGGCTTGCCTAAAAATGTGTATTCCACCATCACACTTGATTGGCAGTTTGGGAATAGCATTCCAAGTTAGAAATCCAAGTTCTGAAGGGAAATTAACACATTGTTCCTTTGTCTTCTCTTTCTACTGTTGCTGTTACGAAGTGGGAAGCCATTCTGATTCCTGATAGGCTACTCGTGACCTGATTTTTTTCCTCTGGAAGCTTATAATGTCCTTTTGTCCCCAAGGATCTGAAATGTCACACTAATGGGCCAAGGCATGGGTTTCTTTTCATCCGCTGTGCTAGATGGTCTGTGACATACTATGTGCCATTTCATTCTGACACCTCAATTCCTTCAGTTTTGGAAATTTTTCTTGAATTTTTTTTTTTAATTGAAGTATAGTTGATTTACAAGGCTGTGTTGAATATTCTTTTTGTTCTCCATTTTTCTCTTCTCATCCTGCAGGTAGCATCCAGGAGCTGGACTCTCTGTAGCTGTTATTTGATTTTTCATTTTCTCCTATTTTCAGTTCTTTTATGTTCGAATTTTTGGAAGATCTCGTCTAACACTTCGATTTTTAAATTTCTCATAATATTTTTAAATTCTGAGAAGGTTTTGACTTCTTAATTATCTGCGTTTTGTTGTTTATCATCTTTTTATTTCATGGACACACGATCTTATCTCTCCAAGGATATCATTGATATACATTTGCTGATGTTTGCTGCAAGCTCAGTAGTCTCTGTTGCCTCCAGCTTGCTCTGTTCTGTTTGCTTGTTTTGATCTCTGTCATCTTTGTAGAGGCTTTTCACAGGTGTCTGGTAATCCTTGGTTGCTTGGTACCAGAAAGCTGTTGTGGAGTTCTGATCATGTGGGTGGACCTTGTCAAATTTGTTTCCCCATAGGGTGATCCAGGGGTAATTGATGGAAAACCCCAATGTTGGTATCTTTAGGTCTTTCCCCTTGGGTTACATAGATGTCCTAGAGAAGCTTTCCAGTCTCCCACTGGGAGGGGTCGATCTGGAGTTCAGCCTGGCAGCTCCTGGGGGAAGAGGCCTGGCATGGGGGCTGTCTCTGTATTCAGGGTTCAGTGTGCCATCTGTCTGGTCACTTAACGCCCCTGTTTTCACCAGAGTACCCATGGCCCAGTGATGCCTCCCAGGCCAGATGCCCTGTATTTTATCCTCTTCAGGAAATAAACATCTCTGGATGTTTGCCTGGGTGGCGAAGGGGCAGTCATTCAGTGGAATGGAACAAGAAGCTAGAAGTAACAGCTTCTAAAACAGCTTTTTTTCCAGCCTTTTGCACTTTTGCTATCCTCTGTATCCCCAGTTCCAAAGGAGCCTGGCGCCCATTTTCAGCTTTTCTCCCTGATGGCTTGAGATCATTTTCTCCCCTCGCCTCCTGAATTGGTTACCCCTCATCTCTGCTTTTCAGATTCCAAAACTTTGTTGCTGTTTACCCCTCTTTTCTCCTAGGCTTGTATTTTAAAAAACCAGTTCCTTTATTTGGTCTTAATGGGGTTACAAGAGAGTGAAATTAGATGCGTGTGTTTACCAACTTAACCTGGAGGCTGGAACTTCTTGTCTTTTTTTTACATCATTGGATCTAGTACACATCTTACTATTTGAAGCCAAATGCCAAGTCCATTAACAAGGTTTCTGAGCATTCATCCAACACCTTTGTGCCAGGTGCTGTCCAGCCCTTGGCATATGTAGACATGCAAGTAGGAATGGATGTCATCCTTAGTTTACAAAAGACAAAATTGACGCTCAGCTTCAGCTGTGCACCCAAGATCACTGCTAAAAAGTGGCAGTGTTGGGATCTGAATCCAGTCCAAGATCTGCGTTTTGAAACCCTGTGAAAGTTTTTAACAAGCCCAGTGCTTTCCTTATCCCAGGAGCTGATTTGAACGGATGCCTGTGAATTCTATGAGGATCTCTGAGTTAATTGGACTTTGAAGGCGCGAAAGAGTCTGACATGTATGGGGTTGAGTAAGCTTGCCTGGGCTTTTGAAAAGTGAATGGGGTACCCACAAAGCGTGAGAAGCACCTGCCTTCCACAGCTGCAGCGCCCCGCGCCTCCCGGCTAGCTTGGTGTGTGACTGAAGGTCATTCGTCGGCACTGTTGTGCCGTCTGTCTGTAGAACAAAGCACGCATGGTTTTCTGGCCCACCCAGTAGAATGTGTGTCCTACTGGTGAGACTGTGCTGTGATGAAGGGCTTATTTGCTGTCTGGCCACAAAGCTGGGTAACTCATTGCCCATTCACTGTCCTGAGCACCAGCGTCTCATTTCCCTATTGACAGTTTTGCTTCTGCTCTGCAACAGTTTGAAGGCATTGATTTGCAAAAGAAATGCAGCCAGAAATGGGAGCTTTAGAGTCTTTACAGATTTAATCATTTATTACGGTTTTTTGCAAACCTTTCTGCAACCAAAATTTTCAGACCAAATTATGTGTCCCCAAAAAGTGTACTTCAGAGCTAAAATGTTGCCTTAGCTTTAAGGAGAGACTAGATAGGTTTGAATATTAAGAGTATTAGAAATATTGGTAAACACTGAGACCTTTTTTTCCAAATGTTGAGAATGTTATCATTCTTATAACAGGTTTCAGCTTCCGTGAGCTTTCTAAACATGGCTGCTTGCTTGTTAAGAATAAGATTCTGTTTGTATTCTTTCCCATAACTATAGCTAGTCCTTTGCCTAGAAGAATGTAATATAAAACACTTACAAGTAGTTGGAAATAGGTTTTCGAAAAAATACAAAGTACTATTAACCTGCCTCTGCCTATGAACCCTTGAAATTAGCTGGGGTTCCATTTGAATACAGCGTTTCAAGCCAAATTATTTTTAGTCTCTGTGGAGAGAACCCTTTTCATTTAAAGGGATTAAAAGAGTGCTGGACCAATTTCAGCTGCTTTAAAATGCACATTTGGGGCCTTTTTATGTTCCCGCAAGTTCTAAAGAAAAGAACATTTAGGGCACTCTGTAAACTGCTTCACAGTATTGGCTTTCAAATTTAAGTAGATCTTTACCTAGGAGAGAAATGATAGATAACATAGGCCTTGAGTATTTTCTTTGGGAGTAATAAAGTGTTTTACCTTTATATTTTAATTTATTTTTAAACATTTTTCATCATGAGGATATCATCTCCTCTGTTCTTATTACCCAAAGGAAAATATCTGGGTGTCTCATATCAGAAAAATCTGCTATACCAAAGCCAAATTTTGAATCAGAAGAGAAATTTAGAAGACCTTGTCAACACAGACCTACAATCCTGAGGTCACTGTCCCTTTAGACCTTGCATGAGGGGACTTATACTGGAGAAAGCCTGGACTTTGGAATTGGATGTAGGTTTCAGTTCTGCCCACACCTTGCATTCTGGGAAATGTCATCTGACCTCTCTGGGCTTGTTTCTGCAGCAATAAAATAATTCGCAACTTGCATGGTTATTGTACGGTTTAGAGAGAATGCACGTGGGGGGTCTACTTATAGCAGCTGGTGTGTAATTGGGGGCTCTAATTATAAGAGCACTAATTGACAGCGTTTACTGCCTATTAGCCTCTGTTCTAAGGGTTTTATGTGTAACTCATTGAAGCCTCGTGAGACCCTTTTACAGTAGGTACTATATTAATATCCCCATTTTACAGATGAGAAAACCAAGGCACAGAGAGTCTAGTGTGCTCTGGGTTATACAGCTAGTAAGTGGTAGAGCCAGACTTTAAACCCAGTCAGTCTGACTCCAGAGATTTCATCTTAACCCCTATGTCTTAACTGCTCCACAGTAGTGGCTGATGATGCTGTGTTGGGTTGTGGTCATCCGTAGGGCAGAGTTCCTGCTTTTCGCCTGCACGGCACATAGTGCATGCCGTTCCCAGTAGCAGGTACTCCATAAGTGCTTGCTGAATGAGTATGTGAAGGAATTTCCATAACTTACCGAGATGGGAAGTTTTTGTGGAGGCCCACTCTTCCTCCACAAAATGTGTTTTTCTTCAGAGCCCCCCTAACTCAATTTCCCTGAGCCCCTATGCGCCTCCTTTCACCTTAGAGGGCTGGTGCCAGACCCTGCGTCAGTATTTCTACTGAGCTTTCTGTAGCATGGCTGATCCCCGTAGCTGACCTGGCTCTAATTGCATCAAAGGGACTCTGAAAAGATTCGCTTGGTAAATACAGATCTTTGAAAGCTATTCCCCTAGAGTGGGAGTTGGCACAGCATTTCTATAAAGGGTCAGACAGTAAAGATTTTAGACTTTGCAGACGATAGGGTCTCTGTCACAACTTCCCTATTGTCGCTTGAAAGCAGCCATAGACAATAAATAGATGGATGGGTGCGGCTGTGTTCCAAGAAGACTTTATTTACAGAAAGACGCTGGCTGGCCACGTTTGGCGGGAGAGCTGTCTTTTGTCAACCTTGCCACACAGCGCTGCTTTTCCCACTTTGCAGTGCTGAAGAATCACCTAGGGCGTACCTTCTTACATAGAGGTGCCTGGGTGCTACCCCTGTTAAAGGCTGATGTTCAGAAAAAGTAAAATTATTTCTTTCACGCAGATATAAAAATGAGCACGGGTTAACGATTCTATTTTCCTCGGATTAGGGAACCTAGCAGATGCTATAAGCAGTTCAAAGGGAAAAAAAGTCAAAAAGCATACATTTATATTGAGTGAAGGGGTTGAATTGCATATGGCGGCACAACTGAGTTTTTGCCTGCAGAGGGGGAGGGAAGTCAATCAAAACTGGACAATGACCACTGTAGTGTCTACCAGTCACCTATAATTTAAAGAGTTGCAGAAGCGCTCAAGGGCAGTGAAAGCTTGGAACCTGATGACCTGGAGGGATGTGCCTGCCATATGTAGATAATGCAGAGCTTTCCTTTGAAACACATATTTCATACACTCCCGAGGGACTGGTCCTGTAGGTCCGATGTTATGCTCAGAAATCTGCTTTTGGAACAGATCTCCAAAGCTTTGGTCCAGCGGGAAGGCTTCATACCACACTTTGAGGAACATCATATGGAGGTTAATTGTTTGCCTGCCCTTCTTTTTCCTCCTTTCTGCTCCGCGCTCCTCTCCCCTGATTTAGGGAAATCAACCCCATCTTGTGAGGTTCACCCGTACATTGGACCAGACAGGTCACAGATAGCTTCTTTGTTCTCGGGTGCAGTGGGGACAGGGGAAGTTTGGATATTGGGCAACACTCGTCCTCATCTTCTCTCTTTACTATTTGTTTGCTCATGTCAGGGAGAAGGACCAAAAGGATGGAGGGGAGACTTAACCCGAATTAATGATAAAAATAGTTTAGAGGGGGGCTTCCCTGGTGGCGCAGTGGTTGAGAATCTGCCTGCCAATGCAGGGGACACGGGTTCGAGCCCTGGTCTGGGAAGATCCCACATGTCGCAGAGCAACTAGGCCCGTGAGCCACAACTACTGAGCCTGCGCGACTGGAGCCTGTGCTCCGCAACAAGAGAGGCCGCGATAGTGAGAGGCCCACGCAGCGCAATGAAGAGTGGCCCCCACTTGCCACAACTAGAGAAAGCCCTCGCACAGAAACGAAGACCCAACACAGCCAAAAAAAAAAAAAAAAAAATTAAATTAATTAATTAATTTAAAAAAATCAGACCAGCTAAGAAAAAAGAAAAAATAGTTTAGAGGAACTAAGGAAAGGATGCTTGCAACAGAGGATGCGTGAACCTTGAAAGCTCTTGGTGCAGTTGTAGGAAGGTGGATGGAGACTGGGAGAATTAGGCCAGTGCTGGGAGGGGCTGTAGGGTGGGCACAGACCGGGAAAGCAGGAAGCATGAATTTTAAACAATCAGGAGTACAAAGACTTCAATAAACACAATAGGGAACTCAGAACTCATTAAGTTGGCAATCCATTATACATTTACCATCCTGCACATCTTTAACCGCCGGCCCCGTCCTGGTCCATCAGATGCTATTCCTCTTTGGACAGAACAGCAAACCTGTCTTGTGCGTTTCCAGAGGACGGGGAAGTTCAGAAAATCCCCAGACTGTCAGCAAGCTGACTTCCTTTTTGCTAAGTTTTCTCTCTGTCTGAAAAAGCAAAGGGATGGATGGGTGGGTGTCCTTGATACAGAGTATCCGGAAATTATCTTCAAGTCAGGGTGGTTGAGATGGAATTTCCCTCTGATTTGCTTTCCAGTGGGAGCAGTCCTTTGTATCTGAGACTGAGGGTGGGAGAGTGAAGAGAGTTCATTCCTCCATAAGTCTTTCATCCAAATAGTTCCAGCTTCTCAGACTGGACCCCTACTCGCAGAGCTACCTTGAAAATGGTACCATTTCATGCTAGCGGGAGAGCCTTCATGTGAATTCCCTAGCTCAGTGAGTTCAGCATTTAAAGGGCAGACATGTTTCCATCACCTAATTCTCTGAAAGATGCTACGCAGGGGCTTTCAGGGAAAATGGATGCAGGGACACCAGGGGACACAAGGGAAAATGGCTGTGTGGAAATGGGAGTGGGTGATGGTAGGTGGGAGGTATGCCTGATGGCAGAGACTGTGGACAAGGAATTGGTGATACTGAAAGCTGGATGGCTTTGCTTCCTGGCATCAAAATGCTGGCTTTGAGCACCTTGTGCTCCTTGGACACCTGCATCTTACTGAGGATTCCATCCGTACCTTGTCTTTTCCTTGAGAGTATATCTCAGAACCTGCCTGTTTTGCTGGCAATGTCAAGTTACTCATTCTGAAGTCTTAGGCAGAAATGCTAGTGTCAAGAGCCTAAGTGATAAGAATGCCCCGGCAGTAGGTACTGCTGCCCCTGGGCTATCCCAGGCCTCCTGCTTGAGCAGGAGGCAGAGGTGGCAGCAGCCACGGCAGCTGTTTGGGCCCCACTTTCACTAGAAATGTAGCGCCAGTGCCTGCCCTGCTGGGATCGGGGATGCCCACGTGTGCACCTCAGGCTGCGGCCCAGCCCCTGCTGTGTTCACTCTGCTCAGAGTATTTGGTGCCTCCTGAAAGAACCCAGCAAGTGTGCTGTTCTCTTTTTGCAGGAGGTATTCTTCCTGCCCTCACCTTGTTTATACTCCAGAGGGCACCTGGGATGGGGAAGGTGATCAGTGTTAATCAGCTAAGTAAGGCGTGCCCTCAGCCTTGAGTCCCTCTCGGGAAGCTACCCAAAAGGTCTTTGGGTTGTTTCTGAAATGATCCTTTGCTGCTTAATTTTAGAGTTAACCACAGAAGCCTTGAGGGAGCTGATAGCTGTGTGAAAGGCAGGAGCCTGTTTCCAGGCAGGACAGGTTGTCCTTTGAGACTCATAACCCTTAGTTCCTAGTTTGGACTGGAAATCCGAGCAGCTCTGTGACTCCTGCCGTGTTGACATTATCTGTTTTGTATTCATGGATTGCCAGCTCAGCATGCTGAGACTCAACTGCACAGTGTATACAGTTGAAGAATGGAGTTTTAGGATTGTTTGGGGTTCTCCTGCATTATATACGTCATCTTTTTATTGCGGGGTTGTAGATATCAATAGATACAGAGGCTTAAAAAAACCTACAGTGGGACATGTAATGAAAAAGAAAAATAACTAGAGCAGTGAGCCACCCAAACCCAAAATGAAGCTAGTCAGATTCTCCTAATTTAAAGATAGTATATCTTCCCATCCTTTTCTCTAAGACAGTGGTATCTTCTGTGTGAGGGAAATGAGTGTGATGTATTTATTGTTATGCAGACCCATTTGGAGGTTTCTGGGGGACGTGGTAAGGGTGGGCGAACTTGTCTGCCTGCGTGCAAGGCAGAGGCTGTGTTTTAGGACAGAAATGATGAGACGTGGAGGAGAAGCAAGTAGGGGAGCCGTGAGAAGGGTAGGCTCACTTCTGCAAGAACACAATTCTGACATTCTCCTTGCCTTTCAGTTGCAGCTGTAACCCATCAGTGATGACAGGCCCCCTGGAAAATCCCCTTTCGGGGTTTCAGTACCCTGACCACCACCAAGTAAAGAATTCCCCTCCTTATGGAAGCAGATGGGACGGCAGACCTAACTCCTGTCTCGTTGTCAAGCAAGGCCCTGCCTTGGTCTTTGCCTCCTTTCCTGGGTGACAGGCCCTGAATCTGAGACACAGGAGAACCCTTGGCATTTGAAAGCCCCTTTCTTAGAGTCCTTGGTTTGGAAATCGCTTGCCTTTTCTGTTTGCGATCGACAGCCAGATTTTTAAAAACTCTGTGTCCCAGTTGAAGCAAGGACATTGTCACCATGGACCTACAGTGTCTGTCTAGAGGAAAGTTATGAAAGCAGTCAGAAGCCTCCCTGCCCAGCTCTGGCAGCGGCCTGGCCTGTGGGGACTTGGCCGTGAGGTGCAGACAGCTCCTCTTGCTCTTCACCGTCACCCTTCCAGGGGACAACCCCAGCTCGGAAATCTACAATCTCTCAGGGCAGTGAAGAGACCTACCATCAGGCAGAGCACTGGACATAGGGCAGGTGTGGGCTGAGTATGTCTTGGCATGCCATTCGGTAAGGAATAAAGAGTGTGGGATAACTTGTGACTGGCCTCTGCCCCTTGGTGTCCTGAAATTGCTGACTCATGGAGGGGGACAAGACCTAGGTTTTTATTGCTCTATTCCTGACATTTAGCAGGATGCCTGGCACCCAGAAGCCCAGTAGATGTGTACTTAGAGCCTGCCATTATGAGGGATGGTTTCCCTTCTGGATAGATTGGGACAGCCTATTGGATCTGGGAGGCATGATATGGACAACTAAAGGTGTTGGACTCTGTGGCAGTTAAGTACCAAAAAGTTACTGTCTATATTCCAAGAAACAGACAGGTCTGATGTGAGAAGGGTTAAGATAGGAGGACTGGATATCAGCAAGGATAGCGTGGGTTGAGAAAGACATTAGACATTTTAATTTACCCTTAGGACAGACTACTTTGCTGGTTTTAAAGCAAGATCAGCCCATCATATAGAATTTTATTTTTTTATTTTCAAGACAATAATTTTTTTAACCTTCATTTGACACAGTAGTTTTAAAAGTCCTGGACTGATGTACCTGGTTATTCTGTCATTAATAGTCTTTTTAACTTTTAGGAAATAATCCTAGTAAACCACACCAGAGCCTCTGAATAAGATATTGTCTGCCATTGTAGCTATAGGAGAAGAGTTGGTAGAACCTAGCTTTTCACGGTGTTTTTTTTTTTTAATTAATTAATTAATTTATTTATGGCTGTGTTGGGTCTTCATTTCTGTGCGAGGGCTTTCTCTAGTTGCGGCAAGCGGGGGCCACTCTTCATCACGGTGCGCGGGCCTCTCACTATCGTCGCCTCTCTTGTTGCGGAGCACAGGCTCCAGACGCGCAGGCTCAGTAATTGTGGCTCACGGGCTCAGCTGCTCCGCGGCATGTGGGATCCTCCCAGACCAGCGCTCGAACCCGTGTCCCCTGCATTGGCAGGCAGATTCTCAACCACTGCGCCACCAGGGAAGCCCCCACGGTGTTTTTTTGAATGACATATCTTAAATGAGCCACACAACAAAACCCCAGCCAGCCAAAGGACAAAGGGTAAAGTAATAAGGTCTGAACTATAAGGAGAAGAGTGGGAGATCAGAGGAATTTTCATCAAGATATTTTAAACAGTCCCCTGAACACACAACTGGTGGCTGGCTCCAGGAAAGGGAACTGGGAGGTTAGGGTTTCTGGGTGGAAGGCAGATTCTCTTCACCATCTAATTCCTTTGTGTCTTTTAAATTTTGTATTACATTCATTTATGGCCTTTCAGAAATTAATTAGTTAAAAACGAAACCACAGCTTCCTGATGAGACAGAGGGAATAATTGTTTTGTCACTCATCTCTCAGGCACGTAGCATCCAAACTCTGATGGTGATTGTTTTGACCCATCCTGCTTGGTTTTGCTGATGTAATTACTTTTCCAACGAGGCTTATTTCACAAACAAATGCGGATGCAGAATATTAATGCAGGGTATGCTGTATAGATAAGTAACTTCTGCATTTACAATCAACCACTTGGCTTTTTATAGCCAATAGTCCATAAACATCTCATTTATAAAGCCAAAAAGAACCGATTTAATGTAGTACTCTGCTTCTGGATCCCTGAAGCACGTCCAAAAATTTTCAGGCTGCCAGGCCTTGGCCAGACCACAGTATATTGATTATCGGTCTTGAAATTAGTTCTTTAAAAGAATTTGAAATTTTTCATGCTTAGTTCTAGGATCTAAGCTTTCTTTGATTTGCCTGGGATTGAAAGGCTCCAAGTAACTGAATTTCCTTGGCACTAAATAAAAAGCTGTATCTTCGGTTAAGACTCTGACTGGTACGTGATATCTTGCATTAGATCAGGATTAAGTTCTACTTGGAAATACAGAGGAATTGATTAATCATGTTGGCAATTCACCTTCAGTAGAGTGTAATGGAAGATGGTGGTGAGGCAAAGAAAAATATGCCTGTTTCTTACGCCTGTGTTTAATTTTGGTTTCAATAACTCATTTAGTTCAGACTTGGTTCTTTTCTTTCTTTCCCTTGTGATGAGCATCCACAAACCAGTCTGTAGGTATTAGTTGTGCACTTATTTCTCTGTGTTTGGGAGAGCCTTGAGGATTAGAAGAAGCTGGTTTTTTCCTCATTTACATAACAAGCAATATGGTGTCAGAGACAGAATCAAAGATCTGAGGTCAGAAGAGCCAAATTCTCATCTAGCTTTTCTACAACCTTAGATGGCTGGCTTTGAACAAGTCTCAGTTGAGCTGAAATTTGTTTGTTTGTTTTAATTTCAATCTGCACATTTGGGGACAACCCCTCCTCATGTCACAGGGAGGTTGTAGAGCTCTATGGAGAGCCCGTGTGAGGCAATGCTTTTGTAAACACTGAAGTGTGATCGTGGTCAGTTTTGTTTTGTTTTTTTGATTTTATTTTTTTAAATTAATTTTCAATTGCAGTATGGTACAAGTTTCAGGTGTCCAACACAGTGTTTCACAATTTCTAAAGGTTATATTCCATTTATCATCATTGTAAAATATTGGCTAAATTCCCTGTGTTGTACAAGATCATGGTCAGTTTTATTTATTCCCCTTCGTAAGCGTGACTCGCAGACCCTATGATTTCTGAGAAGCTTGGCTTTCGTTGGAATGACGAGATAAGCTATTGAAGCTAAGGCCATGTGGTAAGATCAAAGGGCTTCCTGGAGCTCAGCTTCCGTTCCTCCAATTAAGCAAGAAGAGGATTGAACTTGAATCGCTGAGAATTTTAAAGCTCACCATACATTCTAAGAATTTCTCTTGACTTGGCTTCCAAAGCACCCCATTCCCTTGGTTTTCCTGATAGCTCACTGGTTTGCTCTGCTTCCTTTACTAGGTCTTCTCCTCAATCTCTTAATATAGGCAGGCCCCAGGTCTCAGTCTGTGCCTCTTTTCTCCAAAGTAGCTCCCTCGGTGACCTCATTCCATCTCACGGCTTTTTAAATACCAACTAAATCCTGAAAACTCCCAGACTTTCTCCTGAAGTCCAAACTCATATCCCGCTGCCTTCTCTACTTTGATATCTCCAACTCAACGTGTCCCCAATCTGAATTGATCCTCTCCTTTCAAAAAACAAAAATCCCACCAAGAACCAGTTCTACCTGAAACTGTACCCTTCCTTAAGCTCCCACTTCTTTCTCTCCCAGATTATGTTCTAGGTATTTCTCCAGGCTCTTCCCCCTCCTCAGCAAGTGCCCGTGGTAGGGTCCCATGAAGGAGAAATAAGTATCCCAGTGTTAGAACTGAAACACGTTGTCATCGACTTATTTGAAGGCTGAGGCCACAGGTCCACGGTTTCCCAGCCAGGTGTCATGGATTCTTGTTTTCTTGGCAAACAGCTGTGAGAACTTTTGAGTGGTACTTTTCAGAGCCATCCCGGTGGAATCATTTATAAAGTCGGAATAGCCCAGGCTGGCTCCAGGCAAGAGGTGCAACCAAATAATATATTAGCCATACTTTTCCATTCAGCATTTCCATTTTCTACCCAGTCAGCCACAATCCTAAGCCCTCAAGAGTGCTGTTATTTAAAACTGTGAATCATAAAGCTGTATCAAGCCTACCAGCTAGAGGAAATGTTGCTGCCAGATTGTTTCTGACCACGCACATCTCTTGAGACCCTTAAAACCAGATTCATGATGAAAGGTGCTTTGGAAAGGCAAATTATTGTATTTATTTTCAGGCTATTAAATTATTTATGTATGCTAGCAGTGGAGGAACTTCTCTGCTTTTCGACTAATAAATATTGACTGCTCTTCGTAGGGTCTTAACAGGGCTGAGTCAGCTCACAGGCCCTTAGAAATAGGTTTCAGTATTAATGGCCTCTAAACTAAGAAACATCACCTAGAAATATTTTCTAGAGCCTAAAAGATTAAGGCGGGAAGAAACAAATGATCAAGGCAGAATCTGGCCTGATTATAAGTAGTATATTTAATCTTTCTGTAGCTTGCTCACTGGAATTAAAAAGCAAAAAAAATATAATATTGAGCATCCGGTCATCGAAGGTGGTGGTTCTCGACCTTGGCTGCACACTGGCGTCACCTGGGTGCTTAAGGAACCCTGCTGCCTAGGTTCCACCCCACAGAGAGTCTAATTTACTTGGTTTTGGGTGGGGCCCAGGCGTCAGGAATTTTGAAAGCTCCCCCATGTGATTCTAATGTGCAGCCAAGGGTTGAGAATTCTGATAACAGGGACTTGAAAATACTTCGTGGGCTTCTGTCCTAATTTTCTGTTTTCTGGAAGAGACCAGAACCTCCTTGGAATTTTCCATATCTTTTGCTTATTTGTGGGAGATATGAAAATGAAAACCAGTTCCCCTTCGCCTTTAAACATTATACTGTTGTAGAATCTGGAGCACTAGGTTACATGTACATAGCCAGTTCCCAGGGAATGGAGCAGATACATTTCACGCCCTGTTCAGTGTGGGAGATTCTTATTAGCGTCTCCCTTAAAGTGTGTAAGCCCCGAGACCAGCTCAACATCGCCTAGCCAGTAAGTTGCAGGACTGACATTTGAACCCGGATCCCAGATCATCTCCCATTCTTTTCCCATCTGCTGGCTACAAGGGAGGACCGTCTTTGGATGGCTACCTGGCAAATACCCACAGTATAATTCTCCATGAACAAGAAAAATAATGTTAAAGGGAGATTTGGGGGAGTGGGTTAACTGAGCAGCTAGGCCTACATGAAGATAACTGCTGTGCGTTAATGACTCAGTGGAGGGTGAAAGGCTGAAGATGAAGTGGAGAGGGGGAAAGAATGGAGTAGAGATCCTGGGACGTGGGATCCAGAGCACAGGTGGAAGTGTTAGTCTTGAACAGGTGGAAGGACACATCTTTGATTGGGAGGGAGGAAGGAGCAGTGTGGATACAGGTACCTTTGGAGGTCTGGCAGGAAGTTAAGGTGAGCTTTTTTTCCGATGGCTTCCATTTTCTTTGTGATGTATTAAGAAATAAGTCATCTGTGGGAACTTCATGAGGCAGGGTAGGTGGTTTGAGGGGATAATGTTTGAAAAAGCCCTTGTGAAGAGTGGGAAAGAGATGCCAGGGAGATAATAGCACTCAGTGTCAAGAATTCATGAAGGATGGGAATCATGTGAATTTGTCACTGCAAAGACTATGTTTCTTGTTCGTTGCGATTTTTTTTTCAGTGCTCAGCATTGTGCCTGAGACATGGCAGGTTTTGAATAAATGGTTGACTTATCGCAGAATAAATATAGTAACATTAAGGAAGTGAGAGCTGGAAAAATGGAAAGGTATGGGCACAGAGTGGGATTTTTTTTTTTTTGACCGAGCCATGCGGCTTGCGGGATCATAGTTCCCCCAACCAGGGATTGAACCCGGGCCCTGGCAGTGAAGGCGCCAAGTCCTAACCACTGGACCGCCAGGGAATTCTGCACAGAGTGGGATTTTAATTTACTATTCTGGAGGTAGAGTGTTAGGTGCTGACAGATTTTGGGTTGTGGCCCTGGGAGTAGATGGCAGCAGTGGAATGGAGAATAAAACTGTCAACCACCTGTCAGTCTTTAAAAACATAAATGGATTGGTACTTTAGTAGGAAGAAGTAGAGTGTGGTATATGCTATAGCCAGATGGTCTGAGCATCAGGGGAGAAGGGATAGCTGTTTACGAGTGGAAGGACAATGACCCGGAAGTGGCATTGGGTCATAAGAAAAATTCTAGCATGCTTCGTGGCCATGAGTGTGTTGGGCATAGGAGAAAAGGCCACAGAAGACATGGTATCCTCAGAGGAGAGCTGGGTTCTGCAGAGGGCCAGGAGTTGAAAGGGACATTCCAAGGAGAGGAGCTTACTCCTCAACAAAGGAACTGAGTTTCAATGGGAAGACTTTGGAGGGAGTTTGCAGTGTGTTTGAGTTATCTCTGCCATACTAATGCTGCTTAACAATCAACCACAAAACCTCAGGGGGCATACAACAGTAAGTATTTATTGCACATGTTTCTAGACTCAGATGGGTATCACCTCGGTGGCTCTAATGATCTTGGTTGGGTTTATGTCTGGGGGTTAGCTAGCTGTCAGCTGATCTGGGCTGGGGTAACTTGGCTCTGTTCCATGTATCTCTCATCTTCTTGGGACCAGTAGATTAGCCTGGGCATAGCCTTATTATAGTGATAACAGTGGCTAAGAACGCAGGCAAGCACAATTGCTCAGGTGCTTTCCAAGTCTCTGCTTGGGTCATATTTGCTAACATCCTACTGGTCCAAGCAAGTCACATAGCTAAGCTCAGAATAAGTCATAAAAGTGTATGGCAAGGGGTATGGATGTAAGGAGGGATTAAAAACTGGAGCCATTTTTGTAATCTGCCACACTTTGGGAAAATGGATAAGGAGAGGGACTGAAGAGGCTCTGACTGGAAGGGTATACATCTAGGGGTGAGCAAGGATGACTTCTAGGTAAAGCAGGTATGGTGTATGGCTGGTAGAAGCATTAGTTCCAGTAGACCTCTGATGGATTGGGGGTGGGCAATCTGAGCCCTCTCAGGAAAAGTATGATCCACTTACCCTCTTGGCCTTAGTTTCCCCATCTATAAATGTGGATGTTAACATTTTTCAGATTGTTAAAATCACAATGAGGTAATACAGTTGAAGACATCTTGTGAGTGATGAACTTATGACGTGGGGATAGGGACACGTAGATCAGCTGACAGCCAGCTAACCCCCTGCATGTGAGTAAACCCAGCCAAGATCATCAGAGCCGTATGGAGGAATGTCAGGGCCATATTATCATGTAAAGTCTGTACAGACGTAACAAACCCCTACCAGTGCTTCAGTGACTCCAACTGCAGGTCTCCTGGGGAAAAAAAGTATTCTTCCTTTGTCATTAGGAGACTATCAAACTGAGTCGCTTTTGCCCCTGGTGGATGGCATGGATGACAGACCCTGCATCAGGAATAATGCATGGCTCCTGTAGAGGGCAGTGTCCTCTACCCGGGCCCTGCTAAGTCCTCTGGTGGCCGCAGTAGGACTTCATAGCTCTTGGAGAGAACCTGCTCAGAGCCCTCCGGACTGGAATCTGGGAAACAAACTTGCTTGACTCCAAGAGTGGCTTCCTGTGACCTCCCCTTGGCTAAAGGTTAACTTCCCTACTGATTAGGGGAGGCTTTTCAGATGCAGGGGTCTAGACCCTGTTGCTTCCTCCTGGGCTGTGTCCAGAAAGAGAGGTCCATTGGCATTAATCCCAAGTACTCTTCCCATGCCCTGCCTCAATGCCCACCATGGGGCAAGGGGGCCTGTATTGGTAAATGGACTCTCAAGAGGGACCTGCGGGTCCCAAGCCAGGTATGCAAATGCCTCCTGGAGTGATCCTGATGACATCTTTGAGGACCCATTTGTGACTATGAGCATGGCTTCAGAGGGATCGCACCAAACATGGCCTTTTCATCCTGGGGGCACTTGCAGCGGAAATTCTGTTTTGTTTGTTTGTTTCTAATTTGCAGTCCTCTTTTACTGAACAAGGGAACAGCCCTTATCTGTATGTGGTGTGGCCAGGTGCATGATGCCTGTCTGTGGAGGCTTCCAGATGGATGTCACGAATCTTAAGTTGCACAGTAAAAATCTCTGCATGCAAGGTTTCATAATCGGTCTTATTCCTCTTTGCTTCATCTCAAGTCAGTATTAGAGCTGAATGTCAAAGCTTCTTGTTTTATATTCCGCTGTCAGCTAACTGTTCTCATTGTTTTTAACACCTCTGCTCTCTTGACCATTCCTTGGTGAATTTGGAAAGCTGGGCTCTTCTAAGCACTTACATTTATCCATTTATTGACTTGATTCTCATTTCACATGTAATGAATATTTGTTTTTTGTTTTGTTTCTGTATTTGATGGCATCATCATCAAAAGTAACTCCTTCACTGGGGTATATTTAGGTTCGTTTTCTAAAACTGGCACATGGGATATGTCTAAAAACTGAGATTGGTATTGAGAAATTACTGCTCATTTATTTTAGGAATCATTGATAGAGCCTTGGATTGGCCCAGCGTTGACAACGTGGATTCCTACCATGAGGTTTTAAATCTTGACCGGAGGCCAACTTGTTTACAAATTTACTCGAACACAGATATATTACAGAAACTTGGCACACAGTTGCAGAAGCTCAAAAATTATAACCAGCTTGTTCTCTGCCCACTTAAGGAAAATGCCTCTGCCGCCGAGCACTGGTGCCTGGTGCAGGATTTATCAGAATCCGGGCGAGGACTGTCATTTTAGTGCTGTGAGGGGTTGCGAACAATGATCACAGCTCTGGTGAGACACTGAAGCCTTGTCCCTGGCTCCTCTGGTTGGGGCTTTTATAGCTCAAAATAGGGAGTCAGTCCTCTTGTCTCCTGCCACCACCCTCTGCTGAGATTGATAACTCTGACCTAGCTTGACTTGGACCCAGGGTGGTTTCTTCTTCCTAAATTCTGTACCCCATTGCTTGCCCCTGCCTGCTTTTCTAGACCACCTGCCTAAGTGGCTTTCTTGGGAGGCAGGGCTTGCAGCAGGGAGAGGGGAGTTATAATAGTCATAAAGAGAGAGATCCAGAGCACCTGATGCATGTTGCCTAATAAAAATGAGAAGCTCTGACCTAAGGAAATTAGTGGAATGCAGGATGTTTTGCATTTTTATAGCTATTTTTAATGGCCATTACGTTTTAGGAATTAGATAATCTTTGGCTTGGGCTAAGTAGCATAAATATAGACAAGAACTATCCCATGTATTTCAAATGCTTTTTCTCCTTTAATATTCTTGTCTTATTAAAGTTTACAACAGTTTTGTTCAATAGAAATATAACGTGAAAATAGAAACCAACAAGGGCCTACTGTAGAGCCCAGGGAACTATACTCAATATTTTCTAATAACCTATAAGGGAAAAGGATCTGGAAAAGATATAGATAGATAGATATAGATATATCTGAATCACTGTGCTGTATACCTGAAACTAACACAACATTGTAAATCAACTATACTTCAATTTTAAAGAAGTCAAAAAAAAAAAAGAAATATAATGTAAGCCTCATATGTAATTTAAAATTTTCTGGTGCCCACATTGAAAAGTAAAAAGAAAGAGGTAAAATGCATGAAATATTTTTCATTCTTATTTTGCAGGCTAAGTCTTTGAAACCCAGTGTGTAGCTTACACTTATGGCACATCTCAGTTTGCACTAGCTACGTTTCAAGTGCCCAATGGCCACTGTGGCTGGTGGTTCCTATAATGGATAGCACAGACCTGACAGCATTACGAGGGTGGTGTGATGTGGTGTGGAGAACTTTTCGCCACAGTTCTCACATTTTGTTGTTGTTGTTAGCTGCATCATTTTGATTAAATTTGGGGCGATACATTTGCAGTGTCTAAATTGCATCCATAATCATCACACTGTTCACTTGATTATCCTTCAGCACCTTGTTGCTTTTTGAATAGGCCTGGGGGAGACCTTGTGGAGAACCACTGCTGTTTCTGAAAGAGCCTGGGGATTGGCAAAGCTAAGCAGAAATAATTCAACCTGACTGTGATGCAAGACCGAGTTCATGTGGTCGCGTATACATGATTAAAGACTCAAGGCTACAGTCACTCCTCTTAGGAAACTGGATGGGAGGTGTGATACTCAGCGTGAAAATATCTAAGAGCATTAGAGCTTGTTGCAGCTTAATGCCGCTCTGACCTGAGGGCATGCAACGCTCTGAAGCTAGCACTACATGTGCAGGTAGGACTTTCAGAAATCTGGCCATTCTCATGGTCATTTTTTCCCCAGACTTGTTTCATCCTTTGGTCTCTGCTCAATTTAGTATTTGTTGTTCTACAATGATAGAGTGCCTTTATAGCTGGAAACCAGGCCATTCTCATCTAAATGGCATTGGCGGGGGGAGGAATAAATTAGGAGTTTGGGATTAACATATACACACTACTACATATAAAATAAACAATAAAGACCTGCTGGATAGCACAGGGAACTATAAACAAAAAATAAATGGCATGGGCTTTTTTTTTTGCACAGGAAGGGGGGGACAGAGGGACTCAAGAATTGGCCTAATCATATAGTTACGGCCAAATGAGTCTGGCTTCCAGCTTTTACAATATTGTACTGTGGTAGGTTTAGGATTCTTGTGGTGGTGCTTGAGAAGGAGAATGAGGCATTTTCAAAATTTGGAATGTTACAAAGGAGAAAAGAACAAAACATGATCATTTTAATTTAGTTATTTTATGCTTAGTTACAATCCAAAGTGTCCAAGTCAATTTAGAAAATGGTTGTCCTTCATATAGTTTAAGAAATGTTGCCATGCGTTGTTACATTTATGATTTTGATTTATTGCCAAACGTGTACTTGTTTCTACGAGAAAATAGGTAACGGATATACCTCTGGTCTATAGCTGTCTTTATATTAATGATTTTTGAAAATCAATAAGCCTTGGGTTTAAAGGGTGGTAAATGCACAGGCCTCTCCTAACAAATATTATTATAAATGGGTTTGGATCTTTTTACTTTTTTAGTTTATGTTTCCATTTCCCACGGTAGGACTGGATTTGCTCCCATTTAGACTCAAAGTTGGGCCCAATGATGAGGATTATGCCACAGTGGTATGCCCAGGTAAAGACTGTTTCTGGATATAGCAATATCCTTAATATAACATGATTTAAAATCCAAACATGTCTACAAATGGTGGCCCAATATATGTAGGGCAGTTTTTGTGCATAGCTCAACTATTCTGATTTAATGATTATCTTATGTTTATCATATACCTTTAGACCATTTAGGGGGCCAGCATTTCTTCCTTTATTGATTCATTCATCCCCTTTATTTTTTCTTCTACTTTTACAGCTTTCTTTTTGGTGTGGTCTAGGATAGATTCAGATGATCTCTTTTTATTCCCGAGTCATCTGGAGAAGACCCCTACAGTACAGCACCACAGTGGTGCAGAAATGCCCCATCTGTGACAAGTGAGCACTGCTCCTTCCACATCTGCACAGTGCAAGAGCAGGAGAACCAAGAACTGGATACATCTTTTTTTTTTTTTTTTTTTTTTTTATTTATGGCTGTGTTGGGTCTTCGTTTCTGTGCGAGGGCTTTCTCTAGTGGCGGCAAGCGGGGGCCACTCTTCATCGTGGTGCGCGGGCCTATCACTATCGCGGCCTCTCTTGTTGCGGAGCACAGGCTCCAGACGCGCAGGCTCAGTAGTTGTGGCTCATGGGCCCAGTTGCTCTGCGGCATGTGGGATCTTCCCAGACCAGGGCTCGAACCCGTGTCCCCTGCATTGGCAGGCAGATTCTCAACCACTGTGCCACCAGGGAAGCCCTGGATACATCTTTAATACTAAGTGCCTTTTAGCCTGTGCTGCTGCCCATTTACACATTTCTTCGGGGCAAAGTAAGACGGGTAGATTTCCCCCCTCTTTTTTTTTTTGCTTCTGAATTTTAAGATTTTTTTCTGCTTCTGAATTTTAAGATTTTTTTCCATTTAAATCAGACAATAAGTGATCAGTTTGCTAGAATTCTTCATTATTCATAGGTGTAAGAACTTTTTGAACATGAACTGCTTTAAATTTTCTTATTTTTTTTAATCTACCGACCTTGAAAGTAAATATCTTCCATCTGAATCTTTAAACATTATTTATGAGTTTATTTTTTATTCTGGTCTCCTAATGGTGGTGGTCTCAGTGCATTTTATGGCAGGAAGTTTGGGGACAACTTAAAGGAGAACTGGTGAGGATCGGCAGGGATGTGTCTTTAAATTGCCTCAGTCATTTTGGGAATTTCAGTTCCCCACCTATTTGCATAGAGACCGTTTGAATAAGCATTGTCTCACTCTTTGTATTGAAGTTTCTCCAGAATCCCAAGTTTGAAATGGAGAAATTGCTATGGTTTCAAGACATCTCCTCTATTGCTCCCCTAACTTGGGAGATGTGGATTGAAGAAAGAACAGTTACTTCTTGGCTTATGATCTACTATACCTTAGTGTAAAGTTGAATGTATTTACCTAAACTCTCAGCTCTCAATGGTGTTGTGACTTTACTTCTCCAGGACAACGCTTTCAAAAAAGTGTTAAGCTTCCACAGGCTTATTCAGCTCTGGTAAATCTTTGCTATACCTTAAGCAATGATATCTGTAGGTCTTATGACTGTAGAGAAGACACATCATTTAGAGAAGATTCTCTAGTGAATTGGTTCTAAAATTACACCTGCCTTAATTGGAGTAAACTGCTTGCCTTCTAACTGTGATAATGCCGTTAAGGTTTCAACAGTCTGGCATTGTGAAGTCACCCCAGACAATTGATCTTCATTTTGCACCTGTAGCAATGATGATGCTAATTGGTAAAATTCCACTGCACAGAGTTGTAGGATTCCAGGTTAGTATTTCTTTGATCGGTTTGTGTAAAACTCTCCTTTTGCACCCAACTGCTCCAAAATCAGTGGCTATTAACCCTTTTTAGACCATTTTATTTCTGAGCAACCCTGTTATAAGATAATCTAAAGAGTAGAATCATTAAAATATTAAGTTTGAGATGGGGGCAAAGAAAATTGTGTAATCAAGCAGAGCCAAAGTTAATTTCAGCTACTAATTCTGTTGAGCTACTGTAGTTTGAAGAGTTCACTTCCATTTGCCTGCTGACAGCCAGAAGGAAGGTTCGAAATGGTTGGCCTTCTGGCATTTAACTAATCTTGGAAAAGGTTGACGTCTAGTTTGATTTCATGACTTAATGCCATAATATTCATTGACTATCATTTGTCAGCATTACACTGTCAGGAAGGTATCTCTACCAAGTGTGACACGTGAATATCTACAAAATGGTTCTTATCAGAGAGGGAACACTTTAAAGACTTGAATATTGAGTGATGATTTCATTATTGTTATCACTAGTAATAAGAAAAAATTTTGCTCTACTATTCAAGAATATAAACCAGATCATTAGCTGATAAAGAGGAAGAAAGATAATCTGTAGGAGGGCAAACCGTAGGGGGATATGCAGCCGCATAGGGAAAGAAGACTAGAGGTCATTGGGTCTAGATTTTCTTTTAACTGCAGAAGTCTCTTCCGCTGTTTCCTGGATCAAAGAACATCCAACCTCCAGAGATGGGGCACATACAACCCCACCAAATAGTCTAAGGCAATGTGGTATAGGTTTATGTACAAAGACATTTTCTTTTTTTTTTTAATTTTTTCTTTTAATTTTATTTATTTATTTATTTATTTATTTTTGGCTGTGTTGGGTCTTCGTTTCTGTGCGAGGGCTTTCTCCAGTTGTGGCAAGTGGGGGCCATTCTTAATCGCGGTGCGCGGGCCTCTCACTATCGCAGCCTCTCTTGTTGCGGAGCACAGGCTCCAGACGCGCAGGCTCAGTAATTGTGGCTCACGGGCCTAGTTGCTCCGCGGCATGTGGGATCTTCCCAGACCAGGGCTTGAACCCGTGTCCCCTGCATTGGCAGGCAGATTCTCAACCACTGCGCCACCAGGGAAGCCCCTTTTTTAAAAAATTTTATTGAAGTATATAGTTGATTTACAGTGTTGTGTTAATTTCTGCTGTGTGGCAAAGTGATTCAGTTATACACATATATTTTCTTTTTTAAATTTTTAAACTTTTTAAAATTAATTTTATTTATTTATTTATTGGGCTGCATTGGGTTTTCGTTGTGCGCGGGCTTTCTCTAGTTGTGGTGGCGAGCGGGGGCTACTTTTCGTTGTGGTGCGCAGGCTTCTCATTGCGGTGGCTTCTCTTATTGCAGAGCACGGGCTCTAGGCATGCGGGCTTCCAGTTGTTATGGCACGTGGGCTCAGTAGTTGTGGCACACAGGCTCAGTAGTTGTGGCTCACAGGCTCTAGAGCGCAGGCTCAGTAGTTGTGGCACACGGGCTTAGTTGCTCCACGGCATGTGGGATCTTCCCAGGCCAGGGCTCGAACCCATGTCCCCTGCATTGGCAGGCGGATTCTTAACCACTGTGCCACCAGGGAAGTCCTATATATTCTTTTTCATATTCTTTTCCATTATGGATTATCATAGGATATTGAATATAGTTCCCTGTGCTATACAGTAGGACCTTGTTGTTTATCTATCCTATATATAATAGCTTGCATCTGCTAATCCCAAACTCCCAATCCTTCCTCCCCCGTCTCCTTGGCAACCACAAGTCTGTTCTCTGTATCTGTGAGTCTGTTTCTGTTTCATAGATATGTTCATTTGTGTCGTATTTTAGATTCTACATATAAGTGATATCATATGGTATTTGTCTTTCTCTTTCTGACTTCTCTTAGTATAATAATCTCTAGGTCCATCCATGTTGTTGCAAATGGCATCATTTCATTCTTTTTTATGGCTGAGTAATATTCCATTGTATATATGTACCACATCTTCTATATCCATTCCTCTGTCGATGGACATTTAGGTTGTTTCCATGTCTTGGCTATTGTAAATAGTGCTGCTGTGAACATAGGGGTGCATGTATCTTTTCGAATTAGAGTTTTGCAAAGACTTTTTTAAAATATGCCTTATTGAAACATTTATCCTTTTGGTCTTGGTTTTGCTTTGGGGAGCAAAGCAGAGTAAGTCCACTTGTACTTGCAGGTGATAAACCTTAAATTTAAAAATTAGATCCTCAATGCTTTCCTGATGCTAAAGCCAACTCAGTTTAAACTGTTTGTCAGGGAGAAGATTTACTTTAGTTTTTCTAAGAAGCCAGTCATCCTCATTCATTCAACCATCATATCGTTATTGAGTATATACTTTGTAGGCCTTACTACAAAGTTAGGTAATGCTTGAATTTGGCCTTAAGGGCAGTAGTGCAATAATAGAAGCTATGTATGCAAATGATAGTTACAAAGTGGACCAGCACTACTTATAGATGGTAATAAATAAATTTAAATTTTAAAGGTACTTCTAATTTTTTCGGCAAAATAATTGTTACATCAGAAAACTCTTTTTGTTAACTGGTTAGTATAGAATTTACAGTGTTGGCTGAGGTAGAGATATAGCTACTTCTCCAGGTAAATTAGCTGGTCAATTTCATCATGAGAAATTTCTTCAACATATGCGTTCACGAAGAAAGCACTTTCTCTGACTTTTAAAAAAATTTTTCTCTTTTTATCCATTTGTTATGGAATTTGAAATTTTGGTATTTTGTTCATGTCAGTGTGAACTAATTATTGGGTCATATAGGTAATTGAGCATTTATTTCTTATTTATGGGTTAGTGCCATTTGGTTTCTTAGTTTTTATTTTCCTTTTACATTTCCAGATCCTTTCTCAATTTGGATAAAGTAGACCACAGAAAGCCTAATATTTGTAATACCTGTAGATTGTATTGCTGTTTTGTTTTTAAAATGCTTATCATTTTAATGATCTTTTATACTGGGTTTTTAGATGATATCCACCACTTTGCTAATTTACTTTTCTTTAAAATTTTGTTACCTAACTCCTGCCCTCAAATTTTATTTTATTTGAGATGACTTCTAGATGCCTATGTCAGAACTAGTTCATTCATATTAGGAAAAGATTGATGTCAGAGAGCACTATTATCCTAGTTCATGGTGGTTAATACTTGAAAGTATGCAAATCAAAATGTTTAGAAGCAGTCATTCTCACTTTTAATTAAAATTGATTTGCATATTAAATATGTATGCAGATGTTCTTAATGCAAAGAAGTAACTGGCAGAAAGGTCCTTGAATTGAGTAGCTGATAGCAAAGGCTACTGGGGTATCCAAAGATTTGGGAGAGAGGAAAAGGCAAATTGGCACACACTCTTAGCACCTAAAAGCTCAGCGAGACCTGTGTAAGCCTTTAGAAAATAAACACCATCAAGCACTCCTCTGTCATTCCACCACTCATGTCCATATGTGAATAATTGTAGGATTTGGTAAAAGGTTTGTCCATATCATTTTAAAGATGATTTAAAACAGAACCAGTGTTTCTGGGACCTAGTGTTTGCCTTGTTCCGATGTTTGGGCTGTGACTCTCCTAGTCTGTGTTTTACCTGGCAAGTTTCCATCCAGTGAATCTGATCTAGCCCCTGGCTCTATCCCATCTCTCTCTCAGATTGGCTGTGTTATAGAAGTGGGCAGGGGAGAATCGCCATGGTAGCGGCATTCCTGATTCCTCCGCCTACTTAGGGACTTTATTCTCAGCACCCAGACTTTTTTCCTTCTTGCCCCCTTTCCTTCATGAGAGGACTCACATATATTGACACAGCTCTTTGCAGCATCCAAAGGGTCCTCGTAAAACTTCTTTCCAGGCTCTTGGTGCCTTGTGAGATAGGCCAGGGACATGACAAAATGGAGACTCAGAGATGTAAGAACTAGCACTTGAACCTCAGCTGCCTGATACTGCTAAACCTCGGCTGCCTGTTTGCACAGGCTGATAAGAAGCCATGGTCAGGAGGGGTCTGGGAAGTTAGCCCTTCCGCCATGAACAAATGTGAGGACACTTATCTAGGACAAAGGCCACAAGAGAAGCAGGATGTGGCCCAACAGGCAGGGCTATAGCCCTGGTTCTGACTCCACCGTGAACTTCCAGGCAGTGAACCCTGCCTGGTCCTGGAACTTCGGTATCTGCTGACTAGATTCCATGCATACTCTATTGCTGCCCTCTCAGATTCTCCTTGTTTGATAGCAGCCTTCCACAGACGTCTATTTGGGGTACTTCTATGATTTATGACTTCCCACCGCAAAAATAAATGACAGAATCTTTACCCTGAACTCTGAAGGCTGGAATAGAAAAGAGCTAATTAATCGAGTCAATGAAATCACTTTTAAGTTAATTTTAAAGGAAACGTGCCCCAAGACCTAGTTTGAATTTTGTACTTTACCTTGGGTGGGGTTTTCTAGCAGAGGCTGAGATGCCTTTGAAGGAAGAAAACTGTTATGGAATGTCTCTTCTGTTACATTTTGGCAAAACTTTTGGGGGCAGAGGCAATGTCATAAAAGGATCTTGCTTCTGAACTATTTCCATTTCCTGAGGAAGATGGTGTAGGCCTCTGGTTAAATCACTTATGAAATAGACACTATTTCCCATCCTTTGTTGACGAGGATTAATGATATTTCACTTTTAGAAATGTCCTTGCCAGAAAGAGAAGAAAAATAAAGCAAGCTTTGGAAAAATTGAAAAAAGTGATGCTGATACTTAATGTTTGTTGAACACTTACTATATGCTCCACCCTGTGTTACCTCATTTAGTCCTTAGTGAAACCTTGCGTTGTACTGCTTTTTTAGGTAGTAATATTGTCTTCAGTGAACAGATAAGGAAACTGAGGGAGAGAGTAAGTAACTTGCCCAAAGTCCCACAGCAGTAAATTGCAGAGTGAGACTCTAACCCATTTTCCAAAACACTGTTAACACAACCTGTGTGATCCCTTCCAGGTGAGTGGGGCTCTGGGTCTGTGTGGCTACCCCACTGCAAACTCCAGACGGGGGCCATGCAGGCCTTAGATGGTGACTAGTACCCCACAAAGTGCACTGCAAGCTTCCTATTTCTGGCAAAGGATTCAGTTACTCATTTCCAGACAAAACTTTTAAAATTCCTTACTGGCAGCCCCACTAATTTATTTATATCTACTTGCTAATTAGGGAGGTTCTTTTGCAAAACTTACATGGGGTGTACTCCAGCCTCAGACCACATTTGAGCCAAATAGTGCAAAAACCCCTCTTGCTGTTGATGCTTAGAATAGCTAAGAATATCTGCCCTCTCCACTCTTGAATAAGTCAAACCACTTAGCCGTAAGACAGAAGCTCTTTTATTATTTTCTTTTCCCCTTGCTCAAATCGTTTCATAACCATTACTCTGACTTTGAGTGAATAACTATTATTCACCCTTTCCTCGTAGAGAAACGTTGAAAATTGCAGATTACGCTCTGTTCCAAAGAGTTGTCGCTGTTCACAATCAAATGTCTTAACACTCAGGATCAGTGAGGCCACGAAGCAAATCTCCAAGGTAATTTTTGGATGAGAATTAACACAAAGAGTAGAACATCATGGAAAAGTTGGAACTCTAGCCCCAAGGCCATTGTGTGGAGCAGAAGTGAAAGATGACACCAGCAGTAAATACAGTGCTGAGGCACCTGCTGGGATGGGCCAGGCTCGGGAACCGTAGGCCTGTGCTCCTTGTGACTAACAGGATGAGGGCCAGGCAGGGATTTTTTTCCCCGTGCCTTCTCTCCTAAGACTACTGTCTTATTGAAGAAACATCACAGGGCAAATTGCCAAGCTGTCACAAAGCATGTGGCTGTAAGAAATTACCCCTTCATAATTCAGGTTCATTGTTGCATCCTGACTTTCCGAGAGGTTTTTCCTTAGCTGGCCACACTGGAAGTTCCTGTGTCCTGGTTAGGATCTCAGCTTACTGCTGCTTTTGGTATCTGGCAAATTGGCCTTTGGGTATTCTAACGGGCAGAATTCCTTCCTGTCAAATTCCAAAAGTGCTTATAAGTCTATTATACTTCAACTAAAAAAAAAAAAATCCAAAAGTGCAGTTTTAAATTCCTATGACCTATGAGTTCCCATGAAAACTGTTCTTCTGATGTTGCTTTAACCTTGTACACTATGGCACATATTTGCTTCCTCTAAGACTTCCCCAGTTGGCTTCCGTTTTACATGCTCAAGGCCATGTCTGTATCTAAGAGATATGTAACCTTGCGTCTTTGGTCCTAAACTTAGAAATGTCATGGCAGTCATTGCTTTGGTTCCCTACCGGCTCCTTAGGGTGGCCCAGTTCAGTAGAGCTTGTTTTCCTTCCTGCACTGCTTAGTTATGGTTGGGGAGGCTGAACTCAGTTTTTCCTTCCCGGTTGACTCTTGAAACACAGCCATCTTTCCCCGCAGGAGAGCAAGCCCCTGCTGATAGGAAATCTCTCTGTGTGCACACGGCAGTTTGCCAGCATGGATGGCTGCCAATGGTTTGCTCTAGTTGCAAGGAGTTGATTTTCCATGGACGGCGGTGCTGGGCTGCACAGGTGGCCCGCGGCACAGTAGGCTCTTCGCTGATAGAAGCTTCTTTGTGGAGAAGTGCCTCTGGTGTGCTTGGGGTTCCCACAGACATTTGTGACAGTTGAATGATAAAAAAAAAAAAAGTTTTCACGTTGCTGTGATTTGGGGCTTATTAAGAGGCAGAGGACGTGTCAAGATTAGGGTATGCTGCAGGCCCCTCAAGAGGTAATGGGTTGCCCCAGCCCCAGGTGGGCCAGCTGGCTGTTACATCAGACCTGGAGCCCCTCAGGAAACCCCCTTGCTCTCTATTGGCCTGTTGAAGGAAAGTATTAAGGATTCCCCACTATGTGACCCGACTTGGTAGGACATGGCGTGGGGCCCTGGCTAATAACTCTGTGAGCGTGAAGAAAGGCCAGCTGCCTGGAACTGCACCTTCGGGAGATGGACCTCCCTCCCCCCTAGCTCCCCAATTCTGGCAAAATGCTGCAGTCTCTGATCTTCTGTTTTTTTAATTGAAATCGTATTGACTTATCGCCTTAACTCTATGTGGCACTTTCTCCAAAAACACAGGGCAGGAGGCCCTCTAGGGTACAATCTGAGTGCTACCTATAAAAAGGTTTTTCAGTAGGGTAGAAAACACTAGAATGCATGCTCGGAGTGAGGGTAAGTACTGTTTCAAGAAACCCTCATTTAAATTGTGTATACGAGGCTTCAGTATAAATCTTATTTCTTATGTAGATTGATGGTGGTGAAGTCTGAAACCCTTGACTTTGAGGCTAGTCTCAAATTGTGTCCCACTCCCATCAACATGCTTTTCCAGTTGGCCCAGCTTCTGCCCTGCAAAGCCTCAGTTGTGCGGAACCATCCTTAATTATATGGACCTGGGGCACTGCTAGGTCTTAAATCATCAAAGACATTAAATTATGGCCACACTGCACTCTCTGAGGCAAAGGATATACTCATGGACTTAAGATTTTTTTTTTTTATGAGTTAAAACAAACCGCTTTTCTATTAATTCTCAGTTAATAAGAAAACTCACTGAGCCCCAGCACGACGCTGTAAACACTTTGGTTAACTGGCGCTTCTCCCTTGAATCCAGGAGGAAGGTAAAGCGGACAGCAGGCAGGGACCTTTTCTGGGGAAAGAGTAGGCTTTGGTGCCTTTGGTTTTCATGCTGTAATAGGTGGGCCTGACTAGTGGATGTGGAGAATGCATTTAGCTATCTGTACAATAAATACCCTTGGCCTCTGACCCACAGCATGGGTAAGGAATTGTTCTAGCAAGCTCCTCCGAGCCACGCCTAGAAAGCATCCTCTAAGATGTATTTATTTAGTCTTTAGAAGGAGAATGAAATGAGAACAGTGGCAGCCGCAGTTGATTGGGCGTTGATTGTTAGGCATGGGCCTAAGTGATTTAGTTTACATCATCTTATCTGATCCGCTTAACAATCCTCCCAGGTGGCTATCATCATTGCCATATGAGGAAAAAGAAAACTGGGTCTTATGGAAATTAAGTAACTTATCCAAGGTTGCACGTCTGAGTGGCAGAGAAGGGATACCTGTGAGACCAGCACTCACATGCCATGAGGGGCGGGGGATGGCCTCTTTACACTGATTGTATAGTCCCTCCTGCCTGGAATGTTCTCTCCTGCCCATCCCCAGCCATCAGAATGTATTACTTTGGCAGGGCCCTAGTCTGAATGTTAAGTGTCGTGAAATGATTTCCTGTTCTCTGTACCCACGTGGCACGTGGTTGTCCCTCTTGTGGCATGTCACATTCTGCTGTGTATTGGCTTATAGTTGTCAGATGTGAGTATTACCCGCTCTTAGGGTGCAGTTCTCAGTGGATGGTTCTATTGCTTCTTCTTTGGTTTCAGTAAGGAAGTACCCACTGTCTTCATCAGTGGGGTCTGCTTTGGCAGTTTCAAGTTCAGGCTCAACCTTTCCTTCTTCTGTGCACAATGATTCTTGTTCTTGAGGGATGAGAATATTTCCCTTCACAGGAATCACTATGAAGTAATTTTACACGACAGTCATTGATTTTCTGATTGTGACTGTATTTGTCAGAGCGATTCTTTTCGGAACTTCAGCCGTAATGGGATAGGCTTTTTGAAAATATATACACAAGCAAAAATGGACAGCTTTTATTCTACAACAGATCTGTTCCATTTTTTGCTGTTACACACCTTCATGAGTTTTGAAAGGGGATGGGGAGGAAGCCAGGAAAAATAGAAGTAGGTTTAAAATATGCCAGTATCTTCAAAAGCTGGAGAAAATCAAAATTTCCATTAACAGATGAATGGATGAACAAATTGTGGTATATCCATACAATGGAATTCTATTCAGCAATAAATAATAACAAACTAAAATAAAATATGCTAGTATCAAAATTGGATTTTCTTTGCATTTTGAAAGTCTGAAGGTAATTGAAACTCGGTTTACGAGGATTGGATGTCTAGAGAGCTTTCCTTGTACGGGAAGGAAAACTATCATTTCTTGAGCCCCTGCTCTGTGCTGGGCTCCACATTCAACGTGTTTCTGCTCCCCCTGGCTTCCTCCCTGCCCCCTTTGAAAACTCATAAGTAACATAACAGCAGAATATGGGAACAAATGGGCAATTCCCAAGATTGCATCTTATCACTGTCTTTTTTTTTTAGAGATGGAAGCAGGCCCAGTGGGGTGGTGCTCAAGGATACAACAGTCCTGGTCTGATAAAGCCGGAATTGACCCCAGGCCCAGCTTACGCCAAAGCTTTTTGTCCACAGCATTTACTGTTCAAGGAGAAGCCCTGGAATTTTCGCTGTGCCATAAGAGAGAGACTCTTTCAGTGAGTGTCTCCTGAACAAGTTCTCCCCACCCCCTTGCCAAGGCCGACTTGATCAAATCACTTACACTTTGAGATGAATTGCTATTTTATTGCCTGTTAAGGGTATTTTTTTTTCTCTCTTAATGCCAAAATTTAACTATGAAATATGCGTTTTAAAGTGACATTTCAGGAACTCTGACATTTATATGGGAAGGAAAGATTAGAGCAAGATCCCACCTCATGCTTCTCAAATAGGAGACATTTGCCCAGGAGTCGAGGCTGACTCTGCTTTGGAGGTTAAGTCACAACAGCGAGCAATACATTTCTTGAGCGCTTTCTAGGTTTTAGGCAGGGTCCTAAGCACGTGAGTTGTATTTCACATAATCCTGACTATCCCTCCACGAGATAAGTCTGTGATCCCCATTTGACACATGAGAGAAGGGGGGCTTTGCCCAAGGCCACACATTATGGAATCCCGGGAGCTGGGCTTTATGTCTGGTCAGATGCAAGGCAAAGCCCGTGCTCAGTCTTCATGTTCCAGGATTTGTGTGTCAATTCTCGGCCTTGGAGACTAGTGCACAAGCTCCCAGGGAGAGGGCCCAGATTTGTTGGCAGCACAATTGCTGCTCAGAGTACAGCCCCCCTCTGTGAGCACTTTCTCTGCCTGCAGTTCTGAAGACAGGCTTCGAACTTTCTCAGGTGAAGGTTTGTTCCTTCCAGACGTTTGTTTGGAGTTGAAGAACAAAGAAAATTGGAAGAACCTAGTGAGGCAAGTGCCCTTGTGAAGGCCGGTACTTCATTCTTAACTTGCTTTATCCAGGTTCTGGCTTATTTTTACCTTCAGAGTGACATTGACAGAGTTAACTATGAGGAAAGGAGTCCAGAAACCCTCTCTGAAGGAGGCAGCAGCCCTCTGGCCAGCTCATCCCAACAGCAGAGCTCTCTCTGTGATGCCATCTCCTTGGTGAACTTTTCCATTTTGTTTCAGAGCATTTCCCCGTGGGGCAGATATTATCTCCATTTTATAGACCCAAAATGGCAGAGATAGGATGTGAAAGGAGAGGTTAAAAAGGGAACGGAAAAGAAAAGAAGAAATGCCTTTCCCCTGGATCATCTCCTGTAGACTTTGGGAAAGTCCTCTTACCATTTTATCTTGGGATTTGTGAGGTCCATCTCCATGAGCTGCCACCTCATGCTGCTACTGCCCCTTAATTTTCATTACAAAGTATAAGATACTGATTTCCACTGGGTATGAAGAGTCCTCCTCCTATTATGGTAGAGATTTGTCCTATTTTGTTTCCTGAAAGCCATTAGCAGTTTCTTTTGTTCTGTCTCTGGCATGCTCTGGTGTGTGCATTTGTTTTGCAAGAGTGAATTTGTAACTTGTCTTCAACAGTGTCTGCAGTGATGCCTGGGGATTAAAGGGGACACATCTCAAGGTTATATAGGACCATTAAATTGGGCAGCTGTGGCAAGGACAGCTCAAGCCTAGACTTAGGATTCATGGCAACTGATTAAAGAAGTCGGCAGAATGATGTTGAGTAAGAGCAAGTGGACAATCCCATCATGGGGGGAAAAGCCACCCAGTCTCTCTGTGAATATTTACAGGACAATTAAGCTTTGCTCATCACTGTGCTGAGTACTGTGGTGGACTCAGAAAAAGCTGGGAGGTTGTCTGTATTTTCTAGCTATCATCTATTTGGAGAGCTAAGACCTAAAACACAAAGCAGATGAAGAAAGAAGGATCATCTCACTGTAAGTGCAACCAGAGTGGTCTCTGTGATCTAGGGTGTTGGCTTCAGTGCAGCAAACATTGAGAGTATAAAAGGTTCAATAAGATACCACCTCTAAGCTAAGGAAGCCTTCCTCTACTGAGAAGGTGTACATGTAAATGATTAAATTGTAGTGTAATCATGTAATGGAAACAGATACAAGAGTAGGCAGCTGGAGGGAAGCCATGAAAGCTTAGACTGGAACGATGCTGCTTGGGCTCAAGTCTTGACTCTGCCACTTACTGATCAGGCGATCTTGGGAAGCGTATTTAACCTCGCTGTACCTCCATTTCCTCATCTGTAACATGAGTAGTAGTAATAGTATCTACCTCATGGGAGGTGGGATTTTTATCAGGATTAACCAGGCTGGTACATACACACGCGCGCGCGTGCACACACACACAAATAAGAGTTTCTGGTACGTGGCAATGCTATGTGAGTGATGCTGAAGAGCAGTACAGAAGGAGAAGAGAACCTCTTCTAGAAAAGGGTAGAGTGCAGGTCGGGGAAAGTTGTACGATGGGGTCCTTACCACAGGGTCTTTAAAATGTCCAGGGGATGTCTAGACAGAAAATGAGCAAAGACACAAAATGGCATGATGGATTGTAGGGAGCTGCAGTTGGTTGGGTATTTTTTGAAAGGTCAGATTTAAATGTAGGGGATTTAAATCCTAAGAGAAAACATGACCCAAGTTGGGCTTCAAAGGATGGGTAGAAAATTGGTAGGTGGGAAGGTGTGCTTTTCAGGTTGGAGAGAATGTACGAGCAAAGGTATAGAGTTGAGGCTGTTTGCTCAAACAATTACAAAAGAACATGCAAAAAAGATCACGAGGGGGGGCATTTTCAGCAATGTGGTTGATTGCTAAGACTCAGGAGAAAGGACTTCATACTAAAATGTGGGGTTGAGATTTAGCCCATACTAAACTAGAGTTGCCCCGGTTTTACTAAGGAAAGCAAAATTGTCAGGATGGAAGCCGTGTGTGAGAGGGAAGAACTTGGTGACAAGGGGACAAAGCGTAGGTTAAGGAGGGAAAATTGGGAATTTAAACCAGCTTTGCTTTTGTGGTAATGAATGAAAGATTAGAAGTAAGGGCAGAAAGGCTGGTATCTTTGCTGTAAGAGACCAATGAGGTAACTCGCCAGAGTTCATAGCACCCCAGGAATGCTCTGTGCTTCTCTCACTCCAGTGGTATGAGTTTTGCTCTCAGTGTAGGATGTGTGGCTCCAGTGAATGTGATAAAATTAGTGGAGCCCCAGCCCACCCCCTTCTTCCGAAACTGTGCTGACCTCAGTAAACTATGCACAGGAGAGAGATTTTGATTCAGTAGGGTGATGTATAGGTTAAAATTATTCTGAGTCACCTGTTTGGGGGATCATTTTGCTGAGAAGTGCTAACGCTTCTGACCTTGAGTTTAAGAAACAGCGGCACTGTTATTCTGGTGGTGTTCTGTGATGTATAATCTCTTTTTGCAACCTTCTGTGACTGCTCGACAGTGATTGGGAATGGGGAAAAGTCACACTAACATCAAAAGAAATCTTCATACAGTATACCGTAGCTTGGTTTTTCAGTAATTTGACAAGTGGCCTTTTTAATTATGTCTTTTGCAATTTCTTAATGATTTTTGAGTTTCAGAGTAAATTAATTATTATCACTAGAAACAGTCCTGATAAATCTACCCAGTTTTCTCCAGAAACTCTTTTACACCTCCCCAGCCCCTGTAAAAGAAATTGTTTAGAGGCCATTAAAGGGGTCACTTTGAAAGTGTCTGTATGGATGAATGAATGACTTGTATTCTAGTCCTGGCTCTGTCTCTAACTAGCTGTGTGATCTTGGGCAAATATTTTGCTTCTCTGGGCCTCATTCTTCTCATCTGTAAAATTGTGGGAGTTGCAGTAGGTGATGATGTTGATGAAGATAATGGCTAACATCGATTGAATGCTTCTGATGCACCAGGTAGTATGCCAAGTACTTTACACATCTTAACTCACTTAATCCTCCCATCAGCCCTGCCAAGGAGGTACTATCATCCCTGACCCCACAGGTAACTTGCCACTCACTTGGGTAACTTACAAAAGATCTCTCAGATGGTAAGTGGTGTAGACACGATTATTCTAACCCAGGAAGACTGCCCCTGAGCCTGTTCTCGTGGCCACTGCTTCCTCCTGCCTCTAACTCTTTCCCTGCTGACAGTAGGTGACTTCTTTTTTAAAAAAATATTTATTTATTTATTTATTTGGCCACTTCGTGTCTTAGCTGCGGTATGCGGGATCTTCGTTGCGGCATGCGGGATCTTTAGTTGCGGCATGTGAGATCTTTAGTTGCGGCACGTGGGATCTTCAGTTGCGGCGTGTGGGATCTAGTTCCCCGACCAGGGCTCGAAACTGGGCCCCCTGCATTGGGGAGCGTGGAGTCTTACCCACTGGGCCGCCAGGGAAGACCCAGTAGGTGACTTCTAATGTGGTACCCAGTGGGGGTTTAGGAAACGTCACGACCTCAGTGCTGTGTAGTGAAATCACCCCACTCATCTGCACTCATCCTCTGACAATCCCAGGTTGAACCCACTCAGGCAGCTCATTGCTTCTGTGATGTGTGGAATCTCCTGAAGTGGCTGGGGGTGAGGAGGCGACAACCTTGGAGCCCTTGCTGGTTCCCAGGAGCTTTTAGTCCTGCTGCCCTAGAAGCCCACTGCCGCCTGGCTGGGCCTCACCCCCTTGACCAGGGTCCCCACAGAGGAATCCCAAGGCAGAGCTGCAGGTGAAGGAGCTGCCAGGCTTCATGCGTCTTCCAAGAGTGCAGGTTAGAACAACTTGTTACCACAGATTTGAAAATGAATGAAAACAAGCCTTTTGCACAGAAATGGCTGTGCAAAAAGTAAGGAGATGGGTATTCTCTAGCTGCAAAACCATATGGTTTATTTTTTCTAAAAGCCAGAGCAGGCTTCTGGATTCATAACTGTCTAGATGCTTAACAGAATGAAAGACTCTTCCAAGAGGCAATTCAGAACGTAAAAGGATTCTAGGCAGTACAGGTTCTCGGTAGCATTCATGGCTGCGGAAATATTTGGAAGAGCTTAATAATATCAATATTAATAATAGAATAACAATGGGATAACCATGATTTTTGTCTAACATTTCCTGCTTATCAGGCCTGAATGGCTGCTGAGCACATTAGACATATTATCTATTTCAACCACTCATCAACCTTACAAAATAGTAGAGTAGAGCCATTGTACACATGAAGAACTTGGAAGCATAGGGTTGTATTTTTTGGTGTCTGCCCAATTTTTGTTCAAGTTAGAGTACTATGTGTCAATCACCTGGCAGCGAGTTACTGGCCTGACAAGTTCCAGACTTTTATTGGTCAAACAGACTTAAAACTATGGTCTTTTTAAAAAATTTTGTTTTATTTTATTTTATTTTAACTTTTTATTTTATACTGGAGTATAGTTGATTAACAATGTTGCATTAGTCTCAGGTGTACAGTAAAGTGATTCAGTTATACATATACATGTATCTATTCTTTTTCAAATTCTTTTCTCATTTAGGTTGTTACATAACATTGAGCAGAGTTCCCTGTGCTGTGGAGTAGGTCCTTGTTGGTTATCTATTTTAAATATAGCAGTGTGTACATGTCAATCCCAAACTCCCTAACTATCCCTTCCCCCCATCCTTCCCCCTTCCCATAACCATAAGTTCATTTTCTAAGGCTGTGAGTCTGTTTCTGTTTTGTAAATAAGTTCATTTGATCATTTATTTTAGATTCCACATATAAGCGATATCATACGATATTTCTCTTTGTCTGTCTGACTTCACTCAGTATGACAATCTCTAGGTCCATCCATGCTGATGCACATGGCAGTATTTCCTTCTTTTTTATGGCTGAGTAATATTCCAGTGTGTACATGTACCACATGTTGGCAGAACACTCTCTGACATAAATCGCAGCAATATCTTTTACGATCGCCTCCCAGAGCAATGGAAATAAAACCAAAAATAAACAAATGGGACATAATTAAACTCAAAAGCTTTTGTACAGCAAAGGATACCATAAACAAAACAAAAAGACAACCCACAGAATGGGAAAAAGTATTTGCAAATGATGTGACCGACAAGGGATTAGTCTCCAAAATTTACAAACAGCTCATGCGGCTTAAAACTCTGATCTTTAATCTAGCCATAGATGGTGAATTTCGAATGAGGCCTGTAAGGGTATTAAAACTTTGGGAAAAGTCTTCTGGCAAAAAATATAGGTACAGAACCGCAGAGCTTTTGCTATAATATCATTTGTATTGCATGTTCACTAAACAAAAGAAAAGCTGCAGGATTTGCGGCCGGTGGGATGTGGCTCTGGATTTCACTAGGAAATTGTTTGGCCGTTCGGCTCATACAAATGAACACACAGAGCTGTGGGATTTTGTGAAGATGGCATTTGTTCTTACCCTTTCCCCGAGGTGGCAGTGGATTAGAGTGGAAGGTTTGGGAGGGATGGGTGTGTGTAAAATGGGAGTCCTCAACAGGAGATGTCCGAAACCGGATGAGAGAGATGGGTGGAGCTGGGGAAAAGGAGTTCACACTTACCATTGCTTGGAAGAGTTTTTGAAATTCCAGATCGTCTTAAAGGAGGGCATGAGCTTTTCTGTGCCTGCCAAAAGGAGTACAAGTTTAAAAGGTAAGAAGCTCCAGTGGCTTCACAGTTCGAGCACATAATGATGTGATTTATATGCTGTAATTATATACATTTCTGTGGAGTGAAATGTCCCTAAATTTTAAAAATTGCATGGAAGTGATTTGGGGTGTTACTTGATTTTTAAAATTCCACCTTTCAGAGAGAGAGCAGGCACACACCCTCATTGCTTTCATGTTTACATCTGGGATATTTGTATCTTCCGGTTGCTAGAGATGGGTACCCGTGGGAGAGCAGGTTGTCGCAGCCCAGAGTCCTTCACTGAGGTCACTGACATTCCCCTGCGCTCCAGTTAGAAAGAACAGCACTGATGTGTATCTTAAAAATAACTCAGCCTGAGAGCCATCTGACCTTCGGAGAGAATTAAGCGTGCTCCAGGGGAGAAGATAGGCATCGAAGTTTGGAAAGGGCTGTCCTGACTAGAGATTTTCTTCTAATGACACTCGGTTGGAAATGCAAACATTTGAAAAATTATCCTCACGGCTGTTCTAACGTAAGAGTATCAACAGGTTGGTTTTGCTAGCTAGGGTCCTTTGGTTACGCTGTGTAAATTATTCCCCCACTTGGATGAAAGGGATAGAACACATGCAGTTAATACACAAACCATCATAGTAAATTTGTCCTGAGTTTTACTGAAGTACATTTCTGTGATACAGAATTTTGTGTCACAGGATTCTGTTTTTAACACTATTAAATCCCAGAAGGTACCAAATCTGAGAAAACAAGCATTCCTTCAATGGGTGCTGTAAGTAGGGCACCATACTGGGGGCTACTGGAAATGTAAAACACAGTGGCTCAGTTCCTGACCTCCACTGCTTTCATGCTATTAAGATGACAAGATGTTGGGATTGACATATACACACTACTATATATAAAATAGATAACCAACAGGGACCTACTGTGTAGCACAGGGAACTCTACTCGATATTTTGTAATGACCTACAAGGGAAAAGAATCTGAAAAGAAATATATATATATATATATACACATACATACACACACATACATACATACATACATACACACACATACGTACATATAACTGAATCACTGTACTGTACACCTGAAACTAACATGATATTGTAAATCGATTATACTTCAATATGAAAAAAGGAAAAAAAAGAAAATTATGAGGAATGACAAAAGAAAAATGACAAGGTAGACACAAAGTTTCAAGGCAGATCGAAAACCAGAGTCTGTGAAGTGACATAACTGTAGCAGTGTTCATTGAATAGGTTTTCTTTTAACCCTTTGATTTGGGGTCCTTATTCTCAGGGTTTGATTACTGAAGAGCCCTAGACATTGGATGTCAGGCTCAGATGGAGTCCTGAGGTTTGCGGCAGATTGTCAACCCTGATTCCTGTACATTTGGATGATGTTGTTAATAAACTCACTTTTCAGGGGCACTTAAAGTTTGGAGAAGCAGGTCGGGCACAGGTCGGATACACAAAATAAAATGAATTAAACTAAGTATCAGGCAAGCTAGTTTATCAAAGTTCCTAATGTAGTATAATCCAAAGGGCTCGGCCTGTGAGCCAGGGCATTGGCTTTTAGTTCTGTCTTGGTCACTTACAGAACGTGGGCCTTCGGTTAACACTTAATATTCTCTGAACCTACTTCTTCATCTTGCAAACGGGCATGTGGATTGTGTGGACTTCATGGGGTTATTGTGAGTATTAAATGGAATTTTCTGAATGAAAATACTTTATAAACTATAAAGCACATTACAGACGTGAGATGATATTTTAATGTTACTTGTTACATAAAATCCAAGAGCCATTTTCTTCCTCCTGCTGTCTCTGATGATTATATAATAACATTTCTTCACTCATTCTTCTTCTGCTTGTGTTTTCCGGTTCTCTCTCAAAACACACTTCAATCCAGATAAAGATCATCTCCATCACCCCCTTGTGCCCCCTCCTGTCAGCCTGTCTTCCATTATCCCCTCCATGGATAATCACTCTTATGATTACTATCACTGTAGGTTATTTTAGGCTCCTGCAATTTAAATGACTGAAGAATCAACAGATGCCAATATTATGTTATCCCCATGGTGTAACGAGGGCCCCTGGTGCAATCCCAGACCTGTTTGCCTTTTTTTTTTTAAACTATATCATCCCCCCCTTCTTAGCCCCCTGGAGCAGTGGAAATCAACCCTTCCAGAACAGCCTGCATCACGGGCAGAACCCAGGGGCTCCCTGAGTCCTTGCCCTGACCCTCCCAGGACACTCAGGCAGCAGCCACAGAGGGCACGAGACCCCTGTCCCTGGGGGCTCTTGTGGCCTGCACCCCCCTCACCCCCCAAATGGCCACAAGGGCTGGAATAAACAAGTGCCAAACTACCAAAAAAAAAAAAAAAGAGAGAGACTATATCATTAAATTTTTTTACTGTATCATTAAATTTTTTAAAATTAACACTCTCTAGCATTTTGGAAGGTGTTTGTTTCATATGTACGTGGTCCTCAGGCTCTTGCCCCTCCCCAAATGGTTAACAGATTGTGACACAGTGGGACACCTCTTCCTATACTGTATTGTCCATAATTTACCCATTTCTCTCCCAAGCCCTCATCCTCGTGTCGGTGGCATGCCTGCTGCCATAGTAGAAGCCACTGTCCACTGAGCTGGCAAGTCAGAAGAGGGCTGGTGTTTAACCCGATGTGGCCAAAGGCACAGTGTGGAGCGTGTACATTTATTTGAGGTCGCTTGGCACAGGGCCTCAGATGTGTTCAAGGGCCTGAGCCGCATTTTGGGGGAGGAGCTGAGGGAAGGATCTGACCTCCTGGGAGTTGCCAGTGCCTCACCCTGCCCCCCAAGCACCCCAGTTAGGGGGCCAGGACTTCCGCTCCTGTAAGCTGGGTCTGGCTGCCCGCCTGGGGTTCCCCCAGGGCCTCTTCTGGACAAAGGCTTGTGCTGGTGATGGCGCTCTTTCAAGAGGCAGTGACTTGGTCTTCCCCCAGAATGTTCTGGTGCTACACAGACTGTAGAGCGTTTAAGGTGAGGCTGAGCAGGTAGCCCGCTTCACAGCCCCTCTCCTTTGTTACAGGAGGAAAGGGAGGGCCAAGCCAATCAGCGCGTTGCCCTGCTTACAGCTTTTTCTGAGCTGTTCTCCTAGATCTTGCTAATAAGATGAGGCATAGGGACATGGTGCTTCCCCCATCACAGCCGATTGTATCAGAGAGGTCACCTGACCTGACATGGGCCCCTCAGATCCTCTCCTCCGTGAACTTGAAATCAGCATCCAAGGCTGTCCGTCCGTCTCTGTTGGGTGTTTGAATTGGCAGGTGCTCTCATGGGGGGGGGGCTTTTGTCACTGTGTAGAGAGATCCAGACTGCGGCAAGTGTGCAAGGGAGGCACATCCCAGAGCCCTTGCTTCCAGGGGAGGGAAAGGGTGCCCCCCCGGCACCTGTCCCTGGAGCTGCCAGCTGCTTGTGCTGCCCCCCGCAAGGTGCCCATGACCCTCAGGAAACCCCCCTTTTGCTCCAGGTGGCTGATATGGCTTTTCCCTGCAGCCACGCAGTCCAGGGTCGCAATACTTTCTGGTTGAACAACCCAAGACCAAATGAGTTGGAAGAGGAGTTTAGCAAAAATAACGATAGCCGTTGATTTCAGAGATCAGAATGTACCCGTGGTGTCTGCTGGGTCCACCCTGGCAGCAAGTCAGTCACTCACAGTGTGTGCCAGGACTTCGATGGCTCTTGCCGTTGAGTGCAAGCATATGAGAAGGTCTGGTGGCTTCCCCTATGCCCAGGAAAGCATTTTCTTGGTCATTAGCTTGTGTGGAGTATAGGGGGGCTCAGCTCTTCTGGGCCCTTCACGCTCCTTGCAGTCACTTTCTGCCAATGCTGTCGTCAGTGGGGAAGAATTTCTGCTTTTTGCTGGGAAGACTATTTTTAAAAATAAGTAGATGGTGACTGTCAGGGAAGGAGGGGACTTACATTAGTGGCCCCTGAGTTGGAGGTGCCTGGTGACCAAGTTGTACTTTTCTGAACTTCTAATTTGCCAGAGCCCACAGCAGTCGTATTTGTTTCTAAGCACACCATGGAAGCAATGCAACAGCCTTTAATGCAGGTGCCACACCTGATTGTTGGTGTGCCTCCAGTCTGTCAAGCTCCCCCACCCATGTCGCCCATCCCAGGCCCTCTCAGCAACCTCAGGGGCCAAGGTCGGGTGCCTGTTGATGTGTCTTCCATGAGGCGCATGCTATCAAAGCACTCTCTCTGATCGTGTTTAGTCATCAGAAGCAAGCGCTAGATACCACGGGATTCATATAGCTAATAACAGAGTCCCACGAGGGACTCATCTGTGGTGGGCTAGAAACGGGGCTCCCTCAAGAGCCAGTGACTTGGTCTGCCAGCAGAGTATTCCGGTGCTGCAGTCCACAGTGTTTACAGTGAGGCTGACCAGCTCGCCTGCTCACAGCCCCTCCCCTTCAGCGGGGGGCGGTCCCCGGGGATGCAGTAAGGCGTTCACAAGGCTTAGGGCGCGAGGCAAAATGCCATTCATAGGACATAGGTGGCAAATCCTAAGCACGTTAAGGAAATGATTACTGTCTTGGAGCGTCAGGGAAGGCCTCTTGGTGGAAAGGGCAATTTAGTTGTGTTTGAAGGGCACGTAGGACCTGGCTGGACAGCAATGGGGCAGGAGGGCCGAGCAGATAGAAGCAGCGTGTGCCATGCAGGGGCGAGCTCAGCTGTGACAGCTGTGTCACCCCGGGGGTAAAAAGTGGAGCTGTATTTGTCCCCATAGCCAAGTCCTAATCGCACAGCTCTTCTGAGGAGCTATGTACTTGTTTCAGAACAAATTTCCGGTGCAATATACCGTTACTAATAGCGCCTTATTAGACACTTTCTTTTTTTAGTTTCAGTGTATGTCAGGTTTTCGAAAGAATCTTTGTCTCTATGTGAAGAATATGAAGGTTGCCTCTGTAGCTTTTGTACATTTATCTTTTTTAGAGTTTTTTTCTTAAGATTCATTTTTTTAAAGCATTTTTAAAATTTTTTATTTATTTATTTATTTTGGCTGCTTTGGGTCTTTGTTGTTGCACGCGGGCTTTCTCTAGTTGCGGCGAGCGGGGGCTACTCTTCGTTGCGGTGCGTGGGCTTCTCATTGCAGTGGCTTCTCTTATTGCGGAGCGTCGCCTCTAGGCGCGTGGGCTTCAGTAGTTGTGGCATGCGGGCTCAGTAGTTGTGGCTCGTGGGCTCTAGAGCACAGGCTCAGTAGTTGTGGTGCACGGGCTTAGTTGCTCCGCAGCATGTGGGATCTTCCTGGACCAGGGCTCCAACCCATGTCCCCTGCATTGGCAGGCAGATTCTTAACCACTGCGCCACCAGGGAAGCCCTGTACATTTATCTTTAACCAGGTTCACTGATGCTGAAAGCCAGCCAGCCTTTCTGAGTCTAGCTGAGAAATGGTGGAGAGTATACGCATTTGCCTGGGGAAAATGGAGGGATTAGAATAACAGAGCAAACATTCCTTCAAGTGCCATTTCCTCCTTTTAAAGAACACAGCTCATTTTAGTTGTGACGTCATTTCACTGAGCAAGTATTTCTCTTGCTCTTCGTGTGACAAAATTATGTGACCTAGCATTTCCTTTTGGAGATCAAAGGAAATGTTGCTTGGAGTCTGGGAAATTGGTTGCCCTGGTTCCTGCATTGCTGAAGGTCCCATTCATTCATGTATGAAAATTCAGGGAGATAACTGGCCAGGAAAAGCACGAGGCTTCCAGGGTATTAGTCAGGCTCAGAATGACTTTTCAGGCAATTCTGCCTTTCCTGCTGGCTTCCCATCCGTAGGACTTCTGTCTCATGCTTGCCTCTAGAGACCCTGTGGGAATGCCCAGAAAGCTGTTTACCTTCTGTTGTCACACGTTCATTTTGGGCAATGCCTACTATTAGAAAGTTCTTCCTTGTATTGAGACAACAATCTGTTTCCCTATAACTTTCCCCATCACTGGCTTAAATATAGACCTTTGAGGACTGGCCTAGAAACACAGGCACCATGCCTAACACTGTTTGCAAAAGAAAATGCATTCTGAGTTCCACACCAGTGGTGTATCAGTAATCTTCTGGAGTGCAACCCCATTCATCCACTGGAGCGTGCCCAGTAGGGGACACGGGGGATGGGGGGAGGGCCAGGGACTGGGTAGTATTGGGCAAAGAGGACCCCAGCTCCGAGAGCTGCCCCACTTTGCTCACACTGCCACAGGAAGCAGAGATCATGATGGTGGGGAAACGGCCTTGGGGTAGGACAGAGATGAATTTATCTCTGGGCTGTACCATTTATTAGCTTTGTGGCTTTGAGCACGTTGCTGAACCTTTCAAAGCCTCAGTTTTCAAAGCCTGTTTTTCATCTGCAAAACAGATGAAGAATAAATGTGACAAAGCATATAGAGAGCCCAGTACTGCTCAGCAAATGCCGTTTATCACAGGCCCGTACACACACAGTTAACTGTGTTTCCGGACTGTGCCATTAGTTTGCGAAGGTCTGATTACATCCCCCTTCTGGGCTGTGGGGCAGGCAGATACGATGCCACTGCCTCAGCTGGTGACTCAGCCCATTGCTTTGGGTCAGACCTACTTTGAAAGTCAGGTGGCTCCACAGCTTCAGAGTGGGTTCTCCTCATGTATATCAGCCATGGCCTCTCATTCCTCTTCTCAGGGCCAAACCCAGAGTTCCTTAGCTGCCTAAACTTTCCCCAGAACATGCTACAGTTTTCTGTTTGCATGTCAGGCTTTACTGATTCTTCAGATTGGTCCTCTTGTAGACTTGTGTCGGACATTTGTGATAGTTAACATTTCTGGCCCATCCCAATATATACATCAGAATATTTATTCTCATTCCTGGTTCTTAAAGTATCAAGCTGTTGCTTGGAGCAGAACATGTGTCCATTTCTATAGATTTTCATGCTGGAAATGGGAGAAATAGTGGATAGCATTTTTAGATAAATAAATTAGAGACCATGCCTGCAGATTTTAGTTTTTAATTGTGGCAGCCAGCTTCTCAGGGTTGAGAATCCAGCTGGCATCCATGCCAGAAACCAAGGTGGTGGTTGAGGGCTAGGGCTTTGAGTACCTATTCTGCCACTTAGTGGTGATGACCTCAGGCAAGTTTCATAGGCTGATTAGGAGGATTGAGCTAGACAAAGCATTAAAGCACTTAGCATCGTGCCTAGCACATAGTAAGCTCCCCCTGACCCCACCCCCTGCCCCGCCCCCTGCCGTAGTACATTTTTTAAAAGAGAGAAAAATCTTGCTGGTATAAGCACTGCTCATTCTCTCAACTCCTAACCATCAATTATAGACCTCATGGAGTTACAGGATGTTAGAGCTTCGAATTACGTTTCCATTAGCGGTGATGGATTAGATGGAACTATTCCATCCTTTCGCATTTAGTCCCCCTTGTGGTCAAAAGCAGGCACTTTATGAAGCAATGTGCTGGATAAGAAGCGAATTGGCCAAAGACTAGGTTTTTATCTCAGTGCAACTGCCTGGGCCTTGTAAGAGTCAAGTCCACCATTTGGCTTCCTTAATGCAGCGCTGGTGCTGATGGATCTCATGGCCTCTGAAGCTCACCCTTGCTCACCTGCCTGTCATCTGGTACTCAATCACTTAACAACTATTTACTGAGCACCTACTATGTGTGGGCATTTGTCTTGGCTCCGGGGCTACATCAGTAAAACAGGCCAAATTCTCCACCTCACAGAGCTTACATTCATTTTTGGGAGACAGACTAAGAGAGTAAATTAAGGGACTTCCCTGGAGGTCCAACAGTTAAGACTCCGTGCTTCCACTGCAGGGGGACATGGGTTTGATCCCTGGTCAGGGAACTAAGATCCCGCATGCCACGTGTTGCAGCCAAAAAAAAAAAAAAAAAAAGGAAAGTAAATCAAATACTGTTCGAAGGTGATAAGTGCAGTGGAGAAAAATAAAGCAGGGAAGGGAGGGAGTAAGGAATGCTGGAGGGGCAGGGCTCAAGTTTTAAAGAGGGTCGTCAGGGAAGGGCCCATGGAGGAGCAGAGACTTGAAGAAATGAGAGATCTTTGAAGTCTGGGCAGAGGGAAGAGCAAGTGCAAAGTCCCTGAGGCAGAAACCAGGCCAAGAGTGGTTGGGGGGCTGCAAAGAGGCCTGTGAAGCTGGAGCCTGGTAAGCACGAGGGGAGCCAGTGGAGGGCTCAGAAGAACTAGCAAGGGATGCAGGTCAAGTAGGGCCTTGCAGGCCAGTGCGAGAACATTGGCTTTGGTCTGAAAGAGGGAATGTGTGGAAGAGTTTTGAGCCAAGGAGTACTATTATTGGACATATGTTTGACCAGATCGCCCTGACTGCTGGGTTGAGAAGAGAGCGTGGGGTCAAAGGTGGAGGCAGAGAGAGATGACAGAGATAGCGGCTTAGCCTGAGTAATAGTGGTAGAGATGGCAAAGTGTCTTCTTTGTGCTTTTGTGAAATGACTATTTTGTTTTTGTTTATTTGGCCAAGAACATGTGTTACCTAAAGTTAATTTTTTTCCCCCACAATACCCTGCCAATATTAGACTTCTGAAGTTTCCCTGTGTGTCTTATTTGGTGGCAGTATCACATATGTGTGCAGTGTAGATATTTGAATATTGAAAGTTAATTAAATCACTAATAGAAGTGGGGTTTTTCCCCCCATGAATCGTCTCAGGAGAAAGTTAGGACCACTGAAAGGACAACACCATCTCACTGTTCATGTAAGAATCTTGTTATTGAATACCGCATGCATGTTTCTTCCACAGATTATTTTTTTACTCATTTAATAATAGGTCCTCTGGCATGATGTCTTATCAGCTCCAATTTCACCTGCAAAGAGGCATGAGTTCCTCCAAACACCCCACCCCCTCACCCCCCATCAACACGTAGCCAGACAGAGCACCGGCTTTCAGGGATTTCTTCACCGTCTGAGTTCCAGCTTCTGTTTCCTTTACACATGTATGTATAAGGTATATGTATATATGTAGGTGTTTTGAAGATGATGATCTCATATAGAAATTATGGAAAGAACATTTTCCCTTTTGAAAATAATGGAACTCCCAGAAAGCTAAATCTGCTCAACAACATAATCCTGAGAGAGACATGTGCTGCTCTGTCAGATTGGCATTCCAGGTCATGTTTATGGAGTCATTGTTAGGACTAGTTTATCCAGGTTCATTCCCATCCAGTAACTCCCAAGGCCACGGCCACTGTAAGGGAGCTGACTTTAAAGAAGCGATCACTCAGGTCCACTGTGCGTCTACTGAGCTCCCACTGTGCGCTCACCCTAGGCACAATGACTGGCTTTCACATTAAAAACTGGGGCTCATAGTCAGACAAGCGCTGATTCTACTTAAACGGGTGTCAGGACAGAATGTCTGAATGACATGTTGCCTGGGAAAATCAGGCACAGGATGTGGGTGAGGCTTTGGTGGAGACAAAGGAAGTAAAGGACCTTATTTCCTCCCACAAGACCCTTCAAATCTTGATAGACACACAATTAACAATACAGGGCAAGATTAACGCGTGGTCAGCACAAACTGTCTGTCAACATGCATCAGTAATAGAGTTGTAGCTCTTGTTTATAAGCTTACCCTGACTTGAACTTCTCTTAAAATATCTTTTCTTATTGGCGTGGAATTTGATCCATCTTTTCAGAGCGCTGATCCAGTCTTAGGTCATCTGAGGAATGGAAGTAAGGGAAGTGGTTTCTGCCCACAGCTCTTCCTTCAGTTGGTCGGCCCCTGTTAAGGAGGCTAAGGCTTGGGGCTTCTGCCACTCATCTGCCTTTGTGTGTATGAACTGGTCCAGTGGATTTTAAATATGAGTGAGATCAACTTGGGGGTTCCATGGAGGAGGTGTGCCATAGAGGGAATCCCCCAAACATTGAGCTTCTCTCACTTTAGCCACTACAGCCGATCCTGATTTCTAAGTACATAAATCTCCTTGTAAGTGGCTTTGCTGGCCCCAGTTCCTAATAGGCGTTCACCTTTATGCCGTCTATTTAAATATCTGGGTCATCAGTGAAACCAGAGGTGTGAACTACATCCAGACAGTCTTAACCTCTGGTTTGCTCACTTCTTCCTTTTACACGCTCCTGGAGACCGGAAGTCAGAGTAAGACGCTTTCTACCAGTGTAAGTCAAAACCTAAGTCCTGTTTCAAACATTTTCAAGGAGAACTCAACAATACTTACAAATGAAAAGCAATGCCAAGAGGCTCAGGAAAAGCTGCCCTTAAAATTTCTCCCTGTTATAATAGAATGTTTCTCAATGTGCTAATAAACATGGAGGGATTTTATTTTTTTTTTAATTTTGGGGCCTTTCTTTAGGGATTTGTTTAAGAGGGAGGAGACCTAAAGTCCAGAATCTTTTAGAATAATATCCAGGAAATGTGAAACTCATTCAGGGCTGCCCATTCTTTCTCATTTCCTAGTGGGATAGTCAGAGGCCCTAATAACATGTTTGGAAATTTCCTGTGACCCTTTGTTGAATAATGGAATTAAGTATAAGGTGGAACTGCTTAGGCTGCATTTGAAGGGGTTGAGTTTTTCAAGTAGTAAAAGGCTGTATTTTGATAAAGTGGTCTTTATTATGATTTTAGTAGCTGCGCAGCCCTGATTTTCTGTGATAGGCCTATTTCAGATGTCTCTACCGTGTTCAGACCCAGTTTTTAATTCAGAAAGTACTGTCACCATATTGATCCATTTCCATCACTTCCTGGGCCTCTAGGACATTAGAGATGATTTGGTCTCCAGCCAGCCACCTGCACGAGCCACTCCCCAGCTCGACTCCCCCAGGCTGAGCACAAAGCCCAGCCAGCACTGGCCCCTGGTAAAAGCTATTGACCAGTGTGGTCTGCACCCTAGCTATAACAGTTGGGCTTGATCTTGGCCCCTCTGAGGACCTCTGGGCAACTCAAAGAAACATGTAAAACTTTAGCTGGGAAGGACTCCTGTAGACATCACTGCGGTCAGTCCAGTCATTTCACAGATGAAGAACTAAGGCAACGTGACTGGTTCAAGATGGTGGAGGCATATTTAAGACATCTGGGAGAAGGAAGCATTGTTTGCTGGACTGACAACATTCCTGCAGCCATTTCGTGTGAAATGATCAGCTGCTTCACTACACAAGTGAAGAAGAACCTTTGATGAGTCCACAGCCAGAGCTGGAATTCCTGACTTTTCATGTTGCTGTTCAAATCCCTTTTCATATTTCACAAGCATCTCTGATCTGTAAGACAATCTGCACTTCAGACCCTGGCCATATGGTCACTGATAAAATCCAAATAGAACCTAGCATTTGTGACACATCACTCCAGGCTCATCACCTAGCTCCTGGAACTTGAATTCTGTGAATTGGCTATAGGATGAAATGATATTTAAACACAAAATCTCAGCAGGCTTTACTGGGTACATAAATAAAGAGTGCCATGTCTGCTCATGGGCACACCTGGGGTCAGGGAACTGTGCTGGTGTTTTGTTTCCCTTTGTTTTCTCTTTAGAGGAGAAAAAAGTATCTTTCTTCTATGTCTTCTACTTCTTCTATTGGCTGCTACCTTCACAGATGTGTCCACTCTGTTCTGTGTCTCCTCACTGTTCCCGTCTTCCAGCATCGTCCTCCCGCATTGTAGTGACCACCTGCCTCAAGCTCTAGCCCTCATCCTTCCCACTGTTCTCTGCTTCCGCTTCCTGAGACATGGTCCACCCTTGCTGTCACTTCTGGCCTCAGCCCTCGCCTGCAGCTCAGACTTGCTCCCGAACTCCAGTCCCTCATCCACAACTGCCTTCTGAACCTGTTACCTCTGTGGCTTTTTCTCGCCTCAAACACAACAGAAAACAGAACCTGGACCAGATGGTCTTTGGGTTTCCTGTTGGTTCTCAAACTCAGTTTTAAGAAGTCAGCATTTAAGAGCATCTCAATACTCTCTCTTCCTCTTCTCAACTTCCCTAAATCTTTTTAACGATACCACTAACCTCCCCGCCATGGAATGTGTGTCCTCTTCTGCACATATACACATGCACCCATGCACATATAGACATAAAATGACAGAGCAAAAGGGTTGAATTGGCTAACATACTTGCCTAGAAAGAAACAGCGCAAAGCATATGTCTTACTGCTCTTAAGATGACAGTGTCATCTTCATATAAAAAGTAAAGCTTGTTGATATGCCAGTGAGCTTATGTATTTTTAGATGTCTGGGTACAAGTACAATGCATGACCCCCTTTCTCTTTCCCGGCAATCACTTTGGAAAGTTGGCAGAACAGTGGTCTCGAGTCCAGAAATGAGCTGACTTTCCTATTCCCACTGCTGACAGTTTGTCAGTCACAGGGAGGACCTAATAAACTTCCTGGTGCTTATTTGCCCAATGGCACGTCTATAAATATATTTCAGAGAGAATAAGCATGTCAAGTTTGAAATTCAGATTTGTTCTATCAGAATGTCGTTGCTGGAGGAAGCACTGGAAATCAGGTTTTTCCACCTCCTGATCTTACTGAAGGGGGAACTGAAGCCCAGAAAGGTTAGGTGATCTGCCCAAAGTCACACAGCTTATTAATGAAAAAACTACAACTGAAACGCTGGTATTCTAGCCCCCAGCCCAGCGCTCTTCCATTCACCTGCCTTTTAAATATGCTGAATCCCTTTCTGCTACTCATCTGGAGTGAGTTCTCAAGCCCACTGAAAAACCCCAATAAATCCTGGTTCTTAGTCTATTTTAAAACATTAAGCATTTACACAAACAATTCATAATAAAATCTTAAGTTGTAAATATGACAGATTCACACTGTTACTTCTTCAAGTTTAAAGAGAAGACCATGAGATTATGGAAGCTGCTGATTTCTCTGCCTTCTGGTTGCTTTATCCATCTCTCTAAAATCAGGTCAGAACACTGCAAAGACTGGCTCTCCCCTGCCGTCACCTCAGCACAGACACTCATGTAAGAATGAGCTGAAAGCATAGTCTGTCGGCTGCTTTTCCTCTTAAAATCTAACTTCCAAGGGCCTGCATTTTAATTATTGATGATGTGTATAGAGTTTCTGTGTCGGGCATTTTTTCCTGAGTTATAGAATCATCTGGAATGGGGGAAGAACATTTCTCAATATCTCAGTGTAGTTGCTGAGAGTGAATTAACCTGTAAACCTCTAGGATAATTGAATTGTAGCTTTCACCTAAAATGGCTGTCTAGCTGAGATTTCTGCCTACAGTTTTTTCTGCATGTTCCTTTCAGCTGGTTTTAGATCCTGTGTTTTCTATCCCATATAGCTTCTTAGGGAAGAGTGCATCTTCTAGATAGCTTGTGCTTCTATAATTCAATTTTCTGTTATCTTTTTTTCCCTTAGTTTCATAATACATGGCTCATGAGCCCCACTTTCTACATGACCGTCTGCACATTATCCTAATGATGCCACCGATTTCTATTTAGTATACTATGTAGTTAAAGAAAAAAATATATGTGGGCTTTACTCTGTCAGACCCAAACCTGGCACAGCCTTTCATGGGCACAAGAAGAGCGGCTACAGTTTAATCAGAAGGTCTGTGGTCTGAGTGCAGAAAGGGGAGTGGGCTCAAGAAAATGCCTCTGGGGAATGGATAAAGAAGATGTGGTACATATATACAATGGAATATTACTGAGCTATAAAAAGGAATGAAATAATGCCACTTGCAGCAACATGGATGGACCTAGAGATTGTCATACTGAGTGAAGTCAGAGAGAGAAAGACAAATATCATATGATATCACTTATGTGTGGAATCTTAAAAAAGGCTACAGAGTCAGTGGTTTATCCTACAATCAGATAAGCTGCTGTTTATTAACAAATTTTCAAGTCTTTAGACTAAGAGATTGGTTCAAGATGGAGTAGAAGGACGTGGTCTCACTCCCTCTTGCGAGAGCACCGGAATCACAACTAACTGCTGAACAGTCATTGAAAGGAAGACACTGGAACTCACCAAAAAAGATACCCCATATCCAAAGACAAAGGAGAAGCCACAATGAGATGGTAGGAGGGGCGCAATCACAATAAAATCAAATCCCATAACCGCTGGGTGGGTGACTCACAAACTGGAGAACAGTAATACCACAGAAGTCCACCCACTGGAGTGAAGGTTCTGAGCCCCCCATCAGGCTTCCCAATCTGGGGGTCTGGCAATGGGAGGAGGAATTCCCAGAGAATCAGACTTTGAAGGCTAGCGGGATTTGATGCAGGACTTCAACAGGACTGGGGGAAACAGAGACTCCACTCTTGGAGGGCACACACAAATTAGTGTGCACATCAGGACCCAGGGGGAGGGAGCAGTGACCCCATAGGAGACTGAACCAGACCTACCTGCTAGTGATGGAGGGTCTCCTGCAGAGGGGGGGGTGGATGTGGCTCACTGTGGGGACAAGGACACTGGCAGCAGAAGTTCTGGGAAGTACTCCTTGGTGTGAGCCCTCCCAGAGTCTGCCATTAGCCCCACCAAAGGGCCTGTAGGCTCCGGTGCTGGGTCTCCTCAGGCCAAACAACCAACAGGGAGGGAACTCAGTGCCACCCATCAGCAGACAAGCAGATTAAAGTTTTACTGAGCTCTTCCCACCAGAGCAAAAGTCAGCTCTACCCACCACCAGCCCCTTCCATCAGGGAGCTTGCACAAGCCTCTTAGATAGCCTCATCTACCAGAGGGCAGACAGCAGAAGCAAGAAGAACTACGATCCTGCAGCCTGTGGAATGAAAACCACATTCACAGAAAGACAGACAAAATGAAAAGGCAGAGGACTATGTACCAGATGAAGGAACAAGATAAAACCCCAGAAAAACAACTAAATGAAGTGGAGATAGGCAACCTTCCAGGAAAAGAATTCAGAATAATGACAGTGAAGATGATCCAGGACCTTGGAAAAAGAATGGAGACAAAGATCGAGAAGATGCAAGAAATGTTTAACAAAGACCTAGAAGAATTAAAGAACAAACAAACAGAGATGAACAATACAATAACTGAAATGAAAAATACACTACAAGGAATCAATAGCAGAATAAATGAGGCAGAAGAACGGGTAAGTGACCTGGAAGACAGAATGGTGGAATTCACTGCCATGGAACAGAATAAAGAAAAAAGAATGAAAACAAATGAAGACAGCCTAAGGGACCTCTGGGACAACATTAAACACACCAGCATTCATATTATAGGGGTCCCAGAAGGAGAAGAGAGAGAGAAAGGACCCGAGAAAATATTTGAAGAGATTATAGTCAAAAACTTCCCTAACATGGGAAAGGAAATAGCCACCCAAGTCCAGGAAGTGCAGACAGTCCCAGTCAGGATAAACCCAAGGAGAATCATGCCGAGACACATAGTAATCAAATTGACAAAAATTAAAGACAAATTATTAAAAGCAACAAGGGAAAAATGACAAATAACATTCAAGGGAACTCCCATAAGGTTAACAGCTGATCTTTCAGCAGAAACTCTACAAGCCAGAAGAGAGTAGCACGATAAAGTGATGAAAGGGAAGAGCCTACAACCAAGATTACTCTACCCGGCAAAGATCTCATTTAGATTCAACAGAGAAATCAAGCAAGCAAAACAGGCAAGCAAAAGCTAAGAGAACTCAGCACCACCAAACCAGCTCTACAGCAAATGCTAAAGGAACTTCTCTCAGTGGGAAACACAAGAGAAGAAAAGGACCTACAAAAAAAACCCCAAAACAATTAAGAAAATGGTAATAGGAACATACATATCAATAATTACCTTAAAGGTGAATGGATTAAATGCTCCAACCAAAACACAGGCTCTCTGAATGGATACAAAAGCAAGACCCATATATATGCTGTCTACAAGAGACCCACTTCAGACCTAGGGACACATACAGACTGAAAGTGAGGGGATGGAAAAAGATATTCCATGCAAATGGAAATCAAAAGAAAGCTGGAGTAGCAATACTCATATCAGATAAAATAGACTTTGAAATAAAGAAAGTTACAAGAGACAAGGAAGGATACTACATAATGATCAAGGGATCAATCCAAGAAGAAGATATAACAACTGTAAATATTTATGCACCCAACATAGGAGCACCTCAGTACATAAGGCAGATGCTAACAGCTATAAAAGAGGAAATCAACAGTAACACAATAATAGTGGGGGACTTTAACACCTCACTTACACCAATGGACAGATCATCCAGACAGAAAATTAATAAGGAAACATAAGCTTTAAATGACACAATAGACCAGATAGGTTTAATTGATATTTATAGGACATTGCATCCGAAAACAGCAGATTACACTTCCGTCTCAAGTGCACACAGAACATTGTCCAGGATAGATCACATTTTGGGTCACAAATCAAGCCTCAGTAAATTTAAGAAAATTGAAATCATATCAAGCATCTTTTCTGACCACCACGCTATGAGATTAGAAGTAAATTACAGGGAAAAAAACCCGTAAAAAGCACAAACACATGGAGGCCAAACAATACGTTACTAAATAACCAAGAGATCATTGAAGAAATCAAAGAGGAAATCAAAAAATACCTAGAGACAAGTGACAACGAAAACATGACGATCCAAAACCTATGGGATGCAGCAAAAGCAGTTTTAAGAGGGAAGTTTATAGCAATAAAATCCTACCACAAGAAATAAGAAAAATCTCAAATAAACAATCTAACCTTACACCTAAAGAAACTAGAGAAAGAAGAACAAACAAAACCCAAAGTTAGTAGAAGGAAAGAAATAGTAAAGATCAGAGCAGAAATAAATGAAATAGAAAGAAAGAAAACAGTAGCAAAGATCAATAAAACTAAAAGCTGGTTCTTTGAGTAGATAAACAAAAAGGATAAACCTTTATCTAGACTTATCAAGAAAAAGAAGAAGAGGACTCAAATCAAAAAATTAGAAATGAAAAAGGAGAAGTTACAATGGACACCACAGAAATACAAAGCATCATAAGAGACTACTACAAGCAACTCTATGCCAATAAAGTGGACAACCTGGAAGAAATGGACAAATTCTTAGAAAGGTATAACCTTCCAAGACTGACCCAGGAAGAAGTAGAAAATATGAACAGACCAATCACAAGTAATGAAATTGAAACTGTGATTAAAAATCTTCCAACAAACAAAAGTCCAGGACCAGAGGGCTTCACAGGTGAATTCTATCCAGCATTTAGAGAAGAGCTAACACCCATCCTTCTCAAACTCTTCCAAAAAATTACAGAGGAAGGAACACTCCCAAACTCATTCTATGAGGCCACCATCACCCTGGTACCAAAACCAGACAAAGATACTACAAAAAAAGAAAATTACAGACCAGTATCACTGATGAATATAGATGCAAAAATCCTCAACAAAATACTAGCAAGCGGAATCCAACAACTCATTAAAAGGATCATACACCATGATCTAGTGGGATTTATCCCAGGGATGCAAGGATTCTTCAATATATGCAAATCAATCAATGTGATACACCATATTAACAAATTGAAGAATAAAAACCATATGATCATCTCTGTAGATGCAGAAAAAGCTTTTGACAAAATTCAACACCTATGTATGATAAAAACTCTACAGAAAGTGAGCATAGGGGGAACCTACCTCAACATAATAAAGGCCATATACGACAAACCCACAGCAAACATCATTCTCAATGGTGCAAAACTGAAAGCATTTCCTCTAAGATCAGGCACAAGACAAGGATGTCCACTCTCACCACTATTATTCAACATAGTTTTGAAAGTCCTAGCCATGGCAATCAGAGAAGAAAAAGAAATAAATGGAATACAAATTGGAACAGAAGAAGTGAAACTATCACTGCTTGCAGATGACATACTATATATAGATAATCCTAAAGATGCCACCAGAAAACTACTAGAGCTAATCAATGAATTTGGTAAAGTTGCAGGATACAAAATTAATACACAGAAATCTCTTGTATTCTTATACACTAACAACGAAAGATCAGAAAGAGAAATTAAGGAAACCATCCCATTCACCATTGCAACAAAAAGAATAAAATACCTAGTAATAAACCTACCTAAGGAGGTAAAAACCTGTACTCAGAAAACTATAAGACACTGATGAAAGAAATCAAAGATGACACAAACAGATGGAGAGATATACCATGTTCTTGGATTGGAAGAATCAATACTATGAAAATGACTATACTCCCCAAAGCAATCTACAGATTCAATGCAATCCCTATCAAATTACCAATGGCATTGTTTACAGAACTAGAGCAAAAAATCTTAAAATTTGTATGGAGACACAAAAGACCCCGAATAGACAAAGCCATCTTGAGGGAGAAAAACGGAGCTGGAGGAATCAGGCTCCCTGACTTCAAACTATATTACAAAGCTACAGTAATCACAAAAACAGAAATATAGATCAATGGACCAGGACAGAAAGCCCAGAAATAAACCCACGCACCTATGGTCAACTAATCTATGACAAAGGAGGCAAGGATACACAATGGAGAAAAGACAGTCTCTTCAATAAGTGGTGCTGGGAAAACTGGACAGCTACATGTAAAAGAATGAAATTAGAACACTCCCTAACACCATACACAAAAATAAACTCAAAATGGATTAAAGACCTAAATGTAACACTGGACACTATAAAACTCTTAGAGGAAAACATAGGCAGAACACTCTATGACATAAATCACAGCAAGATCCTTTTTGACCCAGCTCCTAGAGAAATGGATATAAAAACAAAAATAAACAAATGGGACCTAATGAAACTTAAAAACTTTTGCACAGCAAAGGAAACCATAAACAAGATGAAAAGACAACCCTCAGAATGGGAGAACATATTTGCAAATGAAGGAACTGACAAAGGATTAATCTCCAAAGTTTACAAGCAGCTCATGCAGCTCAATATCAAAAAATCAAACAACCCAATCCAAAAATGGGCAGAAGACCTAAATAGACATTTCTCCAAAGAAGATATACAGATTGCCAACAAACACATGAAAGGATGCTCAACATCACTAATCATTAGAGAAATGCAAATCAAAAGTACAATGAGGTATCACCTCACACTGGTCAGAATGGTCATCATCAAAAAATCTACAAACAGGGGCTTCCCTGGTGGCACAGTGGTTGAGAATCTGCCTGCCAATGCAGGGGACACGGGTTCGAGCCCTGGTCTGGGAAGATCCCACATGCCGCGGAGCAACTAGGCCCGTGAGCCACAACTACTGAGCCTGCGCGTCTGGAGCATGTGCTCTGCAACAAGAGAGGCCGCTATAGTGAGAGGCCCGCGCACCGCGATGAAGAGTGGCCTCCACTCGCCGCAACTAGAGAAAGCCCTTGCACAGAAACGAAGACCCAACACAGCCATAAATAAATAAATAAATAAATAAATAAATTTATTAAAAAAAAAAAAATCTACAAACAGTAAATGCTGGAGAGGGTGTGGAGAAAAGGGAACCCTCTTGCACTGTTGGTGGGAATTTAAAGTGATACAGCCACTATGGAGAACAGTATGGAGGTTCCTTAAAAAAGTAAAAATAGAATGACCATACGACCCAGCAATCCCACTACTGGGCATATACCCTGAGAAAACCATAATTCAAAAAGAGTCATGGACCACAATGTTCATTGCAGCACTATTTACAATAGCCAGGACGTGGGAGCAACCTACCTGTCCATCGACAGACGAATGGATAAAGGAGATATGGCACATATATACAATGGAATATTACTCAGCCATTAAAAAGGAACAAAATTGGGTCATTTGTTGAGTCTGTCATACACAGTGAAGTAAGTCAGAATGAGAAAAACAAATATCGTATATTAACGCATATATGTGGAATCTAGAAAAATGGTACAGATGAACCGGTTTGCAGGGCAGAAATAGAGACACAGGTGTAGAGAACAAATGTATGGACACCAAGGGGGGAAAGCGGTGGGGGGGGGTGGTGGTGGGATGAATTGGGTGATTGGGATTGACATGTATACACTGATGTGTATAAAACTGATGACTAATAAGAACCTGCTGTATAAAAAATAATAAAATTAGATTTTAGGAAAAGGCTACAAATGAACTTATCTATAAAAGAAATAGAGTTACAGGTGTAGCAAACAAACTTATGGTTATGGGGGCAGGGTAAGGGGTAGGGGAGTTATATAAATTGGGAGATGGGGATTGACACATACACACTAGTATATAGAAAATAGATATTTAATAAGGTCCTACTGTATGGCACAGGGAACTCTACTCATACTCTGTAATGGCCTATGTGGGAAAAGAATCTTGAAAAAGAGTGGCTATATGTATATGTATAAGTGATTCACTTTGCTGTACACCTGAAACTAACACAACATTGTAAATCAACTATACCTCAATAAAAATTTTATAAATAAATAAACAAACAAAGGAACAAGAAAACGCCTCTGGGCGTGTGAGAAGGACGAAAGTGTTATATCCCTCGCTCCTCTCCGAGGATCAGGAAGCTGTTAACGACAGGAGGGAGACTTCCCAGCATTTGTGGTGCTGACCTGGCAGGGGCAAGGGGACTTATTTCTCTTTGCTACCTGCTCCTCCTGTATCTACTTCAGGATGAACGTCAACCTCAGTAAGTCTCTTCCAGAGCGTTTCAGACACATCTTGGTACAGTGGCAACCCCACCTGTAGTTTTCTTTCAGTGTAATTTTCAAATAATGTGAACAATCACACCAAACCTTTTCTAGCTCTGATTCTAGTTTTTTCAGCCTCCTCACCAAGCCTAAATTAGTAGTAGCCAGAGGTACTCTGCTCTCCATATATTTCGAGCTGTGTTGCAAGAAAATGTCAAGCCACCATGAGATGCTGGGAGTTAAAAGCGACCAAGAGACTTAGCCTGGCTGCTGCTGGTGGGCGGCAGGCCTGCCCTCCTGGCTTGTGGTTGAGGCGGGAGCCTGTAAGGTGGCAGGGCCTTCACCAGGCCACTTGCGTGGTTTATCTACGGGCTCTGATCTGTCCCCTCCTTGGCCACACTGTTGGCTGCTTGCTAATTGGTTCTTCTGAGAAGGAAGCAAAACTTCCATGAGAAAGCCAAAATCGGTGACACACTGCTTGATTTCGGAATTTGAGGTCTCTGAAGATCTGAGACGCAGAATTGCTTTGGCGAGCTCTGAACCCACTCATTCATCGCACCCCAGAGCAGGAGAGGTCAAGAGAACCTGTCCTTTACTTTGCACTCCGTGGGTGCTCATCAAGGCACATGTAGGGGTGAGTGTTGCTGTGTGTGTTAACAGGAACCAAGAAAAAAAAATCCTGCAGACCACAATGACTTTTGTCTTTGGCTTGTCTTTGTATGTTTCTTATCCTTGGTAAGAAGCATTATGATAGTAGGAAAAATGTGAATAAGTACTTGTTTATCGTGTTTTGTGGCTCTTTAGCCCTTTGCTTGTAGTTTTTTTCCTCCAACTGCCCGGCAATTTCTTCCAAGACTCAGCCCAAGTCCACCACCAGTACCACCACGAAATATGGCTTTCCTCACTTCAGGGTGCACTGTGGCCCAACCTTTTCCTCCCTTGTCTGTTTATTTTCTTCTTCTTTCTCCTTAGCGCTGTTATTTTCCCCAGATTATGATGCCTGCTCAGATGGGCATTCTACCATTTCCTCAGAGATGTCCAGAGGGTATAGCAGGTGGATGGCTGACATGAAACTTCTCCCCCTTTAACTCTACAATCAGGTGCTGGTTCATTCATGCAGCAGACATGTACTGGGCATTGACTGTACACAGAGCCCAGAGCTCCTGCTTTTGAGGGGCTCGCGGTCCTGGACGTGCATGGGAGGGGGATGGGGTGCAGCATGATGATGGCATATTTCCAAGTAAGTTCTGTTTAAGGAGGCTGGGAGGAGGGCGTCCAGGGTACCCTAAGAGTTTAGGATGTAGACAGGTAGTGATAGGAAGGGTAAGAGTTCTAGGTCAGAGGATCATCACGAGCAAAGGTTGAGAAGCAGTAAAGTACAGGAAGCACACAAAGAACGACTCCATTTTCCTGGAAGTACATAGAGTTGACAAAGACTAGTGAGGAAGATGAGGCTAAGGAGGTGGGTCTGGGCTGTGCAGAAGGACTTGCCTTTGTGGAGTTCAGGCTTCCAAACACAGAGCTGGCCCATCGGGAATGTTTGAGTAGAAGAAGAGCAACATTGGAGAAGGACTTTCCTCTCTGGCTGGTTTTTAGATTCGTGGCACACAGGTGCTGGAAGGGGCTGGTCTATCCCAGTCTCTACCTCATTCAGAGGAGGAGTTCCTTAGAGGATGTCTGAGTTGGTCAAGGTCAAAACATTGGGTGGCTTTTTTCCCAAGCAATATGGTGCCCACAGTGTTGTGTTTGTTTGCACCCACTGGCAATCTTTAAGAGGCACCCTTGGAGGTCTGCAAAAATAGTCTTTTTGCAAAAAAAAAAAAAAAAAAAGAATATTTGTGTAATTTACATTATATGAACATTCTAACAAGTTGACATCATAGGCTTTGTACTTTCCATGAGGAGAGGTTTTATACACAAAGCGATGACTGCATTTGCAGAAATTATTTTTTGAAAGAAAAGGAATAAAAATGTTAATATTGTTTGCCTTAAAAGCAGGATTTGTGTTAACTTTGACATACTGCATATAATCTTTGTTAGGGTAGTAAGTGAACTTCATGAAATTACTGGTGACAGAAATATAATATCGGACTCTTATACTTGGTGAGTAATAGACACTTTCATTAAAGCCATTGTGTTCCAATAATGACTGACAATAGTAGAGTATAGAATGCAGCTACTCAGTGTATGTCTGAAAGGTTACTGAATCTTTGGGGGCAATCATATGAAATTGCAGGTGTCTGGATGAGACATATTCAGCCTAAACAATGAGTAGTTTAACTAAATTTTTTGGTTTTGTTCAGTACACTTACATTGTAATATTTACAGCTTTAGGCAGTTAATGCCAGAGAGGGAAGTAGGGGAGAAAGATTCTCTTTGGTTTCATGTTAAGTTACCTCTCAGTATTTACCTAATGGAGAAGTTTTGTAAGTATTTGGCATGTGAAAGACCCTGTTTTATAAAATAGAGGTCTAAGACCCAGAGGAATGAAATGTATTTGTCAATGAATATTAAGCATTTACTCTGTGCCTGGCACTGTGCTAAGCGTTGAGTAATAAAAGATAGCTCAAGCGCTGTCCTTTCTACCTAATGTTCACTGCATTCTTACCCCTAATGAGTAGAGAGTTGACTCTTAAATTTTGATTTTAGTGGAGGAAAAGCATTTTGTTTCCATTTGGAGGAGTATGGCAGAGGTGTTCAAGGAAGGTACTTTCTTTAGCAACCACCAGGTGTCAGTACAGGACTTGGAGCTCTTGGCAACAAATGCATTCTTGGTTTTCCTAAACTCACTAAGGCCATGCCCATTTTGACTTTTCAAAGGCGGTAGACCTCCACTGGGCCACTTTCTCCCAAATATTAGTGTCAAACACTTTCTCCTCAAGACTGCATCACATTCCTTCACCTTTGCCTTGTAAAAGTAGCACAAGTTCCTCGACCTTTTTCTACTTTAAAGCTTTTAATTCTGTCTTTCACGGTGATGGTTCTACAAAGTAGGGAGGCTATCGGGATGGGGGTAGGGGAGTTTCACGAAGCTCTTGTTGCTTCCACTGATCCCATCCCCCAAACTGGTGGAGCCCACTCTCGGCTGATATGGGGAAAGGTGGAGGGTCTGTTCTTTTTCCTGCACAGAGAAACAATCTGATGGTGGAGCTTGATGGCTCCAAACTGCAGAAGGAAGTGTACAGAGAGAAGCTCCTAGGCATCTCCATTGGCCCAGCCATTTGCTTCCTCGTGTAGTGGTATGTGTTCACGTATGGACATTAAGGAAGTGTGTTTGTTGACTGACAGGGGAAACCTTGGAGAGGCGGGTATTGATTTGTGTCATACAGGTTTTCACCAGTTTCTCATCTTGCCTCCTCACTTTTTTTTTTTACATATATATAAATAAATCAATCATTTTCTTACATTCTCTTCCATTTTTGGTTATTATAAGATAATTGAATATAGTTCCCTGTGTTATACAGTAGGTCCTTGTTGTTTATTTTATATATAGTGGTATATATCTGTTAATCCCAAACTCCTAATTTATCCCCCATTTTCCCCTTTGGTATCATAAGTTTGCTTTCTATATCTGTCAATCTGTTTCTGTTTTGTAAATAAGTTCATTTGTATCATCTTTAGATTCCACATATAAGTGATATCATATGATATTTGTCTTTCTCTGTCTGACGTACTTCACTCAGTATGATCATCTCTAGGTCCATCCATGTTGCTGCAAATGGCATTATTTCGTTCTTTTTTATTTGCCTCCTCACTCTAATGGGCAGGCTGCACAGGGAACTGAGGCATTTGGTGTGGGGTATCAGGGGATAGGGTGGGAGAAACTGGGGAAGGGCTTCCTTGGACATCCGAGCCTTTTTCGAGCCTCATAAGATGTCAGAAGTGGTGGTAGCTGGAGGGATGTCAATTCGAATGAGCTGCTCAGCTGTTGGTAAACTGAAGGAGAGACGGGCTGGGGAGCTAGAGACACAAAGTCAGCCACTGGCTTCAGCAGCTAAGGCTCCTGGGGTGTGTGGCCTGCAGGGGATGGAGAGTCAGGCATGGCGTGCAGCTCCAAGTCTATGCCCTGAAGTAAGGGCCCAAGTGATGCAAGGCTCTGTGGTTCAGACACACTCTGGGGATTTCCTTCGGGCCGATCAGTGCGACTTGACAAATCGTAGTACAGCTAATTCCAGGCATTATTCAGATTCTTCTGTTGTTTTATAGTGAATAAAATATTGTAAATAAGGCAGCACATCAATAGGGATTCAAAAACAGTTTCAATATTTTGCTTTTGTAGAGATTTTCATCATGATAGTCAAAGAAGATCACCTTGTTCTTGAAAACATCACGTAGGATATCCTTAAAATATTCCATATACACACGTCATTGAAGAGGGCGGCTGACATTCTTACTGGAGTCATGCCCAGCTCTGCGTTGAGCAGCAGCTCCCAGACCAGATCCGGGAAGGCTCTCAGACCTGTATTAGGATGTACTTACTTACTTACTTATTTATTTATGGCTGCGTTGGGTCTTCGTTGCTGTGCGCGGGCTTTCTCTAGTTGCCATGAGCGGGGGCTACTCTTCGTTGCGGTGCGCGGGCTTTGCACTGCGGTGGCTTCTCTTGTTGTGGAGCACGGGCTCTAGGCGTGCGGGCTTCAGTAGTTGTGGCACACGGGCTCAGTAGTTATGGCTCGCAGGCTCTAGAGCGCAGGCTCAGTAGTTGTGGCGCACGGGCTTAGTTGCTCCGCGGCATGTGGGATCTTCCCGGACCAGGGATCAAACCCGTGTCCCCTGCATTGGCAGGTGGATTCTTAACCACTGTGCCACCAGGCAAGTCCCTAGGATGTACTTTTTAAGCAGCGTTTTTTTTTTTTAAATTTTTATTTATTATTTATTTATTATGTTTATTTTTGGCTGTGTTGGGTCTTCGTTTCTGTGTGAGGGCTTTCTCCAGTTGCGGCGAGCGGGGGCCACTCTTCATCGCGGTGCGCGGGCCTCTCACTATCGCGGCCTCTCTTGTTGCGGAGCAGAGGCTCCAGACGCTCAGGCTCAGTAGTTGTGGCTCACGGGCCTAGTTGCTCCGCGGCATGTGGGATCTTCCCAGACCAGGGCTCGAACCCGTGTCCCCTGCATTGGCAGGCAGATTCTCAACCACTGCACCACCAGGAAAGCCCAAAGCAGCGTTTTTTTTTTAAAGTTATTTAGTGTTGGCTTGACTTACAGTTGATATGGTACCTGCATATGGGATTGTGTAAGGGACAGATCTAGTTGTCCAAAATCAAAGTGTCTTTACTGTGTGGTGGCTTTAGTTCATGGGCTCTGGCCTCTCCCACTGCTTCAGGGTATCCTACAGCAAGTGTCTGCTTGCTCCCGGAAACTGGAGTCTTCAGATTCCGGCCACATTGCTCTGTGTTGATTCTCACCTCTCTCAGCAGCAGTCTCACACTTCTCACTCCTGCTTCTTTTCAGATCACTGGCGTGATCCTGCTGGCCGTTGGAGTCTGGGGCAAACTCACTCTGGGCACCTATATTTCCCTTATTGCCGAGAACTCCACAAATGCTCCCTATGTGCTCATCGGAACTGGCACCACTATTGTCGTGTTTGGCCTGTTTGGATGCTTTGCCACATGCCGTGGTAGCCCATGGATGCTGAAACTGGTGAGTAGGTCACAATATAATACTGCTTTCTGATTCTGTTTTGTAAAAATAGAAATCACGTGAAAGCAAAGTGGCCCTTCTTGAAGCCACAGACGAGTCCTTAATAGTCATTGACTCTAATTTTAGTCCAGGCTTTTACCTAACCCACCCTTTAATCCCCTAGAGGGAGAAACAACCCCAGATACAGCCTGACACAAAAAAAATCCCATCCTGATCCCTCAAGGTAGATGATGACAAAGCAGTGTCCAGCGGTTCTAATAAGGCATTTATAGCCTCGTGGCAAGATGCCCTGTTCCAGTTTTGAATTCTATCTTAGAAATCTTTTCAAGCATGTGATGTGCAGCCTTGGTGGGTGAGGCAGCTCCCCGAACATAAGCAGCCTTTCACATCCAAGTTCCCAGTGGAGAAATACTTTTCTGCGTCCTTGAGCTGGGCTGTGCTGGGATGCACGGGCACGCTCTCCCCTACGCCTGCACAGCCTGGCTCCGTGCAGTGGGAGTTGAGCTAAGCCAGAGCTTCCCCACTCAACAGAGGGTTGCTGTGGGGCCAAGGACCAGTGCTGGGTACCTTTACTCTAATAGGACAGACACAGCAGTGATGTTTCCCAAAGGGTAAGGATAGGCTGTTGAAAGGCTGCTGCTGCAAGTCTTAACTTTCTGGTACACCAGTTGCCTAATTCTCTAGTCTCTTGCCCATACTTTTCATTAATAAGAGTTTATATGGAAGACTTTCACAGATAAAAGGCAGCAAGAGCCTCTCCTCAAAAGAAAATTTTGTTTAAAAGGATTTCTTTCAGACGTCTTGTTCTCTGAAAGGGGAGAGTAGAGATTCCCTCGGTGCTGGGTGGCCCGTCCTTTCTTGTTTAGCCCTAGATTGCAGTAACCCATAATACCATCTAGTGACAGATACGGGTGTGAGGGTGATTCACTCCAAAGGAAGCACCTTCCAAATGGGCACTGGTCAGTCTCTTTGTTGGCAACCTGATGGAGGTCGTGCTTGATTTGGCCATTTTCTGTCCTGAAGACCATACGGGAAGCTGATACCCTGGCCACAGCTAATCCTTCCAGGTTGGTGGAAAAGCCATAGTGAGACCATATGGAGGCACTTCTGCTGCTGTCACCTCCACTAGCACTGTGAGTCTACCTTCTAGTACTTCTTATAGGTGCTAGTGTTTCCTTGGTTCTAGTGTTGTAGTTTTCAACTTTGATCTGTGCCTGAGTCACCTGGGCAGCTTTTTAAAAACACCTCTGCCAGAGGCCAACCCCCAGCCAATGGAACCAGAAGCAATGGCGGTCAGGATCTGGCTTCACATTTTCTGAAAGCTCTCCAGGGGTGCTATTGCACAGCTAGTGCTGAGACCCTCTTCTTCAGTGCAGTGAATAGCAAGGGAAGAATTAACTCCAGAGGCATGGAAAACAAAGACTGCTAAAAATCCATCTGTCCAAACAAGAAGGGAGGAGACCTGGAGACCTGACTGACCCTGATGCTCACTGGCTTAAGTCTTGAGGGGCAAGGATGTAACCTCTTTGGGCCTTTGTCCCCATTTATGAAAGAACAGTATTGGACTAACCCACCAAGGTTTCTTCCAGCCCAAAGACTATGACTGAAGCAGGCAGAAGTGGGCATGCAACAATGGAACAGTCATCTCTGGCTTCTTCTGAAGGTTTCATACCATGCTGCCATTTTCTCCTGACACTTGTGAGCTTACTAGCAAGTGACCCTTTTGGCGAGTAGAGAAGTTTGGGGGGCTTGGTGTTGGTTTTGGTCTTCTAAAAGCTATCATTTAGTTCCTTTTACCCGCTCGATGTTGTCCTGTGTGCATACTCCATTTTATTTATTCCTCACCACCGCCATAAAATTCAGGTTGTGTTTTCATGTTATGTGATAAAGACTTGGAGGTGAAATACCTTGTCCAAGTTCACACAGCTAATGTGCAG